>NW_027361687.1:63858333-65274166 GCF_039654945.1 Dendrobates tinctorius
TTGGGGTACATGATAATGACACTGACACTTGGTGGACAGGATAATGACACTGACACTTGGGGTACAGGATAATGGCACTGACACTTGGGTTACAGGATAATGATACTGACACTTGGGGTACAGGATAATGACACTGAAACTTGGGGTACAGGATAATGACACTGACACTTGGGGTACAGGACAAGGATAATGACACTGACACTTGGGGTGCAGGATAGTGGCACTGACACTTAGGGTACAGGATAATGACACTGAAACTTGGGGTACAGAATAATGATACCAACACTTGGGGTACAGGATAATGACACTGAAACTTGGTGGACAGGATAATGACACTGACACTTGGGGTACAGGATAATGGCACTGACACTTGGGGTACAGGATAATGATACTGACACTTGGGGTACAGGATAATGACACTGACACTTGGGGTACAGGATAATGACACTGACACTTGGGGTACAGGATTATGGCACTGACACTTGAGGTACAGGATAATGACACTGACACTTGGGATACAGCATAATGACACTGACACTTGGGATACAGGATAATGACACTGACACTTGGGGTACAGGATAATGACACTGACACTTGGGGTATAGGATAATAACACTGACACTTGGGGTATAGGATAATAACACTGACACTTGTGGTGCAGGATATTGACACTGACACTTGGGGAACATGATATTGACACTGACACTTGGGGTACAGGACAATGACACTAACACTTGGGGTACAGGATAATGACACTGACACTTGGGGTACAGGACAAGGATAATGACACTTGGGGTGCAGGATAGTGGCACTGACACTTGGTAGACAGGATAATGACACTGACACTTGGGGTACAGGATAATGGCACTGACACTTGGGGTACAGGATAATGATACTGAAACTTGGGGTACAGGATAAGGACACTGACACTTGGGATACAGGATAATGACACTGAAACTTGGGGTAGAGGATAAGGACACTGACACTTGGGGTACAGGATAATGGCACTGACACTTGGGGTACAGGATAAGGACACTGACACTTGGGGTACAGGATAATGGCACTGACACTTGGGGTACAGGATAAGGACACTGACACTTGGGGTACAGGATAGTGACACTGACACTTGGGGTACAGGATAAGGACACTGACACTTGGGGTACAGGATAATGACACTGACACTTGGGGTACAGGATAAGGACACTGACACTTGGGGTACAGGATAATGACACTGACACTTGCGGTACAGGATAAGGACACTGAAACTTGGGGTACAGGATAATGACACTGACACTTGGGGTACAGGATAATGACACTGACACTTGGGGTACAGGATAATGACACTGACACTTGGAGTACAGGATAATGACAATGACACTTGGGGTACAGGATAATGACACTGATACTTGGGGTACAGGATAATGATACTGACACTTGGGGTACATGATAATGACACTGACACTTGGGGTACAGGATAATGACACTGACACTTGGGGTACAGGATAATGACACTGACACTTGGGGTACAGGATAATGACACTGAAACTTGGGGTACAGGATAATGGCACTGACACTTGGGGTACAGGATAATGACACTGACACTTGGGGTACAGGATAATGGCACTAACACTTGGGGTACAGGATAGTGACACTGACACTTGGGGTACAGGATAATGACACTGACACTTGGGGTACAAGACAAGTTTAATGACACTGACACTTGGGGTGCAGGATAGTGGCACTGACACTTGGGGTACAGGATAATGACACTGAAACTTGGGGTACAGGATAATGATACCAACACTTGGGGTACAGGATAATGACACTGACACTTGGTGGACAGGATAATGACACTGACGCTTGGGGTACAGGACAAGGATAATGACACTGACACTTGGGGTGCAGGATAGTGGCACTGACACTTGGGGTACAGGATAATGACACTGAAACTTGGGGTACAGGATAATGATACCAACACTTGGGGTACAGGATAATGACACTGACACTTGGTGGACAGGATAATGACACTGACACTTGGGGTACAGGATAATGACACTGACACTTGGTGGACAGGATAATGACACTGACACTTGGGGTACAGGACAAGGATAATGACACTGATACTTGGGGTGCAGGATAGTGGCACTGACACTTGGGGTACAGGATAATGACACTGAAACTTGGGGTGCAGGATAATGATACCAACACTTGGGGTACAGGATAATGACACTGACACTTGGTGGACAGGATAATGACACTGACACTTGGGGTACAGGATAATGGCACTGACACTTGGGGTACAGGATAATGATACTGACACTTGGGGTACAGGATAATGACACTGAAACTTGGGGTACAGGATAATGACACTGACACTTGGGGTACAGGACAAGGATAATGACACTGACACTTGGGGTGCAGGATAGTGGCACTGACACTTGGGGTACAGGATAATGACACTGAAACTTGGGGTACAGGATAATGATACCAACACTTGGGGTACAGGATAATGACACTGACACTTGGTGGACAGGATAATGCCACTGACACTTGGTGGACAGGATAATGGCACTGACACTTGGGGTACAGGATAATGATACTGACACTTGGGGTGCAGGATAATGACACTGAAACTTGGGGTACAGGATAATGACACTGACACTTGGGGTACAGGATAATGACACTGACACTTGGGGTACAGGATAATGGCACTGACACTTGGGGTACAGGATAATGACACTGACACTTGGGATACAGGATAATGACACTGACACTTGGGGCACATGATAATGACACTGACACTTGGGGTACATGATAATGACACTGACACTTGGGGTACAGGATAATGACACTGACACTTGGGGTATAGGATAATGACACTGACACTTGGGGTACAGGATAATGGCACTGACACTTGGGGTGCAGGATAGTGACACTGACACTTGGGGAACAGGATATTGACACTGACACTTGGGGTACAGGACAATGACACTGACACTTGGGGTACAGGATAATGGCACTAACAATTGGGGTACAGGATAGTGACACTGACACTTGGGGTACAGGATAATGACACTGACACTTGGGGTACAAGACAAGGATAATGACACTGACACTTGGGGTGCAGGATAGTGGCACTGACACTTGGGGTACAGGATAATGACACTGAAACTTGGGGTACAGGATAATGATACCAACACTTGGGGTACAGGATAATGACACTGACACTTGGTGGACAGGATAATGACACTGACACTTGGGGTACAGGATAATGACACTGACACTTGGTGGACAGGATAATGACACTGACACTTGGGGTACAGGACAAGGATAATGACACTCATACTTGGGGTGCAGGATAGTGGCACTGACACTTGGGGTACAGGATAATGACACTGAAACTTGGGGTGCAGGATAATGATACCAACACTTGGGGTACAGGATAATGACACTGACACTTGGTGGACAGGATAATGACACTGACACTTGGGGTACAGGATAATGGCACTGACACTTGGGGTACAGGATAATGATACTGACACTTGGGGTACAGGATAATGACACTGAAACTTGGGGTACAGGATAATGACACTGACACTTGGGGTACAGGACAAGGATAATGACACTGACACTTGGGGTGCAGGATAGTGGCACTGACACTTGGGGTACAGGATAATGACACTGAAACTTGGGGTACAGGATAATTATACCAACACTTGGGGTACAGGATAATGACACTGACACTTGGTGGACAGGATAATGGCACTGACACTTGGGGTACAGGATAATGGCACTGACACTTGGGGTACAGGATAATGATACTGACACTTGGGGTGCAGGATAATGACACTGAAACTTGGGGTACAGGATAATGACACTGACACTTGGGGTACAGGATAATGACACTGACACTTGGGGTACAGGATAATGGCACTGACACTTGAGGTACAGGATAATGACACTGACACTTGGGATACAGGATAATGACACTGACACTTGGGGCACATGATAATGACACTGACACTTGGGGTACATGATAATGACACTGACACTTGGGGTACAGGATAATGACACTGACACTTGGGGTATAGGATAATGACACTGACACTTGGGGTACAGGATAATGGCACTGACACTTGGGGTGCAGGATAGTGACACTGACACTTGGGGAACAGGATATTGACACTGACACTTGGGGTACAGGACAATGACACTGACACTTGGGGTACAGGATAATGGAACTAACACTTGGGGTACAGGATAGTGACACTGACACTTGGGGTACAGGATAATGACACTGACACTTGGGGTACAAGACAAGGATAATGACACTGACACTTGGGGTGCAGGATAGTGGCACTGACACTTGGGGTACAGGATAATGACACTGAAACTTGGGGTACAGGATAATGATACCAACACTTGGGGTACAGGATAATGACACTGACACTTGGTGGACAGGATAATGACACTGACACTTGGGGTACAGGACAAGGATAATGACACTGACACTTGGGGTGCAGGATAGTGGCACTGACACTTGGGGTACAGGATAATGACACTGAAACTTGGGGTACAGGATAATGACACTGAAACTTGGGGTACAGGATAATGATACCAACACTTGGGGTACAGGATAATGACACTGACACTTGGGGTACAGGATAATGACACTGACACTTGGGGTACAGGATAATGACACTGACACTTGGTGGACAGGATAATGACACTGACACTTGGGGTACAGGACAAGGATAATGACACTGACACTTGGGGTACAGGACAAGGATAATGACACTGACACTTGGGGTGCAGGATAGTGGCACTGACACTTGGGGTACAGGATAATGACACTGACACTTGGGGTACAGGATAATGACACTGAAACTTGGGGTACAGGATAATGATACCAACACTTGGGGTACAGGATAATGACACTGACACTTGGTGGACAGGATAATGACACTGACACTTGGGGTACAGGATAATGACACTGACACTTGGTGGACAGGATAATGACACTGACACTTGGGGTACAGGACAAGGATAATGACACTGATACTTGGGGTGCAGGATAGTGGCACTGACACTTGGGGTACAGGATAATGACACTGAAACTTGGGGTACAGGATAATGATACCAACACTTGGGGTACAGGATAATGACACTGACACTTGGTGGACAGGATAATGACACTGACACTTGGGGTACAGGATAATGGCACTGACACTTGGGGTACAGGATAATGATACTGACACTTGTGGTACAGGATAATGACACTGAAACTTGGGGTACAGGATAATGACACTGACACTTGGGGTACAGGACAAGGATAATGACACTGACACTTGGGGTGCAGGATAATGATACCAACACTTGGGGTACAGGATAATGACACTGAAACTTGGGGTACAGGATAATGATACCAACACTTGGGGTACAGGATAATGGCACTGACACTTGGGGTACAGGATAATGATACTGACACTTGGGGTGCAGGATAATGACACTGAAACTTGGGGTACAGGATAATGACACTGACACTTGGGGTACAGGATAATGACACTGACACTTGGGGTACATGATAATGACACTGACACTTGGGGTACAGGATAATGACACTGACACTTGGGGTACAGGATAATGACACAGACACTTGGGGTACAGGGTAATGACACTGACACTTGGGGTACAGGATAATGACACTGACACTTTGGGTACAGGATAATGACCATGACACTTGGGGTACAGGATAATGACACTGACACTTGGGGTACAGGATAATGACACTGACACTTTGGGTACAGGATAATGACCATGACACTTGGGGTACAGGATAATGACACTGACACTTGGGGTACAGGATAATGACTCTGACACTCTGGGTACAGGATAATGGCACTGACACTTGGGGTACATGATAATGACACTGACACTTGGTACAGGATAATGACACTGACACTTGGGGTACAGGATAATGGCACTGACACTTGGGGTACAGGATAATGGCACTGATACTTGGGGTACAGGATAATGACACTGACACTTGGGGTACATGATAATGACACTGACACTTGGGGTACAGGATAATGACACTGACCCTTGGGGTACAGGGTAATGACACTGACACTTGGGGTACAGGATAATGACACTGACACTTGGGGTATAGGATAATGACACTGACACTTGGGGTACAGGATAATGACTCTGACACTCTGGGTACAGGATAATGGCACTGACACTTGGCGTACATGATAATAACACTGACACTTGGTACAGGATAATGACACTGACACTTGGGGTACAGGATAATGACACTGACACTTGGGGTACAGGATAATGACCCTGACACTTGGGGTATAGGATAATGGCACTGACACTTGGGGTACAGGATAATGACACTGACACTTGGGGTACATGATAATGACACTGACACTTGGGGTACAGGATAATGACACTGACACTTGGGGTACAGGATAATGACACTGACACTTGGGGTATAGGATAATGACACTGACACTTGGGGTACAGGATAATGACTTTGACACTCTGGGTACAGGATAATGGCACTGACACTTGGGGTACAGGATAATGACACTGACACTTGTGGTACAGGATAATGACTCTGACACTCTGGGTACAGGATAATGGCACTGACACTTGGGGTACATGATAATGACACTGACACTTGGGGTACAGGATAATGACACTTACACTTGGGGTACAGGATAATGACTCTGACACTCTGGGTACAGGATATTGGCACCGACACTTGGGTTACAGGATAGTGACACTGACACTTGGGGTATAGGATAATGACACTGACACTTGGGGTACAGGATAATGAATGACACTGACACTTGTGGTACAGGATGATGATACTGACACTTGGGGTACAGGATAATGACACTGACACTTGGGGTACATGATAATGACACTGACACTTGGGGTACAGGATAATGACTCTGACACTCTGGGTACAGGATAATGGTACTGACACTTGGGGTACAGGATATTGACACTGACACTTGGGGTACAGGATAATGACACTGACACTTGGGGTACAGGATAATGGCACTGATACTTGGGGTACAGGATAATGACACTGACACTTGGGGTACATGATAAAGACACTGACACTTGGGGTACAGGATAATGACACTGACACTTGGGGTACAGGATAATGACTCTGACACTCTGGGTACAGGATAATGACACTGACACTTGGGGTACATGATAATGACACTGACACTTGGGGTACAGGATAATGACACTGACACTTGGGGTACAGGATAATGACACTGACACTTGGGGTACAGGATAATGACACTGACACTTGGGGTACAGGATAATGACACTGACACTTGGGGTATAGGATAATGACACTGACACTTGGGGTATAGGATAATGACACTGACACTTGGGGTACAGGATAATGACTCTGACACTCTGGGTACAGGATAATGTCACTGACACTTGGGGTACAGGATAATGACACTGACACTTGGGGTACAGGATAATGACTCTGACACTCTGGGTACAGGATAATGGCACTGACACTTGGGGTACAGGATAATGACACTGACACTTGGGGTACAGGACAAGGATAATGACACTGACACTTGGGGTGCAGGATAGTGGCACTGATACTTGGGGTACAGGATAATGAAACTGAAACTTGGGGTACAGGATAATGATACCAACACTTGGGGTACAGGATAATGACACTGACACTTGGTGGGCAGGATAATGACACTGACACTTGGGGTACAGGACAAGGATAATGACACTGACACTTGGGGTGCAGGATAGTGGCACTGACACTTGGGGTACAGGATAATGACACTGAAACTTGGTGTACAGGATAATGATACCAACACTTGGGGTACAGGATAATGACACTGACACTTGGTGGACAGGATAATGACACTGACACTTGGGGTACAGGATAATGACACTGACACTTGGTGGACAGGATAATGACACTGACACTTGGGGTACAGGACAAGGATAATGACACTGATACTTGGGGTGCAGGATAGTGGCACTGACACTTGGGGTACGGGATAATGACACTGAAACTTGGGGTACATGATAATGATACCAACACTTGGGGTACATGATAATGACACTGACACTTGGTGGACAGGATAATGACACTGACACTTGGGGTACAGGATAATGGCACTGACACTTGGGTTACAGGATAATGATACTGACACTTGGGGTACAGGATAATGACACTGAAACTTGGGGTACAGGATAATGACACTGACACTTGGGGTACAGGACAAGGATAATGACACTGACACTTGGGGTGCAGGATAGTGGCACTGACACTTAGGGTACAGGATAATGACACTGAAACTTGGGGTACAGAATAATGATACCAACACTTGGGGTACAGGATAATGACACTGAAACTTGGTGGACAGGATAATGACACTGACACTTGGGGTACAGGATAATGGCACTGACACTTGGGGTACAGGATAATGATACTGACACTTGGGGTACAGGATAATGACACTGAAACTTGGGGTACAGGATAATGACACTGACACTTGGGGTACAGGATAATGACACTGACACTTGGGGTACAGGATTATGGCACTGACACTTGAGGTACAGGATAATGACACTGACACTTGGGATACAGCATAATGACACTGACACTTGGGATACAGGATAATGACACTGACACTTGGGGTACAGGATAATGACACTGACACTTGGGGTATAGGATAATAACACTGACACTTGGGGTATAGGATAATAACACTGACACTTGTGGTGCAGGATATTGACACTGACACTTGGGGAACATGATATTGACACTGACACTTGGGGTACAGGACAATGACACTAACACTTGGGGTACAGGATAATGACACTGACACTTGGGGTACAGGACAAGGATAATGACACTTGGGGTGCAGGATAGTGGCACTGACACTTGGTAGACAGGATAATGACACTGACACTTGGGGTACAGGATAATGGCACTGACACTTGGGGTACAGGATAATGATACTGAAACTTGGGGTACAGGATAAGGACACTGACACTTGGGATACAGGATAATGACACTGAAACTTGGGGTAGAGGATAAGGACACTGACACTTGGGGTACAGGATAATGGCACTGACACTTGGGGTACAGGATAAGGACACTGACACTTGGGGTACAGGATAATGGCACTGACACTTGGGGTACAGGATAATGACACTGAAACTTGGGGTACAGGATAATGATACTGACACTTGGGATACAGGATAATGACACTGAAACTTGGGGTAGAGGATAAGGACACTGACACTTGGGGTACAGGATAATGGCACTGACACTTGGGGTACAGGATAAGAACACTGACACTTGGGGTACAGGATAGTGACACTGACACTTGGGGTACAGGATAAGGACACTGACACTTGGGGTACAGGATAATGACACTGACACTTGCGGTACAGGATAAGGACACTGAAACTTGGGGTACAGGATAATGACACTGACACTTGGGGTACAGGATAATGACACTGACACTTGGGGTACAGGATAATGACACTGACACTTGGAGTACAGGATAATGACACTGACACTTGGGGTACAGGATAATGACACTGATACTTGGGGTACAGGATAATGATACTGACACTTGGGGTACAGGATAATGACACTGACACTTGGGGTACAGGATAATGACACTGACACTTGGGGTACAGGATAATGACACTGACACTTGGGGTACAGGATAATGACACTGACACTTGGGGTACAGGATAATGACACTGAAACTTGGGGTACAGGATAATGGCACTGACACTTGGGGTACAGGATAATGACACTGACACTTGGGGTACAGGATAATGGCACTAACACTTGGGGTACAGGATAGTGACACTGACACTTGGGGTACAGGATAATGACACTGACACTTGGGGTACAAGACAAGTTTAATGACACTGACACTTGGGGTGCAGGATAGTGGCACTGACACTTGGGGTACAGGATAATGACACTGAAACTTGGGGTACAGGATAATGATACCAACACTTGGGGTACAGGATAATGACACTGACACTTGGTGGACAGGATAATGACACTGACACTTGGGGTACAGGACAAGGATAAAGACACTGACACTTGGGGTGCAGGATAGTGGCACTGACACTTGGGGTACAGGATAATGAGACTGAAACTTGGGGTACAGGATAATGATACCAACACTTGGGGTACAGGATAATGACACTGACACTTGGTGGACAGGATAATGACACTGACACTTGGGGTACAGGATAATGACACTGACACTTGGTGGACAGGATAATGACACTGACACTTGGGGTACAGGACAAGGATAATGACACTCATACTTGGGGTGCAGGATAGTGGCACTGACACTTGGGGTACAGGATAATGACACTGAAACTTGGGGTGCAGGATAATGATACCAACACTTGGGGTACAGGATAATGACACTGACACTTGGTGGACAGGATAATGACACTGACACTTGGGGTACAGGATAATGGCACTGACACTTGGGGTACAGGATAATGATACTGACACTTGGGGTACAGGATAATGACACTGAAACTTGGGGTACAGGATAATGACACTGACACTTGGGGTACAGGACAAGGATAATGACACTGACACTTGGGGTGCAGGATAGTGGCACTGACACTTGGGGTACAGGATAATGACACTGAAACTTGGGGTACAGGATAATGATACCAACACTTGCGGTACAGGATAATGACACTGACACTTGGTGGACAGGATAATGCCACTGACACTTGGGGTACAGGATAATGGCACTGACACTTGGGGTACAGGATAATGATACTGACACTTGGGGTGCAGGATAATGACACTGAAACTTGGGGTACAGGATAATGACACTGACACTTGGGGTACAGGATAATGACACTGACACTTGGGGTACAGGATAATGGCACTGACACTTGAGGTACAGGATAATGACACTGACACTTGGGATACAGGATAATGACACTGACACTTGGGGCACATGATAATGACACTGACACTTGGGGTACATGATAATGACACTGACACTTGGGGTACAGGATAATGACACTGACACTTGGGGTATAGGATAATGACACTGACACTTGGGGTACAGGATAATGGCACTGACACTTGGGGTGCAGGATAGTGACACTGACACTTGGGGAACAGGATATTGACACTGACACTTGGGGTACAGGACAATGACACTGACACTTGGGGTACAGGATAATGGCACTAACACTTGGGGTACAGGATAGTGACACTGACACTTGGGGTACAGGATAATGACACTGACACTTGGGGTACAAGACAAGGATAATGACACTGACACTTGGGGTGCAGGATCGTGGCACTGACACTTGGGGTACAGGATAATGACACTGAAACTTGGGGTACAGGATAATGATACCAACACTTGGGGTACAGGATAATGACACTGACACTTGGTGGACAGGATAATGACACTGACACTTGGGGTACAGGACAAGGATAATGACACTGACACTTGGGGTGCAGGATAGTGGCACTGACACTTGGGGTACAGGATAATGACACTGAAACTTGGGGTACAGGATAATGACACTGAAACTTGGGGTACAGGATAATGATACCAACACTTGGGGTACAGGATAATGACACTGACACTTGGTGGACAGGATAAAGACACTGACACTTGGGGTACAGGATAATGACACTGACACTTGGTGGACAGGATAATGACACTGACACTTGGGGTACAGGACAAGGATAATGACACTGACACTTGGGGTACAGGACAAGGATAATGACACTGACACTTGGGGTGCAGGATAGTGGCACTGACACTTGGGGTACAGGATAATGACACTGACACTTGGGGTACAGGATAATGACACTGAAACTTGGGGTACAGGATAATGATACCAACACTTGGGGTACAGGATAATGACACTGACACTTGGTGGACAGGATAATGACACTGACACTTGGGGTACAGGATAATGACACTGACACTTGGTGGACAGGATAATGACACTGACACTTGGGGTACAGGACAAGGATAATGACACTGATACTTGGGGTGCAGGATAGTGGCACTGACACTTGGGGTACAGGATAATGACACTGAAACTTGGGGTACAGGATAATGATACCAACACTTGGGGTACAGGATAATGACACTGACACTTGGTGGACAGGATAATGACACTGACACTTGGGGTACAGGATAATGGCACTGACACTTGGGGTACAGGATAATGATACTGACACTTGGGGTACAGGATAATGACACTGAAACTTGGGGTACAGGATAATGACACTGACACTTGGGGTACAGGACAAGGATAATGACACTGACACTTGGGGTGCAGGATAGTGGCACTGACACTTGGGGTACAGGATAATGACACTGAAACTTGGGGTACAGGATAATGATACCAACACTTGGGGTACAGGATAATGACACTGACACTTGGTGGACAGGATAATGACACTGACACTTGGGGTACATGATAATGGCACTGACCCTTGGGTACAGGATAATGATACTGACACTTGGGGTGCAGGATAATGACACTGAAACTTGGGGTACAGGATAATGACACTGACACTTGGGGTACAGGATAATGACACTGACACTTGGGGTACAGGATAATGGCACTGACACTTGAGGTACAGGATAATGACACTGACACTTGGGATACAGGATAATGACACTGACACTTGGGGTACATGATAATGACACTGACACTTGGGGTACATGATAATGACACTGACACTTGGGGTACAGGATAATGACATTGACACTTGGGGTATAGGATAATGACACTGACACTTGGGGTACAGGATAATGGCACTGACACTTGGGGTGCAGGATAGTGACACTGACACTTGGGGAACAGGATATTGACACTGACACTTGGGGTACAGGACAATGACACTGACACTTGGGGTACAGGATAATGACACTGACACTTGGGGTACAGGACAAGGATAATGACACTTGGGGTGCAGGATAGTGGCACTGACACTTGGTAGACAGGATAATGACACTGACACTTGGGGTACAGGATAATTGCACTGACACTTGGGGTACAGGATAATGATACTGAAACTTGGGGTACAGGATAAGGACACTGACACTTGGGGTACAGGATAATGACACTGACACTTGGGGTACAGGATAATGACACTGAAACTTGGGGTACAGGATAATGATACTGACACTTGGGATACAGGATAATGACACTGAAACTTGGGGTAGAGGATAAGGACACTGACACTTGGGGTACAGGATAATGGCACTGACACTTGGGGTACAGGATAGTGACACTGACACTTGGGGTACAGGATAGTGACACTGACACTTGGGGTACAGGATAAGGACACTGACACTTGGGGTACAGGATAGTGACACTCTGGGTACAGGATAATGACAGTGACACTTGGGGTATAGGATAATGACACTGACACTTGGGGTACAGGATAATGACACTGACACTTGGGGTACAGGACATTGACACTGACACTTGGGGTACAGGACAATGACACTGACACTTGGGGTACAGGACAATGACACTGACACTTGGGGTACTGGATAATGACACTGACACTTGGGGTACAGGATAATGACACTGACACTTGGGGTACAGGATAATGACACTGACACTTGGGGTATAGGATAATGACACTGACACTTGGAGTACAGGATAATGACACTGACACTTGGGGTACAGGATAATGACACTGACACTTGGGGTACAGGATAATGTCTCTGACACTTGGGGTACAGGATAATGGCACTGACACTTGGGGTGCAGGATAGTGACACTGACACTTGGGGAACAGGATATTGACACTCACACTTGGGGTACAGGACAATGACACTGACACTTGGGGTACAGGATAATGACACTGACACTTGGGGTACAGGACAAGGATAATGACACTTGGGGTGCAGGATAGTGGCACTGACACTTGGTAGACAGGATAATGACACTGACACTTGGGGTACAGGATAATTGCACTGACACTTGGGGTACAGGATAATGATACTGAAACTTGGTGTACAGGATAAGGACACTGACACTTGGGGTACAGGCTAATGACACTGACACTTGGGGTACAGGATAATGACACTGAAACTTGGGGTACAGGATAATGATACTGACACTTGGGATACAGGATAATGACACTGAAACTTGGGGTAGAGGATAAGGACACTGACACTTGGGGTACAGGATAATGGCACTGACACTTGGGGTACAGGATAAGGACACTGACACTTGGGGTACAGGATAGTGACACTGACACTTGGGGTACAGGATAAGGACACTGACACTTGGGGTACAGGATAGTGACACTCTGGGTACAGGATAATGACAGTGACACTTGGGGTATAGGATAATGACACTGACACTTGGGGTACAGGATAATGACACTGACACTTGGGGTACAGGATAATGACACTGACACTTGGGGTATAGGATAATGACACTGACACTTGGGGTACAGGATAATGACACTGACACTTGGGGTACAGGATAATGACACTGACACTTGGGGTACAGGATAATGACACTGACACTTGGGGTACAGGATAATGTCTCTGACACTCTGGGTACAGGATAATGACACTGACACTTGGGGTTCAGGATAATGGCGCACTGACACATAGGGTGAGAATATGTTAATGTATTTACCCCTTGGGCTCCCCCAAAAGGCTAGAAATGACCCCAAAACACCCACAGTTACAGATGATCTTCCCTTTCTTTGGCCTAGGATTGCCCAGTCAGTTTGACAGAGAACTGACACTTGTTGTCCACAATTTCTGTTTCATCGATGGTTCCTCCTTCTGCTGAGTACCGTAAGGGCTCATTGCCTTTCAGCTATGACCTTGTTTCTGTGATCTTGGTAAATGTAACCTTGATCATGTAAGAGTCCATCATACATTGCGTTACCCTTCCCCCTGTGATACAGCAGCTATGGACTGTTACAGATTGTACATAGTTTTTTTTGTCTTTTTCTCCTGTTACGCATTGTGAACATTCTTACTTTTGCTCTTTGTATGCATTGGGGACACAAAAAGAGAAAAAGGCAAGTCCATTGAATTAAAGAGTCAACAGCAATAAGCTAGCCCTTTAAAAGGACCTGAGAAAAAGCCATCTAGGTGGCCAAAGTGTCGCTTCCATACAGGGAGGATTGTGTGATGGGAGAGGATGAAGTGAGGTGGTCCACAGAAAGGACTTGTTGGGGGAGACAAAGAGACCAGCTATAGGGACTGAGAACAGGAGAGGAGCCGCATTGTGGAGCTGGAGCTGAGGGGCACAGATAAGTGGAGCTCCGGGTTAATGTGAAGAGAGATTAAGAGGGGCGAGAAGAGAGGGGAAGCCAGATGGTGTGTCCCTGCAACCGTGGCCCCGCAGCAATTCCCACACACAGATTTAATGGCGACGTGGCCTCTTCTCTTGGGAGATCCCCATCCTATTTGTCTATTGCAATTATATTATTGAGAAGGTGCTGATGTGTCACTGCAGAGGAGGAATGTGCTGCCATTTAACGACTGTCCCCTATGAATATTCATGTCTCCGCAGCCACATATCTGTCACAATCCCATACTTATTTCTGGATAATTCGCCATCGTGCTATACATAGATGCACAGCAATTTCTCCAGGATGCCGGCTGCATATATGCACGGGCTGTCATGGATAATACTCCATTATGCTAGAATGTGGAACCTCTGACTGCAAGGAGTCATTGAGAGGATCCAACGGAAAAGATATAGCTAGGTATGAAAGAAGATAGATAAGAGAGGTAGAAGTAGAGATGGATATGTTGTAGATATATATGAGATAGATAAATAGATAATAGGTACTGTAGATAATAGATAGATAGATAAAAGAGTAAAAAACAAAAAGCAGCACAAAAAAAGCAAGAGGGTGCAAAAAAACCCTTCCAGGCATATACCAAACCTTGTGTAAACATATGGGAAAAACTTGGTTACAATATACATATTCCACCTTTAGGATAGTCTCAAAAACTAATATGAAAACCATATAAAGAAAAAAACAGAGTTTTTTTGACCCCATTAACAACAATGTATTTAAAAAATTATGCAATAAAAAATCAAAAGACAAGCTTCCTTAAGAAGTGCAAATTTGTCTTTATTAAATATAACAATAATGTAAATATTCATACCAAAAATTAGTGCTAAAGTTTAGCGTGATAAGGAACAAGCAGGCAGCTATACAACCATAAAGCCATGGATGGCATCGTAATAAATGTATACAGGCATGCAACTAAACCAAAATTCAATGCTAAAGTGCCTAGTGCAATACATAGCAGCATAATACATTATTTTTGCACATCCAGAAAAGTATACATACAAAAATCAAATACAGGCCAAAATAAGGAGGATGGGAGGCAAAATGTATATTTCACACATGCCACACTAATCAAGTTATTCCAATGCTACCATGTACATTGATGTGAATTATATAATAACGATCAGTGTGCAGCAACTCATTATACAAGCAATAGCCCGGAACTTTCCTTACCTATGCCTGAGCCCAATCCAAAAGTGCAAGTGCCCCGATGCGCGTTTTGCAGTGGCTTCCTCTGGGGGCAGTGCATGGGTAAGGATGGTTCCGGGCTATTGCTTGTATAATGAGCTGCTGCACACTGATCGTTATTTTATAACACATCAATGTACATGGTAGCATGGTAGTACAGTTGTTTAAAATTAATAAAAAATACTTTGCCTTGTACTGTTGACCTTTTATAGTTCATTAACCCCTTTACCCCCAATGGTGGTTTGTATGTTAATCACCAGGCCAATTTTTACAATTCTGACCACTATCCCTTTATGAGGTAATAACTCTGGAAGGCTTCCATGGTTTCTGGTGATTCTGACAATGTTTTCTCGTGACATATTGTACTTCATGATAGTTGTAAAATTTCTTTGATATAACTTGCGTTTATTTGTGGAAAAAATTGAAATTTGGTGAACATTTTGAAAATATCGCAATTTTCCAACTTTGAATTTTCATGCCCTTAAAACAGAGAAATATGTCACACAAAATAGTTACTAAATAACATTTCCCACATGTTTACTTTACATCAGCACAATTTTGGAACCAATTTTTTTTTTGTTAGGAAGTTATAAGGGTTAAAAGTTGAGCAGCGATTTCTCATTTTTACAACACCATTTTATTTTTAGGGACCACATCACATTTGAAGTCACTTTGAGGGGTCTATATGATAGAAAATACCCAAAATTGACACCATTCTAAAAACTGCACCCCTCAAGGTGCTCAAAACCACATTCAAGAAGTTTATTAACCCTTCAGGTGCTTCACAGGAATTTTTGGAATGTTTAAAAAAATGAACATTTAACTTTTTTTCACAAAAAATTTACTTCAGATCCAATTTGTTTTATTTTATTTTGTTTTATTTTACCAAGGGTAACAGGAGAAACTGGAACACAAAAGTTGTTGCACAATTTGTCTTGAGTACATTGATACCCCATATATGCAGGTAAACCACTGTTTGGGCGCATGGCAGAGCTCGGAAGGGAAGGAGCTTTGGCTTTTCGATGCAAAATTGGCTGCAATTGAGATCGGACACCATGTCACATTTAGAGAGCCCCTGATGTGCCTAAACAGTGGAAACCCCCCACAAATGACACCATTTTAGAAAGTATACCCCCTAAGGAACTTATATAGATGTGTAGTGAGCACTTTGAACCCCCAAATGCATCACAGAAGTTTATAATGTAGAGCCCTAAAAATAAAAAATCTTATTTTTTTCACAAAAATGATCATTTCACCCCTAATTTTTATTATTTTACAAAGGGTAACAGGAGAAATTAGACCACAAAAGTTGTTGTGCAATTTTTCCTGAGTATGCTGATACCCCATATGTGGGGGTACCCACTGTTTGAGCACATGGCAGAGCCCGGAAGGGAAGGAGG
Source organism: Dendrobates tinctorius (assembly GCF_039654945.1). Classification (NCBI taxonomy): domain Eukaryota; kingdom Metazoa; phylum Chordata; class Amphibia; order Anura; family Dendrobatidae; genus Dendrobates; species Dendrobates tinctorius. Next base: position 63,876,322 of record NW_027361687.1, read on the forward strand.
ACCGCTTGACTTTTTCAACACAGAATTGACTGGAATTGAGATCAGAAGCAAGTCGCATTTGGAGAGCCCTTGATGTGCCTAAACAGTGGAAACCCCCCAATGCTAACTCCAACCCTAATCCCAACACACACCTAAACCCAACCATAACCCTAACCACAAACCTAACCCTAACACACCCCTAATCTTAACACACCCCTAACCCTAATCCCAACCCTAACCCTAATCCCAACCCTAACCCTAATCTCAACCCTAACCGTAACCCTAACTATAGCCCCAACCCTAACTATAACTTTAGCCTCAACCCTAACTTTAGCCCTGACCCTAACCCTAACTTTAGCCTCAAACCTAACCTTAACTATAGCCCCAAACCTAACTCAACTCTAATGGGAAAATGGAAATAAATGCATTTTTTAATTTTATTATTTTTCCCTAACTAAGGTGGTGATAAAGGGGGGTTTGATTTACTATTTAAAGCGGGTTTTTATGTTTTGGCAGCTGTCACACACTAAAAGACGCTTTTTATTGCAAAAAATAGTTTTTGCATCACCACATTTTGAGAGGTATAATGTTTCTATATTTTGACCCACAGAGTCATGTGAGGTCTTGTTTTTTGCGGGATGAGTTGATGTATTTGCTGCTACCACTTTTAGGCACATGACATTTTTTGATCTCCTTTTAATCCGATTTTTGGGAGGCAGAATGAATAAAAAACATCAATTAATTACTTTCTTTTGGAGGGGGGGTGTTTATACCATTCTGCGTGTGGTAAAATTGATAAAGCAGTTTTATTCTTCGGGTCAGTATGATGACAGAGATACCTCATTTATATAATTTTTTTATGTTTTGGCGCAATAAAAACTATTTTATAGAAAAAATAATTATTTTTGCATCGCTTTATTATGAGAGCTATAACCTTTTCTATTTTTTCGCTGATGGCGCAGTATGGCGGCTCGTTTTTTGCAGAACAAGATGACATTATCAGTGGTACCATGTTTATTTATATCTGTCTTTTTGATTGTGTGTTATTCCACTTTTTGTTCAGAGATATGATGATAAAGCATTTGTTTTTTTGCCTTGTTTTTTTTTTTATGGTGTTCACTAAAGGGGTTAACTAGTGGGTCAGTTTTATAGGTTGGGTCGTTACGGACACGGCGATACTAAATATGTGTAATTTTATTGTTAAGATTTTTTTTTATTCAAATATTGATTTAATGATGGAATAAATATTGATTTTTTTATTATTATTTTTTAATATTTTTACAATTATTTTAAAAATAAAATGTTAATTTCATTCTTACTTTTACACTGTGTCCCACTATGGTACACTCATTTTGTGCAGGCTGATCGCTTACACGGCATGCAGATCTGCATGCCATATAAGCTGTCAGCGCTGCACCCTGTGCACTCTGACATCAGAGACTTCATGACATGCACTGCACATGACAGGAAGTCTCTACGCTCTGGTAACTCTGATGTCATCATGTCGACATCAGGTTACAATGGGAGCGATCGGGACCCCGCGTCGTGCCGCGGGGTCTCCGATCCAAAGGCAGTGGGGCTGTCACAACTGATCTGCCTGCTCCCGGAATGCTGCGATTATGTTTGATCGCAGTGTTCTGGGTGTTAAAGTGCTGGGAGCGGTCCATGACCGCTCCTGGCACTTAGTGTTGGGTGTCAGCTGTGAGAATCAGCTGACACCTGGCCGCGCTCATACGCGCTCCCCCCGTGAGTGCGGCTGATCACGTATGATGTACTATCCCATCCATGGGCATTAATGCCCAGTTCACATCGAGGAGATAGTACGTCATATGTCAGAAATGGGTTAAAAAAAGTAAGAAAAATGAGAAAAATCCAGCGTGGAGTGGAATAGCTAAAAGATAACTTTTATTAATAGTTACTTTGTGCTGTACACAGATGCCAGCAATGTGGGACTAGGAGCAGTACTGTCGCAGGTACAGAATGGGAAACAAAGAGTGATCTCCTACGCCAGCAGGAAGCTGTGCCCCACTGAAAGGAACCCTGATAATTACAGTTCTCTCAGGCTGGAGTTCCTTGCCATAGTCTGGGCTGTCACCGAAAGGTTCAAACATTACTTAGCCTCCGCCAAGTTCACTATCTTCACGGACAACAACCCGTTGACGCACTTGGACACTGAAAAACTAGGTGCACTGGAACAGCAATTGATGGCTCGGCTATCTACCTATGAGCTTACCATCAAGTACCGGGCAGGGCACAAGAATGCCAATGCTGATGCGCTGTCCAGAATGCCTAACCTACCAGATGCAGGAGAAGACCCTGAGGCTCTTGAAGAAATAGAGTTACCTCTCTTCCACCGGCCACTTGCGGCCCAGCGTGCTCAAGGAGTGAGAAACAGACGGTCTGGCTTGAAGGTGGTCACCCTGCATCCATTGCCCCATCATGACTGGGCAGAAATGCAAGATAGTGACCCTGCAGTCCGCCTGGTGAAGGAGCTGCTGGCACAAGTTGACTCACGCCCAGAGTCGGATGCTCCTGAAGAAACCCAGCAGTTGTGGAAGGAGAGAGGCCAGCTGTTCATTTATGAAGGAAAACGGTGTCGGAGGAGTATCAATGCCCGTACTCATGAGCTGGTTTGGCAGGTGATAGTCCCAAAGAGAGAGGCATCAATGGTCCCAGAAGCATACCACAATGGAGGTGGACACTTCGGATGGAAGAAGTTGGAAGCATTGCTCCAGGAGAGGTTCTACTGGGCTGGTATGAGGAAAGCCATTGAGAGGTGGTGCCGGGAGTGTGGACAATGTAACCTGCACAGAAAGGATCGAGACAGCCAGAGAGCTCCTCTGCAGCCAATCATCACCAAACAGCCCCTTGAGTTGGTAGCCCTGGACCATGTGAAGCTGGTTCCAAGCTGGCCCGGCTACATCTATGCACTTACCATTGTGGACCACTACTCAAGATTCTGGGTAGTTGTGCCTGTCAAAGATCAGACAGCCAAGACAGCAGCCAGAGCATTCCAACAGCACTTCTGTAGACCACATGGGTATCCAGAAAGAGTGCTGACAGATCAAGGTCCAGCTTTCGAGGCAGAAGTGTTCCAAGAGTTCTGTAACTTGTATGGTTGTAAGAAGATCCGGACAACACCATATCATCCACAGACCAATGGCATGTGTGAGAAGATGAACCAAGTAATGATGGACCTCCTGAAAACTTTGCCCTTGGAGGAGAGGAATCTGTGGCCAGAGAAGTTGCCAGATCTGGCGGACCTCTACAACCATATCCCAGTGAACTCCACCAACTGTACCCCAGCCTACTTAATGAGAGCAAGACCTGGTAAACTGCCTATTGACTTGGACATGGGAGTCCTTATGCCCGAAGTAGTGTCACCAGATGCTGATTGGGACACGGAGAGGTAGCAACAGTACAGGAGAGTTCAAAAATGCGTGGAAAGTAGTCTGGCTCAGGCAAGACAAAAGCAGGAGAAGCTTTACAATCAAAATGCACCTGCTGTTCCTTTGTCGCCGGGAGAACAAGTCTTGAAAAGAAAGAGAAGATTGCACAAATTGGATGATCATGATCAATGAAAAGCTGAACCTTAAACCATTCTGCCCTCGAACTTTGATAATACTAAGGTATGCCTTGTTAGTAAAGAGGGAGGAGAGACCTCAGCAGCGGTATCAAGAGATCATTTGAAGTTATGCCCTGACCAGTTAAAAGAAAGAAAGGAAGAACCAGATAACATCCAACCCATAGAGGAAGAAGAGAAGGTCAGCACAATACTTGGGGAATTCCCTGCGAATTGGATTAAAGTAAATGATGCTATAGTGGTGCCAGTGTTGCTGTTTCCCCAATTGGTAGCACAGGAAGATGTGACTCAAGGAAATCCTGAGGATCAGGAAAATCAGGCAGCAGAAGCCACACCAGCAGTGGAGCCAGAGAACCCTTGCCCTGCCAGTGGTGAACCTGTTATGCCCTTGGTGAGTCTAAGAGTTCACAGACAACCTAGTATCCCTGTGTTACATAGAACCCCCAGTAGTGTATCCAGTACATTACCTACTACACCAGTGTTACGCAGATCTACCCGCACCACACAAGGGATACCACCCATCAGATATCGCATATAAATAAGTTAAAGTAATGTTAACCTGTACCTGTAAATATGTAGCTGTTTTTCAAGTTTTGTGCCTACAGGTAACCTGTAAGAGTTTCCTTTAGTTATGGACATTGTACCACAGGACTTGTGTGGTCACCAACTTGTAAATGATTAACCATTTGCCCAGGAATGGACCATGGACATTGATGCTTGGACTTGCCATCATAGGACCATTTTTGAAGCACTTGGTGTTTGTAACTTTTTCTTTTTTAAATCTTGTACAATTATTATTTTAACTATATTTATGTTTCCTGCTTGATCAGCCCAGGAGTGCTGACTTGCACTAGGGGGAATGTGGCGCCCCCCAGGAGTATGGCTGCCACAGTGGCTTTGCCTTCCTCCAGGGGAATGTAATGCCAGGCTTGGAGGCAATGATGGGTCTCTCTTGCAGTCAATCTAAGCATGCAACACAGTTCCACTCCAGGCCAGCAGGGGGAACTGTGAACCAGGATTGAGGGGAGGAGTGCTCTCTGAGGGCCAAGAGGAAGGAGTGGTTAGTTAGTCTGCAGAGGGTGAAGTGTGCAGACGTGGAGTGAGAAGCTGGAGGTTGAGCTAGGAAAGGAGAGCTCCCTCACAGTGAGTGCATGAACTGGAGCCTGGTCTCCACGGTTGTACGGATACTAGCGGTCCTACAACAGATACCAGAGGAGTAGGAGGCTGTAAATGCCCTACTCCCATCTAAGACTTGAGGCACAACAGCAGCTTGGATAGAGAGCCGAGACTCAGGAGAAAGGAGCCCCCGAGATAGGCTACAGCTGTCTGCCATGCAAGTAAGGTTCTTGGGAACATCTGACAGGAGGAACTTCAGTGTAACTCAGTACTTGGAGTACTTCATTCAAATAGGCGCTAGGAAGGAGATTGCACAGCCCGTCTTCTGAGAGAGAAACCCTGAATTACTTCCAGGCTAGCCTGCTCCAACACCATCTGTAATCAGGACCCTGGACTGCAGTTATCAAGTAAAGGTACAGAAATTGCAACCCGCTGTGTCTTGTATGCTTCCTACCCATACGGCATTGATACATCCCCGTGCCTACCACCCCTACACTGCCCTGGGACTATAGCTTCACCTGTGGGGAGCTTTTACATCCTTGCTGCACCCTACCATCAGTCCCAGCGGATCTGCATGCAGCGTCGGCTTAACACCTCCCTTGCCGAGCACCACAGGAGGCGTCACGAACCATTCCATTGACTACATTCCCCCATTACTTGGGCGCCCAGGGCCACGGACCGGGTCATCGCTGCTGTGACACATCCCGCTGACACCGGCCCGGTACCGAGTACCCCACAGCCCTGGGAGGGCGACTCATATGTGCAACATGGCAAGCAGTCTGAGTTTCAACACAACTGAGCAGGTTCTCTTCAACTGGCTTTTGTCACGCCGCTTTGGTCAACCATACCCAGTGATAGTGGATCTGTGGAGGAGGAGACGCATGTGGGTCCATCAACTTTTGAGGCAACGACTCACAAGAGGTAATTTTCACCGCCTCTATTCTTCTCTGCGGGAGCATCCCGAAAAATTCTACCAATACTGTCGCATGAGCCTTGCAACATTTGATCTACTCTTGGAGACAGTGCGCCCTGAGATAACCTTTCAGGACACAAGGATGCGCAAAGCTATATCTGCAGAGGAGCGACTTCTACTCACATTACGGTATGTACTGCACAACCACATTCTCTGTGTTCATGATGTGTTGCCCAAAGTATGTATTTTTTGCTTCTTGGACTAAGTTTAATACCCTCATCTTATTCCAGATATATTTAAACTTACAGACCAGAATGTTATGTGTAATATGTACTGAATATCACTTAGTCATTGTGCGACCAAATATATGTGTGTAAGGCTACTTTCACACATCAGGTTTTCGGCGTCAGGCGCGATCCGGCGTCGTGCCGGAATGCCAGATCCGGCAAATGTTTTGTAAAACCTGATGTGCCGGATCCGGTTTTCTGCCGGATCCGTCTTGTTCTTGACAGACAAAACCGGATCCGTCTCATCCGGTTCATCCGTTTTTCTATCCGTTTTTCGACGAATTACGCCGGATCTGGTTTTTAAAATTGACCCTTGTGGCCTTCCGAACGGGATTGGCTACTGGAAAATTATATATAGCATGTTCCTACAGCCCTTCTTTGACAGGTTGTAGTGGACAGAGCTACTGAGCATGCTCAGACCAAAAAAACCGGATTCGGCGTGTCCGGCTTTTTCGCCGGAGACAAAAAACGTTACAGTAGCCGTTTTTTCCAGACGCCGGATCGCGACACATTGCCGGATCCGGCGAAAACCGGATGAAACGCATGGCCATCCGGCGCGATCCGGCGCAAATGCAAGTCAATGGGGGGGAAACCGGGTCCGGCATTGCATTTCGCCGGATCCGGTTTCTGTCAAAAGCGCCGGATCGCGCCTGACGGCGAAAACCTGATGTGTGAAAGAGGCCTTAGTAGATCTGAATCACTAACAAGTTTGGGATGTATGTACCTGGTTTTTAGTTAATTTGTGCATTCTAAAATGTTACATTTCTGTTGTTCTTCAGCTTCCTGGCCACTGGCATGTCTTATGCCGCCCTCCACCATGAGTTTCTCATTGGAAGATCTACCATTTCTGGCATAGTCAGGTCAATATGTGGTGAAATATGGTCAAGACTACATCAACTCGTCAAGCCCCATCCCAGGATGGAAGACTGGTTGAGGATATCAAGGGACTTTGAGGAGGAATTTCAGTTTCCTAATTGTATTGGGGCCCTTGATGGCAAACATATCCGGGTGCGTAAGCCGCCGAACTCTGGCTCCCAATTCTTCAATTATAAACAATACTTTTCTGTTGTATTGTTGGCTCTGGCCGACCCTCAATACAAGTTTATAATTGTTGACATTGGGGCCTATGGAAGGACGGGAGACTCTAGAGTCTTCAATACTTCCATTATGGGTCGGTGGCTACGCACCAACCAATTGGATCTACCCCCACCACGCCAGCTACCAGGCTCCACTCAAGAATCAGTCCCTTATGTCCTTGTGGCAGAGGAGGCGTTTCAGTTAACACGCAATGTCATGAGGCCATATTCCCGGTGCATGAAAACCTCAGAAAGAGGAAAAAAATCCTCCAAAAAATTCAGTTACAAACCAGACAGGCCCAAATGCATCTGCACTAATCCAGGGTGCAGCGGACCCAAGTAAAATGGCAGCTGCACAAGTGCATAAATACCAAATGAAACAGCCAGCCTACAATCAGGGATTGGCCGTGTGGTACACCAGTGCAGAAGAAATAATCTGCATGTGGCAGTGTTCACACCGGGAATGCAGGGCATCTGGTTCACAACCTCTTAGTAACACCATATAGGGGGTTGCCCAGTGCCAACTAGATTGCATCCCATGTGAACAGAGGCCACAAGTTTGCAGAACCATTTGGGCCCAACTGCACCCTGAAGAAATATAAAAAGTGCACAAAAAACATATCAATATATGTAAGGTATTGGTTGATATTAAGGCCTTAATACGGAAGCTGACAAACTGCGTCAAAGTTCCTTACACTTGTCAGTCCCTACTCTAACATGAAAACCTCAAAAAGAGGAAAAAATCCTCCAAAAAATTCAGTTACAAACCAGACAGGCCCAAATGCATCTGCACTAATCCAGGGTGCAGCGGACCCAAGTAAAATGGCAGCTGCACAGGTGCATAAATACCAAATGAAACAGCCAGCCTACAATCAGGGATTGGCCGTGTGGTACACCAGTGCAGAAGAAATAATCCGCATGTGGCAGTGTTCACACAGGGAATGCAGGGCTTCTGGTTCACAACCTCTTAGTAACACCATATAGGGGGGGCTGCCCAGTGCCAACTAGATTGCATCCCATGTGAACAGAGGCCACAAATTTGCAGCTGCCATTTTACTTGGGTCCGTTGCACCCTGGATTAGTGCAGATGCATTTGGGCCTGTCTGGTTTGTAACCATATCCCCGGCGCAACCTGGACCACCGGCGCAGAATTTTTAACTTGCGCCTATCACGTGCTCAGCGACTGGTGGAGTGTTCCTTTGGCATTCATTGTGCCAAATGACGGGTACTCCAGTCTGCAATTCAGCTGAGTGAACAAAATGTTAATGAAGTTGTTAAAGCCTGTTTGGTTCTTCATAACTTCACCAGGATACATGATTCTTCCTCCTCTGCTGGTGTTGTGCGTGGGTCGGACAATGTGCGTAGGGCGAGACCACCTATCAACCCTCAACGTAGACCGCTCTCTGGGCTCAAAGTGCGTGATATTTTCAAAAATTACTTTATGTCACCAGAGGGGGAAACTTCTTGGCAAGAGAATGCTGTGTCTATGTTATCATTTTTTGGTTTATGTCTGTCTAAATGTATATATTTAAACCCCTTATGATTCTATGACTGTTTAATTGCATTGGTAAGTGTATGTTAGTATGCTGACACCGTTTTTTTTAATTGAGACGTAAAATGTAGTAGACAAATGTTTACTTTTGCCTTTTATTTTTTTGAAGCAAAACATATTATTGCCATATGAGAAATGTGGCAATGGGCCAAATTGGCCTTTGTGCAGATGTGAAAATTGGGTACAATTAACATTTTCAGACATATAAAACAAACAAAATACCATTAGACAATAACAAAATGGCAATATTATAAGTTTTTGTACGTCGGGGAGGAGAAGGCGGAAGACCAGCCTGTGTTTGCTGCTGACTACTTTGCCCAACTTGGCCATCGCCCTGTGTGGGGGCATACTGTTGCCCATGATGTGGGTAGTGTACTGCCTCCTGGGATTGTGCTTGGTACTGGCCATAGTGATACTGGAGAGGGGCCTCTTGTTGGGTCTGGTAGACCCGTGTCTCATACCCACCAATATAGCTATGTTGTCCCCAACCAGGTTGGGACCAGCCTCCAATACTGGGTGGGAACAAGTGGCCATATTGGTGAGGTTGGCTAGAGCCAGACATATGTGGCTGCTGTTGGAAAGGTTGGGTAGGGGGAGGAAGGGGGTGAGGTGTCGGCCCATGTATTTGAGGATCCTCAGAGCCTGCTTGAGCAAGCATGTGTGTGGGGTGTCTAAGGCGCATTAGATTTCTGGGTGAAAGCTGCCACCTCTCCAGATATTCAAATAACTCATATGGTGTATTGGGGTGTGCGCTTGCATCAAGCAGGATCTGAAAACATCCTCGAATACGGAGCCTCACCTCACAGGAAAGGGCACGAAGATAAAGGGCCAGGCTGCGTGAGTATGCCTCCTCGCCATCATCATTATTGACTCTAGACAGATAGTTCAGTACCCCTGTGTCCACATTGGTACCGGTATCTTGGGCAGGGATATGGCGCCTTCTTCTTCCTCGCCGGGATGGTCCAGCAGGCTGTGGGGAGCCCCGGATCTGGCCAGTTGGGCTGCTGCTCATGTTGCCCTGCTCCTCCTGTATGGGTGATGGTGCAGCAGCAGACAGTCCTACTTGTGGATGTGGCCCTGGTGGTGGGTTTGTGGCGCAGGCACTGGGTTTTCCTGAGAGGAATCTTCACCCATGCTTCTTGGAGGGGGAGAAGATGGGCCAGCCACCTCATCCGCTACAGACCCAGGATCTATGATGGGCTCGGTATCTGAGCCAGTTCCTCTCTCCGTAAGGTTGGACTGAGTTCTGTTATGAAATAGAACAGAGCAAAAAATAAATCAATTTTTTTGGGCCCTGTAAAGTATCTGTGTAATGTGGTTTGAGGTATCTACTTACTGTCTCAGATCCAGAATAGGAGCGAGGAAGGAGAGGCGGTCATAATAGATGTATTTCCTCTTTATGTGGGCCGCATCACCACTCCTGGACCGCTGCTGACGTTCCCGCCTGTATTGGTCGCGGATGCTGCGCCAGCGTCTCATCACATCTTCCACTGCAATGTGACAGGAAATATTCTCAATTTCACATATTTGATAGGTCAAATTTGCTACCAGTAGCCTAGGCATGTGGCCTTCTGGGGTGTGCTTTCTACCCATGGTGGCATATCTAATTGGGGCATACAGGCCAGATACACAGGGGCACAATAGTTCATGTATCAAGTAACTACACTTAATAACTTGCTTGGCTAGGAGGATGAGAAGCTTGTGGGCTGGGCCAAATTATGGCAGTGTAAAACCATGGGTCACATCAAAATCTACCATGAGGCAAAAAGTACAAGCACAGAAGGGGGGGGTGATTTTAAATGCATTTTTTGAAGTGCGGTAATTTTAAACAGTTTTTGGGTTGTACTTACTCAGTTGCTGCTGCTCCTCACGTGGCCGATCAGCAAAATCGTGGAACATCTGGTGACATATGCGCCTCCATGACGCCTCCTTTCTTGCCCGGTTGGCATAATGGGCATCACGTTGGTCCCAGATTTCTGGCGGCTCCTGCACTAAGACAATCAGCATCTCCACATTGAGAAAATATGGCGCCATGATGCTGCAGGACTCCGTGGAGGCGTACTTCCTGGATGTCTGGAGTGCTTTTTGAGCTGATTTGCATATCTAAGCTTCCTGATGATGGATTGGCCCATTTCCTGTCACCTGCCAAAAGACCTGCGTATTGCTCACAAGTCGCACGTGTGGTCCGTGTGTAATCCGTATTTTTTGCGCACCCATAGACTTTGCATTGGAGTACTACGGGCGTAGTACGCTGACAATCACAGCATGCTGCGATTGGCATGGACCGTAGAATACGGGCGAGAATTATACGGCTGTTGGGAGCTGCCCCATAGAGAATCATTTGTCCGTGTGTAATGCATGCTTTTAACGCCTCACACTCGTCCATATTCCTCTCTAGTGTGACCTCGGCCTAATAATGATATCTGATTGTGATCTTCTCAATAACTTCTGAATGGCCATGATGGTCGCAGCACTCCCTTAATTTTATATATGCTGTATCGGACAAGTATTCAACACCTAGACATTTCAACTTCCAATCAGCTGTCAAAACATGAGAGACACAAATATGGGTGTAAATCTAGGATGTGGCCTTAAGTTTTTAGAAAAATGGGGGAGGGAGAGTCAGCTCACTAAACTCGATGCATATGCTTCCAACCCATGTATAAAACTTCATGTTAACTTTACATAATTAAAAACTCCATCAAATATGAACAATCAAACTCCTGCGCGTTTCAACCTTAGCCTTATAAACTGTTGCGTGCTTCGCCCTGTTTTATACAATGTAGGTTGGTCACAGGGTAATGAGACACCCAACCACTGCTCAACAACAACGAGAATAAAATAATGTAAATACTATACAACTCAAAGATAGAATATATACAAAAAACAATATGTAACATAAATATAGTAAAATAAGGTCCTGTTTCAAATTAATCTACTATATAATCATCTAATTCTGTCTGTCTGTCTCTCTGTTTGTAACGGAAATCCCGCGTCGCTGATTGGTCGCCTCCGGCCGGCAGCGACCAATCAGCGACAGTTGAACGACGCACGCCACCCCTACCGTCGGGAAATCTGCGGCGCTAGCCGCTGATCTCCTGACGGTTGCCGCGGGTCATCTGCCGCACGGAGGTCAGCGGCAACGCAGCCGGGAGATGACCGGTGCTAGCCTGATTGGTTGCGGCCGGCCGGGCGCGACCAATCAGCGACAGGTGCCGTCCACCTGTGAATTGCCGCGGGATTTGAACCACACTTTTCTGATTGGTCGCGCCCGGCGACTTTACCTGGAAAATCCTGTGTATTCATTGCATTATTCTTAAATATTCATAAATAAACTACATACATATTCTAGAATACCCGATGCGTTAGAATCAGGCCACCATCTAGTATAAAATAAATATTTTTCCTTTTGTCTACTTTCCTGGGCTTTTGAGGTGACTCCGGTTAATGTCTCCTGTGGTGTGGAAATATAAGCACAGACAGATTCGGACTGGCCCACAGAAGAACAGGGAAATTCCCCAGTGGGCCCCTGTGCAGGAGAAAGCCACTTACCCCCAACATTAGCAGTAGTTGGCCCAATACATATGATTCACTATGTACAGACAAAAGTAGCATCCCATCATTCAACTATGCATTAATTCAACAAAATATCTAGATTATTATATAGAAGCACAGGTAAATTTGTGAAAAGGGTAATGCAATATTTACATGTAGCTGAACAGTGGGCCCCCAGAGCCAATGTAACTCATGGGCCTTTGTCACTCCAGTCCTATACTCTACATCGAGGTGGTGAGCTGGCTTTTCCACTCACTTTTTTTTATAACACATAAGAAAAGATTAGTTGAATGTAAAATTCAGCAAAGTTTATTACAAAAGCATTAAAATACAGGAGGCATAAGGAATATTCATGGACACAGTCAGCAACGGGTAAACCTAAAACCCTAATAATGAGACAACTAGAGAATAAAATGTCCAAAAAATAAAAATACATTAAAATCACATATTGCAAAATTAATGGTCCAGAGGAGGATGAGAATCTAAAAAAAAAAAATCTGCTCTAATCTGGTGAAAATTGAAAGAGCAATCACTGAAACAAAAAAATCTAGGTTCCCTCGTGACGCAAAAGTGTACTAAAAACAAAATATGCAAGTGTAAAAGAAACAAAATGCCACAATCTATCTTAAAATACAAAACAGAAAACGTTACTACATAACAGAAACTGAATTTTTTACCATATCAGATGATTCATAAAATCCTAGAGTGTTAGAGTTGGAAAGGACCTCCTGGGTCATATGGTCCAACCCCCTGCTCAAAGCAGGATTCACTAACCCATCTCAGATAGATGTCTGTCCAGCCTCTGTTTGAAGACTTCCATTGAAGGAGGACTCACCACATCTTGTGGCAGCCTGTTCCATCTCTTGATCACCCTCACTGACAAAAATTTTTTTTAATATCTAACCTGTATCTTCTCCCTTTCAGTTTCATCCCATTGCTTCTCGTGTTTCCATGTGAAAATGAGAATAAAGATGATCCCTTTACACTGTGACATCCCTTCAGAAATTTGTATACAGTTGTGTGAATAAGTGTTTGCCCCCTTCCTTCTATTCCTATTCTTTTGCATGTTTGTCACACATTTGCACAATTGTTATAATTCAGCCACACTGGAGAGTTTCCGAGCATGAACCATCTTTGTAAGGTCACACCAATGCATCTCAATCGGATTAAGGTCAGGACTTTGACTAGGCCACTCCAAAATATTAATTTTGTTTTTCTTAAATCACTCAGAGGTGGACCTGCTGTGTGTTTTGGATCATTGTCCTTGTGGATAGCTGAAGTGCTCCTCAGCTTGAGATCCCAGATGGCCAGACATTCTCCTTCAGGATATTTTTTCAGCATTCTTCCAAAAGTATTGTGGATCATCAAGATGTTTTCTGGCAAAACTGAGACAAGCCTTTATGTTCTTATTACTCAGCAGTAGAGATGAGCGACTTTGCCTTTTTTCGGGTTGAGTTGGGTTTCGCGAAACCCGACTTTCGCAAAAGCAAAAGTCGGGTCGAACGAAATCGGCTGACTATAGGGAAAAGTCGGGGGTCCGACTGAAACACGAAACCCAATGTAAGTCAATGGGGAAGAAAAGTCGGCAGTGAGAGGAGGACAGGAAACACACTTACAGTGCCCATTTGAATGCCAAAAGCATAAATTCTTATTACTGAAGCTTGTCACCCTTTATTTACTTCATAATACTAGTTACGCACTGAAAAATGGGGGTTATTTGGCTAAAGTTGTGGGGGGGTAGGGCTGGCTCCAGGTTTTCATGTGCCCTGGGCGAAAGAGCGCCCCTTTAACACATACCACAACTCATCATGCTCCGATACGGCAGAGAAATAGTGGTATACTACAAAGAAAAATACTTCACTTTTTACATCTCATGACGAGGCCCATCTATTTCTCCATACAGAATCATTGGTCCCATATAATGTTTGAAACAGTATATGATGAGTTCCACATAATGCTACAGTATATGTTGCTATGTTGGTCCCCATGGATGAAGCTCCACTGTCTTATGGGCCCAAATAATGCTCCATACATAATGGGCCCCATTTCTAATGCTCTAGTGTATAATGGGCCCTGTAAATGCTGCTCCAGTGTCTGATGTCCACCTTTGGAATGTTTCAGTGTATGGTGGGCCCCATCTATCATTCTCCAGAGTATAGTGCTCCCCAAAAACTGCTGTCCCAACATTGAAAACAATGAAATAAGTCTCCTCGCTAGGGCCTCCCTGTACTAGTCTGGACTCCTCGTCGTCCCCATCTTCCATCTCACTGCACAGTATTTCAACCTTGCAAGTGCTGTGATCCTGAGCAAGCAGGGGGGCCCACTTGTTGGCGACGGCATTGGCACAGGGCCCCTGATAGTACGGTGGTGTGTCTGACGGCGGGTGGGCCGAACCTGCACTTTCATCTGCAGCTTCCTCTTTGTCACCGTGAAAGATGGAACAGTATATGGGAAGGGTAACCTGAGTTTCATCAGGGTCAGATTCAGGCCGTGTAGAGTGCAAGGGGAATGTAGTGGTCTGGGTCAATGTACCAGCAGATTCATCGAGCAGTGGCTGGGCATCAGTGCACTTTTGTCGCCCCCAGGAGTACGGTCGTCACAGTGGCATTACCTTCCTCCTAGGGAGTGTGATGTCATGCTTGGGAGCAACGAAGGATCTCTCTAGCAGGTTAGCTGATTGAGCGGCGTTATTCCCACGAGTCACGACCCTCCAAACAGCGTTCATGAAGGCAAAGTGTTTGTTTTACGTGGGCAGTATGGTTGCAAAGCTGAACCTTAAAGGAATGTCCAGAAGGGCACCACCAGGAGTGGAGCCTGCGGCGTAATTTGACTCAACACGGGCAACCTCAACCATCCAGCAACAAAACAGATGCACACATTGCAAGCTTAATTCCGTTAACGAACGAGACTCCGTCATGCCTCGCGGTCCGAGTCCGGCTTACTAGAGGGACACGCGAGGCTCTGGCACGTGAGATTGGCCAATAACTGGTGTGTCATGCCCTTACATGTCCATGGCTGCATGTGCGCTACACTGAAAGGGCCAGCGTTTGTCGCTTACAGGTGCAGATAACCCGCTGAACACCATTAGTGATGGGGATCTGGGATTACAATTATTACCCGCGAACGATGATTTCCCAGTAAGTGCAGGTCAGCTGCAGTTCCGGAATTAGGCCTAACCGTCATTCCTGAAAAAATGAAAAACTTACGTGTGCAAACCACAGGTGCTGTAGCTTGCTTAACAGCTCGCCAGCCGTTCTCACGCCCAGTATGGATTACACGTGATTGCACAAAGGTGAGAAAGGGTACCGTATCACCGGATAACATGTATGGATAGCATAGTGTACACATTCAAAATATATGTCTATAGATCAGGAGGCAGGCTCAGACGGTGTCAGGCCCAGTATGGATTACACATGATTTCACAAAGGTGAGAAAGGGTACCGTATCACCGGATAACATGTAGGGATAGCATAGTGTACACATTCAAAATATATGTCTATAGATCAGGAGGTAGGCTCAGACGGTGTCAGGCCCAGTATGGATTACACGTGATTGCACAAAGGTGAAAGGGTACCATATCACCGGATAACATGTATGGATAGCATAGTGTACACATTCAAAATATATGTCTATAGATCAGGAGGCAGGCTCAGACGGTGTCAGGCCCAGTATGGATTATACGTGATTGCACAAAGGTGAGAAAGGGTACCGTATCACCGGATAACATGTATGGATAGCATAGTGTACACATTCAAAATATATGTCTATAGATCAGGAGGCAGGCTCAGACGGTGTCAGGCCCAGTATGGATTACACGTGATTGCACAAAGGTGAGAAAGGGTACCGTATCACCGGATAACATGTATGGATAGCATAGTGTACACATTCAAAATATATGCTTATAGATCAGGAGGCAGGCTCAGACGGTGTCAGGCCCAGTATGGATTTGCACCACCACCGTCAGAGACACTAGATTGCACTATGAGGGGCCCTGTGCCAGTGCCCGCGCCCAAGAGTCGGCCTACCCACCTGTCCAGGGCAATGGCACTCACATGGTTTCATGCGCTAGGTGGTGACCCCGGTCATGGGGGGGGAGGCAGCACAGTTAGGGAGTTTTAGAAAGTGGCATATGTTGATGTTGGACATTCAGCTGATGCAAAAGGCGAAATTGTTCAAGTCCCAGGAAGAGGAGGACCAAAGCAAGCCATTTTTCTGTCACCCTATGTGTCATCAGGGGAAGGTGGGACAAAATCCTTGGAAACCCATGCATGGTTCATTTTAATGAAGGTTAGATCATCCACATTTTGGGTCGACAGACGGGTCCTTTTTTCTGTCAGGATTGATCCAGCAGCACTGAAGACTCTTTCCGATAGCACACTTGCAGCTGGGCAAGCGAGCTCCTGTAGCGCATATTGTGCCAATTCAGGCCAGGTGTCCAGTTTAGCGGCCCAATAGTCAAAGGGGAATGACCTGTGAGGGAGAACATCGACATGGGAGGAAAAGTAGTTTGTAACCATAGTTGACAAGTGCTGTCTCCTGTCACTTTCCATCGATGCAGTATTACCAGTCGTGTGAGCGGGACTTGAAAAATCAGTCCACAACATGGTCATGCATCCCCTGTCTCCAACGCCACTTCTGATGTGTGCACCACCAACACCTCTTCCAAGCTGCCCCTGGCCCCTACGGCTCGTGTGAGAACCATCACCGCTGCTGTGTGCTGGGAATGCCTCAACCAACCGGTTTACCAGAGTAGCTTGTTTGTTAGCCAATATTAGGTCAAGCTTCTCCTGTGGCATGATATTTTGGAATTTGCCTTTATAACGTGGATCCAGGATGCTGGCCAACCAGTAGTCGTCATCGTTCATCATTTTGGCAATGCGGGGGTCCCTTTTTAGGATCTGCAAGGCATAATCTGACATGTGGGCCAATGTTCCCGGTGTCAATGATGCAGTGCGACTGCTTGGTGGAGGACTACTTTCTGGCAAATCCACATCCCTCCAGTCACGCACAAACCCTGCACCAGACCTTGCCACGCCAACATTTTCTCTGGACACACGAGAAGCATCCTCCTCCCCTAAATAATCATCCCCATCATCACCCTCCTCCTCCTCATCCTCTTCTTCCTCCACCTCGTCGAGGAGAGGTCCCGGAGCAGACAATGGCTGACTGTCATCAAGGATTTCCTCCTCCTCTTCCTCTTCGTCAACCTCGGCTGCAGACGCCTGCTCCTTAATGTGCGTCAAAGTTTGCATGAGCAGACGCATAAGTGGGATGCTCATGCTTATGATGGCGTCGTCTGCGCTTACCAGCCGTGTACATTCCTCAAAACACTGAAGGACTTTACAGAGGTCTTTCAGCTTTGACCACTGCACACCTGTCAACTCCATGTCTGCCCTCAAAGTGCCTGTCCAGGTATCCTCCCACAAATGCATTACGGCCTGCCTCTGTTCGCACAGCCGCTCAACCATGTGCAGGGTGGAGTTCCACCTTGTTGCAACGTCGATAATTAGCCGGTGCTTGGGAAGGTGTAGCAATTGCTGCAGCTTCTGCATACGACTGGAGTGTACGGGCGACCGGCGGATGTGCGAGCACAGTTTTCGAACCTTCTGGAGCAGGCCTGTTAACTCTGGATACTTATTGAGGAAGCACTGCACTACCAGGTTCAAGGTATGAGCCAAGCAAGGTATGTGTCTGAGTTTTGAAAGGGCTATGGCAGCCACAAAATTACGGCCGTTATCGCTGACTACCTTGCCTGCCTCAAGATGTAGACTGCCCAGCCATGACTCAGTTTGTTGTTGAAAGTAGTCGGCCAGTACCTCCGCGGTGTGTCTGTCGCCCAAACACATCATCTTCAACACAGCCTGCTGACGCTTTCCACTAGCTGATCGATAGGGGGACACCTCGTGTGCAACACTGGCAGCTGCGGATGGAGTGCTGCTGCGACTGCGCTCTGGGGACGAGCTTTCGCTTCTAGAGGAGTAGGAGGAGGAGGGTCGAATTCCTACAGCCAACTGTTTCCTATACCGTGGGCTAGGCAGCACAGTCCCACCACCGCTGTCCCCGTGGACCCTGCATCCACCACATTAACCCAGTGCGCAGTGATGGACACGTAACGCCCTGGCCATGCCTACTGGACCATGCATCAGTTGTGAGGTGCACCTTTCCACTCACTGATTGCTTGAGTGCATGGACAATGCGGTCCTTCACATGATGGTGGAGGGCTGGGATGGCTTTGCGAGAAAAGAAATGGCGACTTGGTAGTTCATAGCGTGGTACTGCGTAGGTCATGAGCTCGAGGAAAGCTGCGCTTTCCACCAACCGATAGGGCATCATCTCTAACGAGATTAGTTTGGCAATGTGAGCGTTCAAACCCAGTGTACGCGGATGAGAGGATGAGTACTTTCTTGTCCTACTCATAGTCTCTGGCAGGGTGAGCTGGACTTGAGAGATGCCTATGGTGGAACTAGTGGTGGACAGGGCAGACTGAGAGAGGGTTGATGATGGTGATGGAGTTGGTGTTCTTTCTGATGGCCTAGATTCAGTCTTTCGTTGATATAACATTGTGATTCCCTGACAGCTTTGGCCTTGCAACGACACCTCAACATTTGCTGCTGTGCTAACTGGTGGGCTTACAGTGGGGGAAACAATGTAGCGTTGCTGACTACTTTCTTTGGGAGCATTTGCACATGTGGTACTTGAGGTTTGGTGTTCCGTCCATGCTTGCAAGTGCATTGTGGTTAAATGTCTAAGCATGCAACTGGTATTCAAATTTTTCAGATTTTTCCCTCGGCTAAAGGTCTTTGCGCACTTCTTACTGATAACCTTGGCCTGATCATTAGGATTTTGTTCAAAAAAGTGCCACACTGCACTCTTCCTACTATGGAAGACATTTTGCGTCCTTGCACGCTGTACTATTTTGACCGTCTGGCCAAGCAGTCTAGCAACTTTTTGGCTTTTTGTAACCCGTTTTTGGACTGCTCCATGCCTGCCAGATAACAGCTGTTGAGATGTCGATGCCTGCTGCGGATGCTCCTCCTCCTCTTCGGAGCTATTGGCAGTGGCACCCTCTTTCCCCAATGGATGCCAATCTGGGTCAACAACTGGGTCATCCATCACCTCCGCTTCAATGTCATGTGCACCTTCCTCTGTGTCACCGTGTACGGTGGTATAGTATGCGGGAAGGGGCACCTGAGTTTCATCAGGGTCAGAATCTGGCTCAGTTCACTGCGAGGACAATGTCGTGCTCTGAGTGAATGTACCAGCAGAATCATCTATCAGTGGCTGTGCATCAGTGCACTCCATGTCAGATTCATCTTGGCCTGGGTAATTCACCATTTCACTTGATAACCCAGGCATGGTATGTGAAAACAGCTCCATGGAGTAATCTGTTGTGTGGCCTGCCGCATCCTTCAATTTTGGTTGGGGTGAAGGACACAAAGGTGTGGTTCATGACCATGAGCCTCCAAAGACGACTCAGTGCTTTTATTTTTTACAAGTTCAGAAGAGGAGGCGATAGAGCTGGAGGCCGAGTCAGCAATGTAGGCCAAAACTTGTTCCTGAAGCTCCGGCTTTAAAAGCGGTTTACCTACTCCCAGAAAAGGGAGCCTTCAAGGCCTTGTGGAGCCAGACGATGACGCAGGCTTAACACCTCCTGCATTAGGTGTTATTTTGCTTTTGCCACTACCAGCAGATCCAACACCAACACCATCATTAACAGCTGGCAACCCCCACCCACTAACACGGCATCTTACACCACACTTCCTCATTTTTTTGAAAAATGTACCCACAATTCCACCAACGATATGGAACTGTAAAACAAGGTACAAGGTGTATATAGGACAGGGGAGAATTTAATTCTCCTACCACTTCAGGACACTGATGTATTGTGTTAGGCCAGTGTATATCACACCACTGTATGACAGGATGAATTTGGCAGGTGTGAAAAATGTTATATAGGATGGGAGAAATGGAATGTCCTTACACACTTCTGGACACTGATGTATTGTGTCAGGCCAGTGTATATCACACCGCTGTATGACAGGCTGAATTTGGCTGGTGTGTAAAATGTGATATATGACAGGAGAAATGGAATGTCCTTACACACTTCTGGACACTGATGTATTGTGTGAGGCCCAATGTATATCACACTGCTGTATGACAGACTGAAATAGGCTGGTGTGAAAAATGTGACATATGACGGCAGAAATGGATTGTCCTTACACACTTCTGGACACTGATGTATTGTGTGAGGCCCAATGTATATCACACCGCTGTATGACAGGCTGAATTTGGCTGGTGTGAAAAATGTGACATAGGACGGCAGAAATGGATTGTCCTTACACACTTCTGGACACTGATGTATTGTGTGAGGCCCAGTGTATATCACACCGCTGTATGACAGGCTGAATTTGGCAGGTGTGAAAAATGTTATATAGGATGGGAGAAATGGAATGTCCTTACACACTTCTGGACCCTGATGTATTGTGTCAGGCCCAGTGTATATCACACCGCTGTATGACAAGATGAATTTGGCAGGTGTGAAAAATGTTATATAGGACGGGAGAAATGGAATGTCCTTACACACTTCTGGACACTGATGCATTGTGTCAGGCCCAGTGTATATCACACCGCTGTATGACAGGATGAATTTGGCAGGTGTGAAAAATGTTATATAGGACGGGAGAAATGGAATGTCCTTACACACTTCTGGACACTGATGTATTGTGTCAGGCCCAGTGTATATCACACCGCTGTATGACAGGATGAATTTGGCAGGTGTGAAAAATGTTATATAGGACAGGGCAGGATTGGAATCTCCCTAGAGTGTAGGTCTGTAAGAACGGAACAACTCCTCGACTTATCGTTACAGAGTCACACCCTTAGCTTCACTGTGGCCATGATAACAGCCGTTACACGGTACTGAGAGCAGCGTGCTCGCACACCGCTGTCTGGTGTATGTTAAATTGTCAAGCTCCGTGTTTTTTTAGTATACGGACTGACACGCTGTCTCTCTATAGTTTTGAATGTAATCAAACAGCAAATAGACTAGACTGTTTGAAAAACAGACAAAACTATAAGGTGGAGGTCTGTAAGAACGGAACAACTCCTCGACTTATCCTTACAGAGTCACACCCTTAGCTTCACTGTGGCCGTGATAACAGCCGTTACACGGTACTGAGAGAGCAGCGTACACCGCTGTACGGTGTGAAAAAATGCATGCTCAGTATCTCACCAGGACAAAAAAAAAGGATTGCTTTTAAAAAAGCAGTTTGCAAAGCAGTGTGAAACCAGCAATGCAGCTATCAGGTAGCCTTATAAGGCAGCCTAACAACCAACAGAGCTGATCCACCAAAATATAGCCTCCCCTTGCACTGCACAGTGACTGGTGTGTTGTACAGGCAAAATCGCTAGCAGCAGCAGCTGATTTTTTTTCTTCTTCCCTGCCTAACGCTCTCCCTACAGAATCTGCAGCAGCAGCATCTCTCCCTATACTGAGATCAGCAGAAGTAAGATGGCGGTCGGCGTGCACGCCCTTTTATACCCCCTGTGACGCCCCCCAAAGCAAGCCAATCACTTGCATGCCCTTCTCAAAGATGGTGGGGACCGCTGCCTATGTCATCACATTGCCCACAGTGTCCGTTTTTCCTCATTGTCTGAAAAAGGGCGCTGAAGCATGTTTTGAATTGCAACTTTGGCGCTAAAGTCGCCGACCTCGTGGCCGACCTCACGCTGAAGTCGGGTTTCGTTTCATGAAGCCCGACTTTGGCGAAAGTCGGCGACTTTTGAATTTTTGCGACCTGTTTCGCTTAACTCTACTCAGCAGTGGTTTTTGTCTTGGAACTCTGCTATGCAGGTCATTTTTACCCAGTCTCTGTCTTTTGGTGGGGTCATGAACACTGACCTTAACTGAGGCAAGTGAGGCCTGCAGTTCTTTGGATGTCCTAGTGGGGTCTTTTGTGACCTCTTGGATAAGTTGTCGCTGTGTCTTGGGGTAATTTTGTTCACTCCTAGGAAGGTTCACCACTGTTCCATGTTTTTGCAATTTGTTCATAACGTCTCTCACTGTGGTTCGCTGGAGTCCCAAAGCTTTAGAAATGGCTTTATAACTTTTTCCAGACTGATCGTCTCAATTACTTTGTTTCTCAATTGTTCCAGAATTTCTTTGGATCACAGCATGATGTCTAGCTTTTGAGGATCTTTTGGTCTACTTCAGGGGGATGAATGCAGGTGCAAAATATTCAGTGTAGCTGGGATGTCACAACTGGGCTTAGAGCATGTACAGGACAGTCCCTGGAATGCCATACAATGTGTTTTCTGACATCAACAGTTGGTAAAGGATTTTTTTTATATAGATACGCACCATCTGTTCTGATATACAGTATATTGATTATTCCCTGAGTGTTTAGTGTTACCTTTATATATCTTGGTTGTGAATGCTGGATGCTCCTGGCTTGAGAAAGGCTCACAGTTTGAAGAGCCGAAACGTCGCACATACTGTGCATGAATAAACAACCACAGTTTTTTGTTTTTTTTTACTATCTCTAGAGTGCTGACATTTTGTGCTGTATATAGATAGGTATGAGTGAAAGAGCAGAATAGCTAGAAGACAGATACAAGAGAAATAGATATAAGGTGGTTAGACACATGCACAACAGACTGGAATCTACAAGGTGCATAATCCTTGTCACGAAAACCACCTTTGGCCGGCACACGGCTATCACATTTTCAGGGGGCTTATATTAGTTATCCCACCGCTGCCACCAAATGTGATGAAAAAACAGCAAACAAGTCTATTGACCTATCAATTTTACCTCAGGGGCTTATTTTAGTTATCCCACTGCTGTCAACAATATGTCACGAACTGCAGGGATTTATGTACATCCCACTTTACAGTTCCGCTTTGAAACTCGCAGCTCTCTGTGCCCCCTTACCCTCAGGTCAGTCAGGGAACTACACCTAGGATAATTAGTCACCGGATGGGCCTGCTTCAATGTGGACTGGCTATTAGGCGCACTGCAGCGAGGGAATTATAAATGCTCTGGCCGCAGCCAGACAATAGCTTATAAACCCTGTTCTGTCACTGCCAGCTTTACCCATCAAGCTCAGATCACACTTTGCTGCCACTAGCTCCGATTTTTCTATTAATATTTCTAAATTAATAAAGGGGTCTGAAGCCAATCCAAATTAGTAGCATAATTCACTTCGAAGAACGTGCAAATTTCATTATAGAGCAAGCAGAAACAAAACTAGTAATTTTATATTTTACTCCAAAAAGGTAGACAGTGTTTACAGAAGGTATAAAAAGATTTCATAATATGAGACAATTAAAGTATGTACAGACAATTACAAAATAACAGGGATTAAAGAAGAAAAACACTTACAATTGCTTAGATCATCTCAGGCAGACCAAGCTGGTGGGAGGAGCCATAAGTCGCAATGCATCACAGAGTTGGCTCTGTATCTTAGCTTCTCTCAGGCAAGACTCACTCCAGACTGAGTGACAGTAACTTATACTTCTGGGTCATGACATCACTAAAGGGGCTGAGTTAAGAACGCCCTCCCCTTTTTTCAGAGTTAGAAACTGGCTAAGAAAACTCATAATTATCATATCTTGGAGAGGGTACTTCGTATAGCGACAAACCGAGTCTTATCTTATTCAGGATGTCACTGGCGTTCATTCAAGTCCAAACGCGAGGCATTTCTTGGATTCTGCTGAAGCTGGAGGCTGGAAAAACACAGGCCGAGTAGCCCCATCGAAGCACGTCCCAAATAAGTATCATTCACAATATTCATAACATAAACTGGGGTCGAGTTATGTCCTATGTTTAGATTCTACATCTATGCTATCTGAGATCCCAAGCACATGGTTTTTTTAGACAAAGGGTGGTATTCTGCTAATTACTACATTCCTGAGGGAGGTGTGAGGAGGGAGTATTGGATTACAGGCAGGCAGGGGAAAAGAAAGCTGCAGCTGCTGGCAGGCTGGCGGGGGGGGTGAGGTCAAACCCTCACGACTGGTGTAGGAGAGCTCAGTGTGTGCATGGAAAATTTTGGAAAGGGGTGTTAATAAGGAAAACCATACATAATGTTTACATTATCGTGACAATCCTCAGGCCTCATCCTGACTTCAGTGCATTTTATCGGAAAGTACACTGATTTAATACATCCATAGCTGTGTGAGTTTGGTCTGGGAAACGGACAAACCTGGAAATGTCTCTGATTTTTATTTTTTAAGGAACAGTCTCGATGCACCAATAAAGTGAAATGGCTACTTCTTCTATCTCTCAAAAACATGGACGAACACCTACCAATCTGAAACTTGAACGTTTGAATTGGGCCTAATTGGTAGGGTTCTCCCTGACTGATGGGGTCAGTAATAGTCACCTCTTTTTAAAAAAGCATAGACTATAGGCATTTAGTGGAATTATGGCAGGTTAAAGGCCAATTTAGCGTAACACTACCGTGAGTGGACCTTAATGTGTACCCACACTAAACAGAGAATAATATATGGTCATCTCCTTTCAGAAGATCCTTCACGACTTTATGTGCCTCAAAGTCCTGAGAATATCTGTCTAACTTATATTTTGAAGCATTGGGTTTCAATGATCCATCCAGCTATAGCCTCTTTCCTAGGTCAACACTCAAAAGTCTAGGTGGTTGCTGATGACTGTTCACTCCTGGAAGGTGTCCATGAATGGCCAGCACTAGAGATGAGCGACTTTGCCTTTTTTCGGGTCGAGTCGGGTTTCATGAAACCCGACTTTCGCAAAATCGGCCGACTATAGGGAAATGTCAGGGGCCGACTGAAACACGAAACCCAATGCAAGTCAATGGGGAAGCAAAGTCGGCAGGGAGTGGAGGACAGTAAACACACCTACAGTGCCCATTTCAATGCCAAAAGCATTAATTCTTATAACTGAAGCTTGTCAACCTTAATTTACTTCCTAATAATAGTTACGCATTGAAAACGGGGGTTATTTGGTTAAAGTTGTGGGGGGGTTGGGCTGACTCCAGGTTTTCGTGTGCCCTGGGCCAAAGAGTGTCAGTGCGCCCCTTTAACACATACCACAACTCATGATGCTCCTATACGCCACAGAAATATAGGTATAGTACAATGACACATACTTCACTGCTTTTGGGATTGGAGAAGCAGGAAGCTCATCTGCATATTTCCGGTGCATTCTGGGAAGAGGAGAAGAGTCGCCTTAAGCTGATCGATCGCTGGGACTTGCTGGGTCTTGCTGTTTGAGGACATCGCAAAACCAGGGATTGGAGAAGCAGGAAGCTCATCTGCATATTTCTGGTGCATTCTGGGAAGAGGAGAAGAGTCGCCTTAAGCTGATCGATCGCTGGGACTTGCCGGGTCTCGCTGTTTGAGGACATCGCAAAACCAGGGACTGGAGAAGCAGGAAGCTCATCTGCATATTTCCGGTGCATTCTGGGAAGAGGAGACGAGTCGCCTTAAGCTGATCGATCGCTGGGACTTGCTGGGTCTCGCTCTTTGAGGACATCGCCACCCATCATAGCCTGCATCAGCAATATAGGAGAGAAGAAAATCCACGTGGTCACCTGCAACACATGCTACATGTTTACGGATCTTCCGGCCCAAAAACTCAACTTTACCTGTCAGAAGTGCAAACTTGTTGACCTCTTAGAGGAAAAGGTGCAGGGACTGGAAGAAAGAATAGCAACATTGAAGGTAATTAAATAACATGTGGACTTCTTGGATGAAGCAGAAGCAACCATTCAGGATTTGGAAAGTGAGAAAAGCTTCAGAGCACATACAGAGGCTGAAAAGTGGAGCCATGTGACGAAAAGAAGCAAACGGATCAAGTGGTCATCACCACCCACACAGCTTAGCAACCAATATGAAGCCCTCATGCTGGAGAACGAAAATGGCACAGCTCAGGATGATACCGTATCTACAAGAGAAGACACACTATCAACAAAAGTTACTCTGTCAACAAAAGCGGAAACAAAGGACACTCAAAAACACTCACGAGCAACAAGCAGTGCATCCGGAAAGAAAAGAAGAGTGGTAGGCAACTATCTGCAGGCCGAACATAACCGCACGAGAAGTATGCTGCCTCCCAGGAGCAAAAATCAAGGATGTGGCCAACAGGATACCAACTATCCTCAAATCCAAGGATGACTACCCTTTCCTACTGATACATGTAGGCACAAACGACACGGCAAGAAATGACCTACCAACTATCTGCGAAGACTTTGAAATACTGGAGAAGAAAATAAAGGAACGGAACGTACAGGTTATTTTCTCATCAATCCTCCCAGTCGATGGCCATGGCATCAGAAGATGGAATAGGATACTAGAGGTGAACAACTGGCTACGACGGTGGTGCAGGCAGCAAGGATTTGGATTCTTGGACCATGGCGTGAATTACCTCTATGATGGACTTCTCGCAAGAAATGGGATACACCTCACAAAACCTGGGAAACACACATTCGCCAGAAGACTTGCCACACTCATCAGGATGGCTTCAAACTAGAAGAAGAGGCGATGGGAGGAAAAACAGCAGACAAGAACATGCAGCAGAAGGACAAACTAATCAAGGATACTAGATGTGGTAAAGAGGACCCAAGACAGGGTACTCAGAAGGAAGCTAAGACAAAGGAAGCAAAACTTCTTTCCTGCATGCTGACCAATGCAAGAAGCCTGACCAATAAGATTGAAGATCTGGAGTTGGTAATGTATGAGGAAAAATACGACATAGTAGCAATAACTGAGACGAGACATGGTTAGATGACAGCTATGACTGGGCTAACTTGCAAGGATATGATTTGTTTAGGAGGGATCGTAAAAAAAGGAAAGGGGGTGGAGTCTGTCTATATATAAAGTCCACTTTAAAGCCCACACTAAGAGAAGATATACAAGAGGGAAATGAAGAGGTGGAGTTTCTATGGGTGGAGATACAAGGAGAGAAAAGTAATAAAGTCCTCATAGGGGGTTGTTATAAGCCACCATATATAACAGAAACCACTGAAAATGTATTATTGAAACAAATAGACAAAGCAGCAAATCACAATGAGGTGATTATTATGGGGGACTTCAACTACCCCGACATAGACTGGGAAACTGAAACCTGCGTATCTCAGAAAGGAAACCAATTTCTGTCAGTTACCAAGGATAATTATCTGTCACAACTTGTGCAGGGCCCAACTAGAGGGACAGCCCTTCTGGACTTAATTTTAAGCAACAGGCCAGATAGAATAACAGAAGTACGAGTCGATGGGCACCTAGGGAACAGTGACCACAATATAATACAATTCCACTTGTCCTTCAGTAAGGTGCCCTGGAAGGGGGTTACAAAAACGCTGAATTTCAGGAAAGCAAAGTTTGATCAGCTTAGAGAGGACCTTCGCTGAATTGATTGGGACAATGTCCTCAAAAATAGGAGCACACAAAATAAATGGGAAATATTTCAATCAGTTTTGCACACCCACTGCGAGCTAGCCATACCGTACAGAAATAAAAGGGCTAGGAACAGGAGAACACCAATGTGCCTAAATAAGGATGTAAAAAGGGCAATAAATAACAAGAACAAGGCATTTAGGAAGCTAAAACAAGAAGGCAATGAAGAAGCATTAAAAAGTTATAGAGAAAAAAAATAAAATGTGTAAAAAACAAATACATTTAGCAAAAGTGGAAACTGAGAGACTCATTGCTAAGGAAAGTAAAACAAACCCCAAACTATTCTTTAATTATATAAACAGTAAAATGATTAAAATTGATGGTGTCGGCCGTTTAAAGAACAATGAGGGTGAAATCATAGAGAGCGATGTGGGAAAAGCAAATGTTTTAAATACTTTTTTCTCAACAGTGTTCACACAGGAAAGCATTTGCCAGGGGAAATGCAGAGTGATAATGTAAACTCCCCATTAAGTATTACCTGCCTAACCCAGGAAGAAGTGCAGAACCGCCTTAGTAAGATAAAAATTGACAAATCGCCAGGCCCTGATGGCATTCACCCTCGGGTATTAAGGGAGTTAAGTAATGTGATAGACAGGCCTCTATTCCTTATATTTATAGACTCTATAGAAACAGGGTCTGTTCCTTTTGATTGGCGGCAAGCAAATGTGGTACCAATATTCAAAAAGGGGTGTAAAAGGGAAGCTGGAAACTATAGGCCGGTAAGCTTAACATCTATTGTGGGTAAAATTTTTGAAGGGTTTCTAAGGGATACCATTATGGAATATCTCAATGTTAATAAATGTTTAACTCCATATCAACATGGATTTATGAAGGATCGCTCCTGTCAAACTAACCTGATCAGCTTCTATGGGGATGTAAGCTCTCAAATGGACCAAGGAGAATCATTGGATGTCATTTATCTCGACTTCTCTAAAGCATTTGACACTGTCCCACATAAAAGATTGGTAAGAAAGATGAGAAAGGTTGGGCTAGGGGAAAATATGTGTAGATGGGTAGGTAGCTGGCTTAGTGATAGAAAGCAAAGAGTGGTTATTAATGGGGCATACTCACATTGGGCCAGGGTTACTAGTGGGGTACCACAGGGTTCTGTATTGGGCCCCCTACTATTTAATATATTTATTAATGATCTAGTGGATGGCTTACACAGTAACATATCAGTCTTTGCAGATGATACAAAACTATGTAAGGTAGTTAACACAAAGGAGGACAATTTGCAACTACAGACAGATTTGAGTAAATTGGAGAATTGGACTGAAAAATGGCAAATGAGGTTTAACACAGATAAGTGTAAGGTTATGCACATGGGAAGGAGAAACAGATGCTACAATTACTTACTAAATGGGAAACTGCTGGGGAAATCAGACATGGAAAAAGACTTAGGCATCTTAGTCAATAAGAAGCTAAATTGGAGTGCCCAGTGTCAGGCAGCTGCCACCAAAGCAAATAGGGTCATGGGATGCATTAGAAGAGGTCTGGGGACACGAGATGAAAACATAATTCTCCCTCTGTACAAATCACTCGTCAGACCACACTTGGAGGATTGTGTGCAAGGTGCTCAAGAAAGACATTACTGAACTTGAAAGGGCTCAAAGGCGAGCTACTAAAATTATAAATGGAGTTGGTTCACTACAATACCCAGAAAGGTTATCAAAATTAGGCCTATTTACTCTAGAAAAGAGAAGACTTAGGGGAGACATAATATATATATACAAGTATATCAGAGGGCAATACAGAGATCTCTCCAATGAACTGTTTGTACCAAGGACTGTGACAAGAACAAGGGGGCATTCTCTTCGTTTGGAGGAAAGACAACTTCTGCACCAGCATAGAAGAGGGTTCTCCACGGTAAGAGCAGTGAGGCTCTGGAATTCTCTTCCTGAGGAAGTGGTGAAGGCCAACTCACTGAATGAATTTAAGAAAGGAATGGATGCTTTTCTTGTGAGTAACAGTATAGAAGGTTACGAATAACAGAATATTATAGGTAGATGGTTGACCAAGCTTAGGGGAAGGAATTTTTTTTCCCTATGGAGAAAATTGGCTTCTACTCTGTGGGTTTTTTGCCTTCCCCAGGATCAACAATGCAGAACAGCTGCACTAAAAATAGGCTGAACTAGATGGACATAAGGTCTTCCTTCAGCCTTCAAAACTATGTTACATGACATGACTATTTAAAATTGTACAATAGCTCAAAAACAGGACAGTATATTACTCCATACAGTGTTATGGCCACCACATTGTGCACCATACAGAATAATGAGCCCCATATATTTCTTCATACCAAATAATTACTCACATACAATGTTCCATACAGTATCTGATGAGCTCCACATAATGCTCCATATATAATGGGCTCCATTTGTAATGCTTCAGTGTATAATGTGCCCCTTAGATGCTGCTCCAGTATCTGATCTGCCCCATTTACATTGCTCCAGTACATGATGGGCCTCATAGATGATGCTCCAGTGTATGATAGGCTCTAATAATGCTCCATATATAATGGGCCCCATTTGTAATGCTCCAGTGTATAATGTGCCCCTTAGATGCTGCTCCAGTGTCTGATCTGCCCCATTTACATTGCTCCAGTACATGATGGGCCTCATGGATGATGTTCCAGTGTATGATGGGCTCTAATAATGCTCCATATATTATGGGCCCCATTTGTAATGCTCCAGTGTATAATGTGCCCCTTAGATTGCTGCTCCAGTGTCTGATCTGCCCCCATTTACATTGCTCCAGTACATGATGGGCCTCATGGATGATGCTCCAGTGTAAGATGGGCTCTAATAATGCTCCACATATAATGGGCCCCATTTGTAATGCCCCAGTGTATAATGTGCCCCTAAGATGCTGCTCCAGTGTCTGATCTGCCCCATTTACATTGCTCCAGTACATGATGGGCCTCATGGATGATTTTCCAGTGTATGATGGGCTCTAATAATGCTCCATTTATTATGGGCCCCATTTGTAATGCTCCAGTGTATAATGTGTCCCTTAGATGCTGCTCCAGTGTCTGATCTGCCCCATTTACATTGCTCCAGTACATGATGGGCCTCATGGATGATGCTACAGTGTATGGTGGGCTCTAATAATGCTCCATATATAATGGGCCCCATTTGTAATGCTCCAGTGTATAATGTGCCCCTTAGATGCTGCTACAGTGTCTGATCTGCCCCATTTACATTGCTCCAGTACATGATGGGCCTCATGGATGATGCTCCAGTGTAAGATGGGCTCTAATAATGCTCCATATATAATGGGCCCCATTTGTAATGCCCCAGTGTATAATGTGGCCCTTAGATGCTGCTCCAGTGTCTGATATGCCCCATTTACATTGCTCCAGTACATGATGGGCCTCATGGATGATGCTCCAGTGTATGATGGGCTCTAATAATGATCCATATATAATGGGCCCTATTTGTAATGCTCCAGTGTATAATGTGCCCCTTAGATGCTGCTCCTGTGTCTGATCTGCCCCATTTACATTGCTCCAGTACATGATGGGCCTCATAGATGATGCTCCAGTGTATGATAGGCTCTAATAATGCTCCATATATAATGGGCCCCATTTGTAATGCTCCAGTGTATAATGTGCCCCTTAGATGCTGCTCCAGTGTCTGATCTGCCCCATTTACATTGCTCCAGTACATGATGGGCATCATGGATGATGCTCCAGTGTAAGATGGGCTCTAATAATGCTCCATATATAATGGGCCCCATTTGTAATGCTCCAGTGTATAATGTGCCCCTTAGATGCTGCTCCAATGTCTGATCTGCCCCATTTACATTGCTCCAGTACATGATGGGCCTCATGGATGATGCTCCAGTGTATGATGGGCTCTAATAATGCTCCATATATAATGGGCCACATTTGTAATGCTCCAGTGTATAATGTGCCCCTTAGATGCTGCTCCAGTGTCTGATCTGCTCCATTTACAATGCTCCAGTACATGATGGGCCTCATGGATGATGCACAAGTGTAAGATGGGCTCTAATAATGCTCCATATATAATGGGCCCCATTTGTAATGCTCCAGTGTATAATGTGTCCCTTAGATGCTGCTCCAGTGTCTGATCTGTCCCATTTACATTGCTCCAGTACATGATGGGCCTCATGGATGATGTTCCAGTGTATGATGGGCTCTAATAATGCTCCATATATTATGGGCCCCATTTGTAATGCTCCAGTGTATAATGTGCCCCTTAGATGCTGCTCCAGTGTCTGATCTGCCCCATTTACATTGCTCCAGTACATGATGGGCCTCATGGATGATGCTCCAGTGTATGGTGGGCTCTAATAATGCTCCATATATAATGGGCCACATTTGTAATGCTCCAGTGTATAATGTGCCCCTTAGATGCTGCTCCAGTGTCTGATCTGCCCCATTTACATTGCTCCAGTACATGATGGGCCTCATGGATGATGCTCCAGTGTAAGATGGGCTCTAATAGTGTTCCATATATAATGGGCCCCCTTGGTAATGCTCCAGTGTATAATGTGCCCCTTAGATGCTGCTACAGTGTCTGATCTGCCCCATTTACATTGCTCCAGTACATGATGGGCCTCATGGATGATGCTACAGTGTATGATGGGCTCTAATAATGATCCATATATAATGGGCCCTATTTGTAATGCTCCAGTGTATAATGTGCCCCTAAGGTGCTGCTCCAGTGTCTGATCTGCCCCATTTACATTGCTCCAGTACATGATAGGCCTCATGGATGATGCTCCAGTGTATGATGGGCTCTAATAATGCTCCATATATAATGGGCCACATTTGTTATGCTCCAGTGTATAATGTGCCCCTTAGATGCTGCTCCAGTGTGTGATCTGCCCCATTTACATTGCTCCAGTACATGATGGGCCCTATTTTTAATTAACCCAGGCATGGTATGTGAAAAGAGCTCCATGGAGTAATCTGAGGTGTGTGCTTCCACATCCTTCGCTTTTGGTGTCGGTGAAGGACACAAGGAAAGGGGTTGCTCCTGACCAAAAGCCTGCAGTTGCGACTCAGTGCTTGCATTTTTTTGCAACTTCAGAATAGGAGGCGATAGAGCTGGAGGCTGTTTCAGCAATGTAAGCCACAAACAGTTCCTGATACTCTGGCTTTAAAAGCAGTCTACCAACTCTCAGAAAAGGGAGCCTTACAGGCCTTCCAGAGCTACACCACGACGCTGGCTCAACACCTCCTGCCTTAGCTGCTATTATATTTTTGGCACTACCAGCAGATGCACCACCACCTCCATCAGTACCAGGTGGCCCTCCACGCACACATCCGCATCCTCTTCCACCATACTTCCTCATGTTTTTGAAAATGGACCCAAATTCCAGCAAATATATGGTACTGTATCATAAACGTACAGCTCTCTACAGTCTATGGATAACAGTAAATCTCCATATATATTTCATGAGGCATACACAGACGCTCACAGGCTCAGTATGGATTACCCAATAAAATAGCAAGTTGAAAAAGGGTACAGTATCACCAGATAAAAGGTATATATAGTATAGTGTAAACATTCTGATTCTCTGTATACATTTCAGGAGGCAGACACAAACGCTCTCAGGTCCAGTATGGATTACACAAGAATATGACTAGCTGTAAATGGGTTATGTAACACAAGCGTACAGCTGTAAACAGTGTTGGGGTAATCTTAAAGTTCCAAATATATTGCCAGAGTAACAGACAGACGTTTACAAGCTCATTATGGATTATACCAGAATCTAAATAGTTAAAAAGGATATTGTATCAGAAGCGTTCTGCTATATACAGTGTTGGCCAAATTGAAAATATCGGTATATATTTCCGTAGTCACACTCAGACGCTCACTCAGTTTGGTTTTGACCATAATAAAAAATGTTGTAAAAACGTTCCTGGATAACAAGATAGCAAGTATATATTTTTTAGGGGACAATTGAAATCTCCATATAAATAGTCCCGTAGTCACTCTCAGATGCTTACACAGTATGGATTGGACCGTAATGCTAAATGTCGAACAAAGGTACTGTATAGCAAGATACAAGCTGTATCGAGTATAGTAGAAAAATTTGTTTCTCCGATTCACTGTATATACAGAAGGCGTAACCCACACATGCTCACTCACTATGGATGATGTAGGGAAGGTGGACTGACAGACAAACCAGCCTGTAGTGAGAAGCAGAGGTGTAGCGCAGTGTAGGTGTGAAACCGTTAAGATAAAGAGAAAGGGTGCAGTGTTTTAGCTTGCCCATTGGAGGGCAGTGGAGAGTGTAGGAGTGGGACTGAATAACTGCCATTGGTCAGAGAAACTGTTAGGTGATGGTGGACGGAGTTACCAGAACTGGAAGTATAAAAGGCTGAGGGAAGGTTCTGAAAGAGTCAGTCAGCGAAGGGAGCACAGTAAAGAGGAAGTTCTGCTGAGGAAATAGAGACAGTGGAAAGGCTCCAGAGAGGACTGACAGTTGAGGTGGTCACAAGGGGGTGGCCCAGAGGACGGTAGCTGCAGATGAAGACTGCCTGGGGCTATCATACAGACGGTGTGCTCAGACTGGTGCAGCGCTGTGGTGGTTGGGCCTAGGACAGCCACAGTGGAAGAGCCACAGAGGATGCCACGATTATAGTTACAAAGGAAGTGAAGGTACCGGGGCCGGTGTACAGAGAAATGTGAAACGGCTGTGGTGAATTGCTGTTGTCGACAGAAAGATGGGCACTAAAAACGGATCTGTTCAATACAAACTCTGTCTCAGTCTCGTGTTTGTCTGCGGCAAGAATACGGTCCCCCCCACAGTTGGTTATCCTACAGATGATACCTTAATACAAATTTTTGAAACAAGGTACTGTATCAGCACATACCAGGTGTGTCCAGTCTAGGGTTAAATTTCCATCTATACTTTCGGAGTCAGACACAGACACTCACAGGCTCACTATGTATTACACCAGAATTAAAAAAGTAGAAAAAGGGAAAGGTATTCATAGCGTACATCAGTATACAGTGTTGTGGTACTTTTAAATGTTCGTATATATTTCAATCTCAGTAAGCCAGTCAAGAATCTCCGCAACTGGAAACTACATGGATACAAGTATATACGCAAAGTCGAGTGTTAGCAGAAATTTTGGAATTACTCATCGCGGGAAAACCTCCCGGTATATGTTGCAGAGGCGATGCAGACCCTCAATTACTGTGTCTGTGGAGAAAGCGAAAAAGGTTCTTTGTGAAGAAAGGATTGCTTTATTGCAGTAGGGTGGATCGCATCACAGTTACTCGTCTCCATCAAATTGTGATCACAGGGAGAGATGTACCCATGGTCCTCACTGCCTATCATGATGTGTCTGGTCATTTTGGAGTGCAAAAGACAGAAGCCACAGGACGTAGGTGATTCTATTGGATTGGCATGAGAGGAGACATTGAAAAATGGTGGCAGGAATGTCACATGTCTCTGACTATCACAACTGTGAAAGGTGATCATAAACCACCACTGCATCCGCTTATAAGTTGACGTCCATTTCAAATGGTAGCCATTGATCATCTGTAGGTAGAGACCAGCAGGACAGGCCATAGCTACATCTTAACCATCATTGATCAATACACCAAATTTCTAGTGGCTGTCCCTGTGAAGGATTTAACTGCCCAGACTACACAGCGGTGGAGCAGGGGGAGGTAAGTATTGCAACTTTCAAGTGCTGTGGCCATGAACAAGCAGGGGGGGAACAATCGTGGTCGACGGTACTGGCACAAGGCCCCTCATAGTACGCTGGTGTGTCTGACGGCGAGTGGGCCCTCCCACCATCTGAGACACTGTATTGTACTATGAGGGGCCCTGAGCCATTGCCGTCGGCCATCAGTGGGCCCATCCACCTGTTCAGAGCAACGGCACTTGCCCGGGTGCACCAGGTCTTGACCCCAGCCGTTGGGGGAGGGGTGGGCAGCCCAGTTATGGAGGTTTAAAAATTGGCATATGTAGATGTGTTGGCTGGACATTTAGCTGCTGCAAAGGGCATAATTGGGCAAGTCCAAAGAAGAGGAGGTAAAAACCGAGGCACTTTTCTGGTAACCTATGTGTCATCAGGGGAAGGTGGGACAAAATCCTTTGAAACCCATGCATGGTTCATTTTAATGAAGGTTAGATCTTCAACATTTTGGGTCGACAGATGGGTCCTTTTTTCTGTCAGGATTGATCCAGCAGCACTGAAGACTCTTTCAGATAACACACTAGCAGCCGGGCAAGCGAGCTCCTGTAAGGCATATTGTGCCAATTCAGGCCAGGCGTCCAGTTTAGAGGCCCAATAGTCAAAGGGGAATGACCTGTGAGGGAGAACATCGATATGGGAGAAAAAGTAGTTTGTAACCAAAGTTGATAACTGCTGCCTCCTGTCACTTTTAATCAATGCTGTATTAGCAGTCGTGTGAGTGGTACTTGAGAAATCATTCCACAACATGGTCATTAAACCCCTGTCTCCAACGCCACTTCTGCTGTGTGCACCACGAACACCTCTTCCATTATGCCCACTGTGGCTTGGGGGAGAACCAGCGCCGCTGCTGTGTGCTGGGAAAGCCTCAAACAAACGGTTTACCAGAGTTGCTTGTTTGTTTGCCAATATTATCTCTAGGTTCTCCTGTGGCATGATGTTGTGTATTTTACCTTTGTAGCGTGGATCGAGGATGCTGGCCAGCCAGTAGTCATCATCCTTCATCATTTTGGCAATGCGGGGGTCCCTTTTTAGTATCCGCAAGGCATAATCGCACATGTGGGCCAATGTTCCAGGTGTCAATGATGCACTGCTCGTGGTGGGTGGAGGAGCAGTTTCTGGCAAATCCACATCCCTACAGTCACGCACAAACACTCACTGTCCCTGACCTTCGAACGCCAACATTTTCTCTTGCCCCCTGAGAAACATCCTCCTGCCCAAAATAATCATCCCCCTCATCCTCCTCCTCTTCCACTTCTTACGCCACCTCATCCATGACTGTTCCCTGACCAAACAATGGCTGACTGTCATCAAGGCTTCCCTCCTCCTCCGCTGCAGACACCTGATCCTTAATATGCGTCAAACTTTGCATGAGCAGACGCATAAGTGGGATGCTCATGCTTATGATGGTGTCGTCTGCGCTTACCAGCCGTGTGCATTCCTCAAAACACTGAAGGTCTTTACAGAGGTCTTTCAGCTTTGACCTCTGCACACCCGACAATTCCATATCTTCCCTCAAACTGCCTGCCCGTGTATCTTACCACAAATGCATTACAGCCTGCCTCTGTTCGCACAGCCTCTCAACCATGTGCAGGGTGGAGTTCCACCTTGTTGCAACGTCGATAATTAGGCTGTGCTTGGGGAGGTGGAGCAATCGCTGCAGCTTCTGCGTACGACTGGAGTGTACGGCCGAGCGACGGGTGTGCGAGCACAGTCTTCCCACCTTATGGAGCAGGGATGTTAACCTCGGATAATTATTAAGGAAGCACTGCACCACCAGGTTCATAGTGTGAGTCAGGCAAGGTATGTGTGTGAGTTTTGCACGGGCTATGGCTGCCACAAAATTACAGCTGTTATCACTGACTACCTTGCCTGCCTCAAGATGTAGACTGCCTAGCCATGACTCTGTTTGTCGCTGCAAGTAGCTGTTCAATAGTGGGACACCTCGTGTGCAACACTGCCAGCTGCGGATGTAGTGCTTGTGCGACTGCGCTCTGTTGACTAGCTTTCGCTGATAGACGAGGAGGAGGAGGGAAAGCCTACAGCCAACTGTTTCCTATGCCGTGGGCTAGGCAGCACTGTTCCACCGCCACTGTCCCCAGTGGAGCCTGCATCCACCACATTAACCCAGTGCACAGTGATGGACATGTAACGGCCCTGGCCATGCCTACTGGTCCATGCATTTGTTGTGAGGTGCTCTTTTCCACTCACTGACTGTTTTAGTGCATGGACAATGCGGTCTTTCACATGCCGGTGGAGGGCAGGGATGGCTTTTCAGGAAAAGAAGTGCCGACTGGGTAGGTCATAGCGTGGGACAGCGTAGGCCATGAGGTCGCGGAAAGCTTCGCTTTCAACCAAACGGTAGGGCATCATCTCTAATGAGATTAGTTTGGCAATGTAGGCGTTCAAAAACAGTGTTCGCGGATGAGAGGATGAGTACTTTCTTGTCCTACTCAGAGTGTCTGGTAGGGTGAGCTGGACTGGAGAGCTGCATATGGGGGAAGTAGCGGTGGACCGGATGGAGTGAGAGGGGGTTGGTGAAGGTATTGGTGGTGATGGCCTAGATTCAGTGTTGTGTTGCAAAACCATTGTGATTCCCTGAGTGCTTTGGCCTTGCGACGACACCTCCACATTTAGTGCTGGCGGTGTGCTTAATGGTGGCGGTGGTCTTACAGTGGGGGTAGCGATGGAGCGTTGTTGGCTACCTTCAGTTGGAGCAGGTGCACATGTGCTACCTGAGGTTTTGTAGTCCGTCCACGCTTGCAAGTGCATGTTGATTAAATGTCTAAGCATGCAACTGGTATTCAAATTTCTGAGTTGTTTACCTTGGCTAAAGGTCCTTCCACACTTCTTACAGGTAACCTTTGCGTCATCAGTAGGATTTTGAACAAAGAAGTGCCACACTGCACTCTTCCTACTATGGTAAACATTTTCTGGCCTTGCACGCTGTGCTAAGTTGACCGTCTGGTCAAGCTGTCCTGCAACTCTTTTAGTTTTTGTTCCACGTTTTAGGACAGCAAAGGGCCTGCTAGATAACCGCTGCTGTGATGTCAATGCCTGCTGCGGATCCTTCTCCTTATCTGAACTATTGCCAGCGCCACCCTCCTCCCCCAATGGATGCCAATCCGGGTCCAGAACTGGGTCATCCATCACCTCCTCTTCAAAGTCATCTGCACCTTCCTCTTTTCCTTCCTCTGTGTCACCGTGTAAGGTGGTATGGTATGTGGGAAGGGGCACCTGGGTTTCATCAGGGTCAGATTCTGGCTCAATAGACTGCAAGGGCAATGTAGTGCTGTGGGTCAATGTACCAGCAGAATCATCTAGCAGTGGCTGTGCATCAGTGCACTCCATGTAAGATTCATCTTGAACTGGGGAATTCAGGATTTGACTGATTAACCCAGGCATGGTATGTGAAAAGAGCTCTATAGAGTAATCTGAAGTGTGGGATGCCGCATCCGTAACTTTTGGTGGGGGTGAAGGACACAAGGAAAGGGGTTTTTTATGACCTAAACCCTGCACTGACGACTCCGTGCTTGCAGTTTTCGACCGTTTAGAAGAGGAGGCAATAGTGCTGGTGGCTGTTTCGGCAATGTATGCCAAAACCTGATGCTCCGGCTTTAAAAGCGGTTTTCCAACTCCAAGAAAAGGCAACCTTACAGGCCTTCTTGGCCCAGAGGATGACGCAGGCTCAACACCTCCTGCCTTAGCTGCTATTGTGCTTTTGCCAGAACCAGCCAAAGCACCACCACCATCAGTAACAGCTGCACCCCCCTGCCCACGTCCGCGGACTCTTCCACCATACTTCCTCATGTTTGGGAAAATGTACCAAAAATACCAGCAGAGAGATGGTACTGTATCAGGAGCATCCAGCTGTGTAAGTTAGTCACAGACGCTCTCACAGTATGTATTGGACCGTAATCCAACAAGCAGATATACGGAACTGTTTGAAAAACGGACACGACTCTAAGGTGTAGGTCTGGAAAAACGGAAAAACTCCTCGATTTTTTTTTTCCAGAGTCACACACAGGTAGCTTCTATTTGTCCGTGCTAGAAGGCGGTACACGGTAGTGTGTGAGGAGCGTACACTGCTAGACGGTGTCTGTATGGAAAATTATCAAGCTCCGTGTATTTGTATACGGACTGACACACGCTGTCTCTGTCTAGTTTTGACTGTAATCAAACAGCAGATATACGAAACTGTTTGAAAAACGGACACAACTCTAAGGTGTAAGTCTGGAAAAACGGACAAACTCCTCTGCTTTTTCTTCCAGAGTCAAACCAAGATAGCTTCTATTTGTCCGTGATACCAGCCGGAATACACGTTAGTGTGTGAGGAGCGTACACCGCTAGACGATGTGTGAAAAAATGAACGCTCAGTAACTCACCAGGACAAAATAATAAAAGTTGGAGTGCTTTGAAAAAAGCAGTTTGAACAGCAGTGTGCACACAGCAATGCAGCTAGCAGGTAGCCTTAAAAGGCAGCCTAATCACCACCAGCGCTGCTGCACACAACAAAAATCCTCCCCTTTCACTGCACACTAACTGTACAGTGAAAAGCGCTATCAGCAGAAGCAGTTTTTTTTTCTTCTTCCCTGCCTAACGCTCTCCCTGTTCATGATCAGCAGCAGCAGCAGCTCTCCCTATTGTAAGATCGGCAGAAGTAAGATGACGGTCGGCTTTCACCGCATTTTATACCCCTTGTGACGCCACACAAAGCCAGCCAATCACTTCAATGCCCTTCTCTAAGATGGTGCTGGCCGCTGCCTATGTCATCGCGTTGCCCACAGTGTCCTCCATCAATGTCCTCCATCATTGGCTGAAAAAAGGCGCTGAAAGCATCATTTGAAACGCGACTTTGGCGCTCAGGTCGCCGACATCATGGCCAACCTCACGCTATGGTCGGGTTTCGTTTCATGAAACCCAACTTTGGCGAAAGTCGGCGATTTTTGAAATTGACCGACCTGTTTCGCTCGACTCTAGCCAGCACCATTCCACACCATATAAGCTGATTGGGTCATATTTCCACCACAACAACGAAAAGTGTTGGGAAGGTCCACCCCAGTTAAGTGACATAAGAAATATATACATGTACTAAAAAATGCACACCACCTTAGCCCCTTCACGACCAATGACGCCACATAGGCGTCATGAAACCTGGTTCAAATCTGACCAGTGACGCCTATGTGGCGTCATGACTTCAAAGCCCCCCTGCGGGTCGGGTGACCGGGGTCACTGAAAGGTCACCCGACCCGCAGATACAGGGGGGCTTTGTAATTCACCTCAGGGGGCGTGGCTTCGCCCCCACGTGGCTACGATCGCTCTGATTGGCTGTTAAAAGTGAAACAGCCAATCAGAGCGATAGTAATATTTCATCAATGAAAATTGATGAAATATTACAATCCAGCCATGTCCGACGCTGCTGTAGCATCGGACATGGCTGGAGACACCGATTCCACCCCCCCCACCGGCGATCGCCCCCCCGCAACTGAATGACAGCGGCGATCTGCCGCCGCTGTCATCATCTGCCCCCCTCCCATTCCCCCTGCTCCCCGCCAGCCTCCGATCCCCCCCTCACCCCCCCGGTACCTCCTGAGTCCCCCCGACCCTCCCGGTGTCCCTCGGGTCCGGATGATGGGCGCCGCCATCTTTGAAAATGGCGGGCGCATGCGCAGTGCGCCCGCCCGAATCTGCCGGCTGCAGATTCCATTCTTTCATTTTGATCACTCTCACAGTGATCAAAATGAAAGAAAAAGTAAATAAACCCCCCGATTATCACCCCCATAGGTAGGCAGAACTAATAAAATAAAGAAAATATTTTTATTTTTATTTTTCCATTAGGGTTAGGGTTAGGGTTGAAAAGAGGGTTAGGGTTAGGGTTGAAAAGAGGGTTAGGGTTAGGGTTAGGGTTGAAAAGAGGGTTAGGGTTAGGGTTAGGGTTAAAAAGAGGGTTAGGGTTAGGGTTGAAAAAAGGGTTAGGGTTGAAAAGAGGGTTAGGGTTGGAAAGAGGGTTAGGGTTGGAAAGAGGGTTAGGGTTGGAAAGAAGGTTAGGGTTGGAAAGAGGGTTAGGGTTGGAAAGAGGGTTAGGGTTGGAAAGGGTTAGGGTTGGAAAGAGGGTTAGGGTTGGAATTAGGGTTAGGGTTGGAATTAGGGTTAGGCTTGTGGTTAGGGTTATGGTTAGGGTTGGGATTAGGGTTCGAGGTCTGTTGGGGTTAGGGTTATGGTTAGGGTTGGAATTAGGGTTAGGGGTGTGTTGGGGTTAGGGCTGGAGTTAGAATTGAGGGGTTTCCACTGTTTAGGCACATCAGGGGGTCACCAAACACGACATGGTGCAACCATTGATTCCAGCCAATTTTGCGTTCAAAAAGTTAAACGGTGCTTCCTCCCTTCCAAGCCCCGACGTGTGCCCAAACAGTGGTTTACCCCAACATATGGGGTATCAGCGTACTCAGGAAAAATTGCACAACAACTTTGGCGGTCTAATTTCTCCTGGTACCCTTGGGAAAATAAAAAATTGGGGGCTAAAAAAATATTTTTGTGGAAAAAAATTTTTTTTTAATTTTCACGTCTCTGCGTTATAAACTTCTGTGAAGCACTTGGGGGTCCAAAGTGCTCACCAGGCATCTAGATAAGTTACTTGGGAGGTCTAGTTTCCAAAATGGGGTCACTTGTGGGGGGTTTCTATTGTTTAGGCACATCAGGGGCTCTGCAAACGTAATGACGACCGCAGACCATTCCATCAAAGTCTGCATTTCAAAACGCCACTACTTCCATTCCGAGCCCTTACGTGTGCCCAAACAATAGTTCCCCCCCATATATGGGGCACCAGCGTACTCAGGACAAACTGTACAACAACTTTTGGGGTCCAATTTATCCTGCTACCCTTGTGAAAAAAAAAATTGCTGGCTAAAAATCTTTTTTTTTGAGGAAAAAAAAATATTTTTTATTTTCACGTCTCTGCGTTATAAACTTCTGTGAAGCACTTGGGGGTTCAAGGTGCTCACCACACATCTAGATAAGTTCCTTAGGGGGTCTAGTTTCCAAAATGGGGTCACTTGTGGGGGGGTTCCACAGTTTAGGTACATCAGGGGTTCTGCAAATGTAACATGATGCCCGCAGACCATTCCATCAAAGTCAGCATTTCATAATGTCACTACTTCCCTTCCGAGCCCCGACGTGTACCCAAACAGTGGTCATCCCCCACATATGGGGTATCAGCGTACTCAGGACAAACTGGACAACAACTTTGGGGTCCAATTTTTCCTGCTACCCTTGTGAAAAAAAAATTGCTAGCTAAAAATCATTTTTTTTGAGAAAAAAAAAATATTTTTTATTTTCACGGCT
The DNA here is from genome assembly GCF_039654945.1 of Dendrobates tinctorius. Lineage (NCBI taxonomy): Eukaryota > Metazoa > Chordata > Amphibia > Anura > Dendrobatidae > Dendrobates > Dendrobates tinctorius. The sequence continues at coordinate 63,918,838 of NW_027361687.1, forward strand.
CTGCGTTATAAACTTCTGTGAAGCACTTGGGGGTTCAAGGTGCTCACCACACATCTAGATAAGTTCCTTGGGGGGTCTAGTCTCCAAAATGGGGTCACTTGTGGGGGGGTTCCACAGTTTAGGTACATCAGGGGCTCTGCAAATGTAACATGACACCCGCAGACCATTCCATCAAAGTCAGCATTTCAAAATGTCACTACTTCCCTTCCGAGCCCCGACGTGTGCCCAAACAGTGGTTCCCCCCCACATGTGGGGTACCAGCGTACTCAGGACAAACTGGACAACAAATTTTGGGGTCTAATTTATCCTGGTACCCTTGTGAAAATAAAAAATTGCGCACTAAAAAATAATTTTTTGAGGGAAAAAATTTTTTTTTTATTTTCACGGCTCTGCGTCATAAACTTTTGTGAAGCACTTGAGGGTTCAAGGTGCTCACTACACATCTAGATAAGTTCCTTAGGGGGTCTAGTTTCCAAAATGGGGTCATTTGTGGGGGAGCTCCAATGTTTAGGCACACAGGGGCTCTCCAAACACGACATGGTGTCCGCTAACGATTGGAAGTAATTTGCATTTCAAAAAGTCAAATGGCGCTCCTTCCCTTCTGAGCCCTGCCGTGTGCCCAAACAGTGGTTCCCCCCCACATGTGGGGTACCAGCGTACTCAGGACAAACTGGACAACAAGATTTGTGGTCCAATTTCTCCTGTTAGCCTTGTGAAAATTAAAAATAGTGTGCTAAAAATCATTTTTGAGGAAAAAAAATTATTTTTTATTTTCACTGCTCTGTGTTATAAACTTTTGTGAAGCACTTGGGGGTTCAAAGTGCTCCCTACACGTCTAGATAAGTTCCTTAGGGGGTCTAGTTTCCAAAATGGGGTCACTTGTGGGGGAGCTCCAATGTTTAGGTGCACAGGGGCTCTCCAGATGCGACATGGTGTCCGATAACGATTGGAGCTAATTTTCCATTCAAAAAGTCAAATGGTGCTCCTTGCCTTCCGGGCCCTGCCGTGCGCCCAAACAGTGGTTTATGACCACATATGAGGTATCTGTGCACTCAGGAGAAATTGCTCAACAAATTTTAGGATCCATTTTATCCTGTTGCCCATGTAAAAATGAAAAAACTGAGGCTAAAAGAAAATTTTTGTGAAAAAAAAGTATTTTTTTTTTTTACAGATCAATTTGTGAAGTACCTGGGGGTTCAAAGTGATCACTATGCATCTAGATAAGTTCCTTGGGGGGTCTAGTTTCCAAAATGGGGTCACTTGTGGAGGAGCTCCAATGTTTATGCACACAGGGGCTCTCCAAACACGACATGGCAACCGCTAAATATTCCAGCATATTTTCCATTCAAAAAGTCAAATGGCGCTCCTTCCCTTCTGAGCCGTGCCGTGCGCCCAAAGAGTGGTTTATGACCACATATGAGGTATCGTTGTACTCAGGAGAAATTGCACAACAAATTTTAGGATTCATTTTATCCTGTTTCCCATGTGAAAATGAAAAAATTGATGCTAAAAGAAAATTTTTGTTGGAAAAATTAAAATGTCCATTTTTTCTTTCCACATTGCTTTAGTTCCTGTGAAACACCTGAAGGGTTAATAATCGTATTGAATGTAGTTTTGAGTAGCTTGAGGGGTGCAGTTTTTAGAATGGTGTAACTTTTGGGTATTTTCTGCCATATAGACCCCTCAAAGTGACTTCAAATGTGAGGTGGTCCCTAAAAAAAATGGTTTTGTAAATTTTATTGTAAAAATGAGAAATCGCTGGTCAACTTTTAACCCTTATAACTTCCTAACAAAAAAATATTTTATTTCCAAAATTGTGCTGATGTAAAGTAGACATATGGGAAATGTTATTTATTAACTATTTTGTGTCACATAACTCTCTGGTTTAACAGAATAAAAATTCAAAATTTGAAAATTGTAAAATTTTCTAAATTTTCACCAAATTTCTGATTTTTTGACAAATAAACGCAAAAATTATCAACCTAAATTTACCACTAACATGAAGCCCAATATGTCACGAAAAAACAATCTCAGAATCGCTAGGATCCGTTGAAGCGTTCCTGAGTTATTACCTCATAAAGGGACACTGGTCAGAATTGCAAAAAATGGCCTGGTTATTAAGGTCAAAATAGGCTTGGTCATGAAGGGGTTAAAGTATATGACATAAAACAACATATACAGTGGGGAAAATATGTATTTGACACACTATTACCAATTCTGCAAGTGTTCCCACCTGTAAAGAATGGAGAGGTCTGTTATTTTTATCGTAGGTACACTTCACCTGTGAGAGACAGAATCTAAAAATAAAAACCAGGAAATCACATTGTATGATTTTTAAATAATTATTTTGCATTTTTTTGCATGAAATAAGTATTTGGTACAATAGAAAAACAGAATTTAATATTTGGTCCAGAAGCCTTTGAGAAGCCTTTGTTTGCAATTACAGAGGTCAGACGTTTCTTGTAGTTCTTGAGCAAGTTTGGACACTAGGGTGACCGCAAAAAATCGATGTCGGAATTTTGTCCGTCTGGACCCCACAAAACGATTCCCCTTTCCAGATATTGAGATAGCCAAAATTTGAGCTCGATCAAACGACGTTAACCCATGCCGCTCGTCGCTCAAAGTTTGAAAAAATCCAAATTGAGGTATTTTAAGATTTAGGTATTTTGCATAGTCTGTTAGACTATAAAGAATGTGACAACAACATTGCAGAAATAGCCCTGACCAAATTTTCGAACCATTTGTGGTATTTGAATGCAGAGTTGGTGGGATTATCGTTTTTTGATCCCACCATTACAGACAATGAAAAGTTGTTAATGGCTAATAAATTGCTCAGTAGCACAGATGAACCATCAGAGCACGCTAGGGTTGTAAATCCAAAAGTTAGGAAAGAAAAATTAAAAGAGGTAGGAAGTAACCGACTTCAACGACCTTCTGACAAAAGATGAAGAACAAAAGCAATATGTCCTGCAAGTTGTAAGCAAATGCCGAGCATTATATTCTGACGTTTCAAAAACTACTTTAACAAAAGCTCTAGAATAGATTAGATAACTATGTAAAATTATCAACTCATGTAGGTTAGCGTGCTCTGATGGTTCATCTGTGCTACTGAGCAATTTATTAGCCATTAACAACTTTTCATTGTCTGTAATGGTGGGATCAAAAAACGATAATCCCACCAACTGTGCATTCAAATACCACAAATGGTTCAAAAATTTGGTCAGGGCTATTTCTGCAATGTTGTTGTCACATTCTTTATAGTCTAACAGACTATGCAAAATACCTAAATCTTAAAATACCTCAATTTGGATTTTTTCAAACTTTGAGCGACGAGCGGCACGGGTTAACGTCGTTTGATCGAGCTCAAATTTTGGCTCTCTCAATATCTGGAAAGGGGAATCGTTTTGTGGGGTCCAGACGAACAAGATTCTGACATTTTTTCCCCCCCATATGAGATCCGGTCACCCTATTGGACACACTGCAGCAGGGATTTTGGCCCACTCCTCCATACAGATCTTCTCCAGATCTTTCTGGTTTTTGGGCTGCTGATGGGCAAAAATGAGTTTCAGCTCCCTCCAAATATTTTCTATTGGGTTCAGATTTGGAGACGGCTAGGTCACTCCAGGACCTTGAAATGTTTTTTACGAGCCACTACCTAGTTGCCCTGGCTGTGTGTTTCGGGTCATTGTCATTCTGGGAGACCCATCCATGACCGATCTTCAATGCTCTTAGTGAAGGAAGGAGGCCAAAATCTTGCGATACATGACCCCATCCATCCTCCTTTCAATACAGTGCAGTCGTCCTGCCCCTTTTGCAGGAAAACATCTGGGTCGCCACTCACACCCAGGGCTGTGGGGTACTTGGTACCGGGCCGGTGTCAGGGGGGAATGTGTCACAGCAGCGGTGACCCGGTCCGTGGCCCTGGGCGCCCAATAACAATGGCGGTGATGTTAATGGTGTTAAAGTTTATTTGGATAGTTCGTGACGCCACCCGTGGTGTTTGGCAAATAAGATGTTGAGCCAACGCTGCATGCAGATCCTCTGGGACTGATGGTGTGGTGCAGCAAAGATAGTGTAGCTCCCCACAGGTGGAGCTGTAGTCCCAGGGCAGTGTAGGTGCAATGGATGAGGAGAGGCACTGAATGGTATGGAGGCTGGTACCCAGGTGTAGAGGTGCTGGAATAACTGGAGGACACCAGAGTATGCAGTTCCAAAGCTTTACTCACTGTTTGCAGTTCACACAACTGCCTGCCTCCGCACTGTGTTCTTCAGGTCAGGGCCCCAGCCAACCTCCAGGCAGGATAGGATTCTCCCCTCCACACTCCGCCAATATGTACCTTACTGAACGACTCCTCCAATGCGTCTTTAGGTGCGAAGCACTCCAGTACTTAGTTACCCTGGAATGCCTCTCTCTAGGTGTTCCTAGTCTCTACTTGTAAGACAGACAGCTGTAGCCTGCATCAGGGACTCCTCTCTGCATCCCGGCTCACTATCCAGTTGCTGTTGTGTTCTAAGTCTATGATGGGAGTAAGGCATTAGTGGCTTACTACTCCTCCGGTGTCTGTTGCCGGACATAAAGATCCAATCAACCTCGGGGACCGGGCCTCAGCCTTTGCGCTCTGGACTGGAAGGGTTCTCTCTCTTTCTCAACCTGCTTCCCACCGTCCTTCTATTCTCCTTTGTTCCAATCTGTTCTATATCTCTTATGGAATCTGTAGTCTCCAGTCTACGTCTCCTTCCTTCTGTTCCTTTCCTGTGCCAGCTGGCTCAGGTCACTGAGGCAGCTGCAGCACTCCTTCCTCCATCCCTTCTTCCAGGGATCTCCACTCCTCCCCAAGTGGCTTCTTCTCTCAGACTCCCCGTCTGACTGACCTCCTTCTCTGGGACTCACCCCAGACTGACCTGAAATCCTACACCTTCCCTCTCTTTTATAGCTAACTCCACCCGCCTCCCCAGCACCTCCCGTGTTACGAAGCCAGGGACCACAAAAGGCACCCTATGACCTTTCCAGCATAAAGCATGGATGGGTCCCTGCTGAACTATCCTGTTTGTGGGGTGCAGGTGTTGGAATGTGAAAGGGAGCTCCCACCCTACCTGGATGGTGGGGCACCACACCTTAGGAGAAGGTGCAGTACCTCTGTGGTGATTGAAGCCTCAGGGGTGCCACATACCCCCCATTAAACACAGCACGTCCGCGAGCTGCAAGACAACAAAAGTACAATACAGGAACACACAAAAATTTGATATGCTGTTTAACAATACTTATCTAATCTTCCTAATGTAGGAGGCACATTTCTTAAACGTTACAAACAGGCTAACTTCCTATCTTAGTATCAAAAATTTTCTTTAAGTGCAATTCCTAGTTCAAAGTGCAAATATTCCTTCTCTCTCTCTACTGGATGCAAGACACTGACCATCTGTACTTGGCCTGTCACCTGTCACTTTCAATTCTTTATTCTTTATTCAATTCTCACATTCTATCTCAAAACTTTTCTAATTTTCTGTATCAAACATGCTATAAAAGACATTTACTTTTCATAAGACACAACATTATCAAATACGTCATCATAAAACATTCAAAGATTCTTGCAAAGTGCTGAACACTGCTCCCAGCCGGGATCTCTTGCAGTGTCCTCTGAGGTAGACATCATTCTTCGAAAAGTGTCCATTCAAAAACACCATCTTCGCAAAGTGTCTTTGTGTAACCATTATCTTCACAAAAGGGTCCTATATGTAAAACCAAGAAAGGGCACCTAAAGAGGTGCAACTATTTACAATAAAAGTTTTTGGATCACTCCAAGTTCATGACCGCTAGTTCAAATTGTGGAAAACGCTGCCATTGCAAAAACTAGGCAACAAAAGTGCTACCAGAAAAACAAAACATGATAGCAAAAAAAAAAACAGAAAAAGGCACAACTGGTGCAAACAAACCCTCCTGGGTAACGAGATTTACATTTTTAGCGGCTACCAGATTCAAGGTAGTCATTGGCAATCCTCAAGTACTCCTCTTCCCACGGTGTCAGACCAGAGATCTTCTTAGGCTGCCGGGTTTGAGTCGACCTTGGCGTAGCTGACATCCTGGTAACAGGTACCTGGGTATCTTGGGTGTTGACCGTAGGTGGAGGAGCATTGACTGGTTTCGATGGCAGGTACCTCTCAATGAACTCTGTAGGGATACGTCGTACATTCAGGGTGTACCATCCCCTGAGCCCCTCATGGTGGGTAAAGGTGACATACTCCCCAGGCTGCAGGTTTCTATCAGGGTGTCCTTTGTGCAAGAGAGATTCGACGTCACTCCGGTTAAACAATAAGTCACTCATCCTCTTGGGGTCTGCAATGAATCCGAACCCCCGCTCCTGATTATCATTGAGGACCTGCCCCCATCTGGCAGCATCCTGGGAACTGTAATGTCCAGCACAGGCCCTCTCTTTTCTCTTCAGATCCGGGCCCAGTACAGCCAGTCTCCGCTGCTCCCTCACCCGGTACTCAGCTGCCAGCTGCTTGATGAGAGTTCGGCAATGGGCCTCATTTTCTCCCTCCTCCCGGGACCTGCTTTTGCCTGCTGGGGCCTGCGGTACCACCGTTGGGGGTTCCGGTGTCCCCCCCCCGGGGACTGGCTTCCCGGTCCCAGACCAGATCCAGGGCGACCTGGCCAGCCGCTGCAACTGCGGTACACCCCAGGGCCTTCCCAGGTGGAGGAACATCCGACATACCTGGGGTCTCCTGGTGGTGCGGCCTCTGCGCCGGTGCAGGTGATGATGGAGCGGATGGTGGCTCCGGATCCGCAGGTGTCTCTGCGGGGACCTGCGCAGCCGCGTCAGGTCCGGGCGGGAGCTCCGCTTCCACTCCCGGGTCCTCCGGTAACTCCTTCGGGCAAGCGGCACTCAGCCGCACAGTCAGGGTAGAGGTGTAGATCAGCGCTGCCTGGGGACTGTCCGGTGTGGTAGCGGCAGGTACCGATGTAGGGGGTACCGCTGGTGTTGGCCCCGCCGGGGCGCGCTGCCGTCTCAGCTTCTCCAAGGCTTCCTTCCTCAGCTGCAGACTGGCTGTCAATTCAGCTATTTCAGCTTCTAACTGCTGGTGGTTCGTCCCGGAGTTCGGGTTGGAGCCGTCAGACATGGCGCCAGGGAGATCCATTTCCCCGCGCTCCGCAGGCCTCCTTCCCTCACTCTCCAAAATGGCGGTCTGGCGTTCTTCTTCCTGCTCCACCCTTCTGCTCGCCACTGGCTTCCTCTGCCCCTCCTTCCGGGGGCGGCATCTTCTTCCAGCGCCTCCATACCAAGCCAGTATATGAACCCCTCGGGGGGTGGGCCATGCATCTGTCACATAGTAAATCAGGCAGGGAAGGCCCGCTACTCTTCGCGGTCTTTTCTTATGACCTCCCATCTCTTCATGCCCTTCTTCTCCATGCCAGCGGCCATCTTTGAGATTCATGTCACAGTTTATTAAATTTGGTCTCTTGCACATTTTCAAAAGTTGTAAATCCAAGGCACACAGAACCCGATGGTATCGGGTCTCGTCATCCTGTTCGTGACGCCAAAATTGGATCACCCCTCACACCCAGGGCTGTGGGGTACTTGGTACCGGGCCAGTGTCAGGGGGGAATGTGTCACAGCAGCGGTGACCCGGTCCGTGGCCCTGGGCGCCCAATAACAATGGCGGTGATGTTAATGGTGTTAAAGTTTATTTGGATAGTTCATGACGCCACCCGTGGTGTTTGGCAAATGAGATGTTGAGCCAACGCTGCATGTAGATCCTCTGGGACTGATGGTGTGGTGCAGCAAAGATGGTGTAGCTCCCCACAGGTGGAGCTGTAGTCCCAGGGCAGTGTAGGTGCAATGGATGAGGAGAGGCGCAGAATGGCATAGAGGCTGGTACCCAGGTGTAGCGGTGCTGGAATAACTGGAGGACACCAGAGTATGCGGTTCCAAAGCTTTACTCACTGTTTGCAGTTCACACAAATGCCTGCCTCCGCACTGTGTTCTTCAGGTCAGGGCCCCAGCCAACCTCCAGGCAGGATAGGATTCTCCCCTCCACACTCCGCCAATATGTACCTTACTGAACGACTACTCCAATGCGCCTTTAGGTGCGAAGCACTCCAGTACTTAGTTACCCTGGAATGCCTCTCTCTAGGTGTTCCTAGTCTCTACTTGTATGACAGACAGCTGTAGCCTGCTTCGGGGACTCCTCTCTGCATCCCGGCTCACTATCCAGTTGCTGTTGTGTTCTTAGTCTATGATGGGAGTAAGGCGTTAGTGGCTCACTACTCCTCCGGTGTCTGTTGCCAGACATAAAGATCCAATCAACCTCGGGGACCGGGCCTCAGCCTTTGCGCTCTGGACTGGAAGGGTTCTCTCTCTTTCTCAACCTGCTTCCCACCGTCCTTCTATTCTCCTTCGCTCCGATCTGTTCTATCTCTCTCATGGAATCTGTAGTCTCCAGTCTACGTCTCCTTCCTTCTGTTCCTTTCCCGTGCCAGCTGGCTCAGGTCACTGAGGCAGCTGCAGCACTCCTTCCTCCATCCCGTCTTCCAAGGATCCCCACTCCTCCCCAAGTGGCTTCTTCTCTCAGACTCCCCGTCTGACTGACCTCCTTCTCTGGGACTCACCCCAGACTAACCTGAAATCCTACACCTTCCCTCTCTTTTATAGCTAACTCCACCCGCCTCCCCAGCACCTCCCGTGTTACGAAGCCAGGGACCACAAAAGGCACCCTATGACCTTTCCAGCATAAAGCATGGATGGGTCCCTGCTGAACTATCCTGTGTGTGGGGTGCAGGTGTTGGAATGTGAAAGAGAGTTCCCACCCTACCTGGATGGTGGGGCACCACACCTTAGGAGAAGGTGCAGTACCTCTGTGGTGACTGAAGCCTCAGGGGCGCCACACATCCCCAAAGTTTCATTATTCCCCCCCCATCCTTCCCTATTGGGATGGTGTTCTTGGGGTTATACTGATTCTTCTTTGTCCTCCAAACAGCGGGTGGAGTTGATATCAAGAAGTTCTATTTTGGTCTCATCTGACCACATGACCTTCTCCCAAGCCTGTCTATATCATCTAGATTGTCAATAGTGAACATTAAATGGACATGTGCTGGTGTGAGCAGGGGGACTCTGTGTGCCCTGCAGGATTTTAATCATTGGTGATGTAGTGTATTACTAACGGTAATATATGAGACTGTAGTCCTATCTCTCTTCAGGTTACTAACTAGGTCCTCATTGACCAGTTCTGGGCTGATTGCTGACCTTTCTCAGGATCATCCTTACCCCTTGAAGCAAGATCCTGCATTAAGCCCCAGACCAAGGATAATTGAAAGTCATCTTGTGTTTCTTCCATTTTCTAATAATTGTGCAAACAATTGTTTCCTTCTCACCAAACTGTTTGCCTATTGTCCTGTAGCCCACCCCAGTTTTGTGCAGGTCTGCAATTTTGTCCCTGGTTTTATTAGACAGCTCTTTCGTCTTGACCATGGGGGAGAGGTTGGAATGTGATTGATTGACTGAGTGTGTGGACAGGTATCCTTTCTACAGGTAATGAGTTCAAACAGGTGCAATTAATACAGGTAAAGAGTGCAGAGTAGGTGGCTTCTTGAAGAAAAACTAACAAGTCTGTGAGAGCCAGAATTCTTGCTGGTTGATTGGTGATCAAATACTTATTTCATGCAAGAAAATGCAATTTAATTATTTAAAAATCAATCAATGTGAATATCTGGATTGTTTTTTAAAGATTCTGTCTCTCACAGTTGAAGTGTACATGTGATAAAAATTACAGACTTTACCATTCTTTGTAGGTGGGAAAACTTGCAAAATCGGCAGTGTATCAAATACTAATTTTCCCCACTGTACAATAATAAAAGCAACTAAGTACCACATTTTGCAGGAGTTTATGTTCCTTCCCACTCTTACATGTCCCCCTGCTTTTTTGAATGTCATCCCTTAATATCCTGACAAAGCACCATAAATGTTATAAATAGTACAACCTTGACCTTGAACTAATCTATGGTCAAACACAGATTATAATGGATGGCCTTAACTGGGCACTCAGACTATATTCGGCCTTTACTGAATAGGCCTTGGACAAAACCACCAATAGGGCCTTGATGGAGATCACAATGGAGATCAAGTAGCATTTGTGGCATCAACTCTGGTGACTTCTCTTTCGATTCAATAGAGAAAACCGACACAAAATTCTGTGAAGGGTATCCCTGTCTAATCTCTTCCTTCCAGTTTTTTCCTTGCTCTCTGGACACTGGTACAAATGACAGCAACTTCCCAAGTTCCACGAGACACCTACATAGGGAGATAACTCACTCGTTTTCCAAGATTTAGATTATGAAGGCTTTTGGTTAGGTCTCCCCTTTCAACCAATCTCCATTGTATGAAGAGGGTATTGCTCATCTTGCCTTCAAGGATGAAACAATACCTGTTTGTAACAGGAATTGCAGAATTATACCCAGCTTATGACACAGTTTTAAGAATTCAGTCGATGGTCTTATCAGTCTTTCATGGGTCCTTTTTTCAAACAAGATCCTTTGTTCGCCCATAGCCAACTTTACTTATAGTGCAGCCTGCCACCCTCATATTATTTCTAGAGGTTCATTATCTTTACAGTTGCAAAGTCTCCAACCAGACTCTCCTCATAACCCACAAACCTGCATATTTTTCACAGCTTGTAAAGCTTCAGTGTTCACAATCACCCCTGCAGCTTCCTTCACAGGTCACCATTCAGAAGTCATGTCCCTCACACCAAGAAGGCAATCAGAGGCATGCCACATTATATAGACTGCCTACCTGGGTTGTGTACTGCATCAAAGCTCAAAATAACTCTAGTGGAGGCAACTTCACCTCTTAATATAAGTTACCTTGCACTCAAGTTTAAAAAATCTAAGAAAAATAGGCTACAATGTGACCGATGACCCTAGTCAGGGGAAGAATAATACATTTTGTAGATGCAGGTGTTTTACATACTACTAAACCCGCATCTCCCTAAAGCAGTGGTCCTCAACCTTTCTGACCTCAAGTGCCACATCCAGCTCAAACAGATGGTCGCGAGCCACATGCAGCCCTGAGAGAGGGTCACAAGCCACACCCAGCTCTGAGAGAGAGTCGCGAGCCATGTTCAGCTCTGAGAGAGGGTCGCGAGCCATGTTCAGCTTTAAGAAATGGCCACGAACCACGTCCGGCTCCTACACTCCCTCACATTAGTGGCAACCAAAGCGCCTATTATGGGTATAATGACAGTCAAAGCTTTTCCACAGAAGCATTATACCAAGATCCAAGGGTTCCCACAACACAATCCCCCCTTTGTAGATGCAGGTGTTTTACATACTACTAAACCCGCATCTCCCTAAAGCAGTGGTCCTCAACCTTTCTGACCTCAAGTGCCACATCCAGCTCAAAAAGATGGTCGCGAGCCACATGCAGCCCTGAGAGAGGGTCACAAGCCACACCCAGCTCTGAGAGAGAGTCGCAAGCCATGTTCAGCTCTGAGAGAGGGTCGCGAGCCATGTTCAGCTTTAAGAAATGGCCACGAACCACGTCCGGCTCCTACACTCCCTCACATTAGTGGCAACCAAAGCGCCTATTATGGGTATAATGACAGTCAAAGCTTTTCCACAGAAGCAGTATACCAAGATCCAAGGGTTCCCACAACACAATCCCCCCTTTGTAGATGCAGGTGTTTTACATACTACTAAACCCGCATCTCCCTAAAGCAGTAGTCCTCAACCTTTCTGACCTCAAGTGCCACATCCAGCTCAAAGAGATGGTCCCGAGCCACATGCAGCCCTGAGAGAGGGTCACAAGCCACACCCAGCTCTGAGAGAGAGTCGCGAGCCATGTTCAGCTCTGAGAGAGGGTCGCGAGCCATGTTCAGCTTTAAGAAATGGCCACGAACCACGTCCGGCTCCTACACTCCCTCACATTAGTGGCAACCAAAGCGCCTATTATGGGTATAATGACAGTCAAAGTTTTTCCACAGAAGCAGTATACCAAGATCCAAGGGTTCCCACAACACAATCCCCCCTTTGTAGATGCAGGTGTTTTACATACTACTAAACCCGCATCTCCCTAAAGCAGTGGTCCTCAACCTTTCTGACCTCAAGTGCCACATCCAGCTCAAAGAGATGGTCGCGAGCCACATGCAGCCCTGAGAGAGGGTCACAAGTCACACCCAGCTCAGAGAGAGAGTCGCGAGCCATGTTCAGCTCTGAGAGAGGGTCGCGAGCCATGTTCAGCTTTAAGAAATGGCCACGAACCACATCCGGCTCCCACACTCCCTCACATTAGTGGCAACCAAAGCGCCTATTATGGGTATAATATGCAAAAACATAAGCCGCGGAGACACCATCACATGTTTCTCAACGCAAGCAATGACTAGCCAGGTCTTTCACCGGGAAGGAACAACCACGGGAAGGGCAGTCTCCAATGAAGGAAACCACCTATGCCAAAACATGGTATCCATCCATAGACAGCTGTTTCGGGGTATTGCCCCTCATCAGTGTGGAGTAGGAAACTGGCTAGTAGGAGCAATGCCTAGTAAAAGACCATGAAAAAGGGAGGATGATTGACCTCATGGAGATCAACATCCGACACTGCGGAGACACCATCACGTGTTTCACTGCGTTTCAATGCAAAATTGGCTGGAATTCAGATTGGACGCCATGTCACGTTTGGAGAGTCCCTGATGTACCTAATCAGTGGAAACCCCCTACAAGTGACCCCATTTTGGAAACTAGACCCCCCAAGGAACTTATCTAGATATGTGGTGAGAACTTTGAACCCACAAGGGCTTTACAGAAGTTTATAACGTACAGCGGTACAATTAAAAAATCATATTTTTTCCACAAAAATGATCTTTTCACCCCAATTTTTATTTTACCAAGGGTAACAGGACCCTAAAAGTTATTGTGCAATTTGTCCTGAGTACGCTGATACCCCACATGTGGGGGTAAACCACTATTTGGGCGCATGGCAGAGCTCGGAAGGGAAGCAGCGCCATTTGACGTTTTTGGCTGGAATTGAGATCGGACATCATGTCGCGATTGGAAAACCCCTGATGTACCAAAACAGTTGGAACCCCCCCACAAATGACACCATTTTGGAAACTAGACCCCCTAAGGAACTTATCTAGATGTGTGGTGAGAACTTTGAACCCCCATGGGCTTCACAGAAGTTTATAACATAAAGCCGTATAATTAAAAAATAATATTTTTTCCACAAAAATGATCTTTTCACCCTCAATTCTTATTTTTCCAAGGGTAACAGGACCCTAAAAGTTATTGTGCAATTTGTCCTGAGTACGCTGATACCCCACATGTGGGGGTAAACCACTATTTGGGCGCATGGCAGAGCTCAGAAGGGAAGCAGCACCATTTGACGTTTTTGGCTGGAATTGAGATCGGACACCATGTCGCGATTGGAAAACCCCTGATCTACCTAAACAGTGGAACCCCCCCACAAATGACACCATTTTGTAAACTAGACCCCCCAAGGAACTTATCTAGATGTGTGGTGAGCACTTTGAACCCCCCAGTGCTTCACAGAAGTTTATAACGCCCGGGCGTGAAAATAAAAATTTGTATTTTTTCCACAAACATTATCTTTTAGTCACCATTTTTTTATTTTCCCAAGGGTACCAGGAGAAATTGGACCCCAAAAGTTGTTGTCCAATTTGTCCTGAGTATGCTGATACCCCATATGTGGGAGAAAACTACTGTATGGGCACACGTCGGGGCTCGGAAGGGAAGTAGTGACGTTTTGGAATGCAGACTTTGATGGAATGGTCTGCGGGTGTCATGTTGCCTTTGGAGAACCCCTAATGTACCTAAACAGTGGAAACCCCCCACAAATGACACCATTTTGTAAACTAGACCCCCCAAGGAACTTATCTAGATGTGTGGTGAGCACTTTGAACCCCCCAGTGCTTCACAGAAGTTTATAACGCCCGGGAGTGAAAATAAAAAATTTGTATTTTTTCCACAAACATGATCTTTTAGTCACAATTTTTTTATTTTCCCAAGGGTACCAGGAGAAATTGGACCCAAAAAGTTGTTTTCCAATTTGTCCTGAGTATGCTGATACCTCATATGTGGGAGAAAACTACTGTATGGGCACACGTCGGGGCTCGGAAGGGAAGTAGTGACGTTTTGGAATGCAGACTTTGATGGAATGGTCTGCGGGTGTCATGTTGCCTTTGGAGAGCCCCTAATGTACCTAGACAGTGTAAACCCCCCACAAATGACCCCATTTTGAAAACTAGACCCCCTAAGGAACTTATCTAGATGTGTGGTGAGCACTTTGAACCCCCAAGGGCTTCACAGAAGTTTATAATGCCCGGGCATGAAAATAAAAAAATCGTATTTTTTCCACAAACATGATCAATTAGTCCCCAATTTTTTCATTTTCCCAAGGGTAACAGGAGAAATTGAACCCCAAAAGTTGTTGTCCAATTTGTCCTGAGTATGCAGACACCCCATATGTGGGAGAAAACTACTGTATGGACACACGTCAGGGCTCGGAAGGGAAGTAGTGACGTTTTGGAATGCAGACTTTGATGGAATGGTCTGCGGGTGTCATGTTGCCTTTGGAGAGCCCCTAATGTACCTAAACAGTGGAAACCCCCACAAATGACCCCATTTTGGAAACGAGACCCCCTAAGGAACTTATCTAGATGTGTGGTGAGCACTTTGAACCCCCAAGGGCTTCACAGAAGTTTATAATGCCCGGGCATGAAAATAAAAAAATCGTATTTTTTCCACAAACATGATCAATTAGTTCCCAATTTTTTCATTTTCCCAAGGGTAACAGGAGAAATTGGACCCCAAAAGTTGTTGTCCAATTTGTCCTGAGTACGCTGACACCCTATATGTGGCAGAAAACTACTGTATGGACACACGTCGGGGCTCGAAAGGGAAGCAGTGACGTTTTGGAATGCAGACTTTGATAGAATGGTCAGCGGGTGTCATGTGCGTTTGGAGAGCCCCTGATGTACCTAAACTATTGAAACTCCCCACAAGTGACCCCATTTTGGACACTAGACCCCCCACGGAACTTATCTAGATGTGTGGTGAGCACTTTGAACCCCCAAGTGCTTCACAGAAGTTTATAACACTCGGACGTGAAAATAAAAAAATCATTTTTTTCCACAAAAATGATATTTTTGCCCCCAATTTTTTATTTTCCTAAGGGTAACAGGAGAAATTGGACCCCAAAAATTGTTTTGCAATTTGTCCTGAGTAGGCTGATACCCTACATGTGGGGTTAAAACACTGTTTGAGCGCATGGCAGAGCTTGGAAGGGAAGGAGCACCATTTGACTTTTTCAACTCAGAATTGGCTGGAATTGAGATCAGACGCCATGTTGCATTTGGAGAGCCCCTGATGTGCCCAAACAGTGGAAACCCCCAATTCTAACTCCAACCCGAACCCCAACACACCCCTAACACTAATCTCAGCCCTAACCCTAACCCTAGCCCTAACCCTAACCCTAGCCCTAGCCCTAACCCTAACCCTAACCCTAACCCTACCCTAACCCTAGCCCTAACCCTAACCCTAGCCCTAACCCTAGCCCTAACCCTAACCCTAGCCCTAACCCTAATGGAAAAATGGAAATAAATACATTTTTTTAATTTTATTATTTTTCCCTAACTAAGGGGGTGATAACGGGGGGTTTGATTTACTATTTATGGCGGTTTTTATGTTTGGCAGCTGTTGCACGCTAAAAGACGCTTTTTATTGTAAAAATAGTTTTTGCATCACCACATATTGAGAGCTATAATTTTTCCGCATTTTGACACACCGAGTCATGTGAGGTCTTATTTTTTGCGGGACATTTTTTGATCGCTTTTTATTCCGATTTTTGGGACGCAGAATGAACAAAAACCAGCGTTTCATGAATTTCTTTTGGGGGGGTGCGTTTACACCATTTTGCGTGCGGTAAAATTGATAAAGCGGTTTTATTCTTCGGGTAGGTACGGTTACAGCGACACCTCATTTAGGTCTTTTTTTATGTTTTGTCGGTTTTATGCAATGAAAACTATTTTATATAAAAAATAATTATTTTTGCATCGCTTTATTCTGCGAGCTATAACTTTTTTATTTTTTCGCTGATGATGCTGTGTGGCGGCTCATTTTTGCGGGACAAGATGACGTTTTCAGCGGTACCATGGATATTTATATACATCTTTTTGATCGCGCGTTATTACACTTTTTGTTTGGCGGTATGATAATAAATCATTATTTTTTGCTTCGTTTTTTATTTTTATTTTTTAAGGGGTTCACTAAAGGGGTTAACTAATGGGACAGTTTTATAGGGCGGGTCGTTATGGACGCGGCGATACCTAATATGTGTACTTTTATTGGTTTTTTTTTTATTTCCAAAAAATGGATTTATTGGGGGAATATTTTTTTTTTTTCTAATTTATTTGGCGATTTTTTTTAAATTATTTTAACACTTTTTTTTATTTTTTTTTAACTTTATTAAATAGTCCCAGGTGGGACATCACTGGCCTGTGACAGATCGCTGATCTGTCACATCACAGATCACTGTGACAGATCAGCGATCTGTCACAGGCAGTGCAGAAGGCTTCCTCATGCCTGCGCTTTGCAGGCACTGAGGAAGCCAGCTTCCTGCAGGCCCCCGAAGGCCCCCGTCGCCATCTTGGATTCGGGGGCCTGCAGGAAAGGAGCCCCCCGCGGCAGCGCTGCACATTGCGCTGCCGTGGGGGGCTCAGGGAAGCACGGAGGGAGCCCCCTCCCTGCCGATGCTTCCCTTTAAACCCCGGTACACCGCGATCATGTTTGATCGCGGTGTGCAAGGGGTTAACGTGTCGGGGGCGGTCCGTGACCGCCCCTGACACATTGTGCCGGGTGTCAGCTGTGATAATCAGCTGACACCCGGCCGCGATCAGCGGCGCTCACCACGTGGGCGCCGCTGATCGCAGTAGACGTACTATCCCGTCCATGGGCATAGGGGCCAAGGTCCCATGGACGGGATAGTACGTCGGATGGCAGGAAGGGGTTAATATATGTTTTTTCAGTGTCCTGTTTTCAATTATTGTTCCTGGTTGTTATACGTATGTTTATATAATTTTTTTTCCTGTCTATTTTCCTTCTTTGCCAGGAAGGGTTAATTTCTTGATGTTTGATTTGAAATTGATCTTCCACCTGATGCATTCTATGGTAGAGTATGTAACTTAGATGACTTTGTGTATGTGTATACCATGATTAAGGCTTAATTGCTGAAACGCGTTGGTCATATTTCTGCCTTGTTGTGTTACCCACATTGTTTTTTCATGTTTTTAAAAAGCAAATAAAAAACTTTTTCAATACATCAGTGGATTGTTTGAAGCACATCTCTTCTTTTTTTTGCCCTTCAGTATTCTCTCATCAAGCACTCCCACCACGCTGTGGTATCCAGCTTCAAGCACATCCTCTGAAAAGTAGTATCGTTCCTGTCTCCAGCACACCATCCTTAAATTATCTCTAATGACTAAGACCAGTATATGTGTGTAAGGGGCTGACATTGCTATGGACATCAGAGACATGCTGCCCCTTTAAGAGACAGCACCCCCTTGGCTGATGTGATGGCACATTCGATTCTACCCTTCAAAAGACTGCTTTGGTTTGCTCTTCCAGCTATGGAGAGGGAAGGGGCTGTTTTCCCAGTGAGTGTTTGGAGCTGGGAGTCTGCAGGAGACTGACTGTGAGGAGAAAAACGTGCAGCTTAGAACTGACTGAACTTATGGGATTGTGTATACCCTTCTGGGGATAACGAAGGTGGTTTTCCTGTGTTACTGCGAGAAGCCACGAAGATCTACAAGGAAGGAATTTAGAAGATGGAGTTCACCATTTCTAGGAACAGGTTTGGAATCATCACACAAGGACAAGACCATGTTGCACAGAGCTTTCAGGGAGGACATCGCATCATCTTGCAGAGAACTGCAGGGGGGCCCCAGGAAGGAACTGAGACACCAACTTTACCGTGAGTGTTAACCCCGTGTGCGCACATGTTTAGGGCTTAGAATAGGCTGCAATAAACAGAGCACGGTAGCCGTGCGGCCGAAGTAGCAGCGGCCAGTCAGGCTACAGTTATAGTAGCATCATACTGTACTTTATTGTATTGTTTTGCATTTTGAAAGAATACACTGATCTGTAATAGTTGGTGCACCATGCCATTTGTATGGCCCAGCTAGAGAATATTGCTTTTGTAAATTGTTTTATGTCATTGCATACTCCTGTTTACACTTTCCTAGCACTGTATTCCTTGCCTGTAAATAAATTAACCCTTTGTTGTTTGCACCTCATCTTGTCCCCTGGCCATCGCTTCAAGTTGCGCTGCGAGCAGGGTGACTATCACCAAGATGCAGGCAAAAGGCGGCAACAGCGAGAATGCTAGTGCTAGTGGGGATGCTGTGGGCATTGGTGGAACCCCTGCAAGGACACTCCCTATGGGCACCATATTTAGTGTGCTTCCAAAATTTGATGGCAATAATATGCCCCTGTCTGATTGGGTGTCCCGGCTGCAAAGCACCCTGAAGATTTATAACATCAGCACAGACCTTGAAGTGGACATTGCGTTGACTGCCTTGGAGGGAGAGGCCGGTAAAAACATCTGTCTACAGCCAGAAATCACCCGTAGTACCCTGAAGGAGCTAGTGAAATTCCTGGAAGAGATCTAAGGCGAGACTGCTAGCGCGGGACACCTCCATGCCAAATTTTTCTCTAGACTGCAGCAGGAAGAAGGGATCTCTCAGTATGCGACAGCACTGCAAGAAGTGTTGGCAGAAGTGCAAAGGAAAGAGGCGGATGGGCTCGGTGGCATGGGCTCCAAAGACCGGATACTCTGGGAACAATTCATTCTGGGACTGCACAACTCATCCTTGAGGAGAGCACTGTCAGAACGGGTCCGTGTAGATCCGACTCATTCATTCCGTCAAATCCTGGCAGAAGCAGTGGCCCGAAGCAAGGAAGACAGCAACACGTCTGGTGTGATGCCTGTCCAGGGTGCCAATACCAGAGGACACCCAAATTATCAGGAGGCGCTGGTCCAGGTAGTGCACGACTTGCAGCAGTCTCTTGTCAGTATGCAAGACAAATTAACCTGGATGGAGCAAAGAATGGGAGAACAACAGTCTGTCTCAACGCACTCATATAACCATCCTTCGGCCTGACCTTTAAGGGGTCAGTGGGTGCAAGCCCCCCCGCCAGGCATCAGAGGCACGAAGACAGGCTCGGGGTGCCCCTCGGCGAAGAGCAGACATCCAATGCTGGGAATGTGGAGGACAAGGGCACCTTGCCAGGGACTGCCGGAATTATGCTCAAAGCCAGCAACAGCCGCCATTTAACTACCAACCCCAGCAGTAACGCAGTACTCTGTGGGGGAAGCAAGAAGAGAGGCAGCTCGTTATCATAATGAACACCTGATTGCTGGGAGTCCCATCCTGTGTGCTGAATTTGAGGGCATTCCAGTGGATTGCTTGATAGATACCGGTTCACAAGTGACAACGATGCCAGAATCATATTTCAAACAGCATTTTCAAGCCCTGGCCAAGTCAGAGAAGGTAATCTTCTGGATGTACCACTACCACCATGTGATGATGAATCCTGAAAAGAACCTACTACAACTCCTGCAGCAAGTGTTCCTCTGGAAGATAGTCAAGAGCTCCGGAGATCCAAGAGGTCTACTGTGGGGGTTCCTCCAGTCCGATATATAGAACAGTGTTCTCTGTCTGTTTTACCGATTTTGTTTCCTGCTCTATAGGTGCTGTTCCCGCTTTGCAAGTTTCTTCATTTCACTGCAACCTTAATGCTGTGATGGCCGAGGACAACCATCTTTAAGTAGGGAGGCATGTAAGGGGCTGACATTGCTATGGACAGCAGAGACACGCTGCCCCTTTAGAGGAGACCGATGTGAGGAGAAAAATGTGCAGCTTAGAACTGACTGAACTTATGGGATTGTGTATACCCTTCTGGGGATAACGAAGATGGTTTTCCTGTGCTACTGCGAATAGCCATGAAGATGTACAAGGAAGCAATTCAGAAGAGGGAGTTCACCGTTTCTAGGAACAGGTTCAGAATCGCCACACAAGGACAAGACCACGTTGCATAGAGCTTCCAGGGAGGACATCGCATCATCTTACAGAGAACTGCAGGGGGCCCCCAGGAAGGAACTGAGACACCAACTTTACCGTGAGTGTTAACCCCGTGTGCGCACATGTTTAGGGCTTAGGATAGGCTGCAATAAACAGAGCATGGTAGCTGTGCGGCCAAAGTAGTAGTGGCCAGTCAGGCTACAGTTGGAGGAGCAGCATACAGTACTTTATTGTATTGTTTTGCCTTTTGAAAGAATACACTGATCTGTAATAGTTGGTGCACCGTGCCATTTGTACGGCCCAGCTAGAGAATATCACTTTTGTAAATTGTTTTATGTCATTGCATACCCCTGTTTACACTTTCCTAACACTGCATTCCTTGCCTGTAAATAAATTAACCCTTTGTTGTTTGCACCTCATCTTGTGTACTGTAGTCTCCCTGCATTGTGGTGGTCCCCCGGCCATCGCTTCATGTGCATGCAGATCTGCTCTTCTGTGCCGGACTACTCACAAAATTCACCATTTTGAGATGTGCTCTTCATAGCTCTTTGCTAGACCTGGAACTAATGCACCAAGCTAGCAGACAGCCGCAAGCCGCAATTTATGAGATCGCGAGCCACATGTGGCTCCCGAGCTACAGGTTGGGGATTCCTGCCCTTAAATAACATATCACATATGTATAAACGAAAGAAACGGTAACCATTGATATATAGTTATATATAGTATTCAGCAGAAATAGGAAATGGGTCTAGGGATAGTATATTGTAGATACACTGGCTTGGTAACCTTGCAGCACAGAGAGTTTTGCATTTATCAAAAATCTTAAAAACCTTATAAATGTCAGAATATACCATATGAACATATACAATATAAGTTTACTAGAATGATCAATGCCTACAGCCCGATGAACATAGTCTTGAGTTTTCAGGCTCTGTATATAGTGTACTATAACCTCTTAGATACACCAGATCAGCAGCACAGTATCACCCATGAAATGTTTAGATACAATGGCTAAGGAGATAGTATCACACAGAAAAGACTTAGCTAGATATAACCTAGATGGGCTAATGTCTGCTATTTTCTATGTCTATGCTGATTTTGTGTGGACACATCATGTCTGTATTGGAAGAAAGACTTCTCTTGGCATGACAAGTCAAGCTGAAACCGTGCCAGGCGAGTTCTATTCATACAGATATGCACAATGGCGGCTATGTGTTGGGGCCAGTCAGGGGAGCAATTTATTTTTGTTTTTTTAATCAGTGCATACAATTCCCAGATTTCCTTGCTTCCCAGCATTCCAAGACGCCGTAACGCCTTTCACTCTTCTTCTTGAATTAGACTTAGCTGGTGACCATTTTGTTTTTCTGAGAGTCATGAGAAGCTCTATGTATACAATCGGATTCTTCTATGACACACAAGTACTGAACTGGTGTGTGGTAAATGTCTATGTTTTAGTGCAACCAGATGCAGTCAGAAGCATTCTGCTATCCTGTGTCTGTATGTGGTTCCTGAGTATGAGTACTCAGTCTACTACTGTCTAGTAGCGGATATATGTGGAAACTGGAAAACTCTTCAGGAATATCCAGGAGTTTTAAAATCTGTCGCATGCAGCCATAAGCTCACCTTTCCCCATACCTGAACTTTCATCCGCTCCACAAAGCATCAGAATATTGATGGTGGCGAAGGGAAGTGCAGAAATGGAAAGAGGTGAGTAGTGACCACAGTATGGGCTAAACATGTAAGGCCTCTTTCACACATCAGGTTTTCGCCGTCAGGCGCGATCCGGCGCTTTTGACAGAAACCGGATCCGGCGAAATGCAATGCCGGATCCGGTTTCCCCCCCATTGACTTGCATTTGCGCCGGATCGCGCTGGATCGCGCCGGATGGCCATGCGTTTCATCCGGTTTTCGCCGGATCCGGCAATGTGTCGCGATCCGGCGTCTGGAAAAAACGTCTACTGTAACGTTTTTTGTCTCCGGCGAAAAAGCCGGACACGCCGGATCCGGCGCGTCCGGCTTTTTCACACAATGAAAGCCTATGAGCGCCGCAATGCGCCGGATCCGTTTTTTTTGGTCTGAGCATGCTCAGTAGCTCTGCCCACAAGACATATATAAAAGCAAGACAGTGGGACCCACAGCCACACCCAACATGCCACCCAAGCCAAGAACCAGGAGAAGGCAGCAGACATCTGCAGCACCATCAGCACCACCACCACCCCAAATGGAGCAGCAAAGGGAACATGCTGAGGAGGGGAGTCCAGAAGCAGATGAGAGACGGTAATTATCAAATCCCCCATTCCTCCAAACTAGGGCCATGGAATATCAAGATATTCATTGGCCCTTTGTTTCTCTTTATTCAACAGCCACCAAAGAGATGCAGCAGCAGCAGCAGAAATGGCATCACTGGCAGCAGCAACAGCAGCAGCAATACCCACAGCCATGGAGTCTGGCCATCAACAGGACAGCACATCTTCTTCTGGGAGCCCTCCCTCGCATCGTCAGCGTTTGACGGTAAGTTTTTATTTCCAAAATCCATCATCTCTGTAATATATGTCTATTCATTGACTTTTATTTCAAAACAGGAATCACAAGATGAAGAGGAGCTCCCAGAAGAAGAAGGAAGGGGTGGACAGACACCTGGAGTGGGCTCACAATTGGTAAGTTTTTTGCATCAAACGCAGAAACACAACATCACACTACACACAACACATAGAAAACAATGTTCTGCAGACCACACACAGCAAACAAATGCCTACATCCAAAGACATAACATTTTTTGTTTTCTTCTCTAGTATTCCCAATCTGGTGCTCGGCCAAGAGGTCCTCGCAGTGCCTCCCAGGGTCGTCGGCGACAGCAACGCGGCGGTCACCAGCGTGTAAGTATAAATATTTTTGCTTTGTTTTTTTGCACTTTTTATTTCATTTCTTTTGTGGAGGCTAATTATGTTATTTTTGTCTTTTTCTTTAACAGCCTTCACAGCATGCTCCCGACTCTGACGGTGAGGATGGAGGGATTGATGTGGACCGCCTCATCGATCTCGTCAGAGAAAGGGAGCCGCTCTGGAATATGGCTGACCGCCGCCACGCTGACCTGATAGTTACCCGACGACTTTGGGAGGAAATCTGTTCTCTCCTTGTGGGCCGCTGGGAGGACCTCGAAGCTCGGGCCCAGATTAAAGAGCGTAAGTATATACAGTACCGGTTGCTTGATGTAAACCAGTGTTTCCCGAACTCCAGTCCTCGTGGTCCCCACGGATCATGTGTTCAGGATTTCTATTTACTATGGAAATCCTGAAAACATGACCCCTGGGGACCATGAGGACTGGAGTTTGTGAAACACTGATGTTGTATACTAACCACTCCTTTCTCGTTTCAGGGAACAGAATTGTGAATCGGTGGCGGTCTGTGAGGGATCGTTTCAAGAAGGAGTTCAATAAAGAGATGCGGGCCCCGAGTGGATCTGGAGGACGCAGGAGCAAGTACAAGTACGCACAAGCCCTGTCGTTCCTCCGGGAAACAATGCTCACCAGAAGGTAAATATTACACACCACATGTGAAAAGAATGTTAGATGTAACTTTTTTTTTTCAGCCAGGGCCATACCATGTCAGTATTTTAATTGTTTTTTTTTCTCTTTATTACACAGCACGGTGAGCAGCACTCGGGAGCCTGCACGATTGGACCCTTCTGAGGCGATCCCTGAGGAGACCGGCACCGAGGGACACTTCGACCGCCCCGGTACATCTGCACCTTCCCAGCCTTCCCACACATTTGACCCATCTGTCCCATCCACCAGCACAGGAGCATCGTGGCCGCCTACATTACATGAAGCTGCTGGTGAGGAGATCGCTTTCCCTTTACCCCACCCTTCTGCCCCTGCCACCTCTAGTACACCTGCGGGTACTGGGCGGCAGCGGCAGAGGGGTCAGGAAAAGAGTTATGCGCAAGAGTTCTTGCATCTGAATGCATCTTTCCAGAACTGTCTCAAAGTCTTGTCAGAGCAAATCTCCGCAGGCTTTCAGCAGATCAACTCCAGCATTCTGGAGGTGAAGACACTTCTGCAAACCATGCATTCAGAAGCAAGATCTTCGCCAAATCACACCTTTTTCAGGTCTGTTGTGGAGCGCATGGAAACGCTATCTCCTACCCAGCAGATGCATGTAATGCATTCGTGCCACGGTGCTCTACAGCAGGTTACCTCCCAACCTCCACCTCCCACCACTGTAGTTCCTCCACCTGCACCCCCTCCAGCCACTTTCCATCCTCCCCCTCCTATTACATCTGCACCCCCTCCAGCCACTTTCCATCCTCCCCCTCCTATTACATACCAGCAACCTCACCAGTACCAGCAACCTCCCCAGTACCAGACATCTCCCCAGTTCCAGCAACCTGCCCCGTACCAAACTCCTTCCCCGTACCAAACTCCTTCCCCGTACCAAACTCCTTCCCCATACAACTTTCCATCAACATCATCTGCTCCTACAGTCCCTGCCCAACCCTCCACTCCACCGCCCACCACCTCTTCTGCCTCCCACATGTCCACCCATTCTGTAGCTTTTTCAACACCATCACCTCTAACTGTTCCTTCCCCACCACGATCCCAGTCCTCTCTCCACACACCCAGTGTCGAAGTGTCCCGCAGCCCCTCCAGCAGTATTTCCACCCCACAGTACACAGATTTGTAATGTGTGTTTTTTGTAATAAAAATGCCCATTGGGTTTAAAACCTTTATTAAAAAAGTTTTTTGCACTTTAAAAACATTTTACAAAAAAAAAAAAAAATTTAAATAAAAGTTAAATTATCGTTTCACAATGGTTGTCTGTCATTTCTTTCTGCGGCAAACTATGTTTTAAAAAAAGGTTAAATACAGGGTATTTCAAAGGTAAAAAGGTATTCAAAACCAGGTATATAACTGTGGGTAAATTTTAGCTTTTTGCCACAGTTGTGTTCCTGGTTGTGTTTGAAGCAAAGTATTTCACCTAAAAAGTTGTGTTTATTGTTGGTGATTTCCTACCAATGTACACAACTTTTGTTAAAAGGTGAAATACTTTGCATAAAACACAACCAGGTACACACCTGTGGCCTAAAGGTAAAAATAGTAAGACCATGACAAGATAGCCAACTTTGGTTGGCAAAGGTATATACTGTTGGTCCAGAAGGTACACAAGTTTGGTTAGGGCACAAATCTTTCACACTCTGTCATCCTGCCAGTGTACTCTGCCTTGAGGTGACATAAAGTATAGTGCAAAATTGTCCCTCATTACTGAAACCGTCACAGAACTTCTAGTGGTAATATTTCCAATGACAACATCCATCTTCGCCAGTAACTTGCTCTTCTCTCCAACCTGCACTTTCTTCTCTACAACCTGTCAAAGAAGGGCTGTAGGAACATGCTATATCTAGTTTTCCAGTAGCCAATCCCGTTCGGAAGGCCAGAAGGGTAAATTTTAAAAACCGGATCCGGCGTAATCCGTCGAAAAACGGATATAAAAACGGATAGAAAAACGGATGAACCGGATGAGACGGATCCGGTTTTGTCTGTCAAGAACAAGACGGATCCGGCAGAAAACCGGATCCGGCACTTCAGGTTTTACAAAACATTTGCCGGATCCGGCATTCCGGCACGACGCCGGATCGCGCCTGACGCCGAAAACCTGATGTGTGAAAGTAGCCTAAGACTTTATATGCTTCCCGTCAGGCGCAATAGATCTGACAGGCACACAGTAATTAGTTTCACTTCTCTCTCCTTGCCCACTTATCAGAAAACCCCACCCCTCCTAGTTATCTCCTGACTCTACAGGCTCTGTGAAACCTGATATCACAGTGACTCAGCAGACCTTCTAGTGAGCAGATATCAACACTTTGGCTTCTCAGGCACATTGCGCCTGATTTCAACACAAATTGAAAGGTTAGTATTTTCTTTTTTTATTCATCACGATTGTGTATTTAGCTTGTTTTATGAAGGATTAATGCTAAGTTAGTGTACATAAGTACTGTTTTCTTAGACAAAAGGAGGGTGGCTTCTAAGGCACATTGCGCCCTAACACATACTCTTTCTCTCTTGCTTCAGATTTTCTGCTACAATGGCCAGAAAACAGTATGATTCATCTAAACCCCTTCATTTAGAAGAAATGAAGATTTTTTTGTTAGAAGATGATGAGGAAGAACCAGCAGTAACTGAGGATTTAGAGGAATCTAGTGACATTTCATCTGAAGATGAGGTAGCAGAATGTAACACTGATTCTGGAACAGAGCAGGATGGTGATGACACTGATACAGAGGAAACAGACACAGATCTAGCTTATTATTTGGGCAAAGATAAAAATACAAAGTGGAACAAAAAGGCACCCAAGAACAAACAGCGCAGAGAATCCCACAATATTATTACACACCTTCCTGGAGTTATTGGAAGTGCTAGAAAAGCTAAAACTGCAGTGGAATGTTGGAGTAATCTAATTACAGATAGCATGTTGGAAACTATTGTTCGGTTCACTAACCAGTATATTGACACAATCAAAGAGCAATTCTCCAGAGAGAGGGACATCAAAAACACTGATGTGATTGAACTCAAGGCATTTATTGGCTTGTTATACCTAGCTGGTGCTTTCAGAGCAAATAGGCAAAGTTTGGAGGAGCTGTGGGCGACAGACGGTGATGGCATCGAAAAATTCAGCCTTGTGATGAATCTGAAACGATTCAAAGTCCTGATCCGTTGCCTCCGTTTCGATGATCGAAGTACCCGGACAGAACGAAAAGGTTATGACCGGCTTCTTTACAATGCTGAATGTGGGTGGCATCAATTCACAAGTAATTTACCTCGGTAATGAACTTAAACAAATGCGCAGGAGAATGTACCTAAAACATTTGGCTAATGAACTGGTGAGTGGAGAGCTAAGCCTAAGAAGTACAAAGACGGTTGGAATGCCCCTTGCCCTGCAACACCGGTTGAAGAGATATCGTCCCAAGGACGTTCCAGAACAAACACCGACTCTACCACCTTCTAAAAGACGCAGTTGTACTACCTGCTCATTTGTATCTGGTTTCAGAAGGCTTTCTAAATATGACTGCAAAATATGTAAAGAATCAATCTGCCTTTCCCATGCAACTTTCGTCTGCCAGCCTTGCTTTTCCAAGTGTACCTGTGCTGCTTCTGCTGCAATTGAAACCACTGAAGATGAGTAGAAAATAATTAAGTAACATCTAAGTGCAATATCCTTTAAGTTTTTTTCCATAATTTTATATTTAAGCAATAGTTAAGTAAAGATAACTGGAGCCTATTTGGCGGTACTACCGAAAAGTGGTACTTTTAGTTTTAATAAGTTTATGGTTAATAAATGTTTTTTTTTGCATCTGATTTGGTGTAATCTCTTTTAATACATTCCTATGAAGGTCACTGACTACTTCTATAGTCCTGAAATTGAAATATGTAGCTACTATAGGTGGTTTTCTGACCTGTGCTTGTCAGGCACATTGCGCATGAACTGAGGAGAATCTATATTGCGCCTGACGGAGGGTTAATCGGGAAAGGAGTGAACTTTGGTCTGTGCCTGTGGATGGATGATAGTAGCAGCAGGTGAAATAGTTTGAGGTCTCTCTAAATAGGAAGGGAGGGTTTCAGAAATGGTTACCATCTGATTTGGTGTCTGTATGGAAGGGAAGGGATATTGTATGTATAAAGGGAGATTCTAGTCTGTTGCTTGCTCTGTATACAAGAAGGTGCAATCTGTATTCAAGGGGGACATAATCTGTAGCCTGTATGTACGGGTGATATAATCTGGAGCCTGTATGCAAGGGGGATATAATCTAGATCCTTTACACAGATGTTTTTGTATGATGTCATTTACAAAAGGGTCCTGACCTGGGGTTTACTTAGAGGGTGGCTCTAGCCTATACTCAGTATGTGAACTGTGTGAGTGTCTTGTGTCTACAAAAATAGACTGTGATGAGGTGTTTTTATTAAATGAGGCTGATATGTTGTTTGTATTTATTTAAGAGTGTGTTCAGAGAGGGGTCATATCTACTATTTGTGATTCAGATTCTGTAGGTATGTTCTCTATGTTCAGGTTTGGAGAAATTGGCTGTTTCATGGCAACTTTGGTATTTTGGTGTGTTGATGCCTGTGTTCTGATGTTTGTGTTGCTGGAGATGTCTGTGGCATTGTAGGAGGATGGACCGGGCTAGGGCTACTTCACGCATCTCTGGGCTGGAACTGTCGGGTCTGTCACCATCATTGCTGGGGGAAACCTTTCTGACCTGGACAGACCTGAGCATCTGACTTTAAGGGGCGGGTCAGTTATAAAAGGAAGGGAGCACGTGATTTTGGGGCTTTAGGCAGGAGGAGAGCTGACATCTAGGGAGAAGGTTGACCTTGTCTCCACAAGGTCTGACAGTTTTCAGCCAGGTCGACAGCCTTCCCTCCTCCACACACGCTGATTGTGCACTACCTTATCGCCTATTACCTCAGACTGAGGACCATAGCTGCCCTCGCAGACCGGTGTCCCCAACTAAGTCCGACACACTCACCACCGCTGAGTCTCTTCACCACCCCACTCCCATCTCCCAGATTTATCTCTTGCTGCACCAATTCTCTGGATTGCACTACCCACAACAATTAAATTAAATCCCTGTATCCACAGTTTTAAACATGCCCTAAAAACTCATTTTTTTTAGGCTGGCCTATCACCTCACCTCACTTATCTAACTATTCCCGCTTTACCCTTCCTAAATTTTCCTCTGAATCTGTTCCCCTATACAATCTGTTTACACACCCTCCATGAACTCAATAGCACTTTGTGCTGGTTATCAGTCCCTTCAGTGTTATTTGAATTCTCTATTTATTATGGGCGGCTTGGTGGCTCAGTGGTTAGCATTGCAGCGCTGTGGTCCTGGATTCAAATCCCATCGAGGACAACATCTGCAAGGAGTTTGTATGCTCTCCCCATGTGTTTACTCTCATATTCCAAAGACATACTGATAGGGAATTTAGATTGTGAGACCCATTGGGGGCAATGCCGATAATGTCTGTAAAGCGCTGTGGAATTAATGGTGCTATATAAATGAGTAAAATAAATAAAATATATTGATGGCTGTACCATACCATACAATTCAAGCACTTTTTTTTTATCTTTTGTGTCTCCCCTAATTACTAGTTAGTTTTGTGTTACTCTGTAAAGTATGATAATGTCTGTACATGCTCCTCTGATTGCAAAGTGCTGAGGAATATGTTGGCGCTATAGAAATAAAAATTATTATTATGTCTGTGTCGACACAGATGTCTGTATCATTGTAGATGTCTGACTCACCAATGTGATCATGCTGACTATCCAGGAACGCTCTATAAGTCAGGGTGCACACGATCCGGAAGTAGCAGTGCTTTGGATGCAGCGTATGTTCACTGCATCCAAAGTTCTGCCTTCTCTTGAATGCAGGTAAATCTGCATGTGATCACTGAACCATGTGGATTTACTATATCAATACATCTTGTGAAATTGGCATGCTGTGGTCTGGAAAAACATGTCTCATGTCCGTCTCCGTTAGTGAGCCACGGGCGTCTGTGGACATATAGTGGATATGGTATTTCATCCACTATGCTGTAACAGCTGGCCGCTGCGGGTTTGATGCTGTGTAGGGAAGGTGACCTGATGGACAGACGGACTAGTCGGAGTGAAGAAGGAAAGGTTTGCACAGTATAGGTAGGTGTCAGTTATTACAGTGGGGGAAACAGCTAGGAAAGTGTAGTGGACGTGCAGTACCTTGGGTTGACCATTAGATGGCAGGGAGGAGTGTGAGCAAAGGACTTGACAACAGCTTAGGGCTTTAGAAACCGTTGGTCATGGGGGGCGGGGTTACAGTGACAGGGGACCGGGAGAGCTATAAATACTGAGGGAGGGTTCCAGAAGGTTCCAGTCCCCAGGGGGAGCTCCAGTGACAGGAGGACTGCTACAGTCTGTGCGCTGTGAGGAGAATCCAGACCAGGGGGACTGAGGAGAGAGAACGTCAGGGGGGTGGTCCTGACAGGAAAGTACCGCAAAAAGGACAAGACAGAGGCGAAACACACCGTGTGAAAGGAGACGTCTGACCAGTAAAATTACTGTTGGTGTACGGGCCTAAGGCACAGTGACGGACCTGTCAGCAGCGTCGACGAAGTGAAGTAGGGACGGTACGTGCATGAACGTCCCTGGTGCTAAGGTACGGTGTGTAAAGTGGGCCTTGAAACGGAGACTCAGGAAAGTGAAATGTATTGAAGTGAAGTGCGGTGTACTTCAGAGGCCATCAGGCGGACGGCCAGCGAATAAACCTGGACCTGTTGTACCCGAATGTTGCCTCCAGTTGTTTCTGTACGTCTCTGCGCGTTATAAAGAGGGACCACCCCCCAGCTCGGCCCACACCACCTCTACAGCTGTGTAAATACAGAGTGTCAAACCCGCAGCAGTTGTTGATCGTGGGCATGTACGCTAACACACACTTCTGCTAAATACAATCAGTGCTAATGAAAGTCTGAGTTATTAATCAAAACGTTATATGTACAAATAAAATGTATATTAGATTGCAAATACTAATCGTCTCAATTTAACTACAGTGTCTAGCTCTTTCCTTTTCTGTTATAAGGGTGCTTTCACATTGTGTTGAGGCACCCGTTCAGTGGCTCCGTTCAGTGGCTCCGTCGGGGTTTACTTCAGAATTCCCCCTCAAGCCGGATTTTAGACGTACGCGCTGACGGGGAGTAGACTATAATGGTGACAACAGAAAAAATATGCCCTCTGAAGTGCATCATTTTCAGGCGTATATGCATACTGGAGTTGGATACCTAGACTTAGTAGACTGAGTCTGAATGTCCACCTCCAGTAGGCGTATACACCCAAAAATGACGTACGGCAGAGGGCATATTGGGACTGCTGGTACCATTATAGTCTGTGGTCCCATCAGTGCATTTGTCTGAATCCCATTTTGTAGGGGGTTCGGATGTAAGCCCCAACAGCACTGAACGGGTGCCTGAACGCAATGTGAAAGCACCCTAAGGGTTAGGCTCTTACTAGTACACCACCTACTCGGAGTGCCACGATCCACACACATTTGTATAGTTGGAGATGTCTTGGCCATCAAAAAGGCTTGCCACCGTCTTTACCTTTAATTAGTGCTGCTCTGGTCCTCAGCAATATGTTGTAACCACAACTTCTCACTAACAGGAAGTCAGAAGTAACAGTTACAAAGCTCTCAATGCAACTCTATGAGAGCGGGACGAGAGCACTTTTGAGAGTTTCACATAGTCCTGGGTCGTCTTGCATCCTCTGCTCTTTTGAGGTCTAGCCACAGATTTTCAATGATGCTCAGATCAGGGGACTGTGAGGGCCATTGTAAAATCTTCATCTTGTGCCTTTAGAAATTGTTTATTGTGTGTTTTTGATGTATTTAGAATCATTATCCATTTGAAGAAGCCATCCTCTTTACAGCTTCAGCTTTTCTATAGATGGTATTATGTTTGCATCAAGAATTTGTGGAAATTTCATTGAATCCATTCTTCCCTCTACCTGTGAAATGTTCCCTGTGCCATTTGCTGCAACACAACCTCAAAGCATGATTGACCCACCCCCAAGATTAATGGTTGGCGAGATGTTCTTTTCCTGAAATTCTGTACCCTTTTTTATCCACATATACAGGTGCTTCTCACAAAATTAGAATATAATCAAAAAGTTAATTTATTTCAGTTCTTCAATACAAAAAGTGAAACTCACATAATATATATTCATTACAAACAGAGTGATATATTTCAAGTGTTTATTTCTGTCAATGTTGATGAGTATGGCTTACAGCCAATAAAAACCCAAAAGTCATTATCTCAGTAAATTAGAATACAAGCTTGAAAAATGATTGTAAAATAAAAAATGTTGGCCTACTGAAATGTATGTTCAGGAAATGCTAATGTTTTTAAACCATGTATTGGTACTTTTTGGAGTGTGGACAGGTGCCAAGTCCTGCTGAAGAATGAAATATCCATTTCCAAAAAGCTGGTCGGCAGAGGGAAGCATGAAGTGCTCTAAAATTTCCAGATAGACGACTGCGCTGACTTTGGTCTTGATAAAACACAGCCAAGCCATCACTGATTGTGGAAACTTCACACTAGACCTCAAGCAATTAGGATTGTGTATCTCTCCACTCATCCTCCACTCTCTGGCACCTTGATTTCCAAATAAAATGCAAAATTTAATTTCATCTGAAAACAACACCTTGGACCACTGAGCAGCAGTCCAGTTCTTTTTCTCTTTGGCCTAGGTAAGATGCTTCTGGGGTTGTGTTACGAATCCTAGAGTGGAGCCACTGGATTGCGATGCCGACCGATCTCGAGTGAGCTGACCAGGTGTGAAATTCAGAAATAGTGCTAACTGCTGTTGCTTCAACAGCATCCAGCAGCTAGAGGGGTTAACACAGTCACAGGAGACAGGGAGTGGTTAGCAGAGCCCCAGGGGGATTGTGGGAAACATGTTTACACTCTGGCAGCAGCCTAAAGAGATGAGTTGTGTATGATCTGTCTCTAAAATATGTTCAGGCAAGTGAACCATAGGGACACAGGATTCCATTACAGAGTGGAGCTGGGCTACCCCTATACTGCTACTGGAGAAAGTCTATCAGGAGCAGGAAGATAAGTACGATAAGAAGTTGTGTTACAGGATAATCTCCCTCAGCAACCCTCTCCCCCTCCCTCTCACTGTGCTAGAGAAATGCTGTGTACTGCTGTGCCTGTCTAGAGTACCACCTGTATGCACATGACACTCAGATCTACCTCTCTGGCCCAGATGTCACCTCTCTGCTGTACAGAATCCCGGAGTGTCTATCAGCCATATCCTTTTTCACCTCTCGCTTCCTAAAACTCAATGTAGATAAAACTGAACTCATTATCTTTCCTCCATCTCGCGTATCTTCCCTACCCGATCTATCTATTATGGTAAACGGCATCACGCTCTCTCCAGCACGTGAAATCTGCTGCCTCGGAGTAACTCTCGACTCTGCCCTGTCCTTCATACCACACGTCCAATCACTTGCCACCTCCTGTCGCCTCCAACTCAAATACATTTCCAGAATCCGTCCCTTCCTCAGTCCTCAATCTACTGAAACTCTTGTACATGCCCTCATCATCTCCCACCTTGACTACTGCAACACTGTCCCCTGTGACCTCCCCGCCAACTCTCTTGCACCACTCCAGTCTGTCCTCAATTCTCCTGCCCGACTAATCCACCTCTCTCCTCGCTACTCCCCTGTCTCCCCCCTCTGCAAATCCCTCCATTGGCTCCCAATTCCCCAACGAATGCAGTTCAAGCTACTAACAGTGACCTACAAAGCCATCCACAACCTTTCCCCTCCCTATATCTCTGAACTAATCTCCCAATATATTCCCTCTTGTAATCTTCGATCCTCCCAAGACCTCCTACTCTCCTCTACACTGATTTGTTCCTCACACCACCACCTCCAAGATTTCTCCCAAATATCCCCTATCCTCTGGAATTCCATGCCTCAACACGTCTGATTATCCACCACCCTTGGATCCTTCAAACGGAACTTGAAAACCCATCTTTTCAGGAAAGCTTACAGCCTGCAATAACCATTCTGCCGCCTCACCACCGCCTGAGCTGCCGCCTCATCACCACCAGAGCTGCTGCACCCCCGACCTTCTGTCTCTTCCCCACTATCCCGTAGAATGTAAGTCCGCAAGGACAGGGTCCCCTCCCCTCTGTACCAGTCTGTCATTGTAAATTTGTTTACTGTTAACAATATCTATAACTTTGTATGTAACCCACCTTCTCATGTACAGCACCATGGAATTAATGGCGCTATATAAATAAGTAATAATAATAATCTGTGCTGAACTGTGCTAACAAAAGAGACTGTTAGTCAATGTGCATCTAAGATGCAGCTGTACTGTTATAAAGCCAGTGCTTAAGAGACTTGAATTGTACTGAATGTGCTGTGACATTAAACTACACTGTTCATCTGTTCATGAGGACTCTATCAATTGTATTTGTGTGAGCAAGTGGATCCATCTTGTACCTGAGGAAGCTGCAGTACATGGTTGCCCTGAGTAACGGTTCCCCCAGAGTTCCAAAAAATTCATGAGACCTGCTCCGCCCCTATCTGAACTTAGCAGCATGCACGTAACACAGGTGGAACCGACCCTTATACAGGGACCGTTAGGGGTAGGCCCAAGGGGAAGGTATGCCGCAATAGCTAGTGCCAGAGGGACAGCTCAAAAGAAATGGAAAGAACCAGGGTACACACCAAGAACAGTATGGAGCAGCGCGTTCACCGAGAGGCATGAGGACCAGGACCAGGCAGTACACACGGAGGGTACGGGATTCTGGATAGGGCAGGATACTCACAGGGAGCACCAAGATCCAGGGCAATGCAGAGTGCACACAGGGAAATGTACAGTGACCGGGACAGAGCAGAGTACGCACTGAGAAGCGTACAGGGGAAAGGACAGAGCAGAGCATGCAGAGAAACACACAATAACAGGTACGGAGCAGAGCATGCACTGGGAAGCGTACAGGGACAGAGCAAGCACAGGGAAACACACAATAACAGGTACAGAGCAGAGTACGCACTGGGAAGCATACAGGGACCTGAAGGCTAGTCTGCACAGGACAAGTCAAGGAAAACAATAATCAGGCACCAAGGCACGGCCGCAGCTGCCAGATATACCTGACACCGGACGCCGGGTAAGGTCACTTCTGGGTCAGGACTCAGGCTACGGCCTAAGGCACCCGGCAAGCATGCATGCGCGGATGATGGGGAACCCGAGGTCGCCGCCCAGCCGGAAGAGAAGATGCAGTGTGGCACGCCCCCACCCCGAATACAGCAGTAACACATTGTCTATTGGTCATGAGTGGCTTGACACAAGCAATGTGACACTTCTAGCCCATGTCCTGGATACATTTGTGTGTGGTGGTGTCATGATCTCAGTGCGGGTTGGACCCACACGCTTGGGGTTAAAGGGAATCTGTCACCCCCTTTTTGAGATATCATATAATGATATCATTCAATTGTGTGTCACATAAGGATTCTCTTAGTACTTTTGCTTCCCCCTGACCCCGCACCTTTCATGCATAAATACCTTTTTTATATTGGTTCAGATGTATGTAAACTGCCGCTGTCCGGTCCGCTGGGCGGGGCTTATTCACCTGCTCCCCCCTCCCTGTCTTGCTCTATGCATTTCTTCTTGTGTAGAGCAAGACAGGGAGGGGGGGAGCAGTTGAATAAGCCCCGCCCAGCGGACCGGACAGTGGCAGTTTTCATACATCTGAACCAATATAAAAGGTATTTATGCATGAAAGGTGCGGGGTCAGGTGGAAGCAAAAGTACTAAGAAAATCCGTATGTGACACACAATTGAATGATACCATTATATGATATCTCAAAAATGGGGTGACAGATTCCCTTTAATGTCTGGAACCAGTGCTGGTGGACCTGCACTTCTGGGGTTAAATGTTATAATCCCAGTGCAGGCTCTTACCTGCACACCTGGGGCTTATTATTGTGGCCTCTCCTTGGTTCTGGGAAGGCTTTTTATAGCCTCAGGAAGCTCCAATCCCTGTCAGTTATACTTTTGCCCTTGGCAGAGTGTGTTGACCCCTGAGTGTGTTTGTGCTGTGTTCTTGTTTGCCTGATACTTGGGTGGTGGCTGCGCGCCGGCGCGGACAGGACCGTGACATTATAACTGACCATTAAGTTTTTGGGGTTTTTTTTGCAGAGAATTATGGATCCCATGCAGTCTCTTGCTGAATAGATGAAAAATCTGAGTCAGATGTTTCAGGGTTTATCTCTGGAGCAGCAAGCTCTTGCTCGCTCTCAGCAGCAGGTTCCTGAGACAGTGCGGAGGGCTTCATCTGTGGGGTCTCTGGGGGCTGGGGCAAGTGATGTTGTTCTGGTGTCCCCGGAACCACCTGTTAAACTGCCTGACTTCTTTTCTGGGAACAAAAAGGAGTTCAGGATCTTCATGGAGGGTTGCAAACTTTTTTTTAGTTTGAGACCACGTTCCTCTGGGGACGAAAGCCAGAGGGTAGGGGTCATTATGTCCTTATTAAGAGGGTCCCCACAAGCTTGGGCTTTTTCCCTTCCTCCCACTGCCCCTGAGAGAGTGTCAGTGAATGCATTTTTTGAGGCCCTCGGGCACATATATGATGAGCTGGACCGAGTACGATTGGCAGAGGACATGGTGATGAGTGTCTATCAGGGGAAACACTAGGCTGAGTGGTTTTGTACTGAATTCTGCTGCTGGGCCGCAGAGGTCTCTTGGGACAACGCCGCGCTTCGAGGACTCTTTCACAGAGGCTTGTCTGAGCGGCCGCAGGATGCTTTGGTGTTACATCCCCCACCTAACTCTCTTGAGGACGCCATGACCCAGGCCGTTCGGATGGACCGCAGGTTGTGGGCCAGGGGGTTGATGCAGGTGGGGACTCCATTGTTCCCCAGTGGAAAAGAGACTGTTTCTGAGCCGATGGACGTAGGCGCTCTCTCCCTGAAGGAAAAGGAGAGAAAACGCTGGAGGGAAAAGCAGTTATGCTTCTACTGCGGTAAAATGTGTCATTGGAAAAGGGAGTGTCCTGATTGCCCATCCTCAACCCGGTCGGCGGGAAATGACTAGGTCTGGGTAGTCAGCAGGAAGACTACTCAGACTCTCAGGTACCCTTTTCCTCGTTTTCTAAGGTTTTGCTTCATGTGGAACTGTTAGTGGACGGTTGTTCTTTTTCCTCTACAGCCTTCGTGGACTGCGGATCATCCATCAATCTTATTGACTCCCAATTGGTCACATGCTGCAAGATAGGGACAGCTAGGCTCAAGGTTCCAATCAAGGTGGTGGACATTGACTCCTCCCCCCTCCCTAAAGAGGGAATTCTCTTTATGTCTGATTTGTTTTTGCCCAGGGTGGGCGCTACCCATGTGGAAAACGTAAGTTGTTTGGTTCTGGACAATCTACCAGCAGGATTGGTGTTGCGCATGCCCTGGTTACAACGCCATAACCCAGTTATTAACTGGAAAACGGGGGAGATTGTTTAATGGGGGTTTAATGATTCTAAGTTATGTGATAAATCTGCACTACTGGTTGAATCTGTTAAATCTGTATCTGTGTCATCTGTCAAGCTGGAAGGTATTCCGGAGTACCTGAAAGACTTCGAAGATGTATTCTCCGAAAGCGAGGCCGAGACGTTGCCGCCACATAGACCCTTTGACTGCGCTATCGAGTTAGTCCGGGGGGCTAAATTGCCTAATGCCTGTCTGTTTATTTTATCTGGCCCTGAGTGCTTAGATATGAAGTATTACATTGCTGAGAGTCTTCGCAAGGGACACATACGTCCCTCAGTCTCACCTGTGGTGGCAGGGTTCTTTTTGTAAAGAAAAAAGATGGCGGTTTTCGTCTCTGTCTCGATTTTCATGAATTTAATAAGAATACTGTACGGAATACGTACCCCCTTCCGTTGATTCCCATTTTGTGTAACCAACTATCAGGGGCAAAACGGTTCTCTAAACTGGATCTTCAGGGGCATATAATTTGATAAGGGTCCGGGAGGGGGATGAATGGAAAACTGCGTTCCTCACGACCGAGGGACTGTTTGAAAATTTAGTCACGCCGTTTGGTCTTACCAATGCCCCCGCCATATTTCAGAATTTCATCAACGTAGTATTCTCGGATCTCACTGGTCGTTTTGTTGTTATTTACTTAGACGATATTCTGATATACTCCTCCGACAGTCATTCTCACCTAAAACATGTACGAACCGCTCTCCAAAGACTGAGGGAAAATAATCTGTTTGCCAAATTGGAGAAATGTGTGTTTTTTGTTCAGGAATTGTCTTGTTTGGGATTAATTGTTGCCTGTGAGGGTTTTTGCATGGACCCCAAGAAGATGTAGGCCATTGGGGATTGGGTGCAACCCTGAGATCTTAAGGGTCTTCAGCGCTTCTTGGGGTTCGCCAATTATTACCGCAAATTTATTTGGGGGTTTTCGCAATTGGTCAAACCACTCACAGATCTAACATGCAAAGGTGTGGATGTGAGAAATTGGTCCTCGCTTGCAAAAGAGGCCTTTGCGACACTGAAAAAATGCTTTATGTCTGCTCCTGTGTTAGTATAGCCAGATCTGTCCAAACCATTTGTTGTGGAAGTGGACGCCTCCGAGGTGGGGATGGGGGCGGTGTTGTCCCAAGGGCCTGCCACTCTGACCAACCTCAGGCCATGTGCTTTCTTTTCCAAGGAGTCCTCTGCTGCTGAAAGAAATTATGACGTAGGCAATAGAGAGCTTCTTGCGGTCAAATTGGCGTTTGAAGAATGGAGGCACTTTTAGGAGGGGGCCAATCACCTGGTTACTGTTATCACTGATCACAAAAATTTGTCATACATTGAGTCTACTAAAAGACTAACGCCCAGACAGGCCCGTTGGTCGCCTTTTTTTCCCGTTTTCAGTTTACTATTACATTTCGTCCAGGGTCAAAGAATGTCAAGGCTGAGGCCTTATCTCGCAGTTTTCAGCCTGTGTCTTCCCCTGAGCCACCGTCCTCCATTCGTCACCCTGGGGTTGTGCTAGCAGGGGTCTCGTCTGAATTGGAACGGGAGATTGAGGGGGCCCAGTCGCTGGCTCCTGCGGCCAAGCCAGGGGGTAAGTTGTTTGTCCCAGAGCAACTTCGCCTTAAACTCTTGCAGGAGTTCCATGATCGAAGCCGAGTGCTCACCCTGGTATATCAGCCACGTGTCTGGCGGTAGCTAGGATCTTTTGGTGGCCTACCCTTAGTTCTGACATAAAAAAATTCATTTATGGTTGTGGGGTCTGCGCTCGTTCTAAAAGCTCTCATAGGTGGCCGGCGGGGGAGCTGATGCCCTTGGCAGTTCCGGAAAGACCATGCATCCACTTGTCCATGGATTTTGTTACCAATCTTCCTTCATCCAAGGGTAATACGGTGGTATGGGTAGTGGTGGACAGATTTTCAAAGCAGGCTCATTTTGTATCCCTGTCCGCACTACCTTCAGCTGAGACTTTATCCAGATTGTTTGTGCAGCATATGATCTGGTTGCATGGGGTACCCCTGAATGTGGTGTCTGATCGTGGTGTGCAGTTTGTGGCTAAGTTTTGGCGTGCTTTCTGCAAAAAATTAGGGATGTCTCTGTCCTTTTCGTCTGCATACCATCCCGGGGCTGAGGGCTCTGTTCAGCGATTAAAGAATACGTGGGCGGAAGTCCAGTGGAATATATCTTGGTCTCAAGGCAGGTATAAGTTTTTCGTGGACAGGAAACGAACACCAGGTCCCACGTTTCAGGTTGGAGAGAAAGTTTGGCTCTCCACGCGAAACATTAAGTTGAAGATTCCTTCAGCCAAGTTGGGGCCCAAATTCATTGGCCCATACAAGATTGTGGAAAAAATCAATCCAGTGGCGTACAGGCTGTGCCTTCCACCCTCTTTCAAGATCCCTAACGTCTTCCATAGATCTCTACTGAAACCTTTTGAAGCAGTCCGGGGAGAGTCGGAGTCCGAGTCTGCTGCTCCTCCAGTTTTGGTTGAGGGGCAAGTGGAATATGAGATTGATCATATCGTGGATTCCTGGTTGGTACGGCGGTCAGTACAGTACCTGGTTCATTGGAAGGGGTATGGGCTGGAGGACAGTCCCTGAGTGCCGGCCCGGTTGATGCATGCGGATTGCCTTGTTTGGGCTTTCCATGCTAGGTACCCAGGCAAGCCTGGGGGTCCAGAGGCCCCCCCGTTGAGAGGGAGGTACTGTCATGATCTCAGTGCAGGTTGGACCCGCACGCTTGGGGTTAATGTCTGGAACCAGTGCTGGTGGACCTGCACTTCTGGGGTTAAATGTTATGATCCCAGTGCAGGCTCTTACCTGCACACCTGGGGCTTATTATTGTGGCCTCTCTTTGGTTCTGGGAAAGCTTTTTATAGCCACAGGAAGCTCCGATCCCCATCAGTTATACTTTCACCCTTGGCAGAGTGTGTTGACCTCTGAGTGTGTTTGTGCTGTGTTCTTGTTTGCCTGATACTTTGGTTTCGTCTCGGTCTGTTCTCTGGATACTGCTTGTTGGATTCTGTTTGGTACCTTCTATG
Source organism: Dendrobates tinctorius (assembly GCF_039654945.1). Lineage (NCBI taxonomy): Eukaryota > Metazoa > Chordata > Amphibia > Anura > Dendrobatidae > Dendrobates > Dendrobates tinctorius. The sequence goes on from NW_027361687.1 coordinate 63,959,012, forward strand.
TCTGTTTGGCTTTGACCACTGCCTGGCCCCGACTATCCGTTCTGTCTCATCCCTGGTACTTTATTGCTATCTCTGTGTATGACCCAGTTTGTCTGACCTGAGTATTCCTGTAATTGTGTCCTGCCGATCTCTGGCAGCAGGACGCTAAGCCCCGCCCCTTGCAGTCATATGACCGTAGGTCCTTCACTGCTTGCTTACTTCAGCATCTCCCGGTCCTGTTTGCCTGAGCTTCCCGGCCGTATCTGACCCCGGGCCCCTCTGCAGTGTGGGTGAGTCCCTGCTCAGTGGTGGCTGCACACCGGCGCTGACAGGACCATGACAGGTGGCTCTTGAAGCAATGACTCCAGCAGCAGTCCATTTCTTGTGAATCTCCCCCAAATTTTTGAATGGCATTTTCTTAACAATCCTTTTAAGGTTGCGGTTATCCTGGTTGCTTGTGCACCTTTTTCTACCACACTCTTTCCTTCCGCTCAACTTTCCATTAATAAGCTTGGATGCAACACTCTGGGAACAGCCAGCTTCTGTAGCAATGACTTTTGTGGCTTGCCCTCCTTGTGGAGTGTGTCAAGGACTGTCTTATGGACATCTGTCAAGTCAGCAGTCTTTCCCATGATTGTGGAGCCTAGTGAAACAGACTAAGGGACCGTTTTAAAAACTTAGGTAGCCTTTGCAGGTGTTTTTGTTAATTATTCTAATTTACTGAGATAATGACTTTTGGGTTTTCATTGGCTGTAAGCCATAATCATCAACATTAATAGAAATAAACACATGAAATAGATCACTCTATTTGTAATGACTCTATATAATATATGAGATTCACTTTTTGTATTAAATTAACTTTTTGATGATATTCTAATTTTATGAGAAGCACCTGTATCTGTATTGTTTAATCAGTGTTTTATGACTGTCCCTATCTAACAATATTGCTGAGCTGTGAGGGATGATGTCCTCTCACTATCCAGATTCACCATAAAATGGCTGGTGCACAACCTGCTTGTGCTGTTATACAGGCTATGATAGTTACTTCTAATTGGCTGTGCTATACCATGTGATGTGACAGCTGCTGCAAGTAACTTTGAGGAACCTCACAGGCAGGGCCACGCCTAAAGTGATATGACACTTCTCTGACTGACGAAATCCTCTGCTTTGTGTAAAATGGTTGGAGGGATTTTTTTTGGTGATTTGCACTGGTCCAGCGAAGTTCCTAAAATTCCACATCAATTTTATTTGCATAAAATCAATTCGTTCAACTCTATTGCCAACATTTTTTTGTCTTGGGACATGCCTGAATTTGCTCGCAATGTTTCTAAATATTGAGGTCAGCCCTGGTCAATTCAGGACTGTTGGCTGTTTCTCCTATTATCTATCTATCTATCTATCTATCTATCTATCTATCTATCTATCTATCTATCTATCTATCTATTGTATCTGTATATTATATATCTATATATCTAATCAATAAATTATCTATTATATCTATCTATTATCTATCTCTCTATGTATTATCTATCTATATGTTATATATCTATTTATTATCTATTATCTATCTCTATTATCTATCTATCTATTATCTATCTATCTATCCTTCTTTCCTATAACTATTTTTCTAGAGGACATGACCTAGAATTAGGTCTCTGTATAAGATTTGAAAAATACATCTTAGAGAATCATATACCGATAACTTGTCTGAATAATCAGCAATGGTGGACATGATCAATAAAATGATCTTATACGTCAATATAGGGATTCATTTGGTATACAAAGTACATAGATCACTGACAATTACCTTATACTTCTAAAATTATGATATATTAAAGGAGATACTTATACAGTAATTTCAGTTAAGGGTTCATATATGATATCCCCTACAGGTATGTCTGCTACACTCTTAATCTAAATATATGCTAAAAAAATAACACTTGGTGCAAGGAAATGCTGTATAAAGGATACTTAAAAGTCACATATTACAATCAAAGGATACAGTTTTCAATTTACTATCAATATGTCTAAAACAGTACTAATTTTTTAAAAGCTTTGAGCTAAAATATAAATATTAATTAAAAAATAAATATTCTAAATTCGTGGAAGTTCTGTCATTTAATGCTTATAACTTACAAGGAATATTTTGTTAAATCATAGTAAATCATTCAGTTAATTTATATTTAATTTATCTTGATATATTTTTGAAAATTACAACTTTTAGAAGTAATAATATTCCTCCTTATTCTATCCTACCTCCTTACAAATACACCAACTTTTCAATTTCTGATGAACACCAAATACTTTTTTTTCTTAAATTTTTTCTCAAGAAAAAAATAATTTAATTTCTATTGTATTTTTTTAACAATTTAATGATTCGAGTGCTATTGGGTTAGAAGCAATAATACGGTAACTTATTTTTTAAACCAAATTTTGAAAATATTACAAAATGAATTAAGAATTTTTCTTATACGGATTTATTTTCGGTTTACCGTAAAATGGCCAGTGTTGGAAAAATTGGTAAAAATGGAAAAATCTAATAAAACAAATGGAACTTGGGGTTTTTAGATGCTACAAATGCATAGGTTGATGATATAATTTCTCACCAGAGATAAAGGAACATGAACTCCATCTTACCACCCGTTGATTTGGTGAAGGACGTGACATGTCGCTGACATAACTCTGATTTAATAGTGGAACCTGTCTCTTAACATTTAGATTCTTTATGTTTGCACAGTTGGTGGTTGAACATGATCCTCCGCACAATTAGGATGATCTGCACTCACACAATAAGAAGATATTCTTTCATTAAGGAACTTTATCAATGTAGACGAGAGCTGGGTCTGGGTTTTTTTTTTGCAATTTTGTGTTTTTATGGATAAATAACTTTAGCAATAAGATCAACTGAGAGTTTTTCATTTTTATGTTGCGAGCTAATTAATAGTATTGTGTCTTAGTCAATAAAAAATAATTTAGCAAACTAATAAATAAATATCACATCGACGGCTAATATATTTTTTAAGGATTTGTAAAATGTTGAACTTGAATCAATGAAACAAAATTGATTTTCTCTATTTTAGCTACAAAAATAAGGAGAGTACATAGTATATGAATATATTGCTTGGACATGGCAGATGGATGCTTTTTTCATTAGATATTAGGGAAACAAGTCATTAAAAATATTTCATTATTTGGCTTACAATGTTTTTTTGCTCTTAGAATAAAATCTGTTGTGCACTTTGATTTTCTGTTGTTTTTGAAATTTTGCTAATTTTTTATGCCATAAAAATCTCAATTGAGACATATAGTTTGCATTGTTATAAGGACAATAATGAATCCTAGGCGGTAACATCTTACGTTTTATAAAAATCTGCAAAATCAATTTTTAAAAAGTTGTTTTCCGTAAAATAATAATTGGAATTAAATGTAAGGTATCTTTAGAAATAAAATAGAGCAGCACAAAAAACATCTTCATATGCTTCTGCATTAACAGAAATTAATTTTCTTTAAAGTATCATGAGTTAGTTTCCTAAACTTTATAAATCTGTCTGCAGGAAAAAGCCCTTGAAAATAATTTTTTTTTAAAAAGCATAATATATATATATATTTTTTGAATTAACATTTTATTTGGCTCCCGCAATTTTTCTCTCTTTTTTTATATTCTATCGTTTCCCTTTTTTGTGTAGGAGGGTGCAAAAAGCCCTTAATCATCTTTTGCAAACCGAATAAGTAAAAATAAAGTAATATTGAAATAAAAAATAAGTTTGCAGGCAATTATATGTTTTTAGAATGAAAAAAGTGTAGTTTGCTAAAATATTAGATATTTTCCGACTGATTACATTAAATAGCTCATAAAAAGACCTAATGTTCCCATTTGGTCAGCATGTTAAAATAACTCTATTTTTTTTCATGTACACTACTTAGAGATATTTTTTATTTAAAATACCGTAATATATTTTTACATTATCTATACATATATATATATATATTTAAAATTATGAATGATGATTTTGTGTAATCGCCTATATGTTATTTTACATTTTAATTTAACCATATAGAGTCATAAAAACACTTGCCTAAATTATGTGGGCTACTAAAAGATAAACATCAAATTTATTTGTTGTTTTCTTTTTAATACATTTTTGAAAAATAATACTTGTTATTTTATAATAACTGCAGGATTCACCACTTTCCATCTGTTACTGGAATTAACAAAAATATCTGGAGATGATTGATCCCATTACATATAATTTACAGTTCATCCCCAGGAAGGGGATTACGGCATGTCAGAAACAAAAGCAATAATCTACATGAATGTGTGGTTTTATTTCCGATTCATAGCGTAAATATCTTTTATTATAATTTAGTAATATTAGCAAGTGTAAGTGACGGCCAATGTATTAATAATGAAATTATAGGAAAATCCTAAATTTCAAAGCCATCGGGATTCGAAGGTAAGAAATGGGACTGAAATTTCTATAATCTGATAACATTTTCCTTTTCTGTTTTTTTGTGGTACATTAAAAAAAAGAAAAAAATGCAGTATGAAAATTCTTTCAGCATCTTGGATTGCAGTTTTTCCCCATTGACATCAAAATGAGTTAGCAGCTAAAAAAAAAAAGCATGATTTTTTTTCATGCAGGAAGATATGCATGAAGAAAGCTAAGCACGTACATATCTTAGGGCTTGTTCACACGCGGCAGTTTTGCCACATTGTTTTCTGTGTGTTGCACTTTACAGTACCAGTAATGAGATCTCTGCTGCTTTTTTTTTCTTGCACATTTGAACCACAGGCTCTGCGCTCCCGATGAGCTTTTGGTGAGCTTTTCACGCTGTGTATTTTTGCTGCATCAAAAATGCAACAAATTGGATGAGATTTATAGAAATCTCGTTCCCACTGTGCTTTTTTTTTACTCAGTGTAAACTGTTCTGTGGTGCGGGTCTCAAATTTGCAACTTGTCAATTTCCCTTGCAGGAACGTTGAGTTTTATGAGCAGTTTTTCCTTGTAGAATTGTATTAGATGTGCTAAATTTGCAGGTAGAAAGCACACATGCGCTTCTAGTGAATTTCTGCTTCGGAAACGCATCAAAAACACCTGTAATCCGCATGTGACATACCAGCAAGAGACAAAAACTGCAACATCAAAAATGCAATAAAAACGCGTAAAAAAAAATCACAATGAAAAAATGCAAGTAACCTAATTTACGTAATAGGTGCAGAGATGGCGCAGAAAATCTGTAACATCAAGAACTCCACAAAAGTTGTACGTGGGAATATAGCCTCAAATTGTCTTTTTTCAATTCTGCAGCATGTTCTATCAGCTTTTATTAATTGATTGAAACACTGCACACTTTACGCAGCATTTTTCCTGCCAACACTGTTTTTTTGTGTAGAAAAATCTGCTGCAAATACTCAACATGTGCATAAATCCCTTCAGTTTTTCAAGCAAAGTAACATTTATTTAAAAAAAAGTATAGTTGTTTGTGCAATTGATATGTTTTTTCCACTTTTTATCAACGTCCTATTTTTTCAGTTTTTCTCCTTTGTATTTCTTTATCCAGGCGTCAATCCTTTTAATATTGTTTCTTACTTTTTTTTATTCTTTATAGACCCATAGGAAATAATGAATACATATCAGCTGAAAATCAGCAAGACTACATTAAATAACATAGCAGTTGTGGTTGTAATTAGATGACATGCCTATGATGACACGCCTAAATAGGTATTGGCTGCTGACCTTGAAGTAATTTGGGTTTTTGAAAGATTGTTCTGAATTGCAGTTAAGGCTAAATTAGCTTAAAATTCCGGATGACAATACAGGCTGGCCCAAGGTCACTTGCGGAGGATCCACGGGAAATGCCAAAGGCTATCTCCCTGCAGAGATTCAGACATTTAACAGACATGTTGTAGAGAGGGCAGGGCAGTGGACAATCATGGCTTTCTTGGGATTCCAAGTACTTGGCCTTTTTGGTATCTTTGATTTTCACTTGTTATGACAAGATAAAGTATGGAACTTCCCATTGCTTGGCATAAAAGATGGAATAGGCTGATTCATTTGACATTATTAATAAAGTTGAATTAAAAAAATATTTATTTTTTTAAAATCACATTCATTTTATTTCTAAAGCAAGTCTAATTTATTTTTCTTCGCAAGTTGCCATAATTTTCTTGGCAATGATTTGAGCAGCAGGAAAATAAAGTAAAATAAAATATTTCGATTTTTTTAAAATATATTTTATTATTGTCTTTTTCTTTTTTTTCTTACCCAATGTATATGGATGATTATGCAAGTGGTTGTCTACTCGAGATCTAACGTGGCGCGATGGAGTGTCTGGATAAAACGCTTCCCCTTGTGTTGACAGCCTTGTCCTGAGAGCCTGCGCTCTACTGACTGAAACATTTTTGTTTTTTTTTTAATCATGTGAATGAGTGCTGTTGTTTTTCCATCATATGCCTTGGTAATGAGCCAGTGTCGCCAAGCCACAGAAGATTATACAACACCAACAGAAAGACATTTTATTGAGTAATTCTTCCCATGAAATCTCAATGTAGTTCAACAAGAGCGTTCGGGGGGAAAATGTGTGAAAGGAATTTGCTTTTAAAATGTCAGGCTCTTGAAAAGCAAATTTGATAATGAGACGCACGTCAACAAATCATCATCACAGTGGGCGTCTGTCCGTCTGTCTATCTGTCTAAGTCTTGATGGCTGTGTGCACCCATTGGCGTGGGTCTGTGTATACAGACAGCTATCAATATGGCTCTTGACAATAGCTCAAAGATGTCATTGAAGACTTGTATTATCTTCTAGACCATAGCAAAAAAAAAAACTAGACAATGTTAGGATCCAAAATCGCTTCTTCTCATAGGGGCCCCTGAATAGTGAAATGGTTCTGTGAATAGCTTTATAATTAATCTTCTTTTAAGTGTGATTGGTACTGATTAGCAGTGGAACAAAAGCAATATACAGAACCCATTGATGTAGAAATGCAAGAAAGAGATGATTTGGCTGTGATAAATCTTTTGAATAGGGATTGCAGAGCATTCCCCTTCATATGATACAGACTATTTCAGGATGATTTTGGTGGGGTTTTTTTGTATCGTCTCTTTATTCTCACAATGCTAACCTCATATACTCTGATATTATGCTTTTAATTTAGGGTATAGACAGACACATTGTGGCATAAGCAAGTCCCTCATAATTGCTTCTGTTTCCAGTAGGGGTCATTATTTAGCTGTCTTATACATGGTAAAGCCAATGCCAGCTCGATGTGGTTACAATATGTTATTGTAATGTATAAGGAAGCTCTCTCCAATTTTTTTTGACTATGCAAACTCCATTGAGATGTTTCCCTCAGTTTTCAGCTGGCCATACACTTTAGATGGCCATTAAGTCAGCTGAAAGATCGTTCAGCCAACAGCCATCTCAGTCGACTCTCCGATGCACTGGAGCGCTCGTTAGGCTGAGCGCTCCTGTGTTCTCTATGAGAAAGCCGCTGACTGAAATGTTGGCTAGTGTCTTATCTCAGGGAGAACAATGTGATTGGGCTAATGCCTGATCGACATCTCTCCTGACCAATAGTTGGACAGTACCATTGCCATCGATAGGCTCGGCCGCATAAGTATGTGTGTGGTCAGCTTTACTGGGACCCAGAGCAGCAATTCTTCAAATTAGAAGTCCTATCCAATAAGCCAATGAGTAATCTATATCTTGAAAAACCACTTGGGTCCCATTTACATACAGTATATCTATCCATTCATTGAACTTCACCTCTGGCATGGTAGTAAAACACACCAGAGGTAAACTAATAACAGAACTGATCTCAAAGTTCTCTGTTGGATCTTCATCTATATATTCAGACTCTGCACATACTCAGTGATTAGACAAAACAAATGTTATGTTGCTTTGAAAGAAAAAATTCCCAAGACTTTGTTCAGCAGCCATTTTCACATCTAAATTCAAAAGAAAATTGCTTAAAAGCACTCAGTCAAGCCAAGTATGGTAGCTACATGTATGGCCAGTTATTCCTTGTGAAGATGAAAATTTTGGTAAAATTTTGGTTGATAAAACCAAACATTACTGACCTAAAATGAAACTCTTTCTTAAATCTAAATGTGTAATTTGGAAACATATTTTATGCTCCATGTTCCTTCCAAGTATACAACTAATTGGAGTCAAGAAATGTCCTAGAAAGCCATTAATTTTTATATGACATCATCATGTGTGTATAGACTTCATTACATTTAACGACGCTTAATGATTAAAGTCGTGATTGTCCTTCAGGAAAATGTGGTTTCGCTGCCATGTGCCATGACGAATAATCCTGTTGGAAAAGCTATTTTACAATATGGAATGTCCAAGACTGAGTTTTCCTCTACCGCAAAAGCTATTCTGAATGGGATCAGGGAGCATATATTAAAATATGTATATAACAATTATATATTCCCCTTTCTCACCAGTGATTGTCTGCAATGGTTAGGTGACAGCCCCTCTGGATGTTGATGCCATGAGACTCGTAGGGCACAAAGTAGTGTGTGGAGGATCTGGGTCCATTCAGAACCATTTTTAAAGTAGGCGAAGACCCCTTTCTTGCAAATAGAGAATAACAAAATGGTGCTCATTTTCGTAAAAAAAAGCTATAAAAGTAGAGGTATTGTCCTTAGGATTATTGTTTTAATATTTTACCTTGCATAAGAAAAGGGATGCTACCTGCTTTTGGTTTTTATCATGACAAACCACTAGTTAAAGCTATAAGATGCATCTATTATATTGGGGGATTTCAGTATCACCAACTCAAAACTATGATTGGAATTGAAGTACATGTGTTTAAATAGACCTTGTCATGCTTTATTTTAACCTCCACCTAGACTTAAACATGCCCTGCCATAAACTGTGGACTTGGGTATTAGTAAGATGCCTGTGAAATTCAGGGAAAGAATCAACTGATCAGCAGGATACCAGTCTAGTGCCATAAAAGCCTTGTTTTCTTGGATAAGCGTGTAACTAGGATTAACCCGAATACATGGGAATGGATGGAAGTGTATCGCTAAGGCCAATAATTAGAATGTACATTTAGGGCATCACTAGAAACAGTGGCATAGTCACACAACCCTGTGGTTAGGTAATGGAAGATAGGTAAAATCAGGAAAGCAAGTGTAGTTGAACAAGTCATGGATCACACCACAGAAGTTAGACAAGATCAGGATGAGGTATTGTGAAGAATAGTCTTAGAAGATTGTTCTCACGTTTGGCAGCAAAAAAAAACACAATCCCAAACAGGGAAATAATCATGTAGATCTCCTTTTTTTTGGCTTGCTTGCACCGCAAAATCTGAAGCCTGATATCCTGACATATCATGAACTGTTTATCTTGAACTGTCCTCCCACCTCTCCTCCTGTTCCATCTTTGACCGGTTACAATCTGGCTTCCGACCGCATCACTCAACTGAAACTGCCCTAACTAAAGTCACTAATGACTTACTAACCACCAAGAGCAAGCGACACTACTCTGTCCTCCTTCTCCTGGACCTGTCCTCTGCCTTCGACAACGTAGACCATTCCCTCCTGCTACAGATTCTTTCATCTCTTGGCATCACAGACTTGGCCCTATCCTGGATCTCATCATACCTAACAGACCAAACATTTAGTGTCTCCCTCTCACACACCACCTCCTCACCTCGCCCCCTGTCTGTCGGTGTTCCTCAAGGCTCTGTCCTAGGACGCCTACTATTCTCCATCTACACCTTTGGCTTGGGACAGCTCATAGAATCCCACAGTTTGCAGTACCACCTCTATGCCGATGACACACAGATCTACCTATCTGGACCCAACCTCGCCTCCTTAGGCTAGTTTCAGACTAGCATTTTTGGCCAGCAGCGCATGCCGCTGCTAAGTCTCGCCCCCTGCCCGCCCCCTCCGGTTATCTCCGCCTAGTATCGCACACGGCTGCATGCGATCTGCACACCCTATCTTTAGCATATTGTGCGCTGACCGTGCGCTAGTAGAATTTTGCGTGCGCTGCGCCCTTTTGACGGTGTGCTGGTGCGCGTCGAACGCACCATGTTGCATTTTGGTGCGCTCGGAGCCCTGTCAAAAGGGCGCAGCGCACACAAAATTCTACTAGCGCACGGTCTGCGCACCCTATACTAAAGATAGGGTGTGCAGATCGCATGCAGCCGTGTGCGATACTAGGCGGAGATTACTGGAGGGGGCGGGCAGGGGGCGGGGTTTAGTGGCGGCGTGCGCTGCTGGCAAAAAACGCTAGTCTGAAACTAGCCTTACTGACTGAAATCCCACAATGTCAGTCTGCTATCTCAGCCTTCTTCTCTGCTCGCTTTCTCAAACTGAACATGGACAAAACAGAATTCATCATCTTTCCCCCATCTCTCTCTACCCCTCCACCAGACCTATCCATCAATGTCAATGGTTGCTCTCTTTCCTGCTCTCTTTCCCCAGTCCCGCACGCTCGGTGCCTTGGGGTGATCCTTGACTCTGCGCTCTCTTTCAAATCACATATCCAAGCCCTCGCCCCCTCCTGCCGCCTCAAACTCAAAAATATTTCCCAGATCCGCTCATTCCTCAACCACGAAACCACAAAAACACTAGTGCACTATCATCTCCCGCCTCAACTACTGCAACCTCCTACTCTCTGGCCTCCCCTCTAGTGCTCTGGCTCCGCTCCAGTCCATCCTAAACTATGCTGCCCGACTAATCCACCTGTCTCCCCGCTATTCCCCAGTCTCCCCCCTATGCCAGGCCCTTCACTGGCTTCCTACTGCCCAGAGGCTCCAATTCAAAACCCTAACCATGACATACAAAGCCATCCACAACCTGTCTCCTCCATACATCTGTGACATGGTCTCTAGGTACCTACCCGCACGCAACCTTCGATCATCTCAAGATCTCCTTCTCTACTCCCCCCTTATCTCTTCTTCACACAACCGCATACAAGACTTCTCCCGTGCTTCCACCATACTCTGGAACTCTCTGCCGCAACACATCAGACTCTCACCATCAACGGAAACCTTCAAGAAGAACCTGAAGACCCACCTGTTCTGACAAGCCTACAGCCTGCAATTATCCTATGTCTACTGAACCACCGCACAACCTGCTCTACCATCTCCTACTGTATCCTCACCCATCCCTGTAGACTGTGAGCCCTCGTGGGCAGGGTCCCCTCTTCTTATGTACTTGTGTGTCCCTTGTCTTACACATGTTTAATGTACCTGTCCATATTTCCATTTTTCACATGTAAAGCGCCATGGAATAAATGGCTCTATATAAATGCATAATAATAATAATAACAATAAAATAATAATATCACTCCTCTATGAGCCTATGGGAAACAGAAGGCCTAGGCTTGGAGCCCTAAAAGTCAAAGTTCATTACTGGAGGCTTCTCTTAGCAAATCGCATGGTCATGAATAGAGTTGAACGACTTTGCCTTTTTTTGGGTCGAGTCGGGTTTCATGAAACCCGACTTTCGCAAAAGTCTGGTCGAATGAAATCGGCTGATTTTTGTGAAAAGTCGAAGGCCGACTGAAACACAAAACCCAATGCAAGTCAATGGGGAAGCAAAGTCGGCAGGGAGTGGAGGCCAGGAAACACACCTACAGTGCCCTTTTGAATGCCAAAAACATCAAATCTTATTGCTGAAGCTTTTCAACCTTAATTTACTTCATAATACTAGTTACGCATTGAAAAAAGGGGGTTATTTGGCTAAATTTGTGGGGGGGTAGGGCTAGCTCCAGGTTTTTATGTGCCCTGGGCCAAAGAGCGCCCCTTTAACACATACCACAACTCATGATGCGCCGATACGGCAGAGAAATACCGGTATTGTACAATGAAAAATACTTCACTTTTTACATCTCATGACTGATATCCATTTTAAATTCTCCAACAGCTCCAAAAACGGACAGTATCTTACTCCATACAGTATTATGGCCACCGCATAGTGTGCTATACAGAGTAATGAGGCCCATATATTTCACCATACAGAATCATTGGTCCCATATAATGTTTGAAAAAGTATATGATGAACTCCACATAATGCTACAGTATATGTTGGTCCCCACGGATGAAGCTGCACTGTCTTATGGGCCCAAATAATGCTCTATATATAATGGGCCCCATTTCTAATGCTCTAGTGTATAATGGGCCCTGTAAATGCTGCTCCAGTGTCTGATGTCCACCTTTGGAATGCTCCAGTGTATGGTGGGCCCCATATATCATTCTCCAGAGTATAATGCTCCCCAAAAATTGCTGTCCCAACATTGAAAACAATTAAATAAGTCTCCTCGCTAGGGAATCCCTGTACTAGTCTGGGCGTACAGACGTGATGTCATTGCGCTCTCTGATCAGAATATCACTGTCAGGAAACGCGGAAGACGTCATGGTGGTTGAGCAGGGAGAGGTAAGTATTTCAACTTTGCAAGTGCTGTGATCCAGAGCAAGCATGGGGGGCCCACTCGTTGGCGACGGCACTGGCACAGGGCCCCTCATAGTACGGCGGTGTGTCTGACGGCGGGTGGGCCGAACCTGCACTTTCAGCTGCACCTTCCTTTTTGTCACCGTGTAAGGTGGTACAGTATATGGGAAGGGTAACCTGAGTTTCATCTGGGTCACATTCAGACTGTGTAGAGTGCGAGGGGAATGTAGTGGTCTGGGTCAATGTACCAGCAGAATCATCTAGCAGTGGCTGGGCCTCAGTGCACTTGTGGCGCCCCCAGGAGTACGGTCACAACAGCGGCATTACCTTCCTCCTAGGGAGTGTGGGAGTGTGATGTCATGCTTGGGAGCAATGAAGGATCTCTCTAGCAGTTAAGCCAACACACAACAGATTTCCCACTCCAGGCCAGCAGGGAGACCTCTGAACCTGACTGCTGAGGAGCTGCTATCTGTGGTCGGGAGGAGGTAAGTTAGGGCAGTCTGTGAAGGGAAGGGGAAGTGTGTGGACGTGAGAAGGGGAGCTGGAGGATGAGCAGAGTTAAGGCTCACTCCTAGCTTGAGCGCATGGTCCGGATTCCGGTCTCCGAGCTTGTAGGGACACTGATGTTCCTCCAGCAGAAACTGGAGGAAGTAGCAGCTGTAAATGCTATGTACCCAACTAAGGCTCGGAGGCCTCAGCAGCGACGTGTGGGAGCCAGAAGGAAAAGGCTACGGCTGCCTGCCATACGAGAAAGTTCCAAGAGAGAGTCAACAGGGGAACTTCATTGAACTCAGCACTGCGAGTACCTCAGATAAGCACTAGAACGGAGGCCACATTACCTATCTGCAGAGAGAGAATTCCAAATTGGCTTCCAGGCTGACCAACGCCTTCTCCATCTGTACTCTGGGTCCTGGACGGCACTTACCAAGTACAGGTAAAGGAACTGCACGACTGTGTCTGTCCTCTTTCTCCTGCGCCTGGCGCACGGCTCTGCTACATCCTGCACTGCACACCATCTACCAACTCTTTCATGTGCCCTGCGACAATGGCCATACCTGTGCAGGGCTTCTACATCTTAGCTGCACTGGCGATCGGGCGGCGTTATTCCCATGAACCTCCAAACAGCGTCCATGAAGCTAAAGTGTTTGCTTTCCGGGGGCAGTATGATTGCAAAGCTGAACCTTAAAGGAATGTCCAAAAGGGCACCACCAGGAGTGGAGCCTGCGGCTTAATTGGACTCCACCCAGGAAACCACAACCATGCCACCTCAAAAAAAGATGCACACATTGAAAGCTTTGTCAATTGTGTGTGTGTGTGGTGTGGTATGTCCGTTTGTAGTTGTGCTAGTGATTTGTCAGCTTTATTCCGTTAGCGAACGAGACTCCGGCATGCCCATGCGGTACGCATAAAGCTTACTAGAGGGATACGCGAGGCTCTGGCATGCGCGATCGAGCAATATCAGGGCTATCATGGCCTTCCATGTCCGGGGCTACATGCGCGCTACACTGAAAGGACCATCTTTTGTCGCTTACAGGTGCAGATAACCCGCTGAACACCGTTAGAGATGGGGATATGGGATTTCAATAATTCGCCGTGAACGATGATTTCCCAGTAAGTGAAGGTCAACAGCAATTCCTGATTTCGGCCTAACCGCCATTCCAGAAAAAATGCAAAACATTACGTGTCCAAACCACAGGTGCTGTAGCTTGCTTAACAGCTCTGCAGCCGTTCTCAGGCCCAGTATGGATTCTACAAGATTCGAGAAACTTGATAAAGGGTACAGTTTCACCGGATAACACTTATATATGTTGCATAGTTTACACATTAAAAACCTATGTGTATCGATCAGGAGGCAGGCTCAGACGGTCTCAGGCCCAGTATGGATTAGACCAGATTGTGCAAAGTTGAGATAGGGTACATTATCACTGGATAGCAGGTATATAGCTCATAGTTTAAACATTTAAAATCTCCGTGTTCTCTGCATGGATTACACAACAATCTAAAAACTAGAAAAAAGGAAATGTATTTCAAGCGTACACCATGATACACTTTTGGTGGTATTTTTAAATCTTCATTTATATTTCTGTCTCAGTAAGACAGCCCAGACTCTCTGCCATAGGAAATTAGATGCATACAATTATTTACCTGTTCCCTCCTTCCAAATATTATTCTGAATCTGCACCCTACTATTCATCTGTCTCCACACCCTTCATGCACATGATAACTGCACTTGATACTTGTCTATTGCACTTAAACACACGGGCTGATGACCGGATCATGCAGCTTTATATGAAAATCCCTATTATAATTGCCAGACCTGAATTAACAAGCATTTCTCACCTACTGTGTCCCCCCATTTCCTTGTAGATTGTAAGCTTGCGAGCAGGGACCTCACTCCTAATGTCACTGTTTGAATTGTCTTAACTTATATTGAATTTATTGTCTGTACATGTCCCCGCTTAATTGTAAAGTGCTGCGGAATATGTTGGCGCTATATAAATAAAAATTATTATTATTATTATTACCTAAAGTCTAGTGATTGCAGAAATCTACGAATTACTATTCATGGGAACAACTTCCGTCACAATTCTCAGAGGCGATGCTGACCCTCAATTAATTAGTGTGTGGACACAGCAAAAACCTTTCTTTGTGAAGAAAGTGTTGCTGTATCGCAGTACCGTTGATCCCATCACCGTTACTCATATCTAATTTTGATCACAGGGAGAGATGTAAACATAGTGCTCACTGCCTATCACGATCTGTCACATAACTTTGGAGTGCAAAACACAGAAGCCACAGGCCGTAGGCGATTCAATTGGATTGGCATGAGAGGGAGGGCACATTTAAAACTGTGCGCTGGAATGTCACATGTCTGTGGGTAGGAAAACTGTTAAAGCTGATGAGAAACCACCACTGCATCTCATTGTGAGTCGATGTCCATAAGAAATGGAAGCCATTGATCATCTGAAGCTGGATCCCGGTCAGCGGGACAGGGCATAGCTACGTCTTAACCATCATCTTCTATCAGTTCACCAAATTTGAAGTGCCAGTCCCAGTGATGGAATTGACAGCCCAGACTGTTATGAATGAGTCACCGTAGGAGGCAAAAACAGAAATACTAGCTAAGTCCAGAAAACCAGAGAAGTTGGCAGCTATCGGATTGCAGGCCCCTGAACCTAACAACAACAACTAGCAGTAGCCGTGGGGGGTTCTTATGGTGCCCTAGACCCCTCGATCACAGCCAGAGAACTACATAGCCTAAAGACAGAAAGGGAAATCTAAACTGCCCCAGAGCAGACCCCAAAGCAATAGGCAGCCCCCAACATATAATGACGGTGAAGCAAGATGAAAAAACACTCACACAGATAGAAAGATAGGCTGAGCAAATGATGGGGCCCAAGCTAACTAAATAGGACAGAATAGAAAAGCTGCTGTCTGCAATCCACCAAAACCCTCTCAAAAACAAGAGCCAACAGACTGATAGGGAAAAAAGCCCTGAAGACGCTAGGCTTCAAAAAGACTATATCAGTACTCAGGTATTATCTGAAGACAGAGCAAAAAGGAATTCAGCTCACCCAGCAGGGAAAGGCAGAAATCCAGAAAAACAAGGCAAAACAAAACCAAAACACAAATGCAAAAAGTAGAGCAGAAAACTTAGCTTTTGAGGAGCAGGAATCAGACTGGTCTCCAAGAATCCCTCAGAGTAATCACCTGCAAGGCAGAAGGGCGTTGGCTGCCTTATATCCAGTCAGCAATCCCAGTCACCCAGTCATCATCATTCTGCTCAGGTGCTTTGTAATCAGCCTCACTACCTTCCTTCACCAGAAGAGGGAGTTCATCAGACCTCAATAGTGAAGGGGAAAATGAACTCACAACACCAGACTACACAGCGGAGGAGCAGGGAGAGGTAAACATTGCAAATGCTGGGGCCCTGCCCAAGCAAGGGGGGCCCACTCATGGGCATTGGCACTGGCACTGGGCCCCTCATAGTACGGTGGTGTGTCTGATGGCGGGTGTGCACCACCACCGTCAAAGACACTTGATTGCACTATGAGGAACCCTGTGCCAGTGCCCGCACCCACGAGTCGGCCCACCCACCTGTCCAGGGCAATGGCACTCGCACGGTTGCGTGCGCTCGGTGGTGACGCCGGCCATTGGGGGGAGGAGGCTGCCCAGTTAGGGAGGTTTACAAGATGACATATGTTGATGTGGGACATTCACCTGCTGCTAAAGGCGAAATTAGTCAAGTCCCAGGAACAGGCGGACCAAAGAAAACAATTTTTCTGGCAACCTATGTGTCATCAGGGTAAGGTGGGACAAAATCCTTGGAAACCCATGCATGGTTCATTTTAATGAAGGTTAGATCATCCACATTTTGGGTCGACAGACGGGTCCTTTTTTCTGTCAGTATTGATCCAGCAGCACTGAAGACTCTTTCCGATAGCACACTTGCAGCTGGGCATGCGAGCTCCTGTAAGGCATATTGTGCCAATTGAGGCCAGGTGTCCAGTTTAGCTGCCCAATAGTCAAAAGGGAATGACCTGTGAGGGAGAACATCGATATAGGAGGAAAAGTAGTTTGTAACCATACTTGACAAGTGCTGTCTCCTGTCACGTTCAATCTTTGCAGTATTACCAGTCGTGTGAGCGGGACTTGAAAAATCAGTCCACAACATGGTCATGAAACCCCTGTCTCCAACGCCACTTCTGATGTGTCCACCACCAACACCGCTTCCTGCTTGGGAAGGTGGAGCAATCGCTGCAGCTTCTGCATATGACTGGAATGTACCGGCGACCGGCAGATGTGCGAGCACAGTGTTCGAACCTTAAGGAGCAGGCCTATTAAATTCGGATAATTAGTGAGGAAGCACTGCACCACCAGGTTCAAGGTGTGAGCCAAGCAAGGTATGTGTCTGAGTTTTGAAAGGGCTATGGCTGCCACAAAATTCCGGCAGTTATCACTAACTACCTTGCCTGCCTCAAGATGTACAGTATACTGCCCAGCCATGACTCAGTTTGTCGCTGAAAGTAGTCGGCCAGTACCTCGGCGGTATGTCTGTCGCCCAAACACATCATCTGCAACACAGCCTGCTGACGCTTTCCACTAGTTGATCGATAGGGGGACACCTCATTTGCAACACTGTCAACTGCGGATGCAGTGCTCGTGCGACTGCGCTCTCTGGACCAGCTTTCGCTTCTGGAGGAGGAGGAGGGTCGAACGCCTACAGCCAACTGTTTCCTATACCATGGGCTAGGCAGCACTGTGCCACCACCGCTGTCCCCTGTGGACCCTGCATCCACCACATTAACCCAGTGTGCAGTGATGGACACGTAACAGCCCTGGCCATGCCTACTGGACCATGCATCAGTTGAGAGGTGCACCGTTCCACTCACTGACAGCTTGAGTGCATGGACAATGCGGTCTTTCACATGAAGGTGGAGGACTGGGATGGCTTTGCGAGAAAAGAAGTGGCGACTGGGTAGTTCATAGCGTGGAACTGCGTAGGCCATTAGTTCGCGGAAAGCTGCGCTTTCAACCAACCGATAGGGCATCATCTCTAACGAAATTAGTTTGGCAATGTGGGTGTTCAAAGCCAGTGTACGCGGATGAGAGGATGAGTACTTTTTTGTCCTACTCATAGTCTCTGGTAGGGTGAGCTGGACTTGAGAGCTGGATATGGTGGAAGTAGCGGTGGACATGGCGGACTGAGAGAGGGTTGATGATGGTGATGGAGTTGATGTTCTTTCTGATGGCCTAGATTCAGTCTTTCGTTGCAATAACAGTGTGATTCCCTGAATGATTTGCCCATGCGATGACAACTCAACATTTGCTGCTGGTTGTGTGCTAACCGGTGGACTTACAGTGGGGGAAACAATGGTGCGTTGCTGACTACCTTCTTTGGGAGCAGTAGCACATGTGGTACGTGAGTTTTGGTAGTCCATCCACGCTTGCAAGTGCATGGTGGTTAAATGTCTTAGCATGCAACTGGTATTCAAATTTCTCAGATTTTTCCCTCGGCTAAAGGTCTTTGCGCACTTCTTACAGATTACCTTTGCCTGATCATTAGGATTTTGTTCAAGAAAGTGCCACACTGCACTCTTCCTACTAGGGAAGACAATTTGAGGCATTGCATGCTGTGCTTTTTTGACCATCTGGCCAAGCTGTCCTGCAATTTTTTGGGTTTTTGTAACCCGTTTTTGGACTGCTCTGGGCCTGCCAGATAACAACTGTTGTGATGTCGATGCCTGCTGCGGATGCTCCTCCTCCTCCTCTTCTGAGCTATTGGCAGCGGCACACTCTACCCCCAATGGATGCCAATCTGTGTCAACAACTGGGTCATCCATCATCTCCTCTTCAATGTCATGTGCACCTTCCTCTGTGTCACCGTGTATGGTGGTATAGTATGCGGGAGGGGGCAACTGAGTTTCATCAGGGTCAGTTTCTGGCTCAGTACACTGCGAGGACAATGTAGTGCTCTGAGTGAATGTACCAGCAGATAAATCTAGCAGTGGCTGTGCATCAGTGCACTCCATGTCAGATTCATCTTGGCCTGGGTAATTCACGATTTGACTTGATAACCCAGGCATGGTATGTGAAAACAGCTCCATGGAGTAATCTGTAGTGTGGCCTACGGCATCCTTCAATTTTGGAAGGGGTGAAGGACACAAGGAAAGGTGTGGTTCATGACCATGAGCCTCCAATGACGACTCAGTGCTTTTATTTTTTAAAACTTCAGAAGAGGAGGCGATAGAGCTGGAGGCTGAGTCAGCAATGTAAGCCAAAACTTGTTCTTGAAGCTCTGGCTTTAGAAGCGGTTTACCTACTCCCAGAAAAGGGAGCCTTCAAGGCCTTGTGGAGCCAGACGATGACGCAGCCTCAACACCTCCAGTATTAGGTGCTATTTTGCTTTTGCCACTACCAGCAGATCCACCACCAACACCATAATTACCAGCTGCCAACCCCTGCCCACTTCCACGGACTCTTCCACCACACTTCCTCATTTTTTGGAAAAATGTTCCCACATTTACACCAACTCTCTGATACTGTAAAACAAGGTACAAGGTGTATATAGTACTGGGGAGAATTGGAATGTCTCTACACTTCAGGACACTGTGGGATTCAGTCAGGCCCTGTTTATTTAACACCGCAATATGACAGGCAGATTCTCTATGCTGTTAGAAGGGTGTATAGAGGACTGTGGAGAATTGGAATGTCTCTACACTTCAGGACACTGTGGGATTCAGTCAGACCCTGTTTATTTAACACCCCAATATGACAGGCAGATTCTCTATGCTGTTAGAATGGTGTATAGAGGACTGTGGAGAATTGGAATGTCTCTACACTTCAGGACACTGTGGGATTCAGTCAGGCCCTGTTTATTTAACATCGCAATATGACAGGCAGATTCTCTATGCTGTTAGAAGGGTGTATAGGACTGTGTAGAATTGGAATGTCTCTACACTTCAGGACACTGTGGGATTCAGTCAGGCCCTGTTTATTTAAAACCGCAATATGACAGGCAGATTCTGTATGCTGTTAGAAGGGTGTATAGAGGACTGTGGAGAATTGGAATGTCTCTACACTTCAGGACACTGTGGGACTCAGTCAGGCCCTGTTTATTTAACACCGCAATATGACAGGCAGATACTCTATGCTGTTAGAAGGGTGTATAGAGGACTGTGTAGAATTGGAATGTCTCTACACTTCAGGACACTGTGGGACTCAGTCAGGCCCTGTTTATTTAACACCGCAATATGACAGGCAGATACTCTATGCTGTTAGAAAGGTGTATAGAGGACTGTGTAGAATTGGAATGTTTCTACACTTCAGGACACTGTAGGATTCAGTCAGTCCCTGTTTACTTAACACCGCAATATGACAGGCAGATTCTCTATGCTGTTAGAAAGGTGTATAGAGGACTGTGTAGAATTGGAATATCTCTACACTCCAGGACACTGTGGGATTCAGTCAGGCCCTATTTATTTAAAACCGCAATATGACAGGCAGATTCTCTATGCTGTTAGAAGGGTGTATAGAGGACTGTGGAGAATTGGAATGTCTCTACACTTCAGGACACTGTGGGATTCAGTCAGACCCTGTTTATTTAACACCGCAATATGACAGGCAGATTCTCTATGTTGTTAGAAAGGAGTATTGAGGACTGTGGAGAATGGTAATGTCTCTACACTTCAGGACACTGTGGGATTCAGTCAGGCCCTGTTTATTTAGCACCGCAATGTGACCGGCAGAAATTGCCTAGTGTATGACAAACTACAAGGTGTATATAGAATTGGGCAGAACTAGAATCTCCCTACAGTGTAGGTCTGTAAGAACGGAACAACTCCTCGACTTATCCTTACAGAGTCACACACAGATAGCTTCACTGTGGCTGTGATAACAGCCGTTACACGGTACTGAGAGAGGAGCATGCACGTACACCACTGTCCAGTGTATGTAAAATTGTCAAGCTCCTTGTTTTAGTATACGGACTGACACACGCTGTCTCTCTATAGTTTTGAATGTAATCAAACAGCAAATATACTAAACTGTTTGAAAACCTGACAAAACTATAAGGTGGAGGTCTGTAAGAATGGAACAACTCCTCGACTTATCCTTACAGAGTCACACACAGACAGCTTCACTGTGGCCATGATAACAGCCATTACATGGTACTGAGAGAGGAGCTGAATTCCTTTTTGCCTCCTACAGTGAAGCAAGATGAAAAAACACTCACACAGATAGAAAGATAGGCTGAGCAAATGATGGGGCCAAAGCTAACTAAATAGGACAGGATAGAAAAGCTGCTGTCTGCAATTCACCAAAACCCTATCAAAACAAGAGCCAACAGACTGATAGGGAAAAAAGCCCTGAAGATGCTAGGCTTCAAAAACACTATATCAGTACTCAGGTATTTTCTGAAGACAGAGTAAAAAGGAATTCAGCTCACCACAGCAGGGAATGGCAGAAATCCAGAAAAACAAGGCAAAACAAAACCAAAACACAAATGCAAAAAGCAGAGCAGAAAACTTAGCTTTTGAGGAGCAGGAATCAGACTGGTCCTAGAATCCCTCAGGGAACTCACCAGCAAGGCAGAAGGGCGTCGGCTGCCTTATATCCAGTCAGCAATTCCAGTCACCCAGTCATCATCATCCTGCTCAGGTGCTTGGTAATCAGCCTCACTACCCTCCTTCACCAGAAGAGGGAGTTCATCAGACCTCAATGGTGAAGGTGAAAATTAACTCACAACAGTGGAGGTCTGTAAGAATGGAACAACTCCTCGACTTATCCTTACAGAGTCACACACAGATAGCTTCACTGTGGCCGTGATAACAGCCATTACACGGTACTGAGAGAGGAGCGTGCATGTACACCGCTGTCCAGTGTATGTAAAATTGTCAAGCTCCGTGTTTTAGTATACGGACTGACAGACGCTGTCTCTCTATAGTTTTGAATGTAATCAAACAGCAAATATACTAAACTGTTTGAAAACCAGACAAAACTATAAGGTGGAGGTCTGTAAGAACGGAACAACTCCTCGACTTATCCTTACAGAGTCACACACAGATAGCTTCACTGTGGCCGTGATAACAGCCGTTACACGGTACTGAGAGAGGAGCGTACACCGCTGTACGGTGTGTGAAAAATGAATGCTCAGTAACTCACAAGGACAAAACAATAAAATCTGGATTGCTTTGAAAAAAGCAGTTTGCTCAGCAGTGGGCACACAGCAATACAGCTACCAGGTAGCCTTAAAAGGCAGCCTAATAACCAACAGAGCTGATGCACCAAAATATAGCCTCCCCTTGTACTGCACAGTGACAGGTGTGTTGTACAGGCTAAATCGCCAGCAGCAGAATCAGTTTTTGGTATCTTCTTCCCTGCCTAACGCTCTCACTACAGAATCAGCAGCAGCTCTCCCTATTCTGAGATCAGCATGAGTAACATGGCGGTCGGCGTGCATGCCCTTTTATACCCCCTGTGACGTCCCACAAAGCAAGCCAATCACTTGCATGCCCTTCTCCAAGATGGCGGTAACCGCTGCCTATGTCATCACATTGCCCACAGTGTCCGTTCTTCCTGATTGGCTGCAAAAAGGGCGCTCAAGCATCTTTTGAAACGCGACTTTGGCGCTAAAGTCACCGACCTCGTGGCCGACCTCACGCTAAGATCCGGTTTCGTTTCATGAAACCCGACTTTGTCGAAAGTCGGTGACTTTTCAATTTTTTCGACCCGTTTCGCTCAACTCTAGTCATGAACGTTTGGGAGTGGGACCCTCCACATGGACGAAGAAAAATGCCATTATGTCTATGTCACATTTCTAAAATCAAACAAAACCACTGGTTCAAAATGGAGAAATGCAAATCCGCATACGGGTCATAAACATAGTTGATTTAGTTGATAAATAACCCCCAAAGTTGATAAAAATAGACAGACACATTGCATATATTTCTGTATTTACACGATTCTTTTTATATTGTAGGGTGTTTATAATGAATCACAGCCAAGAAAAGTAAATAAACCAATCACTGGATTTACCCTTGATTTA
Organism: Dendrobates tinctorius; assembly: GCF_039654945.1. NCBI lineage: Eukaryota > Metazoa > Chordata > Amphibia > Anura > Dendrobatidae > Dendrobates > Dendrobates tinctorius. The sequence continues at coordinate 63,981,961 of NW_027361687.1, forward strand.
GTAAAATGCACCTGAAAAAGAAAAATTATGTTACTGCTTCATTCCCATTGACCCCATTTAGCTTTCAAACTTCGATTTTGACCTTCACGTTAAACATTTGTCAGACCCAACATTATTTATTTGTATTTACATTAGTGGAATGTTTTTTCAAATCTAATTGTAATAAAATTAAAAATAAACAATTTCTTTCAAATTTTCCTCACTGTGTGGAGCATGGAGAGAGTCTTTCTTCTTTTAAATCAGATAAGTATCTGAAAAATCTCCTTGCAAAATGTGTAGAAACTCAGATGATAGAATGAATATTAATGAGCTGTACTGAGGAAAGGACAAAAGTGAGATCTGTGCAGCCTACAGATATGGAGAAGGTGTTATCCAACAGCCACACTTCTCATAGAATGTTATTAGCAGCCAGTGTAGAACTAACGAACCTGGGGATCGCAGGATTGTCTACTCGTTTCTGTCAGTATGTTATTCATTGTCAAGTGTCATTATCCTGTACCGAAATTGTAAGGGTCTTCATCATGTTCCCCAAGTGTCAGTATCATTGTCCTGTACCCCAAGTGTCAGTGTCATTATCCTGTACCCCAAGTGTCAGTGTCATTATCCTATACCCCAAATGTCAGGGTCATTATCTTGTACCCCGAGTGCCAGTGTCATTATCCTGTACCCCAAGTGTCAGTGTCATTATCCTGTACCCCAAGTGTCAGTGTCATTATCCTGTACCCCAATTGTCAGTGTCATTATCCTGTACCCAAAGTGTCAGTGTCATTATCCTGTACCCCAAGTGTCAGTGTCATTATCCTGTACCCCAAGTTTCAGTGTCATTATCCTGTACCCCGAGTGTCAGTGTCATTATCCTGTACCCCAAGTTTCAGTGCCATTATCCTGTACCCCAAGTGTCAGTGTCATTATCCTGTACCCCAATTGTCAGTGTCATTATCCTGTACCCCAAGTGTCAGTGTCATTATCCTGTACCCCAAGTGTCAGTGTCATTATCCTGTACCCCAAGTGTCAGTGGTATTATCCTGTTCCCTGAGTGTTAGTGCCGTTATCCTGTACCCCAAGTGTCAGTATCATTGTCCTGCACCACAAGTGTCAGTGTCATTATCCTGTACCCCAAGAGTCAGTGTCATTATCCTGTACCCCAAGTTTCAGTGCCATTATCCTGTACCCCAAGTGTCAGTGTCATTATCCTGTACCCCAAGTTTCAGTGCCATTATCCTGTACCCCAAGTGTCAGTGTCATTATCCTGTACCCCTAGTATCAGTGCCATTATCCTGTACCCCAAGTGTCAGTGTCAATATCTTGTTCCTCAAGCTCAGTGTCATTATTCTGTTCCTCAAGTGTCAGGCTGGAGTCACACTAACCTGCGCAAAATACGGTCAGTATTTTACATGCGTAATACGGATGACAGACCCCTAAACAGCGCTCCGTATGTCATCCGTAATCAAGGTGTGGTCGCGTATTTTGCGCTTGTCAGCATCCGTATGTAATCCGTATGGCATCCGTGTGGTGAGATTTTCTCGCAGGCTTGCAAAATGGACATATAATGGAGCCCTATGACAGTTTTAATAAAGAAATGAAAGAATAGATATAGACACATAGAATGCATATATATATATATATATATATATATATACAGTGCCTACAAGTAGTATTCAACCCCCTGCAGATTTAGCAGGTTTACACATTCGGAATTAACTTGGCATTGTGACATTTGGACTGTAGATCAGCCTGGAAGTGTGAAATGCACTGCAGCAAAAAAGAATGTTATTTCTTTGTTTAATTTTTTTTTTAAATTGTGAAAAGTTTATTCAGAGGGTCATTTATTATTCAACCCCTCAAACCACCAGAATTCTGTTTGGTTCCCCTAAAGTATTAAGAAGTATTTCAGGCACAAAGAACAATGAGCTTCACATGTTTGGATTAATTATCTCTTTTTCCAGCCTTTTCTGACTATTTAAGACCTCCCCAAACTTGTGAACAGCACTCATACATGGTCAACATGGGAAAGACAAAGGAGCATTCCAAGGCCATCAGAGACAAGATCGTGGAGGGTCACAAGGCTGGCAAGGGGTACAAAACCCTTTCCAAGGAGTTGGGCCTACCTGTCTCCACTGCGGGAGCATCATCCGGAAGTGGAAGCCTTATGGAACTACTGTTAGCCTTCCACGGCCTGGACAGCCTTTGAAAGTTTCCTCCCGTGCCGAGGCCAGGCTTGTCCGAAGAGTCAAGGCTAACCCAAGGACAACAAGGAAGGAGCTCTGGGAAGATCTCATGGCAGTGGGGACATTGGTTTCAGTCAATACCATAAGTAACGTACTCCACCGCAATGGTCTCCGTTCCAGACGAGCCCGTAAGGTACCTTTACTTTCAAAGCGTCATGTCAAGGCTCGTCTACAGTTTGCTCATGATCACTTGGAGGACTCTGAGACAGACTGGTTCAAGGTTCTCTGGTCTGATGAGACCAAGATCGAGATCTTTGGTGCCAACCACACACGTGACGTTTGGAGACTGGATGGCACTGCATACGACCCCAAGAATACCATCCCTACAGTCAAGCATGGTGGTGGCAGCATCATGCTGTGGGGCTGTTTCTCAGCCAAGGGGCCTGGCCATCTGGTCCGCATCGATGGGAAGATGGATAGCACGGCCTACCTGGAGATTTTGGCCAAGAACCTCCGCTCCTCCATCAAGGATCTTAAGATGGGTCGTCATTTCATCTTCCAACAAGACAATGACCCAAAGCACACAGCCAAGAAAACCAAGGCCTGGTTCAAGAGGCAAAAAATCAAGGTGTTGGAGTGGCCTAGTCAGTCTCCTGACCTTAACCCAATTGAAAACTTGTGGAAGGAGCTCAAGATTAAAGTCCACATGAGACACCCAAAGAACCTAGATAACTTGGAGAAGATCTGCATGGAGGAGTGGGCCAAGATAACTCCAGAGACCTGTGCCGGCCTGATCAGGTCTTATAAAAGACGATTATTAGCTGTAATTGCAAACAAGGGTTATTCCACAAAATATTAAACCTAGGGTTTGAATAATAATTGACCCACACTTTTATGTTTAAAATTTATTAAAATTTAACTGAGCAACATAACTTTTTGGTTTGTAAGATTTATGCATCTGTTAATAAATCCTGCTCTTGTGTGAAGTTTGAAGGCTCTAACTTATTTGCATCTTATCAAACCTGCTAAATCTGCAGGGGGTTGAATACTACTTGTAGGCACTGTATATATATATATATATATATGCATTCTATGTGTCTATATCTATTCTTTCGTTTCTTTATTAAACCTGTCAGTGTGAGTTTACTGTATGGCGCACTGAATTGCCGGCTTTTATAAAAGACACCGGGTGCGTATTTCTCGCAAATCACATGTGTGGTCCGTGTGTAATGTGTATTTTTTGCGCACCCATAGACTTGCATTGGTGTATTACGGCCGTAGTACGCTGACAGTCCCAGCATGCTGCGAGTGGCACGGAGCGTAGAATACGGATGAGAAATATACGGCTGGTGCGAGGGACCCCATAGAGAATCATTGGTCCGTGTGTAATGCGTGCTTTTAGCGCCTCTCACTCTCCCGTATTCCTCACCAGTGTGACCCCGGCCTCAGTGTCATTATCCTGTACCCCAAGTGTCAGTATCAATATGTTGTTCCTCAAGCATCAGTGTCATTATTCTGTTCCTCAAGTGTCAGTGTCATTATCCTGTACCTCAAGTGTCAGTGTCATTTTCCTGTACCCCAAGTGTCAGTGTCAATATGTTTTTCCTCAAGCATCAGTGTCATTATTCTGTTCCTCAAGTGTCAGTGTCATTATCCTGTACCTCAAATGTTAGGGTAATTATCCTGTACCCCTAGTGTCAGTGTCATTATCCTGTACCCCTAGTGTCAGTGTATTTATCATGTACCCCAAGTGTCAGAGCCATTATCCTGTACACCTAGTGTCTGGGTCATTATCCTGTACCCCTAGTGTCAGTATCATTATCCTGTACCCCAAGGGTCAGTGTCATTATACTGTACCCCAAGTGTCAGTGTCATTATCCAGTTCCCCAAATGCCAGTGTCATTATCCTGTACCCCAAGTGTCAGTGTCATTATCCTATACCCCAAATGTCAGGGTCATTATCTTGTACCCCAAGTGTCAGTGTCATTATCCTGTACCCCAAGTATCAATGTCATTATCCTGTACCCCAAGTGTCAGTGTCATTATCCTGTACCCCAAGTGTCAGTGTCATTATCCTGTACCCCGAGTGTCAGTGTCATTATCCTGTACCCAAAGAGTCAGTGTCATTATCCTGTACCCCAAGTGTCAGTGTCATTATCCTGTACCCCGAGTGTCAGTGTCATTATCCTGTACCCCAAGTTTCAGTGCCATTATCCTGTACCCCAAGTTTCAGTGTCATTATCCTGTACCCCTAGTGTCAGGGTCATTATCCTGTACCCAAAGTATCAGTGTCATTATCCTGTACCCCAAGTGTCAGTGTCATTATCCTGTACCCCAATTGTCAGTGTCATTATCCTGTACCCCAACTGTCAGTGTCATTATCCTGTACCCCAAGTGTCAGTGCCATTATCCTGTACCCCAAGTGTCAGTGGTATTATCCTGTACTCTGAGTGTTAGTGCCGTAATCCTGTACCCCAAGTGTCAGTATCATTGTCCTGCACCACAAGTGTCAGTGTCATTATCCTGTACCCCAAGAGTCAGTGTCATTATTCTGTACCCCAAGTGTCAGTGTCATTATCCTGTACCCAAAGCATTAGTGTCATTATCCTGAACCCCAAGTGTCAGTGTCATTATCCTGTACCCCAATTGTCAATGTCATTGTCCTGCACCACAAGTGTCAGTGTCATTATCCTGTACCCCAAGAGTCAGTGTCATTATCCTGTACCCCAAGTTTCAGTGTCATTATCCTGTACCCCAATTGTCAGTGTCATTATCCTGTACCCCAAGTGTCAGTGTCATTATCCTGTACCCCAAGTGTCAGTGCCATTATCCTATACCCCAAGTGTCAGTGGTATTATCCTGTACCCTGAGTGTTAGTGCCGTTATCCTGTACCCCAAGTGTCAGTATCATTGTCCTGCACCACAAGTGTCAGTGTCATTATCCTGTACCCCAAGAGTCAGTGTCATTATCCTGTACCCCAAGTGTCAGGGTCATTATCCTGTACCCAAAGTATTAGTGTCATTATCCTGTACCCCAAGTGTCAGTGTCATTATCCTGTACCCCAAATGTCAATGTCATTGTCCTGCACCACAAGTGTCAGTGTCATTATCCTGTACCCCAAGAGTCAGTGTCATTATCCTGTACCCCAAGTTTCAGTGCCATTATCCTGTACCCCAAGTGTCAGTGTCATTATCCTGTACCCCTAGTGTCAGGGTCATTATCCTGTACCCAAAGTATTAGTGTCATTATCCTGTACCCCAAGTGTCAGTGTCATTATCCTGTACCCCAAGTGTCAGTGTCATTATCCTGTACCCCAAGAGTCAGTGTCATTATCCTGTACCCCAAGTTTCAGTGCCATTATCCTGTACCCCAAGTGTCAGTGTCATTATCCTGTACCCCTAGTGTCAGGGTCATTATCCTGTACCCAGAGTATTAGTGTCATTATCCTGTACCCCAAGTGTCAGTGTCATTATCCTGTACCCCATTGTCAATGTCATTATCCTGTACCTCAAGTGTCAGTGTCATTATCCTGTACCCCAAGAGTCAGTGTCATTATCCTGTACCCCAAGTTTCAGTGCCATTATCCTGTACCCCAAGTGTCAGTGTCATTATCCTGTACCCCTAGTGTCAGGGTCATTATCCTGTACCCAAAGTATTAGTGTCATTATCCTGTACCCCAAGTGTCAGAGTCATTATCCTGTACCCCAAATGTCAATGTCATTATCCTGTACCTCAAGTGGCAGTGTCATTATCCTGTACCCCTAGTGTCAGGGTCATTATCCTGTACCCAAAGTATTAGTGTCATTATCCTGTACCCCAAGTGTCAGTGTCATTATCCTGTACCCCAAGTTTCTGTATCATTATCCTATACTCCAAGTGTCAGGGTCATTATCCAATTCCCCAAGTGCCAGTGTCATTATCCTTTACCCTGAGTGTCAGTGCTATTATCCTGTACCCCAAGTGTCATTATCCTGTACTTCAAGAGTCAATGTCATTATCCTATTCCCCAAGTGTCAGTGTCATTTTCCTGTACCCCAAGTGTCAGTGTCAATATTTTGTTCCTCAAGCATCAGTGTCATTATTCTGTTCCTCAAGTGTCAGTGTCATTATCCTGTACCTCAAATGTTAGGGTAATTATCCTGTACCCCTAGTGTCAGTGTATTTATCATGTACCCCAAGTGTCAGTGTCATTATCCTGTACCCCTAGTGTCAGTATCATTATCCTGTACCCCAAGGGTCAGTGTCATTATACTGTACCCCAAGTATCAGTGTCATTATCCAGTTCCCCAAATGCCAGTGTCATCCTGTACCCCAATTGTCAGTATCATTATCCTGGACCCCAAGTGTAAGTGTCATGATCCTGTACCAAAGTGTCAGTGTCATTATCCTGTTCCTCAAGTGTCAGTATCATTGTCCTATACCCCAAGTATCATTATCCTGTACCCAAAGTGTCAGTATCATTATCCTGTACCTCGAGTGTCAGTGCTATTATCCTGTACCCCACATGTCATTATCCTGTACCCCAAGAGTCAATGTCATTATCCTGTACCCAAAGTGTCAGTGTCATTATTCTGTTCCTCAAGTGTCAGTGTCATTATTCTGTTCCTCAAGTATCAGTGTCATTATCCTGTACCCCAAGTGTCAGTATCATTATCCTCTACCCCAAGTGTCAGTGTCATTATCTTGTTCCTCAAGTGTCAGTGTCATTCTGTTCAAGTGTCAGTGTCATTACCCTGTACCCCAAGTGTCAGTATCATTATTCTGTATCCGAAGTGTCAGTGTCATTATCCTTTAACCAAGTATCAGTGCCATTATCCTGTACCCCAAGTGTCAGTGTCATTATCTTGTTTCTCAAGCTCAGTGTCATTATTCTGTTCCTCAAGTGTCAGTGTCATTATCCTGTACCCCAAGTGTCAGTATCATTATCCTGTACCCCAAGTGTCATTGTCATTATCCTATTCCTCAAGTGTCAGTGTCATTATTCTGTTCCCCAAGTGTCAGTGTCATTTTCCTGTACCCCAAGTGTCAGTGTCATTATCCTGTACCACACGGGTCTGTATCATTATCCTGTACCCCAAGTGTCAGTGTCATTATCTTGTTCCTCATGTGTCAGTGTCATTATTCTGTTCCTCAAGTGTCCGTGTCATTACCCTGTACCCCAAGAGTCAGTATCTGTTCTGTCCTTACTAATAAACCTGGATTCCTGTAGCTTATACAGGCAGCTAAACTGCTATACCGGGGGTCCAATAAGAAGACTGTAGGTTGAATGTGTGCTTTATTGAACGTGATGGTATATTGGCGCAGTGAAACTACAAGTAAACATATAATACAATCAGTCAGTAGGGGGTACATAGGAATACATAATACACATTACATAGATTATCTGCGCTAATAGCTAACCAGGGGAGCGATAACTAAGCGGGGTGAGCTTGGACAGGAATTAGATGTGGGTAGAGTTGAGTGATACCATCCGAAACTTCAAAGTATCGTATCGGATGGTATCGGCCGATCTTTAAAAAAAGTATCGGTATCGCCGATTCCGATACCGGAAGTCCCATTCAAGTCTATGGGACTTCCGGTATCGGAATAAGAAAAACCCTTTCCTGCCCTTGTACAGCCTCTCTGGGGTCTGTACGGGCCTTTCGGGGGGCTGTGCCGGCCTGCCAGGGGGTCTGTGCAGGCTCCGGTGGTCTGTGCCGGCCTGCCGGTGGTCTGTGCAGGCTCCGGGGGGCTGTGCCGGCCTGCCGGGGGGCTGTGCCGGCCTGCCGGGGGGCTGTGCCGGCCTGCCGGTGGTCTGTGCAGGCTCCGGGGGTCTGTGCAGGCATCGTCCGATGGGACTACAAGTCCCATCGGGCGATGCCTGCTACCATGACAGTGATTGACACATTAGCCAATGATGGGACAGTAGTAGTCCCATCATCCGGTTAATGTGTTAAATGTAAAAAAAAAAAAAAAAAAAAAAAATTACATGCTACATTCATACTACATACTACATACATGCTACATTCATACTACATACTACATACATGCTACATTCATACTACATGCAACATACATACTACATATATACTACATGCATGCTACATATATACTACATGCATGCTACATACATACTACATATATACTACATGCATGCTACATACATACTACATATATACTACATGCATGCTACATACATACTACATGCTACATGCATGCTACATACATACTACATACATGCTACATATATACTACATACATACTACATATATACTACATGCATGCTACATATATACTACATGCATGCTACATACATACTACATATATACTACATGCATGCTACATACATACTACATGCTACATGCATGCTACATACATACTACATACATGCTACATATATACTACATACATACTACATATATACTACATGCATGCTACATATATACTACATGCATGCTACATACATACTACATATATACTACATGCATGCTACATACATACTACATGCTACATGCATGCTACATACATACTACATACATGCTACATATATACTACATACATACTACATATATACTACATACATACCACATACATACTACATGCATGCTACATATATACTACATGCATGCTACATACATACTACATATATACTACATGCATGCTACATACATACTACATGCTACATGCATGCTACATACATACTACATACATGCTACATATATACTACATACATACTACATATATACTACATGCATGCTACATATATACTACATACATACTACATATATACTACATGCATGCTACATACATACTACATACATGCTACATATATACTACATACATACTACATATATACTACATGCATGCTACATATATACTACATGCATGCTACATACATACTACATATATACTACATGCATGCTACATACATACTACATGCTACATGCATGCTACATACATACTACATACATGCTACATATATACTACATACATACTACATATATACTACATGCATGCTACATATATACTACATGCATGCTACATACATACTACATATATACTACATGCATGCTACATACATACTACATGCTACATGCATGCTACATACATACTACATACATGCTACATATATACTACATACATACTACATATATACTACATACATACCACATACATACTACATGCATGCTACATATATACTACATGCATGCTACATACATACTACATATATACTACATGCATGCTACATACATGCTACATGCTACATGCATGCTACATACATACTACATACATGCTACATATATACTACATACATACTACATATACTACATGCATGCTACATATATACTACATACATACTACATATATACTACATGCATGCTACATACACTCACTGGCCACTTTATTAGGTACACCATGCTAGTAAGGGGTTGGACCCCCTTTTGCCTTCAGAACTGCCTCAATTCTTCGTGGCAGAGATTCAGCAAGGTGCTGGAAGCATTCCTCAGAGATTTTGGACCATATTGACATGATGGCATCACACAGTTGGCGCAGATTTGTCGGCTGCACATCCCTGATGCGAATCTCCCGTTCCACCACATCCCAAAGATGCTCTATTGGATTGAGATCTGGTGACTGAGGAGGCCATTTGAGTACAGTAAACTCATTGTCATGTTCAAGAAACCAATCTGAGATGATTCGAGCTTTATGACATGGCGCATTATCCTGCTGAAAGTAGCCATCAGATGTTGGGTACATTGTGGTCATAAAGGGATGGACATGGTCAGCAACAATACTCAGGTAGGCTGTGGCGTTGCAACGATGCTCAATTGGTACCAAGGGGCCCAAAGAGTGCCCAGAAAAAATTCCCCACACCATGACACCACCACCACCAGCCTGAACCGTTGATACAAGGCAGGATGGATCCATGCTTTCATGTTGTTTACGCCAAATTCTGACCCTACCATCCGAATGTCGCAGCAGAAATCGAGACTCATCAGACCAGGCAACGTTTTTCCAATCTTCTACTGTCCAATTTCGATGAGCTTGTGCAAATTGTAGCCTCAGTTTCCTGTTCTTAGCTGAGAGGAGTGGTACCCAGTGTGGTCTTCTGCTGCTGTAGCCCATCTGCCTCAAAGTTCGACGCACTGTGCGTTCAGAGATGCTCTTCTGCCTACCTTGGTTGTAACGGGTGGCAATTTGAGTCACTGTTGCCTTTCTATCAGCTCGAACCAGTCTGCCCATTCTCCTCTGACCTCTGGCATCAACATGGCATTTCCGGCCACAGAACTGCCGCTCACTGGATTTTTTTTCTTTTTCGGACCATTCTCTGTAAACCCTAGAGATGGTTGTGCGTGAAAATCCCAGTAGATCAGCAGTTTCTGAAATTCTCAGACCAGCCCTTCTGGCACCAACAATCATGCCACGTTCAAAGGCACTCAAATCACCTTTCTTCCCCATACTGATGCTCGGTTTGAACTGCAGGAGATTGTCTTGACCATGTCTACATGCCTAAATGCACTGAGTTGCCGCCATGTGATTGGCTGATTAGAAATTAAGTCTTAACACACAGTTGGACAGGTGTACCTAATAAAGTGGCCAGTGAGTGTATATACTACATACATACTACATATATACTACATACATGCTACATACATACTACATATATACTACATGCATGCTACATATATACTACATGCTACATACATACCACATACATACTACATACATGCTACATATATACTACATGCATGCTACATACATACTACATATATACTACATGCATGCTACATACATACTACATGCTACATGCATGCTACATACATACTACATACATACTACATGCTACATACATACCACATATATACTACATACATACAATACATTCATACAATACATACATAGACATACAGTACATATAACATAGAGTAACATACTTACCAATACTTGTCACATTGTTCCCCGAAGCCATTGTCGTCTACGGAATAAATATTAACATAACAAACCACAAAAATACTCACCCACGATCCGAAGCAGTCCACGAGTGTGTCCCACGACGATCTTGGGTAGAGAACTGCAGCATCAGCTGATGCTGCCGTTCTCTACGGGCTGCAGGAATCCAATGACGGAAGGTAGGTATCCTTCCGCACTGTATTCCTCCGCCACTTAAAAAAAAAAAAAGTCCCTAGTCTCACTTTATGCCATTGCTGTGTGGGAATTTCCCACACAGCAATGGCATAAAGTGAGACTAGGGACTTTTTTTTTTTTAAGTGGCGGAGGAATACAGTGCGGAAGGATACCTACCTTCCGTCATTGGATTCCTGCAGCCCGTAGAGAACGGCAGCATCATCTGATGCTGCAGTTCTCTACCCAAGATCGTCGTGGGACACACTCGTGGACTGCTTCGGATCGTGGGTGAGTATTTTTGTGGTTTGTTATGTTAATATTTATTCCGGAAAGACAATGGCTTCGGGGAACAATGTGACAAGTATTGGTAAGTATGTTACTCTATGTTATATGTACTGTATGTCTATGTATGTATTGTATGAATGTATTGTATGTATGTAGTATATATGTGGTATGTATGTAGCATGTAGTATGTATGTAGTATGTATGTAGCATGCATGTAGTATATATGTAGTATGTATGTAGCATGCATGTAGTATATATGTAGCATGTATGTAGTATGTATGTGGTATGTATGTAGCATGTAGTATATATGTAGCATGCATGTAGTATATATGTAGTATGTATGTAGTATGTATGTAGCATGTATGTAGTATATATGTAGTATGTATGTAGTATATATGTAGCATGCATGTAGTATATATGTAGTATGTATGTAGTATATATGTAGCATGCATGTAGTATATATGTAGTATGTATGTAGTATATATGTAGCATGTATGTAGTATGTATGTAGCATGCATGTAGCATGTAGTATGTATGTAGCATGCATGTAGTATATATGTAGTATGTATGTAGCATGCATGTAGTATATATGTAGCATGCATGTAGTATGTATGTGGTATGTATGTAGCATGTAGTATATATGTAGCATGCATGTAGTATGTATGTAGTATGTATGTAGTATGTATGTAGCATGCAGTATGTATGTAGTATGTATGTAGTATATATGTAGTATGTATGTAGCATGCATGTAGTATGTATGTAGCATGTATGTAGTATGTATGTAGTATATATGTAGTATGTATGTAGCATGTAGTATGTATGTAGTATTTTTTTTTTTTTTTTTTTTTTTTAACATTTAACACATTAGCCGGATGATGGGACTACTACTGTCCCATCATTGGCTAATGTGTCAATCACTGTCATGGTAGCAGGCATCGCCCGATGGGACTTGTAGTCCCATCGGACGATGCTTGCACAGACCCCCGGACATCAGCACAGCCCCCCGGCAGGCCGGCACAGCCCCCCGGCAGGCCGGTACAGACCCCCACAGGGTGCACAGCCCCCCGGCAGGCCGGCACAGCCCCCCGGCAGGCCGGCAGAGACCCCGGGCAGTCCACACAGCCCCCCGGCAGGCCGGCACAGCCCCCCGGCAGGCCGGCAGAGACCCCCGGAAGGCCCGAAATGACGGCGCATCATGATGCGCACACACCGCGCATCATGATGACGTCAGGCCGTCAATCAACTGAACTTCCGATTCCGATGCCGAATTCCGATATTGAAAAAATATCGGAAGTCGGTATCGGAATTCCGATACAGCAAGTATCGGCCGATACCCGATACTTGCGGTATCGGAATGCTCAACACTAGATGTGGGAAGCATGATTACCTACCGACAATGCTGATGCAAGGGGAGGAGAGAAATGAGATGTTCACATGAAGCAGGCTTGATAGAAAATAGCAGAATGGAGAGAAGAATGGGGCTGGAAATAACCATGATGCTTTGCAATCCTTCCCAAAATGCATTGTGATTTTGGGGGAAAACAAAACGAAAGTGAAATAAAATAACACTACAGTTATTACTTTGGCCACTAGATGGAGCCAAGAACACTAAAAATTAAACTATATTGAAATCTGAACATTCTATACATACAGCAATCATTATTTTGATCAAAATTATGTTTACTAAATACCCTTATTATTATTACCTTTATGCATTATTTGCAGTATATTTTTTACTTTTTAGTTCAGGATATTTGTGTTTTTTGTTTTCTCTGGTTAATGGTCATGTGTTAATATGCACTTACATTGTGCATACACATTAACTTACTTTTCTCAGTTCAGATTTGTTTTTTATTCATTTCATTGTGCATTCAGTGCATATATGGGTGTGACCGCCCTCTTTCTGAGCTGGGAAAGCCATCCAGTCTGGCCTAAGCTGTTACTAGTGGTTCAGTCGCTCGACCCTTATTCACATTCACGCCACTTGGCAAGTGAAAAGGTTTTAAATACTAGAGTAGGGACTGTCCCACAAGGGTTGCCGTGACGTGGCGGGATGGCTTGTACATTATTTTGATCAAAATTATGTTTACTAAATACCCTTATTATTATTATTACCTTTATGCATTATTTGCAGTATATTTTTTACTTTTTAGTTCAGGATATTTGTGTTTTTTGTTTTCTCTGGTTAATGGTCATGTGTTAGTATGCACTTACATTGTGCATACACATTAACTTACTTTTCTCAGTTCAGATTTGTTTTTTATACAGCAATCATTGTATGTTATCAAATAGACAGTTAAAGGTTGTGAATTATGTCGGAGACAGAACACTCTCCATCTGACATCAAATGGATGTCACATTCTTGTTCTCTGAAGACAACAATAGGACCAGCTCAGTCACTGATCTGGAGATTGTCTTAGGTCCATCTCCTTTGGCCATCCTGAGTTCGACTTTGCGGACATTGCCATCTTTACTCGGGAATGTAGCAGTCACTAGACCAAGTGGCCACTGGTTTCGATGGGCCTGACAGTCTTTCACAAGGACGAAGTCACCAAACCTCAGATTAGGCCTGGTAGCCTGTCCCAGAATGTATTGGCAAGACTTTGTACCTGTCTCCATTGGCGCTTGTAGAGGTCCATAGCGTCGAATCCTCCTGGAGGGGCACTGGATAGTCCTGTTTTCTGGGTGAGGAGAGTAGCTGGAGTCATTGTATGAAGTGTAGACACCTGAGGGCGGATTTCAGCACCTGAGTCCTCTCTCACAAGTTCAAAGGTGTCTGGACAACGTTCCTCAGTGTACAATAGTTTTGGTCCTGAGAGCCATGTTGTGCACTCTAGTCGACTTGCGTCAACTGCTCTAGTTGCATGATCTGGTCCTTGGGCATGTAATGCCACTGTTTTGGATGAACTGATCTCCTAATTCGTAGCACTCTGTTGTTGACATAAACATAGAATCGCCTGGTTTCATTGTGGATGTATCCCAGGACTACTTTGCTGTCTGAGTAGAACTTGGCTTGTGTCAGGTCGATATCCATCTTGGATGCGATGAACTCTGCTAACTCGATGGCTAAGACTGCAGCACAAAGTTCTAACCTTGGTATGGTGTGCTCTGGTTGTGGAGCAAGTTTGGCTTTCCCCATAACGAATCCAATGTGGCTCTGACATTTGGAGTCCACAGTTTTGAGTTAGGCAACAGCAGCAATTGCTTTGACAGAAGCATCTGCAAATATGTACAGTCTTTGGCTCTGTATCTCTGTAGACGGCACAGGGGTGTATGGCCTCGACACATTCAGGTTGGAGAGCTAAAGAGTTCTTCCATGCTTCCCACTGGGTTCTCTTATCAGGTGGCAGAGGTGCACCCCAGTCAGAAGTCTCCTTGGTTACGTCTCTTAGTATGGCTTTGCCTTGTATAGTAACAGGAGCTGCAAAACCTAAGGGATCGCACAGACTGTTGATGGTAGACAGGACACCTCTGCGTGTGAAAGGCTTTTCTTCCTGGCTGACCTGAAAGGTAAAGGCGTCTGACTGTAGATTCCAGAGAAGCCCGAGGCTTCGTTGCATTGGTGTGGGGTCTGACCCTAGGTCCAGGTCTCTGAGACCGTTACACAAGTCTTGTGAAGGGAATGCTTTCATGAGTTCTCGGCTGTTTGAGGCTATTTTGTGAAGAATGAGGTTGGAGCAAGCAAGCATCTCTTGGGCTCCCCTGAGAAGACTGATGGCAGTCTCATTTGAAGGCATGGTTTTCAGACAGTCATCAACATAAAAGTCTTTTTCTTTGAACTGTCTGACATCTGGTCCGTATTCTGTTTCTCCTCCTAGAGCTGACCTTTGGAGTCCATAGATGGCCACTGCAGGAGAAGAGCTATTGCCAAAGATGTGCACTCTCAGCGGTACTCTGTGACCTCTTTAGTAGGATCATTGTCTCTGTACCAGAAGAATCTTAGGAAGTTCCTGTCTCTCTCTCTCACAAGGAAACAATGGAACATTTGCTGGATGTCAGCGATGAAAGCAATGGAATCCTTACGGAAGTGCATAAGTACTCCCAGCAGTTTGTTATTGAGGTCTGGTCCTGTCAGTAGAACATCATTCAGGGAGACATTATCAAACTTAGCACTGGAGTCAAACACCACTCTAATCTGGCCCGGGTTTTTAGGGTGATATACTCCAAACATGGGTAGGAACCAGCATTCTTCAGAGTCTTTGAGAGTGGGAGCTAGTTCTGCATGGCAGTTCTCAAATATCTTTGACATGAAGGAAAAGAAGTGATCTCTCATCTCTGGCTTCTTTTGTAGATTATGTTTGAGAGAGGAGAAATGTTTGAATGCCTGATCTCTGTTGTTTAGTAGATGTGGTCTGTGGGTTCTGAAGGGAAGAGGTGCGACCCAGCTGTTGGTCTCATCTTTTATGAGCCCCTAGTCCATTACCTCTAAGAACAACTTGTTCTCTACTGACATTGCTTCTTGGTTGTCTTGCTTAGTTCTCTGGAAGACTATGCACCCCAACTGATCCTCATAGCTTCCTGACACCATACTGCTGTCATGAGTAAAGTCTATTAAATGATTGGGCAGTTGGATGCTGTGTGGTAGTTCCTTGACATGGAACTCGTTGTTGCAAGGTTGAAACAGAGATGGGCGTCCTTTCTCCAATTTATTTGTTAGCATACTTGTCACAGAAGATGGGGCGTGCATGTGTCCCAAGCATACGTTTCCTATTATGACCCATCCTAGGTCTAGCTTTTGGGCATAGGGAGCATTGTTGAGTCCATTGATATGACTTCTCACTTTATGAACCTGCAAGATATCTCTTCCCAACAGCAGTATTATCTGTGCCTGAGGGTCGAGTTCCAAGATAAGATGTGCTATGCGTTTTAAGTGAGCATGATGGATTGCCACATCTGGTGTAGGGATTTCAGATCTGTTGTCTGGGATCTGTTTACACTCGATGATTGTAGGTAGTGGCAGGCAGAATTTTCCATCCAAGGACTCAATTTGGTAGTCAGTGGCTTTCCTGCCTGCTGTTGTCACAGTACCTGCACATGTCTATAATGAGTAAGAAGTGCTTGGTCCTTTAATGTTGAATATGTCAAAAAATGTTGATCAAGCCAGGGATCAATTACTTTGATCATCCAAGATAGCATACAGTCTCACAGCTTTGTCTCTATCGCCCTTTGGGTAGACTCTGACGAGGCATATTTTTGAACAAGACCTACTGTCTATTGTCCCTTTACAGACTTTAGTACATTGTGAAGTGATCTCTGGCGTAGCTGCATCAGTGCTCCTTTTCTCCCCGCCATGCTCACTGTCAGCTGGCGTGTTCTGTGCACTCCATGGAGCTGGGCCAGTGTGTAGGGCAGTGTTGTGATCTGTGGTACCACATTCTGTGCATTTTACACTGACCTTACAATCCGTTCTCTTTCAGGAAGCTTCTGCGATCTGTCATAGATTTTCCTCTGAAGGCTCTGATTTCAGGAAAGGATGAGGATTCTGATGGAGCGGGCACTGCTTGTCAGGTTCTTGTACCTTTGTCTCTGATTGAGAGCGGGCAGCAGACCTGTAATTGGAACTTGGAGAAGAAACATAAATCTTGTGCACTGCCACAGATGTTCTGCGTGGGTTTGCAGCTGGTGGTAGTGCGGCATATGACATTGCAAAGTCAAAGCTAGGATCATTTCTGATTGTCACTTGTTCGTGTATAAAGTCTACAGAAATGGAGAAGGGAGGGATCGAAACACTGTGTTTGCATTTGTGCATGGAACCACGTGTGAGCCACCTTCCTGTAGATTGTAGGGCAACTTTTGGACTATAGGGTTAACACCTTTGGCTGTGTCAAAGTATGCAAGTCCTTGTAGGTCACCTTCACATTTGGCAACTAGGACCTCTTGTAGTAGGTCACCTAGCTCTCTAAGTTTTGGGAGACCTTTGTTATATATCATAGGAAAGTCATCGATTTTTTTGAACAAGGCTCTCTCTATTACCTCTGCAGAGCTGTAACACTCATCTAGCCTCTTCCAGATCTCTTTAAGGCTGATTTGAGGGTGGTTTATGTTAATGTCTCTGATCCTTACTGCGTGTCTGACTGACTCTTCTTCCAGGTATTTGACTAGGAGGTCTATCTCTTCCCTGTGTTGTAGCCCCAAGTCTCTAGTGACATTTTGGAAGGAAGCTTTCCAAGCTCTGTAAGCTTCAGCATGGTCAGTGAATTTCATGAGTCCCTTGGTAACCAGATCATGTCGTGTGAAGAGCTTTGCAAGTTCTGTTGTGAACCGATTGTCAGCAGAGTATACTGGTGATGGGTCACCCTGATAGTGTTGTGAGGTGCGTTCATACCTGTTAGTATCCTCAGGGTGGCGCCAGCCGGTGTCATATTGCTTTGGTCTGACGTGCGGTGTGTCAGCAAGGTGGTTCACGTTGGTTACCTGGCGAGGGGCAAGGAAGACATTAGCAGAGTTGTTTTGCTCCACATTTTCCTGGAGTTGAGCCTCAAGATGACTCTCACTCACTTCACTGGACGTGTTGTGATCTTGGTTATAGTTTGGATCAGGAAGTTCATTAACATATTGAGATGTGCGTTGTGGCGAATCTTGCAGCGGCAAATCCAGACTTGACATACTGCTACGGCTATGCAGCTCAGGGTTGTGCGCGGCATCTAGTGATTCTGCCTCGGCTATTGCTGCAGCAGCCTCTCTTTTTACTGCTAGGCTCTCTAAGGCGGCATCCACTCGTGCCTTTTCTATCTTAAGTTGCATCTCTTCTTCAGCATACCTTGCTCTATTTTGGCGGCTTCAGCATTTGTGCGGGCAGTGGCGACCACGCTGCTGATAGATACAGTCTTTGAGGAGACGGATGTAGCAGATTTTGTCCTGTGTGATTTGTGGAACATGGTGTCCTAAAGGGATGCTTGGCTGTGCAGAGATTGCTGTAGCTGTGTTAGTCTCTGCGTGGTCGGTGGATTTCTGCAGTTTACTTGTTCCTGCAAGCTGGATGAAGGGTTGTCCTTTCCCTGAATTGCACTAGCTGGATGGCGCTGTGCAACTGGCTTCTGCAGAATGGAAGACTCTTCTATCTCTGAGTTACACTAGCTGGAGAGATATTGTTTCACTGCGGTCCAGAAGGATGGAAGAATCTTCTCTCCGGTATTCTCACGATCTGGAGAGCCGTCGTTTCACTGTTCTGTCCTTACTAATGAACCTGGATTCATGTAGCTTATACAGGCAGCTAAAACGCTATACAGAGGGACCAATAAGAAGACTGTAGGTTTAATCTGTGCTTTATTGAACGTCATGGTATATTGGCGCGGTGAAACTACAAGTAAACATATGATACAATCAGTCAGTATGGGGTACATAGGAATACATAATACACATACATAGATTATCTGCACTAATAGCTAACCAGGGGAGAGTTAACTAAGCGGGGTGATCTAGGACAGGAATTAGATGTGGGAAGCTTGATTACCTATCGACGATGCTGACAAAAGGGGAGGAGAGAAATGAGATGTTCACATGAAGCAGGCTTGATAGAAAATGGCAGACTGGAGAGAAGAATGGGGCTGGAAATAACCATGATGCTTTGCAAGCCTTCCCAAAATGCATTGTTTATTGGGGGGAAAACAAAATGAAAGTGAAATAAAATAACACTGCAGTTATTACTTCGGCCACTAAATGGAGCCAAGAACACTAAACATTAAAATATATAGAAATCTGAACATTCTATATATACAGAAATCATTGTATGTTATCAAATTGACAGTTAAAGGTTGTGAATTATGTCAGAGACAGAACAGTATCATTAACCTGTCTCCGAAGTGTCAGTGTCATTATCCTGTACCCCAAGTGTCAGAGCCATTATCCTGTACCTCAAGTGTCAGTGTCATTATCCTGTACCCCAAGTGTCAGTGTCATTATCATGTACCCCAAGTGTCTGTGTCATTATCCTGTTCCCCAAGTGTCAGAGTCATTATCCTGTACCCCAAGGGTCTCTATCATTATCCTGTATCCCAAGTGTCAGTGCCATTATCCTGTACCCCAAGTGTCAGTATTATTGTCATTGTACCCCAACTGTCATTATCATTATCCTGTACCCAAAGTATCAGTGCCATTATCCTGTACCCCAAGTGTTAGTGTCATTATCCTGTACCTCAAGTATCCATGTCATTATCCTGTACCCCAAGTATTAGTGTCTTTATCATTATCCTGTACCCCAAGTATCAGTGTCATTTTCCTGTACCCCAAGTGTCCGTGTCATTATCCTGTGCCTCAAGTGTCAGTGTCATTATCCTGTACCCCAAGTGTCAGTGTCATTATCCTGTACCCCAAGTGTCAGTGTCATTATCCTGTGCCTCAAGTGTCAGTGTCATTATCCTGTACCCCAAATGTCAGTGTCATTATCCTGTATCCAAGTATCTGTACTATTATCCTGTACCCCAAGTGTCAGTGTCATTATCTTGTACACCAGGTATTAGAGTCTTTATCCTGTTCCCCAAGTGTCAGTGTCATTATCCTGTACCCCAAGTGTCAGTTTCATTTTCCTGTTCCCCAAGTGTCTGTGTCATTATCCTGTACCCCAAGTGTCAGTATCATTATCTTGTACACCAAGTATTAGAGTCTTTATCCTGTTCCCCAAGTGCCAGTGTCATTATCCTGTACCCCGAGTGTCAGTATCATTATCCTGTTCCCCAAGTGTCAGTGTCATTATCCTGTACCCCAAATGTCAGTATCATTATCCTGTGCCCCAAGTTTCAGTGTCATTATCCTGTACCCCAAGTGTCAGTGTCATTATCCTGTACTCCAAGTGTTAGTGTCATTATCCTGTACCCCAAGTGTCAGTGTCATTATCCTGTACCCCAAATGTCAGTATCATTATCCTGTGCCCCAAGTTTCAGTGTCATTATCCTGTACTCCAAGTGTTAGTGTCATTATCCTGTACCACAAGTGTCAGTATCATTATCCTGTACCCCAAGTGTCATTATCCTGTACCCCAAATGTCAGTATCATTATCCTGTGCCCCAAGTTTCAGTATCATTATCCTGTACTCCAAGTGTCAGTGTCATTATCCTGTACCCCAAGTGTCAGTTTCATTTTCCAGTTCCCCAAGTGTCTGTGTCATTATCCTGTACCCCAAGTGTCAGTATCATTATCTTGTACACCAAGTATTAGAGTCTTTATCCTGTTCCCCAAGTGCCAGTGTCATTATCCTGTACCCCGAGTGTCAGTATCATTATCCTGTTCCCCAAGTGTCAGTGTCATTATCCTGTTCCCCAAGTGTCAGTGTCATTATCCTGTACCCCAAGTGTCAGTGTCATTATCCTGTACCCCAAGTATCAGTGCCATTATTCTGTACCTCAAGTTTTAGTGTCTTTATCCTGTTCCCCAAGTGTCAGTGTCATTATCCTGTACCCTAAGTGTCAGTATCATTATCCTGTACCCCAAGTGTCAGTGTCATTATCCTGTTCCCCAAGTATCAGTGCAATTATACTGTACCCCAAGTATTAGTGTCTTTATCATTATCCTGTATCCCAAGTGTCAGTGTCATTATCCTGTACCCCAAGTGTCAGTGTCATTATCCTGTACCCCAAATGTCAGTATCATTATCCTGTGCCCCAAGTTTCAGTGTCATTATCCTGTACTCCAAGTGTTAGTGTCATTATCCTGTACCCCAAGTGTCAGTATCATTATCCTGTTCCCCAAGTGTCAGTGTCATTATCCTGTACCCCAAGTGTCAGTGTCATTATCCTGTTCCCCAAGTATCAGTGTAATTATCCTGTACCCCAAGTATTAGTGTCTTTATCATTATCCTGTACCCCAAGTATTAGTGTCTTTATCCTGTTCCAAAATAATCAGTATCATTGTCCTGTACCCCAAGTGTCAGTGTCTTTATCCTGTTCTCCAAGTATCAGTGTCATTATCCTGTACCCTAAGTGTCAGTGATATTATCCTGTACCCCAAGTATTAGTGTCTTTATCCTGTTCCCCAAGTGTCAGTATCATATCCTGTACCCCAAGTGTCAGTGATATTATCCTGTACCCCAAGTGTCAGTGATATTATCCTGTACCCCAAGTGTCAGTGTCATTATCCTGTACCCCAAATGTCAGTATCATTATCCTGTGCCCCAAGTTTCAGTGTCATTATCCTGTACTCCAAGTGTTAGTGTCATTATCCTGTACCACAAGTGTCAGTATCATTATCCTGTACTCCAAGTGTCAGTGTCATTATCCTGTACCCCAAGTGTCAGTGTCATTATCCTGTACCCCAAGTGTCAGTGATATTATCCTGCACCCCAAGTGTCAGTGTCATTATCCTGTACCCCAAGTGTCAGTGCCATTATCCTGTATCCCAAGTGTCAGTGATATTATCCTGTACCCCGAGTGTCAGTGTCATTATCCCGTACCCCAAGTTTCAGTGTCATTATCCTGTACTCCAAGTGTTGTTATCATTATCCTGTACCCCAAGTGTCAGTGTCATTATCCTGTACCCCAAATGTCAGTATCATTATCCTGTGCCCCAAGTTTCAGTGTCATTATCCTGTACTCCAAGTGTTAGTGTCATTATCCTGTACCACAAGTGTCAGTATCATTATCCTGTACCCCAAGTGTCATTATCCTGTACCCCAAATGTCAGTATCATTATCCTGTGCCCCAAGTTTCAGTATCATTATCCTGTACTCCAAGTGTCAGTGTCATTATCCTGTACCCCAAGTGTCAGTTTCATTTTCCTGTTCCCCAAGTGTCTGTGTCATTATCCTGTACCCCAAGTGTCAGTATCATTATCTTGTACACCAAGTATTAGAGTCTTTATCCTGTTCCCCAAGTGCCAGTGTCATTATCCTGTACCCCGAGTGTCAGTATCATTATCCTGTTCCCCAAGTGTCAGTGTCATTATCCTGTTCCCCAAGTGTCAGTGTCATTATCCTGTACTCCAAGTGTCAGTGTCATTATCCTGTACCACAAGTGTCAGTATCATTATCCTGTGCCCCAAGTTTCAGTGTCATTATCCTGTACTCCAAGTGTTAGTGTCATTATCCTGTACCACAAGTGTCAGTATCATTATCCTGTTCCCCAAGTGTCAGTGTCATTATCCTGTACCCCAAGTGTCAGTGTCATTATCCTGTACCCCAAGTATCAGTGCCATTATTCTGTACCTCAAGTTTTAGTGTCTTTATCCTGTTCCCCAAGTGTCAGTGTCATTATCCTGTACCCTAAGTGTCAGTATCATTATCCTGTACCCCAAGTGTCAGTGTCATTATCCTGTTCCCCAAGTATCAGTGCAATTATACTGTACCCCAAGTATTAGTGTCTTTATCATTATCCTGTATCCCAAGTGTCAGTGTCATTATCCTGTACCCCAAGTGTCAGTGTCATTATCCTGTACCCCAAATGTCAGTATCATTATCCTGTGCCCCAAGTTTCAGTGTCATTATCCTGTACTCCAAGTGTTAGTGTCATTATCCTGTACCCCAAGTGTCACTATCATTATCCTGTTCCCCAAGTGTCAGTGTCATTATCCTGTACCCCAAGTGTCAGTGTCATTATCCTGTACCCCAAGTGTCAGTGTCATTATCCAGTACCCCAAGTGTCAGTGATATTATCCTGCACCCCAAGTGTCAGTGTCATTATCCTGTACCCCAAGTGTCAGTGTCATTATCCTGTACCCCAAGTGTCAGTGTCATTATCCTGTACCCCAAGTGTCAGTGCCATTATCCTGTATCCCAAGTGTCAGTGATATTATCCTGTACCCCGAGTGTCAGTGTCATTATCCTGTACCCCAAGTTTCAGTGTCATTATCCTGTACTCCAAGTGTTGTTATCATTATCCTGTACCCCAAGTGTCAGTGTCATTATCCTGTACCCCAAATGTCAGTATCATTATCCTGTGCCCCAAGTTTCAGTGTCATTATCCTGTACTCCAAGTGTTAGTGTCATTATCCTGTACCACAAGTGTCAGTATCATTATCCTGTACCCCAAGTGTCATTATCCTGTACCCCAAATGTCAGTATCATTATCCTGTGCCCCAAGTTTCAGTATCATTATCCTGTACTCCAAGTGTCAGTGTCATTATCCTGTACCCCAAGTGTCAGTTTCATTTTCCTGTTCCCCAAGTGCCAGTGTCATTATCCTGTACCCCGAGTGTCAGTATCATTATCCTGTACCCCAAGTGTCAGTGTCATTATCCTGTTCCCCAAGTGTCAGTGTCATTATCCTGTTCCCCAAGTGTCAGTGTCATTATCCTGTACCCCAAGTGTCAGTGTCATTATCCTGTACCCCAAGTATCAGTGCCATTATTCTGTACCTCAAGTTTTAGTGTCTTTATCCTGTTCCCCAAGTGTCAGTGTCATTATCCTGTACCCTAAGTGTCAGTATCATTATCCTGTACCCCAAGTGTCAGTGTCATTATCCTGTTCCCCAAGTATCAGTGCAATTATACTGTACCCCAAGTATTAGTGTCTTTATCATTATCCTGTATCCCAAGTGTCAGTGTCATTATCCTGTACCCCAAGTGTCAGTGTCATTATCCTGTACCCCAAATGTCAGTATCATTATCCTGTGCCCCAAGTTTCAGTGTCATTATCCTGTACTCCAAGTGTTAGTGTCATTATCCTGTACCCCAAGTGTCAGTGCCATTATCCTGTACCCCAAGTGTCAGTGTCATTATCCTGTACCCCAAGTGTCAGTGCCATTATCCTGTACCCCAAGTGTCAGTGTCATTATCCTGTTCCCCAAGTATCAGTGTAATTATCCTGTTCCCCAAGTATCAGTGTAATTATCCTGTACCCCAAGTGTCAGTGTCATTATCCTGTTCCCCAAGTATCAGTGTAATTATCCTGTACCCCAAGTATTAGTGTCTTTATCATTATCCTGTACCCCAAGTATTAGTGTCTTTATCCTGTTCCAAAATAATCAGTATCATTGTCCTGTACCCCAAGTGTCAGTGTCATTATCCTGTACCCCAAGTACCAGTGTCATTATCCTGTACCCTAAGTGTCAGTATCATTATCCTGTACCCCAAGTGTCAGTGTCTTTATCCTGTTCCCCAAGTGTCAGTATCATATCCTGTACCCCAAGTGTCAGTGATATTATCCTGTACCCCAAGTGTCAGTGATATTATCCTGTACCCCAAGTACCAGTGTCATTATCCTGTACCCTAAGTGTCAGTATCATTATCCTGTACCCCAAGTGTCAGTGTCTTTATCCTGTTCCCCAAGTGTCAGTATCATATCCTGTACCCCAAGTGTCAGTGATATTATCCTGTACCCCAAGTGTTAGTGTCATTATCCTGTACCACAAGTGTCAGTATCATTATCCTGTACTCCAAGTGTCAGTGTCATTATCCTGTACCCCAAGTGTCAGTGTCATTATCCTGTACCCCAAGTGTCAGTGTCATTATCCTGTACCCCAAGTGTCAGTGATATTATCCTGCACCCCAAGTGTCAGTGCCATTATCCTGTGCCCCAAGTGTCAGTGTCATTATCCTGTACCCCAAGTGTCAGTGCCATTATCCTGTACCCCAAGTGTCAGTGCCATTATCCTGTATCCCAAGTGTCAGTGATATTATCCTGTACCCCGAGTGTCAGTGTCATTATCCTGTACCCCAAATGTCAGTGTCATTATCCTGTACCCCAAGTGTCAGTGTCATTATCCTGTACCCCAAGTGTCAGTGTTATTATCCTGTGCCCCAAGTGTCAGTGTCATTATCCTGTACGCCAAGTATCAGTGTCATTATCCTGTCCACCAAGTGTCAGTGTCATTATCCTGTACCCCAAGTGCCAGTGTCATTATCCTGTACCCCGAGTGTCAGTATCATTATCCTGTACCCCAAATGTCAGTGTCATTATCCTGTACCCCAAATGTCAGTGTCATTATCCTGTACCCCAAGTGTCAGTGTTATTATCCTGTGCCCCAAGTGTCAGTGTCATTATCCTGTACGCCAAGTATCAGTGTCATTATCCTGTGCCCCAAGTGTCTGTGCCATTATCTTATACCCCAAATATCATTATCATGTACCCCAGTATCAGTGTCATTGTTCAGTAATGTTACTTGAATTCTTCCCTACCAATATAATTTTTTGCCTTAAAAGCTGAAGTTTCCAATACTACAAAAAAAACAAAAAAAAAGCAAAACAAAACCTAACTGCACATTATCATATATGAGACAGATATACAGTGAGTACGGAAAGAATTCAGACTCCTTTAAATTTTTCACTCTTTGTTTCATTGCAGCCGCCTGTAGAATGTAAGTCCACAAGGGCAGGGTCCTCTCCCCTCTGTATCAGTCTGTGATTGTTAGTTTGTTTACTGTAAGTGATATCTGTAATTTGTATGTAACCCCTTCTCATGTACAGCACCATGGAACCAATGGTGCCATACAAATAAATAATAACAATAATAGTTTGGTAAATTCAAAAAAGTTCTTTTTTTCTCCTTAATGTACACTCTGCACCCCATCTTGACTGAAAAAAACAGAAGTGTAGAAATTTTTGCAAATTTATTAAAAAAGAAAAACTGAAATGTCATATGGTCATAAGTATTCAGACCCTTTGCTCAGACACTCATATTTAAGTCACATGCAGTCCATTCCCTTGTGATCCTCCTTGAGATAGTTCTACTCCTTCATTGGAGTCCAGCTGTGTTTAATTAAACTGATAGGACTTGATTTGTAAAGGCACACACCTGTCTATATAAGACCATCCTTTTGTAAGATATTTTGTATTTTTGTAAACACTGCCGATATTTTCTGGAGTAAACTTGTAAGTTTACTAGTTTCATTCTCCTTGCTCTATGACCAAACCGACACGTACTCTGCACCAAATCACGCTACCATATAGGCTTTAGTATCACATGAGGAATTGGTGGCAGAGTAGCATCCTGGTGTTATTGGGGAACCCTGGCAGTGATGGACCGGAGGTTTATGGGTGTATTCCCGGCCTGGGACTGGTGATATACATACCACCCAAACTGTAGAGTGCCCGATAGCCAGTATGCGACAAGGCAGCATTCAGGTGACTACTTACCCTAGGTGCAGTTCCCTGACTGACCTAAGGATAAGGGGCACCAGAGAGCTGCAAGTTCATAACCGGAACTGAAAATGGAAAAGTTTGGGTTATTCCATAACATACTGTATGCCACAATAGTGCTAGATTATGCTATATACCACACTGGTGATATATACTGTATGCCACACTGATGATATATTATACTTTATACCACACTGGCGATATATACTGTATACCAAACTAGTGATATACACTGTGTGCCACACTGATGACATATACTGCATGCCACCAAAGTGTTATATTATACTGTATACCACACTGAGATATGGCCTTACCAGAACCCTGTCTGATGACAAATGCACATCTAGCAGGGTGCAGCTGGCCTCCACTAATAGAGGCAAGGGGCAGCTCAGGTGCAAACTACTGATAAAAACAACCACCCCACACCTTACAAACCATGGTGGGGTTGGCTGCCTAGTAGGAAAAATTGCACATAGATAAGGCTTGCATAGGACTCATTGTATGCATTAATTTTTTTTTTTGCACTTATATCATTTTTTGCAGGATGCAGTCTGACCTCTTTTTGTTGGCTTGGTCTATTGGGGCGTCTGTCACTGTGTGTTGCATATTTTAGTGCTGTAGCAGCCCGCCTTCTAATACTATGGGCGTCATTAATAGGTTGCAAGCCAGACACTTTGCATCACACGTATATATGTCCTATGCAAGCCTTATCTATGTGCATTTTTCCTACTAGGCAGCCAACCCCACCATGGTTTGTTAGGTGTGGGGTGGCTGTTTTTATCAGTAGTTTGCACCTGAGCTGCCCCTTGCCTCTATTAGTGGAGGCTAGTTATATATTATACTGTATACTATACTGGTGATATATACTGTATGCCACAATGGTGATGTATCATACTGTGTACCACACTAGTGATATATTATACTGTATACCACACTGATGATATACAGTTGTGGCCAAAAGTATTGACACCCCTGCAATTCTGTCAGATAATACTCAGTTTCTTCCTGAAAATGATTGCAAACACAAATTCTTTGTTACTATTATCTTCATTTAATTTGTCCTAAATGAAAAAACACAAAAAGAATTGTCCTAAAGCCAAATTGGATATAATTCCACACCAAACATAAAAAGGAGGGTGGACAAAAGTATTGGCACTGTTTGAAAAATCATGTGATGCTTCTCTAATTTGTGTAATTAACAGCACCTGTAACTTACCTGTGGCACCTAACAGGTGTTGGCAATAACTAAATCACACTTGCAGCCAGTTGACATGGATTAAAGTTGACTCAACCTCTGTCCTGTGTCCTTGTGTGTACCACATTGAGCATGGAGAAAAGAAAGAAGACCAAAGAACTGTCTGGGGACTTGAGAAACCAAATTGTGAGGAAGCATGAGCAATCTCAAGGCTACAAGTCCATCTCCAAAGACCTGAATGTTCTTGTGTCTACCGCGCGCAGTGTCATCAAGAAGTTTAAAGCCCATGGCACTGTGGCTAACCTCCCTAGATGTGGACGGAAAAGAAAAATTGACAAGAGATTTCAACGTAAGATTGTACGGATGTTGGATAAAGAACCTCGACTAACATCCAAACAAGTTCAAGCTGCCCTGCAGTCCGAGGGTACAACAGTGTCAACCCATACTATCTGTCGGCATCTGAATGAAAAGAGATTGTATGGTAGGAGACCCAGGAAGACCCCACTTCTTACCCCGGACATAGAAAAGCCAGGCTGGAGTTTGCCAAAATTTACCTGAAAATGCCTAAAATGTTTTGGAAGAATGCTCTCTGGTCAGATGAGACAAAAGTAGAACTTTTTGGACAAAGGCATCAACATAGAGTTTACAGGAGAAAAAAAGAGGCATTCAAAGAAAAGAACACGGTTCCTACAGTCAAACATGGCGGAGGTTCCCTGATGTTTTGGGGTTGCTTTGCTGCCTCTGGCACTGGACTGCTTGACCGTGTGCATGGCATTATGAAGTCTGAAGACTACCAACAAATTTTGCAGCATAAGGTAGGGCCCAGTGTGAGAAAGCTGGGTCTCCCTCAGAGGTCATGGGTCTTCCAGCAGGACAATGACCCAAAACACACTTCAAAAAGCACTAGAAAATGGTTTGAGAGAAAGCACTGGGGACTTCTAAGGTGGCCAGCAGTGAGTCCAGACCTGAATCCCATAGAACACCTGTGGAAAGATCTAAAAATGGCAGTTTGGAGAAGGCACCCTTCAAATATCAGGGACCTGGAACAGTTTGTCAAAGAAGAATGGTCTAAAATTCCAGCAGAGCATTGTAAGTAACTCATTGATGGGTAAAGGGAAGCGGTTGGTCGCAGTTATTTTGGCTAAAGGTTGTGCAACCAAGTATTAGGCTGAGGGTGCCAATACTTTTGTCTGGCCCATTTTTGGAGTTTTGTGTGAAATTATCAATGTTTTGCTTTTTGCGTCATTCTCTTTTGTGTTTTTTCATTTAAGACAAATTAAATGAAGATAATAATACCAAAGAATTTGTGTTTGCAATCATTTTCAGGAGTATTATCTGACAGAATTGCAGGGGTGTCAATACTTTTGGCCACAACTGTATATTGTAGGCCACAATGGTGATATATTATACAGCATACCATACTGGTGATATATTCTGTATGCCACAATGGTTATATATTACACTATATACCACACTAGTGATATATACTGTATTCCACACTGGTGATAAATACTTTATGCCACAATAGTGATATATTATACTATATACCACACTAGTGATATATATTGTATGCCACAATGGTGATATTTACTGTATGCCACAATGGTGATATATTATACTGTATACCACACTAGTGATAGTATTGATGTAACAGAAAAACAGAACTTAATATTTGTTACAAAAATGTTTGCTTGCAATTACAGAGGTCAGATGTTTCCTGTAGTTCTTGACCAAGTTTGGACACACTGCAGCAGGGATTTTGGCCCTCTTCTCCAGATCTTTCAGGTTTTGGGGCTGTCACTGTGTCACTGGACAACAATGAGATTCAGTTCCCTCTAAAGATTTTCTATTAGTTTCAGGTCTGGAGACTGGCTAAATGTCACGATATATGACCCCCCAACGGGGGGGAGTTTATCGGCACGACATACACAACAGGATGGTAAAGGGGTGAGGAAGGCCCTACGGATAATGAAATGAGGAATGGTCATCTCCTGCTCAAACCTGAGAGCCTAACCCTGCACTCCCCTAACACCCTAAGTGGGTCCTTCCCCCCACCGCAATCAGGAACCTCGTCCCTCACTGTCACCTCGCACTGCCCTGGTTAGTCCACTGACCAGCAAGGGCACTAGCCTCTCCACAGCAGATAGTACAACACAGTGGACAATGACATAAAATGAGACTGACGGAGTAATACAGCTTAGCTTTACAACTTCCTCTGCTGCAAAGCACCGCACAGCAGAATAAAAGCACCAGGATTACAAATTCACAAAACCAGCTGATACACCACAGCAGCCAGCGAGCTCCTTACTCAGGCTTGGTCACTGTAGATTGCTCAGTCAGCTGATGCATCTTTTGACCATTTAACCCCTTTACTCATAAGGGTGGTTTGTATGTTAATGACCAGGCCAATTTTTACAATTCTGTCCACTGTCCCTTTATGAGGTAATAACTCTGGAACGCTTCCATGGATCCCGGTGATTCTGACATTGTTTTCTAGTGACATATTGTACTTCATGTTAGTGGTAAAATTTATTTCATATTACTTGCGTTTATTTGTGAAAAAAGGAAATTTTGCGAAAATTTCGCAATTTTCCAACTTTGAATTTTCATGCCCTTAACCCCTTCACCCCCAAGGGTGGTTTGCAGGTTCATGACCGGGCTAATTTTTACATATCTGACCACTGTCCCTATATGAGGTTATAACTCTGAAACGCTTCCATGGATCCCGGTGATTCTGACAATGTTTTCTCATGACATATTGTACTTCTTGTTAGTGGTAAAATTTCATTCATATAACTTGCGTTAATTTGTGAAAAAAATGGAAATTTGGCGAAAATGTAGAAAATTTCGCAATTTTCCAAATTTGAATTTTTATGCCCTTAAATCACAGAGATACAACACACAAAAAAACTTAATAAGTAACATTTCACATATGTTTGCTTTACATCAGCACAATTTTGGAACCAAAATTTTTTTTTGTTAGGAAGTTATAAGGGTTAAAAGTTGATCAGCGATTTCTCATTTTTACAACACCATTTTATTTTTACGGACCACATCACATTTGAAGTCACTTTGAGGGGTCTATATGATAGAAAATACCCAAAAATGACACCATTCTAAAAACTGCACCTCTCAAGGTGCTCAAAACCACATTCAAAAAGTTTATTAACCCTTCAGGTGCTTCACAGGAATTTTTTGAATGTTTAAAAAAAATGAACATTTAGGTTTTTTTCACAAAAAAATTAATTCAGGTCCAATTTTTTTTATTTTACCAAGGGTAACAGGAGAAACTGGACTGGAAAAGTTATTGTGCAATTTCTCCTGAGTACGCTGATGCTTGATATATGGGGGGGAACCACTGTTTCTGCGCATGGCAGAGCTCAGAAGGGAAGGAGTACCGTTTGACTTTTTCAATGCAAAATCGGCTGGAATTCAGATCGGACGCCATGTCACGTTTGGAGAGCCCCTTATGTGCCTAAAGAGTGGAAACCCCCCACAAGTGACCCCATTTTGGAAACTAGACCCCCTAAGGAACTTATCTAGATATGTGGTGAGAACTTTGAACCCACAAGGGCTTCACAGAAGTTTATAACGCCCGGGCGTGAAAATAAAAAAATCATATTTTTTCCACAAACATGATCTTTTAGTCCCCAATTTTTTTATTTTCCCAAGGGTAACAGGAGAAATTGGACCCCAAAAGTTGTTGTCCAATTTGTCCTGAGTACGATGATACCCCATATGTGGGAGAAACGACTGTATAGGCACACATCGGGGCTCGGAAGGGAAGTAGTGACGTTTTGGAATGCAGACTTTGATGGAATGGTCTGCGGGTGTCATGTCTCATTTGGAGAGTCTCTGCTGTGCCTAAACTGTTGAAACTCACCACAAGTGACCCCATTTTGGAAACTAGACCCCCCCACGGAACTTATCTAGATGTGTGGTGAACACTTTGAACCCCCAAGTGCTTCACAGAAGTTTAGAATGCCCGGGCGTGAAAATAAAAAAATCATATTTTTTTTTCCATTAAAATGATGTTTTTGCCCCCAATTTTTTATTTTCCTATGGAGTAACAGGAGAAATTGGACCCCAAAAGTTGCTGTACAATTTATCCTGAGTATGCTGATACCCCATATGTGGGGGTAAACCAGTTTGGGCGCATGGCAGAGCTCGGAAGGAGCACCGTTTTACTTTTTCAGCGTAAAATTGGCTGGAATTAAAGGGAACCTGTCACCAGTTTTTGAGCCTATGAACAAATGCCACCACCTTTAACAGCTCCTGAGCTGCATTCTACAAACGTATCTGTCAGCTCCTGACTCCCCCTGTATGCCCCCAAAAATACCATTTGATATACTCCCGTGCTGTATGTAAATAAGTGTGGTCCAGTCCGATGGGCGTCTTTGCTGCAGCGTATGTCCCTCCTCTCTGCTCCTAATCGCGTCCTCCTACTTTGAGTGATATGATGCATCATCCACATAGCAAACCTAGAGCTTGCGCCTGTGCTGTGGCCTCACAGGACCACGCAGGCGCACTCTGCTCTGCCCTACTGTGAACAGAGAAAAAAATAGCAATGTGCAAGCACATAGTTGTGATTGATGTGAATGGCGAACCGAGATCTCGCGCCTGTGCAGTAGCCTCATTCAAATGATGTCGAAATGCACTTGCACAGTGCTGTTTATGCTCTGCTGCTGCAGTGCAGTATAACACAACCTCCACCAGGGGATGCTGGTGAGGTAGGAGAGGTTGCACACACAGCGTAGCACGATTGAGCAGCAGCACAGGTGCCACCAGGTGGCGAAAGAGTGGTCAGACGAGCCGAGTCAGAAACAGTCAGGAAAAGAAGTACCAGAGGTTACAGCAATACACGTGGTCAAATACAAGCCAGAAGTCAGAGCCAGATGGGAGCACAGATAACCGAGACATGAGACAGTCAAACTGGTCAGGAGACAAGCCGGGTCACATACCAAGAGGTCCAAGTACAGGGAGTGAACACTAAGACAAGCGGGGTGACAGGAAAGGGAAGTTACGGGAACTGAGTAAACGAGCAGAGGACAAAACATGGCATCAAGGGGTCAGCTGCTCTAGCCTGGGAGCATGAACTATCACTGACATTGGTCTGCAGGCCACAGCAGACTGAAATAGCCACACAGAACCCAAAACGAGGCAGAGAAGGTTAACGCCCGCATGACCAAACCAGGGAAAGAATAACAAGAAACAAACCCCAGCCTGGATCATGACATATGCTTGCAGGTGCCATGACCCACTGGGAGAACCCATGAGGTGCCAAAACAGCAAAACCCCCCATAAGTGACTCCAATTTATGAACTACACCTCTCAATGAATTCATCTAGGGGTGCAGTGATCATACTGACACCATGGGTGTGTCACAGAATTTTATACCATTGGGCAGTGAGGACAAAATAACTACATTTTTACCACCAAAATTTTGTTCTAGTCAAAGATTTTACATTTTCACACAAGAAGTGGGTAAAAATGGCAGCAAAATTTGTCCCACAATTTCTACTGAACATGGCAATACCCCATATGTGGCTGTACAGTGCTACTTAGCCATGTGGAGAGACTAGGGAGGAACGGAGCGCTATTTGCAAGTGAATGGGTCAGTGCACATGTCAGTGTGTTTCTACAGACCGTGTACAGACCGTGTATCCGTGGGCAAGACACGCTGACATGTCCGTTTTTTAATGTCAGCACGGGCCACAAAATATCCAGCACACGTTCATACGCATAACATACATGGATTTCATCCATGTGACACGCATCGGCGCCGGGGAAGAAATGTTACAGTAAGCACTGTTCCCCGGCGCCGGGTGCTGAACACGGATCTCATCATTCTCCAGTGCTTGTGCCGATAGCCGGCAGAGCAGGGGAGAATGATGAGATCCATGTTCAGCACCCGGCGTCGGGAATAGCGCTTACTGTAACGCTTCTTCCCTGGTGCCTGTCCTTGTGGTACTGACGCGGCACACGCATGCCACATGTGTGCCCCAAGTATGACACACACAGACATCTCCGGTACAAGAAATATCAGGATGTGTGAAAGAAGTCTTATAGCTGGTTTTCTGTTTGGCTGCTATCACAAACTAAAAGACGCTTTTTATTGAAAAAAATTGTTTTTGAATCACCATATTTTGAGAGCTATAATTTTTCCATAGTTTGGCCCACAGAGTCACGTAAGGTCTTGTTTTTTGTGGGACGAGTTGACGTTTTTATTGGTGCCATTTTCGGGCACATGACATTTTTTGATCGCTTTTTATTATGATTTTTGGGAGGCAGAATGAAAAAAACCCAGCAATTCATGATTTTTTCTTTTTGGGGGGGCGTTTATAACATTTTGCGCGTGGTAAAATTGATAAAGCAGTTTTATTCTTCAGGTCAGTATGATTACAGCAATAACTCATTTATATCATTTTTTATGTTTTGTCGCTTTTATACAATAAAAGCTATTTTATATAAAAAATAATTATTTTTGTATCGCTTTATTCTGAGAGCTATAACTTTTTTATTTTTCTGATGATGGAGCTGTATGGAGGCTTGTTTTTTGCGGGACAAGATTATGTTGTCAGTGGTACCATGTTTATTTATATCCGTTTTTTGATTGTGTGTTATTTCACTTTTTGTTTGGCGGTATAATGATAAAGCATTGATTTTTGCCTTGTTTTTTTATGGTGGTTTTTCATTCAAATATTTATTTAGTGATAGAATAAATATTGATTTTTTTATTTTTTTTATATTTTTATAATTATCTAAAAAAATTTTTTTTTACTTTATTCTAAATTGTACATGTACTATGGGACAATCATTTTTTGCAGGCTGATCACTTCTATAGCATGCAGATGAAGCAGCATTTGCATGCTGTAGAACAGTGTTGCCCAACTCCAGTCCTCAAGAGCTATTAACGGTTCATGTTTTCAGGATTTCCTTAGTATTTCCATCACCTGAGCAATTCTAATGAAATACTGAAAACATGACCTGTTGGTGGCACTTGAGGACTGTAGTTGGGAAACACTGCTATAGAAGCTGTCAGCACTGACACTGAAAGACTTCCTGATCATGTACTGCGCATGACATAAAGTTTCTTAGCTCTGGTAACCCGGATGTCATCATGATGACATCGGGTTACCATGGAAGTGATGGGGAGCACCCCTTGTCACGCCGCAGGGTCTCCGATCCAAAGGCAGAGGGGCTGTCAGCCCTCTGCCTATTCCCGGAATGCTGCGATCGTGTTCGATTGCAGCATTTCGGGAGTTAAAGTGCTGGGAGCGGTCCATGACCGCTCTTTGCACTTAGTGCCAGGTGTCAGCTGTGAGAATCAGCTGACACCCGGCCGCGATCTGCCTCACACCACCCGTGTGCGAGGGCGATCGCTGAGATGTACTATTCCGTCCATAGTCAAATTGACCCAGGGCACATGGACGGAATACAGGGCCGGACTGGGACTAAAATTCAGCCCTGGCATTTGAAGTTACACTGGCCCACTAGTCACATGGTGACTATATAATATTTTTGTACACTTGTAGGTTACAAGAAGTGAGAGGAGATTAACACGACTATATAACATGTAGTCACAGCTGTGCCCAGTATTTCAGCTCAGTCCTATTTATTGCTTTTAGGTACAGTACTCCTCCCAAAGCTCTGTCCCCTTTTGTACGCATGGTGACAGAATACCTGGCAGAACTGCTATCCATTGGGCAACCAGACCCCCTGGTCATAGCCACCCCTATCATACCTCCCAACTTTTGAAGAAGGGAAAGAAGGACAAAGAATGCGGCGCGCGCAGTGCGCCGCTGAAAATTTTAGGCCATGCCACGGCCAAACCCATTTCACAACTAGTCACCCCCATGTCCACGCCCAACTGCACCCATTTAGCACTGCTGATCACACTGACTGGTACTGAGGGCACAGTGGCTGGCATTATGGGCACACTGACTGGCACTAAGGAAGAGAGAAAACAGAGAGAGAGAAAAAAAACAGAGAGAGAGAAAGAAAGGAGAGCTAGAGAGAAAGAAGAAAGAACAGAGAGAGCAAGAAAGAGGGGAAAGAAAGAACAGAGAAAGACAGAGAGAGAAAGAAAGAAGTAAAGAAAAGAAAGAACAGAGAGAGAGAAAGAAAGAGAGGAAAGAAAAAGAAAGAGGGGAAAGAAAGAACAGAGAGAGAGAGAAAGAAAAAAGAAAGATTAGAGAGAGAAAGCGAGAACAGAGTGAGAGAAAGAAAATGAGGGAAAGACAGAACAGAGAAAGAAAGAAACAGAGAGAAAGAAATAAAGAAATGTTCTAGAAAGATACTGTAGCAGCCCGGCTCCCATTTTAGTGCCCACCTGAGCCTCCCGATGCAGGACATATCATGATCCGCTCACATGGCCGGCATCCCCGATTCCAAGGCGATCCTGCTGTCTGCGCTGTCGGAGGAGGACATGGTGATGGATCTGAAGCATTTCTAGTTCCGTCACAATCTCCTCATGAAATTATCTAATTTCCGGTCAGCTTCCAGCACATCACTTCAGGTGGAATGTCACGTGCGAGTTTTAAAATGCTCCTCGGGGCTCTGCCGTGTACTCCTGTGTTCGTGGGAAAAGCCGGCTTTGTATGCTTCGTACACACTTGGCTCCGCTCCGTTCATCCCGTACACATATGGCTCCACTCCGTACACGTGCGGCTCCTCTCCGTACACCTCGTACACGCGGCTCCGTTCCGAACGCCTCATACACACGCGGCTCCTCTCCGTACACCTCGTACACATCCGGCTCCGCTCCATACACCTCGTACACGCGGCTCCATTCCGTACACCTCATACACACACGGCTCCTCTCCGTACACCCCGTACACACACGCGGCTCCTCTCCGCACATCTCGTACACACGCGGCTCCGCTCCGTACACCTCGTACACACACGGCTCTGCTCCGTACACCTCATACACACGCGGCTCCACTCCGTACACCTCATACACACATGTGGCTCCACTCTGTACACCTCGTACACATGCGGTTCCGCTCCATACACCTCGTACACACACGGCTCCGCTCCGTACACCTCGTACACACATGGCTCCTCTCCGTACACCTCG
Organism: Dendrobates tinctorius; assembly: GCF_039654945.1. Taxonomy (NCBI): domain Eukaryota; kingdom Metazoa; phylum Chordata; class Amphibia; order Anura; family Dendrobatidae; genus Dendrobates; species Dendrobates tinctorius. The sequence continues at coordinate 64,018,797 of NW_027361687.1, forward strand.
TACACACACAGCCCTCCTACAGGTAATTGGTGAACTTCAAACGGGCCTGAACATGTGCTGGCGTGAGCAGGGGGACCTTGCGTGCCTTGCAGGATTTTAATTTATGACGGAGTAGGGTGTTAATAATGGTAATATTTGAGACTGTCATTGACCAGGTCCTCCCATGTAGTTCTGGGATGATTCCTGACCTTTCTCAGAATTCTCCTTACCCCATGAGGCGAGATCTTGCATGGAGCCCCAGACAGAGGAAGATTGACAGTAGACATCTTTTGTTTCTTCCATTTTCTAATAATTGTGCCAGCAGTTATTTCTCACCAAGCTTCTCGTCTACTGTCCTGTAACCCATTCCAGCCTTGTGCAGGTCTACAATTTTGTCCCTGGTGTCCTTAGACAGCTTTTTGGTCTTGCCCATGGTGGAGAGGTTGGAGTGTGATTGAGTGTATGGACAGGTGTCTTTTATACAGGCAATGAGTTCAAACAGGCGCAATTAATACAGGTAAAGAGTGCAGAGTAGGAGGGCTTCTTAAAGAAAAACTAACAGGTCTGTGAGAGTCAGAATTCTTGCTGATTGGTCATTGATCAAACACTTAATTCATGCAATAAAATGCAATTTAATTATTTAAAAATCATACATTGTGATTTTCTGTATTTTTTTAAGATTCGGTCTCTCACAGTTGAAGTGTGCCTACAATAAAAATTACAGACCTCTTTGTAGGTGGGAAAACTTGCAAAATCGACAGTGTATCAAATTCTTTTTTTTCCCACTCTTTACTGTATGCCACAATGGTGCTTGAATATACTGTATACCACTCTGGCGATATATACTGTGTACCACACTAGTGAAATATTATATTGTATTATACTGTATACCAAACTGGTGATGCGTGCCATATCACACCTCGAGAGTGATTATGTAGATGCGTTCTCATTGAGCTCTTCTAAGGTCGGGGTCACGCTTGCGAGTACAATGCGAGAAACTCGCGCGAGTCTCTCGCATCAATACCCGGCACTGCCATCAGCATTCGGACCGGAGCGTTCAGCTGCATAGAATTACATGCAGCCGCACACTCCGGTCCAGAGTGCTGGGTATTGATGCGAGAGACTTGCACAAGTTTCTCGCATCACACTCACAAGTGTGACCCTGGCCTAAGGGCTAAGGGCTCATACCCATCTGCGAGAAAAAAAAGGTCCGATTTCCAGACCGAAAAAACTGACGAGTGCCATGCGATTGTCATGCGAGTGCAATGCGCTATCTGTGCGATTTTTTTTTAAACGAGACATCCGTATAACATCAAACTTCTGTGAAATCAAACTGTTCACATAGGAAGCAACACTGATTGACAATCAATTTCACATGCTGTTGTGCAAATGGAATAGACAACAGATGGAAATTATTGGCAATTATCAAGACACTTTCAATTAAGAAGTGATTCTGCAGGTGGGGACCACAGCCCACATCTCAGTACCAATACTTTCTGGCTGATGTTTTGGTCACTTTTGAATGTTGGTTGTGCTTTCACACTCGTGGTAGCATGAGACGGACTCTACAACCCACACAAGTGGCTCAGGTCGTGCAGCTTATCCAGGATGGCACATCAATGCGAGCTGTGGCAAGAAGGTTTGCTGTGTCTGTCAGCATAATGTCCAGAGGCTGGAGGTGCTACCTGGAGACAGGTCAGTACACCAGGAGACATGGAGGTGGCCGTAGGAGGGCAACAACCCAACAGCAGGACCGCTACCTCCGCCTTTGTGCAAAGAGGAACAGGAGGAGCACTGCCAGAGCCCTGCAAAATGACCTCCAGCAGGCACAAATGCGCATGTGTCTGCGGTTAGAAACCGACTCCATGAGGATGGTCTGAGGGCCCGACGTCCACAGATGGGGGTTGTGCTCACAGCCCAACACTGTGCAGGCCGCTTGGCATTTGCCACAGTACACCATGATTGGCAAATTCGCCACTGGCATCCTGTGCTCTTCACAGATGAAAGCAGGTTCACACTGAGCACATGTGACAGACGTGACAGAGTCTGGAGACGCCGTGGAGAGCGATCTGCTGCCTGCAACATCCTTCAGCATGACCGGTTTGGCAGTGGGTCAGTAATGGTGTGGGGTGGCATTTCTTTGGAGGGCCGCACAGTCCTCCATGTACTCACCAAAGGTAGCCTGACTGCCATTAGGTACAGAGATGAGATCCTCAGACCCCTTGTGAGATCATATGCTGGTGCGGTTGGCCGTGGGTTCTTCCTAATGCAGGACAATGCCAGACCTCATGTGGCTGGAGTGTGTCAGCAGTTCCTGCAAGATGAAGGCATTGAAGCTATGGCTCAAAAATTTAAGCAGTTCTTTGTTTGATGGCTTGTGACTATCCATCATCTTTGATTACATTCCAGAGGTTTTCAATGGGGTTCAGGTCTGGAGAATGGGCTGCCATGTAAGGGTTTTGATGTGGTGGTCTCTTAGTTTTTTCCAGAGGTGTATATTACATATACATTATATATACACTGCTCAAAAAAATAAAGGGAACACTAAAATACCACATCCTAGATTTCTCTGAATGAAATATTCCAGTTGCAAATTTTTATTCATTGCATAGTGGAATGACTGTGAGCCCTCGCGGGCAGGGTCCCCTCTCCTTATGTACTTGTGTGTCCCTTGTCTTACACATGTTTATTATACTTGTCTATATTTCCCCTTTTCACATGTAAAGCGCCATGGAATAAATGGCGCTATATAAATGAATAATAATAATAATAATAATAATAATAATAATAATAATGTGTTCAGAACAATAAAACAAAACAATTACAGTGCCTTGCGAAAGTATTCGACCCCCTGGAACTTTTCAACCTTTTCCCACATATCATGCTTCAAACATAAAGATACCACATTTAAATTTTTGGTGAAGAATCAACAACAAGTAGGACACAATTGTGAAGTTGAACGAAATTTATTGGTTACTAGCTGAAGAGCCCGGCGCTGCCCGGGTATAATAACTAACTGTGGTTAGTTATAGCAAATTATAATTATCCTCCATCCCATAGTCCCGTGCCCATATACCCATCATACATATCCTCCATCCTGTAGTCGAGTGCCCATATACCCATCACACATCCTCCATCCCATAGTCCCATGCCCATATACCCATCACACATCCTCCATCCCATAGTCTCATTCCCATATACCCATCATACATATTCGCCATCTCATAGTCGAGTGCCCATATATCCATCACACATCCTTCATCTCATAGTCCCATGCCCATATACCCGTCATAAATATCCTCCATCCCATAGTCCCGTGCCCATATACCCACCATACATATCCGCCATCCCATAGTCCCGTGCCCATATACCCGTCATACATACAGTATCCTCCATCCCATAGTCCAGTGCCCATATACCCATCACACATCCTTCATCTCATAGTCCCATGTCCATATACCCATCATACATATCCTCCATCCCATAGTCCTGTGCCCATTTACCCATCATACATATCCGCCATCCCATAGTCCCATGCCCATATACCCGTCATACATATCCTCCATCCCATAGTCCAGTGCCCATATACCCATCACACATCCTTCATCTCATAGTCCCATGCCCATATACCCATCATACATATCCTCCATCCCATAGTCCTGTGCCCATATACCCATCATACATATCCGCCATCCCATAGTCCCGTGTCCATATACCCGTCATACATATCCTCCATCCCATAGTCTAGTGCCCATATACCCATCACACATCCTCCATCCCATAGTCAACCATTATGACATCATAATGAGTGGCGAGGCTTGCAACCTATGATGACATCAGCGTCGCCATGGCAGCCATTATGACATCATAATGAGGGGCGGGGCTTGATACATGCACACTTTTTCCCCATTATGTAGATAGGGGCAAAATTGTTTGGTGCATTGGAACGCGCGGGGTTAAAATTTCATCTCACAACATAGCCTAGGACACTCTCGGGGTCCAGACGTGTAACTGTGCCAAATTTTGTGGCTGTAGCTGCGACGGTGCGGATGCCAATCCCGGACATACACACATACATACTGTCAGGGTCCTGACAGCGCCGGCGTACAGCCTCCGCTAGGCAGGGACTCACCCGCACCGTAGGGACTCGTGGGGACAAGAACAGCCGGAAAATAAAGATGCACAGGACCTGAATGTAGAAGTTTAGCAAGCCGGCACAGGACCTACTGTCATGTGAACGGTCATGTGACTGCAAGGGGGTGGGGCTTAGCATCCTGCTTTCAAAGAAGGTAGAAAACTCAAAGTCGGGCAAAGCGGGGGTCATGCACAGTACAGGCAAGCGAGGTACAGGAGGGATAAACAGACGGGAGGTCAGACAAAGCCAAAGGTCATACACAAGATCTCAGTAAAGTACCAGGGATGAGACAGAACGGATAGTCAGAGCCAAGCAGAGAGCAAAACCAAACAGACGTAGAAGGTACCAGGCAGAATCCAAAGCAGAATCCAGAGAACAGACTGAGTCATACACAGAGAATCATGCAGCCAGAACACAGCACTAACACACTCAGGGGTCAACACACAATGCCTAGGGCGAAAGTATAACTGACGGGGGATGGGAGCTTCCTGAGGCTATAAGAAGCCTCCCCAGAACCAATGAGAGGCCACCATAATAGGTCCCAGGTGTGCAGGTGAGAGTCTGCACTGAGGTCAGAACATTAACCCCAGCAGTGCCGGTCACCCAGCACTGGTATCATGACACATACATACAGTTGTGGCCAAAAGTATTGACACCCCTGCAATTCTGTCTGATAATATTCCGTTTCTTCTTGAAAGTGATTGCAAACACAAATTTCTTTGGTATTATTATCTTCATTTAATTTGTCTTAAATGAAAAATCACAAAAGAGAATGAAGCAAAAAGCAAAACATTGATCATTTCACACAAAACTCCAAAAATGGGCCAGACAAAAGTATTGGCACCCTCAGCCTAATACTTGGTTGCACAACCTTTAGCCAAAATAACTGCAATCAACCGCTTCCAGTAAACATCAATGAGTTTCTTACAATGCTCTGCTGGAATTTTAGACCATTCTTCTTTGGCAAACTGCTCCAGGTCCCTGATATTTGAAGGGTGCCTTCTCCAAACTGCTATTTTTAGATCTCTCCACAGGTGTTCTATGGGATTCAGGTCTGGACTCATTGCTGGCCACCTTAGAAGTCTCCAGTGCTTTCTCTCAAACCATTTTCTAGTGCTTTTTGAAGTGTGTTTTGGGTCATTGTCCTGCTGGAAGACCCATGACCTCTGAGGGAGACCCAGCTTTCTCACACTGGGCCCTACATTATGCTGTAAAATTTGTTGGTAGTCTTCAGACTTCATAATGCCATGCACACGGTCAAGCAGTCCAGTGCCAGAGGCAGCAAAGCAACCCCAAAACATCAGGGAACCTCCACCATGTTTGACTGTAGGGACCGTGTTTTTTTCTTTGAATGCCTCTTTTTTTCTCCTGTAAACTCTCTGTTGATGCCTTTGCCCAAAAAGCTCTACTTTTGTCTCATCTGACCAGAGAACATTCTTCCAAAACGTTTTAGGCTTTTTCAGGTAAGTTTTGGCAAACTCCAGCCTGGCTTCATTCAGACGCCGATGGATAGTACGGGTTGACACTGTTGTACCCTCTGACTGCAGGGCAGCTTGAACTTGTTTGGATGTTAGTCGATCTTCTTTATCCAACATCGGCACAATCTTGCGTTGAAATCTCTTGTCAATTTTTCAGGTCTTTGGAGATGGATTTGTAGCCTTGAGATTGCTCATGCTTCCTCACAATTTGGTTTCTCAAGTCCTCAGACAGTTCTTTGGTCTTCTTTCTTTTCTCCATGCTCAATGTGGTACACACAAGGACACAGGACAGAGGTTGAGTCAACTTTAATCCATGTCTACTGGCTGCAAGTGTGATTTAGTTATTGCCAACACCTGTTAGGTGCCACAGGTAAGTTATAGGTGCTGTTAATTACACAAATTAGAGAAGCATCACATGATTTTTCGAACAGTGCCACTACTTTTGTCCACCCTCTTTTTTTATGTTTGGTGTGGAATTATATCCAATTTGGCTTTAGGACAATTCTTTTTGTGTTTTTTCATTTAAGACAAATTAAATGAAGATAATAATAACAAAGAATTTGTGTCTGCAATCATTTTCAGGAAGAAACTGAGTATTATCTGACAGAATTGCAGGGGTGTCAATACTTTTGGTCACAACTGTACATACATATGTGGCGCCCCTGAGGCTTCAGTTGCCACAGAGGTACTGCACTTTCTCCTAAGGTGTAGTGCCCCACCATCCAGGTAGGCTGGGAACTCCTTTCCGCATTCCAACACCTGCACCCCACACACTGGATAGTTCAGCAGGGACCCATCCATGCTTTATGCTGGAAAGGTCATAGGGTGCCTTTTGTGGTCCCTGGCTTCGTAACACGAGAGGTTCTGGGGAGGCGGGTGGAGTTAGATATAAAAGAGAGGGAAGGTGTAGGATTTCAGGTCATTCTGGAGTGAGTCCCAGAGAAGAAGGTCAGTCAGACGAGGGTCTGAGAGAGAGAGCAGGCTGACAGCAGCTCAGCCTGAGAGGAGCTCAAGGCGGAGGAAGGCAGTCAGTCAGGAGAGGCTGAGGACTGGTCTTAGTGGAACGAGCTCCCTAGGGAAGGAAGATGAGAAAGAGACGTAGACTGGAGACTACAGATTCCATAAGAGAGATAGAACAGATCGGAACGAAGGAGAATAGAACGACGGTGGGAAGCTGGTTGAAGAAAGATAGAGAACCCTTCCAGTCCAGAGAGCGCAAAGGCTGGGGCCCGGTCCCCGAGGTTGATTGGATCTTTATGTCCGGCAACAGACACCGGAGGAGTAGTGAGCCGCTAATGCCTTGCTCCCATCATACAAAACAGAAGCCGCGGAGACACCATCACATGTTTCTCAACGCAAGCAATGACCAGCCAGGTCTTTCCCCGGGATGGAACAACCACAGGAAGGGCAGTCTCCAATGAAGGAAACCACCTATGCCAAAACATGGTATCCATCCACAGACAGCTGTTTCGGGGTATTGCCCCTCATCAGTGTGGAGTAGTAAACTGGCTGGTAGGAGCAATGCCTAGTAAAAGACTGTGAAAAATGAGGATGAATGAACTCATGGAGATCAACATCCAACACTGCGGAGACACCATCACGTGTTTCTCAACGCTGTGATTCTAGAGCACTGCCCCCATCCCTTATGGGAAATATGCAAAACATGCAAAACAGAAGCCGCGGAGACACCATCACATGTTTCTCAACGCAAGCAATGACCAGCCAGGTCTTTCCCCAGCAAGGAACAACCACGGGAAGGGCAGTCTCCAATGTCCAATGAAGGAAACCACCTATGCCAAAACATGATATCCATCCACAGACAGCTGTTTCGGGGTATTGCCCCTCATCAGTGTGGAGTAGGAAACGGACTGGTAGGAGCAATGCCTAGTAAAAGACTGTGAAAAATGAGGATGAATGAACTCATGGAGATCAACATCCAACACTGCGGAGACACCATCACGAGTTTCTCAACGCTGTGATTCTAGAGCACTGCCCCCATCCCTTATGGGAAATATGCAAAACATGCAAAACAGAAGCCGCGGAGACACCATCACATGTTTCTCAACGCAAGAAATGACCAAAACATGGTATCCATCCACAGACACAGTCTTTTACTAGGCATTGCTCCTACCAGCCAGTTTCCTACTCCACACTAATGAGGGGCAATACCCCGAAACAGCGAAACAGCTGTCTGTGGATGGATACCATGTTTTGGCATAGGTGGTTTCCTTCATTGGAGACTGCCCTTCCCGTGGTTGTTCCTTCCCGGGGAAAGACCTGGCTGGTCATTGCTTGCGTTGAGAAACATGTGATGGTGTCTCCGCGGCTTCTGTTTTGCATGTTTTGCATATTTCCCATAAGGGATGGGGGCAGTGCTCTAGAATCACAGCGTTGAGAAACACGTGATGGTGTCTCCGCAGTGTTGCGGAGACTGCCCTTCCCGTGGTTGTTCCTTCCCTGGGAAAGACCTGGCTGGTCAGATCGCTCTCCACAGCATCTCCAGACTCTGTCACGTCTGTCACATGTGCTCAGTGTGAACCTGCTTTCATCTGTGAAGAGCACAGGGGGCCAGTAGCGAATTTGCCAATCCTGGTGTTCTGTGGCAAATGCCAAGCATCCTGCACGGTGATGGGCTGTGAGCACAACCCCAATCTGTGGACGTCGGGCCCTCAGACAATCCACATGGAGTCAGTTTCTAACCATTTGTGCAGACATATGCACATTTGTGGCCTGCTGGAGATCATTTTGCAGGGCTCTGGCAGTGCTCCTCCTGTTCCTCCTTGCACAAAGGCAGAGGTAGCGGTTCTGCTGCTGGGCTGTTTCCCTCCTACAGCCCTCTCCACATCTCCTGGTGTACTGGCCTGTCTCCTGGTAGCGCCTCCAGCCTCTGTACACTACACTGACAGATACAGCAAACCTTCTTGCTACAGCTCGCATTGATGTGCCATCTTGGATGGCCTGCACTACCTGAGCCACTTGTGTGGGTTGTAGAGTCCGTCTCATGCTACCACGAGTGTGAAAGCACACCCAACATTCAAAAGTGACCAAAACATCAGCCAGAAAGCATTGGTACTGAGATGTGGTCTGTGGTCCCCACCTGCAGAATCACTCCTTTATTGAGGGTGTCTTGATAATTGCCAATAATTTCCATCTTTTGTCTTTTCCATTTGCACAACAGCATATGAAACTGATTGTCAATCAGTGTTGCTTCCTAAGTGGACAGTTTGTTTTCACAAAAGTTATATTCTGTTTATGTGTTCCCTTTATTTTTTTGAGCAGTGTATATACTGTATATAATATAAATTGCCAGTTCATTTTCCCACGCTCAAGAGTTCAGTGGGGGTCAGGCTGTGAGGGTGTGCAGCATCAGTGACATCACCTCTATTCACTCAAGCTGCTTCTCTCAGCTGGCCTGAACTGCTGTGACCTCAGGACCAGCATTTTCCCATGGTCCTGAGGTCACAGCAGTTCAGGCTGGCTGCGAGAACAGCTTCAGTGAATAGAGGTAATGTCACTGATGCTGCGCTCCCTCACAGCCTGACCCCCACTGAACTCTTGAGCGTGAGAAAATGAACAGGCATTTTTCCATGCTCAAGAGTTCATCTCAGTTCAGGCTGTGAAGGAGTCTGCGCTGGCAGCATTTCATTCATTCACCAGTAGTTTGCAGCCGGGACGGTCGCATCTTGGCACCGTCCTGGTTGCAAACTGTATATCCCCCAGATATGGATTACGGCGTGGGACAGAACGCCAGACATGTATGGTATATTGTTGGTTTATTTTTTTATGTTTTTACTGGAGAAGGAGGGCTTCGGGGAATAAGCAGAGGTTGTAAGTATGGTTTAATTAAGAACAATAAAGGAGTCTGTGTGTTTATTTTAAATAAAGGATTTTTTAAAGGGTGTCTGTGTTTTATTTTACTATTTGACTATATGGGGTTAGAAATGGGGGTGTCTAATTGACACATCTTCATTATTAACCTTGGGGCTTGATGTCACAAAGGTGACATCAACTCCCCCACTATTACCCCATATGCCACTGCTACAGAGCAGTGGGTTGAGCAAGGCTGTGTGCCAGAATTGGTGCATCTTACAGAAACGTATTTTCTGGGATGGCTGAGAGCTGGTTTGTACCCGGAAGGGGTGGGGCACTATCCATGGCCCCCTTGTAGGCTATAAATATCAGCTCTCAGCTGTCTACATAGCTATTGCTAGCTATAAATAATAGGGGGACCCCACGCCATTTTTTTCCTTGAAATAATCATTTATTCATTAAATACATGTCCAGAATTTGGCACAAACACTATACCAATTGTATTTGTCACTGATATATATATATTTATATATATACAGTATATATATAATATGTATATATATATTTTATATATTATATATTATATATATACTGTATGTATTATGTTTTTATATTCTATATATATATATTTTACATGTATATATTATATGTGTATATATCATATATATATTATATATATTCTATATATATTACATTATATATAATATATTCTACAATAATTTTATTTATTTTTTATTATATGTATATATAATATATATACCGTATGTGTGTGTGTATATATATATACATATATATATATATATATATATATATAACAGGTACAACATATGTTTTTTTAAATGAAAATTAAAGATATTTTATTTTTCGGAGCATTTTGTTGTAGTTTTGTAATTATGCTGTCCTTTCTTCATCCTGCATCCATTAGTTTTATATTTAGATAAAATTGGTCCTATTTTTATAGATTTTTTTTTATTTCTAGTGAATCTGTTCATACAAAAACTAATTATATTCATTTTACAATTATTAATTCTTAATGGTTCCTCATTGTTACCATAAAGATATTTGTATTAATATTTCCTAATGAGAAACAAGACCACGCATTAAAATTGATGAATATTGCACAGTTACAATCATATAGTGTAAGAGAATACCATGTATTTGTTTTTTATTTTTTTAATCTTTTATTTTTACATTTTTTGTGTAAAAATTTGTTTTTTTACATTTTAGTGTTTTCACATGATGACACAATAGATAAATCTATCTTGGCCCCAATCTGCAGCTAAATTTGCATTAACCATTTTTTGTAACTGCTTCGCAAAGAAAGCAAAATTGCTATTAAAGTTTTTAACCATTTTGTTATTTGTTTGCCCTTTTTGCGTATACAATTACCCAATGAATTGGCTGATTTTTTTTCTGCTTTTACCTAAAAGCCTTTTTACTTTTTTTATTTGATTAATCTGAATGAAAAGTAAGAATGCATGTTTGTTCCATTTAGACTATTTTAAAAATGATTTTCCATGTCTAAGAGTTGGACACCCTTTGGGTGAGGCTTTCCTTTGTAGTAAAATGCTGTAAATATATTCTAAAAATGGCATGCAAAGCATTTCGCCATTGAATAAAAAAATGGCTGATTTACTCAAGGACAAAGCACATACACACAGTCTGAAATTGAAAAAAAAATGTCCAGAAACATTAATTAAAAAAAAAATCTGTTTTAGATTTTGCCCTTTTTTGTTAGCACTGAAATAAAAATGAAGGTATTATACAAATTATTTTCTTTATGTTTTGGATGGGAAATGATTACTTATTGAATGGCCGCAATACACTATTCTGCCCACTAGGGGCTGTAATGCACCACCCAAGTGGCCCATCACTTGCCTGCAGAAAATCTCGTACTTAGATGTTGTGTTTTGAAGCATTTTCATCCTTCACATCTCTGCTCCTGGCTATGCTTTGAAATCCTTGACTGTGAGGAATTTCAGAGCAGGATATTTTTTTTCTACCCTATCAAACAAAAGAGATTTGTTTTTTTTTTCTTTTTCCCCTCCCGTCCTCAAATGGAAGTGCTGGCTGCGTCCTTACCTTTGTCTACAAACTACCCAGCTGCTTTGGGCTGATATCCCTTAATACGTTTCATATCCTTCTTGGATTCTGTCCAAATGATGCTCGTTGAGCTTGGTCTTTATACAATGTGGGATCAGATGGTTTTCGGGCAGTATGATTACAATTTTCCATGGAAAATAAAGTTGTTGTCGCCTGGGTTTGATGGACTGTGGATGACGCTGGTTGTTCTAGAGCTGCCATTATTGTTATTATTATTTCCTGCTGTATACGAGTGCTGAAAAGAGGGGGAATAATGATCTAAATCCTGATTTTCTCGTATAAAGCGTCTGCTAAAAGTGCCAAACCGGCATGTACCAAATGCTGCTGCCACCCTCGCTTTCAGGCTATGTCACTGAGTATGGACCCACAGGATGAAATGGTCACGTTCTTGACTAATGCCGCTTTTGACTTGTAGGCAAAAAAATCTATTGGCATCATGGTGATGTGCGGTGCCAAAAATGTGCTATCAATGAGGTAGCAGTTGGTTATCTTTTGGCATTACATAGGAGAATATATACAGCACACTCTTTGATGCTTTACTACCATGCTTGCTAACAAAGCCAATTTTGCCATGAAAGCCTTGTAAAAAAAAAATATGGAGTGCTTGTTGCTGAAATTAGGGTCTCTCTTAACATTTTGGGGGCATTCATAGGCTTTCTGTCACTTGCCATAAATCTGTATTTTTTTAACTCAGTGTAAATGCCGCTCTTCTCCTCAATCTACGAGTAGCAATGGTTTTGTTTTTTCTCCCACACCTCTCCATTTCTCTTCCCTGTGTATAAATCTAGTGTTATAGCCAAATGGGCGCGGTCCTCAAGAAGATGCTCACAGAGAAGAGTTGAAGACCATGCCCACTTGGTCTGTTTAAGAGACAGTCAGCATATGCCAGGCATGGCACGGGCTCAGCTCCTGAGCCTGCTCCATATATGGGGGCCCAATCTAGGACATACTATTCCATTCAATTTTGAGTAAGGGTTAAATGACCCATGATTTAGGGTGCTTAAAAATTGATACATTTCCTTTAGGCTGGGTTCATACTGCGTTATGGCAGTCCGTTAGACGGACTGCATTACACCGCGGCATAACGCAGAGTAACGCAATCCGTTAACGCTGCCATTCACTTCCATTAGGAGCGCATCGCTAGCACATGCCAAAATCAGCATGCGCTAGCGATGTGCCATCATTCTGGGATGGAGCCTCGGCCGCGGGCTGCAGCGTCTGAGGCTCCGTCACCGTTAGTGCAGATGAATCATCTGCTCTAGCGGTATAGCATAACGCGATTGCGTTATGCTATAGCGTTAAGGCAGCCCGTCAACGCTATGCGTTGAACGGGCTGCCTTAACGCAGTATGAACCTGGCCTTATAACTTCTCTGTCCTCTGCAGCTTCCCAGTCCAACTAAAGAGGTTTTGCTAATAATTAAAATGTACGCTATGGGTAAATCTTTTCAATATGAAAAAACTTTAGTGAAATGTGACTTAAAATTATGCAAGGACATGAGGGACGATTTGGATTTCCTAGCAGCTCTTTCTAACAAGGACAATATTTATTAGAGGGTAAATGTTTAAAGTCTTAAAGTTTACATATGTTTTAGCCACTATATATAATTTTGTTTGGTGGGTGGTCCGGTTCCAGAGACCCACACAGATCGCTTGAAGAAAGAGCCAGAAGTGCTCAGGAATGTATAGGATCAATGGAAAGTCTACGACACTTTACACACCTCCTCAAGTATTAACTGAGCTATTCTGCATTTCCTATTGGATGATCTGTTGGGTCCTAGGAAAAGGAGCCCCATTGATCAAAACTACTAAATAGTGGCACTGTATATCAAAATGTTTTTTAATGTTTAGTTAACCCTTAAAAAACTGCATAAAATATTGTGAAATATCCCTGCATCGTGACTTTTCTTGGTCTACAGAGTCTTTCTTAAATTATACAGACCTAAAGAAAATTATTTTGGCCTCCATTGGATAAATAGAGCCCAATGAGTAACATGGGCTCCAAATGTGATGTGTCACGGTCACGTGTGTCTGGACGCAGCGAGTACCGCAAGGCGAACCCATGACACGCGTGACCCTGGATACACCGCCTCCAGTGGGGCGAATTTAAATAATAAAACATGCAGCTGGATACGCCGCCTCCAACTGGCGAATTTAGGTATTACACGTTATACATACAGTAGTCTGGAAACCCCGCCTCTAGTAAGGCGAATTTAAATAATAAAGGGGGAACCTGGGTAACATTAACAATGGTGGGCCCTGCAATAGGGAATAGGGAAGTGGAGACATCCTGAACTCCCCTGAGCTAGTGTCCCTGCACTCCTAACGTTCCCTATGCCAGTTCCGCACCGGGCGACGCACAGGAATCTAAAAACCCTAGCTCGCCCTGAACCTAAACCCTCACTAGGGAATTGGTTGGTGCAGAATCTAATCCCACCACTGCACTAAACACACATGAGGGAAAATGACAATACAGGGGGAACACCACTTAGCTTTGCTCTGTTGCGTACGCTCCTAGCAACAGAGCCAACCACCTGTGTGCATCTTCTCCTCCACCCGGAACCATCACCATAACTGGATCCTTCACCATAGTGCAGCCTTGGAGCAGAGTCCACCACCAATTGCAGAAGTTCAGTAGCAGAGTCCCAAAGATGAGTTCAGCTCCTGCCCAAACAGTCAAGCATGCTTGAGTCCAGCTCTCAGCAACCAAGTCCTGCATGCTGAGTGCAACTCTCTCCATAGTCGCGACTCCACCAAGCCATGCAAGCACTTCCTGCCGACACCATAAACTGTGACTCCACCACACCATGCCAGCCCTTCTTGCAGACCACATAGCTGCCACTCGTCCCCTCTGGCTGGGCTGCGCAGGACTCATGTTCAGCTCCTTCGTTACCCAGGCTTGCTTCCCAAATGACGAACACAATATCACCAACAGTGATTGAACACACCTGACTTTCTTTTATAGAGCCTAACACCTGATTTGTAATTAAGTGCACATTAAACCAAAGAAACTATAGTGCACTACCGCTCACCACCACCGGGGCAACTTAGAATGAACGACACCACGTGTAATAATTGTAATGGCCACCGGGGGCAATCAACCCACTTTGGCACCAAGCCAAAGGAAAAAAAGTTCACTTTGTGCATTTAAACTGTCAGATCCACCTTGGATCATGACATGATGTGAGCAGAGCCTTCACATAATGAATTCTGGGTATAGTTGGTCTGCAGGAATCTCAGGCACATCAGTAATCTGCGCCCACTGGATGGGAGCCGTGTGTCACGGGGGCTTAGTTCAACTAAGGCTGAAATACCCGGGGCCCCTGTGGTGTCCCTTTTACTAGGGGAAACCCTGTCTGACCCTCAACCCAGGGTTTTTGCTGAAGGTGCAAATGCCTGAGCCTCCGACCTTTCCTTATCTCCTGCTCAGCCCTGCACTTAACCCTCCACCCTCCACCCAGTGAGGAGTCACACCACCAAAGCTCCCACACAAATAATGACAGACAGGGAGAACTTAAACTGCACTGCGCCGCACACACACAGGAATAAACAGTAATGTGAACAGGGCACAACTAAACACAAATATGGGAAGGAGAAAGGATAACGACGGATCATACGACACCAGATATGAATCTCTCTCTCTTGAACACCTCCACTCCAGACCGGAACCACTTGGTATGAAACACAAGCTATAATCGGCGACGCCCATATGCCAGTATGACTATTTAAAGACCGTGGGCGTGACTAACCTTCCAACCTGGTCTCGAGCAGGATTAACCCCCGAGAGCCTGAAGATCAAACCGGCGCCACTGAGGCTATAGTGGCTGGAGGTGGAACTACCTCTGCCTGCCGGATGCTGTGGTGTGAACAGCGTCCGACATGACAGTACCCCGTCTTCTACGAGGGACCCCAGGGCCCTCAAGACTCATAGGACCCAGCTTGTCCGGATGACGACGGTGAAAAGAACTGACCAGCCGATCCGCATGTATGTCTGAGGCTGGAACCCAAGACCTCTCCTCTGGACCATACCCCCGCCAGTGCACCAAATACTGAAGAGTACGGCGTACTACTCGAGAGTCCACCACCTTGGCGACCTCGAACTCTAACTCGCCATCCACCATGACTGGAGGTGGCATCGGCGTCGTGTCCACCAAGCCTACCACCTTTTTCAATAAAGCCCTGTGAAAAACGTTATGTATTCTGTACACCGCAGGAAGTTCCAACCGATAAGCCACTGGGTTAATGATGGCAGAAATCCTAAAAGGCCCAATAAACCTTGGACCCAGTTTTAAAGATGGGATTTTGAGTTTTATGT
The DNA here is from genome assembly GCF_039654945.1 of Dendrobates tinctorius. Lineage (NCBI taxonomy): Eukaryota > Metazoa > Chordata > Amphibia > Anura > Dendrobatidae > Dendrobates > Dendrobates tinctorius. Next base: position 64,034,615 of record NW_027361687.1, read on the forward strand.
TCTTCGTAGCTAACCACACCCATTCACCCACACACAGGTCCGGACCTGGCACGCGTCTACTGTCAGCCACCCGTTTGTACCTGGCACTCATGCTCAACAAACGCTGTTTCACCCGCCTCCAGACTGATGACAATTGGGCTCCTAGCTGATCCTCCTCCGGGACACCCCCGGAGTCACCCTGACGTAAGGTACAAAACTGAGGATGTTGACCGTACACACAAAAGAATGGAGACTCTCCTGATGACTCTTGGCGGTGATTATTTAATGCGAATTCGGCCAGAGGAAGGAAAGTAGACCACTCCTCCTGGTTGTCGGACACAAAGCATCGTAAATACTGTTCTAGATTTTGGTTCATGCGCTCAGTTTGTCCATTAGACTGTGGATGAAACGCCGATGAATGTGACAACTTGATCCCCAACCTAGAGCAAAAAGCTTTCCAAAACCTCGCCACAAATTGCGTACCCCTATCAGATACTATGTCAGACGGTACTCCGTGGAGTCTGACCACCTCCTTCACAAATACCTGAGCCAACGTCTTAGCATTGGGCAAAGAGGACAACGCCACAAAATGCGCCATCTTTGAAAAACGGTCAACCACCACCAGGATGACCGTGTTCCCTGCCGAGGCTGGCAAGTCAGTGATAAAATCCATGGAGATTTATGTCCATGGCCTATTGGGTACCCCCAGAGGCTGTAGCGTGCCAGCAGGACGGGTTCGGGGTGACTTAGCCCTAGCGCACGTGATGCAAGCTGCCACGTACGAGACCATGTCCTGCCGGATTTTGGGCCACCAGAAACGACGCGATACCAGCTCTAAGGTGCCCTTCACCCCTGGGTGACCAGCCAGTACCGAATCGTGGTGTTCCTTCAACACCTTAGGCCGAAGATGCAGGGGTACAAATGATTTGTTGGCGGGAAGTCCTGGTGGTACCTCCTCTTGGGCCTCGGCAATCTCCGCCTCTACCTCAGTCGTGAGAGCCGAGACCACTACCCCTTTCTGGAGGATGGGTACCGGCTCTTCCCGAGGTTCTCCCCCCGGAAAACACCTAGACAAAGCATCCGCCTTGGTGTTTTTAGCCCCGGGACGGTACATCACAAGAAAATTGAAAAGAGTAAAAAACAATGCCCAGCGAGCCTGCCTAGGAGACAGACGCTTGGCCGACTCCAGGTAGAGCAGATTCTTATGGTCGGTGATAACTGTGACCTGGTGAGCCGCCCCCTCCAAGAAGTGTCGCCATTCCTCAAAAGCCAGTTTGATGGCCAACAACTCCCTGTTGCCGATATCATAATTCCGTTCGGCCGGCGACAGCTTCTTGGAGAAGTAGGCGCATGGATGCATCTCGCTCAAGGACGAGCCTTGAGACAGTACTGCCCCCACTCCCACCTCCGACGCATCAACCTCTACCACAAAAGGTTTAGACACGTCTGGTTGCACCAGAATGGGGGCTGAAGCAAAACTATTCTTCAGACGCTCAAATGCACGTATAGCCACCTCAGGCCAGTTCGCCAGATCGGCACCCTTCTTTGTCATGTCCGTGAGCGGTTTGGCGACAGTCGAAAAGTGTTTTATAAATTTCCTATAATAATTCGCAAACCCAAGGAACCGCTGGAGTGCTTTCAGACTCTCCGGCCTCTCCCATTGCAACACCGCTTGCACCTTAGCGGTGTCCATTTTAAAACCGGCTGCGGACACAATATATCCCAAAAAGGGCAACTCCTGGACAAAAAATAAACATTTTTCCAGCTTAGCATAGAGCTGGTTCTCCCGGAGCAACTGTAACACCTGCCTAACATGCTCCAAATGAGTGTCCCGATCGCTAGAATAAATGAGGATATCATCCAGGTATACAATCACAAATCTCCCCAGGACATGAGCAAATACATCATTAATAAAATGTTGGAAAACGGCAGGCGCGGTGGTCAACCGAAACGGCATAACCAGACTCTCAAAATGACCCTCAGGAGTGTTAAACGCTGTCTACCACTCATCCCCCTGACAGACCCTTATGAGGTTATACGCCCCCCTGAGGTCCAGCTTGGAAAACCATTTCGCCCCTGCTACCTGGTTGAACAAATCCGGGATCAACGGCATTGGGTAGGGATCACGGATAGTAATCTGGTTTAACTCTCGGAAATCCAGACACGGGCGTAACCCCCCATCTTTCTTCTTAATGAAGAAAAACCCCGCGGCTACAGGCGAGGACGAAGGCCGGATGTGATGTAGTCTTTCAGAGCTTGTCTCTCAGGACCAGAAATATTAAACATCCTGGCCTTAGGTAATTTGGCCCCGGGTTTTAACCTAATAGCACAGTCATAGGCTCTATGTGGAGGCAGTTCTGAGCAACCCTTCTCAGAGAAAACATCCGCGAAATCCTGCAAAGCCTCCGGCAGGCTGGGCGTCACGGCGGACACACATGTGGCCAAGCAATTGTCTTGGCAGAAACCACTCCATTGTACTATGTCCTGAGTTTTCCAATCAATTACCGGGTTGTGCCTGGACAGCCATGGAAAACCCAGGACCATTTGAGCTGGGAGATTACGGAGGACCCTACATGTAACCGACTCAGAATGTAGGACCCCAATGTGGAGTTTCACCTCTGCCACAAACTCAGTAATCTCCCCTTGAGGGAGGGGAACAGCATTAATGGTCACCACCTGTATGGGGTGAGGAAGTTTTTCGATCTTAAACCCGGCGGTGTGTGCAAACTCCTCATCTATGAGATTGGTGGCGGAACCGCTATCCACAAACACTGATATAGGTAGCTCTCTGCCGGCGATAATAACCTTGGCAGGGAGCATACATTGAGATACCATCATGGAGGATATGCATACGCTCAGTTGGGTCTCCTCCATACCCTCTGAGCTTAACAGTTTTCCGCCGGTGTGACCCTCTTAGGTAGTACCGGGCAAACGTTAACATAATGACCTCCTTTACCACAGTAGAAACATGCTCCGGGCTTCCGGAATCCCGGAGCGCGAGGCTGAACCTGTGCCACGCCAGCAATCTGCATAGGTTCAGGGGACTCATCTACTTCAACCACACCTGCACCTCTGTTTTCCCCCAGAGGTAGCGTCTCCTGTGCCCCCTGACGAAAACGGTGATCAATACGTATCACCAAACTCATGGCAGACTCCAATGATGCCGGAGTCTCATACATCAGGAGGGCTTGTTTCACCCTCCCTGATACCCCATGAATAAACTGGCTCCGCAGTGCTGGGTCATTCCACTGTGTGTCTACAGCCCAGCGGCGAAATTCCGAACAATAGTCTTCTGCCAAGCGCTCCCCCTGGCGGAGGGCGCGGATTTTAGATTCCGCTAGAGCCAGTCGGTCAGGGTCATCGTAAATGAGCCCGAGGGCAGAAAAAACATTATCGACCGAATGAAATGTAGCAGAGTCAGCTGGTAAGGAAAATGCCCATGCTTGGGGGTCACCACTCAGTAATGACAACACCAGCCCTACTCGCTGGGTCTCATTACCTGAGGATATTGGCCGCATGCGGAAGTATAATTTGCAGGCCTCCCGAAATACGACAAATTTGCTGCGATCGCCTGAAAATCGTTCTGGCAGCGGAAACTTCGGCTCTGCACCGATACCTGCAGATGCCGTTTGCACCTTTGCTACTACCAGGCCCTGCTGCTGAACTGCCCCTTTCAACTCGGAGACCTGTATGGACAGCGCCGCCAACTGGCGGGTTATGGAATCTAATGGATCCATGGACTCCTGAAAAAATGTGGGCCGATTATAATGTCACGGGGGCTTAGTTCAACTAAGGCTGAAATACCCGGGGCCCCTGTGGTGTCCCTTTTACTAGGGGAAACCCTGTCTGACCCTCAACCCAGGGTTTTTGCTGAAGGTGCAAATGCCTGAGCCTCCGACCTTTCCTTAACTCCTGCTCAGCCCTGCACTTAACCCTCCACCCTCCACCCAGTGAGGAGTCACACCACTAAAGCTCCCACACAAATAATGACAGACAGGGAGAACTTAAACTGCACTGCGCCGCACACACACAGGAATAAACAGTAATGTGAACAGGGCACAACTAAACACAAATATGGGAAGGAGAAAGGATAACGACGGATCATACGACACCAGATATGAATCTCTCTCTCTTGAACACCTCCACTCCAGACCGGAACCACTTGGTATGAAACACAAGCTATAATCGGCGACGCCCATATGCCAGTATGACTATTTAAAGACCGTGGGCGTGACTAACCTTCCAACCTGGTCTCGAGCAGGATTAACCCCCGAGAGCCTGAAGATCAAACCGGCGCCACTGAGGCTATAGTGGCTGGAGGTGGAACTACCTCTGCCTGCCGGATGCTGTGGTGTGAACAGCGTCCGACATGACACCGTGAGAACCACCTCTCTTGATTAGGTAGCCTGGTGCGCCATCATCGTTGAGGCATGATGCACATGTGACGACATGCCAGGCCAGCTAATCAAAAGCAGAGCCTTGAATGCTGTCAGACAAGAGGCAGTTCTTAGTACAAATTACTGAGGTAGACAATGGACCGGGTGCTGTGAATTCATTTGCGCTAACTCTAATTCTAAACAAAATATTTTCTCATGAGATATGTAAAAAATAACACAACTAAATTTGTCTCATTCTCTCAAGTAGCCAACTATTAATTATTTGGATCTGTTTTTGGCAAAGCTGAGTGACACCTAATATGACTGCCATTACAGTGGTTGTGCTCTTTCCTATGTCAATAATTTTTCTCATATGCAAAAGAAAGGGTTGGGATTTTATCAGTGTTTTTGATCCAAGAGTCACAAATGTCCTAATCCTCCTGACAGATAGCATAAATTGAACTTAAAGAAGTTCTTTCCAGGCTTGATGTTAGGTGAACCTTTCACTACCCTATGGTGTCTTTGATCTTCCTTCAGACTCAGGCTGGACAGTCGTCTTGAATATTTTAGGCAGTGTCCCATTCTTGCAGACTCTATCCGGAGCCACTTTATATGGGGGGAGGTAATTTAGTTATTTCTCAGACATGTCCTGCAGATTTGGCTGGTTGAGGCCTATTCATTTGGATTTCACGGCCTGTCACAGCTCTCATTTCTCTATCTGGGGTAGTCTACACTACATGATTCTCACTAGAGACTTGACCATCACCAACACCCCCTGACAGACTAAGTCTCTCCAAACTACACTCAATATGAGAGCCAAACCACTTGTACTGGCACTTGGGGTAAGCATGAACGATAAATCAAGGCCATCAATTCTTCTAATGTCAGGAGGGGTGCAGTTGCCACTCTGAAGTCATTTCAGGACAATTGCTGCCTAACAATTACTACTGAGCATCTGCAAAATTATTAATAATACCAGTAATAAAATCGGTAATAATCATGATGATGATGATGAAACCTGAATTTTAAATATAATAATAGTAGGGGCATTCTGCTCCAAAATACACACAAAAACAGCTTCAGATACACTTTAAGAAATCTTCCAATGACTTCAATGGAAAACCCACCTAGAGTGCACATTGCGCTGTTTTTTCCCCCACGTGTTCTTTTCAGCATAGCAAAAAAAAGTCAGTACTTGAAAAAAAATACTCTACCAAATCAGTCCCAGCAGAAAAATGGCCTTTACATAAAAAATCTGTAAAAAAGTGTCTAGTACGACAATACGCGTAGTGTGTCTCTTGTCCTTGCCACCTATCTCACGATACAATTTCACTTATTATTTATTCCTTTTTTCTTTCACCATCAAGGGATAGAGTTTTGTTATTGTATATCTCTATATTCTACATAATTTATAGAGATTATGGGCCTGATTCAATACTGCATTTGTGGCTTTCTAAAAGTCACTTCTTTTTGTTTGTCTGTTTTTTTTTTTTAGTTAGCCATAGTGATGAGCGAACGTGCTTGGATAAGGTGCTAACCGAGAGACTTCGGCGTGCTCAAAAAATATGTTCAAGTCCCCATGGCTGCATGTCTCGCGACTGTTCGACAGCTACAACACATGCAGGGATTTGTCTGTCTGTTAGGCAATCCCTTCATGTGTTGCGGCTATTGAACAGTCTCGAGACATGCAGCCACGGACATCCGATCATATTATTCGAGCACTCAGAAATCACTTGGTTAGCACCCGAGCATGCTCGGATAAGGTATTCGCACATCAATAGAGCCACTATGGGTGCCGTTTAGGTTTTTAAGATGTTTCTGCCCTAATTCATTTGTGATGCAAACATACTCTGGAGCGATTTTATGCACGCCTGAATGTTTGGTACAACTTTTGGGACTTTGTGTAGCAAAAAAGCAAATTTATCCTTGTTATGATCAGACATAGATTAGGGCTTATTTGGAGTCAGTTACATTAAATTTGACAGATACCTGATGGAAATCTAAAACATATTTGGGATTTTTTTTAAACAGATATGTCAAAACTCTTATGGCTCCAATATAAAGGAACACAAGGATTATGTGGACAGAGTCCAAACATCTCCTAGGCAAGGGAGGAAGCAAAAGACAATACTGACATTACAGCAGGGGATCACAGAGGATTCATTTTGTGAGGTAAAATATTTCACTGACTGTTTTTAAACAATATTTCACCTCACAAAATGTATCCGCTGCGATCTCCTGCTGTAATGTCAGTATTGTCTTATGCTTCCTCCCCTGCCCAGGAGCTGTGGTATGTTCTGTACACGGTCAGACACAGGCAATTTTTTTAAATGGATTTATAGGTAGATGATGGATAAATATGACATGGATATACATAGTATAATAAATAGATATTTATATATACATACGACAGACATAGATAGGTGGATAAAAAGATGCACATACACATAGATAGATGCTTCATAGCTATGAGATAGATATAGATAGATTGTGTGATATATAAACAGATATTTAATATTGTAAGGTGATCACAGGAGAGATATGGGGTAGACAGTTCAAAGAAGTGAGCACAGATGGGAGCAGTCAGCACATGGGGAAAGAGAGAGTGGATAGGTGGGTGAACACATGGGTGGGAGAGATTCTCAACGCTGTAAAGTCTGACCCCATTGTGACATTACCGCCCTCCCAATGCGATCGCCTTGGGCCTCCTTCTAGTCTGAATATATTGTCAATTAAACGATCGAGAGAAATAGGCTACCATAAACCTCTCTGCATCATAGGGATGCAGTAATCCGCCATCATGGTGATATCTAGCAAGACATTGAGAATGTCACTGATGAGCAGATAGTGACTTGACCTTGTGTAGAGAGTAGGTCATGTTTTCAATCATGGTCAGGGAGTTTGTGGATTTTTGGGTGGGCTGTGTAGTCTAAGAGTGAAGTTAATCCAAAAAGGAGTAAGATTTAGGAGTTTTGCTGAGGACTATGAAATGGGCCAACCCAAAAATAGCCAAGGTAGAATGGGTTGCAATTGCATGAAGTTTCAGCCTTGTTGCGCTTTAACTGGGTATAGAAGAAAAAGCTGATTGGGGATACTGGCTGCGTGGAGTCACAAAGTGACCTGTAAGATTTCAATTCTGTAGTGTGGTGGTCTGATTGAGAGCGTGGTACGGGTTGGCTTACGGGAGGACTGAGTTGCAGAGCCGGAAATGGAGAATGGACCTTCTTACAAAAAACTAATAATAGTATACTAGTCATATTTTGGATTTTCATTTACAGTTTGTGAAGGCTGGAGAGGTCTATGTGCAGGAAAAAAGTACCTGAGGTGTTTGTGAAGTTGACATTGACCAGCCGTGAGTTAGGGTGAGTGCACACACTGCGGATTCAGCTGCGGATTTTTCCACGCGGATTTGCAGGTAAAACCGCAGGTAAAGTGACCTGCGGTTTATCTGCGGATTTGCCTGCGGGTTTCTCCTGCGGTTTGACACCTGGACAATGGAGCAGGTGTCATACCGCTGTGGATTCCGCAGAAAGAATTGACATGCTGCAGATTTAAAACCCCAGCAAATCCGCACGGAATAATACGCAGCATGTGCACTGCGGTTTTGAAATCCCATTGCTTTGCATTGTAATGTACAATGCCTGCGGAACTTCTGCGGATCCACAGGGCCAAATCCGCTGCGGATCCGCAGCAGAATCCGCAAAGTGTGCACACACCCTTAAGGCCCCGTCACACATAGCGATCTCGCTAGTGAGATCGCTGCTGAGTTACAAGTTTTGTGACACAACAGCGATCTCACCAGCGAGATCGCTGTGTGTGACAGCGATCAGCGACCGGCCCCCCTGCCGGTATCGCTGATCGTTCTTGGAAACCTCTGGACATTTTTTCCATCGCTGGTCTCCCACTGGCCAGCACGCATTGCTGCGTGTGACAGGCAGGAGACCAGCGATCAACTGGTAACTAACGTACACATCGGGTATCCAAGGGACGTGCGTCCCTTAGACACCTGATGTGTATGTTAGTTACCAGCGCGCTGATGCAGGGAGTCGGTAACTAACGTACACATCGGGTATCTAAGAGACGCACGTCCCTTGGATACCCGATGTGTACCTTAATTACCAGCTCCCTGCATCAGCGCGCTGGTAACTAACGTACACAGTGACGCCGCGCTGATCGCCAGCGATCATGTAGCGACTCACCAGCGATCCTGACACATTGATATCGTTGTCGGGATCGCTGGTGAGTCGCTATGTGTGACTCCAGCTTTAGAGTTTCTTTTAGGAAGGACTCTTTAGTTTTGAGTTCTAGAATGTTGCTGTACTCTGCACCACAAAAAGGGATCAGCAACCTTAATGATGCCGACAAGTGTGTTATACTCTGCCTTGTAATATGACCAATAACCATAAAGTGTACTGTGCCTCTGGTTATTTGTAACTGTTTTGGTCTATGACTGTATCTTTAAGGCCTCATTCAGACAGTGAATTTCACATGTAAAAAATAAATAAATTGCAAAGCTTCTCCTATTCTTTACAATGTTAATCACGGACAACACGCAGATTGCACACTTATGCCATCCGTGTGCTGTCCATGATTTTCACAGATTCATAGACTTGTATTGATAATTTTGATCCGTGAAGAGGATCAAAACTGGACATATTTCAGTGATTTTTTTGTGGACACATGGTCTGCAAAAAACACAGACAGGTGATCAGCCCCATAGAGGTAAGTGTTCTATCTGTGAGAATCACAAAACTACACGTACGTGAAAAACGGACGTATGAATGAAGAATAAGGGGAGCATCTGGAGGCAAAATCAATAAATAGGCATGTTTTATTCATGGGCTACTAAAATGGGCCAGAATTAGTGTTGAGCATTCCGATACCGCAAGTATCGGGTATCGGCCGATACTTGCTGTATCGGAATTCCGATACCGACTTCCGATATTTTTTCAATATCGGAATTCGGCATCGGAATCGGAAGTTCAAAGTTGATTGACAGCCTGACGTCATCATGATGCGCGGTGTGTGCGCATCATGATGCGCCGTCATTTCGGGCCTTCCGGGGGTCTCTGCCGGCCTGCCGGGGGGCTGTGTGGACTGCCCGGGGTCTGTACCGGCCTGCCGGGGGGCTGTGCCGGCCTGCCGGTGGTCTGTGCACCCTGTGGGGGTCTGTACCGGCCTGCCGGGGGGCTGTGCCGGCCTGCCGGTGGTCTGTGCACCCTGTGGGGGTCTGTACCGGCCTGCCGGGGGGCTGTGCTGGCCTGCCGGTGGTCTGTGCACCCTGTGGGGGTCTGTACCGGCCTGCCGGGGGGCTGTGCCGGCCTGCCGGGGGGCTGTGCTGATGTCCGGGGGTCTGTGCAAGCATCGTCCGATGGGACAACAAGTCCCATCTGGTGATGCCTGCTACCATGACAGTGATTGACACATTAGCCAATGATGGGACAGTAGTAGTCCCATCATCCGGCTAATGTGTTAAATGTTAAAAAAAAAAAAAAAATACTACATACATACTACATACATACTACATGCATGCTACATACATACTACATGCTACATACATACTACATACATACATACTACATGCTACATACATACTACATATATACTACATGCATGCTACATACATACTACATGCTACATACATACTACATGCTACATACATACTACATATATACTACATACATACTACATACATGCTACATACATGCTACATACATACTGCATGCTACATACATACTACATACATACTACATGCATGCTACATACATACTACATACATACTACATGCATGCTACATACATACTACATGCATGCTACATGCATGCTACATACATACTACATGCTACATACATACCACATACATACTACATGCTACATACATACCACATACATACTACATACATACTACATACATACTACATGCTACATACATACTACATATATACTACATGCATGCTACATGCTACATACATACCACATACATACTACATACATGCTACATGCTACATACATACTACATATATACTACATACATACTACATACATACTACATACATACTACATGCATGCTACATACATACTACATACATACTACATACATACTACATGCATGCTACATACATACTACATGCATGCTACATGCATGCTACATACATACTACATGCTAGCTACATGCATGCTACATACATACTACATGCTACATACATACCACATACATACTACATACATACTACATATATACTACATGCATGCTACATACATACTACATGCTACATACATACCACATACATACTACATACATGCTACATGCTACATACATACTACAGATATACTACATGCATGCTACATACATACTACATATATACTACATGCATGCTACATACATACTGCATGCTACATGCTTGCTACATACATACTACATACATACTACATGCTACATACATACCACATATATACTACATACATACAATACATTCATACAATACATACATAGACATACAGTACATATAACATAGAGTAACATACTTACCAATACTTGTCACATTGTTCCCCGAAGCCATTGTCTTTTCCGGAATAAATATTAACATAACAAACCACAAAAATACTCACCCACGATCCGAAGCAGTCCACGAGTGTGTCCCACGACGATCTTGGGTAGAGAACTGCAGCATGTATGTAGCATGTAGTATGTATGTAGCATGCATGTAGTATGTATGTAGTATGTATGTAGCATGCATGTAGTATATATGTAGTATGTATGTAGCATGTAGTATGTAGCATGCATGTAGTATATATGTAGTATGTATGTAGCATGTAGTATGTATGTAGCATGCATGTAGTATATATGTAGTATGTATGTAGCATGTAGTATGTATGTAGCATGCATGTAGTATATATGTAGTATGTATGTAGCATGTAGTATGTATGTAGCATGCATGTAGTATATATGTAGTATGTATGTAGCATGTAGTATGTATGTAGCATGCATGTAGTGTATATGTGGTATGTATGTAGCATGTAGTATGTATGTAGCATGCATGTAGTATATATGTAGTATGTATGTAGCATGTAGTATGTATGTAGCATGCATGTAGTATATATGTAGTATGTAGCATGTAGTATGTATGTAGCATGCATGTAGTATGTATGTGGTATGTATGTAGCATGTAGTATGTATGTAGCATGCATGTAGTATATATGTGTTATGTATGTAGCATGCATGTAGCATGCATGTAGTATGTATGTAGTATGTATGTAGTATGTATGTAGCATGCATGTAGTATGTATGTAGTATATATGTGGTATGTATGTAGCATGTAGTATGTATGTAGCATGCAGTATGTATGTAGCATGCATGTAGTATATATGTAGTATGTATGTAGTATATATGTAGTATGTATGTTGCATGTAGTATTTATGTAGTATGAATGTAGCATGTATGTAGTATGTAGTATGAATGTAGCATGTATGTAGTATGCATGTTGTATGTATGTAGCATGTATGTAGCATGTAATTTTTTTTTTTTTTTACATTCAACACATTAGCCGGATGATGGGACTACTACTGTCCCATCATTGGCTAATGTGTCAATCACTGTCATGGTAGCAGGCATCGCCCGATGGGACTTGTAGTCCCATCGGACGATGCCTGCACAGACCCCCGAAGCCTGCACAGACCACCGGCAGGCCGGCACACCGGCACAGCCCCCCGGAGCCTGCACAGACCACCGGCAGGCCGGCACAGGCCCCCGGCAGGCCGGCACAGCCCCCCGGAGCCTGCACAGCCCCCCGGCAGGCCGGCACAGCCCCCCGGCAGGCCGGCAAAGCCCACCGGAGCCTGCACAGCCCCCCGGCAGGCCGGCACAGACCACCGAAAGGCCCCTACAGACCCCAGAGAGGCTGTACAAGGCAAAAACAGAGCTTTTCTTATTCCGATACCGGAAGTCCCATAGACTTGAATGGGACTTCCGGTATCGGAATCGGCGATACCGATACTTTTTTTAAAGATCGGCCGATCCATTCCGATCCGATACTTTGAAGTATCGGACGGTATCGCTCAACTCTAGCCAGAATACATCAAAGCCACATTTAAACTTTCTGACAAATTTAACTTTTCAACTACATATGTCTTTATGTATAAAACAGTGATCCATATGAACCTATGCACAAGGAAGAGCTGATTAACCTTCTTTTTATAGGCTCCATTGGGTTCTGTGAAGGTATTTTCTCTTTATTTTAACTTGGCAAATAAGATTTTGATGGAGCATGCTACATTTTTATATGAAATCAGAGGAACATGAAGGCATGATAGAACACTTGTGGACCTCTACAGAATTCGTTTAGAGTTCTGTGCCAAAAAAGTCCATGTGTTTGAGATCTTAATCCTACTGAACATGTCACAAAGCAAGATACTGGACACATTTTGTTACATGTAGCAATATGAATTTTACATTATTTTTAGTGCAAAATTAGAGGTCCAATTTGTGAAATTGTAAGGAGAATCGGGCTGTGGGTACCTGTCCTGTGCCGGGTCCAGAACTGTCAGGGCTGTGCTCTCTGTTGTCCGGGAAAAAGAGTAAGAGCCCTGACAGACCTTTGCACTCGGAAGCAGGGGGTGGGGCTAAGCGGCAGCAGCAACAGTGCGCGCAGAAGCGGTCAGTCTTGGCTGGAACAGTCAGCAGGCAGCACAGACAGAGGAGTGCTCAGACCCTTGAGCACCTGAACTGCGCCGGCCCGTGTCTGTATGCTCCCGCTGTCACCAGCGGGGATTCCAGAGGGATGTGCAGTGCGTCTGGTAACAGGTCCCGTGCGCTTAGTGACTGTGAGTACAGCCCATGTGCCGCATAGAGAAAACCGGGTACTGAACAGACGTTTGCGGCCCATCTTACCAGTATATACCTGCCGACTCACGTTGGACCCTGATAGTGGTGCGGCCTTGTTTGCTCCGGCCGCATATGCTTATGGACTAGGGGCTCAGCAGAAGGTGACAGAGACTGACAGCTGCCGCCAGAAGACGGCCCGCCGTTACCAACAGAACCTTCTTGGATAAGCACCGCGCCAGCCGTTGTTGGTGCTACTAACCCCCAAGTAGTATCTGCACTCTGAGGAACTTCTGACCCGATATGAGTACAAAAGCACTGCCGTTACCATGTTCATTACTTCTGCATATCCTTTGCAATTAGACTGTTTATTCCCTCATTTAACCCTTCATCTCCCTGCGAGGAGGTAACCCCCTGTTCAATTAAAACTGTAAAATTTGTTAACCCTTGCTCTGCCTCCTGTCTGTCACTGCAACCCGACCCTGCTCTTACTACTTTGACCCCTCCCCCTGTTCGCCATTGTGCAGATTGGGTCTTAAAGGAACCCACCACAGACTGTCAGAATGTGGCAGGTGTAAACCATAAAGTGAGCAGGCAATCAAGTGACCTTTGAAAAGTTATTCACATACCAAGCTCTTGCAACCTCTCTATAGCACTCAAGTACAGGGTAAGGGGTGGAGGATTTAGGAGACAAGGGAAAATATAATAACCGGCTTGTGATTTTATGGCAGCTGGGAAGCTGGTCAACAAAGGCAAGTCCCCTATTTAAAAACGATCCCTCCATTCACTATATTTTTCAAGTGCATTTTTTCCTTTCTGCCAGATAATCTCGTCTTACAGAGTCATGTGAAGTAAATGTATGTGGCCGGCTTTATTCTCTAGAGATGTGGAGAAAAAGCTTTACTGACCAAGAGGAGGGTAAAAGATAAAAAAGTAGACGAACACTAAAAATCTATGAATACGAATAAGTTTCTTACTAGAACATTGGATCCATAATAATGAATACAGCCCGAAAAAGACCATAATATTTAGGATATAAAAAAAATCAATGAGATCTCAAAGAAGTTCCAAAAAAAAACATGGGGGGACATAAGAACAAAACCTCTATAGTAGTTATGGTATTCTTGTATAGAAGGGTAGTATTATAGTAGTTATATTCTTGTACATAGGGGGCAGTATTATAGTAGTTATATTCCTGTACATAGGGGGCAGTATTATAGTAGTTACATTCATATATAGAGGGGCAGTATTATAATAGTTATATTCTTGTACATAGGGGCAGTATTATAGTAGTTATATTCTTGTACATAGGAGCAGTATTATAGTAGTTATATACTTGTACATAGGGGCAGTATTATAGTAATATTCTTCTACATAGGGTCAGTATTATAGTAGTTATATCCTTGTACATAGGGGGCAGTATTATAGTAGATTCATTCTTGTACATAGGGGGCAGTGTTATAGTAGTTATATTCTTGTACATAGGGGCAGTATTATAGTAGTTATATTCTTGTACATAGGAGCAGTATTATAGTAGTTATATTCCTATATATAAGGGGCAGTATTATAGTAGTTATATTCTTGCACATGGGGGCAGTATTATAGTAGTTATATTCTTGTACATAGGAGCAGTATTATAGTAGTTATATTCCTATATATAAGGGGCAGTATTATAGTAGTTATATTCTTGTACATGGGGGCAGTATTATAGTAGTTATGTTCTTGTACATAGGGGCAGTAGTATAGTAGTTATATTCCTGTATATAGGGGCAGTATTATAGTAGCTATATTCTTGTACATAGGGGCAGTATTATAGTAGATACATTCTTGTACATAGGGGGCAGTGTTATAGTAGTTATATTCTTGTACATAGGGGCAGTATTATAGCAATTATATTCTTGTACATGGGAGCAGTATTATAGTAGTTATATTCATGTACATAGGGGCAGTATTATAGTAGTTTTATTCTTGCACATAGGGGCAGTACTATAAGAGTTATATTCTTGTACATAGGGGCAGTATTATAGTAGCTATATTCTTGTACATAGGAACAGTATTATAGTAGTCATATTCTTGTGCATAGGAGCAGTATTATAGTAGTTATATTCTTCTACATAGCAGCAGTATTAGAGTAGTTATATTCTTGTACATAGGGGACAGTATTATAATAGTTCTATTCTTGTATATAGGGGGCAGTATTGTAGTAGTTATATTCTTGTACATAGGGGCAGTATTATAGTAGTTTTATTCTTGTACATAGGGGCAGTACTATAATAGTTATATTCTTGTACATAGGGGCAGTATTATAGTAGTTATATTTTTTACATAGGGGCAGTATTATAAGAGATATATTCTTTTACATAGGGGCAGTATTTTAAGAGTTATATTCTTGTACATAGGAGCAGTATTATTGTAGTTATATTCTTGTACATAGGAGCAGTATTATAGTAGTTATATTCTTGTACATAGGAACAGTATTATAGTAGTCATATTCTTGTGCATAGGAGCAGTATTATAGTAGTTATATTCTTCCACATAGGAGCAGTATTAGAGTAGTTATATTCTTGTACATAGGGGACAGTATTATAATAGTTCTATTCTTGTATATAGGGGGTAGTATTGTAGTAGTTATATTCTTGTACATAGGGGCAGTATTATAGTAGTTATATTTTTTACATAGGGGCAGTATTTTAAGAGATATATTCTTTTACATAGGGGCAGTATTTTAAGAGTTATGTTCTTGTACATAGGAGCAGTATTATTGTAGTTATATTCTTGTACATAGGAGCAGTAGTATAGTAGCTATATTTTTGTAAATAGGGGCAGTATTATAGTAGTTACATTCTTGTATATAGGGGCAGTATTACAGCAGTTATAGTCTTGTACATAGAAGCAGGATTATAGTAATGATATTGTTGTAAATAGGAGCAGTATTATAGTAATTATATTCTTGTACTTATGAGCAGTATTATAGGAATTATATTCTTGTACATAGGAGCAGTATTTTAATAAAAAAGGGGGGAAGCCAGCTCTGCCTATGGTTGGAACGAAATACATAAAGTGCATATGCACATATTGATTTCTAACTATACTTTAAAGTGAGACATTTAACAAACCGTTGGTGAATTCTTTGAGCCACACCGCCACGTCACAGCATTCTCATATGGGGCAGTCCTACTCTACGTTTTTTATATTCGCTGTGCCATTCCGGCCTCCTAAATGTATTAAAAACAAGACTATACTAAATGCAAAATGTACCTGAAGCATTTCTGAATCACTCCTGTGGCGCCAGAATAGCGAGCGCAGATAAAGGCCGACCACGTCCGGACTTGGACATTTCAGATCTGACCTCCACACTGCCAAACCAGCAACCATAGATGAATGGTGAAACAGGCCCAGACACAGGTGCATAATCAAATAGAGCCTGGGGGAGGGTAGGGTTGCTGTATGTTATATTCTTTATAGAGGAGCAGTATTTTAGTAGTTATATTCTTGTACATAGGGGCAGTATTATAGTAGTTATATTCTTGTACATAGGAACAGTATTACAGGAGTTATATTCTTCTACATAGGGGACAGTGTTATAGAAGTTATATTCTTGTACATTGGGACAGTATTATAGGAGTTATATTCTTGTATATAGGGCAGTATTATAGGAGCTAAATTCTTGTACATAGGGGACAGTATTATTGTTGTTATATTCTTGTACATAGGGGACAGTATTATAGTAGTTATATTCTTATACATAGGAACAGTATTATAGGAGTTATATTCTTGTACATAGGGGACAGTATTATATTAGTTATATTCTTATACATAGGAACAGTATTATAGGAGTTATATTCTTGTACATAGGGGACACTATTATAGTAGTTATATTCTTGTTCAAAGGAGCAGTATTATAGTAGTTATATTCTTGTATATAGGGGCAGTATTATAGAAGTCATGTTCTTGTACATAGTGGACAGTATTATAGTAGTTGCATTCTTGCACATAGGAGCAGTATTATAGTAGTTATATTCTTGTACATAGGGGCAGTATTAGAGTACTTATATTCTTGTACATAAGGGCAGTATTTTAGCAGTTATATTCTTGTACATAGGAGCAGTATTATAGTAGTTATATTCTTGTACTTATGAGCAGTATTATCAGAATTATATTCTTGTACATAGGAGCAGTATTATAGTAGTTATATTCTTGTACATAGGGGGCCGTATTATAGTAGTTATATTCTTGTACATAGGGGGCAGTATTATAGTAGTTATATTCTTGTACATAGGGGCAGTATTATAGTAGTTATATTCTTGTACATAGGAGCAGTATTATAGTAGTTATATTCTTGTACATAGGGGCAGTATTATAGTAGTTATATTCTTGTACATAGGGGCAGTATTATATGAAATATATTCTTGTACATAGCAGCAGTATTATAGTATTTATATTCTTGTACATAGTAGCAGTATTATAGTAGTTATATTATTGTACATAGTGGCAGTGTTATAGTAGTTATAATTTTTTATATTAAAGGCAATTTTAGAGTAGTAAATGGCCTGTATTATAGTAATCACAGTATATTCTTATTTTTTACAGTATATGGCCAGTATTGTATTAAATATGTAATTGTGCTTGGGGAAGCATCATTAAAATTATTTTTCTACTTTTTTCATGGAGTATGTGGGGGTTGTACAATAGCAGTTCTATTCTTATTCTAAGGACACAGTTTAATAGCAATTTAATAGTTTATTCTTTTAAAGTGAGTAGTATTATAGTTGTTACATTCATGTACATAGAGTTTTAACTAGAGTTCTCTTCAAAATATACTTTTTTGGCATTTTCCATGCTATGGACAGCAAGAGGGAAGTTAAGGGCAGAGCCAAGTAGTTTTATCTGGCTCTTCACTAATAATCCCAGACTGTCCATATACTGTAGTGGGACAGGCAATTTAACAGCTAATATCTCCAATGATTTTTTTATGGGTCGTCTGTTGTTTGACAAGGAGCCATCAATTCCATTTGCTTATTGTGACAAACACTTCCCACATTACTATGGAAATAAGTGGCACAAGGTCCAAGGTCATAACACTTAGAGACTCCCCATGCAGTGGAAACTCCAGTAGTTTTTTCTGTCTAGAAGACTTCTTGGGTTGATCTCCTACGAACCAGATGACTAGGTGACTTTATAAGTTTATTACAAGGCAGAGCTCCCTTTGGGACTCGCTGCCAGGCTGTCCTGGTCTGTGTGAGGAGCAGCGCTGATTGTTTGAACCATATCCCTATTTCATTTTTTGTGTAATGTTTGTTACTACAAGACTTGATTGATGATGAATGGACTATGAGCACAATGCCAGGTGGCAAATCTGGAAGCATATATATTTATAGTATAGAATTTGATAAAGAAGTCAGGTGGAAAAAGATCTTTACACAAGAGCATTATTCAAACCAAAAAGGACAAGCAATGCAAAAAAGTCCAAACAGTCATATGGTAAAATTACCAAAACTTTATTAATAGACCAGGCAGAAAAAACAATGTAATGTGGCTGAAAAGTGACGTATAGACAAGCAGTAGCGTGGTAGTGCACAATGCCCAAAAATATACTCAAATGGGTACAGCCCTACACCAGAGCATACAAATAGTTAAAACTCCTCAGTCACGCCCCCTGAGGAAGGAACTCTTTTGCGAAACGCGCGTCGGGGTCAGCGGCGCGGGTGCACAGTGCCCCCCTATCCTGGTTTGTGTCTTACCTAGCTCATTATGTTCACTTGGTTTTGATTTGGTATATACCATTACCCTTTACTGGCCGGCTTGGGACTTTTACCCATACTTTGCATATTATGCTTGGTCACTTAATTATGCTATAATCCTTGTAAATGTAGTTTTAGCTATTTGTATGCTCTAGTGTAGGGCTGTACCCATTTGAGTATATTTTTGGGCATTGTGCACTACCACGCTACTGCTTGTCTATATGTCACTTTTTAGCCACATTGTTTTTTCTGCCTGGTCTATTAATAAAGTTTTGGTAATTTTACCATATGACTATTTGGACTTTTTTGCATTGCTTGTCCGTTTTGGTTTGCATCTGTATTGCAGTGTGTCCTGCACTGTCCCTGTAATGAGCTGATGTGTTCACCCCTTGAATTTTTTCAAATATGGTGTTATGGCTTTCCAGCTTTTTGTGCTGTCATCTGTAGTGTTGAGCGATACCACCCGATATTGAAAAATATCGGATTGGATTGGATCGGCCAATATGAAAAAAGTATCGGGTATCGCCGATTCCGATCCCGTAAGTCCCATTCAAGTCAATGGGACAGAAATATCGGAATTAAAAAAAACCCTTTCTTGCCTTGTGCATCCTGTTCAGGAGGGGGGAAGAGTGTGGGCGGTGCGTGGGCGGACACTGTGCGTGTCTGTGTGTGAGGGCGGGCTCTGTGAGGGCCTCTCGGGGGTCTGTGACGACTGTCGGGGGCCTGTGCCGGCTGCCAGTGGTCTGTACGTGCCTCTCGGGGGTCTGTACAGGCCTGTCGGGGGCCTGTGCCGGCTGCCGGTGGTCTGTACGGGCCTCTCGGGGGTCTGTACAGGCCTGTCGGGGGCCTGTGCCGGCTGCCGGTGGTCTGTACGGGCCTCTCGGGGGCCTGTGCCGGCTGTCGGTGGTCTGTGCCGGCTGCCGGGGGCCTGTGCCGGCTGCCGGTGGTTTGTGCGGGCCTGCCGGGGGTCTTGTGTGTGTGCAGGCATCGTCCGATGGGACTACAAGTCCCATCGGGCGATGCCTGCTACAATGACAGTGATTGACACATTAGCCAATGATGGGACAGTAGTGGTCGCATCATCCGGCAAATGTGTTGAATGTAAAAAAAACAAAAAAAACATACTACATACATACTTCATATATACTACATTCATACAACATACATACATACTACATATATACTACATTCATACAACATACATACATACTACATACATACTTCATATATACTACATTCATACAGCATACATACAAACTACATACATGCTACATATATACTACATTCGTACAGCATACATACATACTACATGCATGCTACATATATACTACATTCATACAACATACATACATACTGCATACATGCTACATATATACTACATTTATACAGCATACATACATACTACACACATGCTACATATATACTACATTCATACAACATACATACATACTAAATATATACTACATTCATACAACATACATACATACTACATGCATGCTACATATATACTACATTCATACAACATACATACATACTACATACATGCTACATATATACTACATTCATACAACATACATACATACTACATATATACTACATTCATACAACATAATACATACTATATATATACTACATTCATACAGCATACATACATACTACATACAAACTGCATATATGCTACATTCATACAACATACATACATACTACATATATTCTACATTCATACAACATACATACATACTACATACATACTACATATATACTACATTCATACAACATACATACATACTACATACATGCTACATATATACTACATTCATACAACATACATATATACTACATACATACTACATGTATACTACATTCATACAACATACATACATACTACATACATGCTACATATATACTACATTCATACAACATGCATACATACTACATACTACATACATGCTACATATATACTACATTCATACAACATACATACATACTACATACATACATACAACATGCTACAGACATACAACATACATACATACTACATACTACATACATGCTACATATATACTACATTCATACAACATACATACATAGTACATACATACTACATACATACATGCAACATGCTACAGACATACAACATACATACATACATACTACATACTGCATGCATACTACATACATACTGCATACAATACATTCATACATTCATACAATACATACATAGACATACAGTACATATAACATAGAGTACATACTCACCATCACTTGTCACTTTGATCCCCGAAGCCAATGTCATCTGTGGAAAAATATGAAAATAACAAACAAACAATATACTCCCTGATCCGCAGAAATCCACACGTGTCCAACGCCGATCTCCCATGGAGAACAGCAGCAACAGTTGATGAGACCGCTCTCTACGGGGCTCCAGGAATCCAGTGACGGGAGGTAGGTATCCTTCCGCACTGTATTCCTCCGCCACTGTAAAAAAATAGTCTCTGGTCTCACTTTATGGCAAAAGCTGTGTGGGAACTTTCTCACACAGCAATGCCAAAAGTGAGACTAGGGACTATTTTTTTACAGTGGTGGAGGAATACAGTGCGGAAGGATACCTACCTCCCATCACTGGATTCCTGGAGCCCCATAGAGAGCGGTCGCATCAGCTGATGCTGCTGTTCTCCACGGGAGATCGGCATGGGCCACGCGTGGATTTCTGCGGATCAGGGAGTATATGGCTTGTTTGTTATTTTCATATATTTTCATATATGACATTGGATTCGGGGATCAAAGTGACAAGTGATGGTGAGTATGTACTCTATGTTATATGTACTGTATGTCTATGTATGCATTGTATGAATGTATTGTATGCAGTCTGTATGTAGTATGTATGCAGTATGTAGTATGTACTGTATGTATGTAGTATGTCTGTAGCATGTTGAATGTATGTAGTATGTACTATGTATGTATGTAGCATGTCTGTAGCATGTTGTATGTATGTAGTATGTATTATGTATGTATGTTGTATGAATGTAGTATATATGAAGCATGTATGTAGTATGTATGTATGTTGTATGAATGTAGTATATATGTAGCATGTATGTAGTATGTATGTATGTTGTATGAATGTAGTATACATGTAGTATGTATGTATTATGTAGTATGTATGTATGTTGTATGAATGTAGTATATATGTAGTATGTATGTAGTATGTATGTATGTTGTATGAATGTAGTATACATGTAGTATGTATGTAGTATGTAGTATTTATGTATGTTGTATGAATGTAGTATATATGTAGTATGTATGTATGTTGTATGAATGTAGTATATATGTAGCATGTATGTAGTATGTATGTATGTATGTTGTATGAATGTAGTATATATGTAGCATGTATATAGTATGTATGTATGTTGTATGAATGTAGTATATATGTAGCATGTATGTAGTATTTATGTATGTTGTATGAATCTAGTATATATGAAGTATGTATGTAGTATGTATGTATGTTATATGAATGTAGTATATATGTAGCATGTATGTAGTATGTATGTATGTTGTATGAATGTAGTATATATGAAGTATGTATGTAGTATGTAATATGCATGTAAGTTGTATGAATGTTCTATATATGTAGTATGTATGTAGTATATATGTAGTATGTATGTAGTATGTAGTATGTTTTCTTTTTTACATTTAACACATTAGCCGGATGATGGGACTACTACTGTCCCATCATTGGCTAATGTGTCAACCACTGTTATTGTAGCAGGCATCGCCCGATGGGACTTGTAGCCCCATCGCACGATGCCTGCACACACACAAGACCCCCGGCAGGCCCGCACAGATCCCCGGCAGGCCCGCACAGACCCCCGGCAGCCGGCACAGGCCTCCGAGAGGCCCGTACAGACCACCGGCAGCCGGCACAGGCCCCCGGCAGCCGGCACAGGCCCCCGAGAGGCCCGTACAGACCATCGGCAGCCAGCACAGGCCCCCGGCAGCCGGCACAAACCACCGACAGCCGGCACAGGCCCCCGAGAGGCCCGTACAGACCACCGGCAGCCGGCACAGGCCCCTGACAGGCCTGTACAGACCCCCGAGAGACCTGTACAGACCACCGGCAGCCGGCACAGGCCCCCGAGAGGCCCGTACAGACCACCAGCAGCCAGCACAGGCCCCCGACAGGCCTGTACAGACCCCCGAGAGACCTGTACAGACCCCCGACAGTCGGCACAGACCACGCATCATGATGCGCACAGACCGCGAATCATGATGACATCATTTCAGCAGCTAATCACAGCCACAACAGTGGCTCATTGCATTATGGGGACTTCCGATTCCGGTATCCGGTATTGAAAAAATATCAGTATTCGGTATCGGAATTCCGATACAGCGAATATCGGCCGATACCCGTTACTTGCGGTATTGGAATGCTCAACACTAGTCATCTGTATTTACTAGAAGAGCATTATTGCAGCTTTATAATTGCAAAAAATGTAAATCTATAAAATCTTCCTTCCAATTTTTTGATTTGCTCATGATAACATGTCCTGCACTAAGTAGTTCAGTGCGATCATAGGAGCTTCAGTTCTCATAGTAAACAATCAGGATCCAGCTTTCATTTTTCTTGCGAATGTAAGAACATTAAAGAAACCATTTGATTGGTTGTTAGAAGGCTTGATGTTCAGGGTACAGAAGCAGGAGGTCAAACTATCCCAACTATGGCAGATAGCATCACCCAGAAAGCCACACTACCCACATCGTGAACGCTATTTTATAAGAACCCTGCATTAACAGATTTCCAAAAATATTTTCCTGAAATTTTAACATTAAAATTGTACGGTTGTGCAGTGAAAAATTAACTGATGGTCAAGGAAATTTTATTTCCACATAGATTCCTTGAAGTCTCCCTTTTATTCCCTTAATTTCCCCAGACCCTAATAAATCACAGCTGACTGACTTAGTTCAATAAGGCCAGGTACTCCTAACTGGAGCCCTTCTTCTTGGGATACAGCCAATTTCCTTCCATTCCTGTTACAACATTGGTTGTGTTGTCAGATGATAAGAGCTGTATGTGAAGGTGGTAGCCGACTGTTTCTTTCACTAAGCCAGCCTCCTTCTCTCGTCACTCCCTGACGAAGCAACAGCGAAGCTAGTATGTCACTGTATACAGTATCTGTTAACACACACACACACATATATATATATATATATATATATATAGTGTATATATATACATTATACAGTATATACCATATACAGTGCCTTGCAAAAGTATTCGTCCCCCTGGAACTTTTCAACCTTTTCCCACATAGCATGCTTCAAACATAAAGATACCAAATGTAAATTTTTGGTGAAGAATCAACAAGTGGGACACAATTGTGAAGTTGAACTAAATTTATTGGTTATTTTAAATTTTTGTGGAAAGTCAAAAACTGAAAAGTGGGGCGTGCATTATTATTCGGCCCCTTTTCTTTCATTGCAACAAACTCACTCCAGAAGTTCATTGTGGATCTCTAATATATCTGTATATTCATTAGTATATACATGATATTGATTCTATGCACAGAGCACTATATTTGTTTACTGATAATGCATACTTTACACTAATAATCTTATCTATGGAACTATTTCTAATGTACAGTGGGTACGGAAAGTATTCAGACCCCTGTCAGGAAAATATGAACATTTTCCATGGTTTCAATTACACATACAGGGCTATCAGCTGCAGCGCCTTGGTTTTTGAATGACACGCTGCCCCTCCCCCATTAAGTTGGGCAGTGTAACACTGAGCCTCTCAAGCTGCAGCCCCCTCTTCCCCTCTCCCCCTTTCTCCCTGTAGGAATGGCACATAGCTGCATTCTCTCTGACTGTGGATAATTCGATCCCACTCTTTCCCCCCACCCTCGGGAAAGTGGCTTATGACTCTAACTGGTTAAGAGCAGCTTTGTAGCACATGGATTGAAAAGTTCCTTTGTTTATTCAGGATCGAATATAATAACACAGAATATTCATAGAGGCAGGAAACTTTTATTTTT
The DNA here is from genome assembly GCF_039654945.1 of Dendrobates tinctorius. Classification (NCBI taxonomy): domain Eukaryota; kingdom Metazoa; phylum Chordata; class Amphibia; order Anura; family Dendrobatidae; genus Dendrobates; species Dendrobates tinctorius. Next base: position 64,059,561 of record NW_027361687.1, read on the forward strand.
GGAAACTGCATGGTTAGAGCTATCCACAGGTGGGTTTTGAAGCTTTGGCGCCCGCCAGAAATTGAGTAAAGGGTATATGCTTCCCAGTACCACATACTGTAGATATACGATGTTTGGTATCAAATAAAAGGTAATTTCGTAATAAGACTAGAATGCTAACTCAGTGGGGTGTCATTTGCCCTGGGTGCCAGAAAGGAAGCTGTGCTGATAGACCACTTTACCATGGGGAAGGCGCCCACTCCTGCACACGGCGTTCCATGGACTCATAACTTATAAGTGTAAGTTCTTATTTTAATCTACTTTATTTTGTAATTGTCTGTATATACTGTATCTTGTCTCTTTTTGTAACATCTTTTATATTTTTAAACATTGACTATCCCTTCTGGAGTAAATCTATAAATTTAATAGTTTTGTTTCTCCTTGCCCTATAACATACCACCACGACCTCCACGCTAATTACGCTACCATGTGGATTGGTGCTGGAGCTGGTGGCAGCAAAGTGTTTTGGGGTATTTGGGAGACTACAGCAGTGACAGAACGGAGGTTTTATGTGTGTATTACCCCCCCTGGGTCTGGAGACATACATACCGCCTTCACTGCAGAGTGCCCAATAACCAGTACATGGCAAGACAGCCTCTCTGGCGACTACTTATCTGTTATGAATGGGTCACCGAGGAGGATGGCAGGAACAGGCTAAGCCACCAGAAGACCAGAAAGGTTGGTAACTAAGTGGATTGCAGACCCCTGATCCTATCCGCACAACTAGCAGTAGCCGTGGAGCGCTCCTATGATGCCCTAGACGCTTCATCACAGCCGGAGGACTAACTAAGCCTAAAGAAAGAAAGATGAAATCTAAACTGCCCCGGAGCAGATCCCCAAAGGAATAGACAGCCCCCAAAAATATATTGTCGGTGAGACAAGATGAGACACAAACACAGGCAGAGAACAGACTGAGCAAACGGTGGGGCCCAAGCTGTCTAGACAGGACAGGGCAGAAAAAGATACTGTCTGCAATCACGCACAAAACCCTGAAAAAGTCCAACACTTCCGATATACAAAAAAAACCTGAGATCACACGATCTCACCCCCGCTAGATCAACACTCTGGTATAAACTGGCAGCAAGCAAAAAGATACTAACATAACAGGGGACTGAACAAGCTGCAACATATGAAGCAGGGCCCAGCGCTGGCCCCAGCAGGGAGCATGCTGAATCCTAAAAGCAAAACAGAAAGCAAAAAAAGACACAACCAGATTATATGCAAAGGATTAGCAAAAGAATCACTTAGCTGAACATACAGATCAGGCAGGGGACAAAAGAGCTCCAAATGCACACAGAGGAAAAATCACCAACAACCACCAAGAGCAGCCAGCTCCATTATATGCTCCCAGCCAGCAATCCCAGATTCCCAATTATCATCGTCAGGTGGAGAATCTCCTTCCACCTTGCCAGCTCCACTACTCTCAGTAACCACCAGAGGGAGCAGAGGGAGCTTCGGCTCTGAAATCCAAGCAAGGGAGTTTACAACACTTATCCTAGGTGTAGTTCCCTGGCTGACCTGTGGGTAAGAGGGGCGCCAGAGAGCTGCAAGTTCCAAAACCGGAACTGAAGGTGGAAACAAAAGTTGTGGGTGGTTATATGACCCACGACCACTAATAATTAGTAAATTTGTGACAATTCATGAGATATAATAAATCCCTGATACCTGGGGGCAACCTTACATTCCCAGTTCATGGCATATTGGTGGCAGAGAGGTGGGATAATAGAGCATTTGTGATTTGGTTTGAGCAATCATTCCTCTCACAAAAAACTTGCACAGTTCTTGCGAGGACTCAGTGTTTATTAGTGCTGAGACAATACCATATATATAGTGGTTACCCCCTCCCCTTCTCTTTGTTTTTCTGTCCTATCCTTTATTTGGCAATTATGGCTACGCTGGGAGAGGTCTAGTGTAAGCAGCAGTCCAAGGACACTTTATTGCCCTTTGCACGTTGAAACAGATTGACTCGATGGGTAAAACCAAGGCCCAACTGTTTGCTGCACTGATGCAATGTGCCGCAGAGCCAGTTCATCGCCAGAGCCCTGGTGACCCAGAAGCCGGTCCAAGCACAGGTGGTGCTGCTGCGGAGGTGCAACCTGTGACTGCCAGCCCTACTCACAACCAGGGTAGTGCGGACCCTCACCTGCGGATGGCCTTGGAGCAACTCCACACAGACGATCGTGATGGACCTCTGCAGCTGATCCAGCAATACCAGGAGGGGGCCAAGCGGCAGGCCCAGGCCCAGCGAGAGGCTGAGAAAGCCGAGCAGCAGGCCCAAGCCCAGCAAGAGGCCTCTGAGGTCCAAGCTTGGAGAGACCATGAGCTTGAGATGGCCAGACTCGGGGCAGTACCATCTAATCCACAGAGCGCTAAGTCCAATAATGCAACACCTCCTAAACCGTGGCCAGAGCATTTTCCTGTGATGGAAAAGGATGGGGACTTGGACATTTTTCTGAGGGGATTTGAAAAAGCCTGCACACAGTACCAGATGCCTGTGACCCAATGGGCCCCATATTTAACCCCAGGGCTCAAAGGAAAAGCTCTGGAGGCATTTGCTTCTCTCCCTCAAGACGAAGATGGAGACTATGAGGCCATCAAGCAGGCCCTGATAAAGAAGTACCAACTGACTCCTGAGGCTTACCATAGAAAGTTCAGGAACCTCCAATGTGGCCCACATGACAGCTACAGTAATGTAGTGCATGGACTCAGAAACCACTTTGACCAGTGGATCCAAGGACTGTCAGTGGAAACCTTTGAGATGATGCGGGACCTGATGATAAAAGACCAATTTCTACATCTTTGCCCAGCTGAGGTGCGATAACAGTTTGTAATGGACCGGGAGCCAAAAGATGCAGATAAAGCAGCGCAGAACGCCGACACCTACGAGGCCAACCGTAAACCAGAAGTGCACCAGCTGGAAAGGGGGTAAGCCAACAGCCAACCCCAGTACCCCTGCCAGCCGACTCACTGGATGCCCTGTTCTCTTTTCCAACACCAGGCCTACATCCAACTCTCAAAAGCGTTATTTCTGCAATCGAACTGGACATCTCAGCGTCATTGAACTCTCCAACCAAGGCCTCACGGCCTAATGCAGCAGTTCTTTTGGGGCATTTGGGAGGGCTTGTGAAAATTTGCAGCACATCACCACGGGGAGCATGGGCGCTATAGGCCTCAAGGACACCGGAGACGAACGAACACTCATCCAACCTGAACTGGCGGCCCCTGAAGCGATTATTCTGGGGAAAACCCTGACTGAGTGGGGGCGTCCGCTGTCCCTTGCTGATTGCCCGGGTTTTTATAGATTGGGGTGACGGGAGGAGAATGAAGGAAGTGGGGTTGTCCGAAAACTTGCCCACTAACGTTTTGTTGGGGACTGATTTGGGGAGGATGTTTGCGTATTATGTCCCTGACACCCCTCCCTAATCTGATGCTGAGGGTAATGCTAATGATAATGATGTGAATATGCATGCTTTACCTGACAGTGATTTACCTGATAATGATTTACATGACAGTGATTTACCCGATAATGCTTTACCTAATAATGATTTTTTTTTTTTTTTACTCATTTATATAGCACCATTAATTCCACAGTGCTTTAAAGACATTATCGGCCCTGTCCCCAATGGGGCTCACAATCTAGAATCCCTATCAGTATGTCTTTGGAATGTGGGAGAAAACCGGAGAACCTGGAGAAAACCCACGCAGTTCACACAACTGCCTGCCTCCGCACTGTGTTCTCCAGGTCAGGGCCCCAGCCAACCTCCAGGCAGGATAGGATTCTCCCCTCCACACTCCGCCAATATGTACCTTACTGAACGACTCCTCCAATGCACCTTTAGGTGCGAAGCACTCCAGTACTTAGTTACCCTAGAATAATAATAATAAATAATAAATTTTATTTTTATAGCGCCGACATATTCCGCAGCACTTTACATTTCAGAGGGGATTTGTACAGACAATAGACATTACAGCATAACAATAATCACATACAGTAGATTATAACAAATAACAAGAGGAGTGAGGGCCCTGCTAGCAAGCTTACAGTCTATGAGGAAAGAGGTAGACACGAAAGGTGGGTGGTATCAGTTGCTCTGATTGTATGGACCAGCCATAATGTTAAGTGTGTAACAGTACAGACACAGAGGGCTAATGGATGCATAAAGCATGTGGGAACATGATGCTGGGAACCTGGTTATGGTAAAACTTTTGGCTCTGCCACACAGGGATAGGTTAGGTTAATGTGTTGAGGCGATAGGCCAGTCTGAATAAATGCGTTTTCAGGACACGCTTAAAATTGTGGGGATTGGGGACTAATCGTATTGACCTGGGAAGTGCATTCCAAAGAATTGGCGCAGCACGTGTAAAGTCTTGGAGACGGCAGTGGGAGGTTCTGACTATTGAGGATACTAACCTCAGGTCATCAGCAGAACGGAGGGCGCGGGTAGGGTGGTATACTGAAACAAGGGAGGAGATGTAGGGTGGTGCTGAGCCATGGAGGGCTTTGTGGGTGAGGGTAATAAGTTTATACTGAATTCTGGAGTGGATGGGTAGCCAGTGTAATGACTGGCACAAGGTAGAGGCATCGGTGTAACGATTGGTGAGGAATATGATCCTGGCTGCAGCATTCAAGACAGATTGGAGAGGGGAGAGTTTGGTAAGAGGGAGACCGATTAGAAGAGAGTTACAATAGTCGAGACGAGAATGAATAAGAGAAACAGTAAGAGTTTTTGCAGAGTCAAAAGTAAGAAAAGGTCGAATTCTAGAAATGTTTTTGAGGTGCAGATGACAAGAGCGAGCCAGTGATCGAATGTGGGGGGCAAAGGAAAGCTCGGAATCAAGTATGACCCCAAGACAGCGGGCATGTTGCTGGGGAGTAATAGTGGAACCACACACAGAAATAGCAATGTCGGGTATAGGTACATTAGTAGCGGGAGGAAACACCAGGAGTTCAGTCTTTGACAGGTTCAGTTTCAGATATAGTGAGGACATGATATTAGACACAGCGTTTAGACAATCGCCAGTGTTTTCTAGAAAGGCTGGCGTGATGTCAGGAGAAGAAGCGTATAATTGGGTGTCATCAGCATAGAGATGGTACTGGAAACCAAATCTACTGATTGTTTGACCAATAGGGGCAGTGTACAAGGAGAAGAGGAGGGGGCCTAGAACCGATCCTTGAGGAACCCCAACAGTAAGGGGAAGGTGAGAGGAGGAGGAACCGGCAAAAGAAACAGTAAAGGAGCGGTCGGAGAGATAGGAGGAGAACCAGGAGAGAACGGTGTCCTTGAGGCCAATGGAATGGAGCATAGTGAGGAGGAGCTGATGATCCACAGTGTCGAATGCTGCAGAGAGATCCAAGAGAATTAGCATGGAGTAATGACCATTTGATTTAGCTGTTAGCAGATCATTAGAGACTTTAGTGAGGGCAGTTTCAGTGGAGTGTAAAGAGCGGAAACCGGATTGGAGAGGGTCGAGAACAGAGTTTTCTGAGAGATAGCGGATAAGACGGGAGTGGACCAGGCGTTCCAGGAGTTTAGAGATGAAGGGAAGATTAGAGACAGGTCTATAGTTAGCGGCACAGTTTTGGTCGAGGGATGGTTTTTTAAGTAGTGGATGTATGATGGCATGCTTAAATGAGGAGGGAAAAATACCAGAAGAGAGCGAGAGGTTAAATATTTAAATAGAATGCCTCTCTCTAGATGTTCCTAGTCTCTACTTGTATGACAGACAGCTGTAGCCTGCTTCAGGGACTCCTCTCTGCGTCCCGGCTCACTATTCAGTTGCTGTTGTGTCCCAAGTCTATGATGGGAGTAAGGCGTTAGTGGCTCACTACTCCTCCGGTGTCTGTTGCCAGACATAAAGATCCAATCAACCTCGGGAACCGGGCTCCTGCCTTTGCGCTCTGGACTGGAAGGGTTCTCTCTCTTTCTCAACCTGCTTCCCACCGTCCTTCTATTCTCCTTAGTTCCGATCTGTTCTATCTCTCTTATGGAATCTGTAGTCTCCAGTGTACGTCTCTTTCTCCTTCTGTTCCTTTCCCGTGCCAGCTGGCTCAGGTCACTGAGGCAGCTGCAGCACTCCTTCCTCCATCCCTCTTCCAGGGATCCCCACTCCTCCTGAGTGGCTTCCTTCTTTCCTGACCTTCTTTCAGACTGACTGACTGACTGACTTGAAATCCTACACCTTCCCTCTCTTTTATATCTAGCTCCAACCGCCTCCCCAGCACCTCTTGTGTTACAAAGCCAGGGACCACAAAAGGCACCCTATGACCTTTCCAGCATAAAGCATGGATATGTCCCTGCTGAACTATCCTGTGTGTGGGGTGCAGGTGTTGGAATGTGAAAGGGAGTTCCCACCCTACCTGGATGGTGGGGTACCACACCTTAGGAGAAGGTGCAGTACCTCTGTGGCGACTGAAGCCTCAGGGGCGCCACATACCCCCCGTTAAACACAGCACGTCCGCAGGCTGCAAGACAACAAAAGGTACAATACAGGAACACACAAAAATTTTAAATGCTGTTTAACAATACTTATCTAATCTTCCTAATGTAGGAGGCACATTTCTTAAACGTTACAAACAGGCTAACTTCCTATCTTAGCATCAAAAATTTCTTTAAGTGCAATTCCTAGTTCAAAGTGCAATTTTTATTTCCAAGTGCTATACTCAACACATTTTCTTTATTACATTTTCTATCAATTATTCTCTTTTTCTTTCTCTCTCTACTGGACGTAAGACACTGACCATCTGTACTTGGCCTGTCACCTGTCACTTTCAATTCTTCATTCTTTATTCAATTCTCACATTCTATCTCAAAACTTTTCTAACTTTCTGTATCAAACATGCTATAAAAGACATTTACTTTTCATAAGACATAACATTATCAAATACGTCATCATTAGAGTTGAGCGATACCGTCCGATACTTCAAAGTATCGTATCGGATGGTATCGGCCGATCTTTAAAAAAAGTATCGGTATCGCCGATTCCGATACCGGAAGTCCCATTCAAGTCTATGGGACTTCCGGTATCGGAATAAGAAAAACCCTTTCCTGCCCTTGTACAGCCTCTCTGGGGTCTGTACGGGCCTTTCGGGGGGCTGTGCCGGCCTGCCAGGGGGTCTGTGCAGGCTCCGGTGGTCTGTGCCGGCCTGCCGGGGGGCTGTGCCGGCCTGCCGGGGGGCTGTGCCGGCTCCGGGGGGCTGTGCCGGCCTGCCGGGGGGCTGTGCCGGCCTGCCGGGGGGCTGTGCCGGCCTGCCGGGGGGCTGTGCAGGCTCCGGGGGGCTGTGCAGGCATCGTCCGATGGGACTACAAGTCCCATCGGGCGATGCCTGCTACCATGACAGTGATTGACACATTAGCCAATGATGGGACAGTAGTAGTCCCATCATCCGGCTAATGTGTTAAATGTAAAAAAAAAAAAAAAAAAAAAAAAATTACATGCTACATACATACAACATGCATACTACATACATGCTACATTCATACTACATACTACATACATGCTACATACATACTACATATATACTACATGCATGCTACATACATACTGCATGCTACATACATACCACATACATACTACATACATACTACATACATACTACATGCTACATACATACCACATACATACTACATATATACTACATGCATGCTACATACATACTACATGCTACATACATACCACATATATACTACATACATACTACATATATACTGCATGCTACATACATACTACATATATACTACATGCATGCTACATACATACTACATGCTACATACATACCACATACATACTACATACATACTACATACATACTACATACATACTACATACATACTACATGCTACATACATACTACATATATACTACATGCATGCTACATACATACTACATGCTACATACATACCACATATATACTACATACATACTACATATATACTGCATGCTACATACATACTACATATATACTACATGCATGCTACATACATACTACATGCTACATACATACCACATACATACTACATACATACTACATACATACTACATACATACTACATACATACTACATGCTACATACATACTACATATATACTACATGCATGCTACATACATACTACATATATACTACATGCATGCTACATACATACTACATGCTACATGCATGCTACATACATACTACATACATACTACATGCTACATACATACTACATACATACAATACATTCATACAATACATACATAGACATACAGTACATATAACATAGAGTAACATACTTACCAATACTTGTCACATTGTTCCCCGAAGCCATTGTCGTCTACGGAATAAATATTAACATAACAAACCACAAAAATACTCACCCACGATCCGAAGCAGTCCACGAGTGTGTCCCACGACGATCTTGGGTAGAGAACGGCAGCATCGGATGATGCTGCCGTTCTCTACGGGCTGCAGGAATCCAATGACGGAAGGTAGGTATCCTTCCGCACTGTATTCCTCCGCCACTTAAAAAAAAAAAGTCCCTAGTCTCACTTTATGCCATTGCTGCGTGGGAATTTCCCACACAGCAATGGCATAAAGTGAGACTAGGGACTTTTTTTTTTTAAGTGGCGGAGGAATACAGTGCGGAAGGATACCTACCTTCCGTCATTGGATTCCTGCAGCCCGTAGAGAACGGCAGCATCATCCGATGCTGCAGTTCTCTACCCAAGATCGTCGTGGGACACACTCGTGGACTGCTTCGGATCGTGGGTGAGTATTTTTGTGGTTTGTTATGTTAATATTTATTCCGTAGACGACAATGGCTTCGGGGAACAATGTGACAAGTATTGGTAAGTATGTTACTCTATGTTATATGTACTGTATGTCTATGTATGTATTGTATGAATGTATTGTATGTATGTAGTATATATGTGGTATGTATGTAGCATGTAGTATGTATGTAGTATGTATGTAGCATGCATGTAGCATGTAGTATGTATGTAGCATGCATGTAGTATATATGTAGTATGTATGTAGCATGCATGTAGTATATATGTAGCATGTATGTAGTATGTAGTATGTATGTAGCATGCATGTAGTATATATGTAGCATGTAGTATGTATGTAGTATGTATGTGGTATGTATGTAGTATGTAGTATGTATGTAGCATGCATGTAGCATGTAGTATGTATGTAGCATGCATGTAGTATATATGTAGTATGTATGTAGCATGCATGTAGTATGTATGTAGCATGTAGTATGTATGTAGCATGTAGTATGTATGTAGTATGTATGTAGTATGTATGTGGTATGTATGTAGCATGTAGTATGTATGTAGTATGTATGTAGCATGCATGTAGCATGTAGTATGTATGTAGCATGCATGTAGTATATATGTAGTATGTATGTAGCATGCATGTAGTATATATGTAGCATGTATGTAGTATGTAGTATGTATGTAGCATGCATGTAGTATATATGTAGCATGTAGTATGTATGTAGTATGTATGTGGTATGTATGTAGTATGTAGTATGTATGTAGCATGCATGTAGCATGTAGTATGTATGTAGCATGCATGTAGTATATATGTAGTATGTATGTAGCATGCATGTAGTATGTATGTAGCATGTAGTATGTATGTAGCATGTAGTATGTATGTAGTATGTATGTAGTATGTATGTGGTATGTATGTAGCATGTAGTATGTATGTAGCATGCATGTAGTATATATGTAGTATGTATGTAGCATGCAGTATATATGTAGTATGTATGTAGTATATATGTGGTATGTATGTAGCATGTAGTATGTATGTAGCATGCATGTAGTATATATGTAGTATGTATGTAGCATGCATGTAGTATATATGTAGTATGTAGTATGTATGTAGCATGCAGTATGTATGTAGTATGTATGTAGTATATATGTAGTATGTATGTAGCATGCATGTAGTATGTATGTAGCATGCATGTAGTATGTATGTAGCATGTATGTAGTATGTATGTAGCATGTAGTATGTATGTAGCATGCATGTAGTATGTATGTAGTATTTTTTTTTTTTTTTTTTTAACATTTAACACATTAGCCGGATGATGGGACTACTACTGTCCCATCATTGGCTAATGTGTCAATCACTGTCATGGTAGCAGGCATCGCCCGATGGGACTTGTAGTCCCATCGGACGATGCTTGCACAGACCCCCGGACATCAGCACAGCCCCCCGGCAGGCCGGTACAGACCCCCACAGGGTGCACAGACCACCGGCAGGCCGGCACAGCCCCCCGGCAGGCCGGTACAGACCCCGGGCAGTCCACACAGCCCCCCGGCAGGCCGGCACAGCCCCCCGGCAGGCCGGCAGAGACCCCCGGAAGGCCCGAAATGACGGCGCATCATGATGCGCACACACCGCGCATCATGATGACGTCAGGCCGTCAATCAACTGAACTTCCGATTCCGATGCCGAATTCCGATATTGAAAAAATATCGGAAGTCGGTATCGGAATTCCGATACAGCAAGTATCGGCCGATACCCGATACTTGCGGTATCGGAATGCTCAACACTAGTCATCATAAAACATTCAAAGATTCTTGCAAAGTGCTGAACACTGCTCCCAGCCGGGATTCCTTGCAGTGTCCCTTGAGGTAGACATCATTCTTCGAAAAGTGTCCATTCAAAAACATCATCTTCGCAAAGTGTCTATAGGTAAAACATTAGCTTCACAACAGGTTCTTCCTGTAAAACCAAGAGAGAGCACCCAAAGGGGTGCAAACTATTTACAGATAAAGTTTTGGACCAATCAGCGTCTATGATCTCTACAGTTCCATTTTAAAAACAACGCTGCCAATCAAAAACTGGGCAACATGATGAACAAAAAGACAAAGGCACAAGTGGTGCAACAAACCCTCCTGGGTAACGAGATTTGGAAAAGTATTTTTCTTCTACTGGTGATCCCCTCCTGGGGTTCTGGAAACTGAACTGGAACTGTTCTCAGAGGTGATATCTTCATCCCGCTGACTACTTGCTAGCCGCTTATGCTCAATCTCCCATAGAGAGGGATAGGGACTGGTGGGGCCCAGGGAAAGGGCCATGGAGATTTCTACTGTCTGTGGGGATATGGGTCCCTCCAGTTCCATAGGAATTTTAGGAGATGGTGCCGCAGCCCGAGGCCGCCAGCCAGGAACAACTTGATCATCCCCCCATAGGTACTGCAGCCGGGGATCGTCGGTGAAGGTCAGTGGGCCCGTTCCTATCTGTGGATTCCGCTCCCAAAGCCAGGGTCAGACCGGTGGTAGCGATCATACCTGGCGTTTCCAGCCGCGGTTCCGGCTCCGGTTCCCGGTGGTAGATGGTAGCAGCTGCAACTCCCAGAGTGATTGGTGGGATAGGCCGCAGTTGGATCCGTGCCGGGGCCAGGCCGGGCTCAGCTGGGGTTGTCGGTGGAGGCCGGTGCCACCGCACCCGGTCCAGGCAGAGACGCGGTCCCGGTCCTCCACTCTGTTCCAGAGCCCTCATGTATCTCCTCCGGATGGGGCTCACGCAATGAACTGTTGTGAGGCGGTGGCGGACGCAGCTGAGGATGAATCAGTGGTCACAGCCTCTGCGGGGGCAGCCTAGAGGTGAGTGGCCTCTCCTCCCCCTGTTCTTCTGTCTTCTCTGCTCATTTCTTCATGGCGTCCTGGCGTTCTTCTTCCTGCCTTGGCCCCTTTCCCGCCCCTGGCTTACTCTGTCCCTCCTCCCGTGGGCGGCGTCTTCTTTCAGCGCCTCCATACCAAGCCAAGATGCGTACCCCTCGGGGGGTGGGCCATGTATCTGTCACATAGTAATTCAGGCAGGGAAGGCCCAATACTCTCCGCGGTCTTTTCTTAGGACCTCCCATCTCTACACACCTTTCTTCTCCGCACCAGCGGCCATTTCTAATGTCCATTTTACAGTCTATTAAATTTGGTCTTTTGCACATTTTCAAAAGTTGTAAATCCAAATCCAAGGCACACAGAACCCGATGGCATCGGGTCTCGTCATCCTGTGCGTGACGCCAAAATTGGGTCGCCCCTCACACCCAGGGCAGCGGGGTACTCGGTACCGGGCTGGTGTCAGGGGGAATGTGTGTCACAGCAGCGGTGACCCGGTCCGTGGCCCTGGGCACCCAATATCAATGGCGGTGATGTTAATGATGTAATAGTTTATTTGGATAGTTCGTGACGCCACCTGTGGTGTTTGGCAAGTAAGATGTTGAGCCAACGCTGCATGCAGATCCACTGATGGTGTGGTGCAGCAAAGATGGTGTAGCTCCCCACAGGTGGAGCTGTAGTCCCAGGGCAGTGTAGGTGCAATGGATGAGGAGAGGCGCAGAATGGTATAGAGGTTGTTACCCAGATGCAGCGGTGCTGGAATAACTGGAGGACACCAGAGTATGCGGTTCCAAAGCTTTACTCACTGTTTGCAGTTCACACAAATGCCTGCCTCCGCACTGTGTTCTTCAGGTCAGGGCCCCAGCCAACCTCCAGGCAGGATAGGATTCTCCCCTCCACACTCCGCCATTATGTACCTTACTGAACAACTCCTCCAATGCGCCTTTAGGTGCGAAGCACTCCAGTGCTTAGTTACCCTGGAATGCCTCTCTCTAGGTGTTCCTAGTCTCTACTTGTATGACAGACAGCTGTAGCCTGCTTCGGGGACTCCTCTCTGCGTCCCGGATCACTATTCATTTGCTGTTGTGTCCCAAGTCTATGATGGGAGTAAGGCGTTAGTGGTTCACTACTCCGGTGTCTGTTGCCGAACATAAAGATCCAATCAACCTTGGGGACCGGGCTCCGGCCTTTGCGCTCTGGACTGGAAGGGTTCTCTCTCTTTCTCAACCTGCTTCCCACCGTCCTTCTATTCTCCTTAGTTCCGATCTGTTCTATCTCTCTTATGGAATCGGTAGTCTCCAGTCTACGTCTCTTTCTCCTTCTGTCCCTTTCCCTGGCTCAGGTCACTGAGGCAGGTGCAGCACTCCTTCCTCCATCCCTCTTCCAGGGATCCCCACTGCTCCCGAGTGGCTTCCTTCCTCCCTGACTGTCTGTCAGACTGACTGACTGACTGACTTGAAATCCTACACCTTCCCTCTCTTTTATATCTAACTCCACCCGCCTCCCCAGCACCTCTCGTGTTACGAAGCCAGGGACCACAAAAGGCACCCTATGACCTTTCTAGCATAAAGCATGGATGGGTCCCTGCTGAACTATCCTGTGTGTGGGGTGCAGGTGTTGGAATGTGAAAGGGAGTTCCCACCCTACCTGGATGGTGGGGTACCACACCTTAGGAGAATGTGCAGTACCTCTGTGGCGACTGAAGCCTCAGGGGCGCCACACACCCATGTCATGCTGCGGGGTGAGATGGCTGAGGAACCCCTAACAGGAGCAAGCGACAGTGCAAAGGGAAATGGGGAGAGGCACAGGAACCATGAGGAAGGTGATGCCGTACAACTGACCAGTGTCACAGAGGAAGGTAATTGTCCCATATATAGCACTGCTCCTGACGTATTGGGGGTGGATGGGGAGGTAGTAGCCATAGCCGAGCAGGCTAATGGGATTGTGGTAATCCCCAGGGAGACGGTCTACATAGCTACTGTCACCAGCATTCAAAGTGCCCAGAATGCAGATAATGCCATGCCTTCTGGACCCTCCTCATTCAGAAGGATGACTGAACCAGAGACAGACTCAGAGCAGGTCCCAGTGGGTTCCCGTGAGGAAGGGACCCTGATGTCGCTTTTGGCTGCCTCCAGCCAGGAGCTCCAGGCTGTTCTGTGCTCATATGTGAGCCTGGAGATCTTAAGGAACCTCGCTGAGATGCCCACCTCCGAGACTGATAAAGAGAGGGTGTTCTGGGAACGAGGGAGGTTGTGCCGGGAAACAGTTCCCAGTAAATCCCAAAAGGAGTGGCTGAGGAAAAGACAGGTGGTCATCCCCTACCAATTTAGGGGTGAGTTGTTACGGATTGCCCATGAGATTTCACTTGCTGGACAATCAGGGATTAGCAAAACTAAGGCCCGGCTGTCTCAACACTTCTATTGGCCCAAATTGGGGACAGATGTGACAAACGACTGCCGCTCCTGTATCCCCTGTCAAAGAGTGGGGAAATCAGGGCCTGCTCTTATGGCTCCCCTGATCTCTTTGCCAGTGATAGAGGAGCCTTTCCTGGGGATTGCTGTGGACATTGTGGGACCACTGGCCATATCAAGCAGTTCTGGAAAGCAGTACATCCTTACTGTGGTAGACTATGCTACCCAGTACCAGGAGGAAGTGGCTATGTCCTCAACTAGGGCAGATAAGGTGGCGGATGCACAGTTGGCCATCTTTTCATGAGTAGGATTTCTCAGGAAGATTCTTACCGACCAGGGGACTCACTTCATGTCTCGCCTAATGGAGGCTCTCTGTAAGAAAATTCAGGTGAAGCGTCTGGTATAGAGTGCGTATCACCCCCAAACTAATGGTTTATGTGAGCGCTTTAACGGCACCCTCAAACAGATGCTAAAAATGCTGGTTAACACCCAAGGACGCGACTGGGAGCGGTACCTTCCACACCTGCTATGTGCTTACCGAGAGGTTCCGCAGGCCTCAACGGGGTTTTCTCCCTTCGAGCTCCTGTATGGCAGGCAAATCCGGGGACCCCTTGGGTTGGTAAGGGAATCCTGGGAAGATGAGCCAAACCCTTCGGAAGTGTCCATCATGGAGTATGTCATGCGCTTCCGTGACAAGATGCAGATCTTGATGCAGTTGGTGAATGCCAACATGACACAGGCTCAGGCTGACCAGAAGCACTGGTAAGACCAGAACGCCTGGGAGCGAACCTACCAGGTGGGTCAGAAGGTGTGGGTGCTGGTCCCTGTACCAAAGGATAAGCTTCAGGCTGCCTAGGAAGGCCCGTAAGTCGTACACCAATCGCTCAACCCAGTCACCTACGTGGTCCCTCTTGACCACTTTTGGAGTAGGTGTAAGTAGAGTTGAGCGACTTTTGGTTTTTTAGGGTCGCGTTTCGTTTCGTGAAACCCGACTTTTCCAAAAGTCGGGTCGAGCAAGATCGTCCGATTATAGGGAAAAGTCGGGGTCGTCCCGAAACACGAAACCCAATGTAAGTCAATGGGGAATAAAAGTCGGCAGTGAGAGGAGGACAGGAAACACACCTACAGTGCCCATTTGAATGCCAAAAGCATCAATTCTTCTTACTTAAGCTTGTCAACCTTAATTAACTTCATAATACAAGTTACGCACTGAAAAATGGGGGTTATTTGGCTAAAGTTGTGGGGGGGAGGGCTGGCTGCAGGTTTTCATGTGCCCTGGGTGAAAGAGCGCCCCTTTAACACATACCACAACTCATCATGCTCCGATACGGCAGATAAATAGCGGTATAGTACAATGAAAAATACCTCACTTTTTACATCTCATGACGAGGTCCATCTATTTCTCCATACAGAATCATTGGTCCCATATAATGTTTGAAACAGTATATGATGAGCTCCACATAATGCTACAGTATATGTTGGTCCCCATGGATGAAGCTCCACTGTCTTATGGGCCCAAATAATGCTCCAAACATAATGGGCCCCATTTCTAATGCTCTAGTGTATAATGGGCCCTGTAAATGCTGCTCCAGTGTCTGATGTCCACCTTTGGAATGTTCCAGTGTATGGTGGGCCCCATCTATCATTCTCCAGAGTATAGTGCTCCCCAAAAATTGCTGTCCCAACATTGAAAACAATCAAATAAGTCTCCTCACTAGGGAATCCCTGTGCTTGTCTGGACAGGTGCTGTAGCTTGCTTAACAGCTCGCCAGCCGTTCTCACGCCCAGTATGGATTGCACGTGATTGCACAAAGGTTAGAAAGGGTACCGTATCCCTGGATAACATGTATGGATAGCGTACACATTCAAAATATATGTCTCAGGAGGCAGGCTCAGACGGTGTCAGGCCCAGTATGGATTGCACGTGATTGCACAAAGGTTAGAAAGGGTACCGTATCCCTGGATAACATGTATGGATAGCGTACACATTCAAAATATATGTCTCAGGAGGCAGGCTCAGACGGTGTCAGGCCCAGTATGGATTGCACGTGATTGCACAAAGGTTAGAAAGGGTACCGTATCCCCGGATAACATGTATGGATAGCGTACACATTCAAAATATATGTCTCAGGAGGCAGGCTCAGACGGTGTTAGGCCCAGTATGGATTGCACGTGATTGCACAAAGGTTAGAAAGGGTACCGTATCCCTGGATAACATGTATGGATAGCGTACACATTCAAAATATATGTCTCAGGAGGCAGGCTCAGACGGTGTCAGGCCCAGTATGGATTGCACGTGATTGCACAAAGGTTAGAAAGGGTACCGTATCCCTGGATAACATGTATGGATAGCGTACACATTCAAAATATATGTCTCAGGAGGCAGGCTCAGACGGTGTCAGGCACAGTATGGATTGCACGTGATTGCACAAAGGTTAGAAAGGGTACCGTATCCCCGGATAACATGTATGGATAGCGTACACATTCAAAATATATATCTCAGGAGGCAGGCTCAGACGGTGTTAGGCACAGTATGAATTGCATGTGATTGCACAAAGGTTAGAAAGGGTACCGTATCCCCGGATAACATGTATGGATAGCATACACATTCAAAATATATGTCTCAGGAGGCAGGCTCAGACAGTGTTAGGCCCAGTATGGATTGCACGTGATTGCACAAAGGTTAGAAAGGGTACCGTATCCCTGGATAACATGTATGGATAGCGTACACATTCAAAATATATGTCTCAGGAGGCAGGCTCAGACGGTGTCAGGCACAGTATGGATTTGACGGCCCAGATTACACAGCGGAGGAGCAGGGAGAGGTAAAGATTGCAAATGCTGGGGCCCTGCCCAAGCAAGGGGGGCCCACTCGTGGGCGTCGGTACTGGCACTGGGCCCCTCATAGTACAGCGGTGTGTCTGACGGCGGGTGTGCACCACCGCCGTGAGAGACACTTGATTGCACTATGAGGGACCCTGTGCCAGTGCCCGCGCCCAAGAGTCGGCCTACCCACCTGTCCAGGGCAACGGCACTCGCACGGTGTCGTGCGGTAGGTGGTGACCCCGGCCATGGGGGGGAGGCAGCACAGTTAGGGAGTTTTAGAAAGTGGCATATGTTGATGTTGGACATTCAGCTGATGCAAAAGGCGAAATAGGTGAAGTACCAGGAAGAGGTGGACCAAAGCAAGCCATTTTTCTGTCACCCTATGTGTCATCAGGGGAAGGTGGGACAAATTCCTTGGAAACCCATGCGTGGTTCATTTTAATGAAGGTTAGATCATCCACATTTTGGGTTGACAGACGGGTCCTTTTTTCTGTCAGGATTGATCCAGCTGCACTGAAGACTCTTTCCGATAGCACACTTGCAGCTGGGCAAGCGAGCTCCTGTAAGGCATATTGGGCCAATTCAGGCCAGGTGTCCAGTTTAGCGGCCCAATAGTCAAAGGGGAATGACCTGTGTGGGAGAACATCGATATGGGAGGAAAAGTAGTTTGTAACCATAGTTGACAACTGCTGTCTCCTGTCACTTTCCATCGATGCAGTATTACCAGTTGTGTGAGCGGTATTTGAAAAATCAGTCCACAACATTGTCATGAAACCCCTGTCTCCAACGCCACTTCTGCTGTGTGCACCACGAACACCTCTGCCAAGCTGCCCCCGGCCCGTACGGCTCGTGTGAGAACCATCACCGCTGCTGTGTGCTGGGAATGCCTCAAGCAACCGATTTACCAGAGTTGCTTGTTTATTAGCCAATATTAGGTCAAGGTTCTCCTGTGGCATGATGTTTTGTAATTTGCCTTTATAGCGTGGATCCAGGATGCTGGCCAACCAGTAGTCGTCATCGTTCATCATTTTGGCAATGCGGGGGTCCCTTTTTAGGATCCGCAAGGCATAATCTGACATGTGGGCCAATGTTCCCGGTGTCAATGATGCACTGCGAGTGCTGGGTGGAGGAGCACTTTCTGGCAAATCCACATCCCTCCAGTCACGCACAAACCCTGTACCAGACCTTGCCACGCCAACATTTTCACTTGCCCCACGAGATGCATCCTCCTCCCCTAAGTAATCATCCCCATCATCCTCCTCCTCCTCCTCTTCTTCCTCCACCTCGTCCAGGAGAGGTCCCTGAGCAGACAATGGCTGAATGTCATCAAGGATTCCCTCCTCCTCTTCCTCCTCATCAACATTGGCTGCAGACGCCTGCTCCTTAAGGTGCGTCAAAGTTTGCATGAGCAGACGCATAAGTGGGATGCTCATGCTTAGGATGGTGTTGTCTGCGCTTACCAGCCATGTGCATTCCTCAAAACACTGAAGGACTTTACAAAGGTCTTTCAGCTTCGACCACAGCACGCCTGTCAACTCCATGTCTGCTCTCAAAGTGCCTGGCCGTGTATCCTCCCACAAATGCATTATGGCCTGCCTCTGCTCGCACAGCCGCTCCACCATGTGCAGGGTGGAGTTCCACCTTGTTGCAATGTCGATAATGAGGCGGTGGTTGGGAAGGTGGAGCAATCGCTGCAGCTTCTGCATACGAACGGAGTGTACAGGCGACCGGCGGATGTGCGCGCACAGTCTTCGCACCTTCTGGAGCAGGGCTGTTAACTCCGGATAATTTTTGAGGAAGCACTGCTACAACCAGGTTCAAGGTGTGAGCCAAGCAAGGTATGTGGCTGAGTTTTGAAAGGGCTATGGCTGCCACAAAATTATGGCCGTTATCACTAACTACCTTGCCTGCCTCAAGATGTACACTGCCCAGCCATGACTCAGTTTGTCGCTTCAAGTACTCGGCCAGCACCTTGGCGGTGTGTCTGTCGCCCAAACACATCATCTGCAACACAGCCTGCTGACGCTTTCCACTAGCTGCTCGATAGGGGGACACATCGTGTGCAACAGTGGCAGCTGCAGATGGAGTGCTCGTACGACTGCGCTCTGTGGACGAGCTTTCGCTTCTGGAGGAGGAGGAGGAGGAGGAGGAGGGTCGAACGCCTACAGCCAACTGTTTCCTATACCGTGGGCTAGGCAGCACTGTCCCACCACCACTGCTGTCCCCTGTGGACCCTGCATCCACCACATTAACCCAGTGCGCAGTGATGGACACGTAACGGCCCTGGCCATGCCGACTGGACCATGCATCAGTTGTGAGGTGCACCTTTCCGCTCACTGACTGCTTGAGTGCATGGACAATGCGGTCTTTCACATGATGGTGGAGGGCTGGGATGGCTTTGCGAGAGAAGAAGTGGCGACTGGGTAGGTCATAGCGTGGTACTGCATAGGCCATGAGTTCGCGGAAAGCTATGCTTTCCACCAACCGAAAGGGCATCATCTCAAACGAGATTAGTTTGGCAATGTGGGCGTTCAAACCCAGTGTACGCGGATGAGAGACTGAGTACTTTCTTGACCTACTCATAGTGTCTGGGAGGGTGAGCTGGACTTGAGAGCTGCATATGGTGGAAGTAGCGGTGGACAGGGCGGACTGAGAGAGGGTTGATGATGGTGATGGAGTTGGTGTTCTTTCTGATGGCCTAGAATCAGTCTTTCGTTGATATAACAGTAGGATTCCCTGACTGCTGTGGTCTTGCAACGACACCTCAACATTTGCTGCTGTGCTAACCGGTGGGCTTACAGTGGGGGAAACAATGTAGCGTTGCTGACTACCTTCGTTGTGATCAGTTGCACATGTGGCACTTGAGGTTTGGTGTTGTGTCCACGCTTGCAAGTGCATGCTGGTTAAATGTCTAAGCATGCAACTGGTATTCAAATTTTTCAGATTTTTCCCTCGGCTAAAGGTCTTTGCGCACTTCTTACAGATAACCTTGGCCTGATCATGAGGATTTTGTTCAAAAAAGTGCCACACTGCACTCTTCCTACTTTGGCAGACATTTTGCGGCCTAGCACGCTGTGATCTTTTGACCCTCTGGACAAGCTGTCCAGCAACTCTTTTGATGTTTGGAACCTGTCTTTGGAGTGCTCCGGGCCTGCCAGATAACAGCTGTTGCGATGTCGATGTCTGCTGTGGATGCTCCTCATCTGAGCTATTGGAAGCAGCACCCTCTTCTCCCAATGGATGCCAATCTGGGTCAACAACTGGGTCATCCATCACCTCCTCTTCTATGTCATGTGCACCTTTCTCTGTGTCACCGTGTATGGTGGTATAGTGTGCGGGAAGGGGCACCTGAGTCTCATCAGGGTCAAAATCTGGCTCTGTACACTGCGAGGACAATGTAGTGCTCTGAGTGAATGTACCAGCAGAATCATCCATCAGCGGCTGTGCATCAGTGCACTCCATGTCAGATTCATCTTGGCCTGGGTAATTCACCATTTCACTTGATAATCCAGGCATGGTATGTGAAAACAGCTCCATGGAGTAATCAGTAGTATGGCCTGCGTCATCCTTCAATCTTGGTTCGGGTGAAGGACACAAGGAAAGGTGTGGTTCATGAACATGAGCCTCCAATGACGACTCAGCGCTTTTACTTTTTACAACTGAAGAAGAGGAGGCGATAGAGCTGGAGGCTGAGTCAGCAATGTAAGACAAAACTTTTTCCTGATGCTCTGCCTTTAAAAGCGGTTTGCCAACTCATAGAAAACTAAGCGTTCGAGGCCTTATGTAGCCAGACGATGATGCAGGGTCAGCACCTCCTGCATTCGGTCCTATTTTGCTCTTGCCACTACCATCAGATCCACCACCAACACCATCATTACCAGCTGCCAACCCCCGCCCAATTCCACGGCCTCTTCCACCAGCCTTCCTCATTTTTGGTAGAAATGTAGACAAAATCCAACAAACTATATAGTAATGTAAAACAAGGTACAAGGTGTCTATAGGACAGGGGAGATTTAGAATTTCTGCACACACTTGTGGACAGTGGACACTTTTGGATTGTTTGAGGCCCACTGATATCTGAGCGCTATGTGACAGGCTCGATGGCACAGCTGCCTGTGACCAAAGTGACGAGAGGATAATGGAGATTTTGAATCTCTGCGCACACTTTTGGACACTGGACACTTGTGGATTGTGTGAGGCCCACTGATATCTGAGCGCTATGTGACACGCTCGATGGCACAGCTGCCTGTGACCAAAGTGACGAGAGGATAATGGAGATTTTGAATCTCTGCGCACACTTTTGGACACTGGACACTTGTGGATTGTGTGAGGCCCACTGATATCTTAGCGCTATGTGACACGCTCGATGGCACAGCTGCCTGTGACCAAAGTGACGAGAGGATAATGGAGATTTTGAATCTCTGCGCACACTTTTGGACACTGGACACTTGTGGATTGTGTGAGGCCCACTGATATCTGAGCGCTATGTGACACGCTCGATGGCACAGCTGCCTGTGACCAAAGTGACGAGAGGATAATGGAAATTTTGAATCTCTGCGCACACTTTTGGACACTGGACACTTGTGGATTGTGTGAGGCCCACTGATATCTGAGCGCTATGTGACAGGCTCGATGGCACAGCTGTGACAAAAGTGACTAGAGGATAAGGGAGATTGGATTGCTTTTAAAAAAGCAGTTTGCGGAGCAGTGGGTAAACAGCAATGCCAGCATGTCAGGAAGCCTTAAAAGGCAGCCCAACAACCAACACCACTGATACACCACAATATAGCCTCCCCTTGCACTGCACACACAGTGACTTGTGTGTTGTGCAGGCCAAATCGCTAGCAGCAGAAGCAGTTTTTTTGTCTTCTTCCCTGCCTAACGCTCTCCCTACAGAATCAGCAGCAACCTCTCCCTATACTGAGATCGGCAGAAGTAAGATGGCGGTCGGCGTGCACGCCCTTTTATACCCCCTGTGACGCCCACCAAAGCAAGCCAATCACTTGCATGCCCTTCTGAAAGATGGTGGTGACCCGTGCCTAGGTCATCACGTTGCCCACAGTGTCCGTGGATCCTGATTGGCTGAAAAAGAGCGCAAAACAAACTTTTGAAACGCGACTTTGGCGCGTAAGTCGCCGACCTCGTGGCCGACCTCATCCTAGGGTCGGGTTTCGTTTCATGAAACCCGACTTTGCCAAAAGTCGGCGACTTTTGAATTTTTTCGACCCGTTTCGCTCAACTCTAGTTGTAAGGTCTTCCATGTCAACATGATGAAAGCTCATCAAGAATTTGGTGCCTGCATCCTACCAGTCTGCAACCTGCCCAAGGACGGAGAGAAAGACCCCCTCCTGGACATGCTGGCCCAAGCTAAGGCCGATGGGTCCATAGAGGACGTGGAGGAAAGCACCTTGCTATCCGCACTCCAGTGGTTGCAGCTGCGAGCCACGCTGGAACCTTTCCAGGCTATGTTTACCACCCAACCCGCAAGGACTCAGGTAGCGGTCCACGAAGTGGACATAGGGAATTATGCCCCCCAACGGCGGACACCCTATCGGATCTCTGACGAGGTGCAGAATGTCATGTGCCAGGAGATTAATGACATGTTGCAGCTGGGGGTGATTCAACGGTTCAAGAGTGCGTGGGCCTCACCTGTAGTCCTGGTGCCAATGAAGGATTGGACCACCCGGTTCTGTGTGGACTACAGGGGGCTCAACGTCATCACAGCCTCTGATGCGTACCCAGTGCCATGCATCGAGCAACTGCTTGAGCGGTTAGCTGGCGCACGCTATCTATCCATTATAGATCTGAGTCGGGGATATTGGCCAATTCCCCTGAGCCCCGAGGCACAGGAGAAGTCCACCTTTATCACCCCCTTCGGACTATACAAGTCCATGGTCATGCCTTTTGGCATGAAGAATGCCGCTTTCATATTCCAGCGGATGGTCAACCACCTGCTTCAGGGACTGGAGAGGTGCGTGGTGGTGTACCTGGATGATACTGCCATCTTCAGTTCCACCTGGGAGGAACATCTTCAGCATCTCCAGGAGGTGCTCGGGCGTATCCACCAAGCAGGCCTGACCATTAAGCCGGGAAATTGCCAGACGGGCATGAGAGAGGTCCACTACCTGGGGCACCAGGTAAGCAGGGCTCTATGAGGCCAGAGCCTGGACAAGTGGATGCTATCGCGTCCTGGCCCACCTCCAGGACCAAGAAGCAGGTCATGTCCTTCCCGGTATCCTGGCCCACCTCCAGGACCAAGAAGCAGGTCATGTCCTTCCCGGGCACTGAAGGGTACTATAGACACTTTGTACAAAACTATAGCTGCCTTGCGAAGCCCTTGGATGGACCTCACCAGGAAAAAGCTACCCCATACAGTTGACTGGACAGACGACTGTGAGGTGGCTTTTAGGGCTTTGAAAACAGCAATGAGCAGCTCTCCTGTACTAAGCGCAGTCGACAGCAGTTGGCTGTTCTTAGTACAGACTGACGCCAGCGAGTTTGGCCTCGGTGCTGTGCTTAGCCAGGTTGACTCGGGGAACCAAGAGCACCCATGTTGTACCAGAGACTGAAGCTCCTGCCAATGGAAGTGGCCTATTCCACCATTGAGATGGAGTGCCAGGCCATGGTTTGAGCCCTGCAACATTTGTAGCCCTACCTAAGCAAAGACTAGTCAAAAGACTAGGATGCTGACTCAGTGGGGTGTCATTTGCCCGGGTGCCAGCTAGGAAGCTGGGCTAATATACAGTGGGGCAAAAAAGTATTTAGTCAGTCAGCAATAGTGCAAGTTCCACCACTTAAAAAGATGAGAGGCGTCTGTAATTTACATCATAGGTAGACCTCAACTATGGGAGACAAACTGAGAAAAAAAAATCCAGAAAATCACATTGTCTGTTTTTTTTTCATTTTATTTGCATATTATGGTGGAAAATAAGTATTTGGTCAGAAACAAAATTTCATCTCAATACTTTGTGATATATCCTTTGTTGGCAATGACAGAGGTCAAACGTTTTCTGTAAGTCTTCACAAGGTTGCCACACACTGTTGTTGGTATGTTGGCCCATTCCTCCATGCAGATCTCCTCTAGAGCAGTGATGTTTTTGGCTTTTCGCTTGGCAACACGGACTTTCAACTCCCTCCAAAGGTTTTCTATAGGGTTGAGATCTGGAGACTGGCTAGGCCACTCCAGGACCTTGAAAAGCTTCTTACGAAGCCACTCCTTCGTTGCCCTGGCGGTGTGCTTTGGATCATTGTCATGTTGAAAGACCCAGCCATGTTTCATCTTCAATGCCCTTGCTGATGGAAGGAGGTTTGCACTCAAAATCTCACGATACATGGCCCCATTCATTCTTTCATGTACCCGGATCAGTTGTCCTGGCCCCTTTGCAGAGAAACAGCCCCAAAGCATGATGTTTCCACCACCATGCTTTACAGTAGGTATGGTGTTTGATGGATGCAACTCAGTATTCTTTTTCCTCCAAACACGACAAGTTGTGTTTCTACCAAACAGTTCCAGTTTGGTTTCATCAGACCATAGGACATTCTCCCAAAACTCCTCTGGATCATCCAAATGCTCTCTAGCAAACTTCAGACGGGCCCGGACATGTACAGGGTGGCGTAGTGTGTTACTTATGGTAGGCCTTGTTACATTGGTCCCAGCTCTCTGCAGTTCATTCACTAGGTCCCCCCGCGTGGTTCTGGGATTTTTGCTCACCGTTCTTGTGATCATTCTGACCCCACGGGGTGGGATTTTGCGTGGAGCACGAGATCGAGGGAGATTATCAGTGGTCTTGTAGGTCTTCCATTTTCTAATTATTGCTCCCACAGTTGATTTCTTCACTCCAAGCTGGTTGGCTATTGCAGATTCAGTCTTCCCAGCCTGGTGCAGGGCTAAAATTTTGTTTCTGGTGTCCTTTGACAGCTCTTTGGTCTTCACCATAGTGGAGTTTGGATTCAGACTGTTTGAGGGTGTGCACAGGTGTCTTTTTATACTGATAACAAGTTTAAACAGGTGCCATTACTACAGGTAATGAGTGGAGGAAAGAGGAGACTCTTAAAGAAGAAGTTACAGGTCTGTGAGAGCCAGAAATCTTGATTGCTTGTTTCTGACCAAATACTTATTTTCCACCATAATATGCAAATAAAATGAAAAAAAAACAGACAATGTGATTTTCTGGATTTTTTTTTCTCAGTTTGTCTCCCATAGTTGAGGTCTACCTATGATGTAAATTACAGACGCCTCTCATGTTTTTAAGTGATGGAACTTGCACTATTGCTGACTGACTAAATACTTTTTTGCCCCACTGTACCATTTTCCTTTAGGGAAGGCACCTCTCCCCCACAGGGGGTGCCATCAACTCATAAGTAGTGTTGAGCATTCCGATACTGCAAATATCGGGTATCGGCCGATATTCGCTGTATCGGAATTCCGATACCGAGTACCGATATTTTTTCAATATCGGATACCGGAATCGTAAGTCCCCATAATGCAATGAGCCACTGTTGTGGCTGTGATTGGCTGCTGAAATGATGTCATCATGATGCGCGGTCTGTGTGCATCATGATGCGCGGTCTGTGCCGACTGCGGGGGGTCTGTGCCGACTGTCGGGGGTCTGTGCCGGCTGCCGGTGGTCTGTACGGGCCTCTCGGGGGTCTGTACAGGCCTGTCGGGGGCCTGTGCCGGCTGCCGGTGGTCTGTACGGGCCTCTCGGGGGCCTGTGCTGGCTGCCGGTGGTCTGTACGGGCCTCTCGGGGGTCTGTACAGGCCTGTCGGGGGCCTGTGCTGGCTGCCGGTGGTCTGTACGGGCCTCTCGGGGGCCTGTGCCAGCTGTCGGTGCTCTGTACGGGCCTCTCGGGGGCCTGTGCAGGCTGCCAGTGGTCTGTACGGGCCTCTCGGGGGTCTGTGCCAGCTGCCGGTGGTCTGTACGGGCCTCTTGGGGGCCTGTGCCGGCTGTCGGTGGTCTGTGCCGGCCTGCCGGGGGTCTTGTGTGTGTGCAGGCATCGTCCGATGGGACTACAAGTCCCATCGGGCGATGCCTGCTACAATGACAGTGATTGACACATTAGCCAATGATGGGACAGTAGTAGTCCCATCATCTGGCTAATGTGTTGACTGTAAAAAAAAAAAAAAAAAAGAAAACATACTACATGCATACTACAAATATATTACATTCATACAACATACATACATACTGCATACATGCTACATATATACTACATTCATACAACATACATATGTACTACATACTACATACATGCTACATATATACTACAAACATACAACATACATAAATGCTACATATATACTACATTCATACAACATACATACATACTACATGTATACTACATTCATACAACATACATACATACTACATACTACATACATGCTACATATATACTACATTCATACTACATACATACAACATACATGCTACATATATACTACATTCATACATGCATACATACTACATACATGCTACATATATACTACTTTCATACAACATACATACATACTACATACTAAATACATACTACATACAGTATATGCTACATTCATACAACATACATACATACTACATATATACTACATTCATACAACATACATGCATACTACATACATGCTACATATATACTACATTCATACAACATACATACATACTACATATATACTACATTCATACAACATACATACATACAACATACATACTATATGTATACTACATTCATAAAACATACATACATACTACATACTACGTACATGCTACATATATACTACATACATATTACATACTACATACATACAACATGCTACAGACATACAACATACTTACATACATACTACATACATACTGCATACAATACATTCATACAATACATACATAGACATACAGTACATATAACATAGAGAACATACTCACCATCACTTGTCACTTTGATCCCCGAAGCCAGTGTCATCTGTGGAAAAATATGAAAATAACAAACAAACAATATACTCCCTGATCCGCAGAAATCCACGAGGGTCCCATGCCGATCTCCAGTGGAGAACAGCAGCATCAGCTGATGCGACCACTCTCTAGGGGCTTCAATAATCCAATGACAGGAGGTAGGTATCCTTCCGCACTGCATTCCTCCGCCACTGTAAAATAATAGTCCCTAGTCTCACTTTTGGCATTGCTGTGTGAGAAAGTTCCCACGCAGCTTTTGCCATAAAGTGAGACCAGGGACTATTTTTTTACAGTGGCGGAGGAATACAGTGCGGAAGGATACCTACCTCCCATCTCTGGATTCCTGGAGCCCCGTAGAGAACGGTCGCATCAGCTGATGCTGCTGTTCTCCACGGGAGATCGGCGTGGGACATGCATGGATTTCTGCAGATCAGGGAGTATATTGTTTGTTTGTTATTTTCATATTTTTCCACAGATGACACCGGCTTCGGGGGAACAAAGTGACAAGTGATGGTGAGTATGTACTCTATGTTATATGTACTGTATGTCTATATGTATGTATTGTATGAATGTATGACTGTACTCTATGTAGTATGTATGTAGTATGTATGCAGTATGTAGTATGTATGTAGTATGTATGTACTATGTATGTATGTTGTATGAATGTAGTATATATGAAGCATGTATGTAGTATGTATGTATGTTGTATGAATGTAGTATATATGTAGCATGTATGTAGTATGTATGTATGTTGTATGAATGTAGTATACATGTAGTATGTATGTAGTATATATGTATGTTGTATGAATGTAGTATATATGTAGCATGTATGTAGTATGTAGTATGTATGTTGTATGAATGTAGTATATATGTAGCATGTATGTAGTATGTATGTATGTTGTATGAATGTAGTATATATGTAGCATGTATGTAGTATGTAGTATGTATGTTGTATGAATGTAGTACATATGTAGCATGTATGTAGTATGTATGTTGTATGAATGTAGTATATATGTAGCATGTATGTAGTATGTATGTATGTTGTATGAATGTAGTATATATGTAGCATGTATGTAGTATGTAGTATGTATGTTGTATGAATGTAGTCTATATGTAGCATGTATGTAGTATGTAGTATGTATGTTGTATGAATGTAGTATATATGTAGCATGTATGTAGTATGTATGTATGTTGTATGAATGTAGTGTATATGTAGCATGTATGTAGTATGTAGTATGTATGTTGTATGAATGTAGTATGTGTGTAGCATGTACGTAGTATGTAGTATTTATGTATGTTGTATGAATGTAGTATATATGTAGCATGTATGTAGTATGTAGTATGAATGTTGTATGAATGTAGTATATATGTAGCATGTATGTAGTATGTAGTATGTATGTATGTTGTATGAATGTAGTATATATGTAGCATGTATGTAGTATGTAGTATGTATGTTGTATGAATGTAGTATATGTGTAGCATGTATGTAGTATGTAGTATGTATGTTGTATGAATGTAGTATATATGTAGCATGTATGTAGAATGAATGTTGTATGAATGTAGTATATATGTAGCATGTATGCAGTATGCATGCATGTTGTATGAATGTAGTATATATGTAGCATGTATGTAGTATGTATGTATGTTGTATGAATGTAGTATATATGTAGCATGTATGTAGTATGTAGTATGTATGTATGCTGTATGAATGTAGTATATATGTAGTATGTATGTAGTATGTATGTATGTTGTATGAATGTAGTATATATGTAGTATGTATGTAGTATGTTTTTTCTTTTTTTTTACATTCAACACATTAGCCGGATGATGGGACTACTACTGTCCCATCATTGGCTAATGTGTCAATCACTGTCATTGTAGCAAGCATCGCCCGATGGGACTTGTAGTCCCATCGGACGATGCCTGCACACACACAAGACCCCCGGCAGGCCCGCACAGACCACCGACAGCCGGCACAGGCCCCCAAGAGGCCTGTACAGACCATCGACTGCCGGCACAGACCCCCGAGAGGCCCGTACAGACCACCGGCAGCCGGCACAGGCCCCCGGCAGCCGGCACAGACCACCGACAACCGGCACAGGCCCCCGGCAGCCAGCACAGACCACCGACAGCCGGCACAGGCCCCTGAGAGGCCCGTACAGACCACCAGCAGCCGGCACAGGCCCCTGACAGGCCTGTACAGACCCCCAAGAGGCCCGAACAGACCACCGGCAGCTGGCACAGGCCTCCGACAGTCGGCACAGACCCCCGAGAGGCCCATACAGACCACCGGCAGCCGGCACAGGCCCCCGACAGTTGGCACAGACCCCCGAGAGGCCCGCACAGACCCCGCCCGCACACACAGAAACGCACAGTGTCCGCCCACGCACCGCCCACACTCTTCCCCCCTTCCGAACAGGATGTACAAGGCAAGAAAGGGCTTTTTTTAATTCCGATATTTCTGTCCCACTGACTTGAATGGGACTTCCGGTATCAGAATCGGCGATACCCGATACTTTTTGTGTATCGGGCCGATCCAATCCGATCCGATATTTCTGAATATCGGATGGTATCGCTCAACACTACTCATAAGTGTAAGTTCTTATTTTAATCCACTTTATTTTGCAATTGTCTGTATATACTGTATCTTGTCTCTTTTTGTAACATCTTTTATATTTTTGTAAACACTGCCTATCCTTTCTAGAGTAAGTCTATAAATTTACTAGTTTTGTTTCTCCTTGCTCTATAATGTACCGCCACGACCTCCACGCTAATTATGCTACCGTGAGGGTTGGCTACGGACCCGATATTGATTTTAATGTAGAATGAGGAGCTAGTTGCAGCAAAGTGTTATCGGGTATTTGGGAGATTCTGGCAGTGAACGGTGGTATTATGTGTGTATTACCCTCCCTAGGTCTGGAGACATACATAACTCCCTCACTGCAGAGTGCCCAATAACCAGTACACGGCAAGGCAGTCTCTCTGGTGTCTACTTATCCTAGGTGTAGTTCCCTGACTGACCTGAGGGTAAAGGGGCACCAGAGAGCTGCAAGTTCCAAAACCGGAGCTTAACATGGAAACAAGAGTTGTGGGTGGTTATATGACCCACGACCACTCATAATTAGTAAATTTGTGACAATTGGTGAGATATAATAAATCGCTGACAACTGGGGGCAACCTCACACTCTCAGTTAATGACCACCCCTTTAAATTTTTCACTCTTTGTTTCATTGCAGCCATTTGGTAAATTCAAAAAAGTTCATTTTTTTCTCTTTAATGTACACTCTCCACCCCATCTTGACTGAAGAAAACAGAAATGTAGAAATTTTTGCAAATTTATTAAAAAAGAAAAACTGAAATATCACATGGTCCTAAGTATTCAGACACTTTGCTCAGTATTGAGTAGAAGCACCCTTTTGAGCTAGTTAATACAGCCATGAGTCTTCTGGGGAATGATGCAACAAGTTTTTCACACCTGGATTTGGGGATCCTCTGCCATTCTTCCTTGCAGATCCTCTCCAGTTCCGTCAGGTTGGATGGTGAACGTTGGTGGACAGCCATTTTCAGGTCTCTCCAGAGATGCTCAATTGGGTTTAGGTCAGGGCTCTGGCTGGGCCAGTCAGGAATGACCACAGAGTTGTTCTGATTCCACTCCTTTGTTATTTTAGCAGTGTGCTACTGCTTAGGGTTATTGTCTTGTTGGAAGGTGAAGCTTCGGCCAAGTCTGAGGTCCAGAGCACTCTGGAAGAGGTTTTCATCCTGGATATCTCTGCACTTGGCCGCATTTAAAACTTTATAGACCACAAAGGAAGTGGGCCTTCTTTCAGCACCCTAGTCCAACAGGGTTTTTAGCACTGACCCTTTCAATATCATATACCACCATGCATTTGGCAATAGCACTTTTACTGCCCTAAAAAAGTGAATTAATCCATTTACTACCACAGGCCACAAGTGAAGCTGGAATTAACCCTTTAACTACCTTAGATCCCTTGGAATGTTTGAATTAGAGGTCATCGTAGAGTTACGTAAGTTCGCACCTCCGCGTCCCGTTGAGGTGAGCTATTGAATGACATCACTGTCACATTACATCACATGATGGAGAAACCTCTGGAGGAAATGCCAAAGGAAGCTGGGAGGCAGAATGCTGTGACTTCTACCTGCTCAAGGGGAACGAGGTGACATACGACGATTCATGTATTCTACAAATGTTAGTGATGAAGGGATTGTATGGAAACGTGGTGGACAACCCTCTTATTTTTTATTAATTTTTCTTTTACCTTTTAATGAATGTAGAGTTAATTCTCTGATGATAAAATACAGCTTGTGACAACTTTTTAACCCTTGGCAGTGAATTTTACGTTATTCCGTATATAGGTTTTTAAATGCAAACGAGGCAATAATAATAATGAAAAAAAAATCCATCTGCATCTCCAAGAAAGGATGTATATTTTTTTTTCCTTCCTCTAGAATCACATACTGCACCTACAAATGAAGCTTCATAGAATGGTTTGGTCGCCATGG
This sequence comes from Dendrobates tinctorius, assembly GCF_039654945.1. Lineage (NCBI taxonomy): Eukaryota > Metazoa > Chordata > Amphibia > Anura > Dendrobatidae > Dendrobates > Dendrobates tinctorius. The sequence continues at coordinate 64,090,900 of NW_027361687.1, forward strand.
TTACCTCTGCCAGTGCAAACCAATGATAGACGAACGGGGTCTGATGGCGAGAGTCGGTAAAGACAAGCTGCTTCTGTATCCAACCGCGAGAAAAAAAACAAATCGGGGGTCTGTAATGGCATGCTGCCAGTGCCTCTGCAAAGGAGATGGCCTGTCTGGCTATAGACTTTTGTGTTTCCAAAATGGATAAAAAAGACAATAAATACACCACGCCACACACATGCACCCAGCAAACCTCACATCTAGGGCACAACTCAATAAATCTCATGGATGTCCTATTTATCCTTTACCGCTGGAGGATTTTCTCGATCCTTTATAGATGTAATTAATAGACAGATATATGTACAAAGAGGAAGTTATTTATTTTCTTTTTATGCAGGATTTACCCCCCCACCTCCATAAACACAAGTGCCATCACCACCGCCCCTCCTCCTTCCTCATCTTTGCCATTCTCCCCTCTTATTTTCCCTTCCCTTAGCAGGCCCAGCCTCCCAAGAGTAGTGACTGGTTTTGTGCATTTGCATCACAAAATGACAGCCCCTGTGAACTTGAGTGACCTTTTGACCTCCACAATTTGACTAGTGAATTGCTCCAGTCCGGATCACCCTGTCATGTCAGTCTGAGTGCTACGTGAATACATTCTTAATCCTTCAAGTCCGTGTCACAGACTAGTCTTCATTCAGAATCTTCCCATTCCGGAGTCCTGCTACAAACCCTCGCTTTCTAAAGCCTCTATCTATTTTTTCCTCTCGCACCTGCACCCTGCACTTTTTTTTATAAACCAAGGAGGAAATAGGGGAAAAGGAAGGAGGAGGAGGGGGTACAAAATTGGAATTCCCTTATTCTCTGCAAAACAAACCGCGACTGTTAACGAACAAACTCTGATTCATTACTCTCTGTTCTTATTTACCCTCTTTTTGTGTTCTTGCCTTCCTTTTGTCAAAAGCATGGACCTCCCAAAAATAATATATCCCTTAATCTATCGATCCATCCATCCATCCATCTTGTGGTGTGATTCGGCTGCTTCACCTTTATTGGAATGAATTCTAGGTGCATCTTTAAGTCGTGGATATAAGAGAAACCTGACTTGACTCCCTACCCTGCACAATTGGCGTGATGTCATCATGCTGCATACGTTGTGCCACAGATCGTGGGCAGTATTATAATAGTTATATTCTTGTACATAGGAGCAGTATTATAGTAGTTATATTCTTGTACATAGGGGCAGTATTATAGTAGTTATATTCTTGTACATAGGAGCAGTATTATAGTAGTTATATTCTTTTACATAGGAGCAGTGTTATAGTATTTATGTTCTTGCACATAGGGGCAGTATTATAGTAGTTATATTCTTGTACATAGAGGCAGTATTATAGTAGTTATATTCTTGTACATAGGAGCAGTATTATAGTAGTTATATTATTGTACATAGGAACAGTATTATAGTAGCTATATTCTTGTACATAGGAGCAGTATTATAGGAGTAATATTCTTGCACATAGGGGGGCAGTATTATAGTAGTTATATTCCTGTACATGGGGGCAGTATTATAATAGTTATATTCTTGTACATGGGGCAGTATTATAGTATTTATATTCTTGTACATAGGGGCAGTATTATAGTTCTTATATTCTTGTACATAGGAGCAGTATTATAATAGTTATATTCTTGTACATAGAAGCAGTGTTACAGTAGTTATATTCTTCTACATACAGTAGGAGCAGTATTATAGTAGTTATATTCTTGTACATAGGAGCAGTATTATGGTAGTTATATTCTTGTACATACTGTAGGAGCAGTTTTGTAGTAGTTATATTCTTGTACATAGGAGCAGTATTATAGTAGTTATATTCTTGTACATAGGAGCAGTATTATAGTAGTTATATTCCTGTACATAGGAGCAGTATTATAATAGTTATATTCTTGTACATAGGGGGCAGTATTATAGTAGTTATATTCTTGTACATAGGTGCAGTATTATAGTAGATATATTCTTGTACATAGGGGGCAGTATTATAATAGTTATATTCTTGTACATAGGAGCAGTATTATAGTAGTTATATTCTTGTACATAGTGGCGGTATTATAGTAGTTATATTCTTGTACGTAGGAGCAGTATTATAGTAGTCATATTCTTGTAAATAGGGAGAAGAATTATAGTAGTTATATTTTTGTACATAGGGGCAGTATTGTAGTTATATTTTTGTACAAATGGGCAGTATTACAGGTGTTATATTCTTGTACATAGGGAGCAGTATTATATTAGTTATATTCTTGTACATAGGTTGCAGTAATATAGTAGTTATATTCTTGTACATAGGGGCAGAATTATAGTAGTTATGCTCTTGCACATGGGGGCAGTATTATAGTAGCTATATCCTTGTACATAGGGGCAGAATTATAGTAGTTATGCTCTTGCACATAGGGGGCAGTATTATAGTAGCTATATTCTTGTACATAGGGGCAGTATTATAGTAGTTATATACTTGTACATATAGAGCAGTAGTATAGTAGATGTATTCTTGTACATAGGAGTAGTATTATAGTAGTTATTTTCTTGTACATGGGGGCAGTATTATAGTAGTTATATTCTTGTACTTAGGGGGCAGTATTATAGTAGTTATATTCTTGTACATAGGAACAGTATTATAGTAGTTATATTCTTGTACATAGGAGCAGTATTATAGGAGTAATATTCTTGCACATAGGGGGGCAGTATTATAGTAGTTATATTCCTGTACATGGGGGCAGTATTATAATAGTTATATTCTTGTACATGGGGCAGTATTATAGTATTTATATTCTTGTACATAGGGGCAGTATTATAGTTCTTATATTCTTGTACATAGGAGCAGTATTATAATAGTTATATTCTTGTACATAGAAGCACTGTTACAGTAGTTATATTCTTCTACATACAGTAGGAGCAGTATTATAGTAGTTATATTCTTGTACATAGGAGCAGTATTATGGTAGTTATATTCTTGTACATACTGTAGGAGCAGTTTTGTAGTAGTTATATTCTTGTACATAGGAGCAGTATTATAGTAGTTATATTCTTGTACATAGGAGCAGTATTATAGCAGTTATATTCCTGTACATAGGAGCAGTATTATAATAGTTATATTCTTGTACATAGGGGGCAGTATTATAGTAGTTATATTCTTGTACATAGGTGCAGTATTATAGTAGCTATATTCTTGTACATAGGGGGCAGTATTATAATAGTTATATTCTTGTACATAGTGGCGGTATTATAGTAGTTATATTCTTGTACGTAGGAGCAGTATTATAGTAGTCATATTCTTGTAAATAGGGAGAAGAATTATAGTAGTTATATTTTTGTACATAGGGGCAGTATTGTAGTTATATTTTTGTACAAACGGGCAGTATTATAGGTGTTATATTCTTGTACATAGGGAGCAGTATTATATTAGTTATATTCTTGTACATAGGTTGCAGTAATATAGTAGTTATATTCTTGTACATAGGGGGCAGTATTATAGTAGCTATATTCTTGTACATAGGGGCAGTATTATAGTAGTTATATACTTGTACATATATAGCAGTAGTATAGTAGATGTATTCTTGTACATAGGAGTAGTATTATAGTAGTTATTTTCTTGTACATGGGGGCAGTATTATAGTAGTTATATTCTTGTACTTAGGGGGCAGTATTATAGTAGTTATATTCTTGTACATAGGAGTAGTATTATAGTAGTTATATTCTTGTACATAGGGGGCAGTATTATAGTAGTTATTTTCTTGTAGATAGGAGCAGTATTATAGTAGTTATATTCCTGTATATAGGAGCAGTATTATAGTAGTTATATTGTTGTACATAAGGGCAGTATTATAGTAATTATATTCTTGTACATAGGGGACCGTATTATAGTAGTAATATTCTTGTATATAGGAGCAGTATTATAGTAGTTATATTCTTGTACATAGGGGCAGTATTATAGTAGTTATATTCTTGTACATAGGAACAGTATTATAGTAGTTATATTCTTGTACATAGGGGGCAGTATTATAGTAGTTATTTTCTTGTAGATAGGAGCAGTATTATAGTAGTTATATTCTTGTATATAGGAGCAGTATTATAGTAGTTATATTGTTGTACATAAGGGTAGTATTATAGTAATTATATTCTTGTACATAGGGGACAGTATTATAGTTGTTATATTCTTGTATATAGGAGCAGTATTATAGTAGTTATATTCTTGTACATAGGGGCAGTATTATAGTAGTTATATTCTTGTACATAGGAACAGTATTTTAGTGGTTATATTCTTGTACATGGGGGCAGTATTATAGTAGTTATTTTCTTGTAGATAGGAGCAGTATTATAGTAGTTATATTCTTGTATATAGGAGCAGTATTATAGTAGTTATATTGTTGTACATAAGGGCAGTATTATAGTAATTATATTCTTGTACATAGGGGACCGTATTATAGTAGTTATATTCTTGTATATAGGAGCAGTATTATAGTAGTTATATTCTTGTACATAGGGGCAGTATTATAGTAGTTATATTCTTGTACATAGGAACAGTATTATAGTAGTTATATTCTTGTACATTTGAGTAGTATTATAGTAGTTATATTCTTGTACATTGGAGCAGTAATTTAGTAGCTATAGTTTTGGACATAGCGACAGTATTATAGCAGTTTTATTCTTGTACATGCGACATCGTATTATATTCTTTTATCCAGAATTATTTATATATTTCTACACAGGGGCAGTATCCTATATTCTTGTATAAATTATGCCTTTATATGTTAGTGTCATACAAGATTACAGTAGCTCTGAAAGAGGAACATTTCTCCATGGAAGTCTGTCCATACCAAAAATGAACCGTACCAGGAAATATATTAAACAATGAGTATTTGTGCTCCAGCAAACGGCAGGTTAAAGTCTTGCTAGCTGGTGGATAGACATTAGCTTCTCAGCATAATATAAGGGCCATCAGCCTCCTATGCCTTTTTCTTTATTTAGTTCAACGTTGGGAACAAGAATCTTTCAGATCCGCCTAAGCGTTTCCATAACAACAGAAGTCAGTGCAGTTCATGTGCAAGATGGCGAGCCTAGTGTTGTAGTGTGTGACAACCCTGCTCCATCCATCGAGGAAGACTCATCACAGTCTTAAACTTTATGAGAAGACATGAAGACTGCATTACCTTACAGATGGATCTTGACCTCTTTAATCATTGAGTTGCTCAATCTATGTATAGAATAACATCGATCTAAATCTAATAAAAAAACAACTTGTGGCACATTTATTAATAATCACTAAATGTATTATGGTGGTCAGGCTTGATGATAGATTTAGTGCGTTTTAGGACACCTTGCTAGCACCACCTTTTGGTTGATCTACTTTTGAGCAAACTTTTGGTGCACGCGAGCGCAAATTAGGCCACACCCCCTTTACAGTGAAGCATTACGCACCCTGGAAAGACACTCCCCTTATGATGTGAGCCGCGCACAGTGTTACAAACATACAATTAATAGGTCTAGAACTAAATGTCACAGTTTACGCGCAAAAATGCACTCAGATTTGCACTTTCCTTGTAGAGCAGCGTTCCCCAAAAGAGTTGAGCGAATTTGTTCGGGTTCCCCCTTATTCGGCAAGCTATAGCGCTTACCGAATAAGCTGCAGGAGCGATCCAGGTATCCAGGTTCCCGCTGTAGCTTATTCGTAAGTGCTATACCTCGTCAAATAAGAGGGAACCTGAAACAGCCTTACTCCAAATCATGCAGGCACTAGCATAAAGATATAGTCTTTTAATATGCGCACAAGCTTAACTGTTACACAATAGTATTTGGGCAAAATTATTGAAGGCTACTAGTAATGAGTGAACGTGCTCGTCACTACTCGTCACTCGCCCGAGTATCACGGTACTCGGTGTACTCGGCAAGCACCGAGCATTTCCGGGATTACTTGGTGGGAACTCGGGTCTCCACTCAGCTTTCTTTGACTTTAGAGACTCAATTACGCTGAAGGGATTGTCTGCCAGGCAATGAAACCCCGCAGCCATCTTTGTTGAGGTCGAGCAGTGATTGGTTGGCCGCACAGCATCATCAGGGGTATAAGAGACAGGACACCACCCTGCTCAGCGCATTCAGTTCTGGATTTAGGTAGTGTAGGGAGAGCTGCTGCCGAGATAGGATCAGATTTGGGTATTTATTAGTCAGTGTGGGGTCTACCATTGTAAACTACTCAAATCCAGCTAAATCATCTGTCCTTCTAAGGACTAATTCTGGAGTATATAGGTTCCAGTGTTAGGCAGGCAGGGTAGTGTACGTTGCTCTATACACATCCGTGCAAGGCCTGCAGGCACTGTATGTGTGTATACAGATCATTGCATACATCAAGAGGGTCCATTCCCTTCCTGTGTTCTGGTGCTGCTGCTGCTACCTGTAGAATATATTGCCCTTATATACCTAGCCCCAGGTGTAACTGGCTTTGAAAAATTTTTTGTCCAGGGTTAATATAGCTTTTTTGATTGCAAAGCAATCCAGAGACCTTCTTTTCTCCATTAGCTTTTTGACAGTGCACGATACAGCCAGATCCTTTTCCTAGAACAGCGTGAAAATCCAGTAATTTTAAAGGGGTCCCAAAAACCTCTTTTGAGTGCGCAGAGAAATATTTAATTTTTATGTGGTACGGTTGAGATTTTTTTAAGACACAATGTCTTGACACTATTTTGCTGAACCCCCCCCCCTCCCCAAAAGAAAAAGGCCACATATTTTACAGTGAGGTACAGGACCGGACTGGGACTAAAATTCAGCCCTGGCATTTGAAGTTACACAGGCCCACTAGTCACATTGTGACTATATAATATCTTTGTACACTTGTAGGTTACAAGAAGTGAGAGGAGATTAACATGATTATATAACATGTAGTCACAGCTGTGCCCAGTATTTCAGCTCAGTCCTATTTATTGCTTTTAGTTGCAGTACTCCTCCCAAAGCTCTGTCCCCTTTTGTATGCACGGTGACAGAATTCCTGGCAGAACTGCTATCCATTGGGCAACCAGACCCCCTGGTCATAGCCGCCCCTATCATACCTCCCAACTTTTGAAGAAGGGAAAGAGGGACAAAGACTGCGGTGTGCGCAAGCGCGCCTCTGCAAATTTTAGGCCACTCCCCGGCCACACCCATTTTGTAACTAGTCACCCCCATGTCCACGCCCAACCCCACCCATTTAGCACTGCTGATCACACTGACTGGTACTGAGGGCACAGTGGCTGGCATTATGGGCACATTTGCTGGTACTGTGGGCACACTGACTGGTACTAAGGAAGAGAGAAAACAGAGAGAGAGAAAAAAGAAAACAGAGAGAGAGAGAAAGAAAGGAGAGCGATAGAGAAAGAAAGAACAGAGAGAGAAAGAAGAAAGAACAGAGTGATAAAGAAAGTGGGGAAAGAAAGAAAGAACAGAGCGAGAAAGAAAGACGTAAAGAAAGAAAGAACAGAGAGAAAGATAGGAAAGAAAAATAAAGAAAGAGGGGAAAGAAAGAACAGAGAGAATGAAAATGAGGGAAAGAGAACAGAGAATGAGAAAGAAAGAACAGAGAAAGAAAGAAACAGAGAGAAAGAAATAAAGAAAGATTCTATAAAGATACCATAGCAGCCCGGCTCCCATTGTAGTAACCACCTGAGCCTCCCGATGCAGGACATATCATGATCCGCTCACATGGCCGGCATCCCTGATTCTAAGGCGATCCTGCTGTCTGCGCTGTCGGAGGACATGGTGATGGATCTGAAGCATTCCTAGTTCCGTCACAATCTCCTCATGAAATTACCTCATTTCCGGTCCAGCACATCACTTCTGGTGAAACGTCATGTGTGAGTTTTAAAGTGCTCCTCGGGGCTCCGCCGTGTACTTCTGTGTCCGTGGGAAAAGCCCGCTCTGTATTCCTTGTACACACTTGGTTCTGCTCCGTGCATCCCGTACACATATGGCTCCACTCCGTACGCACACGGCTCCGCTCCGCATGCTCCATAAACATGTGGCTCCGCTCCATACGCCAAGTACACACACGACTCCGCTCCGTAAACCTCGTATGCCCGCGGCTCCGCACACCCCGTACACACGTGGCTCTGCTCCGTACACCTCGTACACACATGGCTCCGCTCTGTACACCTCGTACACAAATGGCTCCACAGCGTACACCTCGTACACACGCGGCTCCGCTAGGTACACCTCGTACACACGCGGCTCTGCTCCGCACATTTCGTACACACGTGGCCCCGCTCCATACACTTTGTAAACACGGCTCCGCTCCATACACCTTGTACACACACAGCTCTGCTACATCCAACCTGTAAACCCCTCCTGACCCCACATAGAAACTTACTCGCATCCAGCAGTCCACGATGACAAGCAGCACAGCAGAGTCCTACATACACGCAGAGGCTCCTGGTCATGTGACTCCTGACTCCTCCCCTCCTGTGACCTCATCACAGGTCCTGTAGTCGCTCCTCTCCTGCAGCTGTAGCGTCTTCACCCTGCATATCATGTGACTCCTGACTCCTCCCCTCCTGTGACCTCATCACAGGCCCTGTGTGCACTGAGCAGCCAATTGCAGCCTGAGAACGGAGCTGCCCGCGGGGGGGTCAGAAGTGCCCTGCAGTGTCTCATCCCGTCATTGCAGGAGGGGGACCCCGCATTTGCGTGCAGTGACCTGGAAGCGGATCGAGCGGCCCACTACAGGCACCGGCCCTTTGGCATTTGCTAGAAGTGCCCTATGGTCAGTCCGGTCCTGGTGAGGTATATCTGTGACGTGCCTCATCCATCCATCTGCTCAAAATTTTGGTCTTTTTAGCCCTAAATTCAATTTTTTTCTACTGTCTGTCACTGTACTTATATACAGCACTATTAAAAAAATACAGGCCACACATTTGTTGTAGTGGTATCTCCGTGCCAGCTGATATCTGTGCATGCTCAAAGTTTGGCCAGTTTAGGTCGGTTTTCTTTTTTTGTCCTGGGTGTCACTCTACTTATATACAGCACTGTTTAGCAAAAAAATAAAAAAATACAGGCCACACATTTGTTGTAGTGGTATATCCGTGCCAGCTGATATCTGTGCATGCTCAAAGTTTGGCCAGTTTAGGCAGGTTTTCCATTTTTGTCTAGTGTGTCAATGTACTTATATACAGCGCTATTTAGCCAAAAAATAAAAAAAAATACAGGCCACACATTTGTCGGTGTGGTATCTCCCTAACAGGCCTCATTTCTCAGTGCCAAAAATGTGGCCATTTTAGGCCTACACATTGCATTTTATTTGCAGGCTGTTAACGTACTTATTGACACAAATCTGATAAGGCAAAACACATTTTTACCTACAGTCCAGATAGGTAAAAGTGTGGTTTTCTAGCAGACGTATCACATACAAGTTTCCTCCCAAATCAGCCATTTGTAGTGAACGTGTATAATATTCTAGTCCATTTACAATGGGCAAGGCGTGTGGCAAGGGACGGGGAAATGGATGTGATGGTGATAGTGCAGGCCGAGGCTGTGGGCAAGCTGAAATTGGGCCACCAAAAACACCCACATCTTCTCGCTGGACCTTAGTGTCCGAAGTCCTAGGGGACCGTTGCAAGACAGCACTATTGAAGCCCGAGCAGTGTGAAAAGGTTGTTGGTTGGATATTGGATAATACTTCCAGTTACTTATCCACCACCACCAGCACCCTGCCTTCCACATGGTCAAGTCACAGTAGCCGTGAATCTGGACCGCATATTCCTTACCCTGATCCTCCTTCCTTCCACCATGCTGAGTGCCCTGAGACAACTGATCCCACACTTGGACACTCCAAAGAGCTGTTCAGTTTTCCATTTGGAGATTCGTGCCTCTCGCCCGGTCCACTAGAAGCGAGGCAAGGTAATATTCCATGTAGTGATGAACAAATATTTGAATAGCCACGGTCACAAGATGTGGACGATGATGAGACACAATTGCCCAAAAGTCAGGAGGAGGACCAGGGTGGGGAAGTGGAAAATGAGGTGGTGGATGATCTAGTAACAAACACAACCTGGCAGAAAGACATGCAGAGCGAGGACAGCAGCACACAGGGGGAGGTAGGTGTCGCACCACTTCAGGCAGGAAGAAGCAGTGTGGTGGCTGCAGACAGAAGGCGTGCAGCCATTCCCCCTAACACCAACTTGACAGAAGTTGCCAGTCCAACTGTTAGGTCTCCCTGAGTATGGTTATTTTTTAAAGACTTGGCCGATAACCCCAAACAGGCCATTTGCAACACCTGTCATGCCAGCATCAGCAGGGGTAGCAAAACTACCAGCCTTACCACCACCAGCATGATCAGGCACATGGCAGCAAAGCACCCAACTTTGTGGGCCCAACCTCATGCTGCAGGAACAGTGTCTGCTGGTGACACCACAGCTTCTTCCAGTGTTGTGCATGCAAGCCAATCCCCTGTCCATGGTGCATGTGAAGATGCCTCCTGCCCTGCACCTGGCGTTGCCCACAGTCAAATAGCACCATCATCAAGCACGTCCACTTCCTTGTCCCAGCGCAGCCTTCAGTTGTCCATATTCCAGTAATTGGAACGTAAGCGGAAATACATAGCCAACGCCCCACAGGCCACAGTACTCAATTCTCATATTTCTCGTCTGCTTGCGGTCGAAATGTTGCCTTTTAGGCTCATGGGTATGGAAGCTTTCCGCAACCTGATGGCGGCGGCTGTCCCAAGGTACTCAGTCCCCATCCGCCACTATTTCTCCAGGTGTGCCGTCCCGGCACTACACAAGCACGTATCCCACAACATTACCCATTCCTTCAACAATGCAGTTACTGTGAAAGTACACCTAACCACGAACATGTGGACAAGTGCTTGTGGCCAGGGACAGTACATCTCGCTGACGGCACACTGGGTTAACATAGTGGAAGCCGAGACCCAGTCAGACTTTGGGATGGAACACGTCCTCCCAATGCCAAGGATTGCGGGCCCTACATCAATCAGGGTTGCCCCCACTGTGTACAGCTCCTGCACCTCCTCTTCAGCCTCCATCTCCGAAATGAGCACATCAGTCACAAGCTGGAAGCACTGCAGCACTGCCAAAGCCAAGCGGCAACAGGCTGTGCTGAAGCTAATTTGCTAAGGTGACAAACCGTACAATGCTGAAGAGTTGTTGACAGCTGTGAACGAGCAGGCAGATGTTTGGCTGACACCGCTGAATCTCCAGCCAGGTATAGTTGTGTGTGACATTGGCAGAAACCTGGTGGCGGCTCTGAGGCGAGGCGAACTGACACACGTTCCATGCCTGGCCCATGTGCTGAACCTCGTTGTTCAACGTTTTCTAAAAACCGGAGCTGCCGGATCTGCTGGTGATAGTATGCCGCCTGTGTGCCCATTTTAGAAAGTCAGCTACATCTTCACCCGCCCTTGCCGCGCTTCAGCAGTGATTACAGATTCCTGCTCACTGACTGGTGTGTGATGTCCCCACGCGTTGGAACTCTACACTGCATATGTTAGAAAGGATTTGTGAGCAGAAGCGGGCAGTTGTTGAATACCAGCATCAACGAGGTCATCATTTTTCAGGTTTGACTCCACACATAAGGCCTCAGGAGTGGATATGGATGTCAGACATATGTAACATCCTTCAAAACTTTGACGAGTCCACCAAGATGGTGAGCGGCGATCATGCCATAATTAGCATCACCATCCCGTTCATCTGCATTCTGAACAGCTCTCTGCTCACAATGAAAGAGGATCCATTGCAGGCGGAGCATGAGGACATAGATCAAGGAACCATACAGGGTGAATACACACAGCCCAGCCTCATGTCATCCCAACGTGGATTGGTTGAAAATGAGGAAGAGGAGGAGGAGGAAGAACAGGAGATACTTTCATGCGCTATAGACAGGACTACAACCACATACCGTGCGTGTGTTCAGCATGGATGGCCTGAGGACAGGGAAGAAGAGGAAGAGGAGGAGGAGGTTAGTCTTCCTCTTGGTGAGGACATGGAAGGCTTGCCATTTACCAGTCTGGCACGCATGGCTGACTTTATGTTGCGCTGCTTTTCCCGTGACCCTCACATTGTCAAAATATTGGGTAACAATGATTACTGGCGAGCGAGAGTTTTAGACCCACGCTACAAGGATAACTTTCAATCTCTTGTTCCAGAGGCAGGCAGGTGTACCAAAATGGTGCAGTACCAGTGTGCCATTGTTGCAGAATTATTTAAAAAATTCCCATCTCAAAACAGAGATAACATTTCGTTGGCCAACCAAGGAGGACAGGTGGGCGAGAGAGACACATGTCCACTCCAGCAGACGCAGGGGAACACTGGCAAAGTTCTGGCACATTTTTCTAAGACCCTCCCATCGCCCTTGCACTGAGGCGCAGTATAATGCAATGTTTTCTAAGATGCTGAGGTAGTACCTTGTTGACAGTACCAACGTCTTCTGTGATTCCTCTGTGCCTTTTAATTATTGAGTATCCAAGCTAGACACGTGGCATGAACTGGCTCTCTATGCCTTGGAGGTCCTAGCTTGCCCTGCCGCTAGTATTTTGTCAGAGCGGGTTTTTAGTGCTGCTGGTGGCATTAACACAGATAAGCGCATTCTCCTTTCACTGGAAAATGCAGACAGGCTGACTCTTATAAAAATGAACAAGGGATGAATTGGGCCTGACTTCTCGACACCAACAAATGATCACAGCAAAACATAAACTCCAATGTAGTATTTTTTTGGGAGGTGTATTCCCATGCACCTCTTCACAACCAAACATGGGTATACGCTTCCTGATTTTGGCTATTTGGTGTCCTCCTCCTCCTTCTCCTCATCCTCACCGTCCACCACCACTCGAACACCAGGGTGAACATATTCCGTCATGCTGCAGCCACACTATTTGTTGGCAAAGGTGTTATGATGCCCGTCACCAAAATACAAAAAATATGTACACACCCAAAGGGAAATGTTTGCCAGCCCACGCACTAAAGTGTATGGGCATTCCAAGTCTATGAGATCCGCTCCTAGAAATTGGGCCTATTTTTAATCAGGCCTTCCTCCACGCCTCATCATCCACCCCCACTAGATCAACAGGGTTAATGTGTTCCATGCTGCTACAGCCAGGGTCGAATTCCTAACAAGGGTGGGTGGTTTTGCTGGGCATAAAACACTTGTTATGGAAAAGGTTTAGGTATACCCCAAAGGGGAAATGTTTGCCAGCCGCATTCCAAGTCTATGAGACCCGCTCCTAGAAATTGGGCCTATTTTTTAATCAGGCTTTCCTCCACGCCTCATCATCCACCCCCACTAGATCAACAGGGTTAATGTGTTCCGTGCTGCTACAGTCAGGGTCAAATTATGAACAAGGGTGGGTGGTTATGTAGGTGTGTGTGCCAACCGGGGGGTGGTCCTTTTTCCACCGCAAAAAGACTTAAGACAGACACCGATGTGTGTTCAACAGGTCCTCTTTATTGGCCGTCCTCTCGATGACCCGCAGCACCACACAGCAGCTGCTCGACTCCGCAGCACCACACAGCAGCTGCTCGACTCCGGACACAGGCCTGGGTACCTTCACTTCCTTTCTTTTTCTTTTCCTAATTGACGTCCCTCGCGGCTCTTTCACTGTGGCTGCCCTAGGCCAACCACCACAGCGCTTCACCCATCCGAGTCAGTCCGTCAGGTACTCCTGGGCCTCCTCTGTTCTGCGGCTTCTCCTGTCAGGGCCACCCCCCGACCGTCTCTGTTATCAGTTCCTTCTGGAGCTTCTTCTCGGTCTTTCTCTCCCTTCAGTCTTCTCCTCTCCTGAGCTCCTCTCCCTGGACTGACTCCTTCTGGAATGCTCTACCCCTTCTTATATTCCCTCTCTCTGGGAATTCCCCTCTAGAGCTCCTGTAACCCCGTCCCCATGACTCTGCAGTTTTGTAGCCTTAAGCTGATGTAAAGCCCTTTTCTCACTGCTCTCTGCTGCCATATGCAGACAGGTCCATAAGTCAGTCCACTTCCCCTACAGTTATGCTGGGCGTAAAATACATGTTCTGAAAAAGGTTGAGGTGTACCCCACAGTGGAAATGTATGACAGCCAACACACTTACTGTATGGGCATTCCAAGTCTAGGAGACCCGCTCCTTTTAATGGGACATTTTTTGTTAACAGGACCTCATTCCAAGGGGGGATTGGGGTTATTGGAGTGCATATGACTTGGTAGCAGGGCAGGCCTTGCAGTCAATGCATAAGAAAACAGAATGGAAGTACAAAATGAATAATGTGAAGTGGATTTTCCTGTACCCATCCAGTACCTGGGTTCAAAGGCATATTGGGGTGCAGATAACTTGGCAGCAGAGCAGGCCTTGCAGTCAATGCATAAGAAAAGAGTTTGGGATTGCGAAATGAATAATGTGAAGTGGATTTTCCGGTGGCCATCCAGTACGTGGCTTGAAAAGCTTATTGAGGTGCATGTAACTTTGGGGCAAGCCAGGTCTTGCATTCAATGCAACATTTAATCTGGAAGCCCTCCTGGGCCGCTCGTGAAAGGGATATTGGGGTGCGTCGTAATTCTTGGCAGCCCATCCACTCACTGCATAGGCAATAACAGCTTAGGAGACCCACTGTTTAATAATGACCCTGTAAGAAGATTAATTCCACCTGATGCCCCGGTGAAAATAGGCTCTGTGACTTTAAGAGTCCCTCCTTCATAAATGAAACAAGATGTGTCTGCTTATGTGTCACACACCACATGGCCAGCTAGGGTTGTTAAATCTTACAATGACATTTCCCAGTGAATGCATTAGTATTGGCTGAAAGCAATGTTAAAGTTGAAAAACTCTTCAAAAACACTGCGTCTGAGCATAGCCCAAGTGGTGGAGGAACATTTTGGTCTGGGGTTAATTATTTTGCCTTATATACAAGTCATTAACCTGGAAAGTATGTACCTTAACATATTTCCCAGCAAAATCCATTTTGGTTTCATTTTGGTATGTTTTTTGGTGCACCGGTTAAAATGGCATGAAACTCTGACAGCATTGTTAAAAAAGGGTTGTCCACTACTTAAAATGAACCCCCCAATGTATCCCCCCGGGCCCCTAAATAATTTTGTAAATACCTCATGTTGCCTATACTCTCTGTGTGTGGCGCTATGCGTGGCCGCTCACAGGCAGCATGTGACCCCGGCTGCAGCCGGCTCTTGTTCCGCTGACGTCCCGACGAGTGCTTGCAGCAGCCGGTGGTCCCTCTTCCTCCATCCGCGCTGGCTGCCAGGATGTGGGTGGGGTTATCCCTCCGCATCACACCCGGCATCCACCGCGCGCCCATTTATTGAGAAAGCTTGCGGTGGATGCTGGGTGTGACGCGGGGAGTAACCCCGCCCACAACCCAGTAGCCACTGCGGGGACCCAGTGTTGAATCACGCCTTACTTGTCGTGACATAAGTGCTGGGTCACGTGCTGCCTGTGAGCAGCCACAGATATCGCGGCTCACAGGCAGTATAGGCAATATAAGGTATTTACAAAGCAGTGTTTCCATCATTTTCAGACGTTTTTAGACCTTAAAAGGACCTCTAAGGGGGATTGCGGTAAAAATGCTCGGGTCTCCCATAGAACTTACATTGGACTCATTGTTCTGTCCGAGTACCCAAGTATTCCAATTTGCTTAACCCAAGCAACGAGCACCCAAGCATTTTAGTGCTCGCTCATCACTAATGGTTACACATCAAAACTGAGGCACTGTTCTTGGCATTTACATGGTAATGTGAATAGGCTATACATATGGCGGTTATACTACTGGGAAAGTATATACACAGTAAAGTAGGCATATAAATTGGCACTTACACTACAAGGTGGCACATATCTTGGTTGTTACTCTAAAAGGAAGCACACAGCTTGATAATTACACCATGAGAAGCCACAGGGTTTGGTGATTACACTACAAGGAGGCACACAGCTTGGTGGTTAGATATATATCTTGGTTACACTCCAAGAGGCATATACTGTATCTTAGTGGTTACAATAGAAGGAAGCACACAGCTTGTTAGTTACTGTACACTATGAGAAGTCACAGGGTTTGATGGTTACACTACAAAGAGGAACACAACTTGGTGATTACACTACAAAGAGCGACACAACTTGGCGTTTACACTATGAGAAGTCACAGGGCTTGGTGTTTACACTGCAAAGAGGAACACAGCTTGGTGATTACACTACAAGAAGTCATGTATCTTGGTGGTTACAATAAAATGAAGCACACAGCTTGGTATGTACACAATGAGAAGTCACTGGATTTGGGCACACTACAAGGAGGCACACAGCTTGGTATTTACACTATGAGAAGTCACAGGACTTGGTGGTTACACTGTAAGGAAGCACACAGCTTGGTAGTTACAGTACAAGAAGTCACAGGGCTTGGAAGTTACAGTACAAGGAGGCACACAACTTGGTAGTTATTAGTGATGAGCAAGCATACTCGTTGCTCGGGTTTCTCCGAGCAAGCTCGAGTGACCTCCGAGTATTTTGGTGTGCTTGGAGATTTAGTTTCTGTTGACACAGCTGCATGATTTGCGGCTGCTGGACAGCCTGAATACATGTGGGGATTGCCTGTTTGTTAGGGAATTTCCTTATGTATTCAGGCTGGCCAGCAGCTGCAAATCATGCAGCGGAGGTGACGAAAACTAAATCTTCAAGCACGCCAAAATACTTGGAGAAAAACCCGAGCAACAAGTATACTCGCTCATCACTAGTAGTTATGCTATGAGAGGTCACAGGACTTGGTGGTTACACTTCAAGGAAGCACATAGCTTGGTAGTTACACTACAAGGAAGCACACAGCTTGGTGGTTACACTGCTTGTTATTTATACTACGATGAGGCACTGAGCTTACCTGTTACATTATCAAAAGGCACAGATCTTGACGGTTGTAGAATAAAAATAACTGCTTTTTTCACACCAAGGACAGCCAGTTTTTACCTGATGAGGGTTTTTTGAGTGTTGGGGCAACTAACTATAGTGTCACACCTTGGACACAGATGCAGTCTCACTATATCATTTCTTTTGCTGTCATGCAAGACCACAAACGTCTTAAAATTCAGGTCACAGCTTCCTCATTGTCTCAGGCCTCACTGTCTCAGCTTGCCACCACTAGTCACCAGCCGTCTGCTCACGTCACCACTCAGTGTCCTGCCTACAACTTCTCTCTCTTTTACAGACCATAGTGCCTCTTCACACAAAGGCCACAGTCTTAGTAGCTGTTAAGTCTGACAGGCAGTCTCAGGCCACACAGACTGACATTATCAAATGTTACTGGGTCACCCCTCACACCCAGGGCAGTGGGGTACTCGGTACCGGGCCGGTGTCAGGGGGAATGTGTGTCACAGCAGCGGTGACCCGGTCTGTGGCCCTGGGCGCCCAATATCAATGGCGGTGATGTTAATGGTGTAATAGTTTATTTGGATAGTTCGTGACGCCACCCGTGGTGTTTGGCAAGTAAGATGTTGAGCCAACGCTGCATGCAGATCCACTGGGACTGATGGTGTGGTGCAGCAAAGATGGTGTAGCTCCCCACACACAGGTGGAGCTGTAGTCCCAGGGCAGTGTAGGTGCAATGGATGAGGAGAGGCGCAGAATGGTATAGAGGTTGTTACCCTGGTGTTGAGGTGCTGGAATAACAGGAGGACCCAAGAGTATACGGTTCCAAAGCTTTACTCACTGTTTGCAGTTCACATAAATGCCTGCCTCCGCACTGTGTTCTTCAGGTCAGGGCCCCAGCCAACCTCCAGGCAGGATAGGATTCTCCCCTCCACACTCCGCCAATATGTACCTTACTGAACGACTCCTCCAATGCGCCTTTAGGTGCGAAGCACTCCAGTACTTAGTTACCCTGGAATACCTCTCTCTAGGTGTTCCTAGTCTCTACTTGTATGACAGACAGCTGTAGCCTGCTTCTGGGACTCCTCTCTGCGTCCCGGCTCTCTATTCAGTTGCTGTTGTGTCCCAAGTCTATGATGGGAGTAAGGCGTTAGTGGCTCACTACTCCTCTGGTGTCTGTTGCCTGACATAAAGATCCAATCAACCTCGGGGACCGGGCCCCGGCCTTTGCGCTCTGGACTGGAAGGGTTCTCTCTCTTTCTCAACCTGCTTCCCACCGTCCTTCTATTCTCCTTCGTTCCAATCTGTTCTATCTCTCTTATGGAATCTGTAGTCTCCAGTGTACGTCTCGTTCCTTCTGTTCCTTTCCCGTGCCAGCTGGCTCAGGTCACAGAGGCAGCTGCAGCACTCCATCCTCTATGCCTCTTCCAGGGATCCCCACTCCTCCCGAGTGGCTTCCTTCCTCACTGACCTTCTGTCAGACTGATCAACTGAATGACTGACTTCAAATCCTACACCTTCCCTCTCTTTTATATCTAACTCCACCCGCCTCCCCAACACCTCCTGTGTTACGAAGCCAGGGTCCACAAAAGGCACCCTATGACCTTTCCAGCATAAAGCATGGATGGGTCCCTGCTGAACTAACCTGTGTGTGTGGTGCAGGTGTTGAAATGTGAAAGGGAGTTCCCACCCTACCTGGATGGTGGGGTACCACACCTTAGGAGAAGGTGCAGTACCTCTGTGGCGACTGAAGCCTCAGGGGCGCCACATTACAAGTCACTTTAGGGCAGTGGTCCCCAACTTTTCTTTCTGACTTTGAGAGACACATTCAGCTCTGAGTGTTACGAGCCACATTCAACTCCTGCTCCCCTTGCAGTGGTGATACCCTTAGCCCCCATTATCGGCATAATGACAGCCAAAGCTTTTCCACAGAAATCACAACACAGTATACCAAATCCATGGGTTCCCACCTTACGCACCTTCAACAAGCACTTCCACCACAGTGTCCCATACAGCTTCAAGAACTTCCTCAGACTGGCAGTATCATCCTATCTCCAGCTTACCAGACTTAAATTACCTCTGAACCCCTAAAGCCAGTATACAGACATATATTAAAGTTTGGGCACCCCTATTAATGTTAACCTTTCTTCTTTATAACAATTTTGGTTTTTGCAACAGCTATTTCAGTTTCATATATCTAATAACTGATGGACTCAGTTATATTTCTGGATTCAAATGAGGTTTATTGTACTAACAGATAATGTGCAATCTGCATTTAAACAAAATTTGACCGGTGCAAAAGTATGGGCACCTCAACATAAAAGTGACATTAATATTTCGTAGATCCTCCTTTTGCAAAAATAACAGCCTCTAGTCGCTTCCTGTAGCTATTAATGAGTTCCTGGATCCTGGATGAAGGTATTTGTGACCATTCCTGTTTAAAAAACAATTCCAGTTCAGTTAAGTTTGATGGTCGCCGAGCATGGACTGCCCGCTTCAAATCATCCCACAGATGTTCAATTATATTCAGGTCTGGGGACTGGGATGGCTGTGATGTACAATGTCTGCAAGATATGTTTTCTGTTGCAATGTGCTAACAAATCCTCCATCCTAGGACATTGTAAACTGTCAGTAGTAGGAATTCCTTCCCCCCAAGGTTTTATCAACCCTGCCACTTCCTCTGGAAGAGCAGGAATGTTAATTAGCTAGACCATCTTCCTCACACCATTTGGCTTCTCTCAGCTGAAAGAGAAAAATGCGGGAAAAAGGTCTTTGTTTGAAATAAAAACTTTAAGAGCCTGCCCTGCGAAAACCGTACCAAGTAGAGATATGAAAATCATATTTCTGCGATCCGAGCAGACCCAGCTTTGCTGTGGTGCCTGTTGCAAAACTCTCGGATGTCCAGAACCTGAGATATGATTTGCGCCCAAATGGACGGTCATATCGCATAGATGTTTGATGTTTTCTTGATAGGCTCATTACGCTGGGTAACATGATACCACTGATGAGTCCATACCAGCTTCTCCCATAAAGTTATAGCTAATCTAAGTTTTGTAGCCAAAACATAACTCGGATGAGAGAGGAGGGATCAACCCAGAATGCATCTCTCCGTGATGTCACAAAGCAAAGCCTATAAGGCCTTCCCTGGGCAAACCAGCACAGAACAGCTGCAGAGTCCGTGCTGACAAGAACTCAGATGAGCGGAGAAGTGCAGCTCCGCCTCCACCCACCTTAAAGCCACATGGTCTGCCTAAGGAACAATATGGAACTGTGAGTGTAATCTCTTTGTTTTCTCCACTTTTATTTTATACCTGTACTGTACATATTTTATGTCTCAATTTTATAGCAACTTTTATCTGTAATCACTGTCCTCTTTCGGAAAATAAATGAAATTATTTAGATCTGTCTCCATGCTCTAAGAATCGAACTATACGCCTTTGTTAGATAATCGCTACTAATTCAAAGGGTTTGCCACGGACCCTCTTAATTTAACACTGTGAATTAAGTAACCGTGACTGGTGGCAGCGCGTTGTGCACGGCTATTGCGGCTTGCTGGCAGTCTAGAAGGGTCTTATATTGCTGAATAAGGGTCTGCGGCCACAGCATTGATAATTCCCTTACTGCAGAAGCCTAATTGCCGGTTCACAACAGGCAGCCCGTCCGGCGACTAATTATCCTAGGTGCAGTTCCCTGACTGACCTGAGGGTAAGGGGGGCGCCGGAGAGCTGCGAGTTCCAAAGTGGAACTGAGAAAGTGGGATATACATAAATCCCCGCAGTACTTGGAAGATTGATAGCAGTGGTGGGGCATCCAAATTAAACTCCCCCTGCGGCAAATTGTAGAGCGAGATTAGCTTGCTGGATATTTTTGTCACATGGTGCCGGTGGTGGGATAACTAAGATAAGCCCCAACGGTGCCTGTGATAGCTGTGTGCCGGCATTGTGTCACGTCCCTCCGTCCGCTGATACACCCGTGTCAGTGGTGGGATTGTGACATAGTGGTGACACAGGGTCCGCTGTCAGTCGCGTTTTGGTGGCAGCGGGACCCCCGTTAGTGTCGCCCGTAAGTAGACGAACGGCGGTGGGCTGTTCGTCACATATTGGTGGCAGCGGTGGGATAATCCTAGAGCATTAGTGATTTGGTTTGAGCAATCATTCCTCTCACTAAAAACCTGCACGGTTCCTGCGGGAATCCTGCATCATAGGTTTTGGAGAACAGACTCAGTGGTTACTAGTCCTGAGACATTAGTGTGTACTTGCAAGTATCCCCCTCCCGTTTCTTCGTTTTTCTTTTTCTATCTTTTATTTGGCAACCATGGCGGCAAAAGGAGAACCTTGGTACAACCGGCAGACAAAGGAAGTTCTTGCTGGGTTATGCACGTACCAAGGCCTTGACGCCACGAACAAAAACAGAGCTCAAATGATCGCGGCTCTAGTGCAGCTGGACAACGACCAGAATCCAGCGAGCGCAGAAGTTGGCCCAAGTGGCAATGGGGCTGCAGCAGAGGCTCCACTCCTGAGCGCTGGCCCCACATTCAGCCAGAACGGGGTGGACCCCTATCTGCAAATGGCCTTGGACGAACTCCCCGCCGAAGACAGTGATGGGTGGGTGAGGCTGATCCAGCAATATCGGCAGGAGGCCCAAGCCGAACGTGAGCGCCAAGCTGAGGCTGAGAGGGCCGAGCGTCAAGCCCAGGCTGAGAGAGCTGAGCGCCGAGCAGAGGCTGAGAGAGCCGAGCGCCAGGAGTAGAGGGCCCATGAACTGGAGGTACTCCAGCGGGGTGGGAATGCCCCCACAGCCCGAAGTGGTGAGCCCAGCAGCATCCAGACTCCTAAACCCCGGCCAGAGCATTTTCCCATGATGGAAAAGGACGGGGACTTGGACACGTTTCTGCGAGCCTTTGAGAAAGCCTGCAGACAGTACCAGCTGCCCAGAGACCAATGGGCAAAGTACTTGACCCCAGGGCTAAAAGGCAAAGCCCTGGAGGCATTTGCTTCTCTTCTGCCAGAAGCCGATGATGACTATGACGCCATAAAGCAGGCGCTGATCGCCAAATACCGGCTGACACCTGAGGTATACCGAAAGAAGTTCCGGCACCTCCAACGTGGCCCACATGACAGCTACAGTGATGTGGTGCAAGGACTCAGGACCCACTTTGACCAGTGGATCCATGGACTGTCCGTTGAAACCTTTGAGCAGCTACGGGACCTGATGATCAAAGACCAGTTCCTGCATCTCTGCCCAGCTGAGGTCCGACAGTTCATCCTGGACCGCGAACCAACGAACGCGGACAAAGCGGCGCAGATCGACGACAACCACGAGGCCAACCGGAAGCCCGAGACGCGGAGGCCAGTCGCCACCAGCTGGAAAGGGGGTAAGCCAGCAACCAACCCCAATGCCCCAGCTAGCCGTCCCTCCGGAGGCCCAGTCCCTGTTGCCAACAGCAGGCCGGCTACTGACAGTCGCCTGTGTCACCACTGCCAGCGGCCTGGTCACTTCTTTTACACCTGTCCGAATAGGCCGAAGAACCCCCCAGCCAAGGCCCCCGGGCCCAACGCCTCTGTTCTTTTGGTGGGAGGTGTGGTTGGGAGGGCTGACGACAACATTCAACCTGTTCAGGTGGGGGCCCGTCTTGCTACAGGCCTCAAGGACACCGGGGCTGAACGAACCCTCATCCGTCCTGGACTGGCGGCCCCTGAAGAGTTTGTTGAGGGGAAAACCCTGACTGTCACCGGGATTGGAGGCACCCGTTGTCCCTTGCCAGTGGCACGAGTTTTTCTTGACTGGGGTGCCGGGAGCGGGTTGAGGGAGGTGGGAGTGTCTGAAAACCTGCCCACTGATGTTTTATTGGGGACTGACTTGGGGCGGATGGTTGCATACTACGTCCCTGACACCCTTCCCCAAACTGATAATAAGGGTAACGTTAACCCTGATGATGATGATGATGACGGGAAACTGAATGTGTTACCTGCTAATGCCTTGATGAGTAATGATGCAACTAACAACCATTCTTTCCCCAGGTACGATGCTGATGCTGATGTGAATGTACCAAAGCAAACTGATAACCATTCTTCTCCTAGGAAGGATGATGATGATGTTGATGTATCTGTGCCGACTGAACCCGTTAACCCTTTCTTTGAAGCGGTAGATGTGTCCACAGGTACCGAAGTGCTCAGCCCCATCACTCTGCGGAGTGAGACGGCTGAGGAACCCCTGGCAGGAGTAAGCAACGGTGCTCAAGGAAATGGGGAGGTGCATGGGGACCATGAGGAAGGTAATGCCATGCAGCTGACCAGTGCCACCAAGGAAGGTAACTGGCCCATAAGTAGCACTGCTCCTGAAGTGTTGGGGGTGGATGGGGAGGTAGAGCCCAGGGCAGCACCAGCTGGTGGGTCTGAAGAAATCCCCAGGGAGACAGCATACATAGCAGCTGTCACACGCAGTCAGAGTGCCCAGATCGCAGGTAACGCACTGTCTTCTGGACCCTCTGCTGCTACAGGAGAGACTGAACCAGAGGTGAACCCAGAGCCGGTTCCAGAGGGTCCCAGTAAAGAGGGGACCCTGACGTCACTTCTGGCAGCCTCCAGCATGGAGTTCCAGGCTGCTCTGCACTCAGATGCCAGCCTGGAGAAATTGAGAGGTCTCGCCGAGACGCCCACCTCCAAGTCTGATAAGGAGAGGGTGTTCTGGGAACGAGGAAGGTTGTACCGGGAGACAGTACCCGGAGATCCTAAAAAGGAGTGGTTGAGGGAAAGACAGCTGGTCGTCCCCTATCAGTTCAGAACTGAGTTGTTGCGGATTGCCCATGAGATTCCACTCGCTGGACACTTGGGGATCAGCAAAACAAAGGCACGGCTGTCTCAACACTTTTATTGGCCCAAGATGGGGACAGATGTAACACACTACTGCCGCTCCTGTGCCACCTGTCAAAAAGTGGGTAAGGCGGGGCCTGCTCTTAAGGCTCCCCTTATTCCTTTGCCGGTGATAGAGGAGCCTTTCCAGAGAATCGCGGTGGACATTGTAGGGCCGCTGTCCGTCCCCAGCAGCTCCGGAAAGCGATACATTCTCACCGTGGTAGACTACGCTACCCGGTACCCGGAGGCAGTAGCTCTGTCTTCAACCAGGGCAGATAAGGTGGCTGACGCACTGGTGACCATCTTTTCAAGAGTAGGATTTCCCAGGGAGATGCTTACCGATCAAGGGCCCCAATTCATGTCTCGCCTAATGGAGGCTCTCTGTGAGAAAATGCAGGTGACGCAGCTGGTATCGAGTCCGTATCACCCACAGACTAATGGTTTGTGTGAACGCTTCAACGGTACCCTCAAACAGATGCTCCGCATACTGGTTGAGACCCAAGGGCGCGACTGGGAGCGGTACCTCCCACACCTGCTGTTCGCTTACAGAGAAGTTCCGCAGGCCTCGACCGGGTTCTCCCCCTTCGAGCTCCTGTATGGCAGGCGAGTCCGGGGACCCCTTGGGTTGATAAGAGAATCCTGGGAAGATGAGCCAAACCCCACAGAAGTGTCCATCGTGGATTATGTCATGCGCTTCCGTGACAAGATGCAGACCTTAACGCAGTTGGTGCATGACATCATGACGCAGGCTCAGGCTGACCAGAAGCACTGGTATGACCAGAACGCCCGGGAGCGGACCTACCAGGTGGGTCAAAAGGTGTGGGCGCTGGTCCCTGTACCAACGGATAAGCTTCAGGCAGCCTGGGAAGGCCCGTACGTCGTCCACCAACAGCTCAACCCGGTCACCTACGTGGTCACGCTTGACCATGCTCGGGGTAGGCGCAAGGCCTTTCACGTCAACATGCTGAAGGCGCACTACGAACGTGAAGCTTGCGTCCTACCGGTCTGCAATCTGCCAGAGGATGGGGAGGAAGATTCCCTCCTGGACATGCTGGCCCAGGCCAAGGCCAATGGGTCCATTGAGGACATGGAGATAAGTGGTTCGCTCACCGTGTCCCAGCGGTTGCAGTTGATGGCCACCCTGGAACTCTTCCGGCCCGTGTTCACCAACCGTCCTGGGAGGACGGAGTTAGCGGTTCATGAGGTGGACACCGGGAATCATGCCCCATTACGGCGAACACCTTATCGGATCTCTGAAACGGTGCAACAAGTCATGCGCCAAGAGGTCGATGAGATGTTAAGGCTGGGAGTGATTCGACGGTCAAAAGGTGCGTGGGCTTCACCTGTAGTCCTCGTGCCTAAAAAGGATCGAACCACCCGGTTCTGCGTGGACTACAGGGGGCTCAACGCCATCACAACCTCTGATGCCCACCCGATGCCGCGCATCGAGGATCTGCTCGAGCGGTTGACAAACGCCAACTACATATCCATCATGGATTTGAGTCGGGGATACTGGCAGATTCCCCTGAGCCCTGAGGCGCAGGAGAAATCCGCCTTTATCACCCCCTTTGGACTGTACGAGTCCACGGTCATGCCCTTCGGCATGAAGAATGCCCCTGCCACTTTCCAGCGGATGGTCAACCACCTGCTTCGGGGACTGGAGGAGTACGCAGTGGCGTACTTAGACGATATTGCCGTCTTCAGTTCCACCTGGGAGGAACACCTTCAGCACCTCCAGGAGGTGCTCAAGCGTCTTCACAAGGCAGGCCTGACCATCAAGCCGGGGAAGTGCCAGATAGGCATGCACAAGGTCCACTACCTGGGGCACCGGGTAGGCGGGGGTTCCATGAGTCCGGAGCCAGAAAAAGTGGACGCAATCGTGTCCTGGCCCACCCCCAGGACCAAGAAACAGGTGAAGTCCTTCTTGGGCACTGCAGGGTACTATAGGCGGTTTGTACAGGACTATAGCACCCTTGCCAAACCCTTGACTGACCTCACCAAGCAGAGGCTACCCCAAACAGTCAACTGGACAGATGACTGTGAGGCGGCTTTCCAAGCTTTGAAAGCAGCCCTGTGCAACTCTCCAGTGTTGAGAGCAGTCGACAGCAGTCGCCCGTTTCTGGTACAGACCGACGCCAGCGAGTTTGGCCTCGGTGCTGTGCTTAGCCAGGTCGACTCGGGAGACCAAGAACACCCCGTGCTGTACCTAAGCCGGAAACTTTTGCCGAGGGAAGTGGCATACTCGACCATCGAGAAGGAGTGTCTGGCCATGGTGTGGGCACTGCAACGTTTGCAGCCCTACCTGTACGGGCGCGCCTTCACGGTGGTAACTGACCACAACCCTCTGAGCTGGTTGCACACAGTGTCGGGAACCAATGGAAGATTGCTCCGCTGGAGCCTTGCCCTTCAGCAGTATGACTTCACTGTAAAACACAGGAAGGGCAGTGAAAACGGCAATGCCGATGGGTTGTCCTGCCGGGGCGAACCCGCTGAGGTGCGCATGGCCGATTACCGAGAGGTAATGCCTCCTTAGCGCCCTCTTAAGGGGGGAGGTGTGATGTACAATGTCTGCAAGATATGTTTTCTGTTGCAATGTGCTAACAAATCCTCCATCCTAGGACATTGTAAACCGTCAGTAGTAGGAATTCCTTCCCCCCCAGGTTTTATCAACCCTGCCACTTCCTCTGGAAGAGCAGGAATGTTAATTAGCTAGACCATCTTCCTCACACCATTTGGCTTCTCTCAGCTGAAAGAGAAAAATGCGGGAAAAAGGTCTTTGTTTGAAATAAAAACTTTAAGAGCCTGCCCTGCGAAAACCGTACCAAGTAGAGATATGAAAATCATATTTCTGCGATCCGAGCAGACCCAGCTTCGCTGTGGTGCCTGTTGCAAAACTCTCGGATGTCCAGAACCTGAGATATGATTTGCGCCCAAATGGACGGTCATATCGCATAGATGTTTGATGTTTTCTTGATAGGCTCATTACGCTGGGTAACATGATACCACTGATGAGTCCATACCAGCTTCTCCCATAAAGTTATAGCTAATCTAAGTTTTGTAGCCAAAACATAACTCGGATGAGAGAGGAGGGATCAACCCAGAATGCATCTCTCCGTGATGTCACAAAGCAAAGCCTATAAGGCCTTCCCTGGGCAAACCAGCACAGAACAGCTGCAGAGTCCGTGCTGACAAGAACTCAGATGAGCGGAGAAGTGCAGCTCCGCCTCCACCCACCTTAAAGCCACATGGTCTGCCTAAGGAACAATATGGAACTGTGAGTGTAATCTCTTTGTTTTCTCCACTTTTATTTTATACCTGTACTGTACATATTTTATGTCTCAATTTTATAGCAACTTTTATCTGTAATCACTGTCCTCTTTCGGAAAATAAATGAAATTATTTAGATCTGTCTCCATGCTCTAAGAATCGAACTATACGCCTTTGTTAGATAATCGCTACTAATTCAAAGGGTTTGCCACGGACCCTCTTAATTTAACACTGTGAATTAAGTAACCGTGACTGGTGGCAGCGCGTTGTGCACGGCTATTGCGGCTTGCTGGCAGTCTAGAAGGGTCTTATATTGCTGAATAAGGGTCTGCGGCCACAGCATTGATAATTCCCTTACTGCAGAAGCCTAATTGCCGGTTCACAACAGGCAGCCCGTCCGGCGACTAATTATCCTAGGTGCAGTTCCCTGACTGACCTGAGGGTAAGGGGGGCGCCGGAGAGCTGCGAGTTCCAAAGTGGAACTGAGAAAGTGGGATATACATAAATCCCCGCAGTACTTGGAAGATTGATAGCAGTGGTGGGGCATCCAAATTAAACTCCCCCTGCGGCAAATTGTAGAGCGAGATTAGCTTGCTGGATATTTTTGTCACATGGTGCCGGTGGTGGGATAACTAAGATAAGCCCCAACGGTGCCTGTGATAGCTGTGTGCCGGCATTGTGTCACGTCCCTCCGTCCGCTGATACACCCGTGTCAGTGGTGGGATTGTGACATAGTGGTGACACAGGGTCCACTGTCCGTTGCGTTTTGGTGGCAGCGGGACCCCCGTTAGTGTCGCCCGTAAGTAGACGAACGGCGGTGGGCTGTTCGTCACAATGGCCATTCCAGAACATTGTAATTGTTCCTCTGCATGAATGCCTGAGTAGATTTGGAGCGGTGTTTTGGATCATTGTCTTGCTGAAATATCCATCCCCTGCGTAACTTCAACTTCGTCACTGATTCTTGCACATTATTGTCAAGAATCTGCTGATACTGAGTTGAATCCATGCGACCCTCAACTTTAACAAGATTCCCGGTGCCGGCATTGGCCACACAGCCCCAAAGCATGTTGGAACCTCCACCAAATTTTACTGTGGGTAGCAAGTGTTTTTCTTGGAATGCTGTGTTTTTTAGCCTCCATGCATAACGCCTTTTTGTATGACCAAACAACTCAATCTTTGTTTCATCAGTCCACAGGACCTTCTTCCAAAATGTAACTGGCTTGTCCAAATGTGCTTTTGCATACCTCAGGCGACTCTGTTTGTGGCGTGCTTGCAGAAACGGCTTCTTTCGCATCACTCTCCCATACAGCTTCTCCTTGTGCAAAGTGCGCTGTATTGTTGACCGATGCACAGTGACACCATCTGCAGCAAGATGATGCTGCAGGTCTTTGGAGGTGGTCTGTGGATTGTCCTTGACTGTTCTCACCATTCTTCTTCTCTGCCTTTCTGATATTTTTCTTGACCTGCCACTTCTGGGCTTAACAAGAACTGTACCTGTGTTCTTCCATTTCCTTACTATGTTCATCACAGTGGAAACTGACAGGTTAAATCTCTGAGACAACTTTTTGTATCCTTCCCCTAAAAAGCTATGTTGAATAATCTTTGTTTTCAGATCATTTGAGAGTTGCTTTGAGGAGTCAATGATGCCACTCTTCATAGGAGAATCAAATAGGAGAACTACTTGCTAGTGGCCACCTTAAATACCTTTTCTCATGATTTGATACACCTGGCTATGAAGTTCAAAGCTCAATGAGGTTACAAAACCAATTTAGTGCTTCAGGATGTCAGTAAAAAGTAGGTAGGAGTGTTCAAATCAAGAAAATGATAAGGTGCCCATACTTTTGCACTGGTCAAATTTTGTTCAAATGCAGATTGCACATTTTCTGTTAGTACAATAAACCTCATTTGAGTCCAGAAATATAACTGAGTCCATCAGTTATTAGATATATGAAACTGAAATAGCTAATGACATATAACATATGACTGTATGTGCATCCAGAGCTGCTCTTCTGCACTGGGCTACTCATAAAAGTCACCATCTGGAGACTTGCTCTTCATAGCTGTTTGCTGGACCTGGTGGTAGAGAACCAAAATGGGAGACAGCCACGAGACAAATATCATGGGCCCTTGAGCCCGTGAGCCACATATGGCTCCCAATCTACAGGATGGGGACCCCTGCTTTAAGGCATACATAGGTGAACTACTGTATTTTGGAAAACAAAAAACACAAATATCCTGAACTAAAAAGTAAAAAATATACTGCAAATAATGCATAAAGGTAGTAATAATAAGAGTATTTAGTAAACATAATTTTGATCAAAATAATGTACAAGCCATCCCGCCACGTCACGGCAACCCTTGTGGGACAGTCCCTACTCTAGTATTTAAAACCTTTTCACTTGCCAAGTGGCGTGAATGTGAACAAGGATCGAGCAGCTGAACCACTAGTAACAGCTTAGGCCAGACTGGATGGCTTTCCCAGCTCAGAAAGAGGGCGGTCACACCCATATATGCACTGAATGCACAATGGTTGCCGTGACGTGGCGGGATGGCTTGTACATTATTTTGATCAAAATTATGTTTACTAAATACCCTTATTATTACCTTTATGCATTATTTGCAGTATATTTTTTACTTTTTAGTTCAGGATATTTGTGTTTTTTGCTTTTTGATCAAAATAATGTACAAGCCATCCCGCCACGTCACGGCAACCCTTGTGGGACAGTCCCTACTCTAGTATTTAAAACCTTTTCACTTGCCAAGTGACATGAATGTGAATAAGGGTCGAGCGGCTGAACCACTAGTAACAGCTTAGGCCAGACTGGATGGCTTTCCCAGCTCAGAAAGAGGGCGGTCACACCCATATATGCACAATGAAATGAATAAAAAACTGGAGTCTGAACTGAGAAAGTAAATTAATGTGTATGCACAATGTAAGCGCATATTAACACATGACCATTAACCAGAGAAAACAAAAAACAAAAAACACAAATATCCTGAACTAAAAAGTAAAAAATATGTACTGCAAATAATGCATAAAGGTAATAATAATAAGGGTATTTAGTAAACATAATTTTGATCAAAATAATGAACAAGCCATCCCGCCACGTCACAGCAACCCTTGTGGGACAGTCCCTACTCTAGTATTTAAAACCTTTCCACTTGCCAAGTGGCGTGAATGTGAATAAGGGTCGAGCGGCTGAACCACTAGTAACAGCTTAGGCCAGACTGGATGGCTTTCCCAGCTCAGAAAAAGGGCGGTCACACCCATATATGCACTGAATGCACAATGAAATGAATAAAAAACAAATCTGAACTGAGAAAGTAAGTTAATGTGTATGCACAATGTAAGTGCATATTAACACATGACCTTTACACAGAGAAAACAAAAAGCAAAAAACACAAATATCCTGAACTAAAAAGTAAAAAATATACTGCAAATAATGCATAAAGGTAATAATAATAAGGGTATTTAGTAAACATAATTTTGATCAAAATAATGTACAAGCCATCCCGCCACGTCACGGCAACCCTTGTGGGACAGTCCCTACTCTAGTATTTAAAACCTTTTCACTTGCCAAGTGGCGTGAATGTGAATAAGGGTCGAGCGGCTGAACCACTAGTAACAGCTTAGGCCAGACTGGATGGCTTTCCCAGCTCAGAAAGAGGGCGGTCACACCCATATATGCACAATGAAATGAATAAAAAACTGGAGTCTGAACTGAGAAAGTAAGTTAATGTGTATGCACAATGTAAGTGCATATTAACACATGACCATTAACCAGAGAAAACAAAAAACAAAAAACACAAATATCCTGAACTAAAAAGTAAAAAATATGTACTGCAAATAATGCATAAAGGTAATAATAATAAGGGTATTTAGTAAACATAATTTTGATCAAAATAATGTACAAGCCATCCCGCCACGTCACAGCAACCCTTGTGGGACAGTCCCTACTCTAGTATTTAAAACCTTTTCACTTGCCAAGTGGCGTGAATGTGAATAAGGGTCGAGCGGCTGAACCACTAGTAACAGCTTAGGCCAGACTGGATGGCTTTTCCAGCTCAGAAAAAGGGCGGTCACACCCATATATGCACAATGAAATGAATAAAAAACTGGAGTCTGAACTGAGAAAGTAAGTTAATGTGTATGCACAATGTAAGTGTATCCTTTTTAGTTCAGGATATTTGTGTTTTTTGCTTTTTGTTTTCTCTGTGTAAAGGTCATGTGTTAATTTGCACTTACATTGTGCATACACATTAACTTACTTTTCTCAGTTCAGATTTGTTTTTTATTCATTTCATTGTACATTCAGTGCATATATGGGTGTGACCGCCCTCTTTCTGAGCTGGGAAAGCCATCCAGTCTGGCCTAAGCTGTTACTAGTGGTTCAGCCGCTCGACCCTTATTCACATTCACGCCACTTGGCAAGTGAAAAGGTTTTAAATACTAGACTAGGGACTGTCCCACAAGGGTTGCCGTGACGTGGCGGGATGGCTTGTACATTATTTTGATCAAAATTATGTTTACTAAATACCCTTATTATTATTATTATTATTATTATTATTATTACCTTTATGCATTATTTGCAGTATATTTTTTACTTTTTAGTTCAGGATATTTGTGTTTTTTGTTTTCTCTGGTTAATGGTCATGTGTTAATATGGACTTACATTGTGCATACACATTAACTTACTTTTCTCAGTTCAGATTTGTTTTTTATTCATTTACTGTATTTTGGAGTCAATAAGGTAGGTCAGGATGTTTCTCCACTTCTGAGGGCAACAACTGGTAGTCGTCAGGGAACTGTTTTTATATATCTTGCTTTTGTATTGCAGTGGAAGAAATTTATTTACATTGTTATTTGCATTGTTTATGTTGTAATGTGGCTGACACCAAGTGGCCATACAATAAAATAATGGTGCTCATAGATGAAAACTATGTCAAATAGCATTGCACCCAACTAAAAGTTGGCTTTCTTAGCAGCTTTGTGAAGTATCATCCCTGACGTATGTGCAGTGCCACCCTTTGAAACAAACATGGCTGCCATTCGCATTACAAATTGTGTGTGTAACAAGGTGGCATGGGGTGGTAGTCATGACCGAGTCTCTTAAAGCAGCAGTCCAGAAGTACCCCAGCCCTTTGCACATGAAAAAGACAGGTGCAGTCCCAATCCTACAGCACAGCCTGTTACTTTCTTTCAATGCACACCGCAGTCACTGAGGGTGAGGATCCAGGAAAAACACGACAGGCACAGTTCTGCTCCAACAGGGAAAACGTTACTGTACATGAAATAATGCTTCCTGCTCTGTCCCTGCAGCTACTTGAGGCCAGTCATCATCAGTTGCTACCTCCCAAACTAGAGAGCCACAACAGTCTTTCTGATGATGGTCCCATAGTCCGTCTATACTGCCTGGCAGAATGAAGCAGGGGTCTGGGGCAGCTTTGTCCCGTCATCCGGGGCACCTTCTGCTGTTAGCTGTAGGAGAGTCCTGCCACAGTCAAGCCTGCCCGGGCACTGACTAGAAGCAGGAACTTCCTGCTCCTTACCCACTGACTGGACCGCCCCTTTTATTACAGTAGCTCTTTCTATCCCTAACCTGACAATACAACACACAGCATATACAATACAGGTTATACATTAAGAGAACATATTACAGACACAGCATGCTACATTGATAGAACAGTAGTTATAAGAAACCGTCAGGGCACCGCATGGGGGACACATGCCTGACATGAAGGAGAAAGAGAGCACTGAGGGTCCCCGCCACCTTCTTACATGTGGAAAATTACTAGCCATAAAATATCTGCTATTCCCTTGTAACAAAATGGCTACTCGCCTCCTAGCATAAAATATCTGCTTAACACCTGTCAAGAAATGGCTGCTATCTCCCTGTCAGAAAATTGCTTGCTCTTCCTTGTTATAAAATATCTTCTGCCTTTTCCTTGTTGACAAATAAAAAAAGACATCCGTCATCAGTCATAAAAAATATCTGCCCTTCATAAAAAAAATTTTGAATGCTGTGACAATATGGCTGCCATTTACCTGTCACAAAATGGCTGCTTGCTCCCTTTCAGAAAATGACAAGCTGTCCTGTATCGCACAATGACTGCCTGCCCTAGTCTATTATATATTTACCTAAAATTGTCCGTCATCCACTTCTGTCTGGATGTCCTTGAATCCCATAATCCACCGCATCACACCGGAAGTACGCTGACCGCAATATTGGAATACCCAAGTGATGGGTATTCCAATATGGCACCCGCTGGTGGTACCAGGCTCTTGCGCAGGACCACCAGCGGGACACCGCCGGGAACCCCGCCGCTGGACCCCCGCCAGGACCCCCGCCGTCGGACCCCGCAGGGACACCTGCCGCCGTACCCCTGCTGGGACATTCGCCACCTGATCCCTGCCACCGGACCCCCAGCCACATCCCGCAGCTGCCTGCTCACTCACCTCCGTGCAGCCACAGCCGGCAGGAAAGACCGCGGCTTGCGGCCTGTGCTGGAGACCACCGTCTTTCCTGCCAGCTGTGACTGCACGGAGGTGGGTGGGCAGGCAGCTGCGGGACACACACAGACATGAATGTACACACACACACAAACATACATGTACTCACATATATACACACATATATTCACACATGTACTCACATATATACACACATGTACTCACATATATACACACATGTACTCACATATATGCACACATGTACTCACATATATACACACATAAACATGCATACATATACACACAGTATGATGTCCCCACACGCATTTACACATGCACGCACTTACACACAAACGCATGCATACACAGACACATACATACACAGAGTATAATGTCCCCACATACACACAAACACGCACATGCACACATGTGCATACACACACGCATATATATACATGCAGATACACACATACACACACAGTGTAATGTCCCCACACACGCATTCATGTGCATGCACATACAAATACACATGCACACATGCATACACACACTGTATAATGAACCCACACACACACCCGTGCAAACACACATGCAGATATACACATGTAGATACACACATGCACATATAAACACAAATGCACACACAGTATAATGTTCCCACATACACATGCACGCACATATACATGCACGCACATATACACATGCAAGCAAGCACATATACACAAACACGCATACACACAGTATAATGTCCCCACATACTCATACACACACGCACATGCACGCACATATACACACACGCAATCACTCACACACACGCAGGCACAAACATACGCACATACACACGCAAGTGCATACATGCCCATGCATACCCACACGTAGATACACACATACACATGCAAGCACATAAATACACGCACGCACATACACACAGTATAATATCCCCATACACACAAACACA
The DNA here is from genome assembly GCF_039654945.1 of Dendrobates tinctorius. Classification (NCBI taxonomy): domain Eukaryota; kingdom Metazoa; phylum Chordata; class Amphibia; order Anura; family Dendrobatidae; genus Dendrobates; species Dendrobates tinctorius. Next base: position 64,125,260 of record NW_027361687.1, read on the forward strand.
CATGCCCGTGCAGACACACACACAGATACACATTCACTCACAAACATGCATACGCATGCATATACACCCAGCATAATGTCCACACGTACACATGCATGCACATACACACATGCAAGCATGAACATACAAACACATACACCCAGTATAATGTCCCCAAACACACGCAGATACACAGACGCACATAAACACGCAAGCACACAGTATAATGTCTGTACACACACACAAACACACATACACACAAACATGCACATACATACAAACACGCAGATACATGCACACATGCACACACAAACATGCATATACACATGCAAGCATGCACATATTCACACATACGCAAGCATGCACATACACACAAATGCGCATATATGCACGCAGATGAACACACACATACACGCACATACACAAACACGCAGATGAACGTGCATATATGCACGCAGATGCACCCACACATACACGCATACACACAAACACGCATACACACACACAGTATAAAGTCCCCCCACACACGCAGATACGCACATACACAAATATGCACATACACACAAGCACACGCACGTGCAAACACTCGCAGAAGTATGCACAAACATGCAGGTATTCACGCACATACACACATGCACATACACACCCACATACATGAGCATACACTCACACATGCACATAAAAAGTACGCACAAACATACAGACACATACATGCACACATATGGATACATACATATGCACATACATACACATGTGCATACATACACACGCACACATGCGCATACACACATGCGGCATACATTCAAGCATAAATGCACACATACTGTTACAGAACCCCCCAGCACCCCGAATAGAAGATGCATGTATGATAGGTGTAATGTGAGATGTATGCCCTTAATGCAGCAGCCGATCGGCTGTCCCCTGGGCAGAGGTAAATGAGATATCCCACTTCTGACCTCCCTCACCTTTGTAAATCCCACGGCTATTGTAATGTATGTCTGGCGTCATAATTGGAGCCTGTTATCTACTGGCCTGACACACATTGATTGTCCTGCCCTCTGTTTGTGTATATATATTCTGAGACCGATGAGTAAAAAGTGTAGAAGAAGTGGAGAAGCAGTGATCTTTTATATGTTCCCATGTTACAAAGCCTTTCGAACCTACATCCTTCATTCAGAAGTGAGGAAAAGCAGAGTGAACCTCCTGAGAAACGGGGAGGTAATGTAAAGAGGTATTACAGCACAGAAGACCCCGTTACACTGGTGGCAGACAGCGGGATATGATACCCCATCTATAGGAGTAAAGGACTGAATGGAAACTGAGAGACTCATTGCTAAGGAAAGTAAAACAAACCCCAAACTATTCTTTAATTATATAAACAGTAAAATGATTCAAATTGATGGTGTCGGCCCTTTAAAGAACAATGAGGGTGAAATCATAGAGAGCGATGTGGGAAAAGCAAATGTTTTAAATACTTTTTTCTCAACAGTGTTCACACAGGAAAAGGATTTGCCAGGGGAAATGCAGAGTGATAATGTAAACTCCCTATTAAGTATTACCTGCCTAACCCAGGAAGAAGTGCAGAACCACCTTAGTAAGATTAAAATTGACAAATCACCAGGCCCTGATGGCATTCACCCTCGGGTATTAAGGGAGTTAAGTAATGTGATAGACAGGCCTCTATTCCTTATATTTAAAGACTCTATAGAAACAGGGTCTGTTCCTTTAGATTGGCGGCAAGCAAATGTGGTACCAATATTCAAAAAGGGGTGTAAAAGGGAACCTGGAAACTATAGGCCGGTAAGCTTAACATCTGTTGTGGGTAAAATTTTTGAAGGGTTTCTAAGGGATACCATTATGGAATATCTCAATGTTAATAAATGTTTAACTCCATATCAACATGCAGGGGCGTATCTGGGGGGGGCAGCCGGGGCAGTTGCCCCGGGCGCAGCCAGCAGGGGGGCGCAGTCGGGCCGCCTAATGCAGCGGTCCGCAGTGTCCTCCTTGGCGGCTGCGTTCTGCCGCCCCCCCGGCCTGAGAGTCGGCGGTTCTCTGTGTCAGCTGTCAAGCTGACAGCCGGCGCAGAGAAGGAGCGCTTGCCGGTTCCCAGGGAACAATTGTACTGGCGTTTATACAGACGCCAGTACAATTGAAGCTCTGACCGCCGGGCCAGAGCGACGTCAGCAGCGTGATCAGGTCATGTGATCACGCTGCTGACGTCACTCCCCGGCGCCCAAAGCAAACGCTGGTGGTAAGTGTGCTCCTCTGTGGAGCTGAAGAACCACCGAAGATGGGAGATGAGGGGGAGTTAATGAGTGGAGATGGGGGGGGGATTTGTAGAGGGGATGGCGGTTAATGTGTGGGGGCATTTAGAGTGGGGATGGGGGTTAATGTGTGTGGGGGTTAATGAGTGGGGATGCCATGGGGTTAATGTGTGGGGGGATTTGGAGTGGAGATGGGGGTTATTTAATGTGATGGGGGTTAATGAGTGGGGATTGGGTTAATGTGTGCGGGGGTTAATGAATGGGGATGGGGGTTAATGTGTGGGGGTATTTGGAGTGGAGATGGTTATTTAATGTGTGGGGGGATTTGGAGTGGTGATGGGGTTAATGAGTGGGGATTGGGTTAATGTGTGCGGGGGTTAATGAATGGGGATGGGGGTTAATGTATGGGGGCGTTAATGAGTGGGGTTAGGGTTAATGTGTGCGGGGTTAATGAATGGGGATGGGGGTTAATGTATGGGGGCGTTAATGAGTGGGGTTGGGGTTAATGTGTGGGGGTATTTGGAGTGCTGATGGGGGTTAATGAGTGGGGATTGGGTTAATGTGTGGGGGGATTTGGAGTGGGGGTGGGGGGTTATTTAATGTGTGGGGGGATTTGGAGTGGTGATGGGGTTAATGAGTGGGGATTGGGTTAATGTGTGCGGGGGTTAATGAATGGGGATGGGGGTTAATGTATGGGGGCGTTAATGAGTGGGGTTAGGGTTAATGTGTGCGGGGTTAATGAATGGGGATGGGGGTTAATGTATGGGGGCGTTAATGAGTGGGGTTGGGGTTAATGTGTGGGGGTATTTGGAGTGCTGATGGGGGTTAATGAGTGGGGATTGGGTTAATGTGTGGGGGGATTTGGAGTGGGGGTGGGGGGTTATTTAATGTGTGGGGGGATTTGGAATGGGGATGGGGGTACCTAATGTGTGTGGGGGATTGGGGATGGGGGGATTTAATGTGTGGGGAGATTTGAGGACACAAAATAAAGAGTATGTATGAGGAAACAGTATGGGGGATGGGTGCAGACAGTATGGGGAGCGAATGGGTTAATGTATGTGGATGGACACAGTATGGGGAGTCGGGGATATGTGTGAGCAGACAGTATAGAGAGTGAGGGGGTAAATATATAAGGAGACAGTATGGTGAACAGGTGGGATGCTAGAGGGGAATAGTGTGAGGCGACAGTATATTGCAGATATTTGTATTTAGGAGCATTATAATGACACTTCTATCTTTAAGGGCGTCGTGTGGAGATTTACTGCAGAAGACCGGAGAAGATGGACGTCTACAGAGACAAGAAGTGGATGAGAAAACTCATCATGGGGTCTAGAAGAAAAGGTGACTGACTGCAGAGACGACGTCATCTATAAGGTACTTGGATGTAAATATTATTTGTGCTACTGACTAATTCTCATGCTTTTATTTGTTAGGAACATTACAGGGGATGTCCAGATTTGTGCTGAGTCTGCAGACATTCTATGTGACTGCAGACTGCTGAATTCTCACAGTGCTCACTGAACGCTGTTAGGATTCTCTCGTGCCGGTAATTTACATACATGCGGTCACATGCTGACTAGACGTGTGTGGCCTCACTCAATGAAAATGAACGGAGCGAAGCCGGGCACGTCTAGTCGGAATGTGGCCAGAAGTATAAAAATCACATACTTGTGCTGACATGACTGTATATCGGCAAGGGATTATCCTAAAAGTGTGCAGTGCATTCGTTGTGAGAATTTAGAAGCTGCAATGTCAGGATTCAGCTCTGCAGGTTGCCGTAGTCATCACATGGACACTTCACTCATATGCAATTTTCATAGGTATGGTCCTGTGACAACGAGCTTCTCTTCCTGCTTCTCTCAGTTTTTTACTGAACATTGAGAGCATTAGGAGGAGCAGCTCGCAGGTACAAGGCTAAGTGTTCAAGTCGCATATGTACTTGGGCACGGGGGGGGGGGCGCCGAACCGAATTCTTGCCCCGGGTGCCAGAAATCCTAGATACGCCTCTGTCACTCTGTCAACATGGATTTATGAAGGATCGCTCCTGTCAAACTAACCTGATCAGCTTCTATGAGGATGTAAGCTCTCAAATGGACCAAGGAGAATCATTGGATGTCATTTATCTCGACTTCTCTAAAGCATTTGACACTGTCCCACATAAAAGATTGGTAAGTAAGATGAGAAAGCTTGGGCTAGGGGAAAATGTGTGTAGATGGGTAGGTAGCTGGCTTAGTGATAGAAAGCAAAGAGTTGGTTATTAATGGTGCATACTCAGATTGGGTTAGGGCTACTAGTGGGGTACCACAGGGTTCTGTATTGGGCCCCCTACTATTTAGTATATTTATTAATGATCTAGTGGATGGCTTACACAGTAAAATATCAGTATTTGCAGATGATACAAAACTATGTAAGGTAGTTAACACAAAGGAGGACAGTTTGCAACTACAAACAGATTTGAGTAAATTGGAGAATTGGGCTGAAAAATGGCAAATGAGGCTTAACACAGATAAGTGTAAGGTTATGCACATGGGAAGGAGAAACAGATGCTACAATTACATACTAAATGGGAAACTGCTGGGGAAATCAGACATGGAAAAAGATTTAGGCATCTTAGTCAATAAGAAGCTAAATTGGAGTGCCCAGTGTCAGGCAGCTGCCACCAAAGCAAATAGGCAAAACACAAGCCGCAGAGACACCATCACCTGTTTCTCAATGCAAGCAATGACTAGCCAGGTCTTTCCCCGGGAAGGAACAACCACGGGAAGGGCAGTCTCCAATGAAGTAAACCACCTATGCCAAAACATGGTATCCATCCACAGACAGCTGTTTTGGGGTATTGCCCCTCATCAGTGTGGAGTAGGAAACTGGCCAGTAGGAGCAATGCCTAGTAGAAGACTGTGAAAAATGAGGCTGCCTGCATGAAGTAGACCCCATGCAGGCAGCCCGCGCAGATAATCGACAACAGCATTGACAGGCGGTGTGAGTTAATGGGAAATGTATGCAGGGACTAAGATTCTGGAGCAACTTTGACCCTTGTGAAGCCTCATCTCATCCGGGACCAAGGGAAGACGGACCGGACAGTGGCTGTCCATGTAGCAGGGGGATCCTTACATCGACTGCCCACTGCCAGGATTCACCTGAACTGGGGAGTCGGGGATGGCCTTGTTGAGGTCGGCCTGATGGAGGATTTGCCTGCAGACGTCTTGCTAGGAAATGACTTGGGGCCCATGTTGTCTGCATTCTCGGTCGCCTATCTGGCTGAGACCTATCCTGTGACCACCCGGAGACAAGCTCGAGCTGCGGAGGCGGAATCACACTCAGAGGAGGCCCAGGTAAGACACCCCAGACCTGCACGTATTCCCATAGCCAGACACATTTCTTGGGCCACCCCAGCTGAGTTTAAAAGGGAGGTACTTGAGGATCCCTCATTACAGGGGTATCATGGGAAGGCACAGGAGGGGAGAGCAGTACTGGAAGTGGAACAGTTTGTGTGGCATCAGGGACTCCTCTACCGGGTTACAGAGCAGCGCCACACAGGGACGAGCCCCACTATAAAACGACAGCTGGTAGTTCCCAAGAAGTATAGGTAGGAGCTACTGCGAATCTCTCATGACATACCCTTAGCCGGGCACCTCGGCGTCAGTCGCACCAGGCATCGTCTGACACAAAACTTCTTTTGGCCGGGGGTACCTATGATGTTCGTCAGTGCTGCCAGACCTGTGGCAGTTGCCAGTGCATTGGCAAGAGGGGAGATCACTGCAAGGCCAAACTACATCCCCTTCCCATTGTGGAGGAGCCATTTAGCTGAGTAGCGGTCGATCTGATAGGGCCGTTAGCCAAACCCAGTCCGTCAGGGAAAAAGTATATATTGACAGTGGTAGATTGTGCCACACGGTATCCAAAGGCGGTTGCATTACCTAACATACTGGCATAGACAGTGGTGGCTGCCCTGCTCCAGGTTTTCTCATGGGTTGGATTTCCCCGGGAGGTTATCTCAGACCAGGGTACCCAGTTACAGCAGAGGTGACCAACCAACTGTGGAAGCTGTGCGGCATAAAGTCCATTAGAAGTGCCCCGTACCACCCGCAAACCAATGGGTTGTGTGAACATTTTCACAGAACATTAAAACAACTTATTGGGACTTTTACCAGGACCTACAGGGACTGGGAGAAATTCTAGCCACACCTCCTGTTTGCCTATCGGGAGGTGCCTCAAGAATCCATGGGGTTCTCCCCGTTCAAACTGTTATAAGGGAGGCTGGTAAGGGGACCCCAAGACTTAGTGCGAGATCAATGGGAAGGGGAGGGAACCATAGAAGGGATACCTATTGTGCCCTATGTGCTGGATTTCCGGGACTGCCTACAGGAGCTGACTCGGGCTGTACGTGGGAACATGCAGGCGGCCCAACGGCACCAGCGCGTTTGGTATGATCGGAGGGCCAGAGAACGCACCTTTGAGATAGGACAGAAGGTCCTGGTGTTAGAACCAAATAGGCAGAACAAGTTCAAAGCTGCATGGCAGGGGCCCTACCAGGTAGTGGGGAAAATGGCCGACATCACCTACAATGTCGCCGATTGTGACAACCCCAGGGTTATCCGCATGTTCCACGTGAATATGCTGAAGCCTTACTGGGAGCATCCTGAAGAGGTAGTGGCCATCTGTGCACCCGAAGCAGAGGATTTAGCAGGACTCCCCTTGCCTGATGTCTTAGGGGAGAGGACTCAGTCTAAAACATGCGACCAGGTACACTTGGGAGAAAACCTAGGGCCCCGGGAGAGACAGCAGGCGGAGGCGATGTTGAGGCAGCGACAGAGGATGTTTTCAGAGAGACCGGGGTACACCCGCCTGGTACAACACAAGTTTGAGACGCAGGATCAGACCCCCCTGAGACAACCTCCCTTCCGCGTCCCTGAGTCTGTACGAGAAGGGATGCGACAAGAGATACAAGAGATGTTGCATTTAGGGGTCATTGAAGAGTCAGATAGTCCCTGGGCATCCCCCGTAGTGTTAGTGCCCAAGAAGGATGGGACTACCCGGTTTTGTGTAGGCTATCGCAAGCTAAATGAGAAAACGGTGACGGATGCGTATCCCATGCCGCGTGTGGATGAGTTGTTAGACCGGCTGGCAGGGGCAAAGTATTTGACCACCATCGATCTATGCAAAGTCTATTGGCAGATCCCCCTAAGTCCTGACGCTATTTCCAAGTCTGCATTTGTCACCCCGTTCGGCTTATTCCAGTTTCGAGTTATACCATTCGGGATGAAGAATGCCCCTGCGTCCTTCCAGAGGCTGGCTGACCGGCTTCTGGATGGTCTCCAGAACTATGCTTGTGCCTACCTGGATGACTTCGCCATCTACAGCGCGACATGGGATGAGCATCTAAATCACCTAGAGACAGTATTGGACAGGATCTACAAGGCCGGAATCAGCTTGAACCCCAACAAGTGTCACGTGGGCAAAGCAGAGGTTCAGTATTTAGGACATTGGGTGAGAAGTGCGAAACAGCGACCAGAACCAGCCAAGATTGAGGCCATAGCCAAATGGCCCACCCCACGCACTAAAACCCAGGTCATGGCATTTCTAGGGACAGCCGGGTATTATAGGAAATTTGTCCCCAATTCCAGCAGCGTAGCCAAGCCCCTCACTGATCTGACCCATAAGAACCTCCCCCGCCAGGTAACCTGGACCCCCGAGTGTGAGGAAGCCGTCCGCCAGCTAAAGGACGCCCTCACAAATACCCCGGTATTGGCCGCACCCGATCGAATGAAACGTTTCCTTGTTCACACAGACGCTTCTATGTTTGGATTGGGGGCAGTACTGAGTCAAGTCGGGCTGGACGGTCAAGACCACCCGGTAGCTTTCCTGAGTCGGGAACTATTGCCCCCCGAAATAAGCTATGCGGCCATCGAGAAGGAGTGCCTGGCAGTAGTATGGGCACTCAAGAAGTTACAACCATATTTGTATGGACTACAGTTTTCCCTCCTAATGGACCATAATCCCCTAGTGTGGCTTAATCAGGTCTCTGGAGACAATGCCAGATTACTGCGGTGGAGTTTAGCCCTACAACCTCTAGACTTCACCATCCACTACAGACCCGGCAAACAAAATGGTAACGCCGATGGACTAAGTCGACAAACGGAACTTGTACCAACCCCATAGACTTCGGTCATCCCCAAGCCGATCCGTTAAGGATCAGACTGTATATGACGATCGCGTCGCTGAAAAGGGGGAGCCGTGTTACAGAACTCCCCAGCACCCCGAATAGAAGATGCATGTATGACAGGTGTAATGTGAGATGTATGCCCTTAATGCAGCAACCGACCGGCTGCCCCCCTGGGCAGAGGTAAATGAGATATCCCACTTCTGTCCTCCCCCCGCCTTTGTAAATCCCACGGCTATTGTAATGTACATCTGGCATCTTAATTGGAGCCTGTTATCTACTGGCCCGACACATATTGATTGTCCTGCCCTCTGTATGTATATTCTGAGACCGATGAGTAAAATGTTGTCACACTGGAAATACGTGGATAAGCAGTGATCTTTTATTTGTTCCCATGTTACAAAGCGTTTCGAACCAGCGCCCTTCATTCAGAAGTGAGGAAAAGCAGAGTGGACCTCCTGAGAAACGGGGTGGTAATGTAAAGAGGTATTACAGCACAGAAGACCCCGTTATACATACACATACACACGCGGACGCCATCTTTGGACACTCAGGTATGCAAAGATGGTGGCTGCGTGACACATCACACTGTCTCACTGCAAGATTACAGGATTACGTTGGAGGGGAACTTGGTGGGAGCTAATAAAGTGGATAACGAGGTGTCTCTGTCTATTTGGTATGTAATAAAACATTTCTCTGTGTGTGGTTTTTTTTCTCCTTTACTGAAAGTATTGCTAATGGCAGTCATGCTGACGGCTGACATTAGCAATACGGCTTGATATCAAGCTGTCAAAAACAAGCTGACATCAACCCCTTTATTACCAAGTCTGCCACCGCTACACGGCAGCTGGAAGAGTGGGGTAAGCACCAGTTTTGGCGTCTCTCATAGAGGCGCCAATTCTGGGGCGGTTGCTGGCTGCAATTTTCAGCGTGGGCGGCCCAGAACGCTGAGATTTCCAGCCCCAGCTTTCTGGGTTACCTTGGCTGGCATTAGAAAATATGGTGGAGCCCACAACAATTTTTTATTAGTTATTTATTTAAATAAATAAAAAAAAATAAGGCTTCCCTGTATTTTTCATTGCCAGCGAAGGGAACACCAGGTAGCGGGGGTTGGCAGCCAGTAGCTGCTTGGTTTACCTGCACTGGCAAGACAAAATACAGCGAAGTCCTACACATTTTTACCAGAAAATTAAATAGATTGCTTAGATTGACACTTTATTATTTAACCCCCCCCCACAGAAACAGGTTTTTAATTCAAAATATATTTAATTACATACATTGGGAGAGAGCACGGTGGGGAGAGACAGCCGCCACCCCCTGCACCACAGAGCTGCCTCCATCGTGATGCCACTGCCCTTCCTATGCGATAGCATCGGCCCACATCTAGTTATAAAAACATATGCCTACCCCTGCCACAAAATGGTGACCATCTTCCTGTCACAAAATGGCTTCCAATTCCCAATCACAAATGACTGCCATCTCCCTGTCACAAAATTGCCAGCTGTAACTTGTAAAAAAAAAGAAAAAAACTCTGACTGCTCTGTCTCACAATAATTACCTGCTCCTGTCATAAAATACCTTCATATCCCTGTCACAAAATGGCTGCCATCTCCCTGTCACAAAATCACTGTATGTGTTCCTTATTGTAAAATGTCTTTCTCCTGTTGCAAAATGGCTGCCTGCCCCATCATAAAAAGATTGCATGTCCCTTACCATTACATCCTTACTAATGAACCTGGATTCATATAGCTTATACGGGCAGCTAAACCGCTATACTGTGGTTTCCAATGAGAAGACTGTAGGATGAATCTGTGCTTTATTCAATGCGATGGGATATGGAAGTGCGGTGAAACTACAAGCAAAACATACAATCAATCAGTATGGGTACATAAAAATACATAATATACATTATACAGATTACCTGTGCTAATAGCTAACCAAGGGAGAGCTATCTAAGGAAGGTGATCTAGGACAGGGATAAATGTGGGAGCGTGGTTACTCACCGACGATGCTGACTCAGAGGGGAGAAGATAAATGAGGTGTTTCCAGTATGCAAGCCTGATAGAAAATGGCAGACGGGGCAGAAAAAAAGGGCTGGAATAGACCATGATGCCTTGTAAACTTACCCAGGATACATTGGGAATTGTAGGGAAATCAAGAATGAAAATGAAACTAAGATAGGATAACACTGCAGTTATTATTTTTGGCCACTAGATGGAGCCAAAACGGTGAACATCAGAATCTATGAAAAACTGAGCATTATCACTGAATTTATGTTATGAAAATAAGCAGATAAGAGTCATTAATTATGTCGGAGACAGAACACTTCCCATCTGGCATTGAACAGATGCCACCATTCCTATCCTCTGAAGACAACAATAGGACCAGCTCAGTCACTGGTCTGGAGAATGTCTTAGGTCCATCTCCTTTGGCCATCCTGAGTTCGACTTTGTGGACTTTGTCATCTTTACTCGGGAATGTAACAGTCACTAGTCCAAGTGACCACTAGTTTTGATGGGCCTGACAGTCTTTAACAAGGACGAGGTCACCAATCCGAAGATTAGGCCTGGTGGATTGCCACTTCCTCCGTGGCTGAAGGGTAGACAAGTATTGATTGCGCCACCTGTCCCAGAATGTTTTTGCAAGACTTTGTACCTTTCTCCATTGGCGCTTGTAGAGATCCTTAGCGTCGAACCCTCCTGGAGGGGCACTGGATAGTCCTGTTTTCTGGGTGAGGAGTGTAGCTGAGTCAATGTATGAAGTGTAGACACCTGAGGGTGGATTTTAGCATCTGAGTCCTCTCCTATCAGTTCAAAGGTGTCTGGACGACGTTCCACAGTGTACAAATAGTTTTGGTCCTGAGAGCCATGTTGTGCTCTCTAGTCGACTTGCGTCAACTGCTCTAGTTGCATGATCTGCAGGGTTTCTGTCTGTGGGAATGTAATGCCATTGTTTTGGATGAACTGATCTCCTAATTCGTAGCACTCTGTTGTTGACATAAATGTAGAATCGCCTGGTTTCATTGTGGATGTATCCCAGGACTACTTTGCTGTCTGAGTAGAACTTGGCTTGTGTCAGGTCGATATCCATCTCGGATGCGATGAACTCTGCTAACTCGATGGCTAAGACTGCAGCACAAAGTTCTAACCTCGGTATGGTGTGCTCTGGTTGTGGAGCAAGTTTGGCCTTCCCCATAACAAATCCCATGTGGCTCTGACATTTGGAGTCCACAGTTTTGAGATAAGCAACAGCAGCAATTGCTTTGACAGAAGTATCTGCAAATACATACAGTCTTTGGCTCTGAATCTCTGTAGACAGCACAGGCGTGTATGGCCTTGGTACATTCAAGTTTGATAGGGCTGCATTGGTGTGGGGTCTGACACTAGGTCCAGGTCTCTGAGACCATTACACAAGTCTTTTGCAGGGAATGCCTTCATGAGTTCTTGGCTGTTTGAGGCTGTTTTGTGAAGCCTGAGGCTGGAGCAAGCAAGCATCTCTTGGGTTCTCCTGAGAAGACTGATGGCAGTCTCATTTGAAGGCATGGCTTTCAGACAGTTATCAACATAAAAGTCTTTTCCTATGAATTGTCTGACATCTGATCCATATTCTGTTTCTCCTTCTTGAGCTGATCTTTTGAGTCCATAGATGGCGACTGCAGGAGAAGGGCTATTGCCAAAGATGTGCACTCTCATGCGGTACTTTGTGACTTCTTTAGTAGGATCATTGTCTCTTTACCAGAAGAATCTTAGGAAGTTCCTGTCTCTGTCTCTCACAAGGAAACAATGGAACATTTGCTGGATGTCAGCGATAAAGGCGATGGAATCCTTGCGGAAGCGCATAAGTACTCCCAGCAGTTTGTTATTGAGGTCTGGTCCTGTCAGTAGAACATCATTCAGGGAGACATCATCAAACTTAGCACTGGAGTTGAACACCACTCTAATCTGGCCCGGTTTCTTAGGGTGGTATACTCCAAACATGGGTAGGAACCAGCATTCTTCAGAATCTTTGAGAGTGGGAGCTAGTTCTGCATGGCAGTTCTCAAATATCTTGGATATGAAGAAGAAGTGATCTTTCATCTCTGGTTTCTTCTGCAGATTAAGTTTGACAGAGGAGAAACATTTGAATGCCTGATCTCTGTTGTTTGGTAGACGTGGTCTGTGGATTCTGATGGGAAGAAGTGCGAACCAGCTGTTGGTCTCATCTTTTATGAGCCCCTTGTCCATTACCTCTAAGAACAGCTTATCCTCTACCGACATTGCTACTTGGTTGTCTTACTTAGTTCTCTGGAAGACTGTGCACCCCAACTGATCCTCATAGCTTCCTGACACCATACTGCTGTCATGAGTAAAGTCTATTAAATGATTGGGTAATTGGATGCTGTGTGGTAGTTCCTTGACATGGAACTCGCTGTTGCAAGGTTGAAACAGAGATGGTCGCCCTTTCTCCAATGTATTTGTTAGCGTACTTGTCACAGAAGATGGGGCATGCATGTGTCCCAAGCATACGTTTCCTATTATGACCTATCCTAGGTCTAGCTTTTGGGCATAGGGAGCATTGTTGAGTCCATTGATATGACTTCTCACTTTATGAACCTGCAGGATATCTCTTTCCAACAGCAGTATTATCTGTGCCTGAGGGTCGAGTTCCGGTATAAGGTGTGCTATGCGTTTTAAGTGAACATGATGGATTGCCACATCTGGTGTAGGGATTTCAGATCTGTTGTCTGGGATTTGATTACACTTGATGATTGTAGGTAGTGGTGGGCAGAATTGTCTGTCTAAGGACTCAATTTGGTAGTCAGTGGCTTTCCTGCCCTCAATTGTCACAGTACCTGCACATGTCTTTAATGACTAAGGAGTGCTTGGTCCTTTAATTTTGAATAGGTCAAAGAATGTAGAGCTAGCCAGGGATTGATTGCTTTGATCAACCAAGATAGCATGCAGTCTCACAGCTTTGTCTCTATCGCCCTTTGGGTAGACTTTGAAGAGGCATAGTTTTGAACAAGATTTACTGTCTATTGTCCCTTTACAGACTTTAGTACATTGTGAAGTGATCTCTGGTGTAGCTGCATCAGTGCTCTTTTCCTCCCCGCCATGCTCACTGTCAGCTGGCGCGTTCTGTGCACTCCATGGAGCTGGGCCAGGGTGTAGGGCAGTGGTATGATCTGTGGTACCACATTCTGTGCATTTTACACTGACCTTACAACCCTTGGCGAGATGATTGGTGGATGAGCAGCACTTGTAGCAGATACCGTTCTCTTTCAGGAAGCTTCTGCGATCTGGCATAGATTTTCCTCTGAATACCCTGCATTTCAGGAGAGGATGAGGCTTCTGATGAAGCGGGCACTGCTTGTCAGGGTCCTGCACCTTTGTCTCCGATTGAGAGTGGCCAGCAGACCTGTAATTGGAACTTGGAGAAGAAACATTAGTCTTGTGCACTGCCACAGATGTTCTGCGTGGGTTTGCAGCTGGTGGTGGTGCGGCATATGACATTGCAAAGTCAAAGCTGGGATCATTTCTGATTGTCGCTTGTTCATGTATAAAGTCTACAAAAACAGAGAAGGGAGTGAATGAAACACCGTGTTTGTATTTCTACATGGAACCACAAGTGGGCCACCTCTCCTGTAGATTGTAGGGCAACTTTTGGACTATAGGGTTAACACCTTTGGCTGTGTCGAGGTATTCAAGTCCTGGTAGGTCACCTTCTCATTTGGCAACTAGGACCTCTTGTAGCAAGTCACCTAGCTCTCTAAGTTTTGGGAGACCTTTGTTAGATATTTTAGGAAGGTCATTGATTCTTTTGAACAAGGCTCTCTCTATGACCTCTGCTGAGCTGTAACACTCATCTAGCCTCTTCCAGATCTCTTTGAGACCGATTTGAGGGTGATTTATGTTAATGTCTCTGATCCTTACTGCATATTTGACTGACTCTTCTCCTAGGTATTTGACTAAGAGGTCTATCTCTTCCCTGTGTTGCAGCCCCAAGTCTCTAGTAACATTTTGGAAGCAAGCTTTCCAAGATCTGTAACCTTCAGCGTGGTCAGTGAATTTCATGAGTCCCTTAGTAACCAGATCATGTCGTGTGAAGATCCCAGCAAGTTCTGATGTAAACCGGTTGTCAGCAGAGTATACTGGTGATGGGTCACCCTGATAGTGATGTGAGGTATGTTCATACCTGTTAGTATCCTCAGGGTGGCGCCAGCCGATGTCTTATTGCTTCGGTCTGACGTGCGGTGTGCCAGCAAGGTGATTCACGTTGATTACCTGGTGAGGGGCAAGGTAGACATTAGCAGAGTTGCTTTGCTCCATGTTTTTCTGGAGTTGAGCCTCATGATGACTCTCACTCGTTTCACTGGATGTGTCATGATCTTGGTTATAGTTTGGATCAGGAAGTTCATTAACATACTGAGATGTGCGTTGTGGTGAATCTTGCAGTGGCAGTTTCAGACTTGACGTACTGCTATGGCTATGCAGCTCAGGGTTGTGTGCAGCTTCTAGTGATTCTGCCTCTTCTAGTGCTGCAGCAGCCTCTCTTTTTACTGCCAGGCTCTCCAAGGCGGCATCCACACGCACCTTCTCTAACTGTGTCTTTCTCTCTTGATCCTCTCTTTCTAAACGTAACCTCCTCTCTTGATCCTCTCTATGCGTGACCTCTCTTGGTCTTTTAAGCATGCCTTCTCTAATTTAAGTTGCATCTCTTCTTCAGCATAGTGTGCTCGCATTTTGGCGGCTTCCGCGTTTGCACGGGCAATGGCGACCGCGCTGCTGATAGATACAGTCTTTGAGGAGACAGATTTGGCAGATTTTGTCCTGTGTGATTTGTGGGACATGGTGTCTTGGAGAGATGCTTGGCTGAGCAGAGATTGCTGTAGCTGTATTAGTCTCTGTGTAGCTGGTAACTTGAATCTCACTAGATGGATTTCTGTAGTTTACTACATCCTGCAAGCTGGAAAAAGGGTTGTCTTTTCCCTGAAATGCACTAGCTGGATGGCTGCTGTTTTACTGCGGCCCTGCAAGATGGAAAGCTCTTCTCTCTGTATTCCCACTAGCTGGAGAACCGTTGTTTCACTGTTCCGTCCTTACTAATGAACCTGGATTCATATAGCTTAATAGCAAATACCTTCATATCCCTGTCACAAAATGCTTGCTATCTCCCTGTCACAAAATCACTGTATGTGTTCCTTGTTGTAAAATGTCTTTCTCCTATTACAAAATGGCTGCCTGCCCCATCATAAAAAGTTTGCATGTCCCTTACTATTACGTCCTTACTAATGAACCTGGATTCATATAGCTTATACGGGCAGCTAAACTGCTATACCGGGGGTCCAATAAGAAGACTGTAGGTTGGATCTGTGTTTTATTGAATACCATGGTATATTGAAGTGCGGTGAAACTACAAGCAAAACTTACAATACAATCAATCAGTATGGGTACATAAAAATACATAATATACATTATACAGATTACCTGTGCTAATAGCTAACCAGGGGAGGGAGAGCTAACTAAGGAAGGTGATCTAGGACAGGGATAAACGTGGGAGCGTGATTACTCACCGATGATGCTGACGCAGGGGGAGAAGAGAGATGAGGTGTTTCCAGTATGCAAGCCTGATAGAAAATGGCAGACTGGGCAGAAAAAAGGGGCTGGAATAGACCATGATGCCTTGTAAACTTACCCAGGATACATTGGGAATTGGAGGGAAATCAAGAATGAAAATGAAACTAAGATAGAATAACATTGTAGTTATTATTTTTGGCCACTAGATGGAGCTAAAACGGTGAACATCAGAATCTATGAAAAACTGAGTATTATCAATGAATTTATGTTATGAAAAAAAAGTTAAGAGTCATTAATTATGTCAGAGACAGAACACTTACATAAAATAGATGCTTGCTTGTCACAAAATAACTGCAGTCTCCCTGCTACAAAATGGCTGTCATCTCCCTATCACAAAATGGCTGTCATCTCCCTGTCAGAAAATGTCTGACATATCCTTTTTACAAAGTAGTTGCTAGCTTCCTGTCACAAAACTGCTCTGTGTGTCTTGTCATAAAACATCTGTTTACTGTCCAAAATGGTTAACTCCCCCTGCCACAAAATGGCTGCCATCTACCTGTCACAAAATATCTTTCTGTCACAAGATGTCTGGGTTCAGAGCAGCTGGAACTTGTAGTTTATATCTTATCTCCTCCACTATCTGAGTGTGCGAACCGTCTCATGAGTAGGAGAAATCAGTATTTGTATAGCAGGAGGTTCTTCCGTCTTCTTCCTTCTCGTTCTTCTGGCAGTTCAACCTCTTCACCTTCACTGTAAGGCCAGGTTCAGATTGCGTTAGGGCAGTCCATTCAACGTATTGGTTAAACAGTCTGCGCTAGCGCAGCTGCCTTTTTTGGATCGCGTTATGCATTCGCGCTAGCGCAGATGCTTCTTCTGTGCTAGCAGTGACATACCCTCGGACGCTGCAGACCGAGTCTGAGGGTCTGTCACAGAATGGCAGCATATTGCTAACGCATGCCAATTATGACATGCGTTAGCGATGCGCTCGTCTATAGCAGTCTATGGGTGCATTAACGTATCCGTTACATAGCATTAATGCTGCTATGTAACGGATGCGTTAAACACACCCCCTAACGCAATATGAACCCAGCCTAACTGGGCAAATATATTCGTGGCCTTCTAGTACTGCTGTGTGTGTACCCATCCACCAACCCCATCGGGTAACATCCCTGATGCTCCCTGTCTATGATATCTTCATCCTTGATGGTGTCACTTAGAAAGTAGCTAACTTTTCAGGGTTGGAGCACCGCAGTGAGGAGTTTTATGCTTACCCCTTTACCCCCAAGGGTGGTTTGCATGCTAATGACCAGGCCAATTTTTACAATTCTGATCACTGTCCCTTTATGAGGTAATAACTCTGGAACACTTCCATGGATCCTGGTGATTCTAAAAATGTTTTCTCGTGACATATTGTACTTCATGATAGTGGTAAAATTTCTTAGATATGATTTGCGTTTATTTGTGAAAAAAAAAATGGAAATTTGCGAAAATTTTGAAAATTTCACAAATTTCCAACTTTGAATTATCATGCCCTTAAGTCACAGAGATAAAATACTTAATAAGTAACATTTCCCACATGTTTACTTTACATCAGCACAATTTTGGAACCAAAATATTTTTTTGTTAGGAACTTTGTAAGGGTTAAAAGTTAAACAGTGATTTTTACAACACCATTTTTTTAGGGACCACATCACATTTGAAGTCACTTTGAGGGGTTATATGACAGAAAATACCCCAAAGTGACACCATTCTAAAAACTTCACCCCTAAAGGTGTTCAAAACCACATTCAAGATGTGTATTAACCATTCAGGTACTTCACAGGAAATTTTGGAATGTTTAAAAAAATGAACATTTAACTTTTTTTCATAAAAAATTTACTTCAGATCCAATTTTTTTTATTTCCCAAGGGTAACAGGAGAAATTGGACACAAAAGTTGTTGTACAATTTGTCCTGAGTATGCTGATACCCCATATATGCAGGTAAACCACTGGGAAAGGAGCGCCATTTGAGTTTTCTATGCAAAATTGGCTGGAATTGAGATTGGACGCCATGTCATGTTTGAAGAGCCCCTGATGTGCTTAGAAAGTGGAAACCCCAATTCTAACTACAACCCTTAATCCTAATCCCAATCTTAACCCTAACCACAAACCTAACCCTAACAGACCCCTAACCCTAATCCCAACCCTAACCCTAATCCCAACCTTCACTGTAATCCAAACCCTAACCCCAGTTCTAGCACCAACCCTAACCCTAACTTTAGCCCCAACCATAACCCCAACTTTGGTGCCAACCCTTACCATAACTTTAGCCCCAATCCTAGCTCTAACTATAGCCCCAATCCTAACCCTTACCCTAACTTTAGCCCAACTCATTTTAGCCCAACTCTAACCCTAATGAGAAAATGGAAATAAATACATTTTTTTTATTTTATTATTTTTCCATAACTAAGGGGATGATAAAGGGGGTTTGATTTACTATTTTTTATTTTGACCACTGTGATAGGGTCTATCACAGTGATGAAAATGAACCACTAGGAAAAAATCTCCTATTTTTGCCGGATGGCAGATCTCAGCCGATGCAATGCGCCCCTCCATTTCTCCTTAAAAAAGAAGACGGCTGCCCGGGGGACTTCAGGGGGACCTGCAGGGACAATTGAGGTACTGCGATAACATCAGAGGAGTGAGAAATTAAATGGAGAATCAGAATTTTTTTTTGCGGTCGATGTTATACCGTTAGTAACGGCGATCGCAACACCGAGGTTGGTAAAAATCAACCCGAATCATGTTCTCTGTGGTCTCGGCTAACCCCGGCAGCTGAGACCCCAGAGAAATTCCAATGCTGGGGGGGCGCTATAACCTTAAACCTCAGTTCCATTAAAAAGTAGCACAGTGGTTTAAGTACTCTTAACTGCCGCCTTTAAAAGGTGTATTGGTGGTCATTAAGGGGTTAAATGTAACTCTCAACATTCTCTCCTGCTTGCACCGATCGTCGACAGAGCAGGGGAGAATGATGAGATCCGTGTTCAGCACCCGATGCCGGGGAACAGCGCTTACTGTAACGCTTCTTCCCTGGCGCCCTTCCGTGTGGTACTGATGAGGCACACACATGCCACAGGTGTGCCGCAAGCATTACACACACGGACACTGATATATCTGGTACCGGAAATATCAGGACGTGTGAAAGAGGCATTATGGGGGGTTTTTATGTTTGGCAGCTGTCACACGCTAAAAGATGCTTTTTACAGCAAAAAATAGTTTTTGCATCATCACATTTTGAGAGCTATAATTTTTCTATAGTTTGGCCCACAGAGTCATGTGAGGTCTTGTTTTATGCGGGCGAGATGACGATTTTATTGGTACCATTTTCGGGCACATGACATTTTTAAATCACTTTCTATTCCGATTTTTGGGAGACAGAATAAGCAAAAACCAGCAATTCATGAATTTCTGGGGGGGAGGTGGCATTTACATCATTCCGCATGTGGTAAAATTGATCATGCAGTTATATTCTTCAGGTCAGTATGATTACAGTGATACCTCATTTATATCATTTTTTTATGTCTTGGTGCTTTTATATAATAAAAACTATTTTATAGAAAAAAATAATTGTTTTTGCATCACTTTATTCTGACAGCTATAACTTTTTTATTTTTTGTCTGACGATGATGTATGGTGGTTTCATTTTTTGTGGGACAAGATGACATTTTCAGGGGTACCATGTTTATTTTTATCCATCTTTTTAATCGTGTGTTATTCCACTTTTTGTTTGGGGACATGATGATAAAGCATTGTTTTTTGCTTTGTTTTTTATGGTGTTCACTAAAGGGGTTAACTAGTGGGACAGTTTTGTAAGTCGGGTCATTACAGACTCAGCAATACCAAATAAATGTACTTTTATTGTTTAGATTTCTTTTCATTCAAATATTTATTTAGTGATAGAATAAATATTGATTTTTTAATTTTAATTTTATTTTTTTAATATTTTTACAATTATTTTAACTTTTTTTTTACTTCATTCTAATTATTACACTTTGTCCCACTATGGGACACTCATTTTTTGCACGCTGATAGCTTCTATAGCATGCAGATATAGCAACTCAGTGCACGCTGACGAGAGAGACTTCCTGACATGCACTGCACATGACAGGAAGTTTCTCAGCTCTGGTAACCCAGATGTCATCATGACGACATCAGGTTACCATGGCAGTGATCGGGACCCTGCGTCATGCTGCGGGATTTCCGATCCAAAGGCAGAGGGGCTGTTCGATCTGATTCGATTCTGGGCGTTAAAGTGCTGGGAGCAGTCTGTGATGCCAGGTGTCGGGTGATGCCAGGTGTAAGCTGTGAGAATCAGCTGACATTCGGCCGCGATCAGCCGCACACCACCCATGTAAGCGGCCGATCGCTGAGCTGAACTTTGGTCATACGGGCCCAGGGCACATGGACGGGATAGTACGTCTCATGTCAGTGTAGGTACGTGTGCCATCTGGGGGGTGGTCCCTTTTTGACGTGAACAGACTGGAGACAGAGACCGACGTGTGTTCAACAGGTCCTCTTTATTGGCCATCCTCCCGATGACCACAGCAACACGACAGCTTCCGTACACACAGGCCCAGGTACCTTTCACCTTCTTCTCTCTCCTAAATTGACGTCCCTCACGTTATATCACTGTGGCTGCCCTAGGCCTACCACCACTCCGCTTCACCTGTCTGAGTCCATCCGTCTGGTACCCTCGGGCTTCCTCTGGCCTGCGGTTCTCCTGTCAGGGCCACCCCCCTGAATGTTTCTCCTTACAGTCCCTTCCAGAGCTTTTCCTCTTTTCAGTCTCTTTCTCCTTCAGTCTTCCCCTGCACTGAATTCCTCCTCCTGGACTGGCCCCCTTCTGGAACTCTCTCTCCCTTTTTATTCCCCTCCCTGGGAATTCCCCACTTGAGTTCCTGTAACTTCGCCCACCATGACTGTGCTGTTTCTTTAGCATTAGCTGCTAAGTCCTTTCCCTGCCTTCTTCTGTCTCCCTCTAGTGGTCAAACCTTAGTACTGCACCATCTGTCACTATTTCTAGCTGTCTCCCCACATGTATATACCAGTTCACGTCAAGTATATTTACTGCACATCTTACATTCACTTTCCTGCTTCAGACAGGTCCATAGGTCAGTCCACTTCCCTACATGAGAAAGGGGTTAAAGGACATGGCCATTTTTCTTTTTTTGCTCTTTCATTTTTTTCCCTCCTCTTCTTCTAAGAGGCATAACTTTTATATTTTTCCTTCAACACAGCTGTAAGAGTGCTTGTTTTTTTCAGCACAAGTTGTAGTTTTGAATGACACCTGCATTTTTCCACATAACATACTTAATAGTGGGGAAAAAATAAAAAGTGCAATGAAATGGTGAAAAATCCCTGCAAATCCAACATTGTTTTCTTGGATTTAGTTTTTACAGTGTTTATTATGCTCTTATAATGACCTGGTAATAACATTCTCCAGGTCAATATGATTATAGCAACACCACAATTGTACTGAATATATTTTTTATTTTTAGCAATTTGGTTTGTGTCGCAATTTCATGAGACCCGGAACTTCTTTATTTTGTTGTCGGTGGAACTATGTAAGGGCTTGTTTTTGTATGGAGATTTGACTTTTTAAATGGCACCATTTTGGCTTTTTATTGTTTTTCTGATGGGAGGTGCTGTAATTGAAAAAATGCAATTCTAGATTTTAGATTTTTTTTCTTTACACCATTCACGATATGAGTTAAATAATTTTATATTTTTATACAGACTTTTACAAATGTGACGCTAACAAATGTTTGTTTTTTAATTTTTCTAAAATTAGATATATATAACAAGTGACCTACTAGCATTTTCCCAGGCTCCAGAGTTCAGCACGGGTCCGGCTGTGAGGCAGTGCCCCATCATTGACATCACCGCTAGTCACTGAAGCTGTGTGCGCCGGCTGCAACTCCTCATTCATCAGTGGTTTACAGCCGGGACGGTCGCATCTTGGCACCATCCTGGTTGTAAACTGTTTATACCCCAGATATGGATTACGGCGTGGGACACACCGATGGACAGATATGATATATTGTCGTTTTTTTTGTTTTTGTTTTTTTTTTACAGGAGATCGAGGGCGTCGCATGGATTAGGAGTACCA
Source organism: Dendrobates tinctorius (assembly GCF_039654945.1). Classification (NCBI taxonomy): domain Eukaryota; kingdom Metazoa; phylum Chordata; class Amphibia; order Anura; family Dendrobatidae; genus Dendrobates; species Dendrobates tinctorius. The sequence goes on from NW_027361687.1 coordinate 64,147,368, forward strand.
TACAGGTGGGAAACTGTGTTGTGTTTGATGTCATTAAAATACTTTATTCTGGCTGTGTCTTGACACCTCTCCATTACTAAACCGTGGGCTTGATGTCACCTTATAATACAAAGGTGACATCAACCCCACAACTATTACCCCACTTGCCACCACTACAGGGCAAGTGGGAAGAGAGAGGCTAAGTGATGGAATTGACGCATCTTAGAGATGCTCCATTTCTGGGGCGGCTGGGGACAGATGTTTTTAGCCGGGGGGGCAATAACAATGGTCCCTCCTAAGGCTATTAATATCTGCCACCAGTCGCTGTCATTCCCTTTTCTGGTTTTAAAAATAGGACGGGAGCTCACGCTATTTTTTCCCCCAAAAAGAATCTTTTATTAATTACATACTTGTCACCTACTTTGCACACACACTACAAGTTGGATTGGTCACTGACATATGTATATCTACCTATTCTGCATCTATTTAGTGTATGTAAACCATGTCTTCTATCCTGTCGGCTCCTGCATTGATTTTACAGAAACCAACAAATGAATTACTGACTATTCTTCTATCTTTCTATCAATGAAATATAAAGACATATATATATGTTTGTCACTGACATATATATATATATACACCTATTCTGTGTGTATATATGTATTCTATCTTTTCAATTCAAACCTGTCAGTGTGTTTTTACAGTAGCTGCATATGAATTGCCAGATTTTCAAAGGACACCGGTGCATAAAAATCGGACAGCATTCCCATGGTGCGAGTGCTGTGCGATATTTTTCTCGCATCCATTGATTTCTATTGCGGGATGTGTTCCGATTTCTGATTGCAATTGCAGCAGGTTGCGATTTTTTTCCAGCCCGATCGTAATCCGATCCGAGCTGGAAAAAAAAATGCAGATTAACACACAATTATAGATTAACATTGGTCCAAATTCAATCCGATTTTTTATCGGATTTGAATTCATCCAATTTCATCGCAAGCGGGCATGACCCCTTACAGACATACTGTACTCTGATACTGGGCAATTGGACATTAGTTACCTGTGAGGTTATAAGATATTGTGCCCTAATTGTATATAGGTGACCTCGTACATCACCCCAAAGGGTGAAATATTAGGATTGGTAAATGCATCAGTACATCATTGGTTGTTTGCAATAAGCTTCCTTTGACCCTCGATTTATACACTTTACCCCATCTATCTCTGCATTCTGCAATGTGATGGGAATATTGGTACTTGTTTTGTACATTGATATTTTATTGCTGCTCTTTTATCATTAGTGCCATTTTGTTTAACATTTTTAATAATCTATCAAAATTTATATTGTATGATTGGCTATACCTTAGTATTTTTTAACCCCTTTACCCCCAAGGGTGGTTTGCACGTTCATGACCGGGCCAATTTTTACAATTCTGACCACTGTCCCTTTATGAGGTAATAACTCTGGAATCCTTAAATGCATCCCAGTGATTCTGACATTGTTTTCTCATGACATATTGTACTTCATGTTAGTGGTAAAATTTCATTCATATAACTTGCGTTTATTTGTGAAAAAAATGGAAATTTGGTGAAAATTTTGAAATTTTCCAACTTTGAATTTTTATGCTCTTAAATCACAGAGATATTTCACACAAAAAACTTAATAAATAACATTTCCCACATGTTTACTTTACATCAACACAATTTGAGAACCAAAATTTTTTTTCTTTAGGAAGTTATAATGGTTAAAAGTTGACCAGCGATTTCTCATTTTTACAACACCATTTTATTTTTTTAGGGACCACATCACATTTGAAGCCACTTTGAGGGGGTCTATATGATAGAAAATCCCCAAACGTGACACCATTCTAAAAACTGCACCCCTCAAGGTGATCAAAACCACGTTCAAGAAGTTTATTAATCCATCAGGTGCTTCATAGTAATTTTTTGAATGTTTAAAAAAAAACTTTTTTCACAAAAAAAATTACTTGACGGGATAGTACATCATATGTCAGAAAGGGGTTAATTTCTTTATTGTTAGATTGAAAAAAATGTAAGGGGGTTATCCAAATAAGATTTTTCTTAATCTTTAATTTTTTTTAACATTTTTTAATTACATTTCGAATAATTTTTTTAGTCTTCTTATGGATGTTTACACTTACGTTTAAGTACTATTTACAATATATTGCAAAATTTCGATATTTCAAGCCACAGTACAAAGATGGAGGCAACGGTGTCCCACAGCTGCCTTGTCAAACAAAAGCAGACACCCAACCAGCACCATGCCAATTTTATGCTGTTGTGAAAGGTTGTCATCAGAGCTTTCCTGAGTCCAATCCTTACAAATACACCCAATGTAGAACATATATGTACATCCTTTACCGGGAAGGGGTTATTCCTGCAAGGAGTTGTAGATTGTAATTCAGGAAGATCCCGATGGATTAAAAGGCATAGTGCTGATTGATCAGTAGCGTAATCAGATACATAGCCAAAATTTTTCAGAACGCGACAGGGTGGAGGACAAGATGAGAGTGTAGCCAGGAATAGTATAAGAAATTCCGGCACTCAAAAGAAGTATATGCATAAGAAATTTATTTGTACAGCATATTCTCCCAAAATTATGTGACATTTCGGTCTACAACTCAGACCTTCATCAGACTGGGAACAAAAGACAGAAAAACACAAAAAATCAATTAAAAACATAAAAACCACTGTGTTTCAGAATCAGTATTACAAGGGCTAATGGAAGATGATCGGTAAACCAGGGGAAGAGTCCTGAGGAGAGAATTTGCATATTCCCAGTGCCTTCTGGGATAAGTGATGAGTCTCCGCGAGCTCAGCGATCACTGAATTTTGACCGTTGCAGCTGAAAAGAGGAAATCGGTAAACCGCGCGCCAAATTTTGACTCATTATTCATCGCTTTGAAATCTCTTTAACAATAGCAATATGGAAGAGGCCAGGAGCCATTTGGTGAGCTGCATTTCTTGCTACATTTCTTCTTGCTACTTCATATAAGACAGAAGTATCTAAAATGTTGATAATATAACATAGTTACTTGTAACATGTTTAGTTGCGTAGAGAAAAAAAAAATAAAATAAATTTTGGAGAAATTACCAGACCAAAGGAAATATACGAGAATAACTAGTACCTAGAGGTATGGAGATATATGTGAGCATGGAAAGTCCATGGAAGGCAGCCACGATAAGTAGCAATATTCTCTGTAGAAATGAATAAGAGTATTAATAAAAGAACATTCAAGGAAATAAGGAAAAAAAAAAAAAAAATAAAAAATGACAAATGAAAGGTAAAAAATAAAACGAAAAAAATGAAAAAAAAATGAAAAGAAGTGAAAGAACGAAAATGAAATGGATGAAAAAATGGATGAAATAATAACAATACAAAAAACAACAAAAATATATAGAAAAAAGAGAAAAATGAAAAAAATAAATAAAAAAGTGAGAAAAAACTGAAAAAAAAGTGAAAAAAATAGAAAAAACTGACCAATAGCAATGTAAAAATATATAGTAGTAGAATGCATAACATTTTTTATTTTTTTATTTAATTTTGTGGTGTCCTTTCTTCCGGGCACTAAGAATGTTTAGGCGGATGCCCTCTCCAGAAGTTTCTATGCGGATTCTCTTGATGTGACCGAACCTAATACCATTCTAAATGAGGGCGTGGTTCTTTCTGCCATTTCACCCGATTTGAGACTTGCCCTGGAGGAATTTCAGGAGGACAAACCTGAACGATGCCCTATGGGGAAATTGTATGTCCCTGACCAGTGGAGGAGAAGAGTTATGTCTGAAATTCATTGCTCTACGTTAGCTGGTCATCCTGGTATTTTTGGTACCAGAGATTTGGTGTGTGGGTTCAGCATTGTTCCCTGCTGGGACCCATGCTGGACCCCAGTCCATATGCCACAGCTTAAGTCAGTCTGTACAGTATTGCTAGTCCCCTGTTATATCAGTATCTTTTGTTTTGCTTCCAGTTCACACCAGAATTCTGAACTAGTGGGGTAGAGGTCATGTGGCCTCAGTATTTTTGCATATCAGACATGTTGGATTTTTCTTAGGATTTTTTGCATGATTGTAGACAGTATGTTTCCTGTTCTGTTCTATCTAGACAGTTTGGGCCCCATCATTTGCTTACTCTATTTTCTGCCTGCGTTTGTGCCTCATCTTGTCTCACCGGCAATATATGTTTGGGGGCTATCTATTCCTTTGGGGTTCTACTCCGGGGCAGTTTAACTTTCACCTTTCTTGCTTTATGCTTAGTTAACTCTTTTGCTATGCCGAGGCGTTTAGGGCATCGTAGGTACGTCCCATGGCTAATTCTAGTTGTGCTGTTAGTTTTAGGGGTCAGCAATCCGCTTAGTTACCAACCTTTCTGGTTTTCTGGTTGCCTAGCTTATTCCCCGGCTATCCTCCTCGGTGACCTAATCATAACAGATATTCACAGTTCCCTCATAGCAATAATAGTCACAGTGTCCCCTTAACAGTGATACCCTCAGTGTCTCCATAACAATATTAACCATAGCGCCCCAACATCAGTGACATTCACACTAACCTCATAACAGTGACATCCACAGTGCCCCATGATAGTCACAGTGCCCCCATATTAGTGTCAGCCATTTTTTCCAAAAAAAGGACAGTCACATGCTCCCATTTCTAGGCAGAGATGTAACCAAGTAAGAGTGAAATAAAAACATAATACATAATAGAGATCTGTGACTACGAGATAGAAAATGATTATCAATTGCTGTACAACATGCTGTTCTGGGTCTCTGACAGCTGCAGAAGCAGTGGCCATAGTTTACCCATCAGCCCCAGGGAAGCAGGTTTACTTCTCAAATTAAACAGGAAACTGACAGAGAATTTGATCTTATTATGTCCTATTAATTCCTGTTAAGAGAAGAAATCCGATGTGTAAATTTGACACCGGAATCATTGTTTATTTATCACACAAGAGGGCATTTTACATGACATTGTTTAAATTCACCCTCAAATTATCGGTGACCATGCAACCAAATGTCAAAATATCGCAATTTACAAGTTGTTTTATTCATTTTAGTACAAAGACAATCCCAGAAGGCAAAAAAAGAGAGAAACTGTTATTTTACCTAAGAGGATGGCATTCAAAGATCGTTTGAAGCAAAAGAGAATATTTTTTTCTTTTTTTTCTTCCTTTTTTAACTAGAGCCAGTCTGTGGCGATATGAGCAAAAAAAAAAAAATGTACTTTTGTTTCTCACAATAAAGCCTGGAAATTAGCATTGAAATTGTCCCTATGTATTTCCTCTGTGAATGAAGCCCTTAATGTTTACTTACCCATAATTACTGATTCTTTTATATAATTTTGGTTTATTGTCATGGAAACTCTGCCACAATTTCCTACTCATGTTAATTGCGTAGTTCAGTGGCTTAATCACCAGCTTTTCACTTTGGGTTCTGTGTCCTGCTACCTAAGTGGTTTTATTTTACTAAGGGACCAGCTAACAGCCATTTGACTAAAGGCAAATGATTGATAGAAGTTTAGTTATCAAACGACCACTAACCCTCGAATTTCCACTTTATAAATAAGCGGGCCTGAAAAAAAAAAAGTAGAAGAAGAACCCTCTGGCTCAAGACAAGTGGAAAATTGCAGGTGACTTGAAAAAAAAGAAAAAGGCCTGTTTGTTACACGTCGTTGTATGGGCGTCAATCAACTGTGTCACACTTTTGTTTATAAGAAAACTTGGCCAAGAACGGAACTTTGAAGATGTTTTCGGCATTTGTGCTCATTTTAAATCATCGGATTAACAGAATTTTTTTCAGAGCAGAGCAGTAATTATTAGAAAAGAATGCAATTTTTCAAAAATTTCATGATTGACTCTTATATTGCCTTTCGTAGACTTTAAGACGATTAAGCGACTTTAGACTAAAATGTATTTTTTTGATATTTAACACTTAGAAACCAAGAGCATGTGCAACCCAATAAGATTATATAATCATTCCCAAAATTTGTAAGTTCTTTCAACAATTTTGTTGTAAATGACTAAAAAGCAATTAACTAAAATTGGTCAGATTCTTTAAAAAAATGAAATGCTGGATTTGATTCACATTTTCATTTATTTTTTGCAGAATTTCCACAAAAAAAAAATTCTTGTTGCTTTCTTTTTCAATTACACATGGTGCTTCTTTTTTTTCTTTCTTTTTATTATTGCCTAAATTTGATTCTTTGTGTTATTTTTCTTTCTTCATTTATGAACCCAAGGAACCATACAAACAAACCCAAATAGATAGACACTACATCTTCAACTAAGTCTGTTGAAAGTTAACAACCTTCAAAAATAGGTTTATTGTCAAGTAAAATAGAGATAGACCTCCTACATAAAGTAAGTTTTGATCTTGAGTAAAGACTTGACATTTCCGTTTAAATTTTTGTGAAATTTGTACAAAATATTCAATTTCTTTTACCTTTTTTTCAAAATTTTAGTTTGTTTTCTTTATTTTTTAAATTTGATTCTTTGTGATATGTATATTTTTCATTTTTTTTTCGTAGTTGGACCCCATGAACCAAAAAACAAAAAAACATAAAATAAGTACACATCTTTTTTTAATAAAAAATATAACACATTTCAGAGTTTGACCGGTGGTCACGGTACTCAGTTGTGAATACAAACTCTTAAAAGAGGCGAACCCAATGTTTATTCTTTTGCATATAATTTCTATAGCATACACAAGTGGCTGAGTCTTCAAAACTCAATAAAGCCTTCAAGAAAATTCCTTGATCATGACGTAGCTGTCGCTAGTTCAAAGTCTCTATGAAGGCACAAGCACTAGACCCCTTCCCTAATAAAAACTTTGCTGTCAGCCGGGACAAGTCTGTGAAAAGATGAATTGTTTAAGGTCAGACACAAATAAAATTTAAATAAAAAAAGCCGGGGTAATGAGATGTTAGGGGGCCGACAGAGGGGGATTGATGGAGTTAGGGAAACAGAAGCTCAGCAGAGTTAAAATTCCAACAGAGGACTGAAGCTGCTGTCTAGACTCTTATTCATCCATGGCCCCCAATTGTCCAAAGGTCGCTATTGTCTTAATTAGCCATCTCTGCCACTAGGATGCAGACCTTTCCTTCATCACAATACCACTAAAAGAAAGACGCAGACATCCACCCCACATCTAAAACGTGTTTGAGGAACCCAAGGGAATCTGAGGGATTGTTCGGAGGCATGAGAAAAAGAGTGTTGCCTTAAGAAAATAAAAAGGATTAGCAAAATGTATATAGTCAAATGAAAGGAAACCAGAGAAAATAGTTGGGTTCTGTCAAAATGTGTTGTAATTACCAACCAAATGGAGTTTTGATGACCATCGCCAATATGCTAGTAATTTTAGTTAGTGCTTTATTTGCTAAATTATTCATTAAAATTCAAAAGCCTTTTTTTATTACATTTTTGAAGAGAAAGCAGTCACAGATAATTTATGTTGATCTGTTTTCAGTTGAGCTTGACAGTCAAACTCTTTTTCTAGTCACAGTAATATGTGAGTCTAGACTTTGTTAAAGGCCGCTAAAAAGGGCAAGAAAAAGAACATATTACTCAGTTATTTTCTCCCAAATACTACAATAATACCATTTATGAGACTAAAATTATGAAAATTTCTAAGAAGTATTTATTTTAGAAAAATACTCAAAATGAAAGGCAACAAAGATTTCTCTACCAGGTAAAAAAAAAAAAAAATTATATATATATGTATGTATATATATATATACACTCACTGGCCACTTTATTAGGTACACCTGTCCAACTGTGTGTTAAGACTTAATTTCTAATCAGCCAATCACATGGCGGCAACTCAGTGCATTTAGGCATGTAGACATGGTCAAGACAATCTCCTGCAGTTCAAACCGAGCATCAGTATGGGGAAGAAAGGTGATTTGAGTGCCTTTGAACGTGGCATGATTGTTGGTGCCAGAAGGGCTGGTCTGAGAATTTCAGAAACTGCTGATCTACTGGGATTTTCACGCACAACCATCTCTAGGGTTTACAGAGAATGGTCCGAAAAAGAAAAAAAATCCAGTGAGCGGCAGTTCTGTGGCCGGAAATGCCATGTTGATGCCAGAGGTCAGAGGAGAATGGGCAGACTGGTTCGAGCTGATAGAAAGGCAACAGTGACTCAAATTGCCACCCGTTACAACCAAGGTAGGCAGAAGAGCATCTCTGAACGCACAGTGCGTCGAACTTTGAGGCAGATGGGCTACAGCAGCAGAAGACCACACTGGGTACCACTCCTCTCAGCTAAGAACAGGAAACTGAGGCTACAATTTGCACAAGCTCATCGAAATTGGACAGTAGAAGATTGGAAAAACGTTGCCTGGTCTGATGAGTCTCGATTTCTGCTGCGACATTCGGATGGTAGGGTCAGAATTTGGCGTAAACAACATGAAAGCATGGATCCATCCTGCCTTGTATCAACGGTTCAGGCTGGTGGTGGTGGTGTCATGGTGTGGGGAATTTTTTCTGGGCACTCTTTGGGCCCCTTGGTACCAATTGAGCATCGTTGCAACGCCACAGCCTACCTGAGTATTGTTGCTGACCATGTCCATCCCTTTATGACCACAATGTACCCAACATCTGATGGCTACTTTCAGCAGGATAATGCGCCATGTCATAAAGCTCGAATCATCTCAGATTGGTTTCTTGAACATGACAATGAGTTTACTGTACTCAAATGGCCTCCTCAGTCACCAGATCTCAATCCAATAGAGCATCTTTGGGATGTGGTGGAACGGGAGATTCGCATCAGGGATGTGCAGCCGACAAATCTGCGCCAACTGTGTGATGCCATCATGTCAATATGGTCCAAAATCTCTGAGGAATGCTTCCAGCACCTTGTTGAATCTCTGCCACGAAGAATTGAGGCAGTTCTGAAGGCAAAAGGGGGTCCAACCCCTTACTAGCATGGTGTACCTAATAAAGTGGCCAGTGAGTGTATATATATATATATATATATATGTGTGTGTGTGTGTATATATATATATATATATATATAAATAATTTAAACAATTTTCAATTCAAATTTTGATTCAATATTTGTTAAATATTCCTATCTGGGTAAGTAAGTTTTAACTTTGATGGTTATCCTCAAGGTTATCACCAACTTTGTAGTTTCTCTTACTAAGAACTATCTATCTGTACATTTTTGCTATTTTATATTTAATATAAAGAACGAAATTATAGAGATGTCTGTGAATTTTAAAGACTACAGTATTTTTGGGACAGTTATTTTCTTCATAAAATGGTGCCATAAGGAGGCACCATATAGAATGGACTCTGTGTTCACAGATTTGCCATTTCCTTTGGGAAGTTGAGTCTATTACTTAAAGTACAGGAATTATTTTGGTAATTTCTACAGGAAGCTAGGGTATATCAAGACTGAGAATCACAAATTTGAGCTGATCTTATTCATTCATGAAATATCTACAGCACGAAGCACTGTGTAGATCAAACCAACCTCTGAATATTGGCATCACTCTGACTTGATTCAAATTGGTTCTATCTAGCATTTGATTGATTGCTCTGATTTACAAAAAAAATTCCATTGGCAGTTGTATACTTTACAAAGACTTATGATATCACTGGCATCACTCTGTCATCACCTTTGCCAGACCACCAGTATTTCCTTTGAAAGTCCAACCATACCCTCCTGAGTTGTATCCACAGTCTAATCACTTTGGGTGGTTAACAAACCACAGGAACTATCAATCAAACAAGCTTCCAGTGGTGTTGACATCAGGACGAGACACAGTCATAGTCATCATTGTTGGTTAGCAAGTGTCAAGCTGTGAGTTTTGTGTGAGTAGTTTTTTTTTCTGCTATGATTATATATGACTCTCTGGGGAACCAATCTCCTTGCAGGATCTCATTGGAAGTCATAGTGGTTCTTTCCCCACAGAGGTCCATCTGCTATATGTCTCATAGACACCTGTCAACAAGATGACCTCTTCTTTTACATGTTTTATTACCATCCATATTAGCTCACTCACTGTCTCTGAGGCCTGCTGAGGCATTGTGTGGATAATGATATGTGCACAATACAAAGGTTATCTACCATGTTTGGTAGTGGCAGCTCAATAACAAGAGATGAAAGAATTTAGATCCATTTTGTGGTATCCCATACAGATCCAAAGACTTTTACTCAGGAACAAACATTGGTTGTAGATACAAATTTTGACCAGTATGACCACTAAATATTTAGTCTTTGGACTGGAATTTGCCATAGAGCCAAATATGGTTTCCCACTTAATTTCCAGAATATTTGCAATGAAGAGGTGCCTGTATTTGGAAAGACCACAAGGGCTATTGCGAGGACTATTGACAACATAACATCAAAATGTTTTGCAGAATTCAGCAGCCACAAGGTGGACAGTGGATACCAATCACAGTCTTGCCAACCAACACCTACCTGCTTGAATTCCTGAGACCTCTTCTGTTTTGTAGGCTCAGTACAATGTTATTTTTGTGCCAGCATGCCTGCATCACATTGCCAAGGGCCTACTAATCCGAAGATGCAATGGGGATGTCAGCAGGTAGAAGAAGGTTCACAGGGTTTCAGTCAGCAGGCACAATCTACCGAAGTAGCCACTGGATTCTGGTGATTTGAATCATTCTTGATCATCTCTACCATTGACCTATTACTCTTTTCTCCATAACTAGTGCCTTATTTGGCACCTTTAGTATCTTGATTGTGCTAACAACTTTGTAGATCACATGAAAATTATTATTTCGATTGTTAAATTTGATTTACTCATCCAAACGTTGAGATAGATTTTTGTATTTTTCAATTTATCTATTCAGAAGATAAGATTGTTTTAATTGACACAGAAGCACAATGGCATGTCCTAGTGAATTTTCTGTATGTGAGAAATACATTTACAGGATCCATGTACAGTGACCATGTCAGTATTTCCTTCAAACCGCTTATACCTCTTCTGATTAGCCTACCTGGTGTGACGTCATTTATACGTCAAGCCGCTACGATGACGTTGTGCCAGGCCAGCTGTTATGCCTTGGGGTTTGATTCAGTGACCTTTTGTTCCATGGTCTCATTCCCTGCATTTTCAGCTATAGCTTGGTCAGTTCCTGCCCAAGTACTGAATTTCTGTTTATCTTCACATTTCCTTCTTTTCTTATGGTGTGCGGCTATCACCTGTGCTGTGCTCTATTGCTCATTGTCTCTGTCCAATCACTTTGTGGGTGTTGCTATGTATACTCTGCTTTTCCAGCTATTGATTGCTGGTTTTATTCATTCCTGGTGGATTCTTCTAAGGAGTGTCAGCCCCGGTGCTAAGGATTACCTATTGGACAGAGACCAGTCTTAATGTGTAAATAGCAGTGGCTTTTGGATTCACTGACTGCTATAGTTTTGGTTGGTTGCAGCTGTTTTGTGTGTCTTTTTGCTAGGCGTCGGGTTTCTGCCACTGCACAGCAGGAATCCACCTTTAGCAATGCAGGCTGGCCAGCAGTGAGTCTCACCAGGGACTAAGTCCTCCTTGCGGTCCACTGAGCATGCCCGTGGTGTGATCTCCCATTGGAGATCGAAGGTCACGTGCTCAGGTCCTTCTCCAGCTAGGATTGGTCCATCCGAAAGGCCAGGAAGGTCCCGGAAGCATGCGGCTATAAAAGGTTTGCATGGCCGCTCGGCCATGCGCTAGTATAGACTGCATTAGCTGACTATCAAGAGTGTGTCGTATGCATGTATGAATGTCTCTGGTGAATGACTCATTAAGGAACCCTACCCTTGGTACGCATGTGTTGTGCAGCCTAGCCTGTTAAGCGCCCAGGCTTAGGTATAGGTAGGTCAGAGTCAGTGACAGGCAGGTCAGAGTCAGTGACAGGCATTGGTCACCACCAGTGGCTCGGCACGCCACAGAGCACGAGCTCTACACACTGAAGTCAGCATCTATACCGGCGTCTGCAGTTGCGACGCCGCGCGCTCAGAAGGTCTAGAGGGACTCTGACTCCATGTCCTTGGGGCAGGGTTCTGTGACCGCTTCCTGTGCGCTCCTTGGCCGGGCTCTGTGAGCTAAACAGGCTTCGGTGTTTATGTTCAGCGGTAGTGCGGCTCTGTGAGTTAACAGAGTCGCTGCTGTTCACACTGGGTGACGTTAACCCACGAGTGACCTTCCCACACCGCTTTATACTTCTGCCTTTACTTAGCAGCAGTGTATCACCTCTGCACGGTGGACCCTGGGCTGCAAACGCACCTACTATTATTTTATAATTTGCTGCGTTCCGCCAGCCCTAACATTATACTAGCGCCAGGGTATGGCTAGTAATGGCGGATAAACAGCAACTACTGCAGCACATTCGGCAGCTGGGGGGCAGGTTGGCGACTCTCGAGCATTCAACCTCAGTTGTGAATGTTAAGGTACTGTCACACTAAGCGATATCGCTAGCAATATCGCTATAACTTATGACGTTATAGCGATATTGCTAGCGACATCGCTGTGTCTGATACTTACCTACGACCCGCTCCCCCGCTGGTTATCACTGATCGTGCGAGAACGTCCAGGACTGTTTCTCGTCGTCAGCTTCCTGCGGCGCTTCCTATGGTGAGACGAGCGACGAGCGTGGAGCCGGGCGGGAGGACACAGGATCGCCTAGTGTGACAGGTAAGTAGCGACTCCCGTCCCCAGCGATGTTGCTGGTGAGATCTGCCTGTGTGGCAGCTCACTAGCGACCACTTAGCGATGTACCAGCGATCCTGACCGCGTCATATCGCTGGTCGGGATCGCTGGTACATCGCTAAGTATGACAGTACCTTTAGTGCGGCCGCTGCCCAGGCAGCCGCGGAGGCTGTTTCTCGTATTCCCACTTCCATCTCTGCACCGATGTTATCCCACCTCCCGCTGCTCAAAAAGTTCTCGGGCGATAGTGCCTCCTGTAGGGGATTCGACAGCCAGTGTGCTATTCAGTTAGAGCTGCTGGCCGCGCGATTCCCCTCTGAGCGGGCTAAGGTCGGATTCATTGTTTCCCTTCTGGCTGGCAGGGCTCTGGAGTGGGCCACCCCACTGTGGGAGTGTGGTGACCCCACGGTTCAGAGAGCCTCTCAGTTCCTAGGCTCTCTGAAGCAGGTCTTTCTGGGACCACGGGTCACACACAATACCGCGCTCCAGCTGTTGGCCCTGACACAGTGTTCGTCCCCAGTCAGCCAGTATGCCATCCGTTTTCGGACACTGGCCTCCGAGTTGGAGTGGTCGGATAAGGCCCTAATACCAATATTTTGGAGGGGTTTGGCTGACCACGTTAAGGACGCTCTGGCCACTCGGGAGGTTCTCGGTACTCTGGAGGAGCTTATTACCATCTCCACCCGCATTAATCTCCATTTCCTAGAGTGAGGGTTGGAGCGCTCCCAGTCCAGACAGAGGTTTAGGTTGGCTCCAACTTTCTCTAAATCTCTGGAGCCACCCGATCGAGCGTCCGAGTCATTGGTGATTATGGAGGTGCCTCGCATGGGCTCTAAGTTCCGCCTTGCTCGAACCTCCAAAGCTCATTCCTACTGCCGACAGTCTGGTCACGTTGCGAATAGGTGCCCACAGCGCTCGGAAAAAATGCCCGCGTCTAGTGGCAACAGCAGAAGGGTCACGTGATTGCACACCATTTTCCTCCAAGCTAACCTTCAAGGGGGAGCTGGAGTTCAGTTCCTCCACTCTGGCGGTGGAGGTTTGCGTGGATTCTGGAGCGGAGGGTAATTTTATGTCCTCAGCCTTCTCTCTTCCGCACGCGATACCCTTTGCCAGGTTACCTCAACCGGTCACCATCAGATTGGTGAACGGCTCGACATTATCCTTGCAGATTACTCATCAGACTGCTCCATTAAGACTCTCACTGTCTCCATCCCATCACGAGTCAATGTCCCTCCTTATTATGCCCAAGGGTATCAATCAGGTTCTCTTGGGAGTTCCCTGGTTGTGCTTCCACTCTACCTATATTGAGTGTTCCTCGGGGAAAACTCTTAGTTGAAGTAAGTCTTGTGAGGGTAGATGTCTGAGCGAGTGCGTTCAGATTGCTTCCACTGCGGCTCCCGCAGATCTCTCTTCGCTCCCTAAACACTATCAGCAGTACACAGATGTGTTCTCCAAAAGAGCGGCAGAGACTCTCCCGCCGCACCGCCCCTACGACTGTCCTATCGACCACCTGCCTGGTGCAGAGCCTCCTCGGGGTCGGGTGTATCCCCTGTCTCTTCCGGAGACGGAGGCCATGTCACAATACATCAAGGAGAACCTGGCAAGGGGATTTATTAGGAAGTCGGTATCACCAGCAGGGATGGGATTCTTCTTTGTGCAGAAGAAGAGCAGTGAATTGCAGCCTTGCATCGATTATAGGGGTCTTAACGCCATCACCGTTAAGAATAAGTACCCTCTGCCCCTGATATTGGAGCGGGGAGCAAGAGTATTTACCAAACTCGATCTGCGGGGAGTGTACAACCTGATACGCAATACCAGGGATGGCCATTATGAGTATATGGTCATGCCCTTTGGCCTATGTAATGCCCTGGCCGTCTTTCAAGACTTTGCAAACTATATCTTTCAAGATGTGCTTTCCTCTTCGGTTGTGGTCTATCTGGATGATATTCTCATCTTCTCTCCAGATTTGGAATCCCACAGAAGAGAGGTCTGCAAAGTCTTCGATCTCCTACGGGCAAACACCCTATACACCATGTTTGAGAAGTGCATGTTTGAGCAGGACTCCTTGCCTTTCCTGGGCAATATCATCTCGGCCTAGGGGTTGGCCATGGATCCTGCCAAACTGCAGGCGGTAATGGATTGGCAGGAGCCTCACTCCCTCAAAGCGGTGCAGCACTTTATGGGATTTATTAATTATTACCGCCAATTCATCCCGCACTTCTCGACTTTGGTAGCTCCCTTGGTTGCCCTCACCAAGAAGGGAGCGAATCCTAAAGTGTGGTCAGAGGAGGTATCTAAGGCCTTTCTCTCCATCAAGTCTCACTTCGCTAGTGCTCCCATTTTACATCACCCCAATGTGGATAAGCCATTTATTCTAGAGGTGGATGCCTCGTCCGTCGGTGCTGGAGCAGTCCTGTTCCAGAAGGATGCTCAATTTCGGAAGCATCCTTGCTTCTTCTTTTCCAAGACCTTCTCGCCGGCGGAGAGTAACTATTCCATTGGGGACAGGGAGTTGCTAGCCATGAAGTTGGCCTTTTCTAAATGGAGACACCTCCTGGAGGGAGCTCGCTATCCCTTCCAAGTTTACACTGACCACAAACCGCCCAGCGGTTAAATTCTCGCCAAGCTCGTTGGTCCCTCTTCTTCTCCCAGTTCCACTTCACCCTACATTTCCTTTCCGGGGGAAGAATGTCCGAACTGATGCGCTCTCTCGCTCCGTGGTATCAGCGGAGGAGGAGCATCAGTTAATCGTACCATCTGAGAGTCTGAGGACAGTGGTTCCGGTCGCCCTTGAGTCTGTACCCCCGGGCAAGACTTTTGTTCCTGCCCGTTTGCGTCCAGAGGTCCTCTCTTGGGCTCACGTGCCCAGGGTGGGTGAACACTTTGGTACTAAGCAGACGGTTGAGCTTCTGGCAAGGACGTACTGATGGCCGCATATGGCTCGTGACGTCAAAGACTACTTTCAGGCGTGCGTCTCCTGCGCCAAGAATAAGCTTTCCCGGCAACGACCTGCTGGGTTACTCTACCCCTTACCGGTGGCGGACAGACCCTGGGAGATGGTTGGCATGGACTTTGTTGTGGGTCTACCCAAGTCCAGTGGCAGCACAGTTATTTGGGTCGTCACCAACCATTTTTCCAAAATGGTGCACTTGGTGCCTCTCTCTCGGCTACCTTCCGCACGGGGTTTAGCAGTGCTATTCAGCAAACATGTTTTCCGCTTACACGGCATGCCAGACAAGATTGTCAGTGACTGGGGTCCCCAGTTTGCGTCTCGCTTTTGGAGAGAGCTCTGTCACTTGCTCAGTATTGAGCTGAATCTCTCCTCGGCCTATCATCCCGAGACGAATGGGTTGGTAGAGAGGGTCAACCAGACCCTGGTCACATATCTCCGACATTTTGTCTCGGCCAGGCAGGATGACTGGGCATCTTTGTTGCCGTGGGCAGAGTTTGCCTTGAATAACACTGTGGCTGATTCCACTGGCCAGACTCCATTCCTCCTTAACTACAGCCAACATCCTCATGTCCCTGTGCCCATGCCCATGACGTCCACCGACTCTAGGGTGGCAGACTGGGCGGTGGAGGCATGTGATATTTGGGACCGCACCCAGGATGCCATTCGGGCTTCTAAGGAGAGAATGAGGTCCTCTGCAGACGCACATCGGCATCCTGCTCCAACCTTCTCTCCTGGCGACTTAGTGTGGCTCTCCGCCCGTAACATCAGGCTGCGAGTAGAGTCCACTAAGTTTGCTCCTCGCTACATTTGGCATTTTGAAGTCCTCGAGCGGATCAGCTCTGTGGTCTATCGTCTGGCCCTTTCACCGCACTTGGCTATCTCTGACACATTCCTTGTGTCCCTCCTTAAACCTGTTCACATGTCCCGGTTCTCCGAGTCATCTGCTGGGACATCAGAGCTGTCTTCGGATGAGTTTGAGGTCAATGCCATTGAGGGACACAGGGTGGTGCGTGGTAAAAAGTTTTATTTGGTGGACTGGAAGGGTCATGGTCCAGAGGCTCGGACCTGGGAGCCAGTGGAGAACATCCACGCTCCGCTCCTTACTGCGGCATTTGAGCGTAGCGAGACTCAGAGGGGAGGGGGCCCTAGGAGGGGGGTAATGTTAGGCATCTGGTTTCTGCCACTGCACAGCAGAAATCCCGAGCCTTGCACTCGGCGATCTCCCATTCTCCTTCGGCCGCAGAGGAGCCTGTTCAGCAGACTCGTCATTCCCAGAGCTCTGCTCAGACCAGCACTGTGGGATTGCTTGCTGCTGCCATCTCTGGTCCACCTTTAACAACGCAGGCTGGCCAGCAGCGAGTCCAGGGACTAAGTCCTCCTTGCGGTCCACTGAGCATGTCTGTGGTGTGATCTCCCATTGGAGATCGAAGGTCACGTGCTCAGGTCCTTCTCCAGCTAGGATTGGTCCATCTGAAAGGCCAGGAAGGTCCTGGAAGCACGCGGCTATAAAAGGTTCGCATGGCCGCTCGGCCGTGCGCTAGTATAGACTGCATTAGCTGACTATCAATAGTGTGTGTTGTATGCATGTATGAATGTCTCTGGTGAATGACTCATTAAGAACCCCTACCCTTGGTACGCATGTGTTGTGCAGCCTAGCCTGTTAAGTGCCCAGGTTTAGGTGTAGGTAGGTCAGAGTCAGTGACAGGCATTGGTCTCCACCAGTGGCTCGGCACGCCACAGAGCACATGCTCTACACACTGAAGTCGCGTCTATACCGGCATCCGCAATTGCGACGCTGCACGCTCAGAAGGTCTAGAGGGACTCTGACCCCGTGTCCTTGGGGCAGGTTTCTGTGACCGCTTCCTGTGCGCTCCTTGGCCAGGCTCTGTGAGTTAAACAGGCTCCGGTGTTTATGTTCAGCGGGAGTGCGGCTCTGTGAGTTAACAGAGTCGCTGCTGGTCACACTGAGTGACGATAACCCACATGTGACCTTCCCACACCGCTTTACACTTCCGCGTTTACTTAGCAGTAGTGTACCACCTCTGCACGGTGGACCCCGGGCTGCGAACGCACCTACTATTATTTTATAATTTGATGTGCTCCGCCAGCCCTAACACTTTCCTTAGGGAGTTGCTACTATTGCAATGCTAGGAGCTCTTAAGGACACTAAGGGTGAGCCACCGTCGAGTTATCTTAGGGAGCCAATCTCCATGGTCAGGTAAGGACAGACCAGGGTCAGAGTAGGGTCTTTACCATCTGAACAGGGATTTGTCGGGTCTAATCAAAAGAGGAGCCAGGGATGCTGGCAAGGTAGGACTAGTGTAGCCACTGGTCTGGACCAGGGTCCTGCTAATCAATTTGCTCATCTCTAAAGTCTAACATACATATTAGATGGCGTTCGGTCGGCAATCATCACAGCCAGCTAGCCCAAACACAAATCGCTCATTCAACCAAGTGCTCCTGTGTTTTCTGTGTCTGCGGCAGCTTATTTACAGGAGGCAATACAATCGTCAGTCCGAAATCAGATTGATAAATTGTCTGGGAGTCCTATAAACATTAGATTGTTGGCCAAAGGCATTGATTTTGTTGTTAAGGGGGCTTAATAGTAGCCAGAGTAGCTATTAATACTAATTGTACATGTCTAGACTAGTTTAAATGCTTCCCAAATATTGTGTAATCATTATTAGGCTATGTGCACACGTAGCGGAACTCTCGCGGCAGTTACCGTGAGAATTCCGGAATTTCATTCCGTGGGAAAATCACATTTTAAATTCCCGTGATTTTCCCGCGGAAAAACAAGCGATTTGCAAGCGTAATTAGCTTGCAGAATGCTAGCGTTTTCCAAGGGATCTGGAGCATCACTTGGAGAACTGATTGACAGGTTGGTCACACTCGTCAAACATAGTTTTTGACTAGTGTGACCAACTTTTTACTACTGAGGCTGCCTATGCAGCATCGGTAGTAAAAGATAAAATGTGAAAAATAATGAAAAAAATAAAAAATATTGTTATTCTCACCTTCCGGCGTCCCGCGCAGCCTTCCCGCCTCTCTCCACGCTCCCGGTCTCAGTAATCCTTTGCGTGAATGAATGCGAGACGTCATCGCGAATGACCACGAGACGTCGCGCTCCCACGAGATCTCAACGTCATTGCGGTCATTCTCGCAAAGGATTTCTGGGACTGGGAGCGTGGAGAGAGGCGGGAAGGCTGCGTGGGACGCCGGAAGGTGAGAATAACAATAATTTTTATTATTGGTTAGGTTCACATTAGCGTTTCTGTGCGCAGTGTACCATCTGCATGCGCAAACGCATGCAAAAAAGAGGCAAACGCATGTTTACACAGCATTTTTATCCACATCATCTTACGCATGACGCAAAAAAACTGCTGCGTGTGCATGCGCTTGTATGCATTATTGCATGTGTTTGCTTTGTTTATGCGCATGCTTTTGATATTTCCAATGCTTTTCCAGTAGAATTTCCTTGACACCAGACACCCAATGGGTGTGTCTCACTGGATTTCTATATATCGACACACTGCACTGATTAAATCCTTGTCTTTTGCTGCTTTATCCAGCTGCAAGATGAGCGTGGCGAGCTTCATTCTTAATCTTGATTTGTCATTGAAATTGGCTGTTGTCTTTGCTTTGGCTTGTGAAGAAGAAAGAAGAGAAAGACGGAAAAGATGTCGTTGTCACTATTGGCAACACCTCATCGTTGAAGTCCGAGAGAGCCATGGAGCTTGCCACTCGTTTTACACAGAACTGCGTGAAAACCCTAAGAAGTTTTTCGAGTACACGAGAATGTCGGAACAGAGCTTCCATGACTTGCTGCTATGTGTCCGAGGATCCATCACCAGGCAGGACACACAGCTACGTCGAGCAATTTCTGCTGAGGAACGTCTGTTGGTGACCCTGAGGTACGTAATTTTGAAAAAGAAACATCTGTCATTAATATGATTGTTTTAAAAGCCACGTACTGATTTTTGTTCCCATTTTCTGCTCGGCAGATTCCTGGCTACTGGAGAGACCTTATCATCTCTACATTTTCAATTCTGGATTGGTGTGTCCACGCTTTCTGGGATTGTTGGAGACAACTTCCGTGCTTTTGTGACGTTCTGCATGAAGAATTCCTCCCCCAACTCACAACCGAACTCTGGCTGGAAAATCCTGCAAAATTCCAGGACATTTGTAATTTTCCAAACTGTTTGGGGGCTGTAGACAGCAAACACATTCAGAATATGAAACCTGCTGGAAGTGGATCCGAGTATTTCAATTACAAAAATACTTTTCCATTGTTCTCATGGCAATTGCAGATGCTGACTGTCGATTTGTTGCTGTGGACGTTGGCTCATTTGGACGAGGAGATGACTCACAGACTTTCAAAAACTCTGACATGGGCCAATGTTTGTATGGGAATAATTTGAATTTTCCACAGCCACAACCTCTTCCGAACACTGAAGGACCGACAATGCCGTTTGTTGTAGTTGGGGATGAGACGTTTCAAATGTGTGCCAACCTCATAAAACCGTACTCAAGTTGGGACTTGAATCACACCAAAAGCATTTACAACTACCGATTGACAAGGGCACCAAGAACTGTGGAGTGTGCCTTTGGATTGCTGGTATCTAAATGGCGCATTTTGGGAACAGCCATCAATCTGAAAATTGAGACAATTAATGAGCAGGTCCAGGAAGTGTTAAATTAAACATTGTTTTTATTTTTGTTAATAAAAATTATTTTTTTTCACGATCCCTGTCTCCCTGTGTTTTCTTTAAATTTTTATTTAAACATGTGTGTATTGTTGAGTGAAGTATTAACGGGTGTTACAGTCAAGGTGTTAGCATTAAAGTCAGCAAACATTACATGTTCATTTTAATTTTTAGCACCTTAAACCATTTAGTCTTGCCATGCCACCCGTCCAATCTCTGAAACAAAGTAAGCAGAAAATTTATCCCTCATTTGTTGCTCTGCACAATTACATCCTGGTGAAAGAGCAACACCACTTAGAACTTGAGGAACCTGTTACTACCTCAAAGTAGGATTACCAAGATCACCCTCTGCAGACTACAATGGAAGTTGCCCAAATGAGGGATAAATTTTCTGCCTACTTTGTTTCGGATATAGGACGGGTGGCATGGCAAGACTAAATGGTTTAAGCCGCTAATAAGTAAAATGTGCCTGTAATGTTTGCTGACTTTAATACTAACACCTTGACTGTAACACCCGTTAATACTTCACTCAACAATACGCACATGTTTAAATAAAGATTTAAAGAAAACACAGGGAGACAATGATTGTGAAAAAAAATAATTTTTATTAACAAAAATAAAAACAATGTTTAATTTAACACTTCCTGGACCTGCTCATTCTGAAGTACGTATGCGTATTGAACGCATGTGTACGCATGTCCTTGCACCAATGAGTTCCTATAGACAGTAATGCGTTGTTTTGACGCACTCATCCGTATGCGCATGACTGCGCATAATTGATGCCTCAAAAAATGCAACATGTTGCGGACACCGCTGCACACCACAAAATGATGCATGCATACGCATCCGCATGCAAACTGATGCAAATGCATGTCCCTGCATACACAATGTTAAATATATGTACGCGTGACGCATGCGGATCTATGCAGATCATACGCTGCACAAAGATACACTAATGTTAAACCAGCCTTAGTCATATAAGTGGTGATGTTTTACATCAATGTGCTTAGTCCTTGCACTAATCTTCTCATTCCTGGCAAGATTAATGGATCCTTGGTTGTCCTCATAGATAACTGTTGGTTGAGCTAATGGCTTGCCTAAATCTTCCAAAAGTTGTTTCAACCAAATTACTTATTGACTTGCAATAGTAGCAGACGTATATTCTGCTTCTGTAGAAGCTAATGTGACTGACATTTGTTTTCTGCTGGACCAAAAGATTGAATTTTCTAATAAATTGAACAAGCGACCACTTGTTGATTTCTGATCACTTGAATCTCCAGCCCAATCTGCTTCCACATAACCTCTGAGAGTGAGATTTCCTGATGCAGATATCTTAAGATTTCATAGAATCATAGAATCGTAGAGTTGGAAGGGACCTCCTGGGCCATCTGGTCCAACTCCCTGCTCAAAGCAGGATTCGCTAAATCATCCCAGTTAGATGTCTGTCCAGCCTCTGTTTGAAGACTTCCATTGAAGGAGAACTCACCACTTCTCGTGGCAGCCTGTTCCACTCATTGATCACTCTAACTGTCAAAAAGTTTTTTCTAATATCTAATCTGTGTCTCCTCCCATTCAGCTTCATCCCATTGCTTCTAGTCTTTCCTTGTGCAAATGAGAATAAAGTTGATCCTCCTCTCAGTCTTCTCTTTTGCAAACTAAACATTCCCAAATCCTGCAACCTTTCCTCATAAGACAGGGTTTGCAGACCGGTCACCATTCTGGTCGCTCTTTTCTGAACTTGCTCCAGTTTGTTGATGTCTTTTTTAAAATGTGGTGCCCAAAATTGGACACAATATTCCAGATGAGGTCTGACCAAAGAGGAGTAGAGGGAAATAATTACTTCACGTGATCTAGACTGTATGCTTCTGTTAATACATCCTAGAATTGCATTTGCCTTTTTTGCTGCTGCATCACACTGTTGACTCATATTCAGTCTGCGATCTATTAGTATACCCAAGTCTTTTTCACATATGCTGTCACTTAGCCCTATTCCTCCCATTCTATATATGCTTTTTTCATTTTTATTGCCCAGATGTAGTACTTTGCATTTCTCCCTGTTAAAAACCATTCTGTTAGTTGCTGCCCACTTCTCCAGTTTATTTAAATCTTTTTGAATCCTCTCTCTCTCTTCTCTAGTATTAGCTATCCCTCCTAGCTTTGTGTCATCAGCAAATTTAATCAGTTTACCCTCAATTCCTTCATCTAAATCATTGATAAAGATGTTGAACAATACAGGGCCCAGGACAGAGCCCTGTGGTACCCCACTTGAGACATTCTTCCAACTGGATGTGCAGCCATTTACGACCACTCTTTGGGTCCGATCACTAAGCCAGTTATGAATCCACCTAACAGTTGCCTTGTCCATTCCATACTTAGTCATTTTTTCAATAAGGATTGTATGAGAGACTTTGTCAAATGCTTTGTTGAAGTCAAGATATACTATATCTACAGCATTTCCTTGATCCACCCTATCAGTAATACCATCATAGAAGGAAATTAAATTAGTCTGACATGACTTATTAGTTACAAACCCATGCTGACTCTGTTTAATCACTTCATTCTTATCCAGGTATTGACATACATGTTGTTTAATAATTTGTTCAAAGATCTTTCCTGGTATAGAAGTCAGACTCACCGGCCTATAGTTGCCTGGGTCCACCTTCTTCCCCTTTTTGAAGATAGGAACAACATTTGCTCTTCTCCAGTCTTCTGGCACTTCTCCTGTTCTCCAAGAATTTTCAAAGATTATGGAGAGGGGTTCAAAAATTTCTTCTGCTATCTCCTTCAGTACTCTGGGGTGTAATTCATCTGGACCTGGAGACTTGAATACATTTAGGTTAGCTAAGTGTTTCCTCACTATCTTTCTGTTTATAGATATCCTGGATTCTTCTATTCCCTTAATAGGACAGTGAATAGCAGTTGATGTTACATTTCCTTTCTGAGAGAAAACAGATGCAAAATAGGAATTTAAAAGTTCAGCCTTCTCAACATCCTGTCTTACCATTTCATCATTTTCATCCTGTAAAAATCCTATAGCATCTTTGACTTTTCTTTTACTTTTGACATATCCCCAAAATCCTTTATTGTTGCTTTTGACATCTCTTGCAAGCCTCAATTCATTTTCAGCTTTAGCTAATCTGATTTGTGCCTTGCAGGTTTTGCAGACAGCATTATATTCTTCTTTAGATATGCCTCCTTCTTTCCATTTTATAAACATTTTTTTCTTCCTTTTTAGCATGTGCTTAAGTTCTGTGTTCATCCATCCTGGTTTCCTTAAATGCTTCCTATTCTTCCCTCTTTTCGGAATTGTTAACAACTGTGCTTTGAGAATTTCATTTTTCAAGATTTCCCATCCTTCCTGGACATTTTTGTCTTTAAGGATATCCAGCCATTGGATCCCTCCAATTCTCTTTCTGAATCCCTTAAAATCTGCCTTTCTGAAATCTAACCTTGACGTCTGAGTCTTCACAGGTCTTCCGCCTCTAGTTATCCAAAATTCTAAAATAGCATGGTCGCTACCTCCTAGGGTCCCAGCCACTTTTACCTCCTCAACCATTTCCTCCCTGTTTATAAGGATTAGATCCAAGGTAGCAGTTCCCCTTGTTTTCTCCTTTACCTTTTGGAAGATAAAGTTGTCAGCAAGAGAGGATAAGAATTTCCTTGACCTGTTAGTTTTGCCTGAGAGAGATTCCCAACAAATGTCTGGATAGTTGAAATCTCCCATGACAACTATGTCATATTTTTTGGAGAACTTGGCCATTTGATTTAGCCTTTGAGTTTCTTTAAGATATTGAAGAATTCTCTTAATTGCATTCCAGTCTCTTTGGGGTGGCTTGCTTACATGTTGGCAGAGAATTCCAACTATGGCTGTGTTATCCGGATGAGTTGTGGTTGCTATGTATAGAATCACCCCCACTGCTTGTCTGTATCTCTCATTGCTGGGTAGCAGATCTTCTCCTTCCAACTTTAAGTAGGACAGAACCATTGGTGTTGGTTGGCTTCTGATATTCCAAACTGGTTTAGGAATGTGGCTCCCCTGAGGCTCAGTCACCACAGAGGTACTGCACCTTCTCCTAAGGTGTAGTGCCCCACCACCTAGGTAAGTTGGGAACTCCTTTCCACACTCCAACACCTGCACCCACACACAGGATAGTTCAGCAATGGACCAGATTGCGGCTCCATGCTTAGAGGATAGCAAAGCACCGTTCGTGGGTCCTTGCTTCGTAACACGAGATGTGCTGGGAGGTGGGTGGAGTTAGATATAAAAGAGTGGGAAAGTTTAGAATTACAGATCAGTCGGAGAAGTCAGTCTGACAGTGGGTCAGAGGAGTGGAGTCTAGAGGGTCAGTCAGTCAGGAGAGACTGAGGACGGATCCCTAGAAGGAAGGATGGAGGAAGGAGTGCTGAGCTGCCTCAGTGATCTGAGCCAGCCGGCACGGGAAAGGAACAGAAGGAGAAAGACGTAGAACTGCAACCTAAGCTTCCATAAGAGAGAGAAGGAACAGCGCGGAATGAAGGAGTAGGAGAACAGAGAGGAGTTGTGGGTTGGAAGAGGAACTCTGCCTATAGGTTCTCAGCACAAGGCCAGGGCCTGGTCCCCGAGGTTGTATGGACACTTATGGTTCTGCAGCAGACACCGGTGGAGTAGTTGGCTGTAAATGCACTACTACCATCAAAGACTTGGGGCACAACAGCAACTGAATGGAGAGCCAGAACTCCGGAGAAGGGAGTCCCCTAGAGAGGCTACAGCTGTCTGTCATACAAGTAGAGTTGTTAGGTACATCTGACAGGTGGAACTTCAGAGTACCACGGTACTGGAGCTCTTCACACTATAAGGCGCAATAGAGGATTCGCTCAGGAAAGGTACATGTTGGAGGAGTGTTGCAAAGGAGAATTCTGACTTGCCCGGGAGGTTGAATGAGTCTCTACCCCGGAGGGCACGGCACGGAGGCAGGCACCAGTGTGCATCACGAACTGTGAGTAAAGCTTTGGAACTACAAGCCCTGGTGTCTTCCACTCCTTTGTGCGCCAACACCGTCAGCACTGCTACATCTGGGTACCAACATTCCTCACACCGCCTGCGCCTATACACTGCCCTGGGGTTACAGCTTCACCTGTGGGGAGCTACACCATCTATGCTGCAAAACACCATCAGCCCCAGAGGATCTGCACGCAGCGTTGGCTTAACATCTTGCTTGCCAAACACCAGAGGTGGTGTCACGAACTAGTTCATCACATAAACTATATCACAGACCATCATTGATTTGGGTGCCCAGGGCAACAGACCAGGTCACTGCTGCTGTGACACATCCCACTGACACTGGCCGGTCCCGGTACTGAGTACCCCTCATCCCTGGGAGGGCGATTCAATTTGGTGTCACGAACAGGATGACGAGACCCGATACCATCGGGTTCTGTGCGCCTGAAATTTGTGAGACTTTGAACTTTTGAAAATGTGCAGAAGACCTGATTTAATAGACTGTAAAATGGACATTAGAAATGGCCGCGGGCGTGAAGAGATGGGAGGTCCTAGGAAAAGGCAAGAAGAGTATTGGGCCTTCCCTGCCTGAATTACTATGTGACAGCGACATGGCCCACCCCCCAAGGGGTTCATATACTGGCTTGGTATGGAGGCGCTGGAAGAAGACACCACCCCCGGAAGGAGGGGCAGAAGAAGCCAGTGGCGGGAAAGAGGCCGAGGCAGAAAGAAGAACACCAGAACACCCTTTTGGAGAGTGAGGGAAAGAGGCCTGTGGGGCGCGGGGAAACGTATCTCCCTGGCGCCATGGCTGAAGGCTCCGACCCAATCTCAGGGATGAATCACCAACAACTGGAGGACGAGATTATTCAGCTGACACACTGCCTGCGACTGAGGCAAGAGGCGCTATGGACATTAATCCTGCAGCGCGCCTGGAAGGGGCCTACACCTGTGGTACCCGTGACACCGGTACCCGCCGCTGCTGCACCAGATCTTTTCCTGGCAGACCCTGCGGAGCTTGGAGCCGCTGCCATGCCACAAGCAGCGTACTCTGTCCCTTCTTTGCCGCTGATACCGGAGGAGTTGTACACAGCCCAGGAAGCTGAAGTGGAAGAAGAGAAGCTCCTGCCCGGACCTGGCGTGGCTGTGCAGGTCCTGCCAGCAACCCCCGCGGAACCGGAGCTGCTATTGGCTCCACCGCCATCCCCGGTGTCTCACCGGACAGCGCCTATTGCCACCACGCCTGAACCGGAGCAGAGGCCGCACCGTCGGGAACTCCCAGGTATATACCCCGGCCTTCCTAATGGGTTGATGGGGAGGCGGAGGAGGACCCTGCTGTTGGGGGTACGGTTGGAGCAGGCACACCCAATTCGACATCTACAGGAAAGAGGGGGATTTGGATCGTTTTGGGATGGTGATTTCGGGATTCCTTCACTGCCCAGTCCCCAGTTGGTTGCTTCTCAGTGCCGCCAGGATGTAGAAGCCCTAGGAGCTATACCTCATACCAGAACAGTGGAACCGCCTATTGAGGAGGAGCAGTTGATGGGCATTGAGATACATCATGGGTTCCATTTGCTACAGCTTCAAGGCCCTTTAACAAGAAACCAGAATCAGGATGAGGACAGTTCCAGTTCGGCTTCCAGAACCCCAGGAGGGGACCACAAGTAAACACTTACAAAATCTCGTTACCCAGGAGGGTTTGTTTGCACCAGTTGTGCCTTTTTGTTATCATGTTTTTTCTGGTAGCACTTTTGTTGCCTAGTTTTTACAATGACAACGCTTTCTAATTTTGAACTAGCGATCATGAACTTGGAGTGATCCAAAAATTTTCACCTGTAAATAGTTGCACCTCTTTAGGTGCCCTCTCTTGGTTTTACATATAGAGACACTTTGTGAAGATAATGTTTTTGTATGGACACTAGAGTTGAGCGATACCAGCCGATACTTGAAAATATCGGATCGGAATGGATCGGCCGATCTTAAAAAAAAGTATCGGTATCGCCGATTCCGATACCGGGAACCAATGCAAGTCAATGGGGCCAAAATATCGGAATTAAAAAAAACCCTTTCTTTCCTTGTAGGTTAATTCTACATGAAGAAAAACAACTAAGAATAATGTAGAATGTATTGTGGGAGGAGGAGGAGACATTAAAGCCATAGAGGTTTAGCCCAATCAAATGGAATAGCAGGAATTAAACTTTTTTTTTAAAGACGTTAGGAGTTACAAAGATATTGACTATGTTAGCCTCATTTATATTTTGCCAGACATGTATGTCTTCTTCTTCTTCTTCTTCTTCTTCTTCCTTTTTTTACCTTCTTCTTCTTCTTCTTATTCCTTTTTTTACATTCTTCTTCTTCCTTTTTTTACATTCTTCTACTTCCTTTTTTTACATTCTTCTTCTTATTCCTTTTTTTTACATTCTTTTTCTTCTTCCTTTTTTTAAATTCTTCTACTTCCTTTTTTTACATTCTTCTTCTTCTTCCTTTTCTTACATTCTTCATATTCTTCTTATTCAACAATTATTATTCTACATATTCAACTTCTTCATCTTCTTCCTATTCTTCTTCATCATATTCTTATTTGTGTCAGGCATTCCTGTAGTTGTTATCTAGAAACGTTAGAAGTTTACACCTTCCGTTCTGCCTGTCACAAAAGATTTACAACAGGATTTGTTCGCGTTCAGTTTGGCCTGCAGCAGCAGGCCTTTTCCAGGGGCACCACGAGGAGGAACGGACTCACCCCCATACATTGCTTAGTCTTCTTCTGCTTATAAATAAGATAATATCATTTGCTCAGAGTATTAGTCTTATGCTTAATGTTCTTCTGCTTTGTTTTTTTATGCTTCTTTGTCTTCTCTCTCTTGTTGTTCTGCATCTTGGTGGTTGTCTTCCTGTTCTTTGTCCTCTTGAACCAGCTGACGGTACTGGCACCCGGAGGGGCAGCAGAAGGAACAAGAGCAAATGGCACTACCGAGGACCAGCTGACGGTGATGGAACCCGGTTACTAAGCAGGAGGTACCTGTGCTACAAAGCACTACCAAGGACCAGCAGACGTTGCCGGAACTCGGATACCGAGATGGAGGCACCTAGGCCAAAGGCTCTGCCGAGAACCAGCTGACGGTGCTGGAACCCGGATGGGTAGCATAAGCTGCAAGAGCAAATGTAAATAGCGAGGACCAGCTGACAGTGCTGGCACCCGCAGGGGCAGCAGAAGGAATAAGAGCCAATGGCACAACCGAGGACCAGCTGACGGTGCTGGAACACGGTTACTAAGCAGGAGGTACCTGTGCTACAAAGCACTGCCAAGGACCAGCAGACGTTGCCGGAACTCGGATACCGAGATGGAGGCACCTAGGCCAAAGGCTCTGCCGAGAACCAGCTGACGGTGCTGGAACCCGGATGGGTAGCATAAGCTGCAAGAGCAAATGGAAATAGCGAGGACCAGCTGACAGTGCTGGCACCCGGAGGGGCAGCAGAAGGAATAAGAGCCAATGGCACAACCGAGGACCAGCTGATGGTGCTGGAACCCGGTTACTAAGCAGGAGGTACCTGTGCTACAAAGCACTACCAAGGACCAGCAGACGTTGCCGGAACTCGGATACCGAGATGGAGGCACCTAGGCCAAAGGCTCTGCCGAGAACCAGCTGACGGTGCTGGAACCCGGAGGGGTAGCATAAGCTGCAAGAGCAAATGGAAATAGCGAGGACCAGCTGACAGTGCTGGCACCCGCAGGGGCAGCAGAAGGAATAAGAGCCAATGGCACAACCGAGGACCAGCTGACGGTGCTGGAACCCGGTTACTAAGCAGGAGGTACCTGTGCTACAAAGCACTACCAAGGACCAGCAGACGTTGCCGGAACTCGGATACCGAGATGGAGGCACCTAGGCCAAAGGCTCTGCCGAGAACCAGCTGACGGTGCTGGAACCCGGAGGGGCAGCTGAAGTTACCCCTGAAAAGCAAAGCTGGCATGCCGCAAGCTGGCCGCAGTTACCGAATCACACAGTCCTACAGGGGGTGCTTGTCCTACTGGCACTACGGAACAAGCCTTTCTTACCAGAACCCGCAGTCCACATAGGAAGCACCTAAACTGCTGGCACCCTAGCCTCGGCTAACCCAACCACAACACGACATGGCAACTTGGGGTGGCAAACTGACATTGACACTTCCCGGAAACAGCAGGCAGGGCTGGAACCAAGCTGGGCAGGAGGGAGTACCCGTGCCAAAGTCAGTTATGAGCAGCAACTGGCGATGTTGGAGCCCAGGGACAAGCACTTAGCAGGCTGAGGCCTGATGTGCTGTCAATTGGGAGGCAGCAGGACAGATTGCCATCAAAACAGCAGGGGAACAGCTGACGTTACTGAACCCCACAAACACAGGAGCTAGTGTTTTACTCTGTGAAGACGGCACTTCCGAGCAACAACTGGCTGTGTTGAAGCCCAGGGACAAGCACGGAGCAGGCTGAGGCTGCATTGAAGAAATTTTAAGATCGGTTGTAGACTTCTACTAATTTTAACCAAGCTCCACTTAGGCCTGTGGCTTCACTGATTTTCGTATTTCCCCTAGTTATGGGAATGTGGACAGAGCAGGTGACATTGCCGGACACACATCAGGGGATTAACTGACCGGACTGAACACCTGTAACACAGGAACAAGTGTGGATTGTGCAGACGCCACTTCGGAGCTGTAACTGGCAGGGTTGGAGGACAGGGGAAATACGAGAGACAGTGAAGCCACAGGCCTAATTGGAGCACGGTTAAAAATCAGTAGTAGTAGGACTGTGTAGGCAGCAGGAGACTTTGCCATCCACACAGCAGGGGATCAGCTAGCGTTACTGAACCCCACTGAGACATGGGAGCAAGTGTCTCTTTCCGTGTGGACGGCACTTCCGAGCTACAACTGGCTGTGTTGAAGCCCAGGAAATAGGTGGGTGTAGGCAGAGGCCTACTGTCTTTGGAATGCGGAGACAGCAGGAGAGACTGCCATCCACACAGCAGGGGAACAGCTGGCGTTACTGAACCCCACTGAGACACGGGAGCAAGTGTCTGTTTCCGTGTGGACGGCACTTCCGAGCTACAACTGGCTGTGTTGAAGCCCAGGAAATAGGAGGGTGTAGGCAGAGGCCTACTGTCTTTGGAATGCGGAGACAGCAGGAGAGACTGCCATCCACACAGCAGGGGAACAGCTGACGTTACTGAACCCCACTGAGACACGGGAGCAAGTGTCTCTTTCCGTGTGGACGGCACTTCTGAGCTACAACTGGCTGTGTTGAAGCCCAGGAAATAGGAGGGTGTAGGCAGAGGCCTACTGTCTTTGGAATGCGGAGACAGCAGGAGAGACTGCCATCCACACAGCAGGGGAACAGCTGGCGTTACTGAACCCCACTGAGACACGGGAGCAAGTGTCTCTTTCCATGTGGATGGCACTTCCGAGCTACAACTGGCTGTGTTGAAGCCCAGGAAATAGGAGGGTGTAGGCAGAGGCCTACTGTCTTTGGAATGCGGAGACAGCAGGAGAGACTGCCATCCACACAGCAGGGGAACAGCTGACATTACTGAACCCCACTGAGACACGGGAGCAAGTGTCTCTTTCCGTGTGGACGGCACTTCCGAGCTACAACTGGCTGTGTTGAAGCCCAGGAAATAGGTGGGTGTAGGCAGAGGCCTACTGTCTTTGGAATGCGGAGACAGCAGGAGAGACTGCCATCCACACAGCAGGGGAACAGCTGGCGTTACTGAACCCCACTGAGACACGGGAGCAAGTGTCTGTTTCCGTGTGGACGGCACTTCCGAGCTACAACTGGCTGTGTTGAAGCCCAGGAAATAGGAGGGTGTAGGCAGAGGCCTACTGTCTTTGGAATGCGGAGACAGCAGGAGAGACTGCCATCCACACAGCAGGGGAACAGCTGACGTTACTGAACCCCACTGAGACACGGGAGCAAGTGTCTCTTTCCGTGTGGACGGCACTTCCGAGCTACAACTGGCTGTGTTGAAGCCCAGGAAATAGGAGGGTGTAGGCAGAGGCCTACTGTCTTTGGAATGCGGAGACAGCAGGAGAGACTGCTATCCACACAGCAGGGGAACAGCTGGCGTTACTGAACCCCACTGAGACACGGGAGCAAGTGTCTGTTTCCGTGTGGACGGCACTTTCGAGCTACAACTGGCTGTGTTGAAGCCCAGGAAATAGGAGGGTGTAGGCAGAGGCCTACTGTCTTTGGAATGCGGAGACAGCAGGAGAGACTGCCATCCACACAGCAGGGGAACAGCTGACGTTACTGAACCCCACTGAGACACGGGAGCAAGTGTCTCTTTCCGTGTGGACGGCACTTCTGAGCTACAACTGGCTGTGTTGAAGCCCAGGAAATAGGAGGGTGTAGGCAGAGGCCTACTGTCTTTGGAATGCGGAGACAGCAGGAGAGACTGCTATCCACACAGCAGGGGAACAGCTGGCGTTACTGAACCCCACTGAGACACGGGAGCAAGTGTCTCTTTCCGTGTGGATGGCACTTCCGAGCTACAACTGGCTGTGTTGAAGCCCAGGAAATAGGAGGGTGTAGGCAGAGGCCTACTGTCTTTGGAATGCGGAGACAGCAGGAGAGACTGCCATCCACACAGCAGGGGAACAGCTGACGTTACTGAACCCCACTGAGACACGGGAGCAAGTGTCTCTTTCCGTGTGGACGGCACTTCCGAGCTACAACTGGCTGTGTTGAAGCCCAGGAAATAGGTGGGTGTAGGCAGAGGCCTACTGTCTTTGGAATGCGGAGACAGCAGGAGAGACTGCCATCCACACAGCAGGGGAACAGCTGGCGTTACTGAACCCCACTGAGACACGGGAGCAAGTGTCTCTTTCCGTGTGGACGGCACTTCCGAGCTACAACTGGCTGTGTTGAAGCCCAGGAAATAGGAGGGTGTAGGCAGAGGCCTACTGTCTTTGGAATGCGGAGACAGCAGGAGAGACTGCCATCCACACAGCAGGGGAACAGCTGGCGTTACTGAACCCCACTGAGACACGGGAGCAAGTGTCTCTTTCCGTGTGGATGGCACTTCCGAGCTACAACTGGCTGTGTTGAAGCCCAGGAAATAGGAGGGTGTAGGCAGAGGCCTACTGTCTTTGGAATGCGGAGACAGCAGGAGAGACTGCCATCTCCACAGCAGGGGAACAGCTGGCAGTGCTGAACCCCACTAACACTTGAACGAATGTGTTTGACTCTGTGGAGACAACACTTCTGAACACCAACTGACGCTGTTGGAGCCCAGGATTAGGCAAGGAGCAGGCTGGGGCCTGTTGCTTTTGGCAGGTGAAGGCAGCAGGAGACTTGCCATCTCCACAGCAGGGGAACAGCTGGCAGTGCTGAACCCCACTAACACTTGAACGAATGTGTTTGGCTCTGTGGAGACGACACTTCTGAACACCAACTGACGCTGTTGGAGCCCAGGATCAGGCGTGGAGCAGGCTGGGGCCTACTGGATTTTGGCAGGTGTAGGCAGCAGGAGACTTGCCATCTCCACAGCAGGGGAACAGCTGGCAGTGCTGAACCCCACTAACACTTGAACGAATGTGTTTGGCTCTGTGGAGACGACACTTCTGAACACCAACTGACGCTGTTGGAGCCCAGGATCAGGCGTGGAGCAGGCTGGGGCCTACTGGATTTCGGCAGGTGTAGGCAGCAGGAGACTTGCCATCTCCACAGCAGGGGAACAGCTGGCAGTGCGGAACCCCACTAACACTGGAACGAATGTGTTTGGCTCTGTTGTTCAACATCTTTATCAACGATTTAGATGAAGGAATTGAGGGTAAACTGATTAAATTTGCTGATGACACAAAGCTAGGAGGGATAGCTAATACTAGAGAAGAGAGAGAGAGGATTCAAAAAGATTTAAATAAACTGGAGAAGTGGGCAGCAACTAACAGAATGGTTTTTAACAGGGAGAAATGCAAAGTACTACATCTGGGCAATAAAAATGAAAAAAGCATATATAGAATGGGAGGAATAGGGCTAAGTGACAGCACATGTGAAAAAGACTTGGGTATACTAATAGATCACAGACTGAATATGAGTCAACAGTGTGATGCAGCAGCAAAAAAGGCAAATGCAATTCTAGGATGTATTAACAGAAGCATACAGTCTAGATCACGTGAAGTCATTATTTCCCTCTACTCCTCTTTGGTCAGACCTCATCTGGAATATTGTGTCCAGTTTTGGGCACCACATTTTAAAAAAGACATCAACAAACTGGAGCAAGTTCAGAAAAGAGCGACCAGAATGGTGACCGGTCTGCAAACCCTGTCTTATGAGGAAAGGTTGCAGGATTTGGGAATGTTTAGTTTGCAAAAGAGAAGACTGAGAGGAGACTTAATAGCTGTCTACAAATATCTAAAGGGCTGTCACATTGTAGAAGGATCAACTTTATTCTCATTTGCACAAGGAAAGACTAGAAGCAATGGGATGAAACTGAATGGGAAGAGACACAGATTAGATATTAGAAAAAACTTTTTGACAGTTAGAGTGATCAATGAGTGGAACAGGCTGCCACGAGAAGTGGTGAGTTCTCCTTCAATGGAAGTCTTCAAACAGAGGCTGGACAGACATCTGACTGGGATGATTTAGAGAATCCTGCTTTGAGCAGGGGGTTGGACCAGATGGCCCAGGAGGTCCCTTCCAACTCTACGATTCTATGATTCTATGATTCTATGACACTTCTGAACACCAACTGACGCTGTTGGAGCCCAGGATTAGGCGAGGAGCAGGCTGGGGCCTGTTGCTTTTGGCAGGTGAAGGCAGCAGGAGACTTGCCATCTCCACAGCAGGGGAACAGCTGGCAGTGCTGAACCCCACTAACACTTGAACGAATGTGTTTGGCTCTGTGGAGACGACACTTCTGAACACCAACTGACGCTGTTGGAGCCCAGGATTAGGCGAGGAGCAGGCTGGGGCCTGTTGCTTTTGGCAGGTGAAGGCAGCAGGAGACTTGCCATCTCCACAGCAGGGGAACAGCTGGCAGTGCTGAACCCCACTAACACTTGAACGAATGTGTTTGGCTCTGTGGAGACGACACTTCTGAACACCAACTGACGATGTTGGAGCCCAGGATTACGCATGCCGCATGCAGAGGCCAATGGGCAGCGGTTTTTATGGAGGTTGTTGACTACTACTGATTCTAACCATGCTCCACTTAGGCCTCTGGCTCCACTGTCTCTACTATTTACCCTGGCCTCCAACCCCGCCAGCTACATCTCTGAAGTGGCGTCAGCACAATCTACACTTGTTCCTGTGTTACTGGTGCTCAGTCCCGTCAGTTCATCCCCTGATGTTTGTCCGGCAAGTTCGCCAGCTCTGTCCTCATTCCCACTACTGGTTATGGGAATGTGGACAGAGCAGGAGACCTTGCCGGAC
Organism: Dendrobates tinctorius; assembly: GCF_039654945.1. Classification (NCBI taxonomy): domain Eukaryota; kingdom Metazoa; phylum Chordata; class Amphibia; order Anura; family Dendrobatidae; genus Dendrobates; species Dendrobates tinctorius. Next base: position 64,182,038 of record NW_027361687.1, read on the forward strand.
ACACATCAGGGGATAAACTGATGGGACTGAGCCACAGGAACACAGGAACAAGTGTAGATTGTGCTGACGCCACTTCAGAGATGTAGATGGCGGGGTTGGAGGCCAGAGGAAATAGTAGAGACAGTGGAGCCAGAGACCTAAGTTGGGCACGGTTAAAAATCAGTAGTGGTTTGAATGTTGATGGAGCTGGTGACTTTGCCGTCCACACAGCAGGGGATCAGCTGGCATTACTGAACCACACTAACACAGGAGCTAGTGTGTTTCTCTGTGCAGACGACACATCTGAGCGACAACTGGCTGTGTTGAAGCACAGGGATTATAGTTCAGGTGGTAGAAAAATGAACACACCAGCAGACCTGGATACAGTTGCCAACCACTAATTTAGTCTGTAAGAGGAATGGCAAAGTCTTTGGAGATCCAGGCCTTGTTCATTTTCAGAAAAGTCAGCCTGTCAACATTATCGGAAGATAGTCGCGTGCGACGGTCTGTTAGTACACCACCTGCGGCACTAAAGACGCGTTCCGATAATACACTGGCAGCAGGGCAAGCCAGCACCTCCAATGCATACTGGCTAAGCTCTGGCCATGTATCCAGCTTAGAGACCCAAAACTTGAAGGGGGAAGAGCCATCTGGGAGTACAGTGACAGGGCAAGACATGTAGTCTGACACCATCTGACGGAAGCGTTGCCTCCTGCTGACTCGAGGCGTCGCTGATGGTGTAGACAATTGTGGTGGACACACAAAACTTTGCCACATTTGGGCCATAGTGGTCTTGCCTTGTGCTGCGGCGCTGCCTCTGCTCCCTCTTTGTGCAGAGTTTCCTCCACTGCCTCGACGCACAGAGCTGCTTTGTAAAGCACTAGCAACAATGCTGTCGGGTGGAATGGAAAACATTATGGACTGCACCAGTGACTCTTCGTACTCCCGCAGTTTACGCTCCCGGTTCAACGTTGGTATGAACCTTTGTACGCTGTCCCGGCAGCGAGGATCTAGGAGGGTGTACACCCAATAATCAGCCGAGACGAGAATGTGGGCGATGCGGCGGTCGTTTCTCAGGCACTGCAGCATGAAATCAACCATGTGCTGCAGACTCCCAACTGCCAAAGAACCGCTGTCCCCTGTTTGAGGCGTGACCTCGGCTTGCTCTGCATCACCCCACCCTCGCTGTACATACTGAGTAGAGGTTTGTGTACCTCCCTCCTCTGGAGAGATGTCTTCCTCCTCCATCGACTCCTCCTCATCCTCCTCACAAAGTGTCCCCTGCCTAGGCCTTTGTGAGGAAACACGTAGCGCAGACTGTCCAGAAGCAGATGGCATTTGGGACTCCTCATCCTCCACCTCTTCCGAAACCTCATCCCTTAGTGCTTGCAGTGTTTGTTGAAGCAGGCAGATAAGGGGGACAGTCATGCTGACTAGTGCATCATCTGCACTCGCCATCCGCGTGGATTCATCGAAGGCACGCAAAACGAGGCAGATGTCCTTCATAGAGGCCCACTCAATGGTGCTGAAGTGTGAACGGCGCACAGTGCGACTTGTTTGCGCCTGATGCACCTGGTACTCCATGACTGCTGCCTGCTGCTCACACAACCGCTCCAACATATGTAACGTTGAATTCCACCGGGTGGGTAGGTCACATATGATGCGATGTTCCGGAAGGCCAAATCGTCGCTGCAGAGCAGCGAGGCGCGATCTTGCCGTGCTGGAACGCCGCAAGTGAGCGCACTCTATGCGGACCTTGTGCAACAGTGCATCAAGATCCGGATAGTCCCTCAGAAAGCTCTGCACGACCAAGTTAAGCACATGTGCCAGACATGGGATGTGTGTGAGGTTGCCTAGGCCAAGAGCTGCCACCAGATTTCGGCCATTGTCACACACTACCAAGCCCAGCTGGAGATTCGCTGGCCCAAACCACACATCGCTCTCCTGCTTGATAGCATTCCAGAGCTCCTGCGCTGTGTGGCTTCGATTCCCCAAAGAAATTAATTTGAGTACAGCCTGTTGACGTTTGGCCACGGCTGTGCTCATATCGGTCGTAACAGGCTCCTGCTCTGCTGTTTCTGAGGAACTTGAGTAGGAGGAGGAGTCTATGTGTACAGACTGGAGTCCTGCAATCCGTGGCGTTGGAAGAACACGTACAGCGCCACTCTCCAGATCTGTACCCGGCTCCACAACATTGACCCAGTGGGCAGTGAGGGAAAGGTATCGTCCCTGTCCATGGTTACTGGTCCACGCATCGGTGGTCAGGTGGACCTTGCTACTAACGGCGTTTAGTAGAGCATGTTTTATTTTGCCCTCAACATGTTTCTGCAGGGCAGGGACGGCTCGCCTGCTGAAATAAAAGCGGCTGGGCACGTTGTATTGGGGGACTGCCAATGCCATTAAGTCCCGGAAGGTGTCAGTGTCCACCAGCCTGAATGACAGCATTTCAACTGCCAGAAGTTTGGCAATGCCAGCATTCAGAGACTGTGCTCGGGGATGGTTTGCCGAGTAAGGGCGCCTTTTATCCCATGCCTGTGCTACTGATGGCTGTGATGGATGGGAACGTGCTGCTATGGGTGGAATCTGACAGGGTCTCCGGACAACAGTGGCAGAGGTTCTTCCTTGGCGATCCTGTGAGGAAGCCGAACCAGCAGTGTGTGAGCTGGAGGAAGAGGCCCCAACACGAACTGAAGAGGTGGTAGGTGGTGCTGTACGTTGGCCTACATCTTCAGGGTGTCTCTGCAACTCCAACTCGTGCTTGGTGCGCACATGTTTCCACATATTTGTGGTATTGAGGTTGCTGACATTTCTCCCTCTTTTGACTTTTTTGATGACACAGCTTGCATTTGACAAAGCAAATGTCATCTGCAACTGTGTCAAAAAAGGACCACGCACTGCAAGTCTTGGGAGCGCCCGTTTTGCCTTTGGAATGAGGAATGCTCCTAACGGGTGCCGAAGTGGAGGGTACAGGCAACCAAGTCTTCCCCCTCCCTCTGCCTCCTGTTTTGGCCGGTAGGGGAATCTCTTCCCCCGAGCTGCTCCCACCACCTTCCTGTTCCTCACGCCATGATGGGTCAAGGACCTCATCATCTTCCCTCCCCTCTTCAAACAGCTGCTTCTCCGGGGTTGTCTCGCCAGCACCGTACGCACCAGAAAGTGGCAACTGAGTCTCGTCATCATCTGATGCGTACTGAGGTGTGCTGACCATAGGCACTGGCCCACTCGCCTCTTCAGATTCAGAGGGACAAAGAAGTTGCGCATCACTGCATACTCCCTCTTCTTCACATTCAGGAATGCTGCTTGGCTGGCCCCCTCTTTCCAAGCCAACAGATTCCGAGAACAGAAGTAGAGACTGTGATGGCTCCTGTCCATGTCTCTCTGACTGCCTGGGCACTTTGGCAGGTGGTGAAGAGACAGATGGCTGCTCTTCGGTGCTCTGGTCCTGAGAGGCTGTGGAAGTAATTGAAGTCGATGCGTTAGCTGCCATCCATCCGACAACGGCTTCAATTTGTTCCTCCCGCAGCAGTGGGGTATGTTGAGGTCCTACAAAGCTGCGCATAAAGGACTGTTGCCTGCTAAAACTGGGGGATGCTGATCCACTGGTGCCCGCAGCAGGCCCAGAATCCCCACGTCCTCTACCTGCAGAATCCCCACGTCCTCTCCCTGCAGAATCCCCACGTCCTCTCCCTGCTGAAACTCCACGCCCACGCCCACGCCCACGCGCCTTACTCCCTGCCTTCTTCATCTTGCCAGACTGCTTAAGATAGGCAGAAAAGTACAACGGGGGGCCTTAGTGTGCTTATTCCTGAACAGCTGGTTACAGGTACAAGAAACACTAATTTTATGAAGTGTGTGTGTGTGTGTGGACTACACTTTAATAGGAGCTGATGTGGCCTACACAAGTTCCAAATGTAGTGTTTGGTGAACTTTTTTTGTGGTTTCTTTGTTGGAAACAAACTCAAAGTATGTGAACAAAGAATTGAAACTGATAGTATCACCAACTTTTTGGAGCTATTACAATGCAGGCAGGTAACCTACAATGCAAAAGATGAGGCTCCAAAAAAATTGGGTAATACTAATCTGGCTGCGCCGGCAGGGCACAAGCCAGAAAAAAAGGCTCCTCTATCTACTCCTATATAGTGTTTGCAACCAACCAATGTTGATGGATACGGATGGATGCACACTAATAGGAGAAGAAAAAATGAGCTGCACTCAAAGACAAATATGTGTGAGGCAGTGACGCACGTTGAGCGTCCTACAACCAGACGTAGCTGCAGGACACTCTACTCAGCGTGAGCTGCACTCACACACAGTCAGAGACCTCTCAGACAGCCGTCAACAGTGCAGCTAAGTGGGCACTGGCACTGACAGGCTGCAGAAAGGCTCCGCTGTGTACTCCTATATAGTGTTTGCAACCACCGTAGATGGAGACGGATGGATGCACACTAATAGAAGAAAAAATGAGCTGCACTCAAATAAAAATATGTGTGAGGCACTGACGCACGCTGAGCGTCCTACAGCCAGACGTAGCTGCAGGACACACTACTCAGCGTGAGCTGCACTCACACACAGTCAGAGACCTCTCAGACAGCAGTGAACAGTGCAGCAAAGTGGACACTAGCACTGAAAGGCTGCAGAAAGGCTCCGCTGTCTACTACTAGTGTTTGCAACCAACGTATATGGATACGGATGGAAGCACACTAGATTGAAATTATGTAAAAAATGCAGCTCAAAAAATAAAAGATGTATGAGGCAGCAGTGATCACACTGGGTGGCCTACAGCCTGACGTGGCTGCAGGACCCACTCCACAGCGTGAGCTGCCCTCACACAGCCCTTGCAGACAGCTGTGAACACTGCTGCTAGGGCAAAGAAGGCTACAGTGGTGGTTTATGTAGCCTGGGTAAAGCACTAGATGTTTGGTGGAATCGCTATTTCTAACTGTCCCTCACAGTCTTCTACAGCAGCCTGTACCTAACTGAATTCACAGCAGAGTGAACCAGAAATGGCGGCTGCGGTGACTTTTATAGTGCATCATGACATCATTTCGGCAGCCAATCACAGCCATGCCAATAGTTAACATGCCTACATGCCTAACAGGATGTGCCCACACTTCGGAGGATTCCCATTGGCTTAATCAAAGCAAGCAGGCTCATAGCATGATGGGAACTTCCGATTCCGGTATCCGATATGACAAAAGTATCGGAAGTCAGTATCGGAATTCCGATACCGCTAATATCGGCCGATACCCGATACTTGCGGTATCGGAATGCTCAACACTAATGGACACTTTTCGAAGATGATGTCTACATCAAAGGACACTGCAAGAAATCCCGGCTGGGAACGATGTCCAGCACTTACAAGAATAATTGTTGAATGTTTTACTGTGAAGTATTTGATAATGTGTTTTATAAGAGTATTAGTAACTGAAAAATGGCTTTTATAGAAGAATTAGGATTGTCTGATATAGAAATGAGTGATATGAATAAAGAATTGAAAGTGACAGGTGACGGACCAGGTATTTGTGGTCAGCGTCTTGCTTCTAGAAGAGACAGTGAAAGTAGAAAAATAAATGTGTACTAGAGAAGGAAACTGAAAAAAATGTGTTACAGACAATAGTACTTTGACTTGAGACTTGCACTTAGAATTAAAAATTTAGATCGAATTTAAGATAGAATTGTTTGTAACGTTTAAGATGAGTACCTCCTATACTAGGAAGATTAGTATAAGAAAAGTTTGTTATGCATTACAAAATTTTTGTATGTTTCCTTGCTGTCTACTTTGCTATCTTGCAGCCCGTGGACGTGCTGTGTTTAACGGGGGGGTATGTGGCGCCCCTGAGGCTCAGTCGCCACAGAGGTACTGCACCTTCTACTAAGGTGTAGTGCCCCACCACCTAGGTAAGTTGGGAACTCCTTTCCACACTCCAACACTTGCACCCACACACAGGATAGTTCAGCAATGGACCAGATTGCGGCTCCATGCTTAGAGGATAGCAGAGCACCTTTTGTGGGTCCTTGCTTCGTAACACGAGATGTGCTGGGAGGTGGGTGGAGATAGATATAAAAGAGTGGGAAAGTTTAGAATTACAGATCAGTCGGAGAAGTCAGTCTGACAGTGGGTCAGAGGAGTGGAGTCTAGAGGGTCAGTCAGACAGGAGAGACTGAGGACGGATCCCTAGAAGGAAGGATGGAGGAAGGAGTGCTGCAGCTGCCTCAATGACCTGAGCCAGCTGGAACGGGAAAGGAACAGAAGGAGAAAGATGTAGAACGGCAACCTAAGCTTAAATAACAGAGAGAAGGAACAGCGCGGAACGAAGGAGTAGGAGAACAGAGAGGAGTTGTGGGTTGGAAGAGGAACCCTGCCTATAGGTTCTCAGCGCAAGGCCGGGGCCCGGTCCCCGAGGTTGTATGGACACTTATGGTTCTCCAAGACTTGGGACACAACAGCAACTGAATAGAGAGCCAGGACTCTGGAGAAAGGAGTCCCCGAGAGAGGCTACAGCTGTCTGTCATGCAAGTAGAGTTGTTAGGAACATCTGACAGGAGGAACTTCAGAGTACCACGGTACTGGAGCTCTTCACACTAAAAGGTGCAATAGAGGATTCGCTCAGGAAAGGTACATGCTGGAGGAGTGTTGCAAAGTGTTGGAGAGAAGAAGCCTGACTTGCCCGGGAGGTTGATTGAGTCTCTACCCCGGAGGACACGGCACCGAGGCAGGCACCAGTGTGTACCACGAACTGTGAGTAAAGCTTTGGACCTACAAGCCCTGGTGTCTTCCAGTCATTGCGCGCCAACACCGTCAGCACCGCTACATCTGGGTATCCTCCTTTACACTACCTGCACCCATACACTGCCCTGGGGTTACAGCTTCACCTGTGGGGAGCTACACCATCTATGCTGCAACACACCATCAGCCCCAGAGGATCTGCACGCAGCGTTGGCTTAACATCTTGCTTGCCAAACACCCCAGGTGGCGTCACAAACTATTCCATTCCATTAACTTCATTTTCCCCATTACTTGGGCGCCCAGGGCCACGGACCGGGTCACCGCTGCTGTGACACATCTCATTGACACCGGCCCGGGACCAAGTACCCCACAGCCCTGGGAGGGCGACCCACACCCCCATCAGGGAAATGGGGACCTAACTGCCAGATGACTGAAAGAATAACTCCATCTGAGTGATGTGAGCTTATGGGAACTTTACATTATATGTTGGGGAAAGCTCCAACTTAAATGGTTTATCCACTACTGGGCAACCTTTTATTATTGGACCCACCGAGGTGGAAAATTTTTTTTATATCTCCTGGACACAGCAAGTGTGAAAGTTGCTGCTATTCAGCAGCTACCATTTGCTCTAGTGATGTCCCCACCAAATATATATACCAGCAGACAGACAGGGGATGCAGCGCTAACAGCAAAGGAGCAGCACTGAAGGTGAGTATCCTTTTTTTCTTTTTGCCATCTTCCTGGATCCATCAATTAGACGTTGATCAGGGCCGGACTGGCCATCTGGCAATTCTGGTAAATGCCAGATGAGCTGATGCTAGCTTTGGGCTACTCCTTCTCTCCAAGGATGCACATGCAAACCTTGCCTCTATTTGTTTTATTTAGATTTCTGCAGTACACAGGGATTACCGTAACTCCAGTGGTGAATTAAACTCCATTTCTTCCTATCCCCATTCATTACATGAATTAGGAAGGAGGGGATGAGGCCTATGCAGCCAGTCATATTAATCATGTTTAGTGACTCAGCGAGCCCAGCAAGAACAGCATAGATAACAGAGCATGCTTGTGACAGTCCATGTTGTTGACAGTCGTGCTCAGGTGAGTTCTGCAGACTAGATGCCCTCCTACGTTCAGGCCCCTAACTAGAGTTCCTAAAGTATGAGTGTGAAAACACTGTTCTCTGGCAGCTCCTGTCTCTTTGATCTGCTGTTCCCCTCTCACTCCTCTTATCACTGTCCTGCATTTATAAAAGCTGTTTGCTAGGTAGCTGAAGGGTTACATTTTGTTCTTTGTGCAAATGGAGAACCTGACTGCTTTTCAAGCCCCCTAAGGCTATGTGCCCACGTATGCAGAAAATTTCTGCGTCAAAACCGGACTCCTTCCCAGAAAACGCGTGTTTTTTTCCGCGCATCTTCTGACTCGTAGGAAATAGCTGAAAACGCGGACTTTTCTGCAAAATCAGTGAGCATGCTGTGTTTTTTACCGCTAAACGTTTATTGCGCGGAAAAAAAAGCATCAATGTACACAAAATGTGCGGAATTCGTTTAAAATGAATGGGATGCTTCTTCTATGCATTTTTGAAGTGTTTTGACAGGGACGAACGCTTCAAAAACGCTTACGTGGGCACACAGCCTTAATCAGCGTCACCCAGCACTCAGTGCCAGGAGAGATGCCCGCACTGTTCCTGGCACTTTAAACCCCAAGTGCAGTGATCACTGCGATCGCAGCATTTAGGGAGCAGGTAGAGGGAAAATAATTATTTTTTCTATAATATAGTTTGTATTGTGTAAAAGCACCAAACATAAAAAATATAAATATGGTATCACTGTAATCGTACTGACCCAAAGAATAAAGCTTCCTTATGAATTTTACCATATGCGGACCGGCATAAAAAACCCAATTCCTGAATTTCAAATGTTTGTACATTCTGCCTCCCAAAAATTGGAATAGAAAGTGATCAAAACAGTACTGTATGTCACGTGCCGTAAAATGGTACCGATAAAAACGTCAACTCGTACTGCAAAAACAATCACTTTACTCTGTTGGCAGAATTATGGAAAAATTATAGCTCTCAAAATATAGGGATGCAAAAACTAGTTTTTGCAAAAAAAAGTGTCTTTTAGTGTGTGACAGCAGCCAACATGAAAAAGATATGAATCTGATATCACTGTAATCGCACTGATCCAAAGAATAAAGTTGTCTAATCACTTTTTCCGCATGAGAAATGGCATAAAAAGTAAATAAAACCAATTCTTCACCTGCTGTTGATTTGTTCATTCTGCCTCCAAAGGTCGCAGTAAGGCTCGGCTCACATTTATCTTGCACATTGCGCAGAGCATTTCACTGTTATTTCCGTGTAAATATCTGAAATACGTGTTTCAGAGGCAACCCCCTGGCAGAAGATTCCCTATAATGAGGCACATGGAGGCACTGTGGATGCCGTCTGGCCACCTATAATCTAGCAATGTCCATCTTTTTAGGCATGCAAAAAAGTGCCGTCGGCCACAATTTTGTGCATTTATGAAAAGGACAACTCTGAACCGAGGCCAGATGGAGTCGAGAGTAACTCTGCTGCCTCATTACAGTGAAAGGCTCAGGTCCTTCATCTGTTAATGGAAATATAGGGGGTCTCCACATTATTGGTAGAACAAAGGCTCTGGAAGAGCAAAATGGCTCCTTGCACCCCAAAAGAAATCCAGCAAATTCTGCGCTCCCAAATCCAAACGCCCCTCTCCCTTCTGATCCCCACAGTGTGCCTAAACCCCATTTAGCGTCCACATGTTTGGCATTTCTGCAGTGATGAAAGCCCGCCTAAGTTACTGGCGTATGTCTCCAGAGGCATGAGCTGGGCACAATGTATTGGTCACTACAATGGTAGTTTGCCATTTTCACTCAGCAATATCAGTACTGCTTTTTGAAAAACATCCATGGAGTCAAAATTGTCACTACATCTTTATATAAATTCCCAAAGGGGTATAATTTCCAAAATGGGGTCACTTGAGGGGGGTATTCTGCTCTTCTAGCACTTAGGGACTCTGTATATGAAGTCCGCAAACTATTCTAGGAAAATCTGCACTCCAGGAGACAAATAGCACTCCCATCACTGCAGAGTCTCGCCGTGTGCCTAAACAGTACAGTACAGCCACATATTGGGTATTTCCACAGTCAGAAGAAATTGTGGGACAAATTTTGGTGCCTTTTTTACCCATTACCCAGTGTTAAAATATAAAATCTGGGGCTAAAACAAAATTTTGGTGGTAAAAATGTATTTTTTTTATTCGCAGCCCAATGGTATAAAATTCTGTGACCCATCTATGGTGTCATTATGATCACTGCACCCCTAGATTAAATAATTTAGAGGTATAGTTTGTAAAATGGAGTGTTTTATGTAGGGTTCTGCTATTCTGGCACCTTTGGGGCTCTGCCAATGTGACACAGCACTCTCAAACCAGTCCAGCAAATCTGAATTCCGATATGGCACATTTTCCCTTCAGAGCCTAGCACTGCACCTCAAAAATAGTTTTCAACCACATATGGAGTATCAGCATACTCAGGAGAAATTGCACAACACATTTTCAGCTCCATTTTCTCTTGTTATCCTTGGGAAAATGAAAAAATTGGGGCTAAAACAATATTTTTGGGTGAAAAATATTTTTTCTTCAATTCCACAGATCAGCATTGTAAAACTCTATGACTCACCTGTGAGCTCAAGGTACTCATGATACATCCAGATAGATTCCTTGAGGAGTCTAGTTTACAAAATGGGTTCATTTGTGGGGAGTTTCCACTGTTTAGGCACATTAGGGGCTCTCCAAATACGACATGACACCTGCAGACAATTCCATCAAAATCTCCGTTCCAAAACATCACTCCTTCCTTTCTGAGCCTTGCCGTGTGCTCAAACACTAGTTTTTCACCACATATGGGGTATCTGCCCACTCAGGTAAAATTGTAACTGTCATGATCCAGATCAGTTTTTGAGTCCTGTCTTTTCATGTTCCTGGTCTGGTCATTTCAGTGGTTTAACTTTTCTCAGCCTCAGTCTGGTTTCAGGTTTGCTATTTTGCTCCCCTGCATCCTGCAGGCAGTGTCAGCTATAGTTCTGCTTTCGGCGTGTGTATCTGACTCTGGTATATCCTGATTTGTCCTGCTGTTATCCCTGACTTGCCCCATGTCTGTTTATTCCCTCTGTCTGTCCTGACTCAGTGTTTCCCAGTAAGTTTGTTGACTCCTTGGTTTTGACAGATCTGCTTCTGTCTTTTGTCTTTGTCTAATTTGCTTCCAACCATTGCTGATCCCCTGGCTTGTTTCTGAGCACGTGTACTGCTGTGACCTCTGGTACTTCTGCTCCTGACTGTTTCTGACTCGGGTTGTCTGACCACTTTTTTGCCACCTAGTGGCACCTGTGCTGCTGCTCAGTGTTGCTACACTGTGCTAAATGATTATTTATTATAATTATCTATTAGCTTTTCTTATATGCTTTAATTAAAAGTCATTATCATTTTCTCTCTACTCTAACTGCATTAGTTTGTTTACCTATTTCCTTTTGATGATGTTACATTTGAGAATCCCCATTGCATGATGGGATGCTCAAATGAGTCGTTATCAAGAGGCAGAGGCAACAGTCAGTGCCGCAGCCTCTGTCCCCACCCTGAAGCGAAGCACAATCATCAGAGACATCCATTTCAGGGGCTGGGCTAGTCCCTGCTCTACAGAGCATGCTTCGATTGTCAATTCCGACATATGTTCAGTAGAATCATTACAGCACCTTCACAATGCTATTATCCTGCAGATTAACCCTATATCTGCAAGAGTAGATAGAGTTATCTGACCAGACAGCTTCCCTTTAAATTTCACATAGTGTTATTCTGGCTTTACAGCAGTTTGTATTCTGTAAATGTGATATACTGTATATCTAAAGCAATTCATAAAAATTGACAAACATTGTGTATATCACATTCACTTCATAGCACCCAGCTCTCCTGCTCTCCTGCTGTCTGTCTATGAAGGACACACAGTGCATCACCCAGCTTTGCACATAGACTTGCCTCTGCACCTAGCATTCACATGGTATGTCCATCCACCCAGCTCTCCTGCTCTCCTGCTGTCTGTCTATGAAGGACACACAGTGCATCACCCAGCTTTGCACATAGACTTGCCTCTGCACCTAGCATTCACATGGTATGTCCATCCACCCAGCTCTCCTGCTCTCCTGCTGTCTGTCTATGAAGGACACACAGTGCATCACCCAGCTTTGCACATAGACTTGCCTCTGCACCTAGCATTCACATGGTATGCCTTTCAGCTAACCCCAGCTTACCCCAGTGTTATTTATGACCTTGTTTACTCTGGCTTGATCATATACATCTGGTCCACTCTTAATTGTCTGGCCAAGATGAGCAGAGACCACTCCTCTCTGCTTCACACCTGACTGCACTTAGTTGTACATATATTGCAGAGCACAAGTCTGCATAGACTTCAGTCTGCATTGTGATTGCTATAAGTGTGTGCTAGAAGTGTGAAGATTAATTTAAGAATTAAAACCAGAAGGATGTATACAGACTGTGCCCTGCTACCTGCCACCATCGCACTCTAACAAGCATCTCTATTCTTCCGACAGGTATGTCCATCCACCCAGCTCTCCTGCTGTCTGTCTATGAAGGACACACAGTGCATCACCCAGCTTTGCACATAGACTTGCCTCTGCACCTAGCATTCACATGGTATGTCCATCCACCCAGCTCTCCTGCTGTCTGTCTATGAAGGACACACAGTGCATCACCCAGCTTTGCACATAGACTTGCCTCTGCACCTAGCATTCACATGGTATGTCCATCCACCCAGCTCTCCTGCTGTCTGTCTATGAAGGACACACAGTGCATCACCCAGCTTTGCACATAGACTTGCCTCTGCACCTAGCATTCACATGGTATGTCCATCCACCCAGCTCTCCTGCTCTCCTGCTGTCTGTCTATGAAGGACACACAGTGCATCACCCAGCTTTGCACATAGACTTGCCTCTGCACCTAGCATTCACATGGTATGTCCATCCACCCAGCTCTCCTGCTCTCCTGCTGTCTGTCTATGAAGGACACACAGTGCATCACCCAGCTTTGCACATAGACTTGCCTCTGCACCTAGCATTCACATGGTATGTCCATCCACCCAGCTCTCCTGCTCTCCTGCTGTCTGTCTATGAAGGACACACAGTGCATCACCCAGCTTTGCACATAGACTTGCCTCTGCACCTAGCATTCACATGGTATGTCCATCCACCCAGCTCTCCTGCTCTCCTGCTGTCTGTCTATGAAGGACACACAGTGCATCACCCAGCTTTGCACATAGACTTGCCTCTGCACCTAGCATTCACATGGTATGTCCATCCACCCAGCTCTCCTGCTCTCCTGCTGTCTGTCTATGAAGGACACACAGTGCATCACCCAGCTTTGCACATAGACTTGCCTCTGCACCTAGCATTCACATGGTATGTCCATCCACCCAGCTCTCCTGCTCTCCTGCTGTCTGTCTATGAAGGACACACAGTGCATCACCCAGCTTTGCACATAGACTTGCCTCTGCACCTAGCATTCACATGGTATGCCTTTCAGCTAACCCCAGCTTACCCCAGTGTTATTTATGACCTTGTTTACTCTGGCTTGATCATATACATCTGGTCCACTCTTAATTGTCTGGCCAAGATGAGCAGAGACCACTCCTCTCTGCTTCACACCTGACTGCACTTAGTTGTACATATATTGCAGAGCACAAGTCTGCATAGACTTCAGTCTGCATTGTGATTGCTATAAGTGTGTGCTAGAAGTGTGAAGATTAATTTAAGAATTAAAACCAGAAGGATGTATACAGACTGTGCCCTGCTACCTGCCACCATCGCACTCTAACAAGCATCTCTATTCTTCCGACAGGTATGTCCATCCACCCAGCTCTCCTGCTCTCCTGCTGTCTGTCTATGAAGGACACACAGTGCATCACCCAGCTTTGCACATAGACTTGCCTCTGCACCTAGCATTCACATGGTATGTCCATCCACCCAGCTCTCCTGCTGTCTGTCTATGAAGGACACACAGTGCATCACCCAGCTTTGCACATAGACTTGCCTCTGCACCTAGCATTCACATGGTATGTCCATCCACCCAGCTCTCCTGCTCTCCTGCTGTCTGTCTATGAAGGACACACAGTGCATCACCCAGCTTTGCACATAGACTTGCCTCTGCACCTAGCATTCACATGGTATGCCTTTCAGCTAACCCCAGCTTACCCCAGTGTTATTTATGACCTTGTTTACTCTGGCTTGATCATATACATCTGGTCCACTCTTAATTGTCTGGCCAAGATGAGCAGAGACCACTCCTCTCTGCTTCACACCTGACTGCACTTAGTTGTACATATATTGCAGAGCACAAGTCTGCATAGACTTCAGTCTGCATTGTGATTGCTATAAGTGTGTGCTAGAAGTGTGAAGATTAATTTAAGAATTAAAACCAGAAGGATGTATACAGACTGTGCCCTGCTACCTGCCACCATCGCACTCTAACAAGCATCTCTATTCTTCCGACAGGTATGTCCATCCACCCAGCTCTCCTGCTCTCCTGCTGTCTGTCTATGAAGGACACACAGTGCATCACCCAGCTTTGCACATAGACTTGCCTCTGCACCTAGCATTCACATGGTATGTCCATCCACCCAGCTCTCCTGCTCTCCTGCTGTCTGTCTATGAAGGACACACAGTGCATCACCCAGCTTTGCACATAGACTTGCCTCTGCACCTAGCATTCACATGGTATGTCCATCCACCCAGCTCTCCTGCTCTCCTGCTGTCTGTCTATGAAGGACACACAGTGCATCACCCAGCTTTGCACATAGACTTGCCTCTGCACCTAGCATTCACATGGTATGCCTTTCAGCTAACCCCAGCTTACCCCAGTGTTATTTATGACCTTGTTTACTCTGGCTTGATCATATACATCTGGTCCACTCTTAATTGTCTGGCCAAGATGAGCAGAGACCACTCCTCTCTGCTTCACACCTGACTGCACTTAGTTGTACATATATTGCAGAGCACAAGTCTGCATAGACTTCAGTCTGCATTGTGATTGCTATAAGTGTGTGCTAGAAGTGTGAAGATTAATTTAAGAATTAAAACCAGAAGGATACCAGAAGGGAACTGAAGGTAAATGGACAGTCACTGTAAACAATGTTTCTGTTTGTTATCACTTTCACCCCAATAATCCTTCACTTTCTGCTAATTCCCCTAATCCCTACTCCTAGTAAGGAACTGTTCATCTCTTCTTCAATCCTCCCCATCCACCTCACCTCCGCCTCAAAACTGTTCCTTAACATACAATCCTCTGTCTCCAAACACAGACAGCCCCCTCATGCCCTCTCCTGCTCCCACCTGCTAACACTCTCTCTGCTCCTCCTCACTGCTGGTGATATCTCTCCAAATCCTGGTCCTCCTCACCACATTCCCACAGTCATTTCTACCTCCCATCCACGCTCTATCACAACCTTCCGTAACCTCTCCAACCTTATACCCATTCACCCAGCCCCCGCTTCCCCAGTCCCACTAACAGGAGCTCTGTGGAACGCTCGCTCTGTCTGCAACAAGCTTTCCTACATCCATGATCTTTTTGTTACTACCAAACTCTCCTTCCTCGCCATCACCGAAACCTGGCTCACCCCTTCTGACACAGCCTCTCCTGCTGCACTTTCGTATGGTGGCTTCCACCTTTCTCACACCCCCCGCCCCAGCAGCAAACATGGTGGAGAAGTTGGTTTTCTCCTGTCAGATACCTGCTCCTTCACCCCAATCCCACTGCCACCCTCTGTTACCCTCCCTTCCTTTGAGGTGCACTCTGTGCGCATCTACTCCCCCTCCAACTTCCAACTGGCTGTCATCTACCACCCCCCAGGGCCAGCCACCACCTTCTTTGACCACTTCACCACCTGGTTACTTCATTTCCTTTCCGCTGACATCCCTACCATCATCATGGGCGACTTCAACATCCCCATTGACACTTCCCTCTCAGCTGCCACTAAACTTCTATCTCTCACTTCCTCCTTCGGCCTCACTCAATGGTCTTCTACAGCCACCCACAAAGATGGCCACACACTGGACCTCATCTTCACCCGCCTCTGCTCCCTATCTAACCTCTCTAACTCACCTCTTCCTCTCTCTGACCACAACCTGCTCACATTCTCTTCCCTCTTCACTCCATGTCTACAATCCTCACCCCACAAACTTTCACACCCTCGCAGGAATCTTAAACACCTTGACCTACACTCATTCTCTGAATCCCTCCTCCCTCTTACAGATATAAGTTCCTTACACAATGCGGATGACGCTGCCGCTCTATATAACACCACAATAGCTGTAGCTTTGGAATCCGCTGCCCCACTTACACATACCAAAACTCGCAAAATCAACAGACAGCCCTGGCACACCAGCCTGACCAAAGAGCTGAGGCGAGCTTCCAGGGCTGCTGAGCGCAGATGGAAAAGATCCCACTCCAACGAGCACTTCATCGCATTCAAACAGTCCCTCACTACTTTCAAGACCACACTCGCCACAGCTAAACAAACCTACTTCTCATCTCTCATATCCTCCCTGTCTCGCAACCCTAAACAGTTATTCAACACCTTCAATTCTCTCCTCCGCCCCCCAGCACCTCCTCCCTCCCCACTCATCTCAGCTGAAGACTTTGCCTCATTTTTCAAGCAGAAAATTGATAACATCAGGGACAGTTTTGGTCAACAACCCCCAGAGCCCTTCCTCCCGACTTCCCAGCCCTCCACCTTCAAAACCAACTTCTCCACCATTACAGAAGATCGACTCTCCACTCTACTCTCAAGATCACATCTCACCACCTGTGCACTCGACCCGATCCCATCCCACTTCATCCCAAACCTCACCACAGTCTTCATCCCAACCCTAACCCATCTCTTCAACCTATCACTAACAACTGGTGTTTCCCCTCAAGCTTTAAACATGCCTCCATCACACCTATCCTCAAAAAGCCCTCTCTTGACCCATCCTCTGTATCTAGCTATCGCCCTATATCACTTCTCCCATACGCCTCCAAGCTACTGGAACAACACGTCTACCTTGAACTGTCCTCCCATCTCTCTTCTTGCTCCCTCTTCGACCGCTTACAATCTGGCTTCCGGTCACACCACTCCACTGAAACAGCCCTTACTAAGGTCACCAATGACCTCTTAACTGCCAAGAGCAAGCGACACTACTCTGTCCTCCTCCTCCTGGACCTGTCGGCTGCCTTTGACACAGTGGACCATTCCCTATTATTACAGACCCTCTCATCCCTCGGCATCACAGACTTGGCCCTCTCCTGGATCTCATCATACCTAACAGACCGGACATTCAGCGTCTCCCACTCACACAACACCTCCTCACCTCGCCCCCTATCTGTCGGAGTCCCACAAGGTTCAGTCCTTGGGCCCCTGCTGTTCTCTATTTACACCTTTGGCCTGGGACAGCTCATAGAATCTCATGGCTTTCAGTATCATCTTTATGCTGATGACACACAGATCTACTTCTCTGGACCAGATATCACCTCCCTACTAACCAGAATCCCTCAATGTCTGTCCACTATTTCATCCTTCTTCTCCACTAGATATCTGAAACTCAACATGGACAAAACAGAATTCATCATCTTTCCCCCATCTCACGCGACCCCCCCTACGAACCTATCAATTACAGTAAATGACTGCCCACTCTCCCCAGTCCCACAAGCTCGCTGCCTCGGAGTAATCCTTGACGCTGATCTCTCCTTCAAACCACATATCCAAACCCTTTCCACTTCATGCCGACTTCAACTCAAAAATATTTCACGCATCCGTTCATTCCTCACCCAAGAATCTGCAAAAACCCTAGTCCATGCCCTCATCATCTCTCGCCTTGACTACTGCAACCTCATGCTCTGTGGCCTCCCCTCAAACACTCTCGCACCCCTCCAATCTATTCTAAACTCTGCTGCCCGACTAATCCACCTGTCCCCCCGCTATTCCCCAGCTTCTCCCCTCTGTCAATCCCTTCACTGGCTCCCAATTGCCCAGAGACTCCATTACAAAACCCTAACCATGACATACAAAGCCATCCACAACTTGTCTCCTCCATACATCTGTGACCTCGTCTCCCGGTACTTTCCTGCACGCAACCTCCGATCCTCACAAGATCTCCTTCTCTACTCCCCTCTTATCTCCTCTTCCCACAATCGCATACAAGATTTCTCTCGCGCATCACCCCTACTCTGGAACTCTCTACCACATCATATCAGACTCTCACCTACCATCGAAACCTTCAAAAAGAGCCTGAAGACCCACCTCTTCCGACAAGCCTATAACCTGCAGTAACCACCGATCGACCAAACCGCTGCACGACCAGCTCTACCCTCGCCTACTGTATTACCACCCATCCCTTGAAGATTGTGAGCCCTCGCGGGCAGGGTCCTCTCTCCTCCTGTACCAGTTATGACTTGTATTGTTTAAGATTATTGTACTTGTTTTTATGTATACCCCTCCTCACATGTAAAGCGCCATGGAATAAATGGCGCTATAACAATAAATAATAATAATAAAATAATAATAATAATAATAGCATTTGGGCGTCTGTGCTCTCAAATTCTCAAATGCCAGGGTTGAATTTGAGTCCCGGTCTGACCCTGGAGGCTGTCCATTAATGTACTACCCTTTAACCCTCTCATGACTAAGTCTTCGCACAGGGAAGAATTTCACTTTTTCTGTGTAGTGGCTTTCAAAAATACTTGTTTTTTTGGGAAGGGGGAAGTGTATACATTTTCAAGAGTTGTGCTTCACTACTTAAAATTTCCTGCAAATTTGGAAACGACATGTTAGAGTCACTGTTTCTTAGCAATTCAGACTCTTCGTAAGGATGACTAATCTATTTTAAAAGGAAGTTGTTAATATGATGGAAGGAATGTGCTGCATGATGGCGTTCTGAAATATAACCGCATACCCTGCTCCATGAAGACCCCTCACCCCCGTCCATCCGGTATAGATGTTTCTCTGTGTGTTGGAGTGAGCTCACTGCATGTTGAAGATTTTCAAACCAGTCACATTAAATCGTCTTTTCAAAGGATTTTTTTTTCTCCTTGGATGGTAGTGGGACGGCCAGAGCTTGGTACGAAGAGGATGAAATTGCAAATCGCAGGCATGTGATCAGATTAGTGGTTCAATCTCATGTTTAAGGGGCAGAAAAAAATCTCAGTGTTTTAAACAAGGGGCTTATTACTGCAGTCTAATAGCTGATACTCATTCAGAATGCGCAAACCAACATAGTCCACCCTTCTCAATTATTTCTTATACCTTACAAATCCCCATCAGTTTTACTGTTTATGGTTGTAAAGCTTTGCAGTCTTCACATTCCTTTAAGTGTCGATTCTGAAAGCAAATTAGCACAACATACTGTATATCATTTCATCATTTTGTGTAACTTTCTTATAGATATTTTTTCTATTATTTTCACCATCCAAAAAACTTTAGGAAACTACTAAAAAAATACTTAAAGTTATGCTCAATCACTTCCTGTAGTTTGAGACCCTTAAATTTAAAGGTACAACATACCGGTATATGGCTAATGTGTGGTTATAAAAAATCCCCATAGGGAATCCTTTCTTGATTATGTGCAAAAAACTGACCTTCTTTTAGTCATTGCTGGGATCTACTGAAAGAGAAATGGGTCACCCTCCCAGGGCTGTGGGGTACTCGGTACCGGGCCGGTGTCAGTGGGATGTGTCACGGCAGCAGTGACCCGGACCGCGGCCCTGGGCGCCCAAATCAATGGTGGTCTGTGATATAGTTTATGTGATGAAATAGTTTGTGATGCCACCTGTGGTGTTTAGCAAGCGAGATGTTAAGCCAACGCTGTGTGCAGATCCTCTGGGGCTGATGGTGTGTTGCAGCATAGATGGTGTAGCTCCCCACAGGAGAAGCTGTAACCCCAGGGCAGTGTTTAGGCGCAGGCGGTGTGAGGAATGCTGGTACCCAGATGTAGCAGTGCTGACGGTGTTGGCGTACAAAGGAGTGGAAGACACCAGGGCTTGCAGTTCCAAAGCTTTACTCACAGTCCGTGGAACACACTGGTGCCTGCCTCCGTAGTGTGTCCTCCGGGGCAGAGACTCAATCAACCTCCCGGGCAAGTCAGGATTCTCCTCTCCAACATTCTGCCAACATGTACCTTTCCTGAACGACTCCTCTATTGCACCTTTTAGTGTGAAGAGCTCCAGTACCGTGGTACTCTGAAGTTCCTCCTGTCAGATGTTCCTAACAACTCTCCTTGTACGGCAGACAGCTGTAGCGTACTTTGGGGACTCCCTTTATCCTGAGTCCCGACTCTCCATACAGATGCTGTTGTGACCCAAGTCTTGGGTGGTAGTAGTGCATTTACAGCCAACTACTCCACCGGTGTCTGCTGCAGAACCATGTGTCCATACAACCTCGGGGACCGGGCCCCGGCATTGCGCTGAGAACCTATAGGCAGAGTTCCTCTTCCAACCCACAACTCCTCTCTGTTCTCCTACTCCTTCATTCCGCGCTGTTCCTTCTCTCTCTTATGGAAGCTTAGGTTGCAGTTCTACGTCTTTCGCCTTCTGTTCCTTTCCCGTGCCAGCTGGCTCAGGTCACTGAGGCGGCTGCAGCACTCCTTCCTCCATCCTTCCTTCTAGCGATCCGTCCTCAGTCTCTCCTGTCTGACTGACCCTCTAGACTCCACTCCTCTGACCCACTGTCAGACTGACTTCTCTGACTGATCTGTAATTCTAAACTTTCCCACTCTTTTATATCTAACTCCACCCACCTCCCAGCACATCTCGTGTTACGAAGCAAGAACCCATGAAAGGTCCTCTGCTATCCTCTAAGCATGGAGCCGCAATCTGGTCCATTGCTGAACTATCCTGTGTGTGGGTGCAAGTGTTGGAGTGTGGAAAGGAGTTCCCACCTTACCTAGGTGGTGGGGCACTACACCTTAGTAGAAGGTGCAGTACCTCTGTGACGACTGAGCCTCAGGGGCGCCACATACCCCCCCATTAAATACAGCACGTCCATGGGCTGCAAGATAGCAAAATAGACAGCAAGGAAACATACAAAAATTTTGTAATGCATAACAAACTTTTCTTATACTAATCTTCCTAGTATAGGAGGTACTCATC
Organism: Dendrobates tinctorius; assembly: GCF_039654945.1. Lineage (NCBI taxonomy): Eukaryota > Metazoa > Chordata > Amphibia > Anura > Dendrobatidae > Dendrobates > Dendrobates tinctorius. The sequence continues at coordinate 64,202,945 of NW_027361687.1, forward strand.
TTAAACGTTACAAACAATTCTATCTTAAATTTGATCTAAATTTTTAATTCTAAGTGCAAGTCTCAAGTCAAAGTGCTATTGTCTGTAACACTCCTTCCTCTCTCTCCTCTCCTAGGGAGCTCGTTCCACCAAGACCAGTCCTCAGCCTCTCCTGACTGACTGTCTTCCTCCGCCTTGACCTCCCGTCAGACTGATCTGTAATTCTAAACTTTCCCACTCTTTTATATCTAACTCCACCCACCACCCAGCACATCTCGTGTTACAAAGCAAGGACCCACGAAAGATGCTCTGCTATCCTCTAAGCATGGAGCCACAATCTGTTCCATTGCTGAACTATCCTGTTTGTGGGTGCAGGTGTTGGAGTGTGGAAAGGAGTTCCCAACTTACCTAGGTGGTGGGGCACTACACCTTAGGAGAAGGTGCAGTACCTCTGTGGCGACTGAGCCTCAGGGGCGCCACAGAAACTTTTGCAGACGTGCCAGTGGTGGCTTTTTCAATATTTTTTCCCAATAATTATGTGACAATGGAGGTCTCATAAGTTTGAATATCCAGTGTTGGTTGTTTTCCTTGGTACTTATGGTCTGAACCCATTCGGATCCAGCAGGGAAACTATTCCTTTAAAAGGGTATGAGTGGAACTCTTGACTCCTTGTCTTAAGGATAGGTCATCAATATCACTTTGGCGCTGATTGGAGGTTAGCAAATTAAATCTAGGCTATATGGGATTTTACATAAGATTTTGATTCATCAAATAACAGTTTTTAGTCATTTACTTTGGGCTGGTCGCCATTTTGCTGGATTTTATACGTCTAGAAAGGATTTAAAAATATATACTATCAGAGCCTTTACTTGCAGCACTGCTCCAGTCCGATTGTCTTCCTCTGTCCAGTCACTCATTTAAGGTATCTTAAGGCCTCCAAAGCATCACATCTTCGGTGCCTCTGGCGTTGACTTGGACATACAATAGCATGACATTGCTGTGAGATGCACAATACAATGTCCTCATGTGAGATCTTATGTATATCGCACTGCAATGTCATGATGTCATACGGCCTTTGAAGGGATCTCACCGGTGACTAGACAGAGGACGACAATCCTGGAGCTAGGCTGCACGGCAGGACAGATGAGTATATTGTTTTCATTTTGTCTGATTTGTGTTTATAATGCTCTAGGATCTGGAGAAACCTCTGGGCATAAAATTCATATTTGATTCCATCAAAAAATTTTGATGCAAACCAAATTTCCTAGTCTTATTACAATGATTCTGCAGCCAATGGAAATTTGTGGTGTACTGAGCCGCTACACCAGATGAAGCTCTATCCACTGTATAGTGGCCATTCTCAGTCCTTCAGCTTGGTATGGCAACTACATTGAGAATTTCTATCGGCTGTGGCTCCAAATATCAAATGAGTGTTGTGTGTGCCCCTTTTTTTTATAATTCCACTTTTTGTAAAATATCAATGATGGAGGGGTCTATGAACTAAGGCTCACATGGTGATATGAGTTTACAACTCAATTTTTTCATTAATAAAAAAATCAACTTACAAATAAAAAACTATAAAAAGGAAACATAAGGGACTTTATTAATAGTTATTGATGAAGGAGTCTAAAAACTAGACCCCACATGGAGATGTGAGTTTGCGTCTTAATTTTTTAAAATAAATTAATAAATTAAAAAACTAACAAAATGTAAAAAATTTGATAATCCATTTAAAACACATGATATATTTTATTAATAGCTATTTATTGAATAATTAAATGACTTATTTTTTACTTGTAATTTTTGGGTAAAAATATATAAGGAACGACGAAGGAATAAAAAAAGAAAAGAACAAGAAAATCTGAGGTGGGAAAATGGAGACGTCTTCGAAAGTTTCCGGTTGTTCTGAGTTGGAACAATCCCGTCTGCATTAGAATGGTGTTTGTCTACATTGTCCGGCCTGTACTCAATTGAATACTAATTTAACCCCATGAAAAACAGTTGTGAACTTGTTTCTTCATGTCTGGTACCCCGAAAATCCTTCCGTCATTCCTATCAGTTTCTACACCGCAGTCATTAGCCATTCATTTGGTCTCGGTAATAAGGGCAGACACCTATTCTTCATCTATTTTTTTTTCATTTCGTATTTACAGTTTGACAGAGAAACAGTATCCTTTACAAGTTTCTCTAGAAGCTTTAATCGTCGGGATAATGGGGGCTGTCTAGAGATGAATGGGATCTAGAGGACAGATTGATCTGCAGTCGCAGGCTGGTAGTAATTTATTTATGTCTACCCTTGTCAGGCACAGAATAGAAGGCAGATCAGTATGCAGAGAGGAATCTGGCCCATCTGAAAGCCCCAAGCTGAACAGAGAATTGAGCAAAATACCCCCAGACTTTAATTTTGTCAGGTGCCCGTGAACCAGAGCAAGCTGGGTGAGACATTCCCAGGCCCTGCTTCCAATCACAGAGGCCAAGTTCGGCCTAGTCTTCTGGGACAAGGCCTATGCCTTCGCTCCAGATGGGCCTACTTAGGATTTCCACACCCTCTGCATAGCGACGGCATACTGAGGGCGTCACATAGCAACCTTACAGTAGACACACCACAGCGGGGGTCTGGGAAATGAGAACAATGCTTCGAAGAGGTGAGGGGATAAACTGTAAATACTGACATAAACATATAGATTTGTTTGTATATATTTGTATATACGAGTATATATTTACATACACAGGTATGTATATGTGTATGAATGTGTGTATGTATATATATATATATATATATATATATATATATATATACAGAAGAAAAAAGTACCGAGATGACGGTCAATAATGATAAAGTAAATAATTTATTATTTAATGCATAGATATACAGTGGTGACGCACTGATATTAAATGAGGATGCATATCAAAATATTGGACACTGAGAAATAGCAAAATCAGTGTATGCCTATAGCATTATAATATATTGCTGCACAAAAAAATCAAGTATAAATCATATTTGTGACATGCAGAGTTTACCGTACATCGCATGACATATACATAATAATGAGACTCCACAATAGTTTTACGGAGTCATGAAGAAAAATACAGGTGCTTCTCACAAAATTAGAATCTCATCATAAAGTTAATTTATTTCAGTTCTTCAATACAAAAAGGTAAACTCATATATTATGTAGAGTCATTACAGACAGAGTGATCTATTTCACGTGTTTATTTCTGTTAATGTTGATGATTATGACTTACAGCCAATGAAAACTCAAAAGTCATTATCTCAGTAAATTAGAATACTTTATAACACCAGCTTGAAAAAATGATTTTAAAATCAGAAATATTGGCCTACTGAAATGTATGTTCAGTAAATGCACACAATACTTGGTCGGGGCTCCTTTGGCATTAATTACTGCATCAATGCGGCATGGCATGGAGACAATCAATCTATGGCACTGCTGAGGTGTTATGGAAGCCCAGGTTGCGTTGATAGCAGCCTTCAGCTCATCTGCATTGTTGGGTCTGGTGTCTCTCATCTTCTTCTTTACAATACCCCATAGATTCTCTATGGGGTTAACGTCAGACGAGCTTGCTGACAAACCAAGCATAGTGATACTGGTGTTTTTTTTTAAACCAGGTATTGGTACTTACTGAAATAAATTAACTTTTTGATTATGTTTAGTGATGAGCAAATATGCTCGCCACTACTCAGCATTCGCCCGAGTATCGCTATACTCGCGGTACTCAGTGAGCACCGAGCATTTCTGGGATTATTCGGTGGGAGCTCAGGTCTCCGCCCTGCAATTTTGGCGCTCATTAGAGTGCCAATCAACATGCAGGGATTGTCTGCCATGCACTGTAATGCAGCAGCCATCTTTGTTGTGGTATTACAGTGATTGGCTGGCCACACAGCATCATCAGGTCTATAAGAGACCTGCCACTGCCCTGCTCGTCATAGTCACGTCCGGAATTAGACAGTGTAGGGAGAGCTGCTGCGAAGTGGATCTGCCCATGGCTAATGAAATGAACGAGTTGTTCAACAGATTTACCAAAACATGTGCTGCGTCATCAGGAATGAGGGATGGAGCTGAGGAACGATGGGCAACATTGACTTTGGGTGATGAACTTTCTGCTTTCACTGTATCCCCAAGCGATGTCAGGTTACAGTTTCGTAAACTTGTCATTGGCAAAGCAACTGGGCCTGATAGCCTCAGTCCACGTGTCCTAAAAGTGTGTGCAAACCAACTGTGTAATGTCTTTCAGCTCCTGATTAACAGGAGCCTACAATCTCAGAGAATACCAGTGCTGTGGAAGACCACCTGCCTGGTTCCGGTTCCCAAGATCACCTTTCCAACTTCCCTACATGACTATCGTCCAGTGGCCTTAACATCTCACGCAATGAGGTCGTTGGAGAGAATAGTGCTTGCCTACTTGTGCCCGAGGGTGAGGGCCTACACTGACCCCCTGCAGTTTGCATACCAGCAGAGATTGGGGGTGGATGATGCTGTAGTGTCTCTGCTACATACAATTCATCCATCCTTGGACAATGATGGAACTGCAGTGCGCGCCATGTTCTTTGACTTCTCTAGTGTTTCAATACCTTACAGCCGCTCTTATTACGAAATAAGATGACTGATATGGCAGTGGATGAGGGGATGGAGAACTGGATAAGCGACTACCTGACGGACAGGCCACAGTTTGTAAGGATGGGAGAGGTGGTATCTGGCAGTGTACGGAGCAGGGTGGGAGCCCCTCAGGGTACAGTGCTGTCACCTTTCCTCTTCAATTTGTATACAGCTGACTTTCAGTATAAATCCGATCTCTGTCACCTCCAAAAATTCTCAGATGACTCCATGATTGTAGGGGGAATTGTGGAGGACTGGGGTGAGGAAGAATATAGAAGGGTGGTTTCTGACATTGTAGATTGGTGCCAGACTAACTGTCTAGAACTAAATGTAAAGAAAACCAAGGAAATGGTGGTGAGTTATAGAAGGAAAAAGGATGAGTACTTACCGATCACTATTGCTGGCCAGGAGGTGGATATGGTTGAGAGCTACAAAAATTTGGGTTTTCACCTTGACAGCAAACTTGATTGGAGGTGTCATACAGAGAAGGTTCACAAGAAGAGAATGAGCAGACTGTACTTTCTGCAGAAGTTCAGGTCGTTCAATGTGTGCAGTAAAATGCTGGAAATGTTCTACCAGTCCGTTGCAGCAAGCGCCATCTTTTTTTCTATCATTTGCTGGGGCAGCAGTGTGTGAGTAGCTGACCCTAATAAGCTCAACAAACTTATCAAGAAGGCAAGTGCCGTTGTTGGCCTCCATCTTGACTCTTTTGAGGAGGTAGTGGAGGATAGGATTCAAAAGAAGTGCAGGGCTATAATGAACAATAATACACACCCACTATATGAGCAGTTCTTGAATCAGAAGAGCACATTCAGCAGCCATCTAATCCTATTAAGGTGCAAGAAGGAGAAATTTAGGAAATCGTTTGTGCCTACTGCTATGGGGATGTATAACAATTCACTAAGGGTGAAAGATGGCTATAACCTAGGGCTGGCGCACTAATGGAAATGATCAGAGATTTGTGTACCTTTGTGTGTTACGTATTGTGGTTAGTCATGTGCAAGATGTGTCTAGTAATTACTCTATGTAATGCTGTTTCTAATGTAGTAATGCTGTTCATAATGTTTTGTTTTTAAATCTGTTGCAACGCTGCTGTGATACCATAATTTCCCTCTGGATCAATAAAGTGTATCATATCGTATCGTGTCGTAGATAGGGACAGCCCCGCCCCGCCTCCACCTTTCAAATTGTCCACAGTCCCACCACCCTCTCTTGGAAAAACTCCACTTCTCACCAATCACACATTAACAGTTCCCATCACCAGATCACACACATAGCCAGCAGCTCTTTTTCTGGACAAAAGATTTTTTAAATCCACCACCACAAGGTAGACTCTTTTTGCCGGGCCCTACTCTACTCTACTCTAACCTATTAAACATTTGTTACAATATCCAATACAATTTATGTATATTTTTATTTATTTTTCAATTTTTAAATGACCAATAATATCACATCCAAAAGGGACAAATACCACCGCACCATGTCCAGACCACATATTACCACCACATACTGACCTATAATACCACATACAAGGAACAAATACAGCTACACCATGACTAGACCACATATTATCACCACATGGTGACTGGATACTATAATACTGATCAGTAATAAAAAAACACAATACTATCACCATAAGTGCCATTATGCACATTAGATCTGTACTTAGCATGCAGTGTCAGTGCACAGGTAATACAGTGATCACCAGTGACATTATACACAGGACCTCTGTATATAGTGCCAGTGTACAGATAATACAGTGATCACTGTTGACATTGTACCCAGGAACTCTGTATATAATGTACAGTGTCAGTGCACATGTAATACAGTAATCACTGGTGACATTGTACACTCTGTATACAGTGTAAAGTGTCAGTGTACAGGTAACACACTGACTAACCAGTGATGTCGCTAGGTGAAATCCTTTATCTTTGCTTTTCATCTTTCATCCAGCACAGAACGCCATCACGTCTTCCATCCAGGGCTCGTCTCTGCAGGAAATAACAGTTATCTAGAGCTCCACTTGCAGAGCACATTAATTTTTTTCCCAACTTCTACACTACACCAAGATGATGAAAAAAAGTCGACAGTGTCACTCTGCACATTAACAGGACCGCCCCCCTATTTAAAGCAGCATCCTCAAAAAAATAAAATAAATACATCATTGCAGTAATAATATCTCTTAATCAGCCCCCATGGTACTAATATCCCCCATCCTGGCCCCGTATATCTCATTTCTGGCTCCAGCCATATGTTCTCCCGTCCTGCCCTCACGAGTATCCATTATGCCCCATATGATCTCCTGATCCTGCCCCATCTGTCCCATGATTCTGCAGCCCCATCTGTCTCCATTCTGCCCCATGATCCTGCACCATGAGTCTCCCATCCTGCCCCTTCCTGTGTTACACATTCTGCCCCCGTGTCTCCAATCCTGCCCCCTATGTCCATTCTGCCCCGACTCCATTCTAACCCCGTGCCTCCATTTTTCCCCCTATATCCATTCTGCCTCTGTGCATCCATTCTGCCCTCTTGTGTCCATTCTGCCCTCCTGTGTTCATTCTGCCCCACTGTGTCCATTCTGCCCCACTGTGTCCATTCTGCCCCTGTCTCCATTTTGCCCCCTGTGTCCATTCTGCCCTCCTGTGTCCATTCTGCCCTCTTGTGTCCATTCTGCCCTGTGCCTCCATTTTGCCTCCTGTGTCCATTCTGCCCTCCTGTGTCTATTCCGCCCCTTTGTTTCCATTCTGCCCCCGTGCCTCCATTTTGCCCCCTGTGTCCATTCTGCCTTCCTGTGTCAATTCTGCCCTCCAGTGTCTATTCTGCCCTCCAGTGTCCATTCTACCCCCTGTGTCCATTCTTCCCTCCTGTGTCCATTCTGCCCTCCTGTGTCCATTTGACCCCGTGCCTCCATTTTGCCCCCTGCGTCCATTCTGCCCTCCTGTGTCCATTCTGCCCTCGTGCCTCCATTTTGCCCCCCTGTGTTCATTCTGCCCTCCTGTGTCTATTGTGCCCTCCTGTGTCCATTCTACCCCCCTGTGTCCATTCTGCCCCACTGTGTCCATCCTGCTCCCATGCCTCCATTTTGCCACCTGTGTCCATTCTGCCCTCCTGTGTCCATTCTGCCCTCCTGTGTCCATTCTACTCCCCTGTGTCCATTCTGCCCTCCTGTGTCCATTCTGCCCTCTTGTGTCCATTCGGCCCTCCTGTATCCATTCTACCCCCCCTGTATCCATTCTACCCTGTGTCCATTCTACCCCCTGTGTCCATTCTGCCCCCTGTGTCCATTCTGCCCCGTGCCTCCATTCTGCCCTCCTGTGTCCATTCTGCCCCCCTGTGAACATTCTGCCCTCCTGTGTCCATTCTGCCCCCCCTGTATCCATTCTGCCTTCCTGTTTCCATTCTGCCCCCCCTTTGTCCATTCTGCCCTCCTGTGTCCATTCTGCCCCATGTCCATTATTCCCCGTGTCCATTCTGCCCCCTGTGTCCATTCTGCCCTCCTGTATCCATTCTACCCCCTGTGTCCATTCTTCCCTCCTGTGTCCATTCTTCCCTCCTGTGTCCATTCTGCCCTCCTGTGTCCATTCAGCCCCCGTGCCTCCATTTTGCCCCTTGTGTCCATTCTGCCCTCCTGTGTCTATTGTGCCCTCCTGTGTCCATTCTACCCCCCTGTGTCCATTCTGCCCCACTGTGTCCATCCTGCTCCCATGCCTCCATTTTGCCGCCTGTGTCCATTCTGCCTTCCTGTGTCCATTCTGCCCTCCTGTGTCCATTCTACTCCCCTGTGTCCATCCTGCCCTCCTGTGTCCATTCTGCCCCCTGTGTCCATTCTGCCCTTGGTCGATTCTACCCCCTGTGTCCATTCTACCCCCCTGTGTCCATTCTTCCCCCTGTGTCCATTCTGCCCCGTGCCTCCATTCTGCCCCGTGCCTCCATTCTGCCCTCCTGTGTCCATTCTGCCCCCTGTGTCCATTCTGCCCTCCGGTGTCCATTCTGCCCCCTGTGTCCATTCTGCCCTCCGGTGTCCATTCTGCCCACCTGTGTCCATTCTGCCCTCCTGTTTCCATTCTGCCCCCCCTTGTCCATTCTGCCCTCCTGTGTCCAATCTGCCCCGTGTCCATTCTGCCCCCTGTGTCCTTTCTGCCCCCTGCCTCCATTCTGCTCTCCTGTGTCCATTCTGCCCCCTGCCTCCATTCTGCCCTCCTGTGTCCATTCTGCCCCCATGCCTCCATTTTGCCCCCTGTGTCATCCATTCTGCCCCCCGTGTTGTCCATTCTGCCCCCCCTGTGTCCATTCTGCCCCCAGCTTGCCGCTTTCAATAAAAATAAAAAATAAAAAAAACACTTTCTCCTTACATGGTCACGGTCCTGTAGCGAAGATCTATCAACTCCATTGTAGCGCGCACTGCCGGCGACTGACAATGACGTCAGACGCCGGTGCGTGCACACTGACGTCAGCTGCCAGCCTCCAATTGGCTGGCAGCTTTAACTATTAATAATGACAAAGTTTCCAGCTTCCAAATATACAAAAATCTATTCAAGGCATAAGAACAAGGATAAATGGACATGCCCCATCATAGCGGAAAGACACAGCAACGTGTATCGAACAATATGTTCTTTTTCAAGCTGCACGGCAATAGAGTAACTGAGCCTATGTCTCAGACGAAGGTTCAGTTATTTGATGGGCAGTGGGGCCCGATGGGTGAAAGTGACGGGGTCCAATGCGGGCCCCCTCTGCCCACCGGGCCCCATACTCCAGACAGGGCAGTAAAGCCCTGATGGCGGCCCTGCCCGCATCAGCAGGGGTATCAAAACAGCCTTACCACAACCAGCATGATCAGACACATGGCAGAAAAGCAGCCGACTTTGTGGGCCAAACCCCAGGCTCCAGGAACAGTGTCTGTGAGTGAAAACACTGCTTCTTCCACTGTTGTGCATGTAAGCCAATCCCCTGTCCACAGAGCATATAAAGATGCCTCCTGCCCTGCACCTTCATTGCCCACACTCAAATACCACCATCATCAATCATGTCCACATCCTTGTCCCAGCGCAGTCTTCAGTTGTACCCTAGTCATTGGATGCAAGCGTAAATACGCAGCCAACACCCCACAGGCAGCAGTACTAAATTCACACATTTCTTGTCTGCTTGCGGTCAAAATGTTGCCTTTTAGGATTGTGGAGATGGAAGCTTTCCACAACCTGATGGCGGCGGCCGTCCCAAGGTACTCGGTCCTCAGCTACCGCCATTTCTCCCGGCGTGCCGTCACCGCATTACACAAGCACGTGTTCCTTAACATTACCCATGCCCTGAACAATGCGCTTACTGGGAAAGTCCAGCTAACCACAGACACGTGGCCAAGTGCTTGTGGGCAGGGATGTTACATCTCGCTAACGGCACACTGGGTTAACTTAGAGGAAGCCGGGACCCAGACGGACCTTGGAATGGAAAATGTCCTCCCGACGTCGAGGATTGCGGGCCCTATATCAATCAGGGTTGCACCCACAGTCTACAGCTCCTGCACCACCTCCTCCTCCTCCTCTTCAGCCTCCATCTCTGAAATGAGCACAAGAGTCACAAGCTGGAAGCACTGCAGCACTGCCTCAGCCAAGCGTCAAAAGGCTGTACTGAAGCTAATATGCTTAGGTGACAAACCGCACAATGCTGAAGAGTTGTGGACAGCTCTGAAAGAGCAGGCAGATGTGTGGCTGACACCGCTGAACCTACAGCCAGGCATGGTTGTGTGTGACAATGGCCAGAACCTGGTAGCGGCTCTGAGGCAAGGCGAGCTCACACACGTACCAGGCCTGGCCCATGTGCTTAACCTCATGTTCAATGTTTTCTCAAAAGCTATCCAGAGCTGCTGGATATGCTTGTGAAAGTACGCTGCCTGTGTGCCAATTTTCAAGTCAGCTCCAGCTTCCACCACTCTTGCCGTGCTTCAGCAGCATTTGCAGCTTCCAGCTCACCGACTGGGGTGTGATGTCCCCACGCAATGGAACTCTACACTGCATATGTTGGAAAGGATTTGTGAGCAGAAGAGGGCAGTTGTTGACTACCAGCATCAACAAGGCTGTCGTCATTCAGATCAGACTCCACACATTAGACCTCAGGAGTGTACATGGATGTCAGACATACAGTATGTACCAGCCTCCAAATTTTGAGGAATCCACCAACATGGTGAGCGGTGATGACGCCATAATTAGCATCACCATCCCACTTCTCTGCATTCTGAAAAGCTCTCTGCTCACAATGAAATAGGATGCATTGCAGGTGGAGCACGAGGACATGAGCAAGGAAGCATACAGAGTAATTACACCCATCCCAGCCTCATGTCATACCAGTGTGGATTGGTTGACAATGAGGAAGAGGAGGAGGAAGAACAGGAGGTATTTTCATGTGCTATAGACGGTACTACAAGCACAACTGTCATACCGTCTGTTGAGTGTGGATGGCCTGATAACAGGGAGGAGGAGGAGGAGGAGGCCAGTCGCCCTGTTGGTGAGGACACGGAAGGCTTGCCTGTTACCAGTCTGGCCCTCATGGCAGACTTTATGTTGCGCTGCCTTTCCCATGATGGTCACATTATGAAAATTTAAGGTGACACATTACTGGTTGGTGACACTTCTAGACCCACGCTACAAGGATAACTTTCAATCTTTTCTTCCAGAAGCTGACAGGTCTATTAAAATGGTGAAGTACCAGAGGGCCCTTGCTGCGGAATTATTAAAAAAATTCCCTCCTGAAAATGCTGGCGGCAGACGTCACAGTTCGTTGGACAACCAAGGAGTACAGGCGAGAGAGACACAACTCCTATCCAGCAGAGGCAGGGGAACACTGGCAAAGTTCTGGGAGAGTTTTTTCAGCCCCTCCCATCACCCTGGCCTAAAGGCATGAGGTAATGTCACAAGGAATGGAATGTTTTAGAAGATGCTGAGGGAGTACTTTGCTGACCGTACCAACCAGGGCCGCCATCAGGGCATTAGTGCCCTGACTGGTGTATGGGGCCCAGTGGGCAGAGGGGTCCCGCATCGGGCCCCATCTCATCTGCTGTCCGGGCCCCTACCAGCAGGCTAAACCGGGCCCTTAGCGGCGCTGCGGTCAATAGATAACAGCTGCCAGTCAATCAGAGGCTGGCAGCTGACGTCAGCCTCAGCACGCACGTCGCCGGCATCTGATGTCACTGTCAGTCACCGGCGAGTGCGCGCTTCAGCTTCGTGGGGTGAGCTTCGCCGCTGGAGTGCGGCCAAGTAAGGAAAAATTTTTTTTTGTTTTTTTATTTTTATTGAAAACGGCAATCCGGGGGGCCTGGGGCAGACTGTGACATGGAGGAAGAATGCAGACATGGGGGCAGAAGGAGACATTAGGGAAGAATGCTGGACATGGCGGCAGATTGCTGGACATGGGGGCAGAATGCTGGACATGAGGGCAGAATGCTGGACATCGGGGCAGAATACAGACATGGGGCAGAATGCAGACATGATGGGGGAATGCAAGACATGATGGGGTCAGAATGCAGACATGGGGGCAGATTGCAAGACATGATGGGGCAGAATGCAAGACATGGGGGCAGGTTGCAAGACATGGGGCAGATTGCAAGACATGGAGGCAGAAGGCAGACATGGGCCAGAATGCAGACATGGGGCAGATTGCAAGATATGGGGGCAGATTGCAAGACATGGGGGCAGAATGCAGACATGGGAGCAGATTGCAAGACCTGATGGGGCAGATTGCAAGACATGATGGGGCAGATTGCAAGAAATGATGGGGCAGAGTGCAAGACATGATGGGGCAAAATGCAAGACATGATGGGGCAGAATGCTGGACATTGGGGCAGAATGCTGGACATGGGGACAGAATGCAGACATGGGGGCAGACTGCAAGGCATGATGGGGGCAGATTGCAGACATGGGGCAGATTGCAGACATGGGGGCAGATTGCAAGACATGAAGGGGGAAGAATGCAAGACATGGGGGCAGATTACAAGACATGGGGTAGAATGCAGACCTGATGGGGGAAGAATGCAAGACATGATGGGGCAGAATGCAGACATGGGGGAGAATGCAGACATGGGGCAGATTGCAAGACATGACAGAAGCAGAATGCAAAACATGGGGGCAGATTGCAAGACATGGGGGCAGAATGCAGACATGGGGGCAGAATGCATTCATGGGGCAGATTGCAAGACATGGGGGCAGATTGCAAGACATGGGGGAAGAATGCAGACATGGGGCAGATTGCAAGAAATGATGAGGGCAGATTGCAAGACATGATGCGGACAGAATGCAGACATGGGGGAGAATGCAAGACATGATGGGGGCAGAATGCAAGACATGATGGGGCAGAATGCGAGACACGGGGGCAGAATGTGAGACACGGGGCAGAATGCGAGACATGAGGCAGAATGTGACAGTGAGACACAGGAGGGGGCAGAATGGACATGGGGCAGAATGTGACAGTGAGACACAGGAGGGGGCAGAATGTGAGGCACAGGGGCAGAATGTAACAGTAAGACACAGGAGGGGGCAGAATATGAGACACAGGAGGGGGCAGGATCGGAGACACATGGTGCAGGATCATGGGGCAGGATGGATATGATGTAGACAGATGGGGAGATCATATGGGGCACAATGGATACTCATGAAGGCGGGATGGGAGAACATATGGCTGAAGCCAGAAATAAGACACACGTGGGCAAAGATGGGGAATATTATAACCATAGGGGCTAATTAAGGGATATTATTACTGCATTGATGTATTTATTTTATTTTTTGAGTATACTGTTTTAAATGGGAGAAGGCCATAATATTGTGTAGAGTGATACTATGTTGCCTTTTTTTCTTCATGTGATGTAATGTCGAAGTTGGGAAAAAAATAAGTAATGTGTTCTGCAAGTGGAGCTTTAGATAACTGTGTTATTTCCTGCAGAGACGAGCCCTGGCTGGAAGAAGTGATGGCGATTTGTGCTGGATAAAAGATGAAAAACAAAGATGAAGGACTTCACCTAGAGACATCACTGGTGAGTTTACTGTGGTACCTAACACTGACACTATACACTGTATACTATATACAGAGCTCCTGTGTATAATGTCATTGATCACTGTATTATCTGTACACAGACACTGCATAATAAGTACAGATCTCCTGTGTATAATGGCACTTATGGTGATAATATTATTTTTTTTATTGCTGATCAGTATTGTAGTATTCAGTCATTATGTGGTTGTAATATGTGGTTGGGACATGGTGTAATGGTATTTGTCCCTTGTATGTGCTATTATTTGGTCACTTCGTGGTGGTAATATGTGGTCTAGTTATGGTGCAGTGGTATTTGTTCCTTGTATGTGATATTATTCGGTCACTGTGGTAGTAATATGTGGTTTGGTCATGGTGTGGCGGTATTTGTTCCTTGTATGTGGTATTATAGGTCACTATGTGGTGGTAATATGTGGTCTGGACATGGTGCAGTGGTATTTGTCCGTTGTATGTGATATTATTGGTCATTTTAAATATTGAAAAATAAATAAAAAAAAAACCTAAATTGTATTGCATATTTTAACAAATATTTAATAGGTTACAGTAGAGTAGAGCTTGGCCAAAAGTGTCTACAGTGTTGTGATGGAGGCTTAAAAAATCTTTTGGCCAAAACAAAAGCTGCCGGCTATATGTGTGATCTGGTGATGAGAACTGTTAATGTGTGATTGGTGAGAAGTGGAGTTTTTCCAAGAGAGAGCGGTGGAACTGCGGACAGTTCGAGGGGTGGAGCCTGGGCGGAGTCTAAAGGGGGCCCTAAAAATTTTGCCAGTATGGGGCTCTGAAATTCCTAGTGGCAGCCCTGGTACCAACTTCCTTAATGATTCCTCTGTGCCTTTTAACCTCTTCGCGACCGCCCACAGTAGATAAACGTTGGCGCTTGCTGGGCTTTGTGCAGCGCCGACGTTTATCTACTGTCGGCGGTTTTGTGCCCCCAGGGACGCCCTCATACCTTATAACGCGGGGAACCCGGTGCACAAAGCATGCTGGGACCCCCGACGTCATCGAGACCTGATTGGTTCAGGTCCTGATGACGTCGCGTCACAGCAGCCAATGAGAGAGCTCGCTGGGAAAGCTGCTTGTTTCCCGGCGATCTCCCTCATTATAACGCGACTTCTCCTCTGAGCTCATGCTGACAGATGAGCAGAGGTGAAGCAGCGTTACTGTGTGACTAGATCGCTGCCTGGCACAGCTGATCGCTGCCTGGCACAGCTGTGTCAGGCAGCGATCTTGTCACACAGTAACGCTGCTTCACCTCTGCTCATCTGTCAGTGTGAGATCAGAGGAGAAGTGGCGTTACTATGTGCCGGGCAGCGATCTTGTCACATAGTAACGCTGCTTCTCCTCTGATCATCTGCCAGTGTGAGATCAGAGGAGAAGTGGCGTTACTATGAGTCAAAAATACAAAAAATAAAAAACATAAAAATAAAAAAAAAGTAAAGAAAAAAAAAGCAGGTAGGCAGGCTAGGGCTAGGTCTAGGGTTAGGGCTAGGGCTAGGGTTAGGGCTAGGGTTAGGGCTAGGGTTAGGGCTAGGGTTAGGGCTAGAGTTAGGGGTGTGTTGGGGTTAGGGTTGGAATTCAAATTGGGGGTTTCCACTGTTTAGGTACATCAGGGGCTGTGTAAATGCAATATGACGCCCGCAGACCATTCCATCAAAGTCTGCATTCCAGAACGTCACTACTTCCCTTCCGAGCCCCACCGTGTGCCCAAACAGTGGTCCCCCCCACATGTGGGGTACCAGCGTACTCAGGACAAATTGGACAACAACTCTTAGGGTCCAATTTCTCCTGTTACCCTTGTGAAAATAAAAATTGGGAGCTAAAAGATCATTTTTGTGGAAAAAAAATGATTTTTTTATTTTCACGGCTCTACATTATAAACTTTAGTGAAACACTTGGGGGTTCAAAGTGCTCACCACACATCTAGATAAGTTCCTTGGGGGGTCTAGTTTCCAAAAAGGGGTCACTTGTGGAGGATTTCCACTGTTTAGGCACATCAGGGGCTCTGTAAATGCAATATGACGCCCGCAGACCATTCCATCAAAGTCTGCATTCCAGAATGTCACTACTTCCCTTCCGAGCCCCACCGTGTGCCCAAACAGTGGTCCCCCCCACATGTGGGGTACCAGCGTACTCAGGACAAATTGGACAACAACTCTTAGGGTCCAATTTCTCCTGTTACCCTTGTGAAAATAAAAATTGGGAGCTAAAAGATCATTTTTGTGGAAAAAAAATGATTTTTTTATTTTCACGGCTCTACATTATAAACTTTAGTGAAACACTTGGGGGTTCAAAGTGCTCACCACACATCTAGATAAGTTCCTTGGGGGGTCTAGTTTCCAAAAAGGGGTCACTTGTGGAGGATTTCCACTGTTTAGGCACATCAGGGGCTCTGTAAATGCAATATGACGCCCGCAGACCATTCCATCAAAGTCTGCATTCCAGAATGTCACTACTTCCCTTCCGAGCCCCACCGTGTGCCCAAACAGTGGTCCCCCCCACATGTGGGGTACCAGCGTACTCAGGACAAATTGGACAACAACTCTTAGGGTCCAATTTCTCCTGTTACCCTTGTGAAAATAAAAATTGGGAGCTAAAAGATCATTTTTGTGGAAAAAAAATGATTTTTTTATTTTCACGGCTCTACATTATAAACTTTAGTGAAACACTTGGGGGTTCAAAGTGCTCACCACACATCTAGATAAGTTCCTTGGGGGGGTCTAGTTTCCAAAAAGGGGTCACTTGTGGAGGATTTCCACTGTTTAGGCACATCAGGGGCTCTGCAAACGCGACATGACACCCGCAGACCATTCCATCAAAGTCTGCATTCCAAAACGTCACTACTTCCCTTCCGAGCCCCCCCGTGTGCCCAAACAGTAGTTTTCTTCCACATATGGGGTACCAGTGTACTCAGGACAAATTGGACAACTTTTGGGGTCCAATTTCTCCTGTTACCCTTGTGAAAATAAAAAATTGGGGGCTAAAAGATCATGTTTGTGGAACAAAAATGATTTTTTATTTTCATGGCTCTACGTTATAAACTTCTGTGAAGCACTTGGGGGTTCAAAGTGCTCACGACACATCTAGATAAGTTCTTTAAGGGGTCTAGTTTCCAAAATGGGGTCACTTGTGGGGGTTTCCACTGTTTAGGCACATTAGGGGCTCTCCAAATGCGACATGGCGTCCTATCTCAATTCCAGCCAATTCTGCATTGAAAAAGTCAAACGGCACTCCTTCCTTTCTGAGCTCTGCCGTGTGCTCAAACAGTGGTTTAGCCCCACATACAGGGTATCGGCGTATTTGGGAGAAATTGCACAAAAAATTTTGTGGTTCATTTTCTGTTTTTACACTTGTGAAAATAAAAAAAATGGTTCTGAAGTAAAATGTTTGTGAAAAAAAGTTAAATGTTTATTTTTTCCTTCCACATTCCATTCATTCATGTGAAGCACCTGAAGGGTTAATAAACTTCTTGAATGTGGTTTTGAGTACATTGAGAGGTGCAGTTTTTAGAATGGTGTCACTTTTGGGTATTTTCTGTCATATTGACCCCCCAAACTCACTTCAAATGTGAGGTGGTCCCTAAAAAAAATGGTGTAAATTTTGTTGTAAAAATGAGAAATCGCTGGTCAACTTTTAACCCTTATAACTTCCTAAAAAAAAAAAATTATGTTTCCAAAATTGTGCAGATGTAAAGTAGACATGTGGGAAATGTTATTTATTAACTATTTTGTGCGATATCACTCTCTGATTTAAGGGCATAAAAATTAAAAGTTTGAAAATTGCAAAATTTTCAACATTTTTGCCAAATTTTGATTTTTTTAACATATAAGCGCAGTTCATATCTAAGAAATTTTACCACTATCCTGAAGTACAATATGTCATGAGAAAACAATGTCAGAATCAGCAGGATCCGTTGAAGCGTTCTAGAGTTATGGCCTCATAAAGTGACACTGGTCAGAATTGAAAAAATTGGCCTGGTCACGAAGGCAAAAACAGGCTCAGGCGCGAAAGGGTTAATCATTGGGTATCCAAGCTGGACACGTGGCATGAACTGGCGTTTTGTCAGTGCGGGTTTTTAGTGCTGCTGGTGGAATTATAACTGATAAGTGCATTCGCCTGTCAACTGAAAATGCAGACAGGCTGACACTTATAAAAATGGACAAGGGCTGGATTGGGCCAGACTTCTCTATACCACCGAATGATAACAGCGAAACATAACCTCAAATACAGTGTCTTTTTTGGGAGGTTTATTCCCATGCACCTCTTCACACCCACACATGCGTATACGCTTCCTGATTTTTGCTATTTTGTATCATCCTTCTCCTTCTCCTCATCCTCAACATCCACCAGACCACCACTACTAGAACATGAGGGTGACCGTGTTGAGTGCTGCTACAGTCACTCTAGTTTGTTGAAAGGGTGTTTATGATGCCTGTCCAAAAATGTAAAAAAATATGTACCCCACAGGTGGAAATGTTTGTCAGTCCATACACTTACTGTATGGGCATTCCAAGTAAAGGAGACTCGCTCTTTTATAAGGGGAACATTTTTTTATGAGGCCTTCCTCCACGTCTCTTTCAAGGGGCATTGGAATGCCTCCTAATTCTTGGCAGGCCTTGCATTCAATGCATAGGCAAAAACTATGGGAGACCCACTTCCTAATAATAGGAACATTGTTTTTAGGAGTCCCACCTCTACGTCTGTTCCAAGGGTTATTGTGATGCATGTAACTTTGGTGCAGGGCAGGCCTTTCATTCAATACATAGGCAAACACTATGGGGGACACACGAGTATTCCAATTTGCTTGACCAGAGCAACGAGCACCCAAGCATTTTAGTGCTCACTCATCACTAATTATATTCTAATTTTGTGAGAAGCACCTGTAGATATTGAATGGTATACACATGAATCTAAAATGTGGCGCCCCCAGGAGTATGGTCACCACAGTGGCCTTGCCTTCCTCCAGGGGAGGGTAATGCCAGGCTTGGAGGCAATGATGGGTCTCTCTTGCAGTCAATCCATGCATGCAACACAGTTCCACTCCAGGCCAGCAGGGGGAACTCTGAACCGGGATTAAGGGGAGGAGTGCTCTCTGAGGGCCAAGAGGAAGCAGTGGTTAGTTAGTCTGCGGAGGGTGAAGTGTGCAGACGTGTAGAGAGAAGCTGGAGGTTGAGCTGGGAAAGGAGAGCTCCCTCACAGTGAGAGCGCATGAACTGGAGCCTGGTCTCCACGGTTGTATGGATACTAACGGTCCTACAACAGATACCAGAGGAGTAGGAGGCTGTAAATGTCCTACTCCCATCTAAGACTTGAGGGCATAACAGCAGCTTGGATAGAGAGCAGGGACTAAGGAGAAAGGAGCCCCCGAGATAGGCTACAGCTGTCTGCCATGCAAGTAAGGTTCTTGAGAACATCTGACAGGAGGAACCTCAGTGTAACTCAGTACTGGGAGTACTTCATTCAAACAAGCGCTAGGAAGGAGACTGCACAGCCCGTCTGCTGAGAGAGAATCCCTGAGTTGCTTCCAGGCTAGCCTGCTCCATTACCATCTGTAATCAGGACCCTGGACTGCAGTTATCAAGTAAAGGTACAGAAATTGCAACCCGCTGTGTCTTGTCTGCTTCCTACCCTTATGGCACTGCTACATCCCCGTGCCAACCACCTCTACACTGCCCTGGGACTATAGCTTCACCTGTGGGGAGCTTTTACATCCTTGCTGCACCCTACCATCAGTCCCAGCGGATCTGCATGCAGCGTCGGCTTAACACCTCCCTTGCCGAGCACCACAGGTGGCGTCACAAACTATTCCAATCCATTAATTACATTCCCCCATCACTTGGGCGCCCAGGGCCACAGACCAGGTTACCGCTGCTGTGACACATTTCCCTGACACCGGCCCGGTACCGAGTACCCCACAGTCCTGGGAGGGCGACCCAAATACATCGTGAGTCAATAATGGAAGGTGTGGGGTATGACTATCCTGGGTACCATCATATTAGTAAACTGCATGTGCAATGAAGTACTTACAAAATGGATAGAATGTAACGCATGAAATCCTTTTATTCACATACAATCATGAAAGAAACCACTGGAGCCATAGTTGGAGGAGGACATGACTTGGGCATGGGTGGACCTTTACTCCTGCAGCTTTTTTGGTATAGTGGTGTAGATTTTAAACACGAGTGATGTTGCTTTCAGAGTAAGAAGCACAGTATGTATGTGCCTGGGGGGTTACTGTGAGAAGGGTGGGGCTTATATAGAACAGGAAAACTGTGTCTCTCCCTCACACAGGATGAACAGGAGGAAGCATTTCCCGCCCTCCCACCCCTGTTTATAATCAATGTCCTAAAACATTTTAATTATTGCTTGTATGATGAATGCTTTATTGTATTTTTGAAATTACCATTGTATATTTTGTTCCAGGGTCAATTTTATCATGGCTATAAAGAGTTAACAGCATTAACCTTCTAAGCCCAAGGGAAGGGCCATCCTTCAGCCATGGTTCCCTAGAGGTTTCCTCCACAGGGGGTTTTTCCTCTCCTGAGCGCTGTAGGATGACTCTTTGTGAGTCGGAGGCTTGCCAAGTTAGTCCCCTTAATGCTTTTGCAGGGACTTCTAGTTTATAAGTTTACTAAAGTGATTTATTAAAAAAAAAAAGGTGTCAAATGTGAATTTATAACCCGTCACAGCTTTGCGGTTTAGGAGTCAGATGGAAGTTGCAGGCAAGTTAAGGTGGACTCATTTTAACTAATAGAGGATGTAAAACCTCATGGTGGTGAACAGGCTCGGCTTTGGTGGCCAGCCTCAAGGATGTTGTAATGGTAACGTCAATCAGGGGCGGGCACAGTGGTTAAGCACAGGAGTGAGGATAATAGGGTCATTGGTGCCCTGAAAGTATACTGGCTCTGCTTGAATGGCAAGCCAGTGCGTGCCGCCCCTTTATGGCTGTCTGTCCTGGTTCTGTATGTCAGACAGCTGGGGATATCACAGTACTTGTGAATCCCAATGTACTAGCACTTCACCTGACTCCTACTGTGATTGCTTTAATCCTGTGATTTAAATAAAGCTGTGGCCATTTTGACAACCAAATTAATGTGTTGTGTATTTATTCTAGTGCCTAGGTTTACTGTAGTTATGGTGGTTTTAACCCCTTAGCGACAGAGCCAGTTTGCAGCTTAATGACCAGGCCAATTTTTACAATTCTGACCACTGTCCCTTTATGAGGTTATAACTCTGGAACGCTTTAATGGATCCCGCTGATTCTGAGATTTTTTTTCATGACATATTGTACTTTATGTTAGTGGTAAAATTTCTTCGATAAGCCTTGTGTTTATTTATGAAAAAAATGGAAATATGGCGAAAATTTTGAAAATTTTGCAATTTTAAAACTTTAAATTTTTATGCCCTTAAATCAGAGAGATGTGTCACAAAAATTTCTTAATAAATAACATTTCCCACATGTCTACTTTACATCACCACAATTTTGGAAGCAAAATTTTTTTTTGTTAGGAAGTTATAAGGGTTCAAATTTGACCAGCGATTTCTCATTTTTACAACAAAATTTACAAAACCATTTTTTTTATGGACCACATCATATTTAAAGTCATTTTGAGGGGTGTACATGACAGAAAATGCCAAAAAGTGGCACCATTCTTAAAACTAGACCCCTCAAGGTGCTCAAAACCACATTCAAGAAGTTTATTAACCCTTTAAGTGCTTCACAGGAACTAAAGCAATGTGGAAGGAAAAAATTAACATTTTACTTTTTTTTGCAAAAAATTTACTTCAGAACCATTTTTTTTATTTTCACAAGTGTTAAAAGAGAAAATCAACCACAAAATTAGTTGTACAATTTCTCCTGAATATGCCAATACCCGATATGTGGGGGATAACCACTTTTTCAGCACACGGCAGAGCTCGCAAGGGATGGAGCGTCGTTTGACTTTTTCAACGCAGAATTGGCTGGAATTCAGATCGGATGCCATGTTGCGTTCGGAGAGCCCTTAATGTGCCTAAACAGTGGAAACCTCCAACAAGTGACCCCATTTTGGAAACTAGACCCCTTAAGGAACTTATCTAGATGTGTGGTGAGCACTTTGAACCTTCAAGTGCTTCACAGAAGTTTATAAGGTAGAGCCGTGAAAATAAGAAATCCATTTTTTTCCACAAAAATGATCTTTTTGCACCCAAATTTTTATTTTTACAAGGGTAACAGGAGAAATCATACCCCCACAGTTGTTGTGCGATTTGTCCTTAGTACACTGATACCCCCTATGTGGGGGGAAACCACTGTTTGGGCGCATGGGAGAGCTTGGAAGGGAAGGAGTGCCATTTTGGAATGCAGACTTTGATGGAATGGTCTGCGGGCATCATGTTGCGTTTGTAGAGCCCCTGATGGGCTTAAACAGTGGAAACCTCCAACAAGTGACCCCATTTTGGAAACTAGACCCATTAAGGAACTTATATAGATGTGTGGTGAGCACTTTGAACCTTCAAATGCTTCACAGAAGTTTATAACATAGAGCCGTGAAAATAAAAAATCCATTTTTTTTCCACAAAAATGATCTTTTCGCCCCCAAATTTTTATTTTTACAAGGGTAACAGGAGAAATCATACCCCCAAAGTTGTTGTACGATTTGTCCTGAGTACGCCGATACTCCATATGTGGGGGGGGGACCACTGTTTGGGCGCATGGGAGAGCTCGGAAGGGAAGGAGTGCCATTTTGGAATGCAGACTTTGATGGAATGGTCTGCGGGCGTCATGTTGCGTTTGCAGAGCCCCTGATGGGCCTAAACAGTGGAAACCCCCCACAAGTGACCTCATTTTGGAAATTGGACCCCCTATGGAACTTATCTAGATGTGTGGTGAGCACTTTGAACCCCCAAACACTTCACAGAAGTTTATAAACGCAGAGCCGTGAATATAAAAAGTCTTTTTTATTTCCACAAGTGATTTTTTAGACCCAATTTTTAGACCCCCAAAGTTGGTAAATAGTGGAAACCCCTCAATTCTTGCTCCAACCCTAACCCCAACTAACCCCTAACCCTAATCCCAACCCTATCCTTAATCCCAACCCTAATCCTAATTCTAACCCTAATCCTAGTTCGCCCTAACCATAATTCTAACCCTAGCCCTAACCCGAACCCTAACCCTAGCCTTAACCCTAGCCCTAACCCTAGCCCTAACCCTAGCCCAACCCTAACCTTAGTCCTACCCCTAGCCCAGCCCTAACCCTAGCCCAACCCTAACCCTAACCCTAGCCCTAACCCTAGCCCAACCCTAACCCTAACCCTAGCCCAACCCTAACCCTAGCCCTAACCCTAACCCTAATGGAAAACTGAAAAAAAAATATTTTCTTTATTTCCTTATGTTGGCCTGACTAAGGGGGTGATAAACGGGGGGATTATGTACTATTTTGTTTATTTTGATCACGATGATAGTTTATCATCGTGATCAAATTGAATGGAATCTGCCAGCCGGTGCCTGCAGATTCCCGGCAGGCACACTGTGCATGCGCCCGCCATTTTCTCCGGATCCAAGATGGCGGCGCCCACCGGAGGACGTCGGCGGGATGCAGGACCATCGGGAGGGGACAGAGGACCATGGAGAGGTACGGGGGGGATCGGGGACCTTCTTTGTCTCTCCTCTGATGTGCGATCACATCAGAGGAAAGAGAAATTTAATGCACAATCGTGGCTTTTTTTTGTGGTTGTCGTTATAGGGTTAATAACGGCGATCACAAAAGCGGGGTCGGTAAAAACTGACCGATTCATGTTCTCTGGGGTCTCGACTACCCCCGGCAGCCAAGACCCCGGAGAAAATCCGACACTGGGGGTTGCTATTCACTTTCTCCAATTCACGGCGCTGTGGTTTTAGTACAGTTAAATACCACCGTTAAAAGGTGTATCGGCGGTCGCTAAGGGGTTAAGATGGAGTAGGGGTCCATCCCATGTCCATAAGTCATGACATAACTATAGTTTGAATCATGTAAAAACTGTATTACCTTGGTATCTGAATGCTGCAGCCTATGACATGTGTGCACCCCTACATGCTTTTCAAAGAAAAATCAAACTGAAAATTTTGCAGTGGTCTCTTAATTTTTGCCAGAGCTGTATATACGTGTGTGTCTCTCTGTGTGTGTATTTATGAAATCTTAATAAATCAGCATGGACATTTTTACTGAAAACACTTTCTTTGTCTACCTGGAATGCAACAGAGTAAGTAGAAACTCTACAATTGGTGCAAGAAGCACCAGCACGAACCTCGAGGGGGCAGTGTAACAGCTGCAGAGATAATGCATTTTCTGAGTAAAAATCACTGAAGGAGCCAAAGCCAATAATATGGAGGAGTTGATAAAGAAACTGGTACAGGCTAATCTCTAGCAGCAACAACTATGGCAGCAGCAGATGCAGCAACAGCAGCAGCACAGGCAGCAGATGGAACTCCTAGCAAAGGCGATCTGTGGCAGGGCAACCACCGCACCGCTAAGTAAAGGTGATGACTCACACGTGAGGAACATGGTAAGGAGGGCGCTGCAAAAGAAGACACCATGTGATGACGTCAAGACGATCCTGATGTTTTTTTAAAAGGTGGTGGACAGCGCTGCTCATATTTTGCAGAATCTGCCTGCAATGTTGTCCCTCAATCAGGTGAGGGGCCACAGGCATGTCACGTATCAGTGAACGGAGTGCAAATGACGGTCTGATGGACTCATGTAGCTTGATAACCATAGTAAGGGTCATAATTCCTCTTCGGCTGATTCCTGGGAAGATGGTGGGAGTCCATTGTATTCATGAGGACACTAAAGACTACCCTGTGGCCCGAGTGGTCATAGACACAACCTGTGGCACCGAATCCCATGAAGTTGGCCTAGTCAAGGACCTATTACACCCTGTTATAATAGGGCGGGACTTTGCATTGTTTTTGGAATTGTAGAGGATACCTGGTTGTCCGGATGATAGCCAGGTCGCTCTTAAAGAAACCCTGTCACAGGCCACTGCTGATGAGTTTCCCTTTTGTGTGCTTGTTGGCAATGAGGATGAGGCAGCATCCCTGGAGACCAACATCCCTGAGCTGTAGATGTCCAGCGGAAACTTAGGACACACCCAACTCAGAGACTTAACTCTAAAAGGGGGCTTTGATAATGTGTAAGGAGGTGGTGGGGACCCTCATTTGTACCCTCTCTCCTTTATGTCGGTCACGTGTCTTCCATGCAGTGCCCTCATGGTTTGGCTATAAGCCACTCTGTTAATATGATGTATTACTGTTATTCATGTGCTTTGTTTGTATGGCTGATATTGTCTTAATGTTTTACTATTGTGCATTGTAATATACAACATGCATATGTTAGATTAGGGCTAGTAAGAGGTTATCTAAGGGGGCTGGATCAGCAGCCTCAAAGGGACAGGAAGTTCCTGTCTCCCAGTCAGTCTCCCTGTCTCCCAGTCAGTGTCCGGGCAGACACATTGTTTGAAGAAGGCTCAAACAGAGCCGAAACGTCTCACTATTGGCAATTAAAAGATTAAACCTTTTTTTGCACTAAAGAAATGGTGTGCTGCTTCCTCTTTCTTTCTCTCTCTCTCTGTAAAAATATACAGTATATACAGTATATATATATATATAGATAGATAGATAGATAGATAGATAGATAGATATATAGTGTGTCCGTAAAGTCTTGGTACACTTTTGACCAGTCACATGAAAGTATAAAAGTCAGGGAGGGCAGGCGGGAACTTAAAGAATCAGTCAGTGATGAGTCTGTAGTGGTTATATGGGATAGCTACCTAAGGAGCCCTAAAAAATCTGTGCGTGCATGTGCTCGACAATTACACCTAAGCAAGACTACAGTGCATAAGGTGTTAAAGAAACGTCTCTGTTTTATGGGGTACAAATTGAGCTCACATCGAACTGCACTGAATAGGTGTGAATCTGGGAGTTTTTCTTTTATTTGGAGCAGATTTCACATTTCTATCATTTTTTGTTGCTTTCCAATGATTGGTCAAAAGTGCACCATGACTTTACAGACACACTGTGTGTATATATATATATATATATATATATATATATATATAGTAATGTAGCGCTGTCATTCAAGTAGGGGACACTCGCTTGGCAGCCAATAAATCACATCCGGCACAGGTTTCTTAACATAACTCCAACAGTCCATGCGGTTTAATAGGCATCATAAACCAGGAACAGCAACAGCATAGCGTCCGTGACAGAGTTTCACTCTGTTTATCCTGTGGTCACACAGGTGGTGCAATGTCCAGTACACAGGCTCCTCAGCCTCACAGATATCTCTCTCCCCATCAGGGTTTACCTCATGGCTGCTTCTCAGTGCAGACATTCATTCCCTCCAGGGAACTATCAGGCACACGTTGCCATTACTCACAGCCACTTCACACATGTGATGTCAGGCAGGAAGGCAGACTCATCTTCCTGTGGGACCTTCCACAACGGACCAATCGGGTCCCAACATTCACCTCATGTGACCTACCCTGGCCAACTTATATGGTCTGTAGCCATGCCCACTGGGTCACATGGCTATGACCTCATCACAGGTCCTTCAACCACTCATGCACACTTTATAATAGCGTTCTTAAACACACCCCCTGGGTGGGTTTGTAGGTAACTGGTCCGGCCTGTCTCACCAGTTTCCTGGAGACTTCCCAAACACATTGAAACAGCACCTCAGCAGTATCACCTTCTGATCAACACACACACAAGTCTCCATCCCAAGGCCACCCACCTTGAGATACATAGCGGTCATTCAGTATTCTGCCACTCATACTCTCTCCTGGGACATCCACACAGCACCCCCTAGCAGATACAGTGGTCACTACACCACAATATATATATAATGTATACACACACCGTAAGGCAGCTACCGGAAACATAGTTGATGGGGGGTATGTATCACAGAGATGGTTGTCATCTGTGATGTAATCCTGGAGTATTGCTCCAGTGGTCATAGCACTAAGAGGATTGTTTGGTGCATCTGAGCCAGGTTTTCAGGCTGCCTGAGACATGGCTGATCTGGTTGCCCACATACCTCACCTCTGGGTGTGGTTAACATGTTAAAATGCAGTCTATTGTTTGCCACATGGTTGTGTGTGGAGGGAGAAGGCCTCCTGTGTATTATATCCAGACTGAACCAGTGCACTGAATGCATTCCAGCCTGTGTGACCAGGACTGGTGCTCTCCAGAGACTTGATCAAAGGGACTGTTTACTTTGTTTTGCCTGCACTGAAGGCTGTTTATTTTGTATTTGCTTATGGATAGTTTATGAAGCAGCAATAAACCAGCATGGTCATTTAAATGGAAACGCTTCCTGTTCTGCCTCGCTACGCACCCAAATAGTAGCATTCCACAACAGGGGATGAGTATGCTGTTTGTGCAGCAGCTCCAGCAACAGCAGCAGCACCAGCTCCAGCTGCAATCGAAGCAGGACTAGCACCGACAACAGCAGCAGATTGATTTGCTCACAGAGGCGGTTCGTGGCACGGAGAGAGCTCAGAATCAAAGGTCAGTGGACGATTTTTCCATTTGGAAGGCGGTAAGGAGAGCCCTGCAGAAAATTACCCCAGTTGACAACATAGAGGCCTATTTGACAGTTTTTGAAAGGGTCACGGAGCGGGAGAAACTTCCGACAGAGCAATGGGGAGAGATGCTGGCACCATACTATGACTTAGCCTTGCAAGACACTAAGTAATATGGCAAGCTAAAAAGTTAAATTTTGGCACACTTTGGGGTGACGATGAATGTCAGGGCGTAGCTGGTCCATCGCTGGGCGTATCACCATGACAAAACCCCTCGCTCCCAAATGTTTGACCAACTGCACCTGGTCCAAATTGGTTGCAGCCAGAGTACTGTACCCCTGCGCAGCTGGTAGAGCGAGTGGTGATGGGTTGGTTCGTGCATTCCCTTCCAAGGCCAATACAGACTTGGGATTCCCAGGAAGATCCCCAGAACACCCATGAACTGGTCGGACTAGTCGAGAGGTATCAGGGGTCGAGTGTTCTTTGGGAAAGCAGCCCGCCTCATACTGGGGTTCCCAACAGTGGGCGGAGGTCCGAAAGAGGGTGGGGCATCCATAGTCCAAAGGGGCAGGGGGAAGTAATGCTGAAGGTCCCTTCTGGTGACATTATATGCTGGAAATGTCATGGCTCAGGCCATATAGCTACATGCTGCCCCCTGACCTCCGAGCAAATGGACTGTAGCCTGGGATGCCGCTGTACTTACTATGTATATCCGATCTGCAGTGTGAACTGTCTGCCCAGCGAGGGGCCACAAACTTGTCCCATAAAGGTAAATTGTTGGTAAGTAATTGGACCTTTAGACAAGGGGAGTTTGATGACCCTTGTAAGGACTACACTTCCTCTCCAGCTGATCGCTGGGAAGGTTGGCATTCGCTGCATTCCTGGCAATGCTGAAGACTATCTAGTGGCCTGTGTGGACATTGCAATGGCCCTAGGTACTGAGCCCCATGAGATCGGCGTCGTTCAGGACTTATTGTACTCCATTATCATAGGCTGGTACTTTTCCTTGCTTTGGGACCTGTGGTGGAAGGGGACAGGGCTCGGATGCTCAGATAGGAAGTGGGGTGGCTCTAAAGAAGTATTCCCACACCCAGAGTCTGATGGGTTTCCCTTCTGTGTCCTTGTGGGGATGAGGAAGTAGTGTTCCCTGAGGCCGACATTCCTGAGCTAGGGGTGACTGGTGAAAATTTTGGATCCGCCCAACATAGGGAACCTACTCTAAGGGAAGCATTCAAAAATATAACAGTCATAAATGGTATAGCGCAGAAGTCGGGGGCTGACACCAGATTTCCCTATTTTTTGTTGAGTGGGCAGTTATTGTACCAGGTTATGAAAGTGAGGGAGGAAGCTAGTGGAACATTTATTGGTACCAGGAAACTATTGATGGAGGGTGTTGGACATGGCCCATTCACATGTCTTAGGTGGCCATTATGGGGTGGAAAAAAATCAAGAATGGATCATGCAGAGATTCTATTGGCTCGCATGTCACCGAGAAATCTTAAAGTGCCACCTAACTGCCCCCACCTTTCACTTTTGAAGTCCCCTTGTGCCATTACCCATCGTAGAAGTGCCATTTGAAAGAATTGCCATGGACTCAATTTGTCCACTGTTTAAATCGGTTCATGGGCATCAATATATATTGGTCATCCTGGACCATGCAACGCGGTACCCTGAAGCACTTCCCTCAAGGAACTCCTTGGAGAAAAGTATAGCACGCAAGTTGGTCCATGTTTTTTCTCAGACAGAACTACCGAGGGACATCCTGGCTGACCAAAGACCACCCTTTAAGAGTAAGGTGATGACGGAAATGTGTAAGGCCCTGAAAATTCAGGGAACTGAGTAAGGCCCTGATTGGAGCTTTGCAGTAAAATCCAGCACTTGCCTGGATCTTGTGTACAAAAAACTATAGGCAGTCACCAACTTATGAACATCCGACTTACGTCCGACTCATAGTTATAGTTACAAATGTAACGTAAAAAACAAAAAACTTTCAAATTACCTATTTTTTCCACTCTCTGGCTGCCTCGTTGCTCTCCTGCCGTCGTCTGGTCCTCATCTTTCCGCCATTCCATACCGCATATCTGAATTCTTCGCTTTGGGCAAATATTTCTGGCCATGTCCAGTAATGGATGTCAATTTGTGTAGTTAGGTCATAACGTTGTGACATCTAGATGTGCGCCACCACCTTATTATGTGCATTGACCTTTGAAACATGGACGTGGATGAAAGTCCTGAAGATGCCGGATTTGCTGCATGCAATGGTGGAAAGAAGAGTACCAGACAGGGGCCTCAGAGAAGCAGGGCAGCTGGAGAGGTCAGCATTGAGGTATTTTTTTAAATTTTTTTCCATGATGGCCTTGATTGCATATAAATTTGGGTAACTAAAAAATCTACAAGACCTACAGTATATAGTTTGTAAGCCTGAGACTGCCTGCAATATTAAACAGAATTTCTAAACTGTATAGTGAAGATTTATGGGAATTTTGCATTGCCTTTTGCGCATTTTAAATGCTCTGCTATTAGCTCCAGCACTTCCATAATACTGTTTCATACAAACTCCTATGTTTATGATTTATGGTTCAGAGAAGCAACTGAACAAAACAACCCTAAATAATCTCTAGTTACCAACATTGGTATCAGCAATCCAGGGCCAATTTAATCTTGCCCCAATCTAGCCCAAAACCCGCTCCTTGTAGGCGGAGGGGTTTGTCTAAAACTTACCATTTTGGCCCAAGATACAGCAAATTTGCTTAGACTGTTTCTGAAAAATTGAGACAGCCTTGGCAAATTCAAGAAACTTGCCATGGATGATGATCGCACCTATATATTAGCTTTAAGAGTACCCTTTCTATTTATTCTGACATGTGGGAAAGATGGGAAAGACTTATAAGGATAGACTATATGAGCAATTAGCCATGAAGGGTTGATTTGTTGTGGCCAACAAAATTTTCCCCAAAAATGGCTAGCTGTTTTTATACTGTATTTTGGCAGAATGATCTTTTTCTTTGGCTTATTGCCCACTGAAGAATCGTCATTTCTTGGTGGAAAGTCACTCACAATATCACACATAAAAGGCTTAGATACACCAGCTCAGAAAACAGTATCAAACGTAATAGATTTATATACACCAGCTGAGCAGATATTATCATGTAAGGCTTAGATAGAAAGGTTAACACACACTATCACATCTAATAGACTGAGGTACACAAACTCAGCAGACGGTATCGCACACGATAAGCTTAGAAACATCAGCTCAACAGACAGTATCACACTTTATAGGCCTAAGCCTATTCACAGCTCACAATCACAGTATCACACATTATAGGTTTAAACACACCAGTTCATCAGACATGATATGGGCTTAGATACGCATAGTATCACACTTGGCAGGCTTAGATACACCTGACAATAGTTTGATAAATATAAAGCATACAATTGAGCCAAAATAGGAGATTACAGTATATGTCAGAGCCGGACAGTATACTAAAAATTCCCATGGATGGTGTCTGGTCTCGGGCATACCCTCTTGTGCGTGCTGCCGGGGACACTGGTCAGTTGTAAGTTGTCAGCGACAATGGATGATCCTGAGTAGGAGAGGGATTAGAATTTCATGGATATTCGGAAAGAATAGTCAACAATGGGCAAAGGGCAGAATCTCTTAGACCGTCTTAACGTGAAAAGCCCATAGAGGTTGCTGATATTTACTGATCAGTGGGATAATCCGCTCCTGGTAAATTGGTGTTGAGTTTAATCTGTTTTTAAAAAAAAAACCCTCTTTACCCTCTTGTTTCATAGTATTAATATTTCTCTCCACCCCCTCCGTTCTCTGGGTCAGATCAGCCGCTGCCAACAAATGTAAGGCACAATGACGATCTTTGTATATGACAAAGGGCTGAGAGGCAAAGCAGTCAACACCCAACACAATTACGAGTTTGTGAGTGAGCCAGACCGCGGCTAAAGTCTTTCTCAGCTGTGCCTCATTAATAATGGCCCTGTCTATCAGAGGACATAATCATTCCCTCCCTGTCTTGTTCCCACCATTGGCACAAATGCATTGCCTACAGATACAGATGATGCTATATGATGCACCACAAACACAACCCACTATAGTTTACACATAGGAGAATATTTAATCCATTTGGATTCGGGGCTGATTTGAGCCAAAAGCAAACAGGTTATGGAAGAGGGCACCTACACTAGAGATGAGCCAATCACCTAGAATTAATTTTGGACAGATTCACTTGAACAGGTCAATTTGTTCCAAATTGAATGTGCTCCGGTTTCCGTGAAATTACATCATTACATCACAGACAGGATTAAAATGATTGATAACTATAGATGAGCGAATATTTCAATGTTCGGTTCGGATTACGATCGCCAAATTTGCAATATTCGCCAATTAATTCGTCGAATTTTCGCCGAATATAACCGAACAGGCAAGTGGCCTCAATTCACCCACAGTACTAACTGTAGACAACTGGGACAGCATTTACAGCTTTCAATTGAACAATTGAAACTCACACGAGTCTCTCGCATCAATACCTGGCCCTGCCGTTGGCACTCGGACCGGTGTGTGGGGCTGCATAGAAATACATGCAGCCGCACACTCCAGTCCCAGTGCTGGTGGCAGTGCTTGGTTTTGATGCGCGAGTTTCTCGCATCACACTTGCAAGTGTAACCCCAGCTTAAGACGAGGTGGGTGAAGGATCGGTGAAGGCCTTCTTTGCTAGGAGCCTTGATAACACATGCAACACCTCTACTTGCTTTCATGCTGAGCCACACTCAGGTGGCACAAATATCAGTTTTGTAGACTACCATTGTCATAAAAATTTAAGGATAGTAACATGGGTAGTTGAGTCCAAGGAAGTGGAGGCCTAACGGGATGGTCTCGAAGTCCTACTGATAAAGGCAACATGCCTGAAGGAGACCCAACCAAGAATCTACACATTTACAAAAATAGTGGCAGACACCAACAAAGTGGCATCAATTGCAGTAAAGCAGAATTAGCATAGCGGGGATCGACACCTCTTCCACTACAGCCAACCCTGCAGATGGAGACTGTAATGGGCAAGGTGGTGGAATCACTGTTCCATATTCCTCTGAAAGCCTGGAAGGGGCGTAACTAGGTGACCTACCAAATCTCTACTCAGACAAGTGGCAGCAGGCGAAAACTGCAACCCAAGGAGGTACAAGTTGATCCTTCTACAATGTGAGGGCTGTCACATTGTAGAAGGATCAACTTTATTCTCATTTGCACAAGGAAAGACTAGAAGCAATGGGATGAAACTGAATGGGAGGAGACACAGATTAGATATTAGAAAATTTTTTTTAACAGTTAGAGTGATCAATGAGTGGAACAGGCTGCCACGAGAAGTGGTGAGTTCTCCTTCAATGGAAGTCTTCAAACAGAGGCTGGACAGAGATCTGACTGGGATGATTTAGCGAAACCTGCTTTGAGCAGGGGGTTGGACCAGATGGCCCAGGAGGTCCCTTCCAACTCTACAATTCTATGATTCTATGATTCTAAGGAGGTGGCACCAGGTGCTACTCCATGGCTGACCTCCAGAATGTGGCAGCTGACCTCCTACAACGGGTAAGCGTCTTCGGCCCAAAGGAGGGATGAAAAATGCAGGAAGGCACCATAGGAACTCTGAAACCACAGGTGCAGATGGGGCCAGCTGAGGAAGAGAAAAGGACTGGCAGGTACGAGCTGGACTAGGTGTTAGATGGGCGCTGGCAGGTGCGATCTGGACCGACTGATGGACAGAAGAGTGCAGACAGGTTTGAGCAGACGGGCACACAGGTAAGACCAGAAGAGTACAGGGTAGACAAGCAGACAGGTGGACCTGGGGAATCTGACAACTAGCAGGCATGCAAAGCAAACTGACAACGTAGCTCAGGCACCTCCATATTGGAGGAGAAGCCTTAAATAGAAGATGTCGCTCAGCTATAGGTTGGGAATACCTTAGGTTAGTGCGGGCGGTCCCATTAAGAGGGAGGGAGCATGCACATGCGCCCTCTAAGCATAGTTCCCAGTCCTAGAACTGAACCTTGGTGGACACCGATAAATAGGGGGCGAGATGAGGAGGTGGTGTGTGAGTGGGAGACACTGAATGTCCTGTTAGGTATGAGGAGATCCAACAAAGGGTCAAGTCTGTAATGTCAACAGATCAGAAAGTCTGTAGTCAGAAGGAATGGTCCACTGTGTCAAAGACAGATGCCAGGTCCAGGAGAAGGTCCAGTTTGCGAAAGAGAAGACTGAGAGGAGACTTAATAGCTGTCTACAAATATCTAAAGGGCTGTCACATTGTAGAAGGATCAACTTTATTCTCATTTGCACAAGGAAAGACTAGAAGCAATGGGATGAAACTGAATGGGAGGAGACACAGATTAGATATTAGAAAAAACTTTTTGACAGTTAGGGTGATCAATGAGTGGAACAAGCTGCCACGAGAAGTGGTGAGTTCTCCTTCAATGGAAGTCTTCAAACAGAGGCTGGACAGACATCTGACTGGGATGATTTTGCGAATCCTGCTTTGAGCAGGGGGTTGGACCAGATGGCCAGGAGGTCCCTTCCAACTCTACGATTCTATGATTCTATGACAAACTCACGTCGCTTTCATTTGGTTGTTAGTAGGTCGCTGGTGACTTTAGTCAGGGTAGTTTCACTGGAATGGTGCAGTCTGAAGTCAGATTGTAAGCGGTCAAAGAGGGAGCAAGAGGAGAGGTGGGAGGACAGTTCAAAATAGACATGTTGTTCCAGTAGTTTGGAGGTATTGGGGAGAAATGATATGGGGTGACAGGTAGACACAGAGGATGGGTAAAGGGTGGGCTTTTTGAGGATGGGTGTGATTGAGGTATGTTTCAGTCAGGATGGAAGACACCAGTTGTGAGTGACAGGTTGAAGAGGTGGGTTATGCTTTTGATGAAGACTGTGGTAAAGATTGGAATGAGGTGGGACCTTATTGTGTCAAGTTCACAGGTGGTGAGGCAAAGTATTCAGCTAAGCTGAGAGGGAGGGGGAACTGGTAGATGCAGGAAAGTATTGAAAGTACTGAATAGCTGTTTAGGGTTGTGAGACAGGTATGAGATGAAGAATGAGAAGTTGGTTTGTTTTACTGCAGTCAGAATTTGCACAGCATTTTTACAACTTCTGTTACTGGACAGGCAACTCCTCTCACTTTCCTTGGCAGCCGTACAATGGTATACTTTGTAGAAGAGGGCCAGAAAGAAAATGTGCTCCAGTAGACAGCAAGAGCTGCATCAAGTGGCCTCTGCTACTCTTCCTCTACCTTAACATCACACTGTCACGAAGTGACTTGCCCTGTGATGCGACCAGCCGGGCGGTAACTAAAACAACAAGACAAACAATGGAACACCGGGGGACACAATTACAACGGTGGGCCCTACAATAGGGAACGTGGACGTGGACACCTCCTGCACTCTCCTGAGGCTGTGTCCATGAACACTCCTCATGTTCCCTATACAGGTTCTTTCAACCTGTCGCTGACCAGGATACCTTAGTCCCTCAATAGCCCTGCACCTATCCATTAATTGGGAACTGGCTAGTGCGGACACTGGTCCCACCACTGTACTAATATAACATCAGGGAAAATAACGAACAGGGAAAAAGCAAACAACTTAGCTTTCTCTGTTGCCAATGCTCCTGAGGCAACAGAGAAAGGATCCGATCTGCATTCAGCAACAACTCCACTGCTCCAGACAGGCTGAACCCCCCTCTCCACCAGGTAGGTCCAGTCCTCACCAAGGTTGGTTAGCAAATGAACAATATCACCAACAGTGATCCAGAGCACCTGACAACCTTTTATAGGAAGGAGGGGGAGGTAACACCTGCTGGCTAATTTAAACGTTTTGTAACCCCAGGGGCCACCGGGGGCAAAAACCAACATTAAGCCAGAGGCTTGAAAGAAAAAAAGTTATATATGAGCCTGGATCTGCCACAGATCCAAGCGTGGATCGTGACACACACACAGTACAGTCTTTAGAGGTGGCACCCCAATTAACCATTTTCCCCCACATCACAACTCTCAAAGCGCCCAACTGACTGTTGGAAACCACAGATGACTGAGTCTGCACATCTCTTCACACATTGTATGTCATGGTGTCATGGGTATAGGAAGAGTACTCTAAAGATTCACAGAGTCAACAGGGGGAAATCATCTGCACCAATGGCCAAATTTTTTCTCACTTTAATCCATGGCTGGACGAAGTTTTGTCCGAGCATAAACCAAACCCTTGTCAACAGACATTAACCCTGTTGGGTGAAGGTGATCCATTTGTGATGTGACTCAGATATTTGAGGCACCCACAGACTGTACTGTGCTGTCAAGGCAGGAAGAGGAGGAGGGTGACTATCAGGGTGAGGAGTGGGAGAACAGAGAGGATGATGATGAGGTAGTAGATCACACTTGGTATAAACCCTCAGGCATGCAGCTGAGTAGCTCAGCAGAGGAGGAGGAGGAAGACGAGGAGGTTACGTAGACACAGAGTTATGCAACCACGACAACCAATGTGTTATGAATGAGTCACCGCAGGAGGCAAAAGCAGAAATACAAGCTAAGTCCAGAAAACCAGAGAAGTTGGCAACTATCAGATTGCAGACCCCTGAACCTATCAACACAGCTAGCAGTAGCCGTGGGGGGTTCCTACGATGCCCTAGACCCCTCAATCACAGCCAGAGAATTAACTAGGCCTAAAGAAAGAAAGGGGAAATCTAAACTGCCCCAGAGCAGACCCCAAAGCAATAGGCAGCCCCCAACATATAATGACGGTGAAGCAAGATGAAAACACTAACACAGACAGAAAGATAGACTGAGCAAAGACGGGGCCCAAAACTACCTAGATAGGAAAGGACAGGAAGGCTGCTGTCTGCAATCTGCCAAAACCCTATCCAAGACATAAGCCAACAAGCTGATATGAAAAAGGCCCTGAAGCAGCTAGGCTTCAAAAACTAAATCAGCACTCAGGTATTTTCAGAAGACAGAGCTAAAGGAATTCAGCACACCCCAGCAGGGAATGGCAGAAATCCAGAAAAACAAAGCAAAACAAAGTCAAAGCACAAATGCAAAAGGCCGAGCAGCAAACTTAGCTTTAGAGGAGCAGGAATTCAGACTGGTCTCCAAGGATCCCACAGAGAAATCACCCGCAGGGCAGAAGGACGTCGGCAGCCTTATATCCAGTCAGTAACTCCACTCAGCCAGTCATCATCATCAGCCTCAGGTGTTTGATAATCAGGCTCACTTCCTTTCTTTACCAGAAGAGGGAGTTCCTCGGGCCTCAGTAATGAAGGGGAAAAAGAACTCACAACAGTACCTCCCCCTTGAGGAGGGGTCACCGAACCCTCAACTACGCCACCAGGGCGATCAGGGTGAGCCCGATGAAAGGCACGCACCAATCTTTTGGCATGAATATCAGAGGCAGAGACCCAGGAATTATCCTCCTGACCATAACCCTTCCACTTAACCAAATACTGGAGTCTCCGTCTAGCCAGACAGGAATCCAGTACTTTCTCTACCTCATATTCCATGTTACCTTCAACCAATACAGGGTCTGGAGGTGCCACCCCCGGAACAACAGGTTCAACAAACCTCTTCAACAAAGATTTATGGAACACATTATGGATTTTAAATGTGACAGGAAGAGCCAAACGAAAAGAGACCGGATTAATAATCTCCACAATCTTGTAAGGTCCAATAAATCTAGGCTTAAACTTAGGAGAAGCCACCTTCATAGCAATATTTTTTGATGATAACCACACCATATCACCAACCTTAAACTGGGGACCAATGGTCCTATGTCGGTTGGAAAACCGCTGGGCCTTTTCCTGGGAGAGAGATAACTTATCCACCACTTGGTCCCAGATCTGGTGCATTCTCTCCACCACAGTGTCAACACCTGGGCAGGCAGGAGGCTCCACCTGCCCTGAAGAAAATCGAGGATGAAACCCAAAGTTACAAAAAAAAGGTGACATCAAAGTGGCAGAACTAGCTCTATTATTTAAAGCAAATTCGGCCAAGGGCAAAAATGAAACCCAATCATCCTGATCAGCAGAAATAAAACATCTCAAATATGACTCCAAGGTCTGGTTTGTTCTCTCTGTCTGCCCATTGGTCTGAGGGTGAAAAGCAGAGGAGAAGGACAACTGAATTCCCAGCCTGGAACAGAAAGTTCTCCAAAATCTAGACACAAACTGGACTCCTCTGTCAGATACAATGTTCTCAGGAATCCCGTGCAAACCAACCACCTGTTGTAAAAACAGGGGCACCAACTCAGAGGAAGACGGCAACTTAGGGAGTGGTACAAGATGAACCATCTTAGAGAACCTATCACAAATCACCCAAATAACAGTCATCCTTTGAGAGACAGGCATATCAGAGATGAAATCCATTGAAATATGGGTCCATGGCCTCTTGGGGACAGGCAAAGGCATCAACAACCCACTAGAGCGAGAACACGATTTAGACCGGGAGCACGTCCCACAGGACTGCACAAAATTCCTGATATCACGAGACAAGGAGGGCCACCAAAAAAACTGACTCACCAGATCTCTAGTACCAAAAATACCTGGATGACCAGCCAAAGCAGAGCAATGAACTTCAGACATCACTCTCTTCTTCCACTGGTCAGGAACATACAACTTTCCACTGGGACAACGCTCAGGTTTGTCCTCCTGGAACTCTTCCAGAGCACGTCTCAAATCGGGCGAGATGGCAGAAAGTACTACCCCTTCGCCTAAGATGGTAGCAGGCTTGCTCACCACAGGAGAATCAGCAAAGAAGCACCTAGAGAGGGCGTCTGCCTTGACATTCTTCGTTCCAGGAAGAAAAGAGACCACAAAATCAAAACGTGTAAAAAACAAGGCCCACCTAGCCTGTCTAGGGTTCAAGCGCTTAGCCGACTCTAGGTAAATCAAATTCTTGTGGTCAGTGAGGACCACGACTTGATGCTTAGCTCCCTCCAACCAATGTCTCCACTCCTCAAATGCCCATTTCATGGCCAACAGTTCCCTATTCCCCACATCATAGTTACGTTCAGATGGAGAGAACTTTCGGGAAAAGAAAGCACAGGGATTCATTTTAGATGTTACAGGATCCTTTTGGGACAAAACAGCTCCTGCACCAATCTCAGAAGCATCTACCTCTACCTGGAATGGAAGTGAGACATCAGGTTGCCGCAAAACCGGGGCGGAGGTGAATCTTCGCTTCAGCTCCTGAAAGGAAGAAACAGCCTCCGGAGACCAATTTAACACATCAGCACCCATCTTAGTCAAATCAGTCAATGGCTTGGCAATACTAGAAAATTTTGCTATAAATTTCCGATAAAAATTAGCAAAACCCAAAAACTTCTGGAGTGCCTTCAAAGAAGTGGGCTGAACCCAATTGTAAATGGCCTGTACCTTGGCCGGGTCCATTTCAATAGTTGACGGGGACAAAATAAATCCCAAAAAAGAAATCCTCTGTACTCCAAAAAGGCATTTAGATCCTTTGACATACAGGGAATTCTCCCTTAAGATCCGGAACACAGTCCGAATATGTTCCACATGAGAATCCCAATCCTTGGAGAAGATCAAAATATCATCCAGATAGATAATCAAAAATTTATCGACAAAATCTCGGAAAATATCGTTCATGAAGCACTGGAAGACAGAAGGGGCATTAGTGAGCCCAAAAGGCATCACCAGGTACTCAAAATGTCCCTCCGGAGTATTAAACGCCATCTTCCATTCGTCCCCATGCTTAATGCGAATAAGATTATACGCCCCCCTGAGGTCAAGCTTGGTAAACCAGCAAGCACCTTTAACTCTGGAGAATAGATCAGAAATCAGGGGTAACGGATACTAATATTTAACAGTAATTTTGTTGAGGGCATGATAATCAATACAAGGTCTTAATGATCCATCCTTTTTGGCTACAAAAAAAAAAACGGCACCTAAGGGTGACGAGGATGGTCTAATATGACCCTTCTCCAACGCCTCCTTAATATAGGATCGCATAGCCTCGTGCTCGGGTACAGATAAATTGAAGAGCCGACCCTTGGGAAATTTACACCCCGGGCTCAGTTCAATTGCACAGTCATAACTCCTATGAGGAGGCAGAGACGCAGACTCATTCTCACTAAATACATCATAAAAGTCCGCCAAATAATCAGGAACATCATGCGACTGAGGAGAGGTGGAAAACACCGGAGCCTCACTAAAGGCACACCGACAACCCCAACTCACCACAGACACAGATTTCCAATCCAAAACTGGATTATGAATTTGTAACCAGGGAAACCCCAGAACAATAGTATCAACGGCATCATGCAGACCATGCAATACCAAAAATCTGCAATTTTCTTGATGGTCTGGGGCAACCCGTATGACCACCTGGGTCCAAAACTGAGGTTTATTTTTAGCCAAAGGAGTAGCATCAATCCCCCTCAAAGGGATAGGCGTCTGCAGTGGTGTCATCGGAAATCCACAACGTTTAGCAAAATCCAAGTCCATTAGGTTTAGCGCTGCTCCCGAATCCACAAAAGCCTTGGCGGAAAATGTGGACAGGGAGCAGATCAGAGTAATAGCCAGAAGAAACTTAGGTTGAACACCACCAACAGAAAATGTGTGTGCAAAGCGTTTCTCTCGTTTAGGACAGACAGAAATAATATGCGAGGCATCTCCACAGAAAAAACACAACTTATTACGCCTTCTGCACTCCTGACGCTGCTCTCTGGAAAAAACTCTATCACATTGCATAGGTTCAGACATTTGATCAACAGATGGCAACACCTCTCGTGCAGCTTTGCGTTCGCGCAAACGCCGATCAACCTGAATGGCTAATGACATAGAATCGTCAAGACCAGAGGGAACAGGAAATCCCACCATAGTATCTTTTACGGCTTCTGACAAACCCTTCCGAAAGAGAGCAGCCAAGGCATTATCATTCCAGGTAGTAAGTACTGCCCACTTTTGGAATTTTTGACAGTACAATTCTGCAGAATCACGACCCTGGTTCAATGCCAGCAGGGTCTTTTCAGCCTGATCAATGGCATTAGGTTCATCATACAACAACCCCAAGGCCTGAAAAAATGCATTCACATTAGTCAGAATAGGATCATCTGGTTTCAAAGAAAACGCCTAATCCTCGGGATCGCCATGCAGCAAAGAGATGACAATTTTAACCTGCTGCGCGGAGCTCCCTGATGAGTTAGGCTTCAAGGCAAAAAATAATTTACAATTATTTTTGAAATTCAAAAATTTAGACCGATCCCCAAAAAATACATCATGTGTAGGAATCTTTGGTTCAGCAGCATGTGAATGAGCAAGGTAGGCGGAAATTCCCCGCACTTCCGCAGCGAGCTGCTCCACACGATCAGACAATTGCTTTATCTCCACTGAGAGAAAAATAAATCCCCCCTACGGCCTCAGAGATATAGAGGAAAGAATATACACACACCTTTTTTTTTTTTTTTTTTTACAATTCTTTCCTGCTATTGAGTACCCTAGGATCTGCGGTATGGCGGGTGCTTCTGTTATGAATGAGTCACCGTAGGAGGCAAAAGCAGAAATACAAGCTAAGTCCAGAAAACCAGAGAAGTTGGCAACTATCAGATTGCAGACCCCTGAACCTATCAACACAACTAGCAGTAGCCGTGGGGGGTTCCTACAATGCCCTAGACCCCTCAATCACAGCCAGAGAATTAACTAGGCATAAAGAAAGAAAGGGGAAATCTAAACTGCCCCAGAGCAGACCCCAAAGCAATAGGCAGCCCCCAACATATAATGACGGTGAAGCAAGATGAAAACACTGACACAGACAGAAAGATAGACTGAGCAAAGACGGGGCCCAAAACTACCTAGATAGGAAAGGACAGGAAGGCTGCTGTCTGCAATCTGCCAAAACCCTATCCAAGACATAAGTCAACAAGCTGATATGAAAAAGGCCCTGAAGCAGCTAGGCTTCAAAAACTAAACCAGCACTCAGGTATTTTCAGAAGACAGAGCTAAAGGAATTCAGCACACCCCAGCAGGGAATGGCAGAAATCCAGAAAAACAAAGCAAAACAAAGTCAAAGCACAAATGCAAAAGGCCGAGCAGCAAACTTAGCTTTAGAGGAGCAGGAATTCAGACTGGTCTCCAAGGATCCCACAGAGAAATCACCCGCAGGGCAGAATGGCGTCGGCAGCCTTATATCTAGTCAGTAACTCCACTCAGCCAGTCATCATCATCAGCCTCAGGTGCTTGATAATCAGGCTCACTACCTTTCTTTACCAGAAGAGGGAGTTCCTCGGGCCTCAGTAATGAAGGGGAAAATGAACTCACAACACCAATGCATCCTGATACCCAACTCTGGCATTGAACAGCAGCGTTCACGGTTCTGCAGTTGGCTATCTTGGGTCTCTTTTTCAGAAGGGCAGAAATGTAAAAAATCATGTTATCTGATAACTTTTTAAAAAACAACCTAAGAAAGTAAAAAAAAATGAAATAATTTCAATACTACCTGTAAGAGCTGGCACATGTGTGATCAACATGTGTTAATCTGGGAATGTCATTGTGCTAAAATGTAGACTAGCCGGTCTCAACAACCACCTTCCACCCCATCAACTGCATCTTCTGATTCTTCCTCCTCCCTCTCAATTGTTGTCACACAGGTCTCCAGCCAAAGAACCTCCACCTGTTTACCCCCTACAGTTGGGGTGTTTGAGAGCCTGTCAGCTGATATGGAATCAGATCGCTTTCATACCAAGCACACCCAATCTTTCTCAATCCACTGTAACATCCCTCCTGCAACTCTCTCACAGTCCAGCAGCTTGTCGTGTTCACCCTTCTCTAACTTGTGTCAGCACAGAGGCAAACCCTCATTTGTGCAGTTGTGGTCAAGTAAAAGATTCTTTACTCCTACACATTTTAAAGTTAACAGCTTGAATTTCACCAACTTCAATCTATTAATAATAATAACCATATTTATATATCACAAACACATTGCGCATATCTTTAAGAGTCAGCAGTTCATATAAAACAGTCAAAAGTTACCAAGTTTAAGATAATCAAACAATTAAAGCAAAAATAAAGATGACCCTGCTCTTCAGAGCTTAAAATCTACAATGAGGTAGGGGTGACACCAATTTCACGTGCTTATTTTCAATGATGGTACAACCATCTTGAAGAAATGAGGAGTAGATAAAGGATGCATGAGCCTTTTGGGTACGGTTGAGTTTGATGGTGAATTATGTTGAAAGAAGTAGAGAATAAGCTATATATATTTAAAAAGGACTTTGATTAGGGAACATGACAGGCCATCCTAAACAGATCTGTTTTTAGGGAGCACCTAAAAATGTCTAAGTTGTGGTTATACTCCTAATTTCATGGGGGACAAAGGGTAAGAGGTGAGTCATCTAGGTAGGAGATTGATCTGAACCTTACAAATTCCAGATCAAG
The DNA here is from genome assembly GCF_039654945.1 of Dendrobates tinctorius. Taxonomy (NCBI): domain Eukaryota; kingdom Metazoa; phylum Chordata; class Amphibia; order Anura; family Dendrobatidae; genus Dendrobates; species Dendrobates tinctorius. The sequence continues at coordinate 64,245,542 of NW_027361687.1, forward strand.
AGTGTTACTGTCTTTATGTGTCTCAGAGTTTGAAAGTGGTGAGAGGCCACAAGAATTGGCTAGAGATAGAAGCTGGGATGCAGTTGGGGGGGTGGAGCTGTTGAAGTCCCGCAAGATTAGGGTTGTCAATTCTGAAGACATGAAGTGTGGCTGCAACTCATAAAAGTGGTCAAGGAAGTGGGTGGGCGAGCCTGGGGGCCGGTATATGACTGCTACTCTGAGGATTTTTTTTTGGCAGCGAAGAGTGTAGGGTTCTCATGGAGTTAGTGATCAGTGATCATACAGCGGGATATACGCTGTGGTGTAGTAACCACTGTGTCCGCTAGGGGGCGCTGTGTGGATGAACCCAGGAGAAAGGATGAATGGCAGAGTACTGAATTGCCATTATGTATCTCAAAGTGGGTGGCTTTGAGATGGAGACTTATGTGTTGATCAGCAGTGATACTGCTGAGGTGCTGCTTTAATGTGACAGGGAGAAGTCTCCAGGTAACTAGGGAGATGGGCGGGCCAGTTACCTACAAACCCACCCAGGGGGTGTGTTTAAAGAACACTGTTGTAAAGAGTGTGTAAGTGCTTGAAGGACCTGTGATGAGGTCAGAGTCATGTGACCCGGTGGGCGTGGCTATGAACCATATAATGTGGCCAGGGTAGGTCACATGTGGTGAATGCTTGGACCCGGTTGGTCCAGTGTGGAAGGTCCCGCTGAGATGGGGCTTCCTGCCTGACAGCACGTGTGGACGCTGTGTTTAATGGCTGCAAGTGTCTGAGAGTTCCCAGGGGAGGGAATGAACGTCTGCAGTAAGCTGAAGCAGCCATGAGGAAACCCAGACGTGGGTGAGATAAGTGAGGCTAAGAGAGCCTGTATGCTGGACATTGTACAACCTGTGTGAACACAGGGTTTACAGAGTGAAACTCTGCTGTGGGTTTATGATGTTGAACAAACCGCATGGATTATGCTTGCTTCATGGAAAATCTGTGCCGGATCTGATTTTGTGGCTGCTGAGCGAGTATCCCCTACCCGAATAACAGCGCTACCTCACAACGCATATTCCATGTGTTGGACGTGGATAAGCCATACTCTCACTATTACTTTTCTGAGAACTAATTATTGTGAACAGCCTGTGGTCTCCTTGGATGATTTGTTGTCCAATCATGTCATTATCTGGACAATAGGGGCCAGTAGAGAGCTATTCACTACTAAGATCACAGTGCTTGCTTCTGTATGACTCATGGCCTGTGATAATAATAATAATCTTTATTTTTATATAGCGCTAACATATTCCGCAGCGCTTTACAGTTTGCATACATTTTCATCACTGTCCCCGATGAGGCTCACAATCTAAATTCCCTATCAGTATGTCTTTGGAGTGTGGGAGGAAACCGGAGTACCCGGAGGAAACCCACGCAAACACGGGGAGAACATACAAACTCCTTGCAGATGTTGTCCTTGGTGGGATTCGAACCCAGGACCCAGGACCCAGGACCCCAGTGGCTAACCACTGAGCCACCGTGCTGTGATCTCTGTGATTATTGCATGGCTACTATTGGTCACAGAAATGCAGCCTTTCCGCCTCATGAATACGGACAGTTTCTGAAAGCTGATGGCTGTCGCAGTCCCCCCAATACCAGTTTCCCACTCACCATTACTTCTCTAGGAAAGATGTACCTGCGCTACAGCAACAAGTCGCAGACAACATCACCCGTTCCCCGAAAAATTCTATGCTAGCCAGGGTGTATTTCAACAATGACATGTGGATGAGAAAGCATGAACAGGGCAGTAACAGCTAGATGACTGGGCACTGGCTAACTCTGGTGGCTGTAGGGGCAGTCGGAGAAGGGGCTGCTCCACAAGTCTTGCAATCCCCAAGGCTTGCAGGGTGCTTAAGGATGGAGAAATAAACCACTACACACCATAAGATGGACAACTAAACTACTACACACCATACGATGGATAACTAAAATAATTGACAACAGGGGTTTGAGAACTAAGCTACTAAACAGCTATGATTGCAGAACTAAACAAATTGACACCAGACCATGGAAAACTAAACTAGTAGACAACAGGGATTGGAGAACTAAATTACTAAACAGCTTGGGTTGGAGAACAGAACTAGTACACACTAAACAAATTGACACCAGACCATGGAAAACTAAACTAGTAGACAACAGGGATTGGAGAACTAAATTACTAAACAGCTTGGGTTGGAGAACTAAACTAGTACACACCAGGGGATGGAGAACTAAAGCAGTAGACACCAAGGTGTCACTAGACACCAAGTCTTGGAATCCCAAGGGCTTGCGGAATAAATCTCTGTATGTAACAGTTCCTGCAGTGCTTCTGTCTCCTCCACCTTCTCTAGGACCTTCACTTGCGCCCTCAACTTCTGCCTTAATTAAATAGACGCTCCAACACTGCAGAGAGAATCCCTCCCCTACCTTCATACTGTGCAGCCAGGGCTGACCGTAATCATGCAGTGTTTACAATAATATGCATTGGAGATTGCAGTCATACAGATCAACAGTTGTGGACAGCTATCCATGCCGAGTTTGAGCAATGGCTGTCTACACTCAACCTTGAGCCAGGGAAGGCCGTGTGCAATATCGGTGCACACCTGGTGGAGGCTCTGCGCCGGGCCAACCTTACACACCTTGCCTTGCATGGTTCGCATCCTTAATCTGATGGTACAGAAATTCCTCCACCACTGTCCCAGCCTGGACGCGTTGCTGCAGAAACCACTGTCATGCTGACCTCCACCATTCCACGTCAGTTGGTATAGGGATCTTTTGGACTACCTGTTAACCAGTTGATACACGATATGAACACACTGTGGAATTAAACTCTGCACATATTGCAGCAACTGTGGCAGCAGCATTGGGATCTGGTGGAGGATGACATTTTTCATAGCCTGACAAAACGCAGTATGGATGTGGTGTGCTTCCCAGTTACGTACTGGATACAGATGAAGGACCTCTGCACCCTTCTGTACGTTTCCTTAACAGCTACTAAGATAGTTAGAGGTGATGTTGCCGTCATCAGCATCCCTATTACTGTTATCTACAGTACATGCTGAATTCGCAGCAACTGTGGTAGCAGCGTCACGACCTTGTGCAGGATGATATTTTTCATAGCCTAACACAACGCAGTACGGACGTGGTGAAATTCCCAGTTGCGTACTGGATACGGATGAAGGACCTCTGCACCCTTCTGTACATTTTCTTAATGGCTACTAAGATGGTTAGCAGTGATGTTGATACCTTTAGGGTTAACAATAGCTATAAGTTCATGTCTGTCATCTCACAGACATTTGCCATGGAAGGAACAAATGGAGAAGGACCATGTTAAGGACGAGAAGGAAGAAGTGATGGCCACTCAACAGTTAGGAGATGAATACGATAATGATTCCCTCAATGTTGCCCGTGGTTGTCAGGAGCGGAGGGACGGGATGGAGGAAGAAAGCTTGAGTGTTATACCACTGTGGGGAGGAGGACTCCCAGACAGTGAAAGGACAGGTACCCAGGGGACCGCCATCAGGGTTCCTGAGGGGACGATACTGGGAGGACAGTAAAAGGAAAGACTTGACTGAAGTTGTCAGGGAAACAGGGGGTGGGGCAAGCTTAAAAGGAGCAGGGGGCGCGATGAAGTGGCAGTTGACAGAGAGCACGACAACAGACAGGAAGCCGTGTGAGACAGAGAGGACCGAGGGAGCAGACGATGTGTTGTGGAGAGACCGACAGGGGCCTGTGAAAGGAAAGCTGCAGACTCACCGACTAGTGACACATGAGAGACTTGCACCAGCGGCCGCTCCCCGCTTACGGTCCCATACAGCGACTCCTGCTGCTTCCCACCCTGTTGTGACAAGGCGGCCACCTCGGGCGACTGCTGCGACGACAGACCATTCCTTTACAGCGGTCAGGACACTGCCCCCCCAGCCTTCTCCCACAGCTGCGGCCCTGTCATCACCGGCCCCAGGGGGCGCCACCTTGCTAAAGGTGGTAGTAGAGGCCCCCGTCCGGTTTGCTATGGAACCCTGAGCAGAGGTTGGTGAACGGTTATATTTAGAGACTGCGTCATCACCGCGCCCCACCGACACCGTTTCATCAGGGACTGTTGCACCCCACCGACTTCGTTTCTTCAGGGCCTATTGCACCCCACTGGCACAGTTTCTTCAGAGCCTGTTGCGCCCCACCGTCTTCGTTTCTTCAGGGCCTGTTGCGCCCCACCGGCATCGTTTCTTCAGGGCCTGCTGCGCCCCACCGGCATCGTTTCTTCAAGGCCTGTTGCGCCCCCACCGTCATCATTTCTTCAAGGGCCTGTCGAGCCCAGTTTCATCCCGGAGTATCGAGGCGTCAAGGCAGCCGCATCAGCGACCTCTACGCGGCCACGCCTGTGATCCTGACAGACCCCTGGAAGGATAAGTGTACTATTGGAGATAAGGACCCCCAGTTTGGTCATACCTGGCCTATAGCACCCGGGCCAACCGGGTTAGTCGCATTTACCACAAGAAAGTGTTGTTAGGTTTGTTGAGTCCCTGCGTGGACTGGTGTTTTGTTCATACTTTTTGTTTGCCCAATATAGCCCCAGCGGCTACAGTTTATAAAAGTTATTTTCACAAACCACACCCAGTCTCATGTCTCGTCACTGCATCCTGCGAACCCGCTAGAACCCTACACCACCAGCAACACATTGTGGAGTTGGACCTCATGAAAGAGACCAACCCATGAGCGCCTTCTTGCAGCACTATCTGAAACATGATTATTACCTGTATAGACATGATTCAAAGTAATGCTGACTACTGGGTTGCCAGTGTGTTCTAGCCACAATACAAAAGTAAATTTTGCCTGTTGCTTCCCCCTCTAGAAAAGGACGCGCCCATGCTGCAGTATCAAAACTTGCTGGAAGACAATCTTGACAGTGGTTTTCCTCAACACAGCAGTGAGGCACACAGTTTGAATTGCAGTGATTGCCTTCCAACCACAGAAACGTTCAGTTGTCAATGCAAAAACATTAGCAGCCTTGCAGCGCTGTAGGCCTGTGTTACAACCCCACCAAAGACAGCATCTGCAAAGAGTTTGTATGTTCTACCCGTGTTTGCGAGGGTTTACTCCCAGTAATAATCTTTCTACCCACACTACAAAGACATACAGATAGTACAGTTAGATTGCGAGTCCCAATGATGACAGTGGCAGTAATGTCTGTAAAGCAAATGTTGAATTATTGCCACTACATAAGTGATAAAACCACCCCAAAAATTGAAAGTGATTCTCAGCCACACTCATGTGGCACACTTATCAGTATCATAGATTACTATTGTCAGAAAAATATAAGGATAGTAACATGGGTAGTTGACTCAAAGACAGTGGAGGACTGCCAGTATTGGAGGCCTACTGCTACAGGCAACACACATAAAGGAGAACAACGCGTAATCTACACATTTACAAAAATTAGTGACAGACACTAACAAAGTTGCATCAATTTTACCACAGTAGAAATAGTATAATAGGGACCGACAGGTTTTTACACAACACCCAACCAAGCAGATGGACACACAAGCCGGACTGTTCACATTCCCTCAAATTAGTGTTAACATCTCCATCAGCAGCAGCAACAGCAGGCACATAATAAAAGATACTGCAATTTTGCAAGAACAATACAGCACACTAAAAACTACAACATCCATTAACCGAAGTTGTCAGTTGTCGTTGGATAGGACGTCACGTCAGTGGTTCACTAGTGATTTCAGAAACATTAACACCTACCCCACATACACCTTGAACAGCAAGCCTAATCCCCTTCCTCCATGACCTCGCTTTTTCCCAGTCATGTTGCTCAGATAGTGTGCTAGGTGCACACTATTAGCAACTAAAAATAAATTTTTTACTCTGCACAACCTCTGCACACAGCTGAATTTCAGCAGCACAAAATTAGTGTCATGGGAAGCCTAGGTAACTATAGGCTAAAACCTCGGGGCCCCTGCGGTGTCCCTCAGACTAGGGGAAACCCTGTCTGTCCCTCAACCCAGGGTTACATTGAAGGTGTGCCTGCCTGGGCCTCCACCCTGTCCCTGTCTCCTGTCCTGCCCTAAGCTGAACCCACCACCCTCCACCCAGTGAGGAGACCAAACACCAGATCCCACAAATAAGTATGGACAGGGATAAAGGAAATGCACCACACCACGTACACACAGGAGAATACAATAATGAGCAAGGGCAACCAAAAAATACAACACAGGGAGGCAAAATGGCAACAACGGAATATACTACACCAGAAACAGTAAGCTCCTTAGACCACCACTCCAGACTGGTATCGCTAGCACAAGGCAAGAGCTATAGTCGGCGACGCCCATAGTCACGCAGGACAATTTAAAGACAGAGGGCGTGGCTAAGCCCTCAGCCAGAATGACAACCTGGTTAACCCAATCCAAGCCGGATCAGAAGACCAACCAGCGCCGCTGAGAACAAAGTGGTAGGATGGGGTATTACTGCTGTCTGCCGGACACCCTGGTGTCAACAGTGTCCGACATGACAATTAGAAGGTGAAATATGGCGTGATTAATCACGTTACTCACAGCAGAAAGAATTGTTTCAGTGTCGATAAGGCCTGTAGGACAAAGAAGATCTGCTCCAAAAAATTTCAAAGTGAGATGTCCCCTACTGTATGATGTTAGTAACAGAAGAATTTTTTTGGGCCTGTCGATAAGGCCTGTATAACTTTGACTAGATGATTAAAACAATTTCAAACTGAGATCTCCCCTTCTGTATTCGATTAGTAACATAAAATATTTTTTTTTAGTGTGGATGAGGCCTGTATACTCTAGAAGATTGTCCGGTGCATTGGAACAACCTCTTTCTTACAGTTGCTGCTGGTAAGGTGCAGGTTTGCTGGAAAAATATGGCCGACGTATTGCTACATGAACTGATCAGGAAAAGGGCCATGACGATGGCAGGAATGGGAACGTACAACAGGATCAATAACAGGGCGGCTATGGGAAGTAAGAGATCCAGGATCTAGCCTACAACGATTACTCATTTACCCCACACTAAAGATGAGCAACTTTGCCTTTTTTAGGGTCGAGTCGGGTTTCATGAAACCCAACTTTCTCAAAAGTCGGGTCGAACAAAATCGGACGACTATAGGGAAAAGTCGGAGGCCGACTGAAACACGAAACCCAATGCAAGTCAAAGGGGAAGCAAAGTCGGCAGGGAGTGGAGGACAGTAAACACATCTACAGTTCCCATTTCAATGCCAAAAACATCAATTCTTATTACTGAAGCTTGTCAACCTTAGTTTACTTCATAATAATAGTTGCACATTGAAAACAGGGGGTTATTTGGCTAAAGTTGTGTGGGGGTAGGGCTGGCTACAGGTTTTTGTGTGCCCTGGGCCAAAGAGTGTCAGTGCTCCCCTTTAACACATACCACAACTCATGATGCGCCGATACGGCACAAATATAGGTATAGTAAAACGACAAATACTTCACTGCTTACATCACATGACTGATCTATTTTAAATTGTACAATAACTCAAAAAAAGGACAGTATATTACTCCATACAGTATTATGGCCACCACATTGTGCGCCATACAGAATAATGAGCCCCATATATTTCTCCATATAGAATAATTGGCCACATATAATGTTCCATACATTATATCAGGGGTGGGAAACCTCAGGCCTGAGGGCCATTTTCGGCCCTCGATGACCTTTTATCAGGCCCTCGGGCAGATTCTCAGGGATCACATTCTTGGTTTAAGGAGCTGTATTTTAATTGCCACAAACACATTAATTTATTCTTGCTCTGTTAGCACACACATGCAGTGTTCACTAATGAACACTGAAGGGCATGCGATGAAAGATTACATCCTAACACCAGAGCCAGAGTCAGGATGTACTTTGTGGGTGGAGTTTGTATGGCTCCCGAAGGATGGTCTAAATATCAAAATGGCCCTTGGCTGAAAAAAGATTACCCACCCTTGCAGTATATGATGAGTTCCACATCATGCTACAGTATATGATGGTCCCCATGGATGATGCTCCAGTGTGTTATGGGCCCTAATAATGCTCAATATATAATGGGCTCCATTTCTAATGCTCCAGTGTATAAAGGGCTCCGTAAATGCTACTCCAGTGTCTGATGTCCCCCATTTGGAATGCTCCAGTATATGATGGGCCTCATGGATGATGCTCCAGTGTCTTATGGGCCCTAATAATGCTCCATATATCATGGGCCCCATTTCTAATGCTCCAGTGTATCATGTGCCCCATAGATGCTGCTCCAGTGTCTGATCTGCCCCATTTGGAATGCTCCAGTATATGATGGGCCTCATGGATGATGCTCCAGTGTATGATAGGCCCTAATAATGCTCCATATATAATGGGCTCCATTTCTAATGCTCCAGTGTCTAATGGGCCCCGTAAATGATGCTACAGTGTCTGATGTCCCCCATTTGGAATGCTCCAGTATATGATGGGCCTCATGGATGATGCTCCAGTGTCAGATGTCCCCAATTTTGAATGCTTCAGTTTATGATGGGCCCCATTTATAATTAACCCAGGCATGGTATGTGAAAAGAGCAGCATGGAGTAATCTGAAGTGTGTGCTGCCGCATCCTTCACTTTTGGTGTGGGTGAAGGACACAAGGAAAGTGGTTGCTCCTGACCAGAAGCCTGCACTTACGACTCAGTGCTTGCATTTTTTTAAACTTCAGAAGAGGAGGCGATAGAGCTGGAGGCTGTTTCAGCAATATAAGCCAAAAACAGTTCCTGATGCTCCAGTCTACCTACTCCCAGAAAACGGAGCCTTACAGAGCTACACCATGATGCAGGCTCAACACCTCCTGCCTTAGCTGCTATTGTGTTTTTGGCACTACCAGCAAATGCACCATCACCACCATCAGTACCAGGTGGCCCCCCACTCCCATGTCCACGTCCTCTTCCACCATACTTCCTCATGTTTTAGAAAATTGACCCAAAATGCCAGCAGATATATGGTACTGTATCAGAAGCGCACAGCTCTATACAGTCTAGGGATAACAGTAAATCTCTGTATATATTTCATGAGTTATACACAGACGCACACACGCTCAGTATGGATTACCCAATAAAATAAAAAGGTGAAAAAAGGTAAAGTATTACCAGATACAAGGTATATATAGTATAGTGTAAACATTCTGAATCTCTGTATACATTTCAGGAGGCAGACACAAACGCTCTCAGGCCCAGTATGGATTACACAAGAATATGAAAAGCTGTAAATGGGTAATGTAACACAAGCGTACAGCTGTATACAGTGTTGGCCAAATTTGAAATCTCGGTATGTATTTCTGGAGTCATCCTCAGACGCTCACTCAGTCTGGGTTTGACCATAATAAAAATGTTGTAAAAAAGGTACTGGATAACAAGATAACAAGTATATATATGATAGGGTACAATTGAAATCTCCGTATATATAGTCCCGTAGTCAGTCTCAGACGCTTACTCAGTATGGATTTGACCGGAATATTAAATGTGGAACAAAGGTACTGTATAACAAGATACAAGCTTTATTGAGTATAGGGTAAAAATTGGTGTCTCCGATTCACCGTATATAAAAGGCGTAAACCACACAGGCTCACTCACTATGGATGATACCGTAATACAAAATTTTGAACAAAGGTACTGTATCAGCACATACCAGGTGTATCCAGTCTAGGGGTAATTGTAAATTTCCGTCTATACTTCCGGAGTCAGACACAGACACTCACAGGCTCAGTATGCATTACACCAGAATTTAACAAGTATAAAAAAGGGAAAGGTAGTCGAAACATACAACAGTATACAGTGTTGTGGTACTTTTAAATCTTCGTATATATTTCAATCTCAGTAAGCCAGTCCAGACTCTCCGCTACTGGAAACTAAATGGATGCAAGTACAGACGGAAAGTCGAGTGTTAGCAGAAATTTGGGAATTACTCATCGTGGGAAAACCTCCCGGTAGATGTTGCAGAGGCAATGCAGACCCTCAAATACTGTGTCTGTGGAGACAGTGAAAACGGTTCTTTGCAAAGAAAGGATTGCTTTATCGCAGTAGCGTGGATCACATCACCGTTACTCGTCTCCATCAAATTGTGATCACAGGGAGAGATGTAGACATGGTCCTCACTGCCTATCTGTTAGGAACGCGGAACGCACTAAATAAATAAATAATAAAGTGCATTTGCCACTCGAGGTCCAACGTGCAGAAGGTGTTATCACTGCTGCTGAGTAATGGCAGACGCGCTATATGGCGGTATAACGCGCACGGGTTAAATGCCACCCGATGTGCGCTGAGCAGACTCTGTTAGCTCACAGAGGCGCTGTAACATAAACATAACATAAACGCCAAGCCTGTTAGACTCACAGGTCTCAGCTAAATTGCACGCGCGGTATACGGTCACAGGACACGGGCCCAAGGCTGAGGTCGGTGTCCGTCTAGACCTACCGTGCATGTGGCGTCGCTACCGCGGATGCTGGTAAGTGCTGCTGACTGCAACGCAGTGGCAAACACAGCCGCTATACGATAGTGCCGTGAGACGTGGCACGATCGGACGCTAGTGTAGAGGTGCGGTGTGCACAGTGGCCTAAGGCTTGCCACTGACTGGCACTGACTCTTTCTCTAGTTACCTATCCGCATGCGTAATATCAGAGGGAGGGGAATCTTAATAAGTCAGTCACCAGAATCATACATCCATCACCATTCACACATCTAGCAAGTAAAGTCTATACTAGCGCATGGCCGAGTGGCCATGCGGGCCTTTTATAGCCGTGCGCTGCCGGGACCTTCCAGATCTCTGAGATGGACCAATCAGATCTGGAGAAGGACCTGAGCACGTGACTCCTGACCTCCAGTGGGAGATCATCTCATGAGCATGCTCAGTGGAGCAGCAGAGGGACTTAGCTTCAGGAATGGCTTGCTGCAGAGCAACATGTGAGGCTCTGGATTCCTGTTGTGTCGCTGCAGGAATCCGACACCTAACACTATCATGATGTGTCTGGTCATTTTGGAGTGCAAAAGACAGAAGCCACAGACCATAGGCGATTCTATTGTATTGGCATGAGAGGAGACATTGAAAAATGGTGGCAGGAATGTCACACGTCTGTGACTATCACAACTGTGAAAGGTGATCATAAAGCACCAATGCATCCACTTGTAAGTTGACGTCCATTACAAATGGTATCCATTGATCATCTGAAGGTAGAGGCCAGCAGGACAGGGCATAGCTACATCTTAACCATCATCGATCAATACACCAAATTTCTAGTGGCCATTCTTGTGAAGGATTTAACTGCCCAGACTACACAGCGGTGGAGCAGGGAGAGGTAAGTATTGCAACTTGCAAGTGCTGTGGCCATGACCAAGCAAGAGGGTCACACTCGTGGTCGATGGTACTGGCAAAGGGCCCCTCATAGTATGCTGGTGTGTCTGACGGCGAGTGGGCCCCCCCACCATCAGAGTCACTGTATTATACTATGAGGGGCCCTGTGCCAGTGCTGTCGGCCATTAGTGGGCCCATCCACCTGTTCAGAGCAATGGCACTTGCCCGGGTGCGCCAGGTGTTGATCCCAGCCCTTGGGGAGTGGGCAGCCCAGTTAGGGAGGTTTAAAAAATGGCATATGTTGATGTGTTGGCTGGACATTCAGCTGCTGCAAAGGGCGGAATTGGGCAAGTCCGATGAAGAGGAGGACAAAAGCGAGGCAGTTTTCTGGCAACCTATGTGTCATCAGGGGATGGTGGGACAAAATCCTTTGAAACCCATGCATGGTTCATTTTAATGAAGGTTAGATCATCAACATTTTGGGTAGACAGATGGGTCCTTTTTTTCTGTCAGGATTGATCCAGTAGCACTGAAGACTCTTTCAGATAACACACTAGCAGCAGGGCAAGCGAGCTCCTATAAGGCATATTGTGCCAATTCAGGCCAGGCTTCCAGTTTAGAGGCCCAATAGTCAAAGGGGAATGACCTGTGAGGGAGAACATCGATATGGGAGGAGAAGTAGTTTGTAACCATAGTTGACAACTGCTGTCTCCTGTCACATTTAATCAATGCAGTATTAGCAGTCGTGTGAGCGGTACTTGAGAAATCATTCCACAACATGGTCATTAAACCCCTGTCTCCAACGCCACTTTGGCTATGTGCACCACGAACACCTCTTCCATTGTGCCTACTTCGGCTTGTGGGAGAACCAGCACTGCTGCTGTGTACTGGGAAAGCCTCAAACAAACGGTTTACCAGAGTTGCTTGTTTGTTTGCCAATATTATCTCTAGGTTCTCCTGTGGCATGTTGTATAATTTTCCTTTGTAGCATGGATCAAGGATGCTGGCCAGCCAGTAGTCGTCATCCCTCATCATTTTGGCAATGCAGGGGTCCCTTTTTAGGATCCGCAAGGCATAATCGCACATGTGGGCCAATGTTCCAGGTGTCAATGATGCAATGCCAGTGGTGGGTGGAGGAGCACTTTCTGGCAAATCCACATCTCTACAGTCAGGCACAAACACTGTACCTGACCTTGGAACGCCAACATTTTCTCTTGCCCCCTGAGAAGCATCCTCCTGCCCAAAATAATCATCCCCCTCATAATCCTCCTCTTCTTCCTCCACCTCATCCAGGACAGTTCCCTGACCAGACAATGGCTGACTGTCATCAAGGCTTCCCTCCTCCTCCTCCGCTGCAGATGCCTGATCCTTAATGTGCGTCAAACTTTGCATGAGCAGATGCATAAGTGGGATGCTCATGCTTATGATGGCGTCATCTGCGCTTACCAGCTGTGTGCATTCCTCAAAACACCGAAGCACTTTACAGAGGTCTTTCAGCTTTGACCACGGCACACCCGATAATTCCATGTCTTCCCTCAAACTGCCTGCCTGTGTATCCTCCCACAAATGCATTACAGCCTGCCTCTGTTCGCACAGCCTCTCAACCACGTGCATGATGGAGTTCCACCTTGTTGCAACGTCTATGATTAGGCGGTGCTTGGGGAGGTGGAGCAATCGCTGCATCCTCTGCATACAAGTGGAGTGGAAGTTTGAGCGATGTATGTGCGAGCACAGTCTTCGCACCTTATGGAGCAGGGATGCTAACTCTGGATAATTATTAAGGAAGTACTGTACCACCAGGTTCAAAGTGTGAGCCAGGCAAGGTATGTGTGTGAGTTTTGCTATGGCTGCCACAAAATTACGGCTGTTATCACTGACTACCTTGCCTGCCTCAAGATGTAGACTGCCCAGCCATGACTCAGTTTGTCGCTGCAAGTAGTCGGCCTGTACCTCCGCGGTGTGTCTGTTGTCGCCCAAAGACATCATCTTTAACACAGCCTGCTGACGCTTACCACTAGCTGTTCGATAGTGGGACACCTCGTGTGCAACACTGCCAGCCGCGGATGGAGTGCTCGTGTGACTGCTCTCTGTGGACAAGCTTTCGCTGATAGAGGAGGAGGAGGATCGAAAGCCTACAGCCAACTGTTTCCTATACCGTGGGCTAGGCAGCACTGTTCCACCGCCGCTGTCCCCAGTGGAGCCTGCATCCACCACATTAAACCAGTGTGCAGTGATGGACACGTAATGGATCTGGGCATGCCTACTGGTCCATGCATCTGTTGTGAGGTGCACCTTTCCACTCACTGACTGTTTAGTGCATGGACAATGCGGTCTTTCACATGCCGGTGGAGGGCAGGGATGGCTTTTCGAGAAAAGAAGTGCCAACTGGGTAGATCACAGCATGGGACAGCGTAGGCCATGAGGTCACGGAAAGCTTCGCTTTCAACCAAACGGTAGGGCATCATCTCTAATGAGATTAGTTTGGCAATGTAGGCGTTCAAACAACGCGGATGAGAGGATGAGTACTTTTTTGTCCTACTCAGAGTGTCTGGTAGGGTGAGCTGGACTGGAGAGCTGCATATGGGGGAAGTAGCGGTGGACCGGACGGAGTGAGAGGGGGTTGGTGATGTATTGGTGGTGATGGCCTAGATTTAGTGTTGTCAGCCCCCCGACGAAGCCTATGCGAAACGCGCATAGGGGCTACACGTGCAGCACATAAGACAACCATGGGTAAGTTTACTTAACTATGACCTGTGTTGTGGTCGTTTTTTCTATTTTTAAGTATGCTATTAAGCTGGACTAAGTACTTCTCTTTTTTGGCCACACACTAAGTGTTTTTGTTTACTTCTGATTTAAATCTAAGCACTGTCACTTTACTGCCTTGTTGTACTGTATGACCGCATGTGTTTTTCTGCACCTGTTCCCTCTTGAGAGAAAAAATTCTGAACAATTGTGACCTTGTATTGTGTTTATATGTAAGGGTGATTTATTGTGTGTAGATTAATAAAAATATTCTATTTTTACTATTTTACTTGTGGATTTACTCTAATTTTCTTCTTGTATACAAAGCATTTTTGAGAGTAATTCCACTGCTAGTGCATGTGAAGATGAGGTCCCTTTAGGTCAGGACCATTTTTTCTAATAATGCATACTGTCTACAGTTTTTTGTTTGCTAGATTTAGTGTTATGTTGCAAAACCATTGTGATACCCTGAGTGCTTTGGCCTTGCGACGACACCTCCACATTTAGTGCTGGTAGTGTACTTAACGGCGGCGGTGGTCTTACAGTGGGGGAAGCAATGGAGCGTTGCTGGCTACCTTCAGTCAGAGTGCTACCTGAGATATTGTAGTCTGTCCACGTTTGCAAGTGCAAGTGTTGATTAAATGTCTAAGCATGCAACTGGTATTCAAATTTCTGAGTTGTTTACCTCGGCTAAAGGTCCTTCCGCACTTCTTACAGGTAACCTTTGCCTCATCAGTAGGATTTTGGACAAAGAAGTCCCACACTGCACTCTTCCTACTATGGTATACATTTTCTGCGAACAAAGGAGGAAAAAAAAATTATTTTTCCAAAATTTCAAAAAAACAACATCATTTGAAAGGTAACTCACCAAACCCTGACTGATACACTGGCAGGATGCAGCAGAGCCCCATTGATAAAGGCTGGGGCAGCACAGGTGCATTCCACTGATAAGGACAGCCAGTAATCCTATATGGTCCGGCTGCCCAGTGGAAAAAAGCACACTAATAAGGCTTGCTTAAGACATAAGTCACACTGATAAGTGTGATGCAATGTGTCAGATTCATCTTGGAATGGGGAATTCTGGATTTGACTGGATAACCCAGGCATGGTATGTGAAAAGAGCTCCATAGAGTAATCTGAAGTGTGGACTGCCACATCCTTAACTTGTGGTGGGGGTGAAGGACACAAGGAAAGGTGATTTTACTGACCAGAATCCTGCACTGACGACTCCGCGCTCGCAGGTTTCGAACGTTCAGAAGAGAAGACAATAGAGATGGTGGCTGTTTCGGCAATGTACGCCAAAACCTGTTCCTGATGCTCCGGCTTTAAAAGTGGCTTTCTTGCTCCAAGAAAAGGCAACCTTACAGGCCATCTTGGGCCAGACGATGACGCAGGCTCAACACCTCCTGCCTTAGCTGCTATTGTGCTTTTGCCAGAACCAGCTGATGCATCACCACCATCAATAACAGCTGCGCCCCCCTGCCCACGTCCACGGCCTCTTCCACCATACTTCCTCATGTTTGGGAAAATGTACCAAAAATACCAGCAGAGAGATGGTACTGTATGAGCAGCGTCCAGCTGTGTAAGGTGTATTAAAAAAATAAATCTATTTATTTATTTTGTTAGTCACAGACGCTCTCACAGTATGTATTGGACCGTAATCCAACAAGCAGATATACAGAACTGTATCAGAAGTGTACAGCTGTATATGTTTTTTGCGTAACTAACAATCTCCGTATATGTATTTACGGAGTGTCACACACACACGCTGACTCTGTATAGATGTGACTGTAATGCGAATGGCAGATATACAATACTGTTTGAGAATCGGACAGCTCTATACGGTGTGTGTATGGAAAAGTGTCAATCTCCATCTATTTGTATAGGGACTGGCACATGCTGTCTCTGTCTAGTTTGGACCGTCATCAAACAGCAGATATACGATACTGTTTGAAAAGCGGACAGCACTCTAAGGTGTATGTCTGGAAAAATGGAAAAACTCCTCGGCTTGTTCTTCCAGAGTCACACCCAGATAACTTCTATTTGTCCGTGATACCAGCCGGTACATGGCAGTGTGTGAGGAGCGTACACCGCTATACGGTATGTGAAAAAATGAACGCTCAGTAGCTCACCAGGACAAAATAATAAAAGTTGGAGTGCTTTGAAAAAAGCAGTTTGAACAGCAGTGTGCACACAGCAATGCAGATAGCAGGTAGCCTTAAAAGGCAGCCTAATCACCACCAGCACTGCTGCACACAACAAAAATCCTCCCCTTTCACTGCACACTAACTGTACAGTGAAAAGTACTATCAGCAGAAGCAGTTTTTTTTTCTTCTTCCCTGCCTAACCCTCTCCCTGTTCAGAATCAGCAGCAGCACCTCTCCTTATTCTAAGATCGGCAGAAGTAAGATGGCGGTCACAGCCTTTTATACCCACTGTGACGCCACACAAAGCCAGCCAATCACTTCAATGCCCTTCTCTAAGATGGTGGTGGCCGCTGCCCATGTCATCGCATTGCCCACAGTGTGCGTCCTCCATCATTGGCTGAGAAAAGGCGCTTGAAGCATTATTTGTAACGCGACTTTGGCGCTCTGATCGGCGACCTCATGGCCGACCTCACGCTATGGTCAGGTTTCGAGCGGCGAAACCCGACTTTAGCTAAAGTCAGCTATTTTTTAATTTGACCGACCCGTTTCGCTCAACTCTACCCCACACCAATTACCAGAGAGCGCTTGATGCTCATCAGAAGATAGGTGTAACAGATGCACATTTCAAGCTAAGTATAAAAGAAGCCCTTGAGAAATTGAATCCCAAAGATGAACATAATCTAGAATATAGGCTCAAAACAATTTCAAACTCAGATCTCAGCTGCTGTATCACGTTTGCAAAAAAAAAAATTAATTTTAATGTGCAACAGCTCTGCACACAGAACAATTTCAATGCTCTTAAATGAAAAGGTTGGATATAGTGGGCTGTATCACGTTTATCAATAGAAAAAATAAATATTTTAATGTGCTTGAGGTCTGCAGCCAGTTTCATATCACCGCCACAAAATGACAACATGGGATACGGCGGGCTGTATCACATATACCAACAGAAAAATTATACATTTTTTTTAATGCGTGTTAGGTCTGCAGACAGATTCATATAACCACCACAAAATGACAACATGGGATTCCGCAGGCTGTATCACATTCAGCAACTGAGAAAAATTTAAATTTTTTTTGTCACGCTCCTTAGATCTGCAGACAGGTTTATATCACCGCCAAAACATGACAATGTGGGATACGGCGGGCTGTATCACATTCAGCAACAGAAAATATTATCATTTTTTTTCAATGCGCGTTAGGTCTGCAGACAAGTTCATATCACTGCCACAGCATGACAATGTGGGATATGGCGGACTGTATCACATTCAGCAACAGAAAATATTAGAATTTTTTTTTCGATGTGCGTTAGGTCTGTATATAGGTTCATATCACCACCACAACATGACAATGTGTGATACGGCGGGCTGTATCACATTCAGCAACAGAAAATATTATAATTTTTTTTCAATGCGTGTTAGGTCTGCAGACAGGTTCAAATCACTGCCACAACATGACAATGTGGGATATGGCGGACTGTATCACATTCAGCAAGAGAAAATATTATAATTTTTTTTTTTAATGCGCGTTAGGTCTGCAGACAGGTTCATATCACTGCCACAGCATGACAATGTGGGATATGGCGGGCTGTATCACATTCAGCAACAGAAAATATTAGAATTTTTTTTCGATGTGCGTTAGGTCTGCATACAGGTTCATATCACCACCACAACATGACAATGTGGGATACGGCGGGCTATATCACATTCAGCAACAGAAAATATTAAAAAAAATTTTAATGTGCCAACAGGCTGTTTCACATTTAGCTAATGAAACAAATATTAATTAGAATGCTTTACTCGTGCATGGAGTGCAGTAGAAGCAGTGCACTTGTAGGGTGTGCCCAGTTGGCTTTGTCCGTGGACCTCAGTAATGACCAAAAAAAAAATGCTGGAAGGTAAACTTAACCGCAACACTGGACACTAGCTAGCTACACTATTTATTTATTTTTCTCATTTATATAGCACCATTAATTCCACACCACTTTACAGACATTATTGGCACTGTCACCGATGGGGCTCACAATATAAATTCCCTGTCAGTATGTCTTTGGAATGTGGGAGGAAACCAAAGAACCCAGAGGAAAACCACGCAAACACGTGGAGAGCATACAAACTCCTTGCAAATGTTGTCCTTGGTGGGAATTGAACCCAGTGCTGCAAGGCTGCAGTGTTAACCACTGAGCCACCGTGCCGTCCGACTGACTGATCTAATATACTGTATATCGGACTGATATACAGTGGGGAAAAAATATTTAGTCAGCCACCAATTGTGCAAGTTCTCCCTCTTAAAAAGATGAGAGAGGCCTGTAATTGACATCATAGGTAGACCACAACTATGAGAGTCAAAATGGGAAAGCAAATCCAGAAAAACAGATCAGGACTTTTTATAAGTGAAGGGAGGATTTTACATGAGCCTGACAGCAGATGTCGATAATCTGTAGTTATATGTTTGCTGTATTGTGGGGAGGGAAGCTCTCTATTATTGTTGTTACTTTTACTTTCGCTTTTGAGTGTATTATGGAAGCAGCACTGACTGTGTGCTACTGAATTCTTATCTCATTTTTACCCATATAAAGTAAACACTGTTTAGTCAAGATAACTTGCTCAGTGAAGGTCTCGGTGGTCATTCTCAGAAGATACACTCTGCTACACGGACTGATATACAGTGGGGAAAAAATATTTAGTCAGACACCAATTGTGTAAGTTCTCCCTCTTAAAAAGATGAGAGAGGCCTGTAATTGACATCATAGGTAGACCACAACTGTGAGAATCAAACTGGAAAAGCAAATCTAGAAAATCGCCTTGTCTTATTTGGCAAGATTTATTTTTCAAATTATGGTGGAAAATTAGCATTTGGTCATTAACAAAAGTTCATCTCAATATTTTGTTTAGAATCATAGAATCGTAGAGTTGGAAGGGACCTCCTGGGCCATCTGGTCCAACCCCCTGCTCAAAGCAGGATTTGCTAAATCATCCCAGTCAGATGTCTGTCAAGCCTCTGTTTTATATCCTTTGTTGGCAATGACAGAGGTCAAACATTTTCTGTAAGTCTTCAAAAGGTTGGCACACACTGTTGGTGGTTTTTTGGCTCATTCCTCCATGCAGATCTCCTGTCCCTCCTGGGCCTGTCACTGGGCAACATGGACTTTCAATCCCTCCAAAGGTTTTCTATGGGGTTGAGATCTGTAGACTGGCTAGGCCACTCCAGGACCTTCATATGCTTCTTACGATGCCACTCCTTCGTTGCCCTGGCGGTGTGCTTGGGATCATTATCATGCTGAAAAATCCATCCATGTTTCATCTTCAATACCTTTGCTGATGGAAGGAGGTTTGCACTCAAAATCTCACAATACATGGCCCCATTCATTCTTTCAAGTACATGTAGGGAATTGGAATAGAACATTACTTTATTGCCTCCTCCCCTTTAAGAGCTTTAATGTAAATATACTGTTATGCTTCGGCACTGCTACACGGCTGTGTATTACTAACTGTCTTATTGGTATTGCCACATGATGTGTTACCATACTGTACATACTGTAAGATATTATGCTTTATTATGTCTTTTGCATTGCATTTCTGTACAGATTAGGGTAAGATAGCGCTTCCTTTGGGAACATTAGAGGAGGGCACTTGGAGTATATAGTATTCATAGACTGGGTAAGTGTAGTTTTGCAAAGGGCCAATAGATGGGGGTACACTAGTGGGCCTTGTTAGGTATAGCTGTAGGAAGTTTCTAGACAGCTTAGTAAGAGCACACACATAGTTAATTGTAGGAAGAGCTGCTATGGGTTAAGCAAGTGTAGGCTGTAGGAATTAGTTAGAAGGGAAAGCATGCCCGACAGGTCCACAAGGGCTCTAAGCCCAGTACAACATTGCAGCTACGTAACGTTTAAGTGAAGAAGCACAGACACAGTCAGACGGGTGCTGGATAAGACTGGAGCACCTGCGGAGGTTACAGTTCATGTCTGCAGCAGAAACAGAGAAGGAAACATGGTCCAAAAGCCATACAGGGTGCAGAACCTCAATTGGGCTAAAGCTGGCAAGTCTGGGGCGAAACTGATGAGCAGGATCACCTATGTACTGAGGTCCTACAGTAGTGGTGCTGCGGTACTGCCAAGGGTGCTACTACCCCGTAATGTACGTGAGGGTGAAGAAAGTAAGAAAGAGAAAGAGCAGGAGGAATGCTGTGTGGGCAGTGATGTAACTGATGTGTCCGGGACCATTGACGAAGAAAGTAAAAGCGTTGATTTTGCATCAGAACCTGTATCTGTGTCCATTATTTCATGCACTGGAATCAAGTGTGCAGGAACTGGGAAGCATTGCAGTGGAATCCCTGACCGTGGACCAGCAACCAGAACAGGTACACCGGTAGATGCTGAAGGTATTTCTATGGGAGGAGGCCAGGACACCAGAGCCTAAGTGTCCTCAGCTGCGACTACTGTCCTGGCCACCTCTAACATACAAGGATCAGTCATCCTGGTCCCTTTGCAGAGAAACAGCCCCAAAGCATTATGTTGGCACCCCCACGCTTTACAGTAGGTATGGAGCATTCTTTCTACTCCAAACACGACGAGTTTTTTTCTACCAAACAGTTGTACTTTAGTTTCATCAGACCATATGACATTCTCCCAATACTCCTCTGGATAATCGAAATGCTCTGTAGCAAAATTCAGACAGGTCCGGACATATACTTGTTATGAATGAGTCACCGTAGGAGGCAAAAGCAGAAATACAAGCTAAGTCCAGAAAACCAGAGAAGTTGGCAACTATCAGATTGCAGACCCCTGAACCTATCAACACAACTAGCAGTAGCCGTGGGGGGTTCCTACGATGCCCTAGACCCCTCGATCACAGCCGGAGAATTACATAGGCCTAAAGAAAGAAAGGGGAAATCTAAACTGCCCCAGAGCAGACCCCAAAGCAATAGGCAGCCCCCAATATATAATGACGGTGAAGCAAGATGAAAATACTAACACAGACAGAAAGATAGACTGAGCAAAGATGGGGCCCAAAATTACCTAGATAGGAAAGGACAGGAAGGCTGCTGTCTGCAATCTGCCAAAACCCTAACAAAGACATAAGCCAACAAGCTGATATGAAAAAGGCCCTGAAGCAGCTAGGCTTCAAAAACTAAATCAGCACTCAGGTATTTTCAGAAGACAGAGCTAAATGAATTCAGCACACCCCAGCAGGGAATGGCAGAAATCCAGAAAAACAAAGCAAAACAAAGACAAAGCACAAAAGCAAAAGGCCGAGCAGCAAACTTAGCTTTAGAGGAGCAGGAATTCAGACTGGTCTCCAAGGATCCCACAGAGAAATCACCCGCAGGGCAGAAGGGCATCGGCAGCCTTATATCCAGTCAGTAACTCCACTCAGCCAGTCATCATTATCAGCCTCAGGTGTTTGATAATCAGGCTCACTACCTTTCTTTACCAGAAGAGGGAGTTCCTCGGGCCTCAGTAATGAAGGGGAAAATGAACTCACAACAGTACCTCCCCCTTGAGGAGGGGTCACCGAACCCTCAACTACGCCACCAGGGCGATCAGTGTGAGCCCGATGAAAGGCACGCACCAATCTTTTGGCATGAATATCAGAGGCAGAGACCCAGGAATTATCCACCTGACCATAACCCTTCCACTTAACCAAATACTGGAGTCTCCGTCTAGCCAGACGGGAATCCAGTACTTTCTCTACCTCATATTCCATGTTACCTTCAACCAATACAGGGTCTGGAGGTGCCACCCCCGGAACAACAGGTTCAACAAACCTCTTCAACAAAGATTTATGGAACACATTATGGATTTTAAATGTGACAGGAAGAGCCAAACGAAAAGAGACCGGATTAATAATCTCCACAATCTTGTAAGGTCCAATAAATCTAGGCTTAAACTTAGGAGAAGCCACCTTCATAACAATATTTTTTGATGATAACCACACCATATCACCAACCTTAAACTGGGGACCAATGGTCCTATGTCGGTTGGAAAACCGCTGGGCCTTTTCCTGGGTGAGAGATAACTTATCCACCACTTGGTCCCAGATCTGGTGCATTCTCTCCACCACAGTGTCAACACCTGGGCAGGCAGAGGGCTCCACGTGCCCTGAAGAAAATCGAGGATGAAACCCAAAGTTACAAAAAAAAGGTGACATCAAAGTGGCAGAACTAGCTCTATTATTTAAAGCAAATTCGGCCAAGGGCAAAAATGAAACCCAATCATCCTGATCAGCAGAAATAAAACATCTCAAATATGACTCCAAGGTCTGGTTTGTTCTCTCTGTCTGCCCATTGGTCTGAGGGTGAAAAGCAGAGGAGAAGGACAACTGAATTCCCAGCCTGGAACAGAAAGTTCTCCAAAATCTAGACACAAACTGGACTCCTCTGTCAGATACAATGTTCTCAGGAATCCCGTGCAAACCAACCACCTGTTGTAAAAACAGGGGCACCAACTCAGAGGAAGACGGCAACTTAGGGAGTGGTACAAGATGAACCATCTTAGAGAACCTATCACAAATCACCCAAATAACAGTCATCCTCTGAGAGACAGGCTGTCAGGAATCGAACCTGGAACCTCTTGTCTGCTGGCCAGCAGCTCAGCCATCTGAGCTATGCGGCTGCTTGGAAGATCCCATGCGAAACCAGATACCAGTGATTCTTGTTCTTGATCAGCTCCACCCTGTGCTCTCCTAATTGGCCCATTGATTGCTAATTGCCCACCCTATATAACCTCAGCCAGTACACTTCCTCATTGCGTGATTATTATGCTTCCAGCCTGTAGTCAAGCTCCTTCTCCTGCTGCTGCTCCTGCTCCTGCTCCATCTGCTAAGTATCGCTGATCCCGTGTACCGACTTCTGGCTTTTCCTCTGACTTCATTATCTGCCTGCTCCATTGCTAAAGTATTGCTTATCCAGTGTACTGACTTTCGGCTTCACCTGACTACTCTTCCTGCCTTGCTCCCTCTAGTGGTTGCAATAACACTGGCTCCAACCTGAACCAGATCGTGACAGATTAATCACGCGCCAAAATGGAGTCCGTTGTAGCCACCCTGACAAAACAAGTTTCTGAACTTCAAAGTTTTTGTACCACTTACCAAGAAAAATATTCTAAACTACAAACAGTAGTATCAGGCCAACAAAAGGAAATAATTGAACTACAAAGGCAACTTCTTGACATGCGCAATTCAAGCCAAGAATCAAACGCACGAATGCCGCTGCCTGCAAAATTCAGTGGGGATCGTCAGCAGTACCGAGGATTCCTCAACCAATGCCGGATATACTTCCAAATGCAACTTGCTCCATTTACCAGCGATAGGAAGAAAGTATTTTTTCTGATTAATCTCCTGACTGATGAAGCTCTTGCATGGGCCTCACCATATGTGGAAAAGAACTATGACATCCTTAATAACTTAGATTCCTTCATCACAGCTATGAATCAAGTTTTTGATGATCCACACCGTTGTGCCACAGCAGAAACCAAATTGCATAATTTACGCCAAGGACGACGCTCGGTCGCTGAATATACATCAGAGTTCCGTCGCTGGGTGGCCGACACCACATGGAACTCAGCGGCCCAGAGAAGTCAGTTTCGACGAGGATTATCACAGTCAGTAAAGGATGAGCTTGCCAGGGGCGAAACCCCTGAACAGTTGGAAGACTTTATTCACCTATGTGTTCGAATAGACCAGAGGCTCACCGAGCGGAGAAAGGAGAGACTTCGAGTACTGGAAAATAACCCTGCCTTTTCTTTCTCTTCGTCTAACCATGAACAAAAGACGCAAAGTGTGTCTGAACCGATGCAAATCGATGTTATTCGAAAACCGCTCTCAACACAAGAAAAGCAGAGGCGACGGGCTGAAAATTTATGTCTCTATTGTGGGGGCTCAGGTCATTTCGCCATCAATTGTCCTAATAAAAGGACTATAGCCTTCATAAGCGACATGACTGCAAGCGATACAGACCTCTCCCAACAGCCATATCCTAGTATGCAGAAGATTTCATCAGTAACGCAGGAGAAAAACAAGATGTGTGCATCATCATCTCATTTTGTCATTCCCATTCATGTCATAATGGGCAACCAAACACTACGATGTTCGGCCTTGTTAGATTCTGGAGCAGGAGGGAATTTTATGGACTTAAAATTCACATTGGATAATAATATTTCAAGCAGAACTAAATCCATACCAATCGAAATGGAAACGGTGGACGGATCACCCTTATCTTCTGGACCTGTTACTCATGAGACGATTGAACTTGAGATTTGTATGGAACCTGATCATCACGAAACTGTCAGTTTCCATCTGATTTCCTCTCCAAAATTTCCCGTTATCCTAGGAGTTCCCTGGTTCTCAACTCATAACCCCTCTATCAACTGGGCTTCAAGGACCATTACCTTCCCTTCAGAATACTGTAAGAACAATTGCCATAGTGATCCACCTGTTCCTAAACAAATCCAAGTATCTGAGATTTCTCATACGAAGGAAGATAAACTACCACCACAATACCAACAATTTTCTGATGTCTGCAGCAAGAAAAAAGCTGATCAATTGCCTCCTCATCATCCGTATGACTGCCCCATCGAGCTGCTTCCTGGAACAACTATTCCATTCGGGCGAATTTACAATCTCTCTGAACCAGAACTGAAGGTACTGAGATAGTATCTGGATGAAAACTTAGAGAAAGGCTTCATCCGACCTTCTACATCTCCAGCTGGGGCACCCTTATTCTTTGTTGAAAAGAAAGACTCAACTCTGAGGCCATGTATCGATTACAGGGAAATTAATAAAATTACCGTTAAAAATCGCTACCCACTTCCGTTAATTCCAGAGTTATTAGAAAGACTCCGCTCTGCTAAAATTTTTACTAAACTGGACCTGAGAGGGGTCTACAACCTCATACGGATTCGCCCTGGAGATGAGTGGAAGACCGCCTTCAGAACAAGATACGGACATTTTGAGTACCTAGTGATGCCTTTTGGCCTTAGCAACGCCCCAGCCACCTTTCAGCACTTCATTAATGATGTGTTTCGAGATTTTTTGGATCAATTTGTTGTTGTTTATCTCGATGACATTCTTATATTTTCAGATACCTTGGAGGAGCATCGCAGGCAAGTCCAGTTAGTCTTGGAACGTCTACAGGAGAATCATCTCTACATAAAACTTGAGAAATGTGAATTCGAACAACCCACGATCCAATTTTTAGGATATGTCATCTCCCCAGAAGGTCTGAGCATGGATCCTGGTAAGATCAATGCAGTGGTGGATTGGCCACCCCCAAAGAATTTGAAAGACGTTCAGCGCTTCATTGGCTTCGCCAGCATCTACAGAAGATTCATTTAAAAACTTTTCAAAAATTATTCTGCCAATCACCTTGCTAACCAAGAAAACCCAAGTTTTTTTTTGGTCTACAGAGGCACAGGAGGCTTTTGACAAATTAAAAAATCTTTTTACTTCCGCACCACTACTAGTCCATCCAAATCCGGAACTGCCATTTGTTGTTGAAGTGGATGCCTCGGATTCTGCAGTGGGAGCCATTCTGTCTCAGCGAGTTGGAGATAAGATGCAGCTTCATCCATGCGCATTTCTTTCTCATACCATGTCACCGGCGGAAAAGAACTACGACATTGGGAATAAAGAACTTTTAGAAATAAAAGTCGCCTTCTCCGAGTGGAGACATTTCCTAGAAGGTGCCAATCATCCGGTGACCGTCCTCACTGACCACAAAAATCTAGAGTTTTTACGCACAGCAAGAAGACTGTCTGCAAGACAGGCACGGTGGGCCTTGTTTTTCTCAAGATTTAATTTTGTAATTTCCTATCGGCCTGGTTCAAGAAATGGCAAAGCTGACGCCCTGTCTAGGATTTGTTCTGAACCTCAGGAGAGTTCTAATACTGACAGTACTATTCTGGGCCCCAAAAATTTTTTGGGAATATTGGACTCTAAAGTTTTTTTTGCTCAGATTAAAAATGGCTACCACAACGACCCTTTTCTTAACCATCCTCCTAAAGATGTCAATCTTTTTTTCAAGAAGGGATTTTGGATGCTGAACCACAGGGTTTATATCCCAGAATCGGTGAGACTCGAAGTCCTCAAATTAGTCCATGATTCTAAACTTGCAGGACACCCCGGAGTCATGAAAACCCAAGAACTACTACTTCATTCCTTTTGGTGGCCTAATTGTAGAAGGGATGTGAAAAAATGTGTCCTCCTGTGTAACATGTGCACGTAACAAGACACCACGTTTCTCTCCTTTAGGACTTCTACAACCTCTTCCAGTTCCATCCAGACCTTGGGGATCAATCTCAATGGATTTCATCGTGGATCTACCTCCATCTAAAAAGATGACTGTGATTCTCGTTGTGGTAGACCGACTCACAAAGATGGCCCATTTCATCCCAACTAAAAGAATTCCTACTGCGGAACAAACTGCTGAGTTAATGATCAAAGAGGTTTTTAAGCTGCATGGGACTCCTGATAATGTAGTCTCCAACAGAGGGGTGCAGTTCACATCGAAATTCTGGAAAAGCTTCTGTACAGCCCTGGGAGTCACTGTGAATCTTTCTACGTCTTTCCATCCGCAAACAAATGGCCAGACGGAGAGGACGAACCAGACTCTCGAGCAATACCTCCGCTGCTTCATTTCATATCTTCAAGATGATTGGGTGGACTATTTACCAACAGCGGAATTTGCCTATAACAACGCTAAACACAGCTCTACAGCCCAAAGTCCTTTTTATGATAACTATGGCTTGCATCCAGTATGTATTCCTAATCTTCCTTTTGAAACTTCTACCCCTGCTGTTGCTGACCGACTCAACAGATTAAAGGAATCCCAGGAGAAATTAATTGAGATATTGCAAAAGGCCCAAGAAGACTATAAAAAAGCAGCAAATAAACACCGTAGAGAACCTCCTAATCTGCACGTGGGTGACAAGGTCTGGTTGTCCACTAAAAACAAAAAAGACACACGTGCCATCTTCTAAATTGGGACAAAAATTCATAGGACCCTTCCAAATTGCTGCACAAATTAACAAAGTTGCTTTCCGGTTGGAACTTCCCAGCAGTCTTAAGATTCACCCAGTGTTTCATGTATCTCTGCTCAAACCATTCTGTGAAAATCCATTTCCAGGAAGAACTCAGCCTCCTCCTCCACCTGAAAGGGTCCATGGCGAGGAAGAATTTATTGTGGAGAAGATTCTGGACTCTAGGAGAATCCGAGGTAACCTGCAGTATCTTGTGCAATGGAAGGGTTACGGACCAGAAGAAAACTCATGGGAACCAGAGGAAAATGTTCATGCTTCTAGGCTAACAAGAATCTTCCATCAGAGGTATCCAGATAAACCAGCCCCTGAGATATCCAGAGGCCATCCTGGAAGGAGGGGAGTACTGTCAGGAATCGAACCTGGAACCTCTTGTCTGCTGGCCAGCAGCTCAGCCATCTGAGCTATGCGGCTGCTTGGAAGATCCCATGCGAAACCAGATACCAGTGATTCTTGTTCTTGATCAGCTCCACCCTGTGCTCTCCTAATTGGCCCATTGATTGCTAATTGCCCACCCTATATAACCTCAGCCAGTACACTTCCTCATTGCGTGATTATTGTGCTTCCAGCCTGTAGTCAAGCTCCTTCTCCTGCTGCTGCTGCTCCATCTGCTAAGTATCGCTGATCCCGTGTACCGACTTCTGGCTTTTCCTCTGACTTCGTTATCCGCCTGCTCCATCTGCTAAGTATCGCTGATCCCGTGTACCGACTTCTGGCTTTTCCTCTGACTTCGTTATCTGCCTGCTCCATTGCTAAAGTATTGCTTATCCAGTGTACTGACTTTCGGCTTCACCTGACTGCTCTTCCTGCCTTGCTCCCTCTAGTGGTTGCAATAACACTGGCTCCAACCTGAACCAGATCGTGACACAGGCATATCAGAAGAAATCCATTGAAATATGGGTCCATGGCCTCTTGGGGACAGGCAAAGGCATCAACAACCCACTAGAGCGAGAACACGATTTAGACCGGGAGCACGTCCCACAGGACTGCACAAAATACCTGACATCACGAGACAAGGAGGGCCACCAAAAAAAACGACTCACCAGATCTCTAGTACCAAAAATACCTGGATGACCAGCCAAAGCAGAGCAATGAACTTCAGACATCACTCTCTTCTTCCACTGGTCAGGAACATACAACTTTCCACTGGGACAACGCTCAGGTTTGTCCTCCTGGAACTCTTCCAGAGCACGTCTCAAATCGGGCGAGATGGCAGAAAGTACTACCCCTTCGCCTAAGATGGTAGCAGGCTTGGTCACCACAGGAGAATCAGCAAAGAAGCTCCTAGAGAGGGCGTCTGCCTTGACATTCTTTGTTCCAGGAAGAAAAGAAACCACAAAATCAAAACGTGTAAAAAACAAGGCCCACCTAGCCTGTCTAGGGTTCAAGCGCTTAGCCGACTCTAGGTAAATCAAATTCTTGTGGTCAGTGAGGACCACGACTTGATGCTTAGCTCCCTCCAACCAATGTCTCCACTCCTCAAATGCCCATTTCATGGCCAACAGTTCCCTATTCCCCACATCATAGTTACGTTCAGATGGAGAGAACTTTCGGGAAAAGAAAGCACAGGGATTCATTTTAGATGTTACAGGATCCTTTTGGGACAAAACAGCTCCTGCACCAATCTCAGAAGCATCCACCTCTACCTGGAATGGAAGTGAGACATCAGGTTGCCGCAAAACCGGGGCGGAGGTGAATCTTCGCTTCAGCTCCTGAAAGGAAGAAACAGCCTCCGGAGACCAATTTAACACATCAGCACCCTTTTTAGTCAAATCAGTCAATGGCTTGGCAATACTAGAAAATTTTGCTATAAATTTCCGATAAAAATTAGCAAAACCAAAAAACTTCTGGAGGGCCTTCAAAGAAGTGGGCTGAACCCAATCGTAAATGGCCTGTACCTTGGCCGGGTCCATTTCAATAGTTGACGGGGACAAAATAAATCCCAAAAAAGAAATCCTCTGTACTCCAAAAAGGCATTTAGATTCTTTGACATACAGGGAATTCTCCCTCAAGATCCGGAACACAGTCCGAATATGTTCCACATGAGAATCCCAATCCTTGGAGAAGATCAAAATATCATCCAGATAGATAATCAAAAATTTATCGACAAAATCTCGGAAAATATCGTTCATGAAGCACTGGAAGACAGAAGGGGCATTAGTGAGCCCAAAAGGCATCACCAGGTACTCAAAATGTCCCTCCGGAGTATTAAACGCCGTCTTCCATTTATCCCCATGCTTAATGCGAACAAGATTATACGCCCCCCTGAGGTCAAGCTTGGTAAACCAGCAAGCACCTTTAACTCTGGAGAATAGATCAGAAATCAGGGGTAACGGATACTGATATTTAACAGTAATTTTGTTGAGAGCACGATAATCAATACAAGGTCTTAATGATCCATCCTTTTTGGCTACAAAAAAAAACCCGGCACCTAAGGGTGACGAGGATGGTCTAATATGACCCTTCTCCAATGCCTCCTTAATATAGGATCGCATAGCCTCGTGCTCGGGTACAGATAAATTGAAGAGCCGACCCTTGGGAAATTTACACCCCGGGCTCAGTTCAATTGCACAGTCATAACTCCTATGAGGAGGCAGAGACGCAGACTCATTCTCACTAAATACATCATAAAAGTCCGCCAAATAATCAGGAACATCATGCGACTGAGGAGAGGTGGAAAACACCGGAACCTCACTAAAGGCACACCGACAACCCCAACTCACCACAGACACAGATTTCCAATCCAAAACTGGATTATGAATCTGTAACCAGGGAAACCCCAGAACAATAGTATCATGCAGATTATGCAACACCAAAAATCTGCAATTTTCTTGATGGTCTGGGGCGACCCGCATTACCACCTGGGTCCAAAACTGGGGTTTATTTTTAGCCAAAGGAGTAGCATCAATCCCCCTCAAAGGGATAGGCGTCTGCAGAGGTGTCATCGGAAATCCACAACGTTTAGCAAAATCCAAGTCCATTAGGTTTAGGGCTGCTCCCGAATCCACAAAAGCCTTGGGGGAAAATGTGGACAGGGAGCAGATCAGAGTAATAGCCAGAAGAAACTTAGGTTGAACACCCCCAACAGAAAACGTGTGTGCAAAGCGTTTCTCTCGTTTAGGACAGACAGAAATAATATGCGAGGCATCTCCACAGAAAAAACACAACTTATTACACCTTCTGAACTCCTGACGCTGCTCTCTGGAAAAAACTCTATCACATTGCATAGGTTCAGACATTTGTTCAACAGGTGGCAACACCTCTCATGCAGCTTTGCGTTCGCGCAAATGCCGATCAACCTGAATGGCTAATGACATAGAATCGTCAAGACCAGAGGGAACAGGAAATCCCACCATAGTATCTTTTATGGCTTCTGACAACCCCTTCCGAAAGAGAGCAGCCAAGGCATTATCATTCCAGGTAGTAAGTACTGCCCACTTTCGGAATTTTTGACAGTACAATTCTGCAGAATCACGACCCTGGCTCAATGCCAGCAGGGTCTTTTCAGCCTGATCAATGGCATTAGGTTCGTCATACAACAACCCCAAAGCTTGAAAGAATGCGTTCACATTGGTCAGAATAGGATCATCTGGTTTCAAAGAAAACGCCCAATCCTGGGGATCGCCAAGCAGCAAAGAGATGACAATTTTAGCCTGCTGCGCAGAGCTCCCTGACGAGTTAGGCTTCAAGGCAAAAAATAATTTACAATTATTTTTGAAATTCAAAAATTTAGACCGATCCCCAAAAAATACATCAGGTGTAGGAATCTTTGGTTCAGCAGCATGTGAATGAGCAAGGTAGGCGGAAATTCCCCGCACTTCCGCAGCGAGCTGCTCCACACGATCAGACAATTGCTTTATCTCCATTGAGAGAAAAAAAAATTCCCCCTATGGCCTCAGAGATATAGAGGAAAAAATATACACTTTTTTTTTTTTTTTTACAATTCTTTCCTGCTATTGAGTACCCTAGAATCTGCGGTATGGCGGGTGATTCTGTTATAAATGAGTCACCGTAGGAGGCAAAAGCAGAAATACAAGCTAAGTCCAGAAAACCAGAGAAGTTGGCAACTATCAGATTGCAGACCCCTGAACCTATCAACACAACTAGCAGTAGCCGTGGGGGGTTCCTACGATGCCCTAGACCCCTCGATCACAGCCGGAGAATTACATAGGCCTAAAGAAAGAAAGGGGAAATCTAAACTGCCCCAGAGCAGACCGCAAAACAATAGGCAGCCCCCAACATATAATGACGGTGAAGCAAGATGAAAATACTAACACAGACAGAAAGATAGACTGAGCAAAGACGGGGCCCAAAACTACCTAGATAGGAAAGGACAGGAAGGCTGCTGTCTGCAATCTGCCAAAACCCTATCAAAGACATAAGCCAACAAGCTGATATGAAAAAGGCCCTGAAGCAGCTAGGCTTCAAAAACTAAATCAGCACTCAGGTATTTTCAGAAGACAGAGCTAAATGAATTCAGCACACCCCAGCAGGGAATGGCAGAAATCCAGAAAAACAAAGCAAAACAAAGACAAAGCACAAAAGCAAAAGGCCGAGCAGCAAACTTAGCTTTAGAGGAGCAGGAATTCAGACTGGTCTCCAAGGATCCCACAGAGAAATCACCCGCAGGGCAGAAGGGCGTCGGCAGCCTTATATCCAGTCAGTAACTCCACTCAGCCAGTCATCATCATCAGCCTCAGGTGTTTGATAATCAGGCTCACTACCTTTCTTTACCAGAAGAGGGAGTTACTCGGGCCTCAGTAATGAAGGGGAAAATGAACTCACAACATATACTGGCTTAAGCAGGTGGACACGTCTGGCACTGCAGGATCTGAGTCCATGGCAGCACAGTGTGTTACTGATGGTAGCCTTTGTAACAGTGGTCCCAGCTCTATGCAGGTCATTCACTAGGTCCCCCGTGTGGTTCTGGGATTTTTGCTCACCGTTCTTGTGATCATTTTGACTCCATGGGGTGAGATCTTGCGTGGAGCCTCAGATCGAGGGAGATTATCAGTGGCCTTGAATGTCTTCCATTTTCCACAGTTGATTTCATCACACCAAGCTGCTTGCCTATTGCAAATTCAATTTTCCCAGTCTTGTGCAGGGCTATAATTTTGTTTCTGGTGTCCTTCGACAGCTCTTTGGTCTTCACCATAGGGGAGTTTGGAGTGTGACTGTTTGAGGTTGTGGACAGGTGTATTTTATTCTGACAGGTGCCATTACTACAGGTGATGAGTGGAGGACTGAGGAGCCTCTTAAAGAAGAAGTTACAGGTCTTTGAGAGCCAGAAATCTTGCATGTTTTTAGATGACCAAATACTCATTTTCCACCATAATTTGCAAAATAAATCTTGCCTAATCAGACAAGGTGATTTTCTGGACTTGTTTTCTCATTTTGACTCTCATAGTTGTGGTCTACCTTTGATGTCAATTACAGGCCTCTCTCACCTTTTTAAGTGGGAGAACTTGCACAATTGGTGGCTGACTAATTACTTTTTTTCCCCACTGTACAACCACCTAGCTAACTAGCTATTATGTGGAATACAGCAGGCTTTTTCACATTTAGCTAGTGAAAAAATATTATTTAGAATGCTATACTCGTGCATGGAGCCCAATAGAAGCAGTGCACAACACGTGCCCTGCTGGCTTTCTTTGTGAACCTCTGTAATGTCCAAAAAAAAAAAAAAGTGCTGGAAGGTAAATTTTATAGCAACACTGGACAGTAGCTAACTACACTATCTGACTGATATACAACCACCTAACTAACTAGCTAAAATCTTGCTGTTAACAGTGCCAGTGTCAGAAGCAGACTCTATGCGCTGCTACCTTGTCAAAATGGCGTTAAACCAAGATGTCAGCTATTTATATGGAGAGGGACACATGATTTCAGCAGACAATGACACAAGCCGTTGTCAGGACATTGTGGGTGTTTCCTGCATCCTGATTGGCTAGCTGCAATGTGCACACATAAAGTTAGGGGGAAAAAAAGACTGTTTACAAAAATGCCACGCCTCTGAGCTCTGCAAACCTCCTTCTCTCATCAAACACCTGCCAAACGCTCATGATACACCACCATTATTGTTGCTAAAGTGCTGAAAATATTTTTGTGGCAGCGCAAATATTTTCCTGCACTTTTACCAAGAATTACTGATTTTTACCGATTTTATAAAATTTTGCTAGTTTTTCCAATCACGAATCCAAATGAGCCATATTCGTTCCGAATTTCTGTTTGGCGATCGTTTTCCAAACAAATTCGCTCATCACTAATGATGACACCTTTATATACAGCAGATAACACAGGATCCACTCCTCCTTCTGTATACTGATTAATTAATGCCTCAATACACAGTAGATAACACATGATCCACTACTCACAATAGATGATGCACAAACAAAAAGCACAGAATGACAAATGTGCAAAAATACCTTGCAATAAGACATATAACAGTAATCTGCAAATGCTGATAAAAGGTAATAACAAACACAGGGTATTTAGTCGATACTTTTTTTGCAAAAAAATGTATGCCAAGCTGCTTCACCAACGTCAAGGTAACCCGTATTGAAGCAGTCCCTATCTAATGTATTTAAAACCTGAACATATGAACAGTGTCTAAATGAGCAGGATTAAGACAGGCGCTTTCTGGTATGGGCACGTGGTGCAAGACAGCTCCTTATGTGCATGTCACACAATAGATGTCAGAGCTCACCTTCTCCTCCTGTAGTGATGAGCGAGCACTAAAATGCTTGGGTTCTCGTTGCTCAGGTCGAGCAAATTGGAATACTCGGGTGCTCGACCTGAGCAACGAACCCAATGAAAGTCTATGGGAAAACCAAGTATTTTTACCACGACTCTCCCCAGGGGTCCTTTTAGGGTTTAAAAACTTCTGAAAATGATGGAAACAGTGCTAATGCTATAGGAACATCATGGGGAATGCCCTTGGAAGCATTTCTGACTCCCAGGTCAGAGCTGTGAACAATGTTGTCAGAGTCTTATGCCATTTTTACAGGTGGACCAAAAAACATGCAAAAATGAAACCAAAATGGATTTTCCTGGGAAATATGTTAAGGAACATCCTTTCGAGGGTAATGACTTTTACATAAGGCAATTAATTAACCCAAAATAAAAATGTTCCTCCATCACTTGGGCTATGTTCACCCGTAGAGTTTTTGATGCGTTTTTCAACTTTAGCATTGCTTTCAACCAAGACAAATGCATTCACTGGGAAAAGTCATTTTAACAGTTTACAACCTTCTTTGGCCATGTGGTGTGTGACACATCATCAGACACATCCTGTTTCATTTATGAAGGAAGCACTCTGAAAGTCACAAAGTCTATTTTTTGACGGCCAGCAGTCGACCCTCACTATTCTTAGAGAGCCATCAGCCGGCTATGCTTTGTTTTTCCCATTATTGAACACTGGGTCTCTTATACTGTTATTGCATATGCAGTGAGTGGCAGGGCTGCTCAAAATTTGGACTCACCTCAACAACCCATTGAACAGACGTCATGGATAACCACATGCAACCATAGTTCCCAGGATTCATTTGGTACTCCCATACTGTTTGCTTATGCATTGAATGCAAGGCTTGTCCTGCACCAAAGTTACATGCACCCCAATAAGCCTTTTAACCCACATACTGGATGGCCACATGCAACAAAAGTTCAAAGTATTCATTTGGTACTCCCATACTGTTTGCTTGTGCATTGAATGCAAGGCCTGCCCTGCACTAAAGTTACATGTACCCCAATAAGCCTTTGTACTGAGGTTCTGGATGGCCACAGGAAAACCAAGTTCACAATATTCATTTGGTACTCCCATACTGTTTGCTTATGCATTGAATGCAAGGCCTGCCCTGCACCAAAGTTACACGCACCTCAATAAGCCTTTGAGGACACATATTGGATGGCCACATGAAACCAAAGTTCCCATTATTCTGATCTTTTTAAGTCACCTAAAGTTTGCCCATGAAGTGAATACAAGGTCTGCCCAAAATTTGCACACACTCCAATCCCCCAAGGAAGAAAAGTGGAGGATGGTCTCCGAAAAATGTTTTCCCAGTTTAAAGGAGCAGGTCTCCTATACTTGCAATGCCCTTACACTAAGTGTATGGGCTGGAAAACACTTTCCCCTGGAGGGTATGTTAGGGTTCGCCAGGAATATAGTAGTGGCCAGAGACACAAAAGCAGCAATGTCCAGGCCTTGTCTGACAGAAAAATACAATCCACTGTTCGGCGTACCTGCGTCTCCAAGTTCAGGTCCCCCTGGGCACTTCCCAGTTGGCTATGGCCCCTCTCCAAGGTGACTCCCATTAACTGAGACACAATCCATGGTAACTTGAACAGTTTCTTTACTGACAACTTCACACGATATATCCACAGTTGGTACATCATTGATTACACATCCGTCTTTACTTGCTTCCTCAGCTTTCCCTACTTTGCTGACACTTCTATACAGCACGTACCCGGACCGGACGGTCTTAGACTGCTTCCCAGCGTCTTCCTGTCTTAGCCTTGCCATGATGACAATTTTTTCTGCCTGTTTCACCTCAGACTTGAAATCATCCGCCTCCTGGTTTAGTTGCCTCTGGAAAAGCATCCGACCTGTCTGTACTGCTCCCTGTGAAGTTACAGCATCTTTCTGTTCCTCACTCCGTCCGACTCCCACCCTAAGAGAGTCTGCCCAGGCTACGAGTCACCACACCTTCTCTACTTTTCTGGCTCATTGTACTGATGTCCAATAGCCGTGGATAACTTGGACTTTTGCTACTTAACTTTGCGCTGCTGCCGAGCCATCTTGGGCCAATAGCCCATGTGGACATTTCGGGCACCCTGGCCCTGTCTGAACTAACTTCCTTCTAACCTAGCCTAAACTCCCAGGAGCCCCTCCTACACTTAACCCTATCATACTAAGAGCTTTTTATACAGGGGCGGACACAAGCAGCAATGAGCCCCTGTGCAGGAAATACACTGCGGGGGCCCCCTTATGCATGCACACTGTATATAAAATACCTATAATCACATATGTGTATACGCAGCAGCCCTATATACACAGCAGTACACACACTAGCACTATATACACAGCAGTACACACACACAAACTAGCATTATATACACAGCAGTATACACACACACACTAGCCCTATATATATAGCACTATACAAACACACTAGCCCTATATACACACAGCAGTATACACACACTAGCCCTATATACACAGCAGTATATACACACACACTAGCCCTATATACACAGCATTATACACACACACTAGCCCTATACACAGAGCAGTACACACACTAGCCCTAAATACACAGCAGTAAACACACACACTAGCCATATAAACACAGCAGTATACACACACACTAGCTCTATATACACAGCAGTATATACACACACTAGACCTATATACACAGCAGTATATACACACACTATCCCTATATACACACACTAGCCCTATATACACAGCAGTATACACACACTAGCCCTAGATACACAGCAGTACACACACACTAGCACTATATACACAGCAATACACACACTAGCACTATATACACAGCAGTACACACACACACACTTGCATTATATACACAGCAGTATACACACACACTAACCCTATATATACAGCACTATACAAACACACTAGCCCTATATACACAGCAGTTTACACACACACTAGCCCTATATACACAGCAGTATATACACACACACACTAGCCCTATATACACACACTAGCCCTATATACACAGCATTATACACTATACACACACACTAGCCCTATACACAGAGCAGTACACACACTAGCCCTAAATACACAGCAGTAAACACACACATTAGCCCTATAAACACAACAGTATACACACACTAGCTCTATATACACAGCAGTATATACACACACTAGCCCTATATACACCGCAGTATATACACACACTAGCCCTATATACACACACTAGCCCTATATACACACACAACAGTATATACACACACAGCAGTATATACACAAACTAGCCCTATATACACACACAGCAGTATATACACATAAGCCCTATAAATACACAGCAGTATACACACACACTAGCCCTATATACACACAGCAGTATACACACACTAGCCCTATATACACACGGCAGTATACACACATACACTAGTCCTATATACACACAGCAGTATACACACACACTAGCCCAATATACACACAGTAGTATACAAACACACTAGCCCTATACACACAGCAGTATAAACACTCACTAGCCCTATATACACACAGCAGTATATACACACACTAGCCCTCTATACACACAGCAGTATACACACACTAGCCCTCTATACACACAGCAGTATACACACACATTGGCCCTATATACACCCAGCAGTTTACACACACACTAGCCCTATATACACAGCAGCATACACACACACTAGCCTGTTATGAATGAGTCACCGTAGGAGGCAAAAACAGAAATACTAGCTAAGTCCAGAAAACCAGAGAAGTTGGCAGCTATCGGATTGCAGACCCCTGAACCTAACAACAACAACTAGCAGTAGCCGTGGGGGGTTCCTACGGTGCCCTAGACCCCTCGATCACAGCCGGAGAACTACATAGCCTAAAGACAGAAAGGGAAATCTAAACTGCCCCAGAGCAGACCCCAAAGCAATAGGCAGCCCCCAACATATAATGACGGTGAAGCAAGATGAAAAAACACTCACTCAGATAGAAAGATAGGCTGAGCAAATGATGGGGCCCAAGCTAACTAAATAGGACAGAATAGAAAAGCTGCTGTCTGCAATCCGCCAAAACCCTCTCAAAAACAAGAGCCAACAGACTGATAGGGAAAAAAGCCCTGAAGACGCTAGGCTTCAAAGAGACTATATCAGTACTCAGGTATTATCTGAAGACAGAGCAAAAAGGAATTCAGCTCACCCAGCAGGGAAAGGCAGAAATCCAGAAAAACAAGGAAAAACAAAACCAAAACACAAATGCAAAAAGTAGAGCAGAAAACTTAGCTTTTGAGGAGCAGGAATCAGACTGGTCTCCAAGAATCCCTCAGAGTAATCACCCGCAAGGCAGAAGGGCGTCGGCTGCCTAATATCCTGTCAGCAATCCCAGTCACACAGTCATCATCATTCTGCTCAGGTGCTTTGTAATCAGCCTCACTACCTTCCTTCACCAGAAGAGGGAGTTCATCAGACCTCAATGGTGAAGGGGAAAATGAACTCACAACACTAGCCCTATATACACACACAGCAGTATACACACACACTAGCCCTATATACACACACAGCAGTATACACACACTAGCCCTATATACACACAGCAGTATACACACACACTAGCCCTATATACACACACAGCATAATGCACACACTAGCCCTATATACACACAGCAGTATACACACACACACTAGCCCTATATACACAGCAGCATACACACACACTAGCCCTATATACACACACAGCAGTATACACACACACTAGCCCCCCTCTATACACACACAGCAGTATACACACACTAGCCCTATATACACACAGCAGTATACACACACACTAGCCCTTTTTACACACACAGCAGTATACACACACTAGCCCTATATGCACACAGTAGTATACACACACTAGCCCTATATACACACAGCAGTATACACACACACTAGCCCTATATACACACAGCAGTATACACACACACTAGCCCTATATACACAGCAGTATACACACACACTAGTCCTATATATATAGCAGTATACACACACACGCTAGCCCTATATACACACAGCAGAAAACACTGTTGTGAATTCGCTTTCTGGCCTCCATCTGGTTATTACTGAAGATAGTGGAGTTGGTCAGATCGACAGAGGGGTTGCGAGTTCTCTTTCTGGGCTCCCTCTGGTGGTTACTGGAGGTAATGGAGCTGATCTGATTGACAGAGGCTTGCCACCTGATAATGATGATGATGATTGGAGATCTGGGGTTTCAGATTGGGATTTAAGACAGCCGACTCCCTTTGTCCCTGCTGGTGATTTGCTTCCTGTTCCTCCTGAGGTCTGATTTCTCCAGCACTGTCCCTGCATGTTCAGCTAAGTGGTTTATTTGCTATTCTGTTTGCATTTGATCTGGTTTTGTCTATCTTTTCTTGGTGCGGGTCACCCAGCTCTGGCTGGGGCTGTGCTGAATCACCGCCCATATGTTACTGCTTCTGCCAGTTTGTTTTATCCCCTGTTAGATTGGTCTCTTTTTGCTCTGCTTTCAGAATATACCAGAGTGCTGATATAGTGGGGGGGCGAAGTCGTGTGACTTCAGTGTTTTTTGCATCAGACATGTTGGACTTTTTGCAGGGTTTTTTGCGTGATTGCAGACAGTGTCTTTCCTGTCCTGTCTAGTCAGTGTGGGCCCCATCATTTGCTCAGTCTATTATCCTGCCTGTGTTTGTGTTTTTGGGTCGCCCTCACACCCAGGGCTGTGGGGTACTCGGTACCGGGCCTGATGAGCTTCAATGGGAGATGTTACGGCAGCTGGGACCCGGCCCGTGGCCCTGGGCACCCATTGTAAGAGGGGAATGTTCAGTGTGCTTATGATGAGTGATTCATGACGCCACCTGTGGTGTTCGGCAATAGAGATGTAAGCCGATGCTGCAGATAGATCCTCTGGGACAGATGGTGTGGTGCAGCAGTGATGTTATAGCCCTCCACAGGCAGGGCTGTAGTCCCAGGGCAGTGTAGGTGAAGTGACACTTAGATGGTGTAGTGTCAGGCGCAAGGGATGTAGCAGTGCTGGGCAGGTTGGCGCAGGAATAAGTGGAGGACACCAGGGCATGTAGTTCCAAAGCTTTACTCACAGTCTGTTGTGCACACAGGTGCCCGCCTCGGTGCTGTGTCCTCCGGGTCAGGAGCCCAATCAACTTCCAGGCAAGATGAAGTACTCCCTTCCAACACTCTGCCAACATATGTGCCTTTTCTGAACGTCTCCTCTTATAGCACCTTTGAGTGAAGTGCTAATCCTTCTTCCCAATGGAGAATCAAGCTTCCTTTCTCTGTCTCTTTCCTGTGCCAGCAGACCCAGATCACTGTGGCCTGCTGCAGCACTTCCTTCTTCCATCCCTCTCCTGGGGATCTTCTCTGTCTCACACTCTGTCCTTCTACATCCTCACTCACTGATTGAATGAAAGACTGACTGACTGACTCAACTCTTCCCGCTCTTTTATGTGAACTTAACTCCACCCATCTCCCAGCACGTTTCGTGTTCCAAGCAGGGAGCCACCAAGGGGTGCTATGCTACACTCCAAGCAGGGAGCCGCCGAAGGTGCTTTGCTACACTAATTTGTGGTGTGGGGTGCAGGTGTTGGAGTGTGGTCAGGTGTCTCCACCTTACCTGGATAGTGAGGCACCACACCTCAGGAGGAGATGCAGTGCCTCTGTGGCGACTGAACCCTCAGGGGCGCCACATTTTCATCTTGTCTCACCGACAATATATATTTGAGGGCTATCTATTCCTTTGGGGTCTGCTCTGGGGCAGTTTAGATTTCCCCTTTCTTTCTTTAGGCTTAGTTACCTCTCCGGCCATGCCGAGGCCTCTAGGATCATCGTAGGTACGCTCCACAGCTACTGCTAGTTGTGTGGATAGGATCAGGGGTCTGCTATCCGCTTAGGTACCAACCTCTCTGGTTTTCTGTGGCTTAGCCTGGACCTGCTCTCCTCCTCTGTGACCCATTCATATCAATACAGTACACACACTGAATTGCTGGCCAACCATTCCTTCCTCCCTCCCTCCAGATTCCCACTACTGAGCTTCATGCAATAGAAGAAACTATCTCCTGGCAGTGGTGTGCTGAGCTGTGTACTCTATGCTGCCTTAGTGCTGCAGCATGCAATACATCATGACCGGGAAACAAGTGCCAATCAGATTTGCACAGATTTTACTTTCTTAATGGGGGCCCCCTCCCTCCACAGGGCCCTGAATCGCTGCAGATGCAGCATGCTCACCCCTGAACTGGAGCTGTACCAGGCACTACTCACCTGTCTGTCCAGAGCAGGAGCAGTCAACCGGTGGAGCCCATGTGTTTGAGCAGATACCAAGCAGACACAGTGCAGGGAGTCACATGCTTCTGGCCCAGCAGTGTGTATGCCGCTGCCCCATCCCGCTCATGCCATGCATGTGTGCATATTGCAACACACACACACACACTACCTCACCTCACCTTGACCTGCAGCTTCATCTCTCTGGCACAGCCGTCAGTCGAGGTGCTGGATGACGTCATTCAGCTGTGCCGCTGACTGCTGTGACAGATACAGGAAGCGTGGGCAGGGAGCAGGACGGATCGCTGCAGCTCCGTTGCCATTTTCTCTTATTGGCAGAGGAGCTGCAGGGATCTCTCCCTGCCCGCTACACATGATGGCAATCTGGCCAGGGGCCCCCTGGAGCAACAGGCCAGATTGCCCTCATTATTAGCCGCCCTGAAGGGGCCCCATGGAGCCTCTGGGCCCCTGTGCAGCCACACCAGCTGCAGATGCGGTATGTCCACCCATGTCTATATACTAAAGTGCCCCTCTAGTGTCCAAAGGGTGCACTACACTTTCCCTATCTAAAACATAGCATTATACAATGAAACAACATATTTACAGCAAATGATAACACATATAACAGTGTGGCAATACCATTGATTCTGGGTGGTAATACATGACGACATGTAGCAGTACCACCGGATTATTATAAAAACATTAAGAACACTAAAAGAGGCAGAGCAAGGAAATAGTATCATTCCACCCCCTTACAGGTACACATCAACCTACACTGTAAATATTTTTTTTTACAGCAATCATAAACACCCTTGCAAAAAACTATAGTGGCTGTTGCATCACAGAACACGTTCACGTTGGTGATCTAGTGGTGGTGTCGGAAGAGATGTGGAGGATGACCTCCAAAAAATGTTTTCCCAGTTTAAAGGAGCGGGTCTCCTATACTTGTAATGGCCATACACTAAGTGTATAGCCCTAGAACGCATACCTGGGGCCTCGCAGGCCTGCCAGGTTACTTGTTTTCTATTTTCTGTAAAAGTACTTTAGTTAGAATTTTGAAAATCTAGGTAATCCTCAGGTATATAGTTGTTAGTAATTTCCAGTTATTCATATATTTTTATGTTACAAACATTTCGGTATAACAACCTTTTTTTTGGGACTACCCCATATTCACGCACCTGGGGCCTTTTAGGCCTGTACTAGGTTTACATGTGATACTCAGTCTTTTTGTCTGTATTGTTGCTGGGGAAGAACTTTTATGACTCTGCTATTGCTGGGAAGGGCAGTGGGTTCTGCATGACAGCATGGTGATGTGATCTTGGAAGGGAGGCTCCCTCACAAAGTCATGTGTCTCTGACCTCATCGCAGGTCTTTGTCCTAATTGCTGGAGAGACTTTGGAGGAAGAAGTCAGCTTTCTTTTGTCTGGAAATAGAAACTTTCTGAGCTCCAAAACCAGAGGCTTCTACTGCACTACAAGAAAGTGATCTGTTGGAGGTAAGAGGAGGGGGGCTGCACTTTACCTGCTTTATATCGCTTGGTGTGCTGGGACCCTAACAAAGAGTCTTATCACATACTGTTTACAGTGCACAAGCCTGATTGTAATCTTTTTTTTTTTTCTTTTTAGTTTACTGACATCTAAAATTACAATGGCACAGTCTACTTCCAGGGGATTGACTGACCATGAAATCGAGGTGATTGTTTTCAATAGTGATGAAGAAAATGAAAGTTCTTTGTCTGATGAAGAGGACATGCCACCAGCTAATGTATCAACTTCATCGTCCAGCGATTCTTCAGATGATGAAGAAGTAGTGGATCCAGCAGAACGTTCAAATAGAACATCTAAAACGAATATTTTTTGGAACGGTACTGCTGCGGCTCCTGCACGCACCCCATCACATAACATTATTAGAGTTGCTCAAGGAGCTGTCGGAATTCCCCAATTCATGTCCAAAAGAGATGTTTTCTGTAAATTTTTTTCAGATGATATTGCAGATGAGGTAGTTTTGTGTACTAACGTAGAAGGAAAACGTATCGCGTCAGGAAGAAAAAAAACATGGAAAAATATAACTAAAGAGGAACTATATGCTTATATTGGCCTTACTCTTCTGGCAGGGAGTACAAAATCATACGATGTTCCAATCAGAGAGTTATTTCAGAACCCATTTGCAGATCCACACTACAAAGCTACTATGTCCATCAATAGATTTGAGGGTATTCGGAGATGCCTTCGTTTTGATGAAAAGAGAACTCGCTCTGTGAGGTTGGCAACCGATAAATTAGCCCCTATTAGCTATATCTGGAATCTTTTTATCAAGAACTGTACAAAGCTTTACCATTCCAGTGATAATGTGACAGTGGACGAGCAACTTCTTGCCTTTAGGGGACGTTGCAAATTCATTCAGTATATGCCCAGTAAGACAGCTAAGTATGGCATAAAAATTTTCTGGATGTGCGATTCAGCAAGCTATTATGGGATGAATGGTCTGATTTACTGTGGCAAGGAAGCTGATGCTCCAGTCCAGAAAGACCTATGTTCCGACATAGTAAAAACACTTGCTCTACGGATTACGGATCCATTACGGATCACCTCCTGGCGGACCCCAGCGCTAGTGGGAATGCATCCTTACTTTGCAATTATAAAATAAATTTTGAAAAGTATTTTTTTTTGAGTTATTCCGTGTTATTTGCACACAGGCCTAAAAGGCCCCAGGTGTGTGAATATGGGGTAGTCCCAAAAAAAGGTTGTTATACCGAAATGCCTATAACATAAAAATATATGAACAACTGGAAATTACTAACAACTATATACCTGAGGAATACCTAGAGTTTCAAAATTCTAACTAAAGTAATTTTACAGAAAATAGAAAACAAGTAACCAGGCAGGCCTGCGAGGCCCCAGGTATGCGTCCGCCAGCCTTAGCTGGGGTCACCAGGAGGTCAGATCCATTACAGAATCCCGTCCTGGCAGACCCCAGCGCTAGTGGGAATGCATCCTTACTTTGCAATAAACTTTGAAAAGTATTTTTATTTGAGTTATTCCAT
This sequence comes from Dendrobates tinctorius, assembly GCF_039654945.1. Taxonomy (NCBI): domain Eukaryota; kingdom Metazoa; phylum Chordata; class Amphibia; order Anura; family Dendrobatidae; genus Dendrobates; species Dendrobates tinctorius. The sequence goes on from NW_027361687.1 coordinate 64,289,842, forward strand.
GATAATTGTAAACAGGCCTAAAAGGCCCCAGGTGCGTGAATGTGTAGATTTCTTTGGGTATGCGTTCATTTTCTCCTTGGGGGGGAACCTCAACATAGAATGTAAACATTTTTGGAAGGGCATCATAACCACCCTTGCAAAAATTTCTAGTAGTTGTTGCATCATGAACAACAGTCACCATGGTGATTTAGTGGTCATGGATGATGAGGATGAGGAGAAGGAGGAGGATAACAGCAAATAGCCAAAATCAGGAAGCGTATACTCATGTGTCGGTGTGAAGAGGTGCATGGGAATATACCTGACAAATAAAGTCACTGGATTTGTGGTTTCGTTTCACTGTTATCATGCGGTGGTGTACAGAAGTACGGCCCAATCCAGCCCTTGATCATATTTATAAGAGTCAACCTGTCAGCATTTTCAGTTGACAAGCAGATGCGCTTATCAGTTATAATTCCACCAGTGGCACTAAAAATGCGCTCTGACAAAACGCTAGCGGCAGGACAGGCCAGGACCTCCAAGACGTAGAGAGCCAGTTCATGCCACGCATCCAGCTTTGAGACCCAATAATTAAAAGGCACAGAGGAATCTTGGAGGATGATGGTAAGGTCAGCAAGGTATTCCCTCAGCATCCTCCCAAACTTTGCACTCCTTGTGACAGTACCCCACGCCTCATAGCCACTGCGATGGGAGGGTCTGAGTAAACTTTCCCAGAACGTTGCCAGTGTAACCCTGCCTTTGCTGGATTGGAGTTGTGTCTCTCTTGCCTGTACTCCTTGGTTGTCCAATGAACTGTGATCTCTGCCACCAACATTTTCAGAAGGGAATTTTTTTATAATTCCGCAACAAGGACCTTCTGGTACTGCATCATTTTAGTACACCTGTCTGCCTCTGGAAGCTTTCCTTGTAGTGTGGGTCTAGAAGTGTCAACAACCAAAATATTTACAATACTAGGGTCACGGGAAAGGCAGCGTTAAAAAAGTCAGCCATGTGTGGCAGACTGCTAACAGGCAAGACTTTAGTGTCCTCACCAAGAGGATGACTGAGCATGCTCTCCTCCTCCTCCTCCCTGTCCTCAGGCCATCCACGCTGAACAGATAGTATGACAGTTGTGCTTATAGTACCATCTATAGCGCATGAAAGTAGCTCCTGTTCTTCCTCCTCCTCTTCCTCTTTGTCAACCAATCCAAGTTGTGATGACATGAGGCTGGGCTATGTGTAATCACCCTGTATACTTCCTTGCTCCATCTCATCGTGCTCAGCCTGCAATGCCACCTCTTTGATTGTGAGCAGAGAGCATTTCAGAAGACAAAGAAGTGGGATGGTGACTCTAGTTATGGTGTCATCATTGCTCACCATCTTGGTGGACTCCTTAAAGTTTTGTAAGATGGTACATATATCTGACATCCATGTCCACTCCTGAGGTCTTATGTGTGGAGTCTGAACTGAATACTGACGGCCTTGTTGATGCTGGTAGTCAATAACTGCCCTCTTCTGCTCACAAATCCTTTCCAACATGTGCAGTGTTGAGTTCCAATGCGTGGGGACATCACACACCAGTCAGTGAGCCGGAAGCTGCAAACGCTGCTGAAGCACGGCAAGGGCAGCTGAAGCTGTAGCTGACTTTCTAAAATGGGCACACAAGCGGTATACTTTCACAAGCAGATCTGGCACCGCCAGGTAGCTTTTGAGAAACCGTTGAACAACAAGGTTAAGCACATGGGCCAGGCATGGTACGTGTGTAAGCTTGCCTTGCCTCAGAGCTGTCACCAGGTTCCAGCCATTGTTACACATGAGCATGGCTGGCAGTAGGTTCAGCGGTGTCAGCCACACATTTGCCTGCTATTTCAGAGCTGTCCACAACTCTTCAGCATTGTGCGGTTTGTCACCTAAGCATATTAGCTTCAGCACAGCCTGTTGATGCTTGGCTGAAGCAGTGCTGCAGTACTTCCAGCTTTTGACTGATGTGGTCATTTTGGAGATGGAGGCTGAAGAGGAGGAGAAAGATGAGGATGAGGTGCAGGAGCTGTAGACTGTGGGGACAACCCTGAATAACTTAGGGCATGCAATCCTCGGCGTCAGGAGGACGTGTTCCATCCCAAGGTCGGTCTGGGTCCCGGCTTCCACTATGTTAACACAGTGTGCCATCAGCGAGATGTAGCATCCCTGCCCACAAACACTTGTCCCCGTGTCCATGGTTAGGTGGACTTTCTCAGTAACAGCATTGTTCAGGGCACAGGTAATGTTGAGGGACACGTGTTTGTGTAATGCCAGGATGGCACACTTTGAGAAAAAGTGGCAGCTGGGGACCAAGTACCTTGGGACAGCCGCTGCCATCAGGTTGCGGAAAACTTCAGTCTCCATAAACCTAAAAGGCAACATTTCGACTGCAATCAGACGAGAAATGTGTGAATTTAGTACTGTGGCCTGTGGGGCGTTGACTGTGCATTTATACTTGCATTCCAATGACTGGGGTGTGGACAACTGAAGGCTGCACTGGGACAAGGACGTGGAAGTGCTTGATAATGGTGGTAATTGAGTGTGGGCAATGACAGATGCAGGGCAGGAGGGAGGCATCATGGACAGGTGATTGGCTTGCACATACAACTGGAAGAAGCAGTGTTTTCACCCACAGACACTGTTCCTGGAGCCTGGGGTTCGGCCCACAAAGTCAGGTGCTTTGCTGCCATGTGCCTGATCATGCTGGTGGTGGTCAGGCTGTTTGTTTTGCTATCCCTGCTGATGTGGGCATGGCAGGTGGTGCAAATGGCCTTTATGGGGTTATCCGTAGTGTCTTTAAAAAACAACCAGACTCGGGAAGACCTAACTGTTATACTGCCAACTTCCATCGTGTTGGTGTTACGAGTAACAGTTGCCCAACTTCTGTCTGCAGCCACCACATTGCTTCTTCCCACCTGTTGGGGTGCTACACCTCCCTCCCCCTTTGTGCTGCAGTTCTCGCTCTGCATGTGCTCCTGCCAGGTTGGGTCACAAATCCATCCATCATGTCGGCTTCCATTTCCGCACCCTGGTCCTCCTCCTGACTTTCTGGCAATTGTGTCTCATCATCGTCCACCTCTTGTGACACATTCCCACCATCGCCTTCGTGTGAAGGTGGCTGCTCAAATATTTGAGCATCGCTACATGCGATCTCATCTTGCGCCGCTTCTAGTGGATTGGGCGAGAGGCCCGATTCGATAAATGGAAAAGTGAACAGCTCTTCAGAATGTCCAGGAATGGGATCAGTTGTCTCAGGACACTCGGCATGGCAGGAGGAAAGGAGGATCAGGGTGAGTAATATGTGGTCCAGACTCACAGCTACTCAGACTTGACCGTGTGGAAGACAGGATGCTGGTGGTGGTGGAAAAGTGAGTGGAAAGATTATCTGCTATTCAACCAACAACCTTTTGACACTGCTCTGGTTTCAATTGTTCTGTTTTGCGGTCCCCTACAGATTCGGCCAGGAAGGTTCTTGAAGATGTCGGTGTTTGCTGTTGCACAATTTCAGCTTGACCACGGCCTCGGCCTCTGCATGCACTATCACTATCACCATCATGTCCACTTCCCCATCCCTTACCACGCTCCTTGCCCATTTAAATGGACAACAATATTTTCTATGTTCACTACAAATGGCTGAATTGGGAGCAAACTTGTATGTGATCCATGTGCAGGAAAACCACACTTTAAAATATCTGTAGGTAAAAATTTATTTTTTGTTATCAACTGGTGTCAATAACTAGGGTAAGACAGCTAATACAGTGAAATGGAGGCCTGAAATGCAGCAATTTTTAGGTCACAGATAGATGAGGTGTCTAATGGAGATGCCACAATGTTCTATATGTGACCTGTATTTTTTTATTTTTTACCCCAAAATAGTGTATAGACCTAGGGTTACAGACAGCAAATACAGTAGAATGCAGGCCTGAAATGCCACAATTTGTAGCCGACAGATAGATCAGGCATCTGACGGAGATACCAGACTGTTCAATATGTGGCCTGTATTTGTTTGTTTTTTTACCCCAAAAGAGTGTATAGACCTAGGGTAACAGACAGCAAATACAGTGGAATGGAGGCCTGAAATGCCACAATTTGTAGCCCACAGATAGATCAGGCATCTGACGGAGATACCAGACTGTTCAATATGTGGCCTGTATGTAACGGGGACCCGGGTGGCAGCTGTGATGAGGGGCTTTAACTCTTCAGCACCTGGACTCTCTGAAACTACAACTTTGGAGTGTGTCTTGGTGTTGGTGCAGCATGTGTACAATTCTTCACCCACCTGTGGGACCGGAGCCTGATCAGGATATAATGTCCCATTAGAATGTGAACACACACAAATGTCTGCAGAATCCTTGCTCTCTTTCTTTAAGGTTTCATTTGAAACAAGTTCTGGCAGCACAGTTACAGTCCATCTGTTCCAGTAAAACACAAACATGACATCTTCTGTACAGTCCCTGGTCTGGCCCTGCTACTTCTTGTCCTGCACGTTCTCTGAAGGACTACAGAATCCTCCCATTAGCAGTCACTGGACGCTCCCCGTCTACGTTGCCCATCTTTGGCAAAAGTACCAGACTGCCGCTTGCAGCCTCAATTGGACCTTAGGTACCTGACAGTTCCAGATGATGTCCTCAGACTCTAACCCGAGATCCTCTTCCTGGCCTCTCCCCGAGAGTGCACCCCAGAAGTTCCACTTTCCTTCAGACCAACACTGTCTCTCGGCTTGACTGTTCCACTCTCCTGCTGCAACTGCACTGTTGTTCTGCTCCGTTTGCTTCCTCACACACATTCTAACTTTCTAGAACAATTCTGTCTCCTCTGGGTAACTCCTCCCACCAGCAATCACATTGGTACAGCTAATTGACTCTTTCTATTGTGGCTAAAACCAGCTAACTATTGCTATCCTATCTAGCATCTAATCTCCCTATATCTATAGCCAACAACTTACATTCTAACCCTACAATATTTTCTCATTACAACAACACACATATATATATGCAACAATTAAAGGGAGAGACACATAGCACATACAACACCCCCTTTACATGTATCTTTTTATTTTTTTGCCAAGCTAAATTGTGTCAACAAGTAAGCTAAGACACAACAAAAAAAATTCTATGGAGGCCTGAAAAGGCACAATTTGTTGACACAGATAGATCAGGCGTCTGATAGAGATACCAGACTGTTCAATATGTGGCATATATTTTTTATTTTTTTTGCCCAGCTAAATTGTGTCAACAAGTAGGCTAAGACATAACAAAAATAATTCTATTGAGGCCTGAAATGGCACAATTTTGAGCACAATGATATGCAATCCGTGTGGCGGACAAAATCCGGTGTAAAATATCTGCTCTGTAGCTAAATAGTTTTTCGTCAGCTAAGTATTTTTTGGGCAGCAAAATGGTGTCAAGAAATTCTATAAGACACTCCAAAAAAATGTAACAGTACCACAAAAATGTCAGAAATTTCTGCGCACTCAGATGTGATGGCTGGGATGGGCAACCCTGTTTAAAATAGCTGGATTTTCACCCTGTACTATGAGAAGGATCTGTCAACAAGCAAATGGAGAAAATAATGGGGGCTATGGATTGCTTTGGAATAAAATAATCAGGATTAAGATGCAAAAAAAATTATTCCTGGGCACTGACACCTGGGGCTAGGTATATATGGTCAATATATGTATTAGGCAGCCGCAGACAGTAATGGAATGGACCCCCTTGATGTATGCAATGAAGTGTGACACATACAATGTCTGCCTGCTACTGATATCTATATAGCCACATACAGTGCCTGCATGCCTTGCACTGATGTGTATATAGCCACATATAGTCCCTGCCTACCTAGCACTGCAATCTATATACCCCATAATTAGTCCTTAGAAGGATTGTTGGTTTAGCTGGATATGTGGATTCAACAATGGTATACCCACACTAATAAAAGCACAAATCTCTCCCCATCTCAGCAGCAACTCTCCCCACACTGTCTGATTCTGGAGGTGACTGCTCTGAGCAGGGCGGTGCAAGGTCTGATATAGACCCGATGACGCTGTGCGGCCAGCTGATCACTGTAATACCACAACAAAGGTGGCTGTGGTATTACAGTGCGTGGCAGGCAATCCCTGCATGTTGATTGGCGCTCTAAAGAGCGCCAAACATGCAGGGCGGGGACCCGAGCTCCCTCTGAATATTCCAGGAAATGCTCGGTGCTTGCCGAGTACCGCGAGTACAGCGATACTCGGGCGAGTACCGAGTAGTGGCGAACATTTTCGCTCATCACTACTGACAACCCCTCTTTATACAGTAGATGACATGATCTACTATTCACAGTTGATGATGTCACAGCAATGAGTGATAACATCTCTACACACAGTAGATAACACATGATCAACTATTCAAAATAGGTGATGTTACAGCTCACCTCCTCCTCCTGTACAATGACTGATAACACCTCTATATATAGTAAATAACACAGTATCCACTATTCACAATAGGTGATATCACAGCTCACCTTGTCCTCATGTGCAATGACTAGTAACACCTTTATATCAAGTACATTATACAGGATCCATTGATAACACCTCAATATGCAGTAGATAACACAGGAGCCATAATTATCGAAAGGGGAACAGTAAGTCATCAATTTTAGACTTTTAGAGTCCAAAATCTGGATCCTCACCAATTAGCTGTCATTAGGTCTAGTGGTAGCCGGATATATTGCATAGAGTGGTTACAGCATGGCTCTGTTCACTGTTTTGTAGTTATTTTCAGCTCAGCTACTATTTACTAAGAATATTTTATCAATATCTAAGTAGTACAAAATCCCTTTAACCCCTACACGACATCTGCCGAATATGTTGACCAAGTTATGGTGACTGCTTTCTCTGACAGCAGACTATCCCTCTTATTATTATTATTTATTATTATAGCGCCATTTATTCCATGGCGCTTTGCATGTGAGGAGGGGTATACATAATAAATACAAGTACTGTAATCTTAAACAATACAAGTCACGACTGGTACAGGATGAGAGAGGACCCTGCCCGCGAGGGCTCACAATCTACAAGGGATGGGTGAGGATACAGTAGGCGAAGGGTTGAGCTGGTCATGCAGCAGATGTTTGGTGGATCGGTGGTTACTGCAGGTTGTAGGCTTGTCAGAAGAGGCAGGTCTTCAGGTTCTTTTTGAAGGTTTCCATGGTAGGCGAGAGTCTGATATGTTGTGGTAGAGAGTTCCAGAGTAGAGGGGATGCATGGGAGAAATCTTGTATGCGAATGTGGGAATAGGAGATAAGAAAGGAGTAGAGAAGGAGATCTTATGAGGATCGGAGGTTGCATGCAGGTAAGTATGAGAGACGAGGTCACAGATGTATGGAGGACTCAGGTTGTGGATGGCTTTGTATGTCATGGTTAGGGTTTTGAACTGGAGTCTTTGGGTATTGGGGAGCCAGTGTAGGGATTGACAGAGGGGAGAGCCGTTGAATAGCGGGGGGACAGGTGGATTAGTCAGGCAGCAGAGTTTAGAATAGATTGGAGGGGTGCGAGAGTGTTAAGAGGGGAGGCCACAGAGCAGGAGGTTGCAGTAGTCAAGGCGGGAGTTGATGAGGGCATGGACTAGGATTTTTGCACAATGTACAGATCCATGAAGTATTTTTGAGTTGAAGTCAGCAGGAAGTGGAAAGGGCTTGGATATGTGGCTTGAATGAGAGATTAGTGGCAAGGATAACCCCGAGGCAGCGAGCTTGTGGGACTGGAGAGAGTGGGCAGCCGTTTAATGAATAGGTCCACTGGGGGGGTCGCGTTAGATGGGAGAAAGATGATGAATTCTGTTTTGTCCATACTTTAAGAAATCTAGCGGAGAAGAAGGATGAAATAGCAGACAGACATTGAGGGATTCTGGCTAGCAGAGAGGTGATATCTGGTCCAGAGATGTAGATCTGTGTGTCATCAGCATAGAGGTGGTACTGAAAGCCGTGAGAATCTATGAGCTGTCCGAGGTCGAAGGTGTAAATGGAGAAGAGCAGGGGCACTAGGACTGAACCTTGCAGGACTCCGACAGAGAGGGGACGCGGTGATGAGGTGGTGTGTGAGTGGGAGACACTGAATATCCGGTCTGTTAGGTATGATGTGATCCAAAAAACAGAAAACACACTATGATGGCCACAAACGTGAACTCACCATAAAGAAGCGAACCACAAAATAATATAAAAAAATAATTTTTATTAACAAAATCATATACATTAAAAGGGCCACATACCCATATTTTTTGAAAAAATAACCCAGAACAGGGACTGCAGCATTATTTTGTTAATATAATATATAGGTAAAAAAAGGCCTTGTTGACATTGTGAGGGTACGGTCCCTATCATTTAATCAAACATCAATATATAAATAAATCCACTAATATCAAAATTGACTAGGATTGTGGACAATATTATCCTTATTATAACAGTGGGCCACCCTCAGAAAGTCAACACACTTGCCTCCATACATAGACTCATATACCACATAACTAGATCTCTAATGGCAGAAAAAGAGGGATAATTCATCCAATGCTAGATAAATCCACAGCATTCACCCCCATACTCCGCTATATAAATATATTAGTGGAGCAGCAAACACATTAATAATAACCGCCAATGAGAAATTATAGATAAATAGAGACGTATAGATACCTATAATGTGCTAAGTATGATCCAGCCGCTGTCCCCTGCGCCCCGACGCGCGTTTCGCCCTATTGCTTCTTCCGGGGGCGTGGCTTTACAGGCGTCAGTAAAGGGTTTAAATGTGTGTTAAAATCCAATAAAAAAGCCCCAACCCCATCATGTGACCCGGAGGGGAGTAACTCACGTCACGTTACTGACATGCCATTGCCATGGTTACACGTTACACGGAAGAAAACATACCGCGTCTTCATTAAAGGCAGGACATTGTCGGAGCATGCGCCCATCACATACCTCCTGAATTCAAGCGTGCTTCCCTCACTTCGCCTCGGTAAACAGCGTCATAAATAATGCGCTATCACCATCTGTGGCGACGAAGGAAGCACCAGGGGCACAGACGGGAGCACGCATGCGCACTGCCTACCATTAAGGATTCACAACCCTCTATAATACGTCAAACAAAAAATAATAAAGTGAACTAAATAAATCAATATATTACCCACAACTATATGTAGATATACCAATCTAGATAATAAAGTTACTTAGTGCAATTAAGTGCGCTGTGCATATTACTGAATACTGAATAGACAGGAAAATACCTACACTGTGCTAAACACAAATACAATGAAATATATATGAAAATATTTCTATAACTATAAACTTCAAGTAAAAAATCATTTCAATAAACACATAGTGTAATGAAGTGAGTTCAGATACTAATAAATAAATCATATATAATATGATATTTTTCTTTTTTTCTCTTCTTTTTTTCTTTTTTTCTTGTTTTCTTATTCCATTTTTCCTTATAGAGGCTTGATTGAAGATATATAAATCCACCAGGCAATGGGAACAATCCACAACCTCCGAGTCCATGATGAGACAGAAGTAAGGGGCCAAACACCCGAAAACTGACTATATGGGAAAACTAAATAAAAAATAATATGAATAAAACAAAAAACACCAAAAATATCAATAATAAATATAAACCCAACCCATAAAAAATACCTCTCTCAATATGCACTTCTACAAAAAAGCAGAAAAACCTAATGTTTCATTTAGACCATTGGGGCTTAAGGTCCCCAACCGAAAAATCAACCTACTCTCCACCTGGGCCAAAATCCTAGCCAAAAAATTCCCACGCAGCAATGGCATAAAGTGAGACTAGGGACTTTTTTTTTTACAGTGGTGGAGGAATACAGTGCGGAAGGATACCTACCTTCCGTCATTGAATTCCTGGAGCTGGTAGAGAACGGTAGCATCAGCTGATGCTGCTGTTCTCCATGCAAGATGGACGTGGGACCCTCGTGGACTTCTGCCGATCGGGGTAAGTATATTGGTGTTTTTTTATTTTGATATTTATTCCTCAGGCGACAATGGCTTCGGGAATCAAAGTGACAAGTGACGGTGAGTATGTACTCTATGTTATATGTACTGTATGTCTATATGTATGTATTGTATGTAGTATATATGTATGTTGCATGCATGTAGTATATATGCAGTATATATGTAGTATGCATGTTGCATGCATGTGGTATATATGTAGTATGTATGTTGCATGCATGTAGTGTATGTATGTAGAATGTATGTAGCATGTATGTAGTATGTATGTAGCATGTATATAGTATGTATGTAGTATGCATGTAGTATGTTGCATGTATGTAGCATGTAGTGTGTATGTTGCATGTACGTAGCATGTAGTATATATGTAGTATGTACAGTATGTTACATGTAGTATATATAGTATATATGTAGTATGCATGTTGCATGCATGTAGTATATATGTTGTATGTATGTTGCATGCATGTAGTATATATGTATTATGTATGTAGTATGTATGTAGCATGTATGTAGTATGTATGTTACATGTAGTATATATGTAGTATGCATGTTGTATGTATGTAGCATGTATGTAGCATGTAATTTTTTTTTTTTTTTTTTTTTACATTCAACACATTAGCCGGATGATGGGACTACTACTGTCCCATCATTGGCTAATGTGTCAATCACTGTCATGGTAGCAGGCATCGCCCGATGCCCACAGACAGCGCATCATGATGACGTCATTTCGGCAGCCAATCAGAGCCACAAAAGTGGCTCATTGCATTTTGGACTTCCGATTCCGGTATCCGATACGAAAAAAGTATCGGTACTCGGTATCGGAATTCCGATACGGCAAATATCGGCCGATACCCGATACTTGCGGTATCGGAAAGCTCAACACTAGTCTGCAGGTGTCATGTTGCCTTTGGAGAGTCCCTAATGTACCTTAACAGTGGAAACCCCCATGAATGACCCCATTTTGGAAACTAGACCCCCTAAGGAACTTATCTAGATGTGTGGTGAGCACTTTGAACCCCCAAGGGCTTCACAGAAGTTTATAACGCCTGGGCGTGAAAATAAAAAAATCATTTTTTTCCACAAAAATGATATTTTTGTCCCCAATTTTTTATTTTCCTAAGGGTAACAGGAGAATTTGGACCCCAAAAGTTGTTTTGCAATTTGTCCTGAGTATGCTGATACCCTATATGTGGGGGTAAAACACTGTTTGGGCGCATGGCAGAGCTTGGAAGGGAAGGAGCACCATTTGACTTTTTCAACGCAGAATTGGCTGGAATTGAGATCAGACGCCATGTTGCATTTGGAGAGTCCCTGATGTGCCCAAACAGCGGAAACCCCCCAATTATAACTCCAACCCTAACCCCAACACACCCCTAGCCCTAATCTCAGCCCTAACCCTAGCCCTAACCATAACCCTAGCCCTAATGGGAAAATGGAAATAAATACATTTTTTTTATTTTATTATTTATCCCTAACTAAGGGGGTGATAACGGGGGGTTTGATTTACTATTTATGGCGGTTTTTATGTTTGGCAGCTGTCACACGCTAAAAGACGCTTTTTATTGCAAAAATAGTTTTTGCATCACCACATATTGAGGTCTTATTCTTTGCGGGACGAGTTGACGTTTTTATTGGTACATTTTCGGGTACGTGACATTTTTTGATTGCTTTTTATTCTGATTTTTGGGACGCAGAATGAACAAAAACCAGCGTTTCATGAATTTCTTTTGGGGGGGTGCGTTTATACCGTTCCGCTTGCAGTAAAATTGATAAAGCGGTTTTATTCTTCGGGTCAGTACGGTTACAGCGATACCTCATTTAGGTCTTTTTTTATGTTTTGGCGGTTTTTATGCAATGAAAACTATTTTATATAAAAAATAATTATTTTTGCATCGCTTTATTCTGCGAGCTATAACTGTTTTATTATTTTGCATATGATGATGCATGGCAGCTTGTTTTTTGCGGGACAAGCTGACGATTTCAGCGGTACCATGGATATTTATATTCGTCTTTTTGATCACGCGTCATTGCACTTTTTGTTCGGTGGTATGATAATAAATCATTATTTTTTGCTTCGTTTCTTATTTTTATTTTTTAAGGGGTTCGTTAAAGGGGTTAACTAATGGGACAGTTTTATAGGGCGGGTCGTTACGGATGCGGCGATACCAAATATGTATACTTTTATTGTTTTGGTTTTTTTTATTTTCAAAAAATTAATTAATTGGGGAATATTTTTTTTTTTTACTAATTTAATTAGCGATTTTTTAAAAATTAATTTTTACACTTTTTTTTTTAACTTTATTACATTGTCCCAGGTGGGACATCACTGTCCTGTGACAGATCAGCGATCTGTCACAGGTACTGCTGCAGACTTCCTCATGCCTGCGCTTTGCAGGCAGTGAGGAAGTCAGCTCCCTACAGGCCCCCGAAGGTCCCCATCGCCATCTTGGATCCAGGGACCTGTAGGGAAAGAGCCCCCTGCAGCAGCGCTGCACATTGCGCTGCCGTGGGGGGCTCAGGCAAGCACGGAGGAAGCCCCCTCCTTGCCGATGCTTCCCTTTAACCCCCGGTACACAACAATCATGTTTGATCGCGGTGTGCCAGGGGTTAACGTGTCGGGGGTGGTCCATGACTGCCCCTGACACATTGTGCTGGGTGTCAGCTGTGATAATCAGATGACACCCGGCCGCGATCAGCGGCGCTCACCACATGGGCGCCGCTGATCACTATGATGTACTATCCCGTCCCTGGGAATTAAGTACCAGGGCACATGGATGGGATAGTACGTCTCATGGCAGAAAGGGGTTAAAGCTTGAGGGGAAAACACCAGTTGTTAGTGATAGGTTGAAGAGATGGGTTATGGTTTTGATGAAGACTGTGGTGAGGTTTGCGATGAAGTGGGATGCGATCAGGTCAAGTGCACAGTTGAGATGTGATCTTGAGAGTAGAGTGGAGAGTTGATCTTCTGTAATGGTGGAGAAGTTGGTTTTGGAGGAGGAGGCCTGGGCAGTTAGGAGGAAGGATTCTGGGGGTTGTCGACCAAAACTGTCCCTGATGTTATCAATCTTCTGCTTGAATAATGGGGCAAAGTCTTCAGCTGAGATGAGTGGGGAGGGAGGATGTGCTGGGGGATGGAGGAGAGAATTGAAGGTGTTGAATAACTAGGGTTGTGAGACAGGGAGGATAGGAGGATATGAGAGATGAGAAGTAGGTTTGTTTTGCTGCAGCGAGTGTGGCCTTGAAAGTAGTGAGGGACTGTTTGAATGCGATGAAGTCCTCACTGGTGTGTGATCTTTTCCATCACTGCTCAGCAGCCCTGGAAGCTTGCCTTAATTCTTTGGCCAGGCTGGTGTGCCAGGGCTGTCTATTGATTTTGCGAGCTTTGGTATGTGTGAGAGGGGCAACTGATTCCAAAACTACAGTTATTGTGGTGTTATATAGAGTGGCAGCGGCATCCTCATTGTGTAGGGAACTTATGTCTGTAAGAGGGAGGAGGCATTCAGTCAGTGAGTGTAGATCGAGGTGTTTAAGATTTCTGCGAGAGTGTGCAAGTTTGTGGGGTGGGGATTGTGGACCTGGAGAGGAGAAGGAAGAGAATGTAAGTAGGTTGTGGTCAGAAAGAGGAAGAGGTGAGTTAGAGAGGCTGGATAGGGAGCAGAGGTAGGTAGGAGTGGCTGCAGAAGACCATTGAGTGTGGCCGAAGGAGAAAGTGAGGGATAGAATATAGTGGAAGCTGAGAGGGAAGTGCCAATGAGGATGTTGATGTCACCCATGATGATAGTGGGGATGTCAGTGGATAGGAAATGAAGTAGCCAGGTGGTGAAGTGGTCAAAGAAGGTGGTGGATGACCCTGGGGGACAGTAAATGACAGTTAGTTGGAGGTTGGAGGGGGAGTAGATGCGCACAGAGTGCACCTCAAAGGAAGGGAGGGTAACAGAGGGTGGCAGTGGGATTGGGGTGAAGGAGCATTTATCTGACAGGAGAAAATCAACTCCTCACCATGCTTGCTGCTGGGGCAGGGGGTGTGAGGAAGGTGGAATCCACCATGTGAGAGTGCAGCAGGTGAGGCTGTGTCAGAGGAGGGTGAGCCAGGTTTCAGTGATGGCGAGGAAGGAAAGTTTGTTAGTAATAAAAAGATCATGGATGTAGGAAAGTTTGTTGCAGACAGAGCGAGCATTCCATAGAGCTCCTGTTAGTGGGACTGGGGAAGCTGGGGCCAGGCGAATGGATATAAGGTTGGAGAGGCTACGGAAAGTTGTGATAGAGCATGGATAGGAGGTAGAAATGACTGTGGGAATGTGGTGAGGAGAACCAGGATTTTGAGAGATATCGCCGGCAGTGAGGAGGAGCAGAGAGAGTGTTAGCAGGTGGGAGCAGGAGAGGGCATGAGGGGGCTGTCTGTGTTTGAAGACAGAGGATTGTATGTTGAGAAACAGATCTGAGGAAGAGGTGAGATGGATGGGGAGGATTGAAGAAGAAATGAAAAGTTCTTTGCTTGGTTTAGGAATTAGGGGGGTTAGCAGAAAGTGAAGGATTATAGGAGTCAGAGTGAAAACAAACAGAAACATTGTTTACAGTGACTATCCAGTTACCTTCAGTTCCCTTCTGGTTTAATTCTGGATTAATTCATATCTCACATTTTTAAGATACACACTTATAGGATACACACTGCAAACTAGAGTCTTGGCAGACTTGTGCTATGCAATATATTTGCAACAAAGTGCATTCAGGTGTGAAGCAGAGAGGAGTGGTCTGTGTTCATCTTGGTCAGACAATTAAGAGTGGACCAGATGCATATGATCAAGCCAAAGTAGACAAGGTCATAAATAACACTGTGGTAAAGCAGGGGTTAATTGAAAGACATACTGAGTGAATACTAGGAGCAGAGGTAAGAAGTCTATGTGTAAAGCTTAGTGACATATCGAGTGAATACTAGGAGCAAGAGGTACTATACAGTATATAGCCCCAGGAAGCTGTAACGCCCGCCTCCACGGTTGTGATTGCTGTGATTGGCCTGTTAAAAAAAAAATCATTGTGGCATACAGTGATTGGATGGAGTGATCACAGCGTCACATCTGTTTATTAACCATGCTGATTAGCTGAACAATAGTTATTGACCAATCTGCACCAAAAGGACTGATTTAAAATAACGATCACCACTCTGCACGCCATCTTGTCCTCAAATCTGGCATGCAGTTCTGTAGAT
This sequence comes from Dendrobates tinctorius, assembly GCF_039654945.1. NCBI lineage: Eukaryota > Metazoa > Chordata > Amphibia > Anura > Dendrobatidae > Dendrobates > Dendrobates tinctorius. Next base: position 64,305,038 of record NW_027361687.1, read on the forward strand.
CCTTTGGGTACCTCAGAGTAAGAAAAATCATTGATGGCCAGTGCTATCCTCCTGCGATCTCTCTCCTCTGATCTGTCTCCTGTCTCCTGCCTCTTGTGATCTGTCTCCTGCCTTCTGCTATCTGTCTTCTGCCTCCTGTGATCTGTGTCCTGCCTCCTTCCTCCTGCAATCTGTCTCCTGCCTCCTGTGATCTTTCTCCTGCCTCCTGTGATCTGCCTCCTACAATCTGTCTCCTGCCTCCTGCAATCTGTCTCCTGCCTCTTACGATCTACCTCCTGCCTCCTGCAATCTGTCTCCTGCCTCCTGCAATCTGTCTCCTGCTGCCTGTGATCTGTCTCCTGCCTTCTGCGATCTGTCTTCTGCCTCCTGCGATCTGTCTCCAGTCTCCTGAATCCTGTGATCTGTCTCTTGCCTCCTGCTATCTGTCTCGTGCCTCCTGCCATCTGTCTCCTGCCTCCTGCGATCTGCCTCCTGTCTTCTGCTTCCTGTGATCTGTCTCCTGCCTCCTGTGATCTTTCTCCTGCCTCCTGTGATCTTTCTCCTGCCTCCTGTGATCTGCCTCCTACGATCTGTCTCCTGCCTCCTGCAATCTGTCTCCTGCCTCCTAAGATCTACCTCCTGCCTCCTGCAATCTGTCTCCTGCCTCCTGCAATCTGTTTCCTGCCTCCTACGATCTACCTCCTGCCTCCTGCAATCTGTCTCCTGCCTCCTGCAATCTGTCTCCTGCCGCCTGTGATCTGTCTCCTGCCTTCTGTGATCTGTCTTCTGCCTCCTGCGATCTGTCTTCTGCCTCCTGCGATCTGTCTCCTGTCTCCTGAATCCTGTGATCTGTCTCTTGCCTCCTGCTATCTGTCTCCTGCCTCCTGCCATCTGTCTCCTGCCTCCTGCGATCTGCCTCCTGTCTCCTGCCTCCTGCCATCTGTCTCCTGCCTCCTGCGATCTGCCTCCTGTCTTCTGCCTCCTGCGATCTGTCTCCTGCCTCCTGCAAACTGTATCTTGTGTAACCGACATGTGATCACAGCAGCAGCAGTTCCCAAGTCCTTGTTCCAGTTCTCTCACCCCCAATCCTCCCATTCCCCAAACGCATTTTTTGGCACCTTTTCCCTGTGTGCTCTCTGAGTGCACAGCCCGTACACACCCCAATTGTATTTTGAGCTGAGCATTTGTGCTGAATTTTTGGCACACTTTTTTGCGACAATAAGTGCCCTTTCTGATCACAGTCTGCGCCAAGGGATTATTTCTTTATTTTGCTTAGGTAGAGTAATGGACGGCGCAGTGTTAGTAACATCCAATTTTCTTGTAGAAATAAAAATAGTAGGTAGTGCAGAGTAGCTTTATAAGTAGGGAGGTAGTGCATTAGGGGAGCGGATATCACAATGTTAGTGATGTCCATTTTTCTTTTGCAAGAAAAAAATAATGGCTCCAAGTAGCTTTATAGGAAGGACATTAGTGTAGTGAACATCACTGTAATTTTTTTTATACAAGCTTTTTTCTACTTGTACTGATTTTTCTTTTCTTTTTTTTTCTTCTAATGCATCTCAGGTGAGTTTACACAGCATAAAAAAAGAACTACAATGGACATGAGATTTCTAGAAATCCTATTCACTTTGTTGGTACTGTAAAACACTGAGTTTTTGCAGCAGCGAAAATACACAGCATCAAAAACATGATAAAAGCTCGTAGTGGGCACAAAGCCTAAGTGTTTCTTCTAAATTTTTCCTTTTACTTTTTTCTCTCTACTTTTTGTAATAAATTTAATAATCAATAGTACCCTTTACACAAGCCCCACACAATACACGTGTAAAGCACCACTAAGGCTAGGTTCACATTTTCGGTTGAGTCTGCAGCATATCGTCCGCAACCACAAACGCATGCAAAAACGCATGCAAACGCATGCTGATGCAGCGTTATTATCTGCATCAGCTTAAACATGACGACAAAAAAAGCTGCGTTTGCTGCTTTTTTGCATGCGTATGCGTTTTTTATGTGCATGTGTTCCATAGGGAAAAAATTTTCCAGGAGAATTTCCAAGACATAAGCAACACCCAATGGGTGTGTCTCATGGGATTTCTGTATCTAGTCTCTTGTACGGACAAAATCCTCAGATTTTACTCCTGTATCCTGCGTCAAGATGGATCTTCGTATGGAGAGTTTCTATCGGATTTGGATGTCAACTTGTTTTTTGCCTTTGCATTTACTTGTGAGCAAGAACGAAAAAGAGGAAGACGGCGTCGGCGCTTTTGGCAACACCCCATTGTTGAAGTCCGGGATAGCCGTGGAGCCTACCACTCCTTATTCAGTGAGCTCCGTGAAAACCCGGAGAAATAGTTTGAGTACACGAGGATGTCTCAAGAGAGCTTCCGGGATTTGCTGCTTCGTGTAAAAGGAGCCATCAGCAGGCAGGACACCCAGCTCCGTAGAGCTATTCCAGCTGAGGAACGTCTGCTGGTGACTAGTGTTGAGCAATACCACCCGATATTGAAAAATATCGGATCGGATTGGATCTGCCGATATCAAAAAAGTGTCGGGCATCGCCGATTCCGATCCCGGAAGTCCCATTCAAGTGAATATAACAGAAATATCGGAATTAAAAAAACCCTTTCTTTCCTTGTAGTTTAATTCTACATGAAGAAAAACAACTAAGAATAATGTAGAATGTATTGGGGGAGGTGGAGAAGACATTAAAGGCATAGAGATTTAGCCCAATCAAATGGAATAGCAGGAATAAATTTTTTTTTAAAGATGTTCGGAGTTACAAAGATATTGACTATGTTAACTTTTGTATATTTTGTTAGATATGTATGTTTCACTACTTCCATGCTCTTCACCTTTTTTACTTCTCCAACACTTTCTCCTTCATCATCCTCTGCAGCAGCACCTTTTTCATCAACTTCTTCTTCACCTTATTCATCTTCTTCTTCTTCACCTTCTTCCTATTATTCTTTTTTTTTTACATTCTTCATCTTCTTCCTATTATTCTTTTTTTTGTACATTCTTCATATTCTTCTTATTCATCTTCTTCCTATTCTTCTTCATCATATTCTTATTTGTGACAGGCATTACTGTAGTTGTTATCTATAAAAGTTTGAAGATTACACCTTCCGTTCTGCCTGTCACAAAAGATTTACAACAGGATTTGTCCGCGTTCAGTTTGGCCTGCAGCAGCAGGCATTTTCCAGGGGCACCACGAGGAGGAACGGACTCACCACCATACACTGCTTAGTCTTCTTCTGCTTATAATTTAGATAATATCTTTTGCTCTGATTTTTAGTCTTATGCTTAATGTTCTTCTGCTTTTGGTCCTTCTGCTTTTTGTTCTTCTGCTTCTTGGTCTTCTGTCTCTTGTTGTTCTGCATCTTGGTGGTTGTCTTCATGTTCTTTGTCCTCTTGGTCATCTTCTTCAGGGTCATCTTTTTGGTCTTCTTCGGTGTGGTCTTCAGGGTCGTCATCTTCAGGGTCGTCGTCAGGGAGATCCAGAGTGAGAATCAAAAACCATTTCCACAAGCATGAACTTTGAAAAGTAGCAGAAGGTACAAGAAGACTGAGGAACTGCCGAGAACCAGCTGATGGTACTGGAACCCGGATGGGCAGCAGAAGGAACAAGAGCCAATGGCACAACCGTGGACCAGCTGACGGTGCTGGAACATGGTTACTAAGCAGGAGGTACCTGTGCTATAAAGCACTACCAAGGACCAGCAGACGTTGCTGAAACTTGGATACCGAGAAGGAGGCACCTAGGCCAAAGGCACTGCCGAGAACCAGCTGATGGTACTGGAACCCGGATGGGTAGCAGAAGGAACAAGAGCAAATGGAACTAGTGAGGACCAGCAGACGGTGCTGGAACCCGGAGGGGCAGCAGAAGGAACAAGAGCCAATGGCACAACCGTGGACCAGCTGACGGTGCTGGAACTTGGTTACTAAGCAGGAGGTACCTGTGCTACAAAGTACTACCAAGGACCAGCAGACGTTGCTGGAACTCGGATACCGAGAAGGAGGCACCTAGGCCAAAGGCACTGCCGAGAGCCAGCTGATGGTGCTGGAACCCAGATGGGTAGCAGAAGCTACAAGAGTCAATGGAACTACTGAGAACCAGCTGACGGTGCTGGTACCCAGAGTGGCAGCAGAAGGAACAAGAGCCAATGGCACAACCGTGGACCAGCTGACGGTGCTGGAAAACGGTTACTAAGCAGGAGGTACCTGTGCTGCAAAGCACTACCAAGGACCAGCAGACGTTGCTGGAACTCGGATACCAAGAAGGAGGCACCTAGGCCAAAGGCACTGCTGAGAACCAGCTGACGGTACTGGAACCCGGATGGCTAGCAGAAGCTACCCCTGAAAAACAACGTTGCAAGGCCGCGAGCCGGCCGCAGTTACCGAAACCCACAGTCCTACATGGGGTACTTGACCTATTGGCACTACAGAACCAGCCTTTATTACCAGAACCCGCAGCCCACATAGGAAGCACCTAAACTGCAGGCACCATAGAGTTGGCTAACCCGACCGCAACACGACTGGACAACGTTTTGGTGGCAAAGTGACGTTGACACTACCCAGAAAGAGCAGGCGTGCTGGAACCAGGTTGGGCAGTAGGGAGTACCCGTGCCAAAGACACTGCCGAGGACCAGCTGACGGTGCTGGAACCCGGATGGGTAGCAGAAGCTACAAGAGTCAATGGAACTACCGAGAACCAGCTGACGGTGCTGGAACACGGTTACTAAGCAGGAGGTACCTGTGCTACAAAGCACTACCAAGGACCAGCAGATGTTGTTAGAACTCGGATACCGAGAAGGAGGCACCTAGGCCAAAGGCACTGCCGAGAACCAGCTGAGTGTGAGCTGGAGGAAGAGGCCTCAACACGAGCTGAAGAGGTGGTAGGTGGTGCTGTACGTTGGCCTACGTCTTCAGTGTGTCTGTGTAACTCCACCTCGTGCTTGGTCCGCACATGTTTCCACATATTTGTGGTATTGAGGTTGCTGACATTTTTACCTCTTTTGACTTTCTGATGACACAGCTTGCATTTGACAAAGCAAATGTCATCTGCAACTGTGTCAAAAAAGGACCACGCACTGCAAGTCTTGGGAGCGCCCATTTTGGCTTTTGAAAGAGGAATGCTCCTAACGGGTACCGAAGTGGAGGCTACAGGCAACCAAGTCTGCCCCCTCCCTCTCCCTCCTGTTTTGGCCGTTCGGGGAATCTCTTCCTCAGAGCTGCTCCCACCCCCTTCCTGTTCCTCACGCCATGATGGGTCAAGGACCTCATCATCTACACTCCCCTCTTCAAACACCTGCTTCTCCTGGGTTGTCTCATCAGCACCGTATGCACCAGAAAGTGGCACCTGAGTCTCGTCATCATCTGATGCGTACTGAGGTGTGCAGAAGTAGAGACTGTGATGGCTCCTGTCCAGGGCTCTCTGACTGCCTGGGCACTTTGGCAGGTGGTGAAGAGTCAGAAGGTTGCTCTTCAGTGCTCTGGCCCTGAGAGGACGTGGAAGTCATTGCAGTTGATGCGTTAGCTGCCATCCATCCGACAACGGCTTCAATTTGTTCCTCCCACAGCAGTGGGGTACAGCGAGGTCCTACAAAACTGCGCATAAAGGACTGTTGCCTGCTAAAACTGGGAGATGCTGCCTCACTGGTGCCAACAGCAGGCACAGAATCCCCACGTCCTCTCCCTGCTGAAACTCCACGCCACGCCCACGTGCCTTACTCCCTGCCTTCTTCATCTTGGTAGACTGATAAAGATAGGCAGAAAAGTACAAAGGGGGGCTTAGTGTGCTTATTCCTGAACAGCTGGTAACAGGTATAAGAAACACAAATTTTATGAAGTGTGTGTGGACTACACTTTAATAGGAGCTAATGTGGCCTACGCAACTGTCAAATGGAGTGTTTGGTGAACTTTATTTTGTTTTGTTTTTTGAAAAAAAACTAAAAGGATGTGACCAAAGATTTGAAAGCGATAGTATCACTAACTTTTTGGAGCTATTACAATGCAGGCAGGTAACCTACAATGCAACAGATGAGGCTCCAAAAAATAGGGTAATACTAATCTGGCTGCAACTGAAGGGCACAAGCCAGAAAAAAGGCTCCTCTATCTACTCCTATATAGTGTTTGCAACCAACCAATGTAGATGGATATGGATGGATGCACACTAATAGGAGAATGAAAAATTAGCTGCAATAAAAGGAAAATATGTGTGAGGCAGTGACGCACGCTGAGCGGCCTACAACCAGACGTAGCTGAAGGACACACTACTCAGCGTGAGCTGCACTCACACACAGAGACCTCTCAAACAGCTGTGAACAGTGCAGCAAACAGGGCACTAGCACTGAAAGGCTGCAGAAAGGCTCCGCTGTCTACTCCTATAGTGTTTGCAATTAACGTATATGGATACGGATGGATGCACACTAATAGGAGAAAAAATGAGCTGCAGAGCTGCAATAAAAGAAAAATATGTGTGAGGAAGTGACACGCTGAGCGTCCTACAACCAGACGTGGCTGCAGGACACACTACTCAGCGTGAGCTGCACTCACACAGACCTTGCAGACAGCTGTGAACACTGCTGCAAGGCAAAAGAAAGCTATAGTGGTGGATTATGTAGCCTGGGTAAAGCACACTATGATTGTGAAAATCGCTATCTCTAACTGTCCCTCACAGTCTTGAACAGCAGCCTGTCCCTAACTGAATTCACAGCAGAGTGAAACAGAAATTGCGGCTGCGGCGGCTTTTATAGTGCATCATGACATCATTTCAGCAGCCAATCACAGCCATGCCTTTAGTTAACATGCTTAACAGGATGTGCCCAAGCTTCTTAGGATTCCTCTTTGGCTGAATCAAATCAAACTGGCTCATAGCATTATGGGAACTTCCGATTCCGGTATTCGATATGCTAAAAGTATCGGAACTCAGTATCGGAATTCCGATACAGTGAATATCGGCCAATACTCGATACTTGCGGTATCGGAATGCTCAACACTACTGGTGACACTAAGGTACGTAACATTTAAAAATAAGCGCCTGTCATAATTATTATTGTTCTGCACTGTACTTTTTTTTTTCTTTTGCAAAACAACTGTCCTAAATATTATTGTTCTAAAAGCCATGTCCTTGTTCTTAATTTTTTTTTCTTTCTCTTTTTTGCAAAACCCCTGTTATAAATATTATTGTTCTGATTTTTTTTTTTCTTTCTCTGTTCGGCAGATTCCTGGCTACCGGAGAGAGCTTATCATCGGTCCATTTGCAGTTCCGGATTGGAATTTCAACACTTTCTGGGATTGTCGCAAACACCTGCCGGGCTTTGTGGGATGTTCTATGTGAGGAATTTAACCCCCTACCCACCACGGAAATTTGGCAGGAAAATGCCGAAAAAATTCTTAGAACTTAATTTCCCCAACTGGATGGGAGCAGTGGATGGAAAACATATTCGGATTACCAAACCGGCTGGAACTGGATCCGAGTACTTTAATTATAAAAAATATTTTTCCATAGTGCTCATGGCCATTGCAGCTGCTGACTGTAGCTTTGTTGCCGTGGACATTGGATTTTTTGGCTGTGGTAATGACTCCCAGACATTTAAAAACTCGGACATGGGCCAACGGTTGTATAGGAATAATTTTAATTTCCACCTGCCACGACCTCTTCAAAACACTGAAGCCCCACCAATTCCATTTGTTGTGGTTGGGGATGAGGCCTTTCAGATGTGTAGAAACCTACTTAAACCATACTCCAGTCAGGACTTGAACCACACAAAAAGGATTTTTAATTACCGACTGACCAGGACACGAAGAACTGTTGAGTGTGCCTTTGGTATGCTTGTCTCGAAATGGCACATTTTAGGGACAGCAATTAATCTCAAAATTGAGACAGTCGATGAGGTGGTCAAGGCGTGTGTGGTTCTGCACAACTACATAATGGCTAAAGAGCGACCCAACATTGAACTTGATGAACCTGTTTGTATCCCATTGCCAGATAATCATCATCACCCTCTGAGGTCAACAGTTGAAGTTGCCAAAATGAAGGATATGTGGCGCCCCTGAGGGTTCAGTCGCCACAGAGGTACTGCACCTTACCCAGAGGTGTGGTATCCCACTTCCCAGGTAAGGGAGAGACACCTAACCACACTCAGAACACCTGTCAAGTACTCTGACACTCACCTCACACTTACACTATGGCCAGACAGGGAATGACTTGCCCTGTTTGGATAGAAATGGGTGCTGGGAGGTGGGTGGAGCTTGTAGGCTGAGCGGGAGAGCGGAAGGGAAAGTGAGGGAGATTCTCCTTAGGGGGAGGATGTGAACGGACGTGTGGTCCAGCAGCTACTATGCTGGAGAAGCTGCTGGTGGAAGATAAGGACGGAAGGAAGGTTCCCTGGAAGAGGGAAGGGATTCTAGAGGCATGGGATAGGCAGAGGCCACCCGTGGGGCTCGTTGCACGCTGATAGCCATGAGGTGGAGGAATCAGGTTGCAGAAGGGACTCGGCCCCTTAGCCTAGTGGAGTGGAACTAAGGACTTAACTAGCAAAGCCGCCAGCTGTAGTCACTTTAGGGGCCACAGCCACTATCCACAGTTATCTCGCCGGAAAGGCAGCAAGGAGTAGGATCAAGGAAACGAATTGTGCATGTTATCCGTCAGGATCCTCAGCTGCTAGCCTGGGACACTGACTGTGAGGTGTTGCGTAGGAGAAGGCAGGAAAAGCAACACAGTGAGATGGCCAGGAAAGTTACATATTGAGGGGAGTGCTGGAAAGGTGTACTCTATCCATCTGGGAAGTTTGCTGGACTCCTGGCCTGAAGGATGCAGCACCAAGTGGGCATCTGCATGCAACTGAACTGTGAGTAAACTACCAGAACTGCACTCAGCTGTGTCATTGCCTTCTTCCTGTGCCAACCCACTCAGCACTGCTACATCTCTGTGCCTAACACTACACATCTACCTCAGCTCCTACTATTACTGCCCTGGGACTACAGCTCTACCTGTGGAGAGCTATTACATCTCTGCTGCCTTATACCATCTGTCCCAGAGGATCTGCACTGCAGCATCGGCTTAACACCTTCATTGCCGAGCACCACAGTTGGCGTCATGTATCATCTACCTTCAGCTACGTTTCACCCCTTTTGTATGGACGCCCAGGGCCACAGACCGGGTCACCGCCACTGTGACACCTTCCTCTGAGACACCGGCCCGGTACCGAGTAACCCCACTGTCCTGGCGGGCGATCCATTTTGGCATCACGAACAGGATTTATGAAGCCCGGTGCCAGCGGGTCCTGTGTGCCGAACATTTGACTGATTTGTGAAATTCTGAACCTAAAATGTGAAAAGGAATTGATTTACTGAACTGTGACTTTGACTGTAAAGATGGCCGCCATGGCGGTTAAGTAGGGTGTGCCTTCGTGGGTGGCACCCAAGAAAGAATGCGAAACAATATGAATGTCCCCTGCCTTTACTTCTACATGACAGCATCATGGCCAACAGTCGGAGGTGTCCGCCTCCTAGCCTGGTCTGGCGGCAAAGAAAAGTGACACCACCCACAGGGGGCGGAGAGAGGCCCCACCGCGGGAAACAGGGCGGAAGAGAAGGGAGAGCACCAGGAAGATGCCATGGTGAGCATTGAGAAGATGCCTGCTGGGTGTGGGGTGGAAGCTGGAGGCTCCCCCGGCCAGGAAGATGGAGGCTACAACCGGCCATCGGTAGCTGACCTGGCGCTCCTGGAATGAGAAGTTGAGGAGCTGCAGACGCAACTGACAGCGGTGTCACAATCGAATGAGTCCGGCGCAGGAGGAATGCAGGTAACCGGCGATGACATCACTGCTGCAGATGATGACACCCTGGTGGAACCCCTGACACCCCCACCAACATAGTTCACACCAGCCACACAGACACCGGGTGTGGAATCCATAATCCTGGAGCTAGGCAATGTGCCTATGGACACAAATGGTCCTGTGCTTGCACAGCCATCAAGTGGCAGCACCCAAGTTTTACCATGTAAGCGACCAAAACCTGATGCTTCTGATCAATAGAGCAATGCTAATCAGGAGAACTGAACTGACTTGCACTAATGTACATAAGTTACCCACAAGGGTTTTTGCACGTTTCCCATCAAAGTGAACAGTACTCTTTTTGCAAAATTCTTGTAAATAGTTAACCCCAGGAAAATAAGATTCCATCATTGCACAGCAACGACATACCTGAAGAAAAACCCGTTAGGTGTGGCTGAAGATGAGGTCTAATGGAGAAGACCAGTTATGTCTTGCAGCCCACCCAAGACCACCATTGATGGTTTGGAGTGAGTCCTCCACACCCTACAAGGACATTAGAAGATACCCCGGCTGGGAGAATATCTGCCATTTACCATTGCTAATTACTGTTTTTTATTGTAATCAATAAAAATGTTAATATATCTGTACATGCAAATTGACTGTGTACAGTATTGTAAGATAGGATTGATAATGTCATAGGGAAAAATAGGAATGTTTTGATATATTTGTACTATTGTATAGCACTAGGAAGTATAGAGTGCCGTCTGTTATAATGTATATAATATTATAATAATAATAATAATATTATTACCCTCACCCACAAAGCCCTCCATGGATCAGCACCACCCTACATCTCCTCCCCTGTTTCAGTATACCACCCTACCCGCGCCCTCCGTTCTGCTGATGACCTGAGGTTAGCATCCTCAATAATCATAACCTCTCACTCCCGTCTCCAAGACTATACACGTGCTGTGCCAATTCTTTGGAATGCACTTCCCAGGTCAATACGATTAGTCCCCAATCCCCACAATTTTAAGCGTGTCCTGAAAACACATTTATTCAGACTGGCCTATCACCTCAACATATTAACCTAATCTATCCCTGTGTGGCACAGCCAAAAGTTTTACCATAACCAGGTTCCCCGCATCATGTTCCCACATGCTTTATGCATCCATTAGCCCTCTGTGTCTGTACTGATACACACTTAACATTATGGCTGGTCCATACAATCAGGGCAACTGTTACCACCCACCTTTCGTGTCTCCCTTTTTTCCTCATAGATTGTAAGCTTGCGAGCAGGGCCCTCATTCCTCTTGGTATTTGTTATAATCTATGTGATTATTGCTATGCTGTAATGTCTATTGTCTGTACAAATCCCCTCTGAAATGTAAAGTGCTGCTGAATATGTCGGCGCTATAGAAATAAAATTTATTATATTATTATTATATTATATAATGGTACAGAATTTTTGAAGTGATAGTAGCAGCACTTATTGGAAAGTGAAAACAGTGTTGCAGGGACGGTGTGTCCAGATCTGGTGGCGAGCCTGATAGGAAAGCGGTTGCCCAAGTAGCACTTTAAGAGTAATGACAATGTGACAAGAGTTACATAACACTTAGGGGATAAGAAATATAGGATGGGTATTGGCATAATGTAAATAATGTAAGATAGTATATGTGAAATAGATTGTTTTTAAAATGTAATGTTCAAGAGAAAGTGCCTCCCATAAAGGGAAGTTGAGTTAAAAATGTTTTATCTGATAACACGTGTTAAAAATATTTTTGTATGTTCCAGTAACATCATGTTTTCTTACTTTGTTTCAGCCCGCGGATGTGCTGTGTTTAGCGGGGGGTATGTGGCGCCCCTGAGGGTTCAGTCACCACAGAGGTACTACACCTCACCCAGAGGTGTGGTATCCCACTTCCCAGGTAAGGGAGAGACACCCAACCACACTCAGAACACCTGTCAAGTACTCTGACACTCACCTCACACTTACACTATGGCCAGACAGGGATTGACTTGTCCTGTTTGGATAGAAATGGGTGCTGGGAGGTGGGTGGAGCTTGTAGCTGAGCGGGAGAGTGGAAGGGAAAGTGAGGGAGATTCTCCTTAGGGGGAGGAAGTGAACGGACGTGTGGTCCAGCAGCTCCTATGCTGGAGGAGCTGCTGGGGAAAGATAAGGACGGAAGGAAGGTTCCCTGAAAAAGGGAAGGGATTCTAGAGGCACGGGATAGGCAGAGGCCACCCGTGGGGCTCGTTCCACGCTGATAGCCATCAGGTGGAGGAATCAGGTCGCAGAAGGGACTCGGCCCCTTAGCCTTGTGGAGTGGAACTAAGGACTTAACTAGCAAAGCCGACGGCTGTGGTCACTTTAGGGGCCACAGCCACTATCCACAGTTATCTCGCCAGAAAGGCAGCAAGGAGTAGGATCAAGGAATCAAATTGTGCATGTTATCCGTCAGGATCCTCAGCTGCTAGCCTGGGACACTGACTGTGAGGTGTTGCATAGCAGAAGGCGGGAAAAGCAACACAGTGAGACTGTCAGGAAAGGTACATATTGAGGGGAGTGCTGGAAAGGTGTACTCTATCCGTCTGGGAAGTTTGCTGGACTCCTGGCCTGAAGGACGCAGCACCAAGTGGGCATCTGCATGCAACTGAACTGTGAGTAAACTATCGGAACTGCACTCAGCTGTGTCATTGCCTTCTTCCTGCGCCAACTCACTCAGCACTGCTACATCTCTGTGCCTAACACTACACCATCTACCTCAACTCCTACTATTAATGCCCTGGGACTACAGCTCTACCTGTGGGGAGCTATTACATCCCTGCTGCCTTATACCATCTGTCCCAGAGGATCTGCACTGCAGCGTCGGCTTAACACCTTCATTGCCGAGCACCACAGGTGGCGCCACGTATCATCTACCTATAAACTTTATTCAGCTACGTTTCATCCCTTTTGCATGGATGCCCAGGGCCACGGACCGGGTCACCGCCACTGTGACACCTTCCTCTGAGACACTGGCCCGGTACCGAGTAACCCCACTGTCCTGGATGGCGATCCAGATACATTTGCGGCCTACTTTGCTTCTGATATTGGACGTGTGGCATGGCAAGATGAAGTGGTTTAAAATGTTCTTGTAATGTTATGTAATGTTATGTACCTGGAATGTTAAAATGTACCTTTAATGTTTGCTGACAATAAAACACCTCTAGTGAAACACTTGTCCCAAATGCCCTCTACATTACAATCCTTTTTTTAAGTTTAATAAGGTGATCACCGGTTCACAACTACAGTATTTATAGTATCAACTCCCTGTCTCATGCAGATTGCCTGAAACAGGGAGTGGATTATTACCAAATTGGGTTATGTCACCCATGCTTTACACTACACCTCTTCGCTCTGAGGTCAGTGCTATGGTAGGTGACGTCAGATTAACTCCATTGTCTCTTCAGTCTGCATTTCTATAGCTAAATAAATGAATGCAGACTGAAGAGATGATGGAGCTAATCCACCTCATATCTTTACTCATCTGCCCTTGTGTCAAAACTAGTGCACTCAGGATGCAGAAAACCCAGCGTCCTGAGTGCACTAGTGCTGACACCTGGGCAGGTGAGCATTGCTGACCCCTGGCCCTTTGTGCTGCATTAATCAATTTTTTGGAGGATTTTCAGTCCTCTTTGTGTTTTTACCACCTCATAGCTCCATGACAGACACAAGAAGCAAAGCTGCAGTGTAAAGCAAAGAAAGAAAAGGAGGAGCAGATTGTGTGTCATGGTGCTATGAGGTGGCAAAAACACAGTGTGTGTAGACGGTGACGTGTGTGTTGCCGGTGCACGGTGTGTATTGCCGGTGACCAAAGAGTCAAAGAACAAGCAGTGATAGGGGAAAAACAACACAAATTTATTTTGCAACCAAAAAAATTTTTTTTTATGAAATAATAAGGGTGTGTGCACACGCTGCGGAAAGGGGGGAATGTTATGGACCTGGGGGGTGTGGAGCTGGGAGGATTGGCTAGGTGTGAGCGATGATGAGGTTCCAGGGGAAGGGCCTACTAAATGTGTGGGGTCTGAGAGGTCAAGGATTGAAGTAGACACATTAGGAGTGGAAGCATGGGAAGGGAGAGATGCATTGGAAGGGAGAGACAAATTGGACAACACAGACACATTGAGAGGTGAGGGTGGAGGTAGTACGACAGATCTTGTTTCCCGCCTCTTTTTGTGATTGCCTTGACTCGACTGGTGGATTTTCCGTCTCCTTGAGAGGGTGGGATTGGTGGGATCCGAAACCGGCTTGGTAGTGGATGTGGACAGCCGTGCTTAATCCATAACCGGCATGGTGGTGGCAGTGGACAGCTGTGCTGAATCCTTTACCGGCATTGTAGTGGCGGTGAACGGCTGTGCAAGAGCAGGACTCGGCATGGTGGTGGCACTGTAGTGGTGTGCGGCAAGACTGGCCATGGTGGTGGCCGTACAGTGGTATGCAGCAGAACTCGGTATTGAGGTAAAGCGTGTTAGTGGTGGCACAGTTGGAAATGCCATGTGTGGCTGCTGGAAGTACTGAGTCTGCTGCATATGATGCGCCCCAGGGGCCGTGGGATACTCGGTACTGGGCTGGTCATCTTCAAGGGATGTGTCACAGTGACAGTGACACAGTCCATGGCCCCAGGCGGTCATGTAACAGGGGTAGAATTGAATGGGAATAAAGATTATATGTAGGAATTCATGAGGCCACCTGTGGTATTCTGGTCAATGATGACCAGCACTGCAGTGTTGCTTCTCTGGGACAGATGTTATGATACAGCAGAGTTGTTAAAGCTCTCCACAGGTAGATCTGTAGTCCCAGGGCAGTGGAGACGAGTTTGTAGATGGTGAGGTAGTGTGGAGGGTTGGATGTAGCAGAGCTGGGTGAGAGGCACAGAAAGAAGGCAGATGCCACAATTGCATGTAGTTCCAATGGGTTTACTCACAGTTCTGGCATGCACAGAGGCCCGCTTCAGTGCCGTGTTCTCCAGGTGAGGGGTCCAGACAAATTCCAGATAAGATGAAGTACACCCTTCCAGCACTCCCTGTCAGTATGTACCTTTCTTGGCTATCTCCACACAATATGCAGCTTTACTCCTTTCTTCCTTTCCAGCACTTCACAGTTATCGTTCCAAGCCAGCAGCTGTGAATCCTGTCAGACAACGCCCTGCTGTTTCTGTGATCCTATATAGCTGCCTTTCCAGTTGGACTAACTGTGGTAGGGGCGATGGTCCGTAAAGTAACCAAAGCTATCGGCTTGCTAGTAGCACCCTGAAGTATGCTAACTAGGCTAGGGGCAGTGACACTTTGCAACCAGTTTCTTCCTCCACCTGACGTCAGTCAGCATGGATAAGGGACCCACGGGGAGTATGCTCTAGCTGTGTCCCAGAAGAACCTTCTTTCCTTTCAGGGAGCTTCCTTTATAATCGAATCCGTCCAGCAGCCTCTAATCACAAGAGCTGCTCCAGACATGTCCTTCTCCTTCCCTCCCTCTGAGGGAATCCTAATCTTACTTCCTACAATCTTCCCTCTATAACTATGCTCCGCCCATCTCCCAACACTCTTCGTGTTCCAAACAGAGGCCATAAAGGGTGCTCTGCTACACTATTTGTGTGTGTGTGGGATGTGGGATGGAATGATGGTCGGGTGTCTCCACCTTACCTGGTTGTGGAATACCACACCTCTGGGTGAGGTGCAGTACCTCTGTGGCGACTGGACCCTCAGGGGCGCCACACATAGCCTGAACATAAGCAGCATTGCAGGCCTGCATCACATTGAGCTGGAGTTCAGGGGTAAGGTGTTCCGACAGGCCCCGCTCTATCACAGTAAAAAAATGGTGTGCCAGTCTCTGGAGGTCGGCTTCCAGACGGTCAAGGCATTGGTTGACAGCCTGGAAAAGTGTGTTAATATGGGTCAAACCACTTTCCAGTCTATCTACCACCGCCTTCAGGCCATTCTGGAAGACCGAGCTCAAGTGAATAAACTAGGGCATGAGTGTCCTGTCCATGGCATTCTGCCACTGGTGGGAAGACCCAAAAAATACAGTGGCAGAGGCCTGGGACAGGGGAACATCGGATGGACCAGCTGCCTGTTCTCCAGCCTGTGATGCCGGCCCACTTGCTGCATCGCTGGTGAATGGCTGGTGAATTCTCCAGAGGACGATCCAGGTTCGAGGGTGCTGCTCCAGGTTCTGTGAAAAGAATAGAAAAACATTACTACCAAAAAATAACAATTGTACAAGCGCCAACTCCTGTGGAATAGAAAAATTCAGATTAGGGAATGCAACACAATGGAATACAACACAAAAATACTTACGTTGTCTGAGCAAGGACAGGCCTCAGGAAAGCCAGCATCCGGTGGTATTTATATTTCCGGATCCTTGCTGCGGCACCACTGCGAACTTGGATCTCCTGTCTCAGGTCCTTGTTGAAGCGATCCTTCATCGAACGCCAACGGGTTCTGACTTTGTTCACTCTGAAGGGGGAAAAAAAATTGTTAAATAATGCACTTTAGGCTGGGATCATACAACCGTGAGTGATGCGAGAAACTCGCAGGAGTTTATCGCATCACACACGGTTGGGTGATTCCCGGCCTTACAGGTTCATTGCCGTGTCAGACCACATTGCAATACTTATGAAATTACTTTCTGACTTGGGCGTGGCATTGTCCCAGTCATCCATCCATCCCAGTTATCCATCATTGATCGGGCCACCTCATTCCACAGCCATTGAATCACCACGTTGTCCGAGTGCTACTGCTCCCGGGTGTCCCACAACGCAACTTGCTCCTGCACTAGTGTGACCAGGAGGTTGTTGTCCAGGTATTCCTCCTCCTGTTGTGGAACCTAGAAATGAAAAAGAGACATTAATGTTGGAAAGATAAAACAATTAAAAAAAAAAGAGAAAGAAAAAAAAGTCAAGAAAAACTAAACAGTCGAGAAAAAAAAATACAAACTTACACGCCGTCTTGTAAGAACTTGGGCCTGAGTCTGCTGCTCCTGCTCCTGTTCCTCTGCGCTTGTTGAAGTGTTCTGTAAAAGAAAATACATGATTTTGCCACATATGTAAAGTGATGCCACATATGTAAAGCGACACTGAATACTTACCAATCAGTTGCAAATGTACTCACTTCACTCTCCTGTCCGGTGTATTCATTGTGCTCTGGACTTGAGGCCATGGTGATATGGTGATTAATGCTGCAAGAAAGAGACAGAAATTATTGCAGACTGCAGGGAGAAAAACAGACACACAGACATAAGCTTGTATACTCACATTTTGGTAAATTCAGAGTCTTCACAGATATCTTTCACAGTGTGGAGTCTTCCAATCTCTTCCACAGTCTGGAGAGTACTGGACTTCCAGTGCCCACACCCTCTTTTTATACATCTTTGTGTGAGGGGGTGGCTAAAACCAGTTCCTGGACATGTTTACTCAGAAAAATGCATGCGTACGAAAACGCAAGTGAACGCATGTCCTTGCATATGCATGCGTTCCCATAGACTGTAATGTGTTGTTTAGAAGCACTCCTTCCGCAAGCGTCCGCATGGACACGGCAATTTGACGCCACAAAAATTGCAACATGCTGCATTAGCCGCACCCCGCCGCACGCCCCGAAATGACGCATGTGTAAGCAAGCGCGGGTGATCGCATACAAACTCATGTCCCTGCGTACACCATGTTAAAGATAGGGACGCCTGACGCATGCGAATGTATGCATCAGAAACGCTGCAGACACAACCGCAAATGTGAAACCGGCCTTACACACACATCCCCACTGGTTATAAGAATAAAATAAAAATGGCCCATTCGTCAAGAAGACATATTCACCAGAGGAGGCAGACTTTTTCCTTGCCTCTGACAAGGATTCAGCCAGTGTGGAAGATCCTACATTCCTCTATTTCTCTTCCTCCTCATCTAGCGAGCAAGTGCCCCCGGCAAGGCACCCTAGGACCCAGGCAACCCATACAACAATCGATGCCATATGTACTCACCCCCCCTCCTAAAAATTATCAGCCTGTTATCCATAAACCCTACTATCCATAAACGTAACCCTAACCCTAACTAACCCTAACCCCTAACCCTTACCCTAACCCTACTAACCCTAACCATAACCATAACTAACCCTAACCACTAACCCTACTATCCATAAACATAACCCTAACCCTAACTAACCCTAACCCCTAACCCTTACCCTAACCCTACTAACCCTAACCCTAACTAACCCTAACCCCTAACCCTAACCCTACTATCCATAAGCATAACCCTAACCCTAACTAACCCTAACCCCTAACTCTTACCCTAACCCTACTAACCCTAACCATAACCCTAACTAACCCTAACCCCTAACCCTAACCCTACTAATCATAAACCCTACCCTACTAACCATAAACCCTAACCCTACCCCAACTAATCCTAACCCAAAGAAAAAACACCGCTGTTAAGAAGATGGTGACCAGTTTTCCTGCTACAGCTCTCGCTCTGTGCATTTTTCTAGCAATTTTTTTGCTCCTCTGCCTCTGCAAACTCCTTCCCCATTATCCTGAGGTGTTTCCCCTCCATTTTATCCATTATATAGCACTGTAGGGGTCATTTTGTAATTCCGATTTTTTTCTCCCATTGACTTGCATTGATATCGGAAATTCCGATATCCGATATTTTTTCAATATCGGAAATCGGAATTCCGATACGATATCGGGCAATATCGCTCATCCCTACCAATAGCTCAATATAAATATAGCATCATTAATAAATCTTATACTGCACACCCATGCAAAAGTGACACATGATGATTATAAAAACAATACATGTACAAAAATAAGTGCACAAATAGATTTCAACCAAGGCCCAGATATTCCCAAAATATCCAAACTAGAACCCCTAATCCAACGAGACCCTGAGTATTATTATTATTTATTTATAAAGTTCCATGGTGCTGCACATGAGAAGGGGGTTACATACAAATTACAGATATCACTTACAGTAAACAAACTAACAATCACAGACTGATTTAGAGGGGAGAGAGGACCCTGCCCTTACGGGCTTACATGCTACAGGATGGTGGGGAAGGAGACAGTAGGTTGGGGGGTTGCAGCAGCTCCAGCGATGGTGAGGCGGTAACTCCAGTAGTGGTGAGGAGGCAGCGGGGATCATTGCAGGCTGTAGGCTTTCCTGAAGAGATGGGTTTTCAGGTTCCGTCTGAAGGATCCAAGTGTGGTTGATAGCTGGACGTGTTGGGGCAGGGAATTCCATAGGATGGAGGCTATTCGGGAGAAGTCTTGGAGGCGGTTGGGTGAGGAGCGAATAAGTGTGGAGGAGAGAAGGACGTCTTGGGAGGACCGGAGATTATGTGAGGGAAGATATCTTGAGATAAGTTCAGAGATGTATGGAGGAGACAGATTGTAGATGGCCTTGTAGGTCAGTATTAGTAATTTGAATTGGATACGCTGAGGGAGTGGGAGCCAGTGAAGAGATTTGCAGAGGGGAGAAGCGGAGGAGTAGCGAGGAAAGAGATGAATTAGTCGGGCGGCAGAGTTGAGGATGGACTGGAGAGGTGCAAGGGTGTTAGCAGGGAGGCCACAGAAAAGGATGTTGCAATAGTCGAGGCGGGACATGATGAGGGCATGCACAAGCTTTTGAGTAGATTGAGGAAGGGATGGATTCTGGAAATATTTTTGAGCTGGAGGCGACAGGAGGTGGAGAGAGCTTGGATGTGCAGTTTGAAGGACAGGGCAGAGTCAAGGGTTACTCTGAGGCAGCGAACTTCTGGTACTGGGAAAAGCGTGATGTTGTCAATTGTTATAGAAAGGTTGGGTAAGGAAGATCTGTGAGATGGGGGAAAGATGATCAGTTCAGATTTGTCCACATTGAGTTTGAGCAAGCGAGAGGAGAAGAAGAAGGATATGGCTGATAGACACTCTGGGATTCTGGAGAGCAGAGAGGTGATGTCTGGGCCAGAGAGGTAGATCTGAGTATCATCGGCAGAAAGGTGGTACTGAAATCCATGGGACTTTATGAGTTGCCCCAGGCCAAGTGTGTAGATTGAGAAGAGTAGGGGTCCTAGAACAGAGCCTTGGGGGATTCCAACAGAGAGAGGGTGGGATGAGGAGGTAGTGTGGGAGTGGGAGACGCTGAATGTGCGGTTGGAAAGGTATCAGGAGATCCAGGATAGGGCGAGGTCTTTGATGCCAAAGGAGGAGAGGATCTGTAGTAGGAGGCAGTGGTCAACTGTGTCGAAAGCAGAGGACAGGTCTAGAAGGAGGAGTATAGAGTATTGTCTGTTAGCTTTGGCTGTATGTAGGTCGTTGGTATTTTTGGTCAGGGCTGTCTCAGTGGAATGATGGGGGCGGAAGCCAGATTGTAGATTGTCAAAGAGCAAGTTAGATGATAAGTGGGAGGAAAGTTCAGCGTGGACATGCTGCTCCAGGAGTTTAGAAGCGAATGGGAGCAGCGATATTGAGCGATAGCTGGACGTGGCTGTTGGATCGAGGGTTGGCTTTTTAAGGATAGGCATGATTGTGGTATATTTGAAAGCAAAAGGGAAGGTACCAGAAGTTAGTGATAGGTTGAAGAGGTGGGTTAGGGATGGGATAAGAGTGGTGGTGATGTTGGAGAGGAGGTGGGATGGGGGTAGGGTCAAGTGCACAAGTGGTGAGGTGTGATTTGGAGAGAAGATGAGCAAGCTCCCCTTCAGTGATGTTAGATAAGGAGGTTATGGGGTTTGGGCATTGGTCTGGTATACAAAGGGGTTGTGTTGGTTGGGCAATAAAGACTTGCCGT
The DNA here is from genome assembly GCF_039654945.1 of Dendrobates tinctorius. Classification (NCBI taxonomy): domain Eukaryota; kingdom Metazoa; phylum Chordata; class Amphibia; order Anura; family Dendrobatidae; genus Dendrobates; species Dendrobates tinctorius. The sequence continues at coordinate 64,325,589 of NW_027361687.1, forward strand.
GTTTGGTCTATGTTGTTTTTGAAGTGTGCGGCAAAGTCATTGGCAGAGATTAGGGAAGTCGGAGGGAGGCAGTGGTGGGCGGAGGAGGGAGTTAATAATATTGACCAACTGTGTGTGGGATAAGGAAGATACAAGGGATGTAAAGAAGGCCTGTTTAGCAGAGGTGAGAGCTGATTTGAATGCAAGTGTTTCTTGTTTGAGTGCAGTGAAGTCGTCTTGCGAATGCATTTTCTTCCAGTGCCGTTCTGCAATTCTGGATGCTAGCCGAAGCTTCACCTGTCTCTGCTCCCTCACTAATCTCAATAACTCACCCCTCCCCCTGTCTGACCACAACCTACTGACATTCTCTTCCCTCTCCTCTACTACTGCGCAACCCCCGCTCCATAAACTTGCTCACCCTCGCAGGAATGTCAAACACCTCAATTTACAATCACTCTCTGAGTCCCTTCTCCCTCTTATAGACATAGCCTCCCTTCATGACACAGATGCTGCTGCCACTTTTTATAACACTACAATAACAGCAACACTTGATTCGGATGCCCCCCTCATGCAGAGCAAAACTCAAACAATCAAGAGGCAGCCATGGCTGACCAGCCTGATCAAAGAACTGAGACGGGTTTCCAGGGCTGCTGAGCGGAGATGGAAGAGAACCCACTCTACTGAGCACTTCAACGCATGCAAGCAGTCCATTGCCAGTTTTAAGTCCACGCTCTCTGCCGCAAAACAAACTTACTTCGCATCTCTCATATCCTCCCTATCTCACAACCCTAAACAGCTCTTCAACACTTTCAATTCTCTACTCTGTCCCACAGCACCTCCTCCCTCTCCTCTAATTTCTGCTGAAGACTTTGCCTCCTTCTTTAAGCAGAAGATCGATATGATCAGACAAAGCTTTGGTCCGCAGCCCCCAATGCCCTTCTTAGCCGCTCAGCCCTGCTCTGCAAAAGCCAGCTTCCCCACCATGACAGAAGATCAGCTCTCCACCCTTCTGTCAAGATCACACCTCACCAACCGCTCCCGTCCCACCTCATCCCTAACTTATCCACAGTCTTCATCCCAACTATAACACACCTCTTCAACCTTTCACTTACAAATGATGTCTTTCCCTCATGCTTCAAACACGCCTCAATCACACCCATCCTCAAAAAGCCCTCCCATGACCCATCCTCTGTGTCTAACTATCGCCCAATATCTCTTCTCCCTTACGCCTCAAGACTACTGGAACAGCATGTATATCTTGAACTGTCCTCCCACCTCTCCTCCTGTTCCCTCTTTGACCGGTTACAATCTGGCTTCTAGCTAAAGTCACTAATGACTTACTAACCGCCAAGAGCAAGCGACACTACTCTGTCCTCCTTCTCCTGGACCTGTCCTCTGCCTTCAACACCATGGACCATTCCCTCCTGCTACAGATTCTCTCATCTCTTGGCATCACAGATTTGGCCCTATCCTGGATCTCATCATACCTAACAGACCGAACATTTAGTGTCTCCCTCTCACACACCACCTCCTCACCTCAGCCCCTGTCTGTCGGTGTTCCTCAAGGTTCAGTCTTAGGACCCCTACTATTCTCCATCTACACCTTCGGCTTGGGACAGCTCATAAAATCCCACAGTTTGCAGTATCACCTCTACCGATGACACGCAGATCTACCTATCTGGACCCGACCTCACCTCCTTATTGACCAAAATCCCACAATGTCTGTCTGCTATCTCAGCCTTCTTCTCTGCTCGTTTTCTCAAGCTGAACATGGACAAAACAGAATTCATCATCTTTCCCCCATCTCACTCTACCCCTCCACCAGACCTATCCATCAATATCAATGGCTGCTCGCTTTCCCCAGTCCCACACGCTCGGTGCCTTGGGGTGATCCTCGACTCTGCAATCTCTCTCAAACCACATTTCCAAGCCCTCACCTCCTCCTGCCCCCTCAAACTCAAAAATATTTCCCGGATCCGCTCATTCCTCAACCACGAAACCACAAAAACACTAGTGTATGCTCTTATCATCTCCCGCCTCGACTACTGCAACCTCTGGCCTCCCCTCTAGCACTCTGGCACCACTCCAGTCCATCCTACACTCTGCTGCCCGACTAATCCACCTGTCTCCCCGCTATTCCCCAGCCTCCCCCCTATGCCAGGCCCTTCACTGGTTTCCTATTGCCCAGAGGCTCCAATTCAAAACCCTAACCATGACATGCAAACCATCCACAACCTGTCTCCTCCATAGATCTGTGACATGGTCTCCAGGGACCTACTTGCACGCAACCTTCGATCATCTCAAGATCTCCTTCTCTACTCTCCCTTTATCTCTTCTTCCCACAACCGCATACAAGACTTCTCCCGTGCTTCCCCCATACTCTGGAACTCTCTGCCGCAACACATCAGACTCTCACCATCAACGGAAACCTTCAAGAAGAACCTGAAGACCAACCTGTTCCGACAAGCCTACAGCCTGCAATGATCCTCGGTCTACTGAACCACCTCCCGACCTGCTCTACCCTCTCCTACTGTATCCTCACCCATCTCTTTAGAATGTGTGCCCTCGCGGGCGGGGTCTCCTCTCCTTTTGTACTTGTGTGTCCGCTGTCTTACACATGTTTATTATACTTGTCTATATTTCCCCTTTTCACATGTAAAGCGCAATGGAATAAATGGCGCTATATAAATGCATAATAATAATAATAGTGGTGTTATTGTGTCAGGGTTGGCTATTGATTCGTCGCACTCTGTTATGCATGACAGGGGCGACTGAGTCGATAGCCGATGCAAGAGTGGCATTGTGGAAACTAGTGGCAGTGTCAGTGTCGTGGAGTGAGGATATAGAGGACAGTGGTAGAATAGAGTCAGAGAGTGTGCAAGTGTCTAGATATGTGAGGTTTCTGCGGGGGTGCGCATGCTGCTGGACACGGGTGACAGGTGAGGAGGACAGGGATGAGAAAGTGAGTAGATGGTGGTCAGACAGAGGGAGAGGAGAGGTGGTGAAGTTAGAAAGAGAGCAGAGGTGGGTGAAGACCAGGTCTAGTGTATGTCCATTTGCGTGGGTGGCTGAGGAGGACCACTGAGTAAGTCCAAACGATGAAGTAAGGGACACGAGTTTGGAGGCTGCCGACTGGTGGGTATCAATGGGGATGTTGAAATCACCCATGATGATGGTGGGAATGTCAGTAGAGAGAAAGTGAAGGAGCCAGGTAGAGAATTGGTCAATGAAGGCAATGGTCGGGCCCGGAGGTGCACATGTAGGAAAGCAATACAATGCCACAAAATAAACAAACCCTACAGAATGAATTCCCACAATAAACAATGTGCATGGTAGTAACAACATACACAAATAATGCATACGAAGAAGAATAGTCCATTCCAAAGAAAAGAATCGATGGCCATCCTCCAATTGTCCGGGTGTAGGTATGTAAATGGAACAAAACCAGATATCTACATGTAAAAGAAAAGAAAGTTAAAAAAAGAATAAAAACAAATGATGTGGCGATACATCATAGCTAGAGATGAGTGACTTTGCCTTTTTTCTGGTCGAGTCGGGTTTCATGAAACCCAACTTTCTAAAAAGTCGGGTCAAACGAAAATCGGTGTCCGACTGAAACACAAAACCCAATGCAAGTCAATGGGGAAGCAAAGTCAGCAGGGAGTGGAGGACAGTAAACACACCTATAGTGCCCATTTCAATGCCAACCACATCGATTCTTATTACTTAAGCTTGGCAACCTTAATTTACTTTATAATAATAGTTAAGCATTGAAAACTAGGGGTTATTTGGCTAAAGTTGTGGGGGGGTAGGGCTGGCGCCAGGTTTTCGTGTGCCCTGGGCCAAAGAGTGTTAGTGCGCCCTTTTAACACATGCCACAATTCATAATGCTCTGATACGGCACAGAAATATAGGTATAGTGCAATAAAAATACTTCACTGCTTACATGACATGACTGAAATCTATTTTAAATTCTACAATAGCTCAAAAAAACGACACTATATTGCTCCATACAGTATTATGGCCACCACCTAGTGCGCCATACAGAATAATGAGCCCCATATATTTCTCCATACAGAATAATTGGTCCCATATAATGTTCCATACAGTATATGATGAGCTCCACATAATGCTACAATATATGATGGTCCCCATGGATGATGCTCCAGTGTTTTATAGGCCCAAATAATGCTCCATATATAATGGGCCCCATTTCTAATGCTCCAGTGTATAATGGGCCCCATAGATGCTGCTCCAGTGTCTGATCTGCCCCATTTAGAATGCTCCAGTATATGATGGGCCCCATGGATGATGCTCCACTGCCTTATGGGCCCAAATAATGCTCCATATATAATGGGCCCCATTTCTAATGCTCCAGTGTATAATGGGCCCCATAGATGCAGCTCCAGTGTCTGATCTGCCCCATTTAGAATGCTCCAGTATATGATGGGCCAAATGGATGATACCCCAGTGTATGATGGGCCCCATATATCATTCTACAGTGTATATTGCTCCCCAAAAAATGCTCCCAACATTTAAAAAAATTAAATACCTCTCCTCGCTGGGCACTGCTCTACTCTGGACTCCTCAGCATTGCCATCTTCAAGCTCTCTGCACTTGTACTGTTTCGGTAGAGGGCATACAGATGTGATGTCATCGCGCTCTGTAACCTGAATGTCACTGTCAGGAAAGGCGGAAGACGTCACGGCGGTGGAGCAGGGAGAGGTAAGTATTGCAAGTGCTGTGTCCCTGAGCAAGCAGGGGGGACCCACTCGTGGGCGCTGGTACTGGCACAGGGCCCCTCATAGTACGCCAGTGTGTCTGACGGTGAGTGGGCCCCCCCACCGTCAGAGACACTTTATTGTACTATGAGAGGCCCTGTGCCAGTGCTGTCGCCCAAGGGTGGAGCCACACACCTGTTCAGGGCAACAGAACTTGCCCGGATGCGGCAGGTGTTCACCCCAGGACTGAGGTGGGGGGCAGCCCATTTAGGGTGCTTTAAAAAATGGCATATGTTGATGTGTAGGCTGGACTTTCAGCCGCTGCAAATGGAGGAACTGGAGAAGTAAGAAGAAGAGTAGGACTAAAAAGAAGCCTTTTCTCTGGCAACCGATGTGTTATCAGGGGAGGGTGGGACAAAGTCTTTTGAAACCCATGCATGGTTCATTTTAATGAAGGTTAGATCATCAACATTTTGGGTCGACAGACGGGTCCTTTTTTCTGTCAGGATTGATCCAGCAGCACTGAAGACTCTTTCAGTAGTACACTACCAGCAGGGCAAGCGATCTCCTGTAAGGCATATTGTGCCAATTCAGGCCATGTGTCCAGTTTTGAGGCCCAATAATCAAAAGGGAATGACCTGTGAGGGAGAACCTCGGTATGGGAGGAGAAGTAGTTTGTAACCATAGTTGACTACTGCTGTCTCCTGTCACTTGCAATCGATTCTGTATTAGCTGTCGTGTGCGCAGGACTTGAGAAATCAGACCACAACATGGTCAGGAAACCCCTGTCTCCTACCCCAGTTCGGCTGTGTGCATCACAAACACCTCTTCCATTTTGCCCACTACGACTCGTGGGAGACCCAGCTCTCCTGCTGTGTGCTGGGAATGCCTCAAACAACCTGTTTACCAGACTTGCTTGTTTGTTAGCCAATATTAGCTCTAGGTTCTCCTGTGACATGATTAGTAATTTGCCTTTATAGCGTGGATCGAGGATGCTGGCCAACCAGTAGTCGTCATCCCTCATCATTTTGGCAATGCGGGGGTCCCTTTTTAGGATCCACAAGGCATAGTCACACATGTGGGCCAATGTTCCAGGTGTCAATGCTGCACTGCCAGTGGTGGGTGGATGAGCACTTTCTGGCAAATCCACATCCCTCCAGTCATGCACAAACCCTGTATCTGACCTTGGCACGCCCACATGTTCTCTTGCCCCCTGAGAAGCATCCTCCTCCCCAAAATAATCCTCCTCCTCCTCATCTTCCTCTTCTTCCTCCACCTCATCCATTCCAGTTCCCTGACCAGACAATGGCTGACTGTCATCAAGGCTTCCCTCCTCCTCCTCCTCCTCCTGTTGCTCCTCAGCTGCAGACGCCTGATCCTTAATGTTCGTCAAAGTTTGCATGAGCAGACGCATAAGTGGTATGCTCATGCTTATGATGGCATTGTCTGCGCTTACCAGGTGTGTGCATTCCTCAAAACACTGAAGGACTTTACAGAGGTCTTTCAGCTTTGACCACTGCACACCCGACAATTCCATGTCTTCCCTCAAACTGCCTGCCCATGTATGCATTAAAAATGCATTACAGCCTGCCTCTGCTCGCACAGCCTCTCAACCGTGTGCATGGTGGAGTTCCATCTTGTAGCAACGTCTATGATTAGGCGGTGCTTGGGGAGGTTGAGTGATCGATTCATCTTCTGCATACGACTGTAGTGGACGTTTGAGCGACAGATGTGCGAGCACAGTCTCCGCACCTTATGGAGCAGGGCTGTTAACTCCGGATAATTATTTAGGAAGCACTGCGCCACCAGGTTCTAGGTGTGAGCCAGACAAGGTATGTGTGTGAGTTTTGAAAGGGCTATGGCTGCCACAAAATTCCACCCATTATCACTGACTACCTTGCCTGGCTCAAGATGTAGACTGCCCAGCCATGACTCAGTTTTTAGATGCAAGTAGTTGGCCAGTACCTCTGTGGTGTGTCTACTGTCGCCCAAAGACATCATTTTTAAAACAGCCTGCTGCCGCTTACCACTAGCTGTTCGATAGTGGGACACCTCGTGTGCAACACTGACAGATGTGGATGGAGTGCTCGTGCGACTGCGCTCTGTCGACAAGCTTTCGCTTCTGGAGGAGGAGGAGGGTTGAACGCCTTGCTTTAGTGCATGGACAATGCGGTCTTTCACATGCCAATGGAGGGCAGGGATGGCTTTTCGAGAAAAGAAGTGCCGACTGGGTAGGTCATAGCGTGGGACAGGGTAGACCATGAGCTCTTGGAAAGCTTCACTTTCTACCAAACGGAAGGGCATCATCTCTAATTAGATCAGTTTGGCAATGTAGGCATTCAAAGCCAGTGTACACGAATGAGAGGATGAGTACTTTCTTGTCCTACTCAGAGTGTCTGGTAGAGTGAGCTGGACTTGAGAGCTGCATATGGGGGAACTAGCATTGGACATGACGGACTGAGAAAGGGTTGGTGATGGTGAGGGTGTTGATGGCCTAGATTCAGTGTTTCCTCACGAAAATATTGTGATTGCCTGACTGCTTTGGCCTAGCGATGACACCTCAACATTTCTTGATGGTGGTGTGCTGAGCAGTGGCCTTACAGTGGGGGAAGCGATGGAGCGTTGCTGGCTAACTTCAGTCGGAGCAGGTGCACATGTGCTACCTGAACTTTTGTAGTCCATCCACGCTTGAAAGTGCATGTTGGTTAAATGTCTAAGCATGCAACTGGTATTCAAATTTCCCTCTGCTAAAGGTCCTTCGGCACTTCTTATAGATAATCTTTGCGTCATCAGTAGGATTTTGTTAAAAAAAGTGCCACACTGCACTCTTCCTACTATGGTACAAATTTTCAGGGCTTGCTTGCTGTGCTGATTTAACCATCTGGCCAAGCTGTCCTGTAACTCTTTTAGTTTTCTTGCCAAGTTTTTTGACAGAAACGGGCCTGCGGGATAACCGCTGCTGCGATGACGATGCCTGCTGAGGACCCTTCTCCTGTTCTGACCTATTGTCACCAGCACCCTCTTCCCCCAATGGATGCCAATCCGGGTCAACAACTGGGTCATCCATGACCTCGTCTTCAATGTCATCTGGACCTTCCTCTGTACCTTCCTCTGTGTCACCGTGTAAGGTGGTATACTATGTGGGAAGGGGCACCTGAGTTTCATCAGGGTCTGATTCGGGCTCAGTAGACTGTGAGGGCAATGTACTGCTGTGTGTGAATGTACCAGCAGATTCATCTTGCAGCGGCTGTGCATCAGTGCACTCCATGTCAGATTCATCTTGGACTGGGGAATACAGGATTTAACTTGATAACCCAGGAATGGTATGTGAAAAGAGCTCCATGGAGTAATCTGAAGTGTGTGCTGCAGCTTCCTTCACTTTTGGTGTGGATGAAGGATACAAGGAGAGGTGTTGTTTCTGACGAGAGGCCTGCACTGACGACTGACGACCTCAGCAGGTGAAGGTGCATTCACCACCAAAAAGCTTTGAGAGGACATAATGACCAAGTAAAGAAGTTTCTTTTCCATCCAAAGCAAGTGTCTGTCTTGGTCTGAGCGCCCTAATCAGCCGTACTTCTCTTTCCTTGCATTTTATACCCTTCTTGGGTGAGCGGCTTGGTGCAGCACGGACCCAGCAGGCTTCCATCCATCCTGAAAGACCTGAAAGACGGAGGACCTGTGGTGACATCAGCATCACGTGACGCCCCTTGTGACCAGCTAACCTTGGAACTTGGAAGCCAGGATGACGAATGGTGCACGATAAGCACTGCAGGCTCTGCAGACGTGGTTATGCCGGCAGCATAACCACGGCAAGTTAGTGTACTTTGTTCCTAACCTACTCTATTTGACCACCGGGTATCACAGTAGGAGTGCCCCCTCCTCTCTCCTATTTTGTTTCTATTTGAGGAGGTAGGCTTCTGTAATATATCATTGTACACATTACCACTGTGATCCTTGCAAATGGAAACATCAAGAAAATTAATTTTTGTCATATCCCACTCAAATGCGAGAGGGATATTTAGATCACTACTGTTGAGACACTTAACAAATTGCGCAAGGTCAACGGCCGTGCCCTGCCAGACAAACATCGATGTACACGCCCAAAAGGGGACGTGGTCTATCGACAACATCCGGCCCGACATGAAGAGGTCCCTCTCCCACAACCACAGGAACAGGTTAGCATAGGCCGGCGCAAAGGCCGCCCCCATGGCTGTCCCCTGGAGCTGCAGGAAGAAGGACCCCTTGAACACAAAGAAATTGTGGGTGAGGGTGAATTCTAATAGTTCCAGCAGGAGTCCCCTAAGGCCAATGGATCAATTAGATGTTTGAAGAAAAAATTTAACTGCAGCAATGACATCTTTGTGTTTGATATTAGTGTAAAGGGACTCCACATCTGCTGAAACTAGTAGAGATTCACCCTCAAGGCAAAGGCCATCGACCTTGCGCAACAAATCTCCTGTATCCTTTAAATATGATGGAAGAGCAGTCACGAGGGGTTGTAGGTGGAAATCAATCCACCGATTGACATGTTCTAAAAAGTTACCCCTCCCTGACACTATTGGTCATCCAGGTTGTGACTCCAGATCCTTATGGACTTTCGGAAGTAAATAGAATGTAGCCACAGTGGGCTCTCTTACAAGTAGTGCCGAAGCCAGCTCCTTGGTGATAATGTCGCTTTGTGCCGCCCTTTGTATAATGATCTCTAACTGGCCAGAATAGGCACTCAAATGGTTATATGTTAATTTCTTATAACTAGAGTTGAGCGATACCGTCCGATACTTCAAAGTATCGTATCGGATGGTATCGGCCGATCTTTAAAAAAAGTATCGGTATCGCCGATTCCGATACCGAAAGTCCCATTCAAGTCTATGGGACTTCCGGTATCGGAATAAGAAAAACCCTTTCCTGCCCTTGTACAGCCTCTCTGGGGTCTGTACGGGCCTTTCGGGGGGCTGTGCCGGCCTGCCAGGGGGTCTGTGCAGGCTCCGGTGGTCTGTGCCGGCCTGCCGGTGGTCTGTGCAGGCTCCGGGGGGCTGTGCAGGCTCCGGGGGGCTGTGCCGGCCTGCCGGGGGGCTGTGCCGGCCTGCCGGGGGGCTGTGCAGGCTCCGGGGGGCTGTGCCGGCCTGCCGGGGGGCTGTGCCGGCCTGCCGGGGGGCTGTGCCGGCCTGCCGGTGGTCTGTGCAGGCTCCGGGGGTCTGTGCAGGCATCGTCCGATGGGACTACAAGTCCCATCGGGCGATGCCTGCTACCATGACAGTGATTGACACATTAGCCAATGATGGGACAGTAGTAGTCCCATCATCCGGCTAATGTGTTAAATGTAAAAAAAAAAAAAAAAAAAAAAAAAAATTACATGCTACATACATACAACATGCATACTACATACATGCTACATTCATACTACATACTACATACATGCTACATTCATACTACATGCAACATACATACTACATATATACTACATGCATGCTACATACATACTGCATGCTACATACATACCACATATATACTACATACATACTACATGCATGCTACATGCATGCTACATGCTACATACATAACACATATATACTACATGCATGCTACATACATACTACATGCTACATACTACATATATACTACATGCATGCTACATACTACATGCTACATACATACTACATATATACTACATGCATGCTACATACATACTGCATGCTACATGCATGCTACATACATACTACATACATACTACATGCTACATACATACCACATATATACTACATACATACTACATACATACTACATGCATGCTACATGCATGCTACATACATACCACATACATAACACATATATACTACATGCATGCTACATACATACTACATGCTACATACATACCATATACATACTACATGCATGCTACATACATACTACATGCATGCTACATACATACTACATGCTACATACATACTACATATATACTACATGCATGCTACATACATACTACATGCTACATACATACTACATATATACTACATACATACAATACATTCATACAATACATACATAGACATACAGTACATATAACATAGAGTAACATACTTACCAATACTTGTCACATTGTTCCCCGAAGCCATTGTCTTTCCGGAATAAATATTAACATAACAAACCACAAAAATACTCACCCACGATCCGAAGCAGTCCACGAGTGTGTCCCACGACGATCTTGGGTAGAGAACTGCAGCATCAGATGATGCTGCCGTTCTCTACGGGCTGCAGGAATCCAATGACGGAAGGTAGGTATCCTTCCGCACTGTATTCCTCCGCCACTTAAAAAAAAAAAAAAAGTCCCTAGTCTCACTTTATGCCATTGCTGTGTGGGAAATTCCCACGCAGCAATGGCATAAAGTGAGACTAGCGACTTTTTTTTTTTTAAGTGGCGGAGGAATACAGTGCGGAAGGATACCTACCTTCCGTCATTGGATTCCTGCAGCCCGTAGAGAACGGCAGCATCATCTGATGCTGCAGTTCTCTACCCAAGATCGTCGTGGGACACACTCGTGGACTGCTTCGGATCGTGGGTGAGTATTTTTGTGGTTTGTTATGTTAATATTTATTCCGGAAAGACAATGGCTTCGGGGAACAATGTGACAAGTATTGGTAAGTATGTTACTCTATGTTATATGTACTGTATGTCTATGTATGTATTGTATGAATGTATTGTATGTATGTAGTATATATGTGGTATGTATGTAGCATGTAGTATGTATGTAGTATGTATGTAGCATGCATGTAGCATGTAGTATGTATGTAGCATGCATGTAGTATATATGTAGTATGTATGTAGCATGCATGTAGTATATATGTAGCATGTATGTAGTATGTATGTGGTATGTATGTAGCATGTAGTATGTATGTAGCATGCATGTAGTATATATGTAGTATGTATGTAGCATGTAGTATGTATGTAGTATGTATGTGGTATGTATGTAGCATGTAGTATGTATGTAGCATGCAGTATGTATGTAGCATGTATGTATGTAGCATGTAGTATATATGTAGTATGTATGTAGCATGTAGTATGTATGTAGCATGCATGTAGTATATATGTAGTATGTATGTAGCATGCATGTAGTATGTATGTAGTATGTATGTAGTATGTATGTAGCATGCAGTATGTATGTAGCATGTATGTAGTATGTATGTAGTATATATGTAGTATGTATGTAGCATGCATGTAGTATGTATGTAGCATGTAGTATGTATGTAGCATGCATGTAGTATGTATGTAGCATGTATGTAGTATGTATGTAGTATATATGTAGTATGTATGTAGCATGTAGTATGTATGTAGCATGCATGTAGTATGTATGTAGTATTTTTTTTTTTTTTTTAACATTTAACACATTAGCCGGATGATGGGACTACTACTGTCCCATCATTGGCTAATGTGTCAATCACTGTCATGGTAGCAGGCATCGCCCGATGGGACTTGTAGTCCCATCGGACGATGCTTGCACAGACCCCCGGACATCAGCACAGCCCCCCGGCAGGCCGGCACAGCCCCCCGGCAGGCCGGCACAGACCCCCACAGGGTGCACAGACCACCGGCAGGCCGGCACAGCCCCCCGGCAGGCCGGCAGAGACCCCGGGCAGTCCACACAGCCCCCCGGCAGGCCGGCAGAGACCCCCGGAAGGCCCGAAATGACGGCGCATCATGATGCGCACACACCGCGCATCATGATGACGTCAGGCCGTCAATCAACTGAACTTCCGATTCCGATGCCGAATTCCGATATTGAAAAAATATCGGAAGTCGGTATCGGAATTCCGATACAGCAAGTATCGGCCGATACCCGATACTTGCGGTATCGGAATGCTCAACACTACTTATAACATATATGATTGTTCAATTGATGAAAAGCTTCCTTTTCGTACAATTTTGTTGGCCACAAGACGACATTACCACCCTTGTCAGCCGGCTTCAGCACCACATCAGGAAGAGTTTGAAAATATTACAATCTAACACGCTCTTCCTTGGTTAGATTGTCATATTGTTTACTGTGGGGATTCATTCTGTAGGGTTTGTTTAATTTGTGGCATTGTATTGCTTTCCTACATGTGCACCATCAGGGTCTCGTCGGATTAGGGGTTCCAGTTTGGATATTTTGGGAATATCTGAGTCCTGGTTGAAATCTATTTGTGCATTGATTTTTGTACATGTATTGTTTTTATTATCAGCATGTGCCACTTTTGCATGGGTGTGATATTGATATTTATATTGAGCTATTGATGATATTTGATTCTATGCTGCTGCATCACCCATGCGCAGTTACACTTGTTGATTTTGTTATATGTTGTGTAATAATTTGTTTATTTTTCTATACACTTTACCATGCGAACCCTATTGATTTTTTATATATATCTGATGTATGTATATCTAACTATGACGCATACTTGTATTGTTTCACAAGATTTTTGCAGTATATGTCTTTTCCGTGTTCTGTGTACATTATTATGTTGTGCCCACACTTGCCAGCACTAAATATTGTTCCTTCTGCCGCTGAGTGTGGGGCGCATGCGCTCTGGTGTCGCTATGTCGGCTGCTCTGTTTCTCGGCGGTGTGTCGACTTCCGGGTCACGTGAGGCCCCACGTGTTTCCGGTTTTCGGCTACCTGCTGGAGCGCGATCCGGCGGACGTGACGACTGTTGGGGCGGCATGGCGCCACACTAAGCTTCCGGGTTTAGGGCATTTATACCTTGCGCCCTGTCCCTGCCATATGCCCCTTGAGTAAGGCACCCCCGAAACGCTCATCAGGGCGTGTGAGTCGGTCCTGTTGTTTCACTCTTCACAAGGTATTTATTTATTATGCTGTGATTTTGTGTTACGTACAAAAGGTTATTTATTCACCCTGCTGTGGCACCTGCAAGGGATTGTGGCTTATATATGCCAATTAATGCATGATCTCATGATGACATTGTCTGTTAGCATGAGTGATACTCTATGTAGCCCCATAGGGACACTTTACTTGTAGCACCTACTACTTTGATTTTATATATACTTCTGTGAATACTCCTATACATGGGCATACCCACCCTGGGCAATTTCTTATGATGTTGTGATCCATCAGGTTCCATCTTTTAGCTTCATTTTTTGCAGTCTGTCTGGTAATATTTATTACAAGCTTAATAAAGTTTTTAGCTTTTTTTTTTACTTTATGACTGCCGTCTTTTTTTTTTTGTCATTTACTATGCAGTTTTTTTTATTTGTCCTGAATTTGGGTGGTTATTTAGGATATTCCTACCTTTACATTGATTGTTCTCACCCATTATGTTCACCAGAATTCTTTTACAAATGGGGCCGTGTAGAGAGAGAAGAGAAGGGGGCCAAGGACTGAGCCCTGATGTACCCCAACAGTGAGAGGAAGTGTTCAAATGCTTAATGGGATGTGTGTAACTTTGGTGCAGGGCAGGCCTTGCATTCAATGCATAAGCAAACAGTATGGGAGTACCAAATGAATACTGGGAACTTTGGTTCCATGTGTACCTCGGTTCAAAGGCTTATTGGGGTGCATGTAACTTTGGTGCAGGGCAGGCCTTGCATTCATTGCATAAGCAAACAGTGTGTGAGTACCAAATGAATACTGTGAACTTTGATTTCATGTGGCCATCCAGTACCTCAGTTCAAAGGTTTATTGGGATGTGAATAACTTTGGTGCAAGGCAGGCCTTGCATTAAATGCATAAGCAAACAGTATGGGAGTACCAAATGAATAATGTGAAGTGGGTTTTCCTGTGGCCATCCAGTACATGTGTTCAAAGGCTTATTGGTGTGCGTGCAACTTTGGGGCAGGGCAGGCCTTGCATTCAATGCATAAACAAACAGCATAGGAGTACCAAATGAATAGTGGGAACTTGGATTGCATGTGTCCATCCAGTACGTGTGTTCAAAGGCTTACTGGGGTGCATGTAACTTTGGTGCGGGGCAGGCCTTGCATTCAATGCATAAGAAAACAGTATGGGAGTTCCAAATGAATCAGTTTTGGGTCAGTTTTGGGCCCGCTTCTTTTTAACATATTTATTAATGACCTTGTAGGGGGCATAGAGAGTAGAATTTCAATATTTTCAGATGACACTAAACTCTGCAGGGTAATCAATACAGAGGAGGACAATTTTATATTATAGGAGGATTTATGTAAACTAGAAGCTTGGGCTGATAAATGGCAAATGAGCTTTAATGGGGATAAATGTAAGGTCATGCACTTGGGTAGAACGAACAAGATGTATAATTATGTGCTTAATTGTAAAACACTGGGCAAAACAGTCACTGAAAAAGACCTGGGTGTATGGGTGGACGACAAACTCACATTTAGCGGCCAGTGTCAGGCAGCTGCTGCAAAGGCAAATAAAATAATGGGATGCATTAAAAGAGGCATAGATGCTCATGAGGAGAACATAATTTTACCTCTATATAAGTCACTAGTGCGACCACACTTAGAATACTGTGTACAGTTCTGGTCTCCGGTGTATAAGAAAGACATAGCTGAACTGGAGCGGGTGCAGAGAAGAGCGACCAAGGTTATTAGGGAACTAGGGGGTCTGCAATACCAAGACAAGTTATTACACTTGGGGTTATTTAGTTTGGAGAATCGAAGGCTTAGGGGTGATCTTATTACAATGTATAAATATATGCGGGGACAATACCAAGACCTTTCTAATGATCTTTTTACTCTTAGACCTGTGACGGGGACAAGGGGGCATCCTCTACGTCTGGAGGAAAGAAGGTTTAAGCATACTCACAGACGCGGATTCTTTACTGTAAGAGCAGTGAGACTATGGAACTCTCTGCCATATGATGTTGTAATGAGTGATTCCCTACTAAAATTTAAGAAGGGACTGGATGCCTTTCTTGAAAAGTATAATATTACAGGGTATATACACTAGTTTCCTTAATATTGCGTTTATCCAGGGAGCTAGTCTGATTGCCGTATGTGTAGTCGGGAAGGAATTTTTTCCCCAATGTTAAGCTTACTGCTTGCCACATGGGGCTTTTTTGCCTTCCTCTGGATGAACATGTTAGGGCAAGTTAGGATAGGATATGGGTTGAACTAGATGGACTTAAAGTCTCCCTTCAACCTTAATAACTATGTTACTATGTTACTGGGAACTTTGGTTGCGTGTGGCCATCCAGTACCTCAGTTTAAAGGCTTATTGGGGTGCATGTAACTTTGGTGCAGGGAAGGCCTTGCATTCAAAGCATAAGCAAACAGTATGGGAGTGCCAAATGAATAATCTGAAGTGGATTTTCCTGTGGCCATTCAGCATGTGGGTGCAAAGGCTTATTGGGGTGCATGTAACTTTGGTGCAGGGCAGGCCTTGCCTTCAATACATAAGCAAACAGTATGGGAGTACCAAATGAATAATGTGAAGTGGGTTTTCCTGCGGCCATCCAGTGCGTGGGTTCAAAGGCTTATTGGGGTGCGTGTATCTTTGGTGCACGGCAAGCCTTGCATTCAATGCATAAGCAAATAGCATGGGAGTACCAAATGAATACTGGGAACTTTGGTTCTATGTGGCCATCCAGTATCTCGGTTCAAAAGCTTATTGGGGTGCGTGTAACTTTGTTGCAGGGCAGGCCTTGCATTCAATGCATAAGCAAACAGTATGGGAGTACCAAATGAATACTGGGAACTTTGGTTGTATGTGGTCATCCATGACGTCTGTTCAACGGGTTGTTGGGGTGTGTCCAAATTTTGGCAGCCCTGCCACTCACTGCATATGCAATAGCAGTATAAGGGACCCAATGTTTAACCCCTTCCTGACATCAGATGTACTATCCCGTCCATGGGACCCGGGCCCCTATGCCCATGGACGGGACAGTACGTCTACCGCGATCAGCGGCACCCACGTGGTGAGCGCCGCTGATCGCGGCCGGGTGTCAGCTAATTATCACAGCTGACACCCGGCACAATGTGTCAGGGGCGGTCACGGACCGCCCCCGACACGTTAACCCCTTGCACACCGCGATCAAACATGATCGCGGTGTACCGGGGTTAAAGGGAAGCATCGGCAGGGAGGGGGCTCCCTCCGTGCTTCCCTGAGCCCCCCACGGCAGCGCAATGTGCAGCACTGCTGCCGGGGGCTCCTTTCCTGCAGGCCCCCGAATCCAAGATGGCGACGGGGGCCTTCGGGGGCCTGCAGGAAGCTGGCTTCCTCAGTGCCTGCAAAGCGCAGGCATGAGGAAGCCTTGTGCACTGCCTGTGACAGATCGCTGATCTGTCACAGTGATCTGTGATGTGACAGATCAGCGATCTGTCACAGAACAGTGATGTCCCACCTGGGACTATTTAATAAAGTAAAAAAAAAATAAAAATAAAGTGTTAAAATAATTTTAAAAAAATCTCCAAATAAATTACAAAAAAAAAAAATATTCCCCCAAATAAATCCATTTTTTGAAAATAAAAAAAAAAACAATAAAAGTACACATATTAGGTATCGCCGCGTCCGTAACGACCCGCCCTATAAAACTGTCCCATTAGTTAACCCCTTTAGCGAACCCCTTAAAAAATAAAAATAAAAAACGAAGCAAAAAATAATGATTTATTATCATACCGCCAAACAAAAAGTGTAATAACGCGCGATCAAAAAGACGCATATAAATATCCATGGTACCGCTGAAAACGTCATCTTGTCCCGCAAAAACGAGCCACCACACAGCATCATCAGCGAAAAAATAAAAAAGTTATAGCTCGCAGAATAAAGCGATGCAAAAATAATTATTTTTTAATATAAAATAGTTTTCATTGCATAGAACCGACAAAACATAAAAAAAACGACCTAATTGAGGTATCGCTGTAACCGTACTGACCCGAAGAATAAAACCGCTTTATCAATTTTACCACACGCGAAACGGTGTAAACGCACCCCCCCCAAAAGAAATTCATGTAACGCTGGTTTTTGTTCATTCTGCGTCCCAAAAATCGGAATAAAAAGCGATCAAAAAATGTCACGTGCCCGAAAATGGTACCAATAAAAACGTCAACTCGTCCCGCAAAAAATAAGACCTCACATGACTCGGTGGTTCAAAATACGGAAAAATTATAGCTCTCAATATGTGGTGATGCAAAAACTATTTTTACAATAAAAAGCGTCTTTTAGCGTGCGACAGCCGCCAAACATAAAAACTGCCATAAATAGTAAATCAAACCCCCCGTTATCACCCCCTTAGTTAGGGAAAATTAATAAAATAAAAAAAAATGTATTTATTTCCATTTTACCATTAGGGTTAGGATTAGGGTTAGGGTAGGGTTAGGGTTAGGGTTAGGGCTAGGGCTAGGGTTAGGGCTAGGGCTAGGGTTAGGGCTAGGGTTAGGGCTAGGGTTAGGGATAGGGCTGAGATTAGGGTTAGGGGTGTGTTGGGGTTCGGGTTGGAGTTAGAATTGGGGGTTTCCACTGTTTGGGCACATCAGGGGCTCTCCAAATGCAACATGGCGTCTGATTTCAATTCCAGCCAATTCTGAGTTGAAAAAGTCAAATGGTGCTCCTTCCCTTCCAAGCTCTGACATGCGCCCAAACAGTGTTTTACCCCCACATGTAGGGTATCAGCCTACTCAGGACAAATTGCAAAACAATATTTTGGGGTCCAATTTCTCCTGTTACCCTTAGGAAAATAAAAAATTGGGGGCAAAAATATTTTTGTGGAAAAAAATGATTTTTTTATTTTCACGTCCAAGCGTTATAAAATTCTGTGAAGCACTTGGGGGTTCAAAGTGCTCACCACACATCTAGATAAGTTCCGTGGGGGGTCTAGTGTCCAAAATGGGGTCACTTGTGGGGAGTTTCAATAGTTTTGGTACATCAGGGGCTCTCCAAACGCACATGACACCCACAGACCATTCCATCAAAGTCTGCATTCCAAAACGTCACTACTTCCCTTCCGAGCCCTGACGTGTGTCCATACAGTAGTTTTATCCCACATATGGGGTGTCAGCGTACTCATGACAAGTTGGACAACAACTTTTGGGGTCCAATTTCTCCTGTTACCCTTGGGAAAATGAAAAAATTGGGGACTAATTGATCATGTTTGTGGAAAAAATACAATTTTTTTATTTTCATGCCCGGGAATTATAAACTTCTGTGAAGCCCTTGGGGGTTCAAAGTGCTCACCACACATCTAGATAAGTTCCTTAGGGGGTCTAGTTTTCAAAATGGTGTCATTTGTGGGGGTTTCCACTGTTTAGGTACATTAGGGGCTCTCCAAAGGCAACATGACACCCGCAGACCATTCCATCAAAGTCTGCATTCCAAAACGTCACTACTTCCCTTCCGAGCCCCGACGTGTGTCCATGCAGTAGTTTTCTCCCACATTCGGGGCGTCAGCGTACTCAGGACAAATTGTACAACAACTTTTGGGGTTCAATTTCTCCTGTTACCCTTGGGAAAATAACAAAATTGGGGACTAATTGATCAAGTTTGTGGAAAAAATACGATTTTTTTATTTTCATGCCCGGGCATTATAAACTTCTGTGAAGCCCTTGGGGGTTCAAAGTGCTCACCTCACATCTAGATAAGTTCCTTAGGGGGTCTAGTTTTCAAAATGGGGTCATTTGTGGGGGGTTTCCACTGGTAAGGAACATTGGGGGCTCTCCAAAGGCAACATGACACCCGCAGACCATTCCATCAAAGTCTGCATTCCAAAACGTCACTACTTCCCTTCCGAGCCCCGACGTGTGCCCATACAGTAGTTTTCTCCCACATATGGGGTATCAGCATACTCAGGACAAATTGGACAACAACTTTTGGGGTCCAATTTCTCCTGGTACCCTTGGGAAAATAAAAAAATGGTGACTAAAAGATCATGTTTGTGGAAAAAATACGAATTTTTTATTTTCACGCCCGGGCGTTATAAACTTCTGTGAAGCACTGGGGGGTTCAAAGTGCTCACCACACATCTAGATAAGTTCCTTGGGGGATCTAGTTTCCAAAATGGTGTCATTTGTGGGGGGGGGGTTTCCAATCGCGACATGGTGTCCGATCTCAATTCCAGCCAAAAACGTCAAATGGCGCTGCTTCCCTTCCGAGCTCTGCCATGCGTCCAAATAGTGGTTTACCCCCACATGTGGGGTATCAGCGTACTCAGGACAAATTGCACAATAACTTTTAGGTTCCTGTTACCCTTGGAAAATAAGAATTGAGGGTGAAACGATCATTTTTGTGGAAAAAATATGATTATTTAATTGTACGGCTTTATGTTATAAACTTCTGTGAAGCCCTTGGGGGTTCAAAGTTCTCACCACACATCTAGATAAGTTCCTTAGGGGGTCTAGTTTCCAAAATGGTGTCATTTGTGGGGGGTTTCCACTGTTTTGGTACATCAGGGGTTTTCCAATCACGACATGATGTCCGATCTCAATTCCAGCCAAAAACGTCAAATGGCACTGCTTCCCTTCCGAGCTCTGCCATGCGCCCAAATAGTGGTTTTCCCCCACATGTGGGGTATCAGCATACTCAGGACAAATTGCACAATAACTTTTAGGGTCCTGTTACCCTTGGGAAAATAAAAATTGGGGTGAAAAGATCATTTTTGTGGAAAAAATATGATTTTTTAATTGTACCGCTGTACGTTATAAACTTCTGTAAAGCCCTTGTGGGTTCAAAGTTCTCACCACATATCTAGATAAGTTCCTTGGGGGGTCTAGTTTCCAAAATGGGGTCACTTGTAGGGGGTTTCCACTGTTTAGGTACATAAGGGACTCTCCAAACGTGACATGGCGTCCGATCTGAATTCCAGACAATTTTGCATTGAAAAAGTCAAACTGCGCTCCTTCCATTCTGAGCTCTGCCATGCGCCGAAACAGTTGTCCCCCCCACATATCAGGTATCAGCATACTCAGGACAAATTGCACAATAACTTTTGCAGTCCAATTTCTCCTGTTACCCTTGGTAAAATAAAAAAAATTGAACCTGAAGTACTTTTTTTGTGAAAAAAAGTTAGATGTTCATTTTTTTTAACTATTCAAAAAAATTCCTGTGATGCACCTAAAGGGTTAATAAACTTCTTGAATGTGGTTTTGAGCACCTTAAGGGGTGCAGTTTTTAGAATCGTGTCACTTTTGGGTATTTTCTATCATATAGACCCCTCAAAGTGGCTTCAAATGTGATGTGGTCCGTAAAAATAAAATGGTGTTGTAAAAATGAGAAATCGCTGGTCAACTTTTAACCCTTATAACTTCCTAACAAAAAAAAATTTTGGTTCCAAAATTGTGCTGATGTAAAGTAAACATGTGAGAAATGTTAGTTATCAAGTTTTTTTGGTGCCATATCTCTGTGATTTAAGAGCAAAAAAATTCAAAGTTGGAAAATTGTGAAATTTTCAAAATTTTTGCCAAATTTCCATTTTTCTCACAAATAAACGCAAGTTATTTGAATGAAATTTTACCACTAGCATGAAGTACAATATGTCACGAGAAAACAATGTCAGAATCACCGGGATCCATGGAAGCATTCCAGAGTTATGACCTCATAAAGATACAGTGGTCAGAATTGTAAAAATTGGCCCGGTCATGAACGTGCAAACCACCCTTGGGGGTGAAGGGGTTAATAATGGGAACAACAAAGCATAGTCGGCTGATGGCTTTCTAAGAATAGTGAGGACCGACTGCTGGCCCTATAAAAATAGACTTTTTGACTTTCAGAGTCGCTCCTTCATAAATGAAACACGATGCGTCTGATGATGTGTCACACACCACATGGCCAAATAAAGTTGTAAACTGTTAAAATGATATTTCCCAATGAATGCATTTGTCTTGGATGAAAACAAAGCTAAAGTTGAAAAACGCATCAAAAACGCTAAGTGTGAATATAGCCCAAGTTGTGGAGGAACATTTTTGTTTTGGGTTATTTATTTTGCCTTATATAAAAGTCATTACCTTGGAAAGAATGTTCCTTAACATATTTCCCAGAAAAATCCATTTTGGTTTAGTTTTTTTATGTTTTATTGTGCACCTGTAAAAATGGCATAAGACTCTGACAACATTGTTCACAGCTGTGACCTGGGAGTCAGAAATGCTTCCAGGGGTCTTCACCATGATGTTCCCATGTCATTTGAGCACTGTGTCCATCATTTTCAGACGTTTTTGGACCGTAAAAGGACCCCCGGGTGGGTCGTGGTAAAAATACTCGGTTTTACCATAGACTTACATTGGGCTCGTTGCTCAGTTCGAGCGCCCAAGCATTCCAATTTGCTTGACCTGAGCAATGAGCACCCCAGCCTTTTAGTTCTCGCTAATCACTAGTTTTGCACAGTGTATGGGTATCAGCATACTCAAGAGAATGCACAACACATTTTGGGGTATATTTTCTTCTGGAAAAAAACCATTGAGGCTCAAACAACATTTTTGTGGAAAAAATGTGATTTCTTTTTATTTTTACGACTCAACGTTATAAAAGTCTGTGAAGCACCTGGGGGTTCAAGGTACTCCCCACATATCTAGATAATTTTGCGTTGCAAAAAGCAAATGGAACTCATTCATTTCCGAGCTCTACCATGCGGCCAAACAGTAGCTTTCCAGCACATATAGGGTATCAATATACTCAGAATAAATTGCACAACAAATTTCGGGGACCATTTTCTCCTGTTACCCTTGTAAAAATAAAAATTTGGAGGTAAAACAACATTTATGTGGGAAAAATTTAATTTTTGTTTTTTTTCCACAGATCAACATCATAAAATTCTATGAAGCACCTGTGGGTACATGGATCTCACAACACATCTATATAAATTCCTTGAGGGTCTTTCTACTGTTTAGGCACATCGGAGGCTCTCCAAACGCAACATGGAGTCTGCTATTGATTCCAACCAATTTTGCATTCCAAAAATCAAATGGTGCTCCTTTCCTTCCGAGCCCTGCCATACACCCAAACTGTAGTTTTCCACCACATATGGCATATTGGCGTACTCAGGAGAAATTGGGCAACAACCTACATTGTGCATTTTCTTCTGTTACCCCTCTGAAAATGAAAAAATTTGTATCTAAAGTAACATGTTTGTGGAAAAAAAGTAAAATATTCATTTTTTCTTTCCACATTACTTTAATTCCTGTGAAGTACAATATGTCAACAATATCAGTAAAGTGGGGAAACAGACTAAATCATCATTTGACTCCTTTTTGGTATTCTATTTTAAATTAGAAATCACTCAAATAAACGGGAGTGAATGCTGATCGAGGGCCCCTCTTTTTGAGGTTGGAGTCTACCAAATTTACTTGGCATATTGACATGTCATATTGACAGAACACATATAAGGGACATATAAGTGTTTTATCCTGATTATAGAGGCACAATAACATGCAAGTACCTTGAAAGTTACCAGAAGAAATTGGAACAATTTTGAATAAAATTTGGAATCCATAACAAATTTTAGGAAATTCACTGTACCTGTAAAATTCACACAAATTTTCAATTCAATTCATGCATAATGCACAAAAAAAGCCTACCACCATTTTTCACGAAGCACAAGTTTGCATCACTAAGACAAGGCTCACATGACCTAAGACACGGGCATACTGAATTTACCCACATTGTCATGCAGTTATCACATTACATGGTATAGCATAGCCATTGAGTAAGAACTATCATAGCCTTTATAAAAGCAGAGGCAAAGAATGCAGCAGCCAATTTGCTTGAAACTGGATACTGGTAGAATGTCAAAGCTCACAGCTCAGCAATAGAGATAGGGAAATAGGGAAAAAAAACAACTGAATAAATATTACAGATAGTGTGTGACAGGACAGCAGTGATTAGCAAATACCACTGGTTTACACATAACCATATATGTAGAGGTCACTTTGACATTACTAAAAAAGCATTTATGTCAAGAGCTTGAAAAGGGTTTCAAGTACAGTCCTAAGAAACCTCAGAGTTACCCAGATCTTTTAAGGGCCATTGAAGGCTTTGCAGTACCTGAAATTCTTGACAAATCAATCCGCTGCACATCAAATTGGAGAATATATCTAGACTTGGTTTATTTGGAGTGACAGCGCTCATTTATAACACCACTTATTGCTTGGTGAATTGAAGACCTATAAGAAATATGAAATAGGATTTGGAATTTTTTCGCAAAATTTCTCATGCCTGAAGTCGTAGGAACGACTTTGATAAACTATCCCCTGGGATAAGAACCCCAAAATCTCTTATTCTTTTCATAAGAAAGTTGTCTTATCCATGACTAATATAACTATAAGACCAATGTATGAAATTACCTAAAGTCTTCTCCATTTCTTATCCCCATGAAAGTTCTAAACAGAAACCTAAAAAATATGGTTCCAAAAATTCTCACAAAAACAAACAGAACCTTCAAAAAATAAAAGTGATAGATATTGAGGACCTGATCTTATCTGATCATGTACCTCTCCCATCCTTATCATCTTGCTTCACTCTAGCTTTCCAAATTTGTCAAGGAAATGTATAATTTAAGTTTATAAAATGTTTGAAACCAAACACCCCTGTCTGTAAATTTTTACTTACCTCTTAAATCTAGAACATAATTTGACTGTGCGCTATTTTCTATAAAGCGAAGCAAAGGGAAAGAAGGGGGATGGGCTGGAAATCTTAATCGCCCACATGCATAATCTTATCTGCTAATTGATGTCTGACAATTAAAAACTGGAGAAATCCTCCGCAGACTGTTACATGCAAATGAATTATAGGATGGTTGCCAAGTTCAGCGGGAAAGGATATGATATCATCCAGCTTGATAATCATACAGTAACTCGCTTTCTTAGAGTGATATGATCTCGGTGGGTGCCATGCTTCATTATGGAAAATCTCACTCGGTACCTGTGTGAGAGGTCGGCCATTTTGTAGGGTCTCACCAAGCTTAAGATGGTGGAACATCCGTAGGTGCTGAACAGGAGGAGAGAGAGGAACATATCATTCAGTGGTGTGAGGAGAAGACGAGAAGAATATACTGATTGCTGTGAGAGGGACACTGTGTTCAGCTCTTTTGTGTTGTACGGAAGGAAGGAAAGGAGAATACAAGGAAACAGTGTCCTTTTTATTTTATATGGGGGACAGAAAAAGAGATCACACACGCACATGCATTCTTTTACAAAACAAGATCTCCCCTTTACTTCTCCCACAGAAGCAGCCAACCTCAAGGAATGCAAATGACATTCATTATGCAGATGTATGCAAATCAGATTTAACTATTGGATGAAGGTCTTCATTTTCCTAATGGTTTTAACTCTTTGTCACATAGGCTTGAAATGAGAAAGCCGAATGTGTGTGGAACTCTGTGTAGCCTTGTTCCCACATGCAAATTATACATCTCCATAAGATAAAAGACAAAGTGGTGGGGGGCTGTTAATTGTTGCCAAGTGACTACCCCATCTTTCTCTAGCAATCTGTTACATCTACCAGTAACACCCAGAATCCATTCACAGTTAGACTAAACATTAGTTGCAGATCTGCTACGTTTTCTAATATGGAAATTAGAAATTTGAAAGATATGGAAATTTTAAAGATTGACTTACAGGGGGGCACTTACGAAATTTATGCTGTAATTTAGAGAGGCATATCAATATTTGGAAATTGATTTTGCATGATTTGTTGTATTCTGCAAGTCTCTGTAAAAAAATAGATTTATTTTATTTCTCACATCCCCCACCCACCCCAGTTTTTTTCATGGTGAATCCTAAATTTCAGAATTAAATTTTAACTTAGGAAATATTTTATTCAGAAAAAAGAAATATGATGTTTGGGGGTGAAAAACTCTTTTGTGTAATTTCCATTTTTACAGTACACAGATATCTTACCTTTCCATTTATGGTCCAATGAAATTTATTGTGGCACCTTGAAAATTCAAACAAGATGCTAGAAAATTGAGTTAAAATTGCTCAAAAATTATAAAAATTCCAAAATACAGTTACATCAAATTAATTCATGTTTAAAGATGTCTACTAGGTTTTTTTTAAGAATGTTTTACTTTTCTTTAAAATAAAGCGTTTCAATTGTAATTTCTGATATTTCAGTAATTCTAATAGCATTTCATCATAGCATGAAAAAAAAAGTTTAGAAATCTGTAAAAAAAAAATATTAAATAGTTTCAAAAATACATTGAGCAATCACAACAAACTACAGGTAAAAAATTGTCCTTCTTTATGTAATTCTGTATAAGTGAATTTATTCACAATTTACAGGTTGTAAATAAAATTATAAATTTTATCAATAAATATTTTTTTTACTGAAGATTCAATGTTAAAAGCACCAAAAAGTAAAAAAAACAAGATCATGATATAATTATGATAATATATGGAAAAATATAATTTTTACTTTTTATTATAGTTTTTTAAAAAATATTTGTTACTGACATATGGCCACGGAAAAAAAGGACATACTCAATGGAATGTGAAATTTTAGATTTTTATAGTGGAGGTAATATACACACTTTGCTTTTTTTGCATAGTCCTTTTATCTCATGGACGGAAGTGTACAGGGTTTTTTATGGGTCTATAAACGGTAAATGTGGCTAGATGTGGAGGCCCGTGTCTGCTAGCATCTGCCAGTTTCACAAAGCTTATTTGTTCTTCAAAAGATGGATGTGGCAAACTGCCTGAGCCCTTCATCCTCATGGTGCAGAACCATTAAATCACATCCAATAGTTAAAAAGGATGGCGTCTCGTCCTTTTATTTTTTTTGGATGGAGTCCACAGTTGTGTTATCCCTTTCCAGTTATAGAGCAACTCAACCGTTTTTTGGCGGCAGTGATTTTTTTTCCTGGGGAGAAAAAAAAACATGTCTGAACACTAGCCGTAACTCTTTTATTACGATTTTTTAATTTTTGCATAATTGCAATAAGCAAAACTTTGTTATCCGATTTCCAAAGCACATTTTTTTTGTCTTCAAAAACATGGGTAAATACTAGAGATGAACGATTCTTCTGAAATTCAATTCAAGTTCATCAGATTTGCTCAATGTTTGGTAGGGAAATTTGACTTGTATCAAAAAAATTCTGTGCAACTTGAATCTAACGGTTATAAATTGCAAAACCCCAAAAATATACTCACCACTCCTCGGCCTCCACCATACCTATCGTGCCACCGCTGCCCTCCAATCGGCTCCTCTGTCTTCTGTCTTCCTCTCATTATGGGCCTCCAGCATTGGTGTTGTTTACTATGCTCGACTCTGTCACGTGGGTGAAGATCAACAGGAGGCTGAAGAGGAGTGATTGGAGGATCAGTCAGTGGTGAGACAGGTGTGCAGAGGGCTGTGGAGAAGTTTTATTTGCTTTTATTGTTTTTTATCCATTTCAGGCACACTGAACTGTTTGTCAAATCAAATGCCCAAAAATTCAGATTTATGAGACACCCAAATTTCCATAGAGATTTGTAGCTAATTCAATTAGGTTCAGTCTTCTAGTATTTGTCATAAATGCCCCTATTATTTCTAGTAACTTAGTATTGGACAACAAGATCTAGTCAGACATACACATGTACTGTATATCGGTAGCATTAAACCAAAATGTTCAATAGTTGCATAAAAGAAGCTCAATGCTTAGGCCAAAATATTCGAAAGATTGACTTTAAAGGGTCTCTCCGCTCTGGACAATTCTATTGTTAGAAAGGTTTCTTGACACTAGGTTGATCACAGATTGTCACATGACTGGGAACCAGAGTGATTAGCTAATTTATAAAGTAAGCTAAAAGTAAACGCTCATTTCTACTACAGTCCCACCAATTGGGAAATGTAATATTATACAGTGACCATTCAAATCAATACATTCCTTGTGTAATGTAGGACAGGTCAGGTCCTCCGGAGAGAGACATTCTAGTAAAGAAAGGGGATCTTGATCATAGAGTGACCCACATACACTGCTGTTAAATGGGTTCAGTAAACTGGGAAAAGCGGTGCATCTGGGGGGGGCAGCAGGGGCATGTGCCCCGGGCGAAGCTGGCAGGGGGGCGCAGTCTGGGCCGCCTAAAGCTGCGGTCTGCACTGTCTCCCCCTGGCGGCTGCATTCTGCTGCCCCCCAGCCTGGGAGTCGGCCGTTCTCTTTGTCGGCTGTCAAGCTGACAACTGGTGCAGAGAAGCTGCAATGCGCCGGCTCCCTGGGATCAATTGTACTGGCATCTGTACAGACACCAGTACAATTGAAGCTCTGACTGTCGAGTCAGAGCGACGCCAGCAGCATGATCAGGTCATGTGATCACGCTGCTGATGTCACTCGCCAGTGGCTCCCAGAAGGGGTAACACTGGTGGTAAGTTTGCTCCACTGTAGAACTGAAGAAACCACCAAAGATTAAGGGGGGATTTGTAGTGGGGATGGGGGAACATAATGTGTGTGGGGGATTTAGAGTAGGGAAGGGGGGTCATTTAATGTGTGGGAGGGATTTGTAATGGGGATGGGGTGAACATAATATGTGGGGGGGATTTAGAGTGGGGATGGGGGTTATTTAATGTGTGGGGGGATTTGAAGTGGGGATGGGGGGACTTTATTTGTGGGGGATTAGGAGTGGGGATAAGTGGTTATTTAATGTGGGGGGGATTTGGAGTGGAGATGGGGAAACCTAATGTGTGTGGGGATTTGGAGTGGGGATGAGGGGTTATTTAATGTGTGGGGGGATTTGGATTGTGCATGGGGATACTTAATGTGTGGGGGGATTTGGAGTGGGGATGAGGGGTTATTTAATGTGTGGGGGATTTGGAGTGGGGATGGGGTGTTATTTAATGTGTGTGGGATTTGAAGTGGGGATGGAGGAGTTATTTAATGTGTGGAGAATTTGAAATGGGGATTGGGGGTTATTTAATGTGTTGCGGGATTTGGAGTGGGGATGGGGGGTTATTTAATGTGGGAAGATTTGGAGTGGGAATGGGGTACTTAATGTGTGGCGGGATTTGGAGTGGAGATGGGATGTATTTAATGTGTGGGGGGATTTGGCGTGGGGATGGGAGTACTTAATGTGTATGGGGGATTTGGCATGGGGATGGGGGGATTTGTGGGGGATTTGGAGTGGGGATGGGGGATTTAATGTGTGGGGAGATTTGAGGACACAATGAAGAGTATGTATAAGGGCATGTATGAGGAAACAGTATGCGGGATGAGTGCAGACACAGTATGGTGAGTGGAGATGGGTGCAGACAGTATGGGGAGCGAACGGATAAATGTATGTGGACACAGTATGGGGAGTGAGAGTGATGGGATGTGTGCAGACACAGTATGGGGAGTCAGGAGTATGTGTGAGCAGACAGTATAGAGAGTGAGAGGGTAAAGATATGAAGAGACAGTATGGTGAACAGGAGGATGATAGAGGAGACAGTATGAGGAGGGAGGGGAATAGTGTGAGGCCTCAGTATATTGCAGATATTTTTATTTAGGAGCATTATAATTACACTTCTATCTTTAAGGGCGTTGTGTGGAGATTTGCTGCAGAAGACCGGAGAAGATGGAAGTCTGCAGAGACGGCTGTGGAGGAGAAAACTCATCATGGGGTCTGGACAAGAAGAAGAAAAGGAGAATGACTCCAGAAACAAAGTAATCTATAAGGTACCAGGATGTAAATATTGTTTGTGATACTGACTAATTCTCATATTTTTGTTTGTTAGAAGCAATAAAAGGGTTGTCCAGGTTTGTGCTGAGTCTGCAGTCATTCTCTGTGACTACAGACTTCTGAATTCTCACAGTGCTCACTGAACGCTGTTAGGATTCTCTCATGCTGGTAATTTACATACATGCGGTCACGTGCTGACTAGACATGCATGGCCTCATTCCATGAAAATGTACAGAGCGAGGCCAGGCACGTCTAGTCGGAATGTGGTCAGAAGTATATAAATCACATGCTTGTGCTGACATGACCGTGTACTCTTGACACCGGTACGGGAGAATCCTAAAAGTGTGTAGTGCATTCGTTGTGAGAATTCAGAAGTCTGCAATGTCAGGATTCAGCTCTGCAGTTTCCAGTGGTCATCACATGGATACTTCACTCACTATGCGATATTCATACTTATGGTCCTGTGACAACAAGCTTCTCTTCCTGCTTCTCTCAGTTTTTCAATGAACATTGAGAGCATTAGGAAGAGCAGCTTGTCGGTACATGACTAAAGGCACCAAACCAAATTCTTGCCCTGGGTGCCAGAAAGCCTAGATACACTTCTGAGGAAACCACAGTAATATGGTATACTTGCTGACTTAGATACAGTAATACTGATATTTGCCAATTTACCCAGAGATTGTTAGAGGGTAGAGATGAGCAACTTTCCCTTTTTTCGGGTCGAGTCGGGTTCGGACCACCCGACTTTCGCAAAAGTCGAGTCGAACGCAATCGGCCAATTATCGTGAAAAGTCAAAGGCCGACTGAAACACGAAACCCAATGCAAGTCAATGGGGAAGAAAAGTCGGCAGTGAGTGGAGGACAGGAAACACACCTACAGTGCCCATTTTAATGCCAAAAACATCAATTCTTATTACTTAAGCTTGTCAACCTTAATTTACTTTATAATAATAGTTAGGCATTGAAAACTGGGGGTTATTTGGCTAAAGTTGTGAGGGGGTAGGGCTGGCTCAAGATTTTCGTGGGCCCAGGGCCAAAGAGTGTCACTGGGCTCCTTTAACACATGCCACAATTCATGATCCTCTGATATGGCAGAGAAATAGCAGTATAGTACAATGAAAAATACTTCACTTCTTACATCACATGACTGATATCCATTTTAAATTCTCCAATAGCTCCAAAAACGGACAGTATATTACTCCATACAGTATTATGGCCACCGCATAGTGCGCCATACAGAGTAATGAGGCCCATATATTTCTCCATACAGAATCATTGGTCCCATATAATGTTCGATACAGTATATGATGAGCTCCACATAATGCTACAGTATATGTTGGTCCCCATGGATGAAGCTCCACTGTCTTATGGGCCCAAATAATGCTCCATATATAATGGGCCCCATTTCTAATGCTCCAGTGTATAATGGGCCCTGTAAATGCTGCTCCAGTGTCTGATGTCCCCCATTTGGAAAGCTCCAGCATATGATGGGCCTCACAGATGATGCTCTAGTGTACGATTGATCCAAATAATGCTCCATATATAATCTGCCCCATTTACAATGCTCCAGTATATGATGGGCCCCATGGATGATGCTCCAGTGTCTTATGGGCCCAAATAATGTTCCATATATAATGGGCCCCATTTCCAATGCTCCAGTGTATAATGGGCCCTGTAAATGCTGCTCCAGTGTCTGATGTCCACCTTTGGAATGCTCCAGTGTATGGTGGGCCCCATATATCATTCTCCAGAGTATAGTGCTCCCCAAAAATTGCTCCCAACCTTTAAAACAATTAAATAAGTCTCCTTGCTAGAGAATCCCTGTACTAGTCTGGACTCCTCGTTGTCCCCATCTTCCATCTCTCTGCACTTGGACTGTTTAGGCAGAGGGCGTACAGACGTGATGTCATTGTGCTCTCTGACCAGAATGTCACTGTCAGGAAACGCGGAAGACGTCACGGCGGTGGAGCAGGGAGAGGTAAGTATTTCAACTTTGCAAGTGCTGTGATCCTGAGCAAGCAGGGGTGGCCCACTCATTGGCGACGGCACTGGCACAGGGCCCCTCATAGTATGGCGGTGTGTCTGACGGCGGGTGGGCCCTCCAGGCGGGTGGGCCCTCCCACCGGCAGAGACACTTTTGCGTACTATGAGGGGCCCTATGCCAGTGCCGTCGCCCATGAGTATGCCCCCCCACCTGCTCAAGGAACCTGCACTTTCATCTGCACCTTCCTCTTTGTCACCGTGTAGGTGGTATAGTATGCGGGAAGGGGAGCCTGAGTTTCATCAGGGTCAGATTCTGGCTCAGTACACTGCGAGGACAATGTAGTGCTCTGAGTGAATATACCAGCAGAAAAATCTAGCAGTGGCTGTGCATCAGTGCACTCCATGTCAGATTCATCTTGGACTGGGGAATTCACAATTTGACTTGATAACCCAGGCATGGTATGTGAAAAGAGCTCCATGGAGTAATCTGTAGTGTGGCCTGCCGCATCCTTCACTTTTGGTAGGGGTGAAGGACACAAGGAAAGGTGTTGTTCCTGACCAGTAGCCTCCACTGACGACTCAGTGCTTATATTTTTTGAAACTCCAGAAGAGGAGGCGATAGAGCTGGAGGCTGTGTCAGCAATGTAAGCCAAAACTTGTTCCTGAAGCTCCGGCTTTAAAAGCGGTTTACCTACTCCCAGAAAAGGGAGCCTTCGAGGCCTTGTGGAGCCAGACGATGACGCAGGCTCAACACCTCCTGCCTTAGGTGCTATTGTGCTTTTGCCACTACCAGCAGATGCACCACCACCACCACTACCATCAGTACCAGCTGGCAACCCCAGCCCACGTCCACGGTCTCTTCTACCATACTTCCTCATTTTTGGGAATATGTACCCAAAATACCACCAGCTATATGGTACTGTAAAACAAGGTACAAGGTGTATATAGTATTGTGGATAATTTGAATTATCCTATTATGACCTATTATCTCAGGCCCACTATAGATTCCACCTCAATTTAACAGGCTGAAATTGGCTGGTGTATGACAAGGTGTATATAGTATTGGGGAGAATTTGAATTTCCCTAGAGATTTTAGGAGGCTGACAATGATGCTCTCAGTCCAAGTATGGCAGCAGGCAGCCTAATAAGCAGGACTGCTGCACACAAAAGTGTGGAAAAATGAACGCTTGGTAACTGTGCAGAAAAGAGGAAGAAAAGTATTTTTGCTTTTAAAAAAGCAGTTTGCACAGCAGTGTGAAAACAGCAATGCAGCTATCAGGGAGCCTTATAAGACAGCCTAATAACAAACAGAGCTGATGCACACAAATATATCCTCCCCTGTCATTGCACACAAACTGTTGTGTTGTACAGTGGAAATCGCTAACAGCAGAAGCAGTTTTTTGTTCTTCTTCCCTGCCTAACGCTCTCCCTACAGAATCAGCACCAGCAGCAGCTCTCCCTATTCTAAGATCGGCAGAAGTAAGATGGCGGTCGGCGTGCACGCCCTTTTATAGCCCCTGTGATGAGACACAAAGCAAGCCAATCATTTGCATGCCCTTCTCAAAGATGGTGGTGACCGCTGCCCATGTCATCGCGTTGCCCACAGTGTGCGTCCTCCATCATTGGCTGAAAAAGGGCGCTGGAAGCATCATTTGAAACGCGACTTTGGCGCTCTGGTCGCCGACCTCATGGCCGACCTCACGCTATGGTCGGGTTTCGTTTCATGAAATCCGACTTTAGCGAAAGTCGGCGACTTATGAATTTGACCGACCCGTTTCGCTCAACTCTATTAGAGGGTATTGGCACAAATACAGAAAAATAAAGGAAAGCCAGGCACTATTTTGGAAATTATTTATTGAGCTGGAAAGGGGTAAAAATAATAAAAGATTGTACTCAGTTTTCCTAGACCCACCCCTCACCTGTCCTGCCACCGCAGATCACCTCCCAGGCCTCCACTCACTTCAGATCTGTTTTCTGATTGGTTTACTTTGGTATTTAGGGCAGCATGGTGGCTCAGTGGTCAGCATTGCAGCCCTGGAGTCCTGGGTTCAAATCCCACCAAGGACAACATCTGCAAGGAGTTTGTATGTTCTCCCTGTGTTTGCGTGGGTTTCCTCCCACATTATAAAGAAATACTGATAGGGAATTTAGATTGTGAGCCCCATCGGGGACAGTGATGATGTATGTAAAGCACTGCGGAATATGTTAGTGCTATATAAAAATAAAGATTATTATTATTTGTATCTGTCTTTGGTCAAGATCTTAATCACTTGTGTTGCACCACATGATCTCTGATGTGTGTGACACCCCACATCAACAACTAAGACCTTGACGGTGACAAAGATCTGGACAGAAAACCAATCAGAATGCAAAAAAAAGATCCAAAGTGAATGGAGAAACGCATGGGTTGCTAGACCAGCAGGACAGGGGAGGGTTAGGCTTAGGACAGTCAAGTATCATTATTTATTTTCTAACATCTTCTTGGCCCTATATTCATTATGCTTTGGGGTCTGGATCAAATTTTATTTAGACCGAATCAAATTTACCGCATGATTAGAACAAATTGACCGAATTATCAAATTTCAAAGAGTTATCTTTGCTTTCAAACAGATTTGGACTGGTTACCAGAGGACCATATGATTATTTCGCAGGTCCAGGAACTGACAGAGGGCTTACACCAGGTTTATAAAGGTCTTTGGTCCCCATAGGCCTCTCTTAACTTACTTGCTTTCTATTTTTCCTCCCCACCTTCTAAGAGCTATGCCATTTTTATTTTCCAGCTAGTAGAGTTATATGAGAACTTGTTTTTTTGCAGTAAAGGCTGTAGTTTCTATTTTATTACCATTTTGAGGACCTTATGCCTTTTTGTTGTGGAATATCCCACAAGCCATAGGAACCTGATAGAAGATAGGGCAAGAATTCCATCATCATTGAGCAATTCAGCAGAGTTTAATGAAGGCTGAACTTCACTTATCCTTATCAACAAAATATAAAATCGGTCCTCTGCTTTGGAAATCTTTTTTTTGCTTGAAAAGTGCCTCTATAATAAGCTGATCCTACAGTATCTCTCTTCAGGGAACCCTACTTATTGCTTGTCATTCATGGGAACTCCTAGCAACCTGTTTCAATTTCCTTGTAGCGCCTCCACAGTAAAAATTGGACATTACAACAATGCCTATTCATGTCAAATAGAGACAAGCAATTTGATCCACGTTGCCCTCTTCCAAAGTCCAATTTGATCCAGTGGTAGACTGTCTACACATCTGTACCCAACATCCTTATCATGACATTCTTAGATCCTCTGGTGTTTACTAGGCCGTGCATCATAGCCTGGGCAGCACAAATCAAACTGTTCAACTCTACCATTGTTTGTGGAATTCAGGACAGGACAGGTCACGCAGAGCAAGAAATGCTCCCCTGTGGCCACTTTTCACTCCGTAAATTATATAGTAGAAGTAACTATTGCTCTTTATGGGATAGTTTATGGAACCTTCAACAGGCTCCAAACTGGAAATTTAACTTCTCATAAATATTCAAAAAAAATTGTGATTCTTTTTTCTTTTAAAGTATAATTATTTATTTATATTTATATCGTAAATAATTTTTTACTTTCTGGAAAACTACCATCCAGTCAGAGGGTTAAGAAAACGAGGCACACTGTCCTCACCGCAGAAAGCAAACACCAACAAAAAGCCCATTGTATTCCATCCAGACTGAAACCCTCCAGTTCAATTAGTTAGGCACACACAGTCACAAAAAAAAGCCTCACATTCAGGCCACTGGCTGGCCGCATAGGACAAGGCAAAAGAAAAGACTGCTCTCCACAGCTTTCGCAGGGTGTCATAACAAGCGAAGAAAACTCTTATTGTGGGATTATTGGAGCTAAGAGCTCACCAGTGGAGTTAGGACTGGATCTGGCATCATGAAAGGGGAAGGTGGGGGTGGTTCCATGTCTTATGAGATATGGCATACACCAGCATGAAGGAAACTGATTTCTCTTCCATGGGTCCTATGTTTGTTATTTCATCTAGCTTTGTATGTAAGCTAAGCCAATAAACCAACCACATTTTGCGTCTACACATCGGGGAACATTATAGATGTGACCATGTATTGATCTAAGTGTATTCTTGCATAGTGAAGTTTTTTGACTAAATAAAGACAAGTAATGAGTACCTTATTCATGTCTTGGAGTGACTTTCAAGTTATTGCTTTAAGCTGATAAAATTAACCTGTTCCTAATCAATACCTGTTAGCAGCGCAATTGCTTTACCTGTCAGGCTCCCTGCAGGGTGAATTGACCCATTTATCCTTTCACTGATTGCCCCCAGCATACAAACGTGAAATTATGTATCCTTTAGCTTGAAGAAGACTCTAATTGAGAGGAATTCTCTTCCGACTTGTCCATCACACAACCCATCAATGAAGAAGGAGAGTTCACACCACATAGAACTTGCACAAAGGACACTGCAAATCTGGTTAATGTACTCCACAATTATAGAAAGGATGTGGCCTTGAAAAATAATTAGTTCCCCCGGATAGGTTTAAAGACCTAAAGAAATGAATAAACCATAATGTTGTAGATATGTACATGAAAACATTATTCTTATACGTACAAAGCAGTATCTTACATGAGATATTTCATAGAAAAATGTCTATTGTTCCTTTCTGATTTGCTGGTTCTCACATTGTTGAGTATGGTAAATTACATATTTCACTTTCATAACCACCTTTTTTTAATTGATTTGAAAAATGCTGTACCTAAGACCATTTTCCTTTTGTTGTAAAATACGATATTTACTAACTTGATTAGTCAACCTTTTATCTTGCTTGTTTTTTCTTTTTAATATTTTTGTTTTTTTTCACGTCAAGCTGCATGATTTTGGATGTCTAAATTACTTCTGTTCAACCAAATTGTTAAAGTCAGACAGTTTTTGTTATAGCTTAAGCGAATGATCAGGTCTTTTCCTTGGATCAGACCCCCAGGAACAATGGACTTAACAAGTGGGAGACCCCGTTGTCTGAGAAATGAACTTGAGCAGTGGATGATTGATTGCGTCTCTTGGGAATGAATGTCCTTTGAGATTTTTTTTTTGTAAGTGCTGAGAAAATATTTGGGACTGTTAGACATTCCCATTCACGCTCGTCTGTGAAAATTGATTTCTAATTACATTTATTAAAAAGTCTCCATAAGAATTGGTAATAAATTTGGAAAGACAAGAGTATCTGATAATAATGGCAATCTGTATTGTTTGTGAGAATGATACTGTCCATATCTGTTTTGCCCCCAAAAAATTTGTATCACAAAATGTCCTTTTTCGGTAAAATTGTGGATTTTATATTTTCATTTTTTTTTTTATATTCCACTCATGTTCCAGGATTATAAAAAATATTTATTCAAACCTAGAATCTCTTTGTGAAAACCTTTGCTGAAGGCAAATTTGGCAAACAAAGCACAATGTTGACAGACACCATGATGAATTAGAGCAAAGCTTAAAAATTTGGCCATTTTCCAGGCCTCAAGGCCTTGTCGTGCTGTGTTTTTGACTGTTAAAAGTTCAGAAGTCGGTTGGGAGACAATTTTCCCTGAAGACACGGTACCAAGTCTAGATATGAATTTCAAAAATGGACATACAAAGGAAATAACTACTGTGAAATTAAAAGCAATTGTTCAAATTGAAAACTGATCTGCCAGAATAAAAATTTAGACCAGATTTTTGATGAGTTGGCAACAATATCATGTTGTGAGAAAGACCAGCAGTAATTTTAGCATTTAGTAAGAACAATTATGCTAATCAATAGCAAAAAGTTGTCTCCATCATCATTATTTTGGCCATATTCTGCCCAATATGACAGTTGGGTCAAAATCTGACCATGTTGGAGAACCCAAGCTCTCTGAGAGTTAAAAAAAGGTTTAATTTACTCAGTGAGATTGTCCTACATGTTTCCTGATAAGTACATAGCCTATAACAACTGATTATGGCCTCCAATGTCTTAAGGCCCTGTCTCACATAACAAAATCGTTAGCGAGATCGCTGAAACGTCATCGATTATGTGACGCAACAGCGTCCTCACCAGCGATCTCGCTACGTGTGACACATAACGGCGACCGTCCCCCCTCGCTGGATATCGCTGATCGTGCTTGAATGTCCTGGGCCAATTTTTGATCGTTGGCGTCCCGCTGGCCAGCATGCATCGCCATCGCTGTGTTTGACGCCGACGAGCGACCTCGTTGGAGATGCAGAACTCAGGGACGCAGGCGTGAGTCGTCAGAAAAGCTTCTGTGTGACAAGGTACCAACGACCACCGAGGTCGTTATACAGATTGTCGTATCGTTGCTGCATCATTGAAGAGATCTGCCCTTTTGGAAGCTTACTAGCGACCATGTAGCGATGCACCAGCGATCCCTACCAGGTTGTATCGTTGTCGGGTTTGCTGGTACGTCGCTATGTGAAACGAGACCCTTACATACACATTAGATAGCTTTCAGATGGTAATTGCTCTGCTGTCAGCTACATCCTGTACTATTCCACACATAAGAAGATACACCTTGGCTGTGCTCTACAATGTTCTGTATGAGAGAGTTGTGGTTTATCTCCTGGAGTACAAAAGGATCTCCTGTTATAAATTCAAAGTGCTTGCTCAGCATCATCTGAGAGTGTTGGGAGGTCTTCATACATATTACATCACCATCCAATTCTACTTATATCAGCAGGTTTTGCCAACTTTAGTGTAATATGTTTGGAGGCCTTAAGGATCTGTGGACTAGGAATTGTATGATCATGGCCATCAGTATGATGGGATATTTTTTTCACTATAGACAACCATAGACATTACACTACTATTTTCTGGCACCCTTTTAAACTCCCATAAATTTTAGACGACTGTCGGCCGAGCAATGGTTTGGCCAACCATTCCCCTAGCAGATATCTTAGCTGATTGTCCTATACACAGGACTGCTCGCTATGCTGGGTGGTCCTATATTCTCTAGAAGACAGCCACTGCCAGACTTACTTGGCGGCGGCCTGATTGTCTGATAACAAAAGTATTGGCAGTTCGAAATCAAACATACCAGATCCATCCCTTTCCTGTCAATCATCTGTCATTGGGCCGTCATACACACTAGACTGTCCACTAAACCCATGGATATTGACAGGTTTGGCCAATGATACTCTAATGTGTATGAGGGTCTTAAAGAGGTATTCCCATCTCCAAGATCCTATCCCAATTTGTAGTTGGTTTAACAATGATAATAATAATATTCGCAAATGCCTCCAATTAGAAATGTAGTACGGTTTTTATGATTTGTTATGTATCTTTCCTTATGTGCAAGTATTGCAGGACCTTAGGTATCCAGGCACATGAGGAAAGAGACTTAGCGAATCAGAAAAACTATACTACATTTCTAATTGGAGAAATTTGCTAATATTATATTATTATTATTACACCCACTACATATTGGAATAGTATCTTGGAGATGAGAATATCCCTTTAACCCCTTAACGTCAAATGACAGACAGAGTCCGTCATTGGACGCCTTCCCCTGTTTGGTGCGGGCTCCAGCTATGAGCCCACACCTTTTCCGGCACATAACAGCTGATCTGATCAGCTGACATGTGCCCGAAACAGCAGCGGGTGGAATCACGATTCACCTGCTGCTGTTAACATTTTAAATACTGCTGTCAAACTCTGACAGCGGCATTTAACATGCACGCGCAGGAAGCGCGTCATTACCTCCTCCAATCGGCACCCATGTCACATGACCGTGGGTCACCGATGGGTTGGCATGGCAACCCAAGGTCAGCAGAAAACCCCTGGGGTTGTCATTGCTGGATCACTATTAGTGCTGCCTGGTGGTCGGCACTCATAGCAAGTGAACAGAGGTGATCGGACAACTGCAGCTTCAAGTCTCCCATGGAGACTATTGAAGCAAGTAAAAAGTAAAAAAAAGTTTTAAAAAATATTTTACAAAAATAAATAAAAGTTCAAAAAAGTTCGCCTCATTCAAAATAATCAAAAAATTTTTTAAATATACACATATTTGATATCGCCACGTTCAGAATCACCTGATCTATCAATATATAAAAAGAATTAATCCAATCGGTAAACAGCGTAGCGATAAAAAAAAAAAAAATCGGAACTCCAGAATTACGTTTTTTGGTCACTGCAACATTGCAATAACAGGCGCTCAAAAGAACCAAATTGGTATTAATAAAAACGTCAGCTCAGCGTGCAAAACATAAGCCTTCACCTGGCCCGAGATCCCAAAAAATGGAGACGCTACGGGTCTTGGGT
Source organism: Dendrobates tinctorius (assembly GCF_039654945.1). Taxonomy (NCBI): domain Eukaryota; kingdom Metazoa; phylum Chordata; class Amphibia; order Anura; family Dendrobatidae; genus Dendrobates; species Dendrobates tinctorius. Next base: position 64,365,084 of record NW_027361687.1, read on the forward strand.
AATGGCAACTTTTTTTTTCTTTTTTACAATGTTTGGAATTTTTTTTCACCATATAGATAAAAAAAGAACCTAGACATGTTTGGTGTCTATGAACTCATAAAGACCTGGAGAATCATAATGGCAGGTCAGTCTTAGCATGTAGTGAACCTAGAAAAATGTCAAACAAAAAACAAGTGTGGAATTGCACTTTTTTTGCAATTTCACCGCACTTGGAATTTTTTTTCCCGTTGTTCCAGATTAGAACTCATCCCGCAAAAAACAATCCCTCACATGGCCATTTTGACAAAAAAATAAAAAAGTTATGACTCTGGGAAGAAGGGGAGCAAAAAAAATGAAAATGCAAAACCAAAAATACCCCTGGTCGTTAAGGGGTTAAGTCTAGTGCTATATGAGATGAAATAGTTTATTGGGCCATCGACTGTCATGATTGGGCCTAAAGGAGAATACTGTTTTGAAAAATTTTCTAGCTGCGTAGTTCCTAAATACATAAATTGTTATCTATTAAAAAAATAGCAAATGAGATTAAGATTTTCAAACTTTTGGGCATTGGTGTTTTTGGCCTTTTTTTGGATAGAGAGTGTGTAGGTTTAAGTAATAAACATTAGAGGTGTCCAATATAGTAATATACTTCTCAAACAGTCTAAAAATGTTAAAAAAAAAAAAATAAATATTTTTTTTTTATAAATTAAAAATACCGCAATGCAATAGCAATATGCTCAACGTAACTGAAACTAAATATTTTATTCCATTTTTTTCCAAACATTCCATGAAATTGAATATTGTTTTATAAATACTATGTAATTGACATAAAAATATTGATTATCGATATCCACGTCAAGATGGGATTAAACTTTCTGTAGGCTACAGGGTGTATAAATGAATCTATTGTAACACGCGATACCCGGTACATGTTGAAATACATATCAACACGATGGATGCTAATGGTTAGCACCATCCGAGCTGATAGCTGAAAGCGGCTGAGGTTATTATAACCTTATAATGATTGGGTAGAATGACTATTATATTATCTAATGCTCAGCAGTTATCAAATGCTTAATTAGCTACAAATCTTTATCCCATTCTTACTAGTGGATAAGATAAGGAAATAATGGTTGGAGGCAGTCTTCCACCTTCCCTTTGCTTGGATACCCACGTGTGTTATCAGTGTAATTTAATATACTATATATTAAGAGTAGTCAGAGGCTGAGGTCTCATCAGGAACAATAGTTTTAATTACCTAGTATATCAAATACTCATTGTAAGATACTCAAATCATGGCCAAATTCAGTAATGACTGAGCTCTAAACTCAATATTGTCCTGTTGCCAATTTTGTTTTTTTTTTAATTACGTAGTTTGATATATACTTTTTTTTCTTAGAATTTTTTATCTCTGTTTGCAAATTACATGTTTGTTAGGTTAAAGCAAATCAGTCAATGGCATTGTTCTTAACTCTTTGATAAATGGTTTATTCAATAACATGCAGCACATTATGTATCATTTCACAAGTGGAATAAAAATTAGCACATTGATCAATAAACAACTTTTCTCCCCCTTGGAAAATTTAACCTTATCCATATAATATAGCTTTGGAGATATTAAAGAAATAAATAAAAAATGAGGATAATCAGTCCAATTTTTACCCAATTTATTTTTTTTACAAAAATATAAGATAAAAATAAGACGTGGTTTGACAATGACAAAACACAACTGTGGTCATTTGGAAAAACGTATTGTTGATACTTTTAGATTTGTTTTTTGTTTTTTTATGAGTCAAATTGACTGTTCCAGATAATATGTGTGACATTACAACTTGAAAAATAGTTTCTAAGAATTACTTGATTCATTTTGGCAACATTTTTTGGTATCCTGTTAATGCCATTGAAATACCAATTATTCTAAATTATTTGATGTCCTCAGGATTTGTAATTGAATTTCTACTTGCCGTTGGACCTTTACATATTAATTGGCTTAAAAATGTCCAAGGTGCCAAAAATTAGTTGCAAGATTGGTATAATTTATTTATGAAGATAATTTTTTTAGAACATTGGGTTGATTATTGTGATGAGAGCTTTTTATTCATACTACTCTTCTAGAACAAGAATTCAGAAATCAATATTTTGTGGAATAACCATGATTTTTAATCACAGCTTTCATGCGTCTTGGCATGCTTGTCACCCTTCTTTTACACTACTTCTGGCGCAAACATGCATGTAAGCAGTTCTTCTTTGTTTGATGGCTTGTGACTATCCATCATCCTCTTGATTACATTCCAGAGGTTTTCAATGGGGTTCAGGTCTGGGGAATGGGCTGCCCCTGACAGGGTTTTGATGTGGTGGTCTCTTAATTTTTGCCAGAGCTGTATATAACCAAGGAGCCATTGGTTAACATTTTTAAGCCACACCCTAATGATGATAGCCATATCCACCAGGATGTTCAAGCACCATAGAAGCTGCTAAATGTTGGGGGTAAAATTCTCTGTCTATAATTGTAGATTTCAAGTGGTTTAATACTGTAAAATTAGTCAGATTGGACTATTGGGGAGATTGATATTGTGACTTGGTGCCGGTCAGTCCAGGATGTTGAGTCCTTTAGGCCTACAGATTGCAAGATCCTTGGATTTCATGGCAACAATTTTATACATTTTAGTTTTACAGGTTACATTAAACCAGCTTGATGTTTTTCAAAAATTGCATTTTTTGTAGCACTCTCTAAATATCCATGCATTTTGCAATCACATTTCCGATTACAGCTTAACCCTATTAACTGTTAGAAATGGAACCAAAATCAATGGAGATAAATATCCCCTTGTGCCTGTTTTGGTTTGATTCCAGTAGATCTTTCATTTAGAGCATTTACTAACTGCATAATCCCTTTACATAGGGGGTGGGATTAATAACCCAATCCCCTCAGCAGGCAGAGACCTCTGGTCAAATGTCGCTTTCACGGAGCGAAATAAAAAGTTTTCTTACAAAGCCATTCTAGTGTAAAACAAGTTAATTATACAGGGCTAAGTCAAACAGGGGCTAAAGACAGATTCTTTTTTTTTCTATCCTCCGCCAAGGTAGTCCAATTATAATAGAAAGGGATTTTAAAAGAAAGATCTTAAAAATGTAAACTTAATATTTTTTAACCTTTTTATTTAAGTTTATTCAGTTTAAAACAGCTTTCTTTTTTAACTAGACCATTAATTTTTAAATTATTTTGCCTATACCCCATTTTTTCCAAATATTACAATTTCCAAAACTGAAATTAAATTCCCACTTAAAAGATAAAGGAAATAACCAGAATTAAAAAATACAGATCCTTAAAATTAATTATTCACCCTCATGAAGACTCATAAAGAAAACTGAATACAAAATATCTTTTGACATTTTTTTCTCTTAGCATTCATTTTTTAAATATTTTCCACCATAGCCCATTTTTTATGATTTTCTAAAAACTACATTTAGTTCATAATTAAAAAGTAAAAAAAATTAAAACTCAATCTACAGCCTCATATACATGATTGCCTAGGGAGCTTTAAGTCTATAATATTTTTTTTCTTTTTTCCATGCATTTAACTAACCTAAAATAGCAGTTTTTTTAAGCTAGATCAATAATTTTTAAACAATTTTCCCCACAACCCATTCTACATATTTTACATTTTCCAAAAATGTAATTAAATTCTCACTGAAAAGATAAACGAACCCAATTAAAAAAATATCCTTAATATTCAATCTTCGGCCTCCTGTAGGCCCATTTGCACAATTGTCTAGAAAAAACAATAATCCGTTCAGATGGTTTACGTAGGCCTCATGATGATCAGAATTTTCTTTTTCATTATTTCATCATATACATCCATCCGTTTTTATCCACATGGCACATTTTGGATATTTTGATTTTTAAGTCCTGGCAAAGTCTTTCGTCCCATAGAATACCTGTTGGTAACTCAACCCACGAGGCACATGGAGGTCTTGATACAGTCCACAACAAGGTCATTGATATGTCATTATAGGTGACAGAAGATGGATGAGAAGAGTCCTACCTCCAGATTTAAGTTCCGGGAGCAAATTAAGACTGAAAATATTTTGGAGTTCTTCGATCCAATCTTTTTCTATCTGTAAGTTCCAGGTGGGTCTTCTACTCAACACTGGTAACAAGGCGCGTAATGGGGTTATTTTTACTTTCGGTTATCTAGCTTTATGAAGAATTGACAACACTCATACAGCTAGATAACCAAAGATAACAATTAACCCCTATTCATCCCACTGATGATGCCAGCCACTCTTACTGAGAAGTCTTCTCCTCGGCAACATTCTTCTGTGTTGAATTCTAATTAGAAAATACAGATATTACTAACATGTACGTTACAGCATTAATAACGATTTACCGGTCAAAACAAAGACGTAAAACCACATTAAAAAAATCAGTACCAAGGCGTAGAACTGTATAAGAAAATCAACACAACAATCAAATACTAAAATACCAACATAAAGAAAAGTCATATGTATTACACAATGGTCCATACAGGGGAAAATATTCATTTCGAACACGCCCTAGATGAGGTCTGCGGCTACCTCCGCCAAACCTTGTGGTTTAATTACATACTGCCTCGTTAGTTAAATCAAGCGGTGAGAACATTCTTCGATTCCATTACAAAAGGGACCTCACGATAGAGAATCTAAATCTCCTGTAAGACTCATTAATTAAAATTTAGTCGCTCTCCAGAGGCAGATGTAAAAATGAAAATTAAGGCCAAAATTCAAAAATCCGTTCTTCCTGATTACAACAGACACTTCGAAAAATCAGAAGAGAAGACAATGTATAGAATAGAATAGAGGAGAGTGGTGAGGCTTGGGTTTCCTTTCACCTTGTCTTGAAGAGAAAATTCCCTGGGAATTATAGCGGAAGGTGATTATAATCTGAAATGTGAAAGCATGAAAAAAAAGGCCCCGAGAATTCCTGGAAAGCAGAATGCAGGGTTAATGTGTATCCAGAGATCCTTCTGCCTTGGTGGATTTCTCCGTTCCTCCATAGCACGGAGGTTGCACCTTGCAATGCTGCTGCGCTGATGTATCGTCTGCTCTAGGGGTGTTAGTCCAATGCACGTCCATTCATTATTAACACACCCCTCCTTTGCTCGCCTGCCATTGGTCAGAATAGCTGTGATGTCAACAATCCGGACTGACTGGCAGATATTTTGTTTCATCAATGGGGCGTTTCAGGGGGATAGAGTTAAAAGCAATATCTGGATGTTGGACTGCACCATTTGCTACGGGTTTTATATCCCTCCTTCTCTATTCTATCTTACTGTCTACTAAACTGGCTTCATTTTGGTTGTAAGTTCTTTGGTCCAGCCTTCTATTCTTTATGTAACCCTTTACTGCCTGAGTGCAACAGAAACATAGATCATCAATCTTCATATTACTTAAAGAGATCCCTTAACCAAGTGAAAAAAATGGCTAGATTTTGCTCTTATTTTATTCCCAATGGTCCCCTGATTATTCTGATTATTCCATTTTTTGTTTTTCTAAAATTTCCTATATGATTCCACAGAGATAGGTCTTTTTGTTTGGTGCCACTTTTTATGGTCTTCACTAAATAGGCATGGCTCTGGGGCATGTCCTCAAGATGCTCTGCATAATTACCCTGTGAGCAACACCCATTTGTCAAAGACCGTAATAAGTAGCACCAAATAAAAAGGCCCATAATCTCTGGAACCGTATGCCGGAATTTAGAAAAACAAAAAATGGAATACTCAGGGGAGTAGCAAGAATAAAATAAAAGCAAAAACTGACCATTTTGTTACATGATGACTGGCCTCTTTAAAGTGGTATTCCAATCTCAGTTTTTTTATGGCATAGCCAAAGCAAGCGTTTTCCCATTGAAGTAAATGGAGTAACCTGCGCATGTGCGGTCACCCCACCACACCCAAGGGTACAAGACAGGTCCCTGTTCTCAAGACTGGTGCAGTTCCCAAAATTGTGACCCGCATCTATCAGATGAATATTGTTGATTTGATCAAAAAGATTCACAGATTCACGGTCCATAGCCACTGGAGCTGAGGCCTAAAACCTCTTCTTACCTGTTGTCAGCCCTGGCTACTCTTCTCATTAGTAGGTCTGGTGTGATATCATCATTGCAGAGTGATGCAATATGATGTCCCGCCTGGATTACTAATCAGAAGAGGTGCTGAGGATAATAGAAGAAGGTTTATGTGGCTCTGGTCCCACAGACATTGCAACTGACATGGACGTTGAATAAGGGTCCTGTGAATCTTTTTGATCAACTATAATATAAGACATGTAGAAACATCCAAGATAGGAGTGCCCCTTTAAGCCCTCATAATTTAGCTGATAGCATCAATGACTGAAGCAGATACAGCTATAGATCACAGTGATCACCTTTGCTCCTTGCATGGTGTTTTTTTTAGATGTTACTTGTCATATTGCTTAAAGGGTTTTTCTCTTCTTTATTTAGGTTTATATTGTTCGATAGGACATATAAGAACAAGTACTTTTTCAATTTACTGCTTATTAAAATTTAAAGCCATTCTTTAGATATTATTTATTTTGTTTTGTTCATAGCTTGTTTCCTAGGAGACCGACCACCACTGCTGTCTTGCTTTAACGCAGTGCACTGAAGCTGGCTAAGATTGGGAGGTAACAGCACGCTCCAGTGATCATGGCCAGCTTCAAATCAATGCTTACAAGCTTAATAAAAAAGAGCTTGCAAGTGCTGTGCATAGTTTGCTGTCTAGCACAGGCGATCGGTCTCCAAGGAAACAAGCTGTACACAAAAGAAAAATTTTAATATCTGAAGAATGGATGAAAATTTTAATAAGCAGTAAATTGCAAAATGATTAACTATCCAACAATAGCCATTTATAAAGCTGGGAATAACCCTTTAAAAAGATATTCTCATCAGAGATATTTATGGCATATTCAAGCAAGCATACTTGAGAAGTGGAACTCCCATTGAATTAAATGTAGAAAGTCGCGCATGCACTGTCACATCATTTCCGCCAGTGCAAGACTGGGCCCAATTCAGATTGTAGATATGCCACAAATGTCTAAAAGAAGAATAGCCCTTTAAACCCTCAAAGCCTCCCAGATAGGATAGATAACTGGTGCTGACTATAGATCGTAGTGCTTTCTTCCGACTGCTTGAAAAAATGTCACAATTTTTTATAATATTTTAGAGACCCAAGCAGCAATTTTTGTGACCAAGGGGTTAGTCCCCTAAAATGGAAGTCCTATGATAGAGATCTCAGGGTTTTCTCCACTGTCTGTTTTTATTATAATATAACCTTACCTACCATTATCTATCTATCTATCTATCTATCTATCTATCCATCTACTATCTATCTACTATCTATTATCTATCTATCTATCTATCTATCTATCTATCTATCTATCTATTATCTATCACCTATCTATCTATCTATCTATCTATCGATCTATCTATAATCTACTAATTATCTATCTATAATCTATCTATCTATCTATCTATCTATCTATCTATCTATCTATCTATCTATCTATTTGGCTTGATAAAGTCAGGTCACCATTGAAACGTCACCACCTGAGGATCAGTAAAGTATCCACTTTTTTCAGACTTAATTTGGAGTTCTGCCTATTTTTTTATTTTATTAACTTGTTTGGACACTGCTGAATAGGTTTTGCACCAATTGTATAATTTTAGTAGTGATGCCCTTTTTTTAATCTATCTATCTATCTATCTATCTGTCCATTATCTATCTATTAATCTATCTACCTATTATCTATCTATTTATCTATCTATCGATCTATCTGTTATCTATCTATCTATCTAATTAATTTACTTCCCCTTTCTTCCTAACCGCCTTTCCAACATCACACTTGAATTTTCTCCCAGGGAGCCATTACTATCATTGCTTGAAGCAATATTTTAGGTATGTGGTTCTCGGCATATAGAACATGAAGTTGCAAATGCATAGAATATTCCATCACATGAATGCCTTATATGAACTGTTTCTTGTCAGTGATCTGCATAATGTATGTGTCGAGAATCCTCTATGCACATGGCATTTTACACACTCGGATATGCAGAAGCATCAAATTAATGCAGTAATGAATTCAGCAGATGAACTGTGGGTACGGAAAGCATTTAGACCCCTTTAAATTTTTCATTCTTTGTTTCATTGCAGCCATTTGGTAAATTCAAAAAAGTTCATTTATTTTCTCATTAATGTACACTCTGCACCCCATCTTGACTGAAAAAAAACAGAAATGTAGAAATTTTTGGAAATATATTAAAAAAGATAAATTGAATTAACACATAGTCATAAGTATTCAGACCCTTTGCTCAGACACTCACATTTAAGTCACATGCTGTCCATTTCCTTGTGATCCTCCTTGAGATAGTTATACTCCTTCATTGGAGTCCAGCTGTGTTTAATTAAACTGATAGGACTTGATTTGTAAATGCACACACCTGTCTATATAAGACCTTACCGTTCACAGTGCATGTCAGACCAAATGAGAATCATGAGGTCAAAGGAACTGGCCAAAGAGCTCAGATACAGAATTGTGGCACAGATCTGGCCAAGGTTACAAAAGAATTTCTGCAGTACTCAAGGTTCCTAAGAGAACAGTGGCCTCCGTAGTCCTTAAATTGAAGAAGTTTGGGACCATCAGAAGTCTTCCTAGACCTGGCCATCCAGCCAAACTGAACAATCATGGGAGAAGAGCCTTGGTGAGAGAGGTAAAGAAGAACCCCAAGATCACTGTGGCTGAGCTCCACAGATGCAGTAGGGAGATGGGAGAAAGTTCCACAAAGTCAACTATCACTGCAGCCCTCCACCAGTTGGGCCTTTATGGAAGAGTGGCCCGACGGAAGCCTCTCCTCAGTGCAAGATATATGAAAACCTGTATAGAATTTTCTAAAAAACACAAGAAGGACTCCCAGACTATGAGAAATAAGATTATCTAGTCTGATGAGATGAAGATAGAACTTTATGGTGATAATTCTAAGCGTTATGTGCGGAGAAAACCAGGCACTGCTCATCACCTGCCCAATACAATCCCAACAGTGAAACATGGTGGTGGCAGCATCATGCTATGAGGGTGCTTTTCAGCTGCAGGGACAGGGACTGGTTGCCATTGAAGAAAACATGAATACTGCCAAGTACAGAGATATCCTGCATGAAAACCTCTTCCAAAGTGCTCTGGACATCAGGCTTGGTCGAAGGTTCACCTTCCAACAAGACAATGACCCTAAGAACACAGCTAAAATAACAAAGGAGTGGCTTCAGAACAACTCTGTGACCATTCCTGACTGGCCCAGCCAGAGTCCTGACCTAAACCCAATTGAGCATCTCTGGAGAGACCTAAAAATGGCTGTCCATCAACGTTCACCATCCAACCTGACGGAACTGGAGAGGATGTCAAGGAAGAATGGCAGAGGATCCCTAAATTCAGGTGTGAAAAATTTGTTGCATCATTCCCAAGAAGATTCATGGCTGTACAAGCTCAAAAGGGAGCTTCTACTCAATACTGAGCAAAGGGTCTGAATACTTATGACCATGTGATATTTCAGTTTTTCTTTTTTAATACATTTCCAAAAACATATACATTTCTGTTTTTTTTCAATCAGAGTGTACATTAATGAGAAAAAAATTAGCTTTTTTGAATTTACCAAATGGCTGCAATGAAACAAAGATAGAAAAATTTAAAGGGGTCTGAATACTTTCCATACCCATTGCACAGATATATATGTACAAGGAGCTCTTAAAATCAAAAATCCATTCATCCCTGTATAATATAGGCTGAAGGATATCTGAGGTAATCATTATGGGGAATATCATGTAGGATATATTTTGGAAACAGTCACAGCTCATAGGACGCAGAATGAGGCGGTTCTCTGCGCCGCCCCACCATCGACATAGAGGAGGAGCGACAGTGCTGGAGCCACCTCAGCACAACAACAATGAATATGTTTACTACAAAGATCTCTCCAACCACAGTTTGCATATTCCACATCTCTTCATCTATCTACAAGACATCTTTCCATATATCTCATATCATCTATCATTATAACATCTATCTATCTATCTACAGTTGTGGCCAAAAGTATTGACACCACTGCAATTTTGTCAGATAATACTCAGTTTCTTCCTGAAAATGATTGCAAACACAAATTCTTTGGTATTATTATCTTCATTTAATTTGTATTAAATGAAAAAACACAAAAAGAATTGTCCTAAAGCCAAATTGGATATAATTCCACACCAAACATAAAAAAGAGGGTGGACAAAAGTATTGGCACTGTTGGAAAAATCATGTTATGCTTCTCTAATTTGTGTAATTAACAGCACCTGTAACTTACCTGTGGCACCTAACAGGTGTTGGCAATAACTAAATCACACTTGCAGCCAGTTGACATGGATTAAAGTTGACTCAACCTCTGTCCTGTGTCCTTGTGTGTACCACATTGAGCATGGAGAAAAGAAAGAAGACCAAAGAACTGTCTGAGGAATTGAGAAACCAAATTGTGAGGAAGCATGAGCAATCCCAAGGCTACAAGTCCATCTCCAAAGACCTGAATGTTCCTGTGTCTACCGTGCGCAGTGTCATCAAGAAGTTTAAAGCCCATGGCACTGTGGCTAACCTCCCTAGATGTGGATGGAAAAGAAAAATTGACAAGAGATTTCAACGCAAGATTGTGCGGATGTTGGATAAAGAACCTCGACTAACATCCAAACAAGTTCAAGCTGCCCTGCAGTCCGAGAGTACAACAGTGTCAACCCGCACTATCTGTCGGCGTCTGAATGAAAAGGGACTGTATGGTAGGAGACCCAGGAAGACCCCACTTCTTACCCCGAGACATAAAAAAGCCAGGCTGGAGATTGCCAAAACTTACCTGAAAAAGCCTAAAACGTTTTGGAAGAATGTTCTCTGGTCAGATGAGACAAAAGTAGAGCATTTTGGGCAAAGGCATCAACATAGAGTTTACAGGAGAAAAAAAGAGGCATTCAAAGAAAAAAACACGGTCCATACAGTCAAACATGGCGGAGGTTCCCTGATGTTTTGGGTTGCTTTGCTGCCTCTGGCACTGGACTGCTTGACCGTGTGCATGGCATTATGAAGTCTGAAGACTACCAACAAATTTTGCAGCATAATGTAGGGCCCAGTGTGAGAAAGCTGGGTCTCCCTCAGAGGTGGGTCTTCCAGCAGGACAATGACCCAAAACACAATTCAAAAAGCAATAGAAAATGGTTTGAGAGAAAGCACTGGAGACTTCTAAGGTGGCCAGCAATGAGTCCAGATCTGAATCCCATAGAACACATGTGGAGAGATCTAAAAATGGCAGTTTGGAGAAGGCACCCTTCTAATATCAGGGACCTGGAGCAGTTTGCCAAAGATGAATGGTCAAAAATTCCAGCAGAGCATTGTAAGAAACTCATTGATGATTACCGGAAGCGGTTGGTCGCAGTTATTTTGGCTAAAGGTTGCACAACCAAGTATTAGGCTGAGGGTGCCAATACTTTTGTATTTTTGGAGTTTTTTTGTGAAATGATCAATGTTTTGCTTTTTGCTTCATTCTCTTTTGTGTTTTTTGGAGTTTTTTTGTGAAATGATCAATGTTTTGCTTTTTGCTTCATTCTCTTTTGTGTTTTTTCATTTGAGACAAATTAAATGAAGATAATAATACCAAAGAATTTGTGTTTGCAATCATTTTCAGGAAGAAACTGAGGATTATCTGACAGAATTGCAGGGGTGTCAATACTTTTGGCCACAACTCTATCTATCTATCTATCTATCATCTATCTATCTATCTTATATCTGTCTATTATCTATGTAGCTATTATCTATCTAATATCTATCTATTATCTGTTCTCTTTCTATTATCTATTTATTATCTGTATATCTATCTATCTATCATCTATTATGTATCATCCATCTATTATCTATCTATCATCTATTAATCTATCTATCTATCTATCTATCTATCATCTATCTATTATCTATCATCTATCTATCTATTATCTATCTACCTCTCATACATGGATATTGTCTACACTCTTGCCTATTACATAGCTCCCAAATTCGAAACAGTAACTGCTTTATAGTAAATTATTTTCTACAGTATATGACTTACGATTCCTTGACATCTGACAGTAAAATACACCATTTTACATAATTTCAATAAAAATCACAATAACGCAAACTTCATGCAGAAAAAAAATAAGTACCAAAATCTCTAGGCCAATATCACCAGGGGATATGTGTAATCATCACATATGGCTGTCTGTACTTGTGTGTATGTGGCTGTGTATACCTGTGTGTATGTGGCTGTATATACTTGTGTGTATGTGGCTGTGTATAACTGTGTGTATGTGGCTGTATGTACCTGTGTATGTGGATGTATATAACTGTGTGCATGTGGCTGTATCTACCTGTGTGTATGAGGCAGTGTATACCCTTGTGTATGTGGCTGTATATTACTGTGTGTATGTGGCTGTATGTACCTATGTGTAGGTGGCTGTATCTACCTGTGTGTATGTGGCTGTATCTACCTATGTATATGTGGCTGTATGTATGTGGTTGTATATACCTGTGTGTATATGGCTGTATGTACCTGTGCGTATGTAGCTGTAAGTACCTGTGTGTATGTAGCTGTATGTACCTGTATGTATGCGGCTGTATATACCTGTCTGTATGTGGCTATATCTACCTGTGTGTATGTGGCTGTATGTACCTGTATGTATCTGGCTGTATGTATGTGGCTGTATATACCTGTGTGTATGTGGCTGTATGTTCCTGTGTGTATGTGGCTGTATGTACCTGTGTGTATGTAGCTGTAAGTAGCTGTGTGTATGTGGCTGTATGTACCTGTGTGTATGTAGCTGTATGTACCTGTATGTATGCGGCTGTATACACCTGTCTGTATGTGGCTGTATCTACCTGTGTGTATCAAGCAGTGTATACCCTTGTGTATGTGGCTGTATATAACTGTGTTTTTGTGGCTGTATGTACTTGTGTGTATGTGGCTGTATGTGCCTGTGTGTATGAGGCAGTGTATACTTCTGTATATGTGGCTGTATGTACCTATGTGTATGCGGCTGTATGTTCCTGTTGTATGTGGCTGTATGTACCTGTGTGTATGTGGCTGTATGTACTTGTGTGTATGTGGCTGTAGGTACTTGTGTGTATGTGGCTGTAAATACCTGTGTGCATGTGGCTGTATGTACCAGTGTGTAAGTGGCTGTATGTACCTGTGTGTATGTGGCTGTATGTATGTGGCTCTATCTACCTGTGTGCATGTGGCTGCATGTGGCTGTATGTATGTGGCTGTATATACCTGTGTGTATGTACCTATTTGTATGTAGCTGTATGTATCTGTGCGTATGTAGCTGTAAGTACCTGTGTGTATGTAGCTGTATGTACCTGTATGTATGCGGCTGTATATGCCTGTCTGTATGTGGCTGTATCTACCTGTGTGTATGTGGCTGTATGTACCTGTGTGTATGTGGCTGTATGTACCTGTGTGTTTGTGGCTGTATGTACCTGTGTGTTTGTGGCTGTATGTACCTGTGTGTAAGTGGCTGTATGTACCTGTGTGTATGTGGCTGTATGTACCTATGTGTATGTGTCTGTATGTATGTGGCTCTATCTAACTGTGTGCATGTGGCTGTATGTATGTGGCTGTACATACCTGTGTGTATGTACCCGTGTGTATGTAGCTGTATGTACCTGTATGTATGCAGCTGTATATACCTGTCTGTATGTGGCTGTATCTACCTGTGTGTATGAAGCAGTGTATACCCTTGTGTATGTGTCTGTATATAACTGTGTGTTTGTGGCTGTATGTACTTGTGTGTATGTGGCTGTATGTATGTTGCTGTATGTGCCTGTGTGTATGAGGCAGTGTATACCTCTGTGTATGGGGCTGTATGTACCTATGTGTATGTAGCTGTATGTACCTGTGTGTATGTGGCTGTATATACCGGTGTGTATGTGGCTGTATGTACCTGTGTGTATGTGGCTGTATATACCGGTGTGTATGTGGCTGTATGTACCTGTGTGTATATGGCTGTATGTACCTGTGTGTATGTGACTGTATGTACCTGTGTGTATGTGGCTGTATGTACCTGTGTGGATGTGGCTGTATGTACCTGTGTGGATGTGGCTGTAAATACCTGTGTGGATGTGGCTGCATGTACCTGTGTGTATGTAGCTGTATGTGCCTGTGTGTATGAGGCAGTGTATACCTGTTTGTATGTGGCTGTATGTACTTGTGTGTATGTGGCTGTATGTGCCTGTGTGTATGAGGCAGTGTATACCTCTGTGTATGTGGCTGTATGTACTTGTGTGTATGTGGCTGTATGTGCCTGTGTGTATGAGGCAGTGTATACCTCTGTGTATGTGGCTGTATGTACTTGTGTGTATGTGGCTGTATGTGCCTGTGTGTATGAGGCAGTGTATACCTCTGTGTATGTGGCTGTATGTACTTGTGTGTATGTGGCTGTATGTGCCTGTGTGTATGAGGCAGTGTATACCTCTGTGTATGTGGCTGTATGTACTTGTGTGTATGTGGCTGTATGTGCTTGTGTGTATGAGGCAGTGTATACCTCTGTGTATGTGGCTGTATGTACCTGTGTGTATGTGGCTGTGTGTACCTGTGTGTATATGGCTGTATGTACCGGTGTGTATGTGGCTGTATGTACCTGTATGTATGTGGCTGTATGTAGCTATGTGTATGTGGCTGTATTTACCTGTAGGGCTGGACTGGCCATTTGGCCATTCTGGCAAATGCCAGGAGGGCTTGTCTGGTTATGGGCTGCTTTGGCTGCTACCTTGTTAACAGAATTGGTGTTCTCAAGACACTCATACTGTTAAGAGTTGTGACGGAGCACAAAGTCACCAAAAATCCATCACTTATCCCAGCAGGTCACGGGAATCATTATTAATATTGGTAATGTAGTAAATCTTGCTTTCCTTCATCCAAGGTAATATCTAATATATAAAGCTCAAAGTGTGTATGTATGTATTGTATGTGTGTGTGCATGTGTGTGTGTGTGTGTGTGTATGTCCGGGATTGGCATCCGCACCGTCACAGCTGCAGCCACAAAATTTGGCACAGTAACACATCAGGACCCAGAGAGCGTCCTAAGCTATGTTGTGAGGTGAAATTTTAACCCCGCGCGGTCTAATTCACCAAACAATTTTGCCCCATCTACATACTGGGGAAAAAGTGTGCACGCGTCAAGCCCCGCCCCTCATTATGATGTCATAATGGTTGACTATGGGATGGAGGATGTGTGATGGGTATATGGGCACTGGACTATGGGATGGAGGATATGTATGACGGGTATATGGGCACGGGACTATGGGATGGAGGATGTGTGATGGGTATGTGGGCACGGGACTATGGGATGGAGGATATGTATGACGGGTATATGGGCACGGGACTATGGGATGGAGGATGTGTGATGGGTATATGGGCACTGGACTATGAGATGGAGCATATGTATGATGGGTATATGGGCACGGGACTACGGGATGGAGGATGTGTGATGGGTATATGGGCACTGGACTATGGGATGGAGGATATGTATGATGAGTATATGGGCACGGGACTATGGGATGGAGGATATGTATGAAGGGTATATGGGCACGGGACTATGGGATGGCGGATATGTATGATGGGTTTATGGCCACAGGACTATGGCATGGAGGATATGTATGATGGGTTTATGGGCATGGGACTATGAGATGAAGGATTTGTGATGGGTATATGGGCACTCGGCTATGGGATGGCAAATATGTATGAAGGGTATATGGGCATGGGACTATGGGATGGAGGATGTGTGATGGCTATATGGGCATGGGACTATGGGATGGAGGATGTGTGATGGGTATATGGGCACTCGACTATGGGATGGCAAATATGTATGAAGGGTATATGGGCATGGGACTATGGGATGGAGGATGTGTGATGGGTATATGGGCATGGGACTATGGGATGGAGGATGTGTGATGGATATATGGGCACTCGACTATGGGATGGAGGATATGTATGATGGGTATATGGGCATGGGACTATGGGATGGAGAATATGTATGATGGGTATATGGGCACAGGCCTATGAGATGGTGGATATGTATGATGGGTATATGGGCACAGGCCTATGAGATAGTGGATATGTATGATGGGTATATGGGCACGGGACTATGGGATGGAGGATAATTATAATTTGTTATAACTATCCACAGTTAGTTACTATGCCCGGGCAGCGCCGGGCTCTTCAGCTAGTTAGTAATATATTTCATCTGGTGCTTGTTGACAGGAATAAAATGGACCTGTGTGATTTCAAATGCCAGGGCTGAATTTCAGTCCCAGTCCGTACCTGTTTACCTGTGTGTATGTGGCTGTATATACCTGTGTGCATGTGGCTGTATGTACCTGTGTGTTTGTGGCTGTATGTACCTGTATGTAACTATGTGAATGTGGCTGTATGTACCTATGTGTATGTGGCTGTATGTACCTGTGTGTATGTGGCTTTATATACCTGTGTGTATGTGACTGTATGTACCTGTGTGTATGTGGCTTTATATACCTGTGTGTATGTGGCTGTATGTACCTGTGTGTATGTGGCTTTATATACCTGTGTGTATGTGATTGTATGTACCTGTGTGCATGTGGCTGTATGTACCTGTTGCATGTGGCTCTTTTTTACCTGTGTGTATGTGGTTGTATATAGCTGTGTGCATGTGGCTGTATGTACCTGTTGTACGTGGTTTTATGTGCCTGTGGCTGTATATACTTGTGTGTATGTGGCTGTATGTACCTGTATATACAGAGTGGGCCATTTATATGGATATACCTAAATAAAATGGGATTGGTCGATGATATCTACTTTCTGTCTGTGGCACATTATGTTAGGCGCCAGGTTCCTGTCACTGCACAGCAGGAATCCCGAGCCTTGCATCCGGCAGTCTCCCATTCCTATCCGGCCACAGAGGAACCTGCTCAGCAGACTCATCAATCCCACCACTCTGCTCAGTCCAGCTCCGTGGGTTTGGTTGCTCCTGCTACCTCTGGTCCAGCCATAGCAACGCATGCTGGTCAGCAGCAAGATACTCCAGGGACTAAGTCCTCCTTTCGGTCCACTGAGCATGCCCGTGGGACGATCTCTCATTGGAGATCAGAGGTCACATGCTCAGGTCCTTCTCCAGCTCAGACTGGACCATCAGAAAGGTGAGGAAGGTCCCGGATGGAAGCGGCTATAAAAGGTTTGCATGGCCACTCGGCCATGCGCTAGTATAGACTGCATTATCAGACTATGAGGAGTGAGTGTCGTATGCGTGTATGAATGTCTCTGGTGAATGACTCATTAAGAAACCCCTACCCTTGTTACGCATGTGTTGTGCAGCCTAGCCTGTTATGCGAGAGAGAGAGAATTTTAGCGGATCCTGGGACAGGATTTCAGGGTTAAAACTGCTCCCGGCTTTCACCTTTCGGGCATGCGCAGTTAAAAATAGCGGACCGTCAACCAAAAAAAAACGTTGCAGTGTCGGTCTGGTCCGCCCGTTATTATCCATCAATTAACGGACCCAACGGACGACCATCAGTCAAAATCCGCCACTAATGCAATTTAATGGGGGGAAATAAAATTCGCGGATTTTGACTGATGACCAAAAATGTATGTGTGAAACAGGCCTTAGGTGTAGGTAGGACAGAGTCTGAGACAGGCATCAGTGTCCACGGTGCACATGCCCGACACTCCATAGTGGCGTCCGCAGGTGCGACGCCGCGTGCTCAAAAGGTCTAGAGGGACTCTGACCCGTGTCCTTGGGGCAGAGTTCTGTGACCGCTTTCTGTACGCTCCATGGCCGGGCTCTGTGAGCTAAACAGGCACCAGCATTTATGTTCTGCGGTATCGCGGCTCTGTGAGTTAACAGAGTTTGCTTCTGTTCAAACTGGGTGACGTTAACCCACGTGTGACCTTTTGTACACCACTTTATACTTCCGCTATTACTAAGCAGCAGTTTACCACCCCTGCATGGTGGACCCCGGGCTGCGAACGCACCTTACTATTATTTTATTACTTGGTGCGTTTCGCTAGCCCTAACACATTAGTATATGGGAGGGGGGAAACTTTTCAAGATGGGTGGTGACTAATGCGGCCATTTTGAAGTCGGCCATTTTGGATCCAACTTTATTTTTTCCAATGGGAAGAGGGTCATGTGAAAGCTCAAACTTATTGAGAATTTGACAAGAAAAACAATGGTGTGCTTGGTTTTAACATAATTTATTCTTTCATGAGTTATTTACAAGTTTATGACCACTAATAGAATGTGTTCAAAGTTCCCATTGTGATGGATTGCCAATGCAACCCTCTTCTCCCACTCTTGACACACTGATAGCAACACTGCAGAAGAAATGCTTGTCTAAGCGGGTTAGATTCCTTGTAGGAATGCTCGGACCTGACATCCATAATGTGGTGGTGCACCATCTTGCTGGAAAAACTCAAGGAACGTGCCATCTTCAGTGCATAAAGAGGACAACATATCATTATGTAGCAATTTCAGATATCCAGTGGCATTGAGGTTTCCATTGATGAAGAATGGCCCCACTATCTTTGTATCCCATATACCACACCATACTATCAATTATGGATGTCAGGTCTGAGCATTCCTACATGAACACTTTCCTGGAAAGTGGATTGGTCGTCGTGGGCCAGTTGAATGGCCACCAAGGTCTCCCGATCTGACCCCCTTAGGCCTGTTTCACACATCCGTTTTTCCCCATCAGTCAAAATCCGCCGTTTTGCAAAAAAAACGGATCCGCCATTTTTCTTGGTGGATCCGTTTTTTTCCCCATTGACTTGTATTAACGGCGGATCTTGACGGATGGTCATCCGTTCGATCTGGTTTTTTTACAGATCTGCCAAGATTTTGCCATCCGCTGAGCGGACAGGACGGACAGTGAAAGGTTTTTACCTCGGCCGGATCCGCATTTTCTATTGCGCATGCCCGGAAGAAATGCCTGTGTCGGAAATTTAACCTTAAACTCAGTTCTGGCGACTGAAAAAATTCTCTCTCTCTCCCCTCCCCGGGCAGCGGTTCCTTTATACTCCGGATCTGTTAAAACAACGGTCCGGTGGCAAACGTTGTGGTCAGTACAGGAACGGATGCGTTGTCCGCCATTTTAGCGGATTTTAACTGACAGAAAAAACTGATGTGTGAAACAGGCCTTAGACTTTTATCTTTGGGGTTATCTGAAGGCAATTGTCTATGCTGTGAAGATACGAGATGTGCAGCATTTGAAACAACGGATACTGGAAGCCTGTGCTAGCATTTCTTCTGCAGTGCTGCTATCAGTGTGTCAAGAGTGGGAGAAGAGGGTTGCATTAACAATCCAACACAATGGGCAGCACTTTGAACACATTTTTTAAGTGGTCATAAACTTGTAAATAACTCATGAAAGATTAAAACTACATTAAAACCAAGCAGACCGTTGTTTTTCTTGAGAAATTCTCAATAAATTTGATGTGTCACATAACCCTTTTCTCATTGAAAAAAATAAAGTTGGATCCAAAATGGTCGACTTCAAAATGGCCACCATGGTCACCACCCATCTTGAAAAGTTTCTCCCCTCCCATATACTAGTGTTTCACAAACAGGAAGTTGATATCACCAACTGTGTGTGTTTGTGGCTGTATATACCTGTGTGTATGTGGCTGTATGTACCTGAGTTTATGTGACTGTATATACCTGTGTGCATGTGGCTGTATGTATGTACGTGTTAGGCGTCGGGTTCCTGCAGCGGCTCAACAGGAATCCAGAGCATCACATTCTGCGGTATCCCATTATCTATCAACCACAGAGGAGATTGCTCAGCAGTCCCGGCGTCCCAGACTCTCTGCCCAGTCCTGCTCTGTGGGTCTGGCAGTTGATGCCACCTTTGGGTCAGCAATAGCAATGCAGGCTGCTCAGCAGCAAATTGCTCCAGAGGCTAAGTCCCTCCGTCGCTCTCCTGGGCATGCTCACGAGACGATCTCCCATTGGATTCGGGAGTCACATGCCCAGGTCCTTCTCGTGATCTGATTGATCCATCTCAGAGATTTGGAAGCTTCCGGAGGGTCCCGGCTATAAAAGGTTCGCATGGCCGCTCGGCCATGCGCTAGTATACACTCTATGTTATAACCCGCATGTGCTATACCACCATATAGCGCGCCTGCCATTGTCTAGCAGCGGTTTTAACACCTACTGCATGGTGGACCCCAGGTGGCGAACGCACTTTCTATTATTTAATACTTTATTTAGTGCATTCCGCCGTCCCTAACAGTATGTGACTGTATATACCTGTGTGAATGTGGCTGTATATACCTGTGTGCATGTGGCTGTATGTACCTATGTGCATGTGGCTGTATGTACCCGTATGTATGTGGCTGTATATATGTGTGTGCATGTGGCTGGATGTACCCATGTGTATGTAACTGTATATACCTGTGTTTATGTGGCTGTATATATCCGTGTGTATGTGGCTGTATGTACCTGTGTGTATGTGGCTATATGTACCTGTGTGTATGTGGCTATATGTACCCATGTGTATGTGGCTGTATGTACCTGTGTGTACCTGTGTGTATGTGGCTGTATGTACCGGTGTGTACATGGCTGTATGTACCGGTGTGTATGTGACTGTATATACCTGTGTTTATGTGGCTCTCTATATCCATGTGTATGTGGCTGTATGTACCCGTGTGTATGTGGCTATATGTACCTGTGTGTATGTGGCTGTATGTACCCATGTGTATGTGGCTGTATGTACCGGTGTGTATGTGACTGTATCTACCTGTGTTTATGTGGCTGTATATATCCGTGTGTATGTGGCTGTATGTTCCTGTGTGCATGTGGCTGTATGTACCTGTGTGTATGAGGTAGTGTATACCTGTGTGTATGTGGCTGCATATATCCATGTGTATGTGGCTGTATGTACCTGTGTGTATGTGGCTGTATGTTCCTGTGTGTATGTGGCTGTATGTACCTGTGTGTATGTGGCTGTATGTACCTGTGTGTATGTGGCTGTTTGTACCTGTGTGTAAGTGGCTGTATGTACCCGTGTGCATGTGGCTGTATGTACCAGTATGTATGTGACTGTATGTACCTGTGTGTATGTGACTGTATATACCTGAGTGTATGTGGCTGTATGTACCTGTGTGTATGTGGCTGTATGTACCTGTGTGTAAGTGGCTGTATGTACCCGTGTGTATGTGGCTGTATGTACCGGTATGTATGTGACTGTATGTACCTGTGTGTATGTGACTGTATATACCTGAGTGTATGTGGCTGTATGTACCTGTGTGTAAGTGTCTGTATGTACCCGTGTGTATGTGGCTGTATGTACCGGTGTGTATGTGACTGTATATACCTGTGTGTATGTGGCTGTATGTACCTGTGTGTGTGTGGCTTTTGTGACAGGGTCACTGGCACTGTATGTGAGGTGTCAGGGAGACTGCTTTCTTCCATGAACTAGAAACCCATAAGTTTCTCTTCTGCATGCTATGTGCTGAAAGAGTTAATCAGCCATGTTATAGGCAAGTTTGTAGGTGAGTAGGTAAGAGATTTACAGGACTCCTACTCACCATATCTCCACCTCAAGAGTGTGACTGGGATGTTAAATGTACAGCCACTGTTTTTTTTTCTCTGTGTTGTGGTTTGGAGAGGAGAGACTCCAGATGTGGCTCCAGGTGGAGCTGAAGACACATGGTGGTCTGAGCGGGCGAATCGCTCAAACTTATGGACTTTGCTATACGTTATCTTTTGTTTTTCCGTTATGCCAGAAAGGCCATGCTTAATTTATTGAACCCTGCTATAGGTTATGCTGTTCCACAATAAACCAGCAGGTGGTTTACCACAAGAAGCATTCCTGGGTCTACCTTTGGAAGCAGCTGAGTCAGGCCCTCACACTGTATGTGGCTGTATGTACCTGTGTGTATGAGGCAGTGTATACCGGTGTGTATGTGGCTGTATGTACCTGTGTGTTTGAGGCAGTGTATATGTGGCGCCCCTGAGGCTCAGTCGCCACAGAGGTAATTCACCTTCTCCTAAGGTGTGGTGCCCCACCATCCAGGTAAGTTGGGGACTCCTGACCACGCTCGCACCCCACACAATAGAGTAGTTCAGCAAAACCACATTGCGGCTCTTGCTTAGAGAGAGGCAGAGCACCTTTGGTAGTTCCCTGCTTGGAACACTAGATGTGCTGGGAGGTGGGTGGAGTTCAGAATATATATATGAGCGGGATGGTTTAGGATGACAGGTCAGTCTGACAGGAGGTCAGTGAGGAAGGAAGCCACTCGGGAGGAGTGGGGATCCCTGGAAGAAGGGATGGAGGAAGGAGTGCTGCAGCTGCCTCAGTGATCTGAGCCAGCTGGCATGGAAAGGAAAGGAAAGAAGGAGAAGGACATTGACCTGAAACCTGAGCTTCCATAGAAGAGAAAGGACAAGTACGGAACGTAGGAGTAAAAGGGAACACAGAGGACGTGGGTTAGAGGAAGAACCCTGCCTAGAAGTTCTAAGCGCAAGGCCGGGGCCCGGTCCCCGAGGTTGTATGAACACTAATGGTTCTGCAGCAGACACCGGTGGAGTAGTGGGCTGTAAATGCACTACTCCCATCTAAAACTTGAGGGCACAATATGGATAGAGAGCCAGGACTTAGGAGTAGAGAGTCTCCGAAGCAGACTATAGCTGTCTGCCGTGCAAGTAGAGTTCTCGGGAACATCTGTCAGTGTAACACGGTACTGGAGATCTTCACACTTAAAGGCGCTATAGAGGAGACGTTCAGGAAAGGCACATAAGTTGGCGGAGTGTGGAAGGGAGCTTTCCATCTTGCCTGGAGGTTGACGGAGTCCCTGACCCGGAGGACACGGCTCAGAAGCGGGCACTACAGACTGTGAGTAAAGCTTTGAAACTACATGCCCTGGTGTCCTCCATTTCTTCCTGCGCCCGTCCACCTGGCACTGCTACATCCCCTACGCCGGACACTACACCATCTAAGTGTCTCCACATCTACCCTGCCCTGGAACAACAGCCCTGCCTGTGGAGGGCTATACCATCATTGCTGCACCACACCATCTGTCCCGGAGGATCTGTCTGGAGCGTCGGCTTAACACCTCCCTTTGCCGAACACCACAGGTGGTGTCAGAAACTATTCCATTAACTACATTCCACCATTTACATCTTCCAATTACTTGGGCACCCAGGGCCACGGTCCGGGTCACCACCACCGTGACACATCCCACTGATACCGGCCCGCTACCGAGTACCCCACAGCCCTGGGAGGGCGACCCATATACTGGTGTGTATGTGGCAGTGTATACCGGTGTGCATGTGGCTGTATGACCCTGTGTGTATGAGGTAGTGTATACCTGTGTGTATGTGGCTGTAAATACCTGTGTGTATGTGGCTGTATGTACCTGTGTGTATGTGGCTGTATATACCTGTGTGTATGTGGCTGTATCTACCTGTGTGTATGTGGCTGTATGTACCTGTGTGTATGTGGCTGTATGTACCTGTGTGTATGTGGCTGTATGTACTTGTGTGTATGTGGCCGTATCTACCTGTGTGTATGTGGCTGTGTGTATGAGGTAGTGCATACCGGTGTGTATGTGGCTGTAAATACCTGTGTGTATGTGGCTGTATATACCTGTGTGTATGTGGCTGTCTGTACCTGTGTGTATGATGTAGTGTATACCTGTGTGTATGTGGCTGTAAATACCTGTGTGTATGTGGCTGTAAATACCTGTGTGTATGTGGCTGTATGTACTTGTGTGTATGAGGTAGTGTATACCTGTGTGTATGTGGCTGTATATATCCGTGTGTATGTGGCTGTATGTACCTGTGTGTATGTGGCTGTATGTACCTGTGTGTATGTGGCTGTATGTACCCATGTGTATGTGGCTGTATATACCTGTGTGTATGTGGCTGTCTGTACCTGTGTGTATGAGGTAGTGTATACCTGTGTGTATGTGGCTGTAAATACCTGTGTGTATGTGGCTGTAAATACCTGTGTGTATGTGGCTGTAAATACCTGTGTGTATGTGGCTGTATGTACCTGTGTGTATGTGGCTGCATGTACTTGTGTGTATGTGGCTGTATATACCTGTGTGTATGTGGCTGTATATACCTGTGTGTATGTGGCTGTAGGTACCTGTGTGTATGTGGCTGTTAATACCTGTGTGTATGTGGCTGTATGTACTTGTGTGTATGTAACATAGTAACATAGTTATTAAGGTTGAAAGGAGACTTTAAGTCCATCTAGTTCAACCCATATCCTATCCTAACTTGCCCTAACATGTTGATCCAGAGGAAGGCAAAAAAAAACCATGTGGCAAACAGTAAGCTTCACATTGGGGAAAAAAATTCCTTCCCGACTCCACATACGGCAATCAGACTAGCTCCCTGGATCAACGCAATATTAAGGAAATTAGTGTATATACCCTGTAATATTATACTTTTCAAGAAAGGCATCCAGCCCCTTCTTAAA
Organism: Dendrobates tinctorius; assembly: GCF_039654945.1. Taxonomy (NCBI): domain Eukaryota; kingdom Metazoa; phylum Chordata; class Amphibia; order Anura; family Dendrobatidae; genus Dendrobates; species Dendrobates tinctorius. The sequence goes on from NW_027361687.1 coordinate 64,389,597, forward strand.
TTTTAGTAGGGAATCGCTCATTACAACATCATATGGCAGAGAGTTCCATAGTCTCACTGCTCTTACAGTAAAGAATCCGCGTCTATGAGTATGCTTAAACCTTCTTTCCTCCAGACGTAGAGGATGCCCCCTTGTCCCCGTCACAGGTATAAGAGTAAAAAGATCATTAGAAAGGTCTTTGTACTGTCCCCGCATATATTTATACATTGTAATAAGATCACCCCTAAGCCTTCGATTCTCCAAACTAAATAACCCCAAGTGTAATAACCTGTCTTGGTATTGCAGACCCCCTAGTTCCCTAATAACCTTGGACGCTCTTCTCTGCACCCGCTCCAGTTCAGCTATGTCTTTCTTATACACCGGAGACCAGAACTGTACACAGTATTCTAAGAGTGGTTGCACTAGTGACTTATATAGAGGTAAAATTATGTTCTCCTCATGAGCATCTATGCCTCTTTTAATGTATCCCATTATTTTATTTGCCTTTGCAGCAGCTGCCTGACACTGGCCACTAAATGTGAGTTTGTCGTCCACCCATACACCCAGGTCCTTTTCAGTGACAGTTTTGCCCAGTGTTTTACAATTAAGCACATAATTATACATCTTGTTCGTTCTACCCAAGTGCATGACCTTACATTTATCCCCATTAAAGCTCATTTGCCATTTATCAGCCCAAGCTTCTAGTTTACATAAATCCTCCTGTAATATAAAATTGTCCTCCTTTGTATTGATTACCCTGCAGAGTTTAGTGTCATCTGCAAATATTGAAATTCTACTCTCTATGCCCCCTACAAGGTCATTAATAAATATGTTAAAAAGAAGCGGGCCCAAAACTGACCCCTGGGGTACCCCACTGCTAACCGAGTGTGCTCCATTAATAACCACCCTTTGTTTTCTATCCCTGAGCCAGCTCTTAACCTACCTACACATATTTTCCCCTATCCCCATTGTTCTCATTTTATGTATCAACCTTTTGTGTGGCACCGTATCAAAAGCTTTTGAAAAGTCCTTGTACACCACGTCCACTGCATTCCCTTTGTCCAGTCCGGAACTTACCTCTTCATAAAAGCTTATCAGATTAGTCTGACAGGAACGGTCCCTTGTAAACCCATGTTGATTTTGGGTCATGAGGTTATTCTTCTCCAGATACTCCAGTATAGTATCTCTTAGAAAACCCTCCAGGATTTTACCCACAGTTGAGGTTCAATTTACTGGCCTACAATTTCCGAGTTCAGTTTTTGTCCCCTTTTTAAATATTGACACCACATTTGCTTTACGCCAGTCCTGTGGTACAGACCCTGTTATTATGGAATCTTTAAAGATTAAAAATAATGGTCTATCTATGACTGTGCTTAATTCCTGCAGTACTCCGGGGTGTATCCCATCCGGGCCCGGGGATTTGTCAATTTTAGTGATTTTTAGATGCCTCCGTACTTCCTGCTGGGTTAAGCAGGTGACATTTAATGGAGAATTTTTGTTATCACTGATCATGTTATCCGTCATGGGATTTTCTTGTGTAAATACTGTTGAAAAAAGTCATTTAGCGTATTGGCTTTTTCCTCATCCTCCTCCACCATTTCACCAAGACTATTTTTAAGGGGACCAAAACTATCATTTTTTAGTTTCTTACTTTTTATGTAGTTAAAGAATATTTTGGGATTATTTTTACTTTCTCTGGCAATGAGTCTCTCTGTCTCAATCTTTGCTGTCTTGATTTGCTTTTTACAGAATTTATTTAATTTTCTTTATTTATTTAATGCCTCATCACTACCTACTTGCCATAATTCGCTAAATGCTTTATTTTTATCTCTTATTGCACCCCTTACAGCTCTATTTAGCCATAGTGGTTTCCTCCTATTTCTCGCATGTTTATTCCCATACGGTATATATTGTGCACAGGTCCTATTCAGGATGCTAATAAACGTCTCCCATTTTCTTTGTGTATTTTTATGTCTCAGGATATCGTCCCAGTTAATTGCACCAAGATCATCTCTTATCCGTTGGAAATTTGCTTTCCTGAAGTTTAGTGTCCTTGTAACCACTCTACTGCACATCTTATTAAAGGATACATGAAAACTTATTAATTTGTGATCACTATTACCCAAGTGACCCCCAACCCTTACATTTGATATGCGGTCTGGCCTGTTGGTTTTTAATAGGTCTAGCAGTGCCCCTCTAGCAGTGGCTATATCTACCTGTGTGTATGTGGCTGTGTATACCTGTGTGTATGTAGATGTACATGTGTGTACGTGACTGTATATACCTGTGTGTATATGGCTGTATGTACTTGTGTGTATGTGGCTGTATATACTTGTGTGTATGTGGCTGTATGTACTTGTGTGTATGTGGCTGTATCTACCTGTGTGTATGTGGCTGTATGTACTTGTGTGTATGTGGCTGTATGTACCGGTGTTTATGTGGCTGTATGTACCTGTGTGTATGTGGCGGTATGTACCGGTGTGTATGAGACTGTATGTACCTGTGTGTATGTAGCTGTATGTACCTGTGTGTATGTGGCTGTATCTACCTGTGTGTATGTGGCTGTATGTACTTGTGAGTATGTGGCTGTATGTACTTGTGTGTATGTGGCTGTATGTACTTGTGTGTATATGGCTGTATGTACTTGTGTGTATGTGGCTGTATGTACCGGTGTGTATGTGGCTGTATGTACTTGTGTGTATGTGGCTGTATGTACTTGTGTGTATGTGGCTGTATCTACCTGTGTGTATGTGGCTGTATGTACTTGTGTGTATGTGGCTGTATGTACTTGTGTGTATGTGGCTGTATGTACTTGTGTGTATGTGGCTGTATCTACCTGTGTGTATGTGGCTGTATGTACCGGTGTGTATGTGACTGTATGGACCTGTGTGTATGTGGCTGTATGTACCTGTGTGTATGTGGCTGTATCTACCTGTGTGTATGTGGCTGTATCTACCTGTGTGTATGTGGCTGTATCTACCTGTGTGTATTTGGCTGTATGTACCGGTGTGTATGTGGCTGTATGTACTTGTGTGTATGTGGCTGTATCTACCTGTATGTATGTGGCTGTATGTACCGGTGTGTATGTGACTGTATGTACCTGTGTGTATGTGGCTGTATGTACTTGTGTGTATGTGGCTGTATCTACCTGTGTGTATGTGGCTGTATGTACCGGTGTGTATGTGGCTGTATGTACTTGTGTATATGTGACTGTATATACCTGTGTGTATGTGGCTGTATGTACTTGTGTGTATGTGGCTGTATGTACTTGTGTGTATGTGGCTGTATCTACCTGTGTGTATGTGGCAGTATCTACCTGTGTGTATGTGGCTTTATGTACTTGTGTGTATGTGGCTCTATGTACTTGTGTGTATGTGGCTGTATGTACTTGTGTGTATGTGGCTGTATCTACCTGTGTGTATGTGGCTGTATGTACTTATGTGTATGTGGCTGTATCTACCTGTGTGTATGTGGCAGTATCTACCTGTGTGTATGTGGCTGTATGTACTTCTGTGTATGTGGCTCTATGTACTTGTGTGTATGTGGCTGTATGTACTTGTGTGTATGTGGCTGTATCTACCTGTGTGTATGTGGCTGTATGTACTTATGTGTATGTGGCTGTATCTACCTGTGTGTTTGTGGCTGTATGTACCGGTGTGTATGTGACTGTATGTACCTGTGTGTATGTGGCTGTATGTACCTGTGTGTATGTGGCTGCATCTACCTGTGTGTATGTGGCTGTATGTACTTGTGTGTATGTGGCTGTATGCACTTGTGTGTATGTGGCTGTATGTACTTGTGTGTATGCGGCTGTATCTACCTGTGTGTATGCGGCTGTATGTACCGGTGTGTATGCGACTGTATGTACCTGTGTGTATGTGGCTGTATGTACTTGTGTGTATGTGGCTGTATGTACTTGTGTGTATGTGGCTGTATGTGCTTGTGTGTATGTGGCTGTATCTACCTGTGTGTATGTGGCTGTATGTACCGGTGTGTATGTGGCTGTATGTACTTGTGTGTATGTGGCTGTATATACTTGTGTGTATGTGGCTGTATCTACCTGTGTGTATGTGGCTGAAAGTACTTGTGTGTATGTGGCTGTATGTACTTGTGTGTATGTGGCTGTATGTACTTGTGTGTATGTGGCTGTATGTACTTGTGTGTATGTGGCTGTATCTACCTGTGTGTATGTGGCTGTATGTACCGGTGTGTATGTGGCTGTATGTACTTGTGTGTATGTGGCTGTATGTACTTGTGTATATGTGGCTGTATCTACCTGTGTGTATGTGGCTGTATGTACCGGTGTGTATGTGACTGTATGTACCTGTGTATGTGGCTGTATGTACCGGTGTGTATGTGACTGTATGTACCTGTGTGTATGTGGCTGTATGTACTTGTGTGTATGTGGCTGTATCTACCTGTGTGTATGTGGCTGTATGTACCTGTGTGTATGTGGCTGTATCTACCTGTGTGTATGTGGCTGTATGTACTTGTGTGTATGTGGCTGTATGCACTTGTGTGTATGTGGCTGTATGCACTTGTGTGTATGTGGCTGTATGTACTTGTGTGTATGTGGCTGTATCTACCTGTGTGTATGTGGCTGTATGTACCGGTGTGTATGTGACTGTATGTACTTGTGTGTATGTGGCTGTATGTACTTGTGTGTATGTGGCTGTATCTACCTGTGTGTATGTGGCTGTATGTACTTGTGTGTATGTGGCTGTATGCACTTGTGTGTATGTGGCTGTATGCACTTGTGTCTATGTGGCTGTATGTACTTGTGTGTATGTGACTGTATGTAACTGTGTGTATGTGGATGTATGTACTTGTGTGTATGTGGCTGTATGTACTTGTGTGTATGTGGCTGTATGTACTTGTGTGTATGTGGCTGTATCTACCTGTGTGTATGTGGCTGTATGCACCTGTGTGTATGTGGCTGTATATACCTGTGTGTATGTGGCTGTATGCACCTGTGTGTATGTGGCTGCATGTACCTGTGTGTATGTGGCTGTATATACCTGTGTGTATGTGGCTGTATGTACCTGTGTGTATGTGGCGGTATGCACCTGTGTGTATGTGTCTGTCTGTACCTGTGTGTATGTGGCTGTATCTACCTGTGTGTATGTGGCTGTATGTACCGGTGTGTATGTGACTGTATGTACCTGTGTGTATGTGGCTGTATGTACCTGTGTGTATGTGGCTGTATCTACCTGTGTGTATGTGGCTGTATATACCTGTATGTGGCTGTATGCACCTGTGTGTGTGTGGCTGTATGTACCTGTGTGTATGTGGCTGTATGTACCTGTGTGTATGTGGCTGTATATACCTGTGTGTATGTGGCTGTATGTACCCGTGTGTATGTGGCTGTATGCACCTGTGTGTATGTGGCTGGATGTACTTGTGTGTATGTGGCTGTTTATACCTGTGTGTATGTGGCTGTATGTACCTGTGTGTATGTGGCTGTATGTACTTGTGTGTATGTGGCTGTATATACCTGTGTGTATGTGGCTGTATGTACCTGTGTGTATGTGGCTGTATGTACCTGTGTGTATGTGGCTGTATGTACTTGTGTGTATGTGGCTGTATATGCCTGTGTGTATGTGGCTGTATGTACCTGTGTGTATGTGGCTGTATGTACCTGTGTGTATGAGGTAGTGTATACCTGTGTTTATGTGGCTGTATATATCCATGTGTATGTGGCTGTATGTACCTGTGTGTATGTGGCTGTATGTTCCTGTGTGTATGTGGCTGCATGTACCTGTGTGTATGTGGCTGCATGTACCTGTGTGTATGTGGCTGTATGTACTTGTGTGTATGTGGCTGTATATACCTGTGTGTATGTGGCTGTATGTACCTGTGTGTATGTGGCTGTATGTACCTGTGTGTATGTGGCTGTATGTACTTGTGTGTATGTGGCTGTATATGCCTGTGTGTATGTGGCTGTATGTACCTGTGTGTATGTGGCTGTATGTACTTGTGTGTATGTGGCTGTATATACCTGTGTGTATGTGGCTGTATGTACCGGTGTGTATGTGACTGTATGTACCTGTGTGTAAGTGTCTGTATGTACCTGTGTGTATTTAGCTGTATGTACCGGTGTGTATGTGACTGTATGTACCTGTGTGTAAGTGTCTGTATGTACCTGTGTGTATGTGGCTGTATCTACCTGTGTGTATGTGGCTGTATGCACCTGTGTGTATGTGGCTGTATGTACCTGTGTGTATGTGGCTGTATATACCTGTGTGTATGTGGCTGTATGTACCTATGTGTATGTGGCTGTATGTACCTGTGTGTATGTGGCTGTATATACCTGTGTGTATGTGGCTGTATGCACCTGTGTGTATGTGGCTGTATGTACCTGTGTGTATGTGGCTGTATATACCTGTGTGTATGTGGCTGTATGTACCCGTGTGTATGTGGCTGTATGTACCTGTGTGTATGTGGCTGTATGCACCTGTGTGTATGTGTCTGTATGTACCTGTGTGTATGTGGCTGTATCTACCTGTGTGTATGTGGCTGTATGTACTGGTGTGTATGTGACTGTATGTACCTGTGTGTATGTGGCTGTATGTACCTGTGTGTATGTGGCTGTATCTACCTGTGTGTATGTGGCTGTATATACCTGTATGTGGCTGTATGCACCTGTGTGTATGTGGCTGTATGTACCTGTGTGTATGTGGCTGTATGTACCTGTGTGTATGTGGCTGTATATAACTGTGTGTATGTGGCTGTATGTACCCGTGTGTATGTGGCTGTATGCACCTGTGTGTATGTGGCTGTATGTACTTGTGTGTATGTGGCTGTTTATACCTGTGTGTATGTGGCTGTATATACCTGTGTGTATGTGGCTGTATGTACCTGTGTGTATGTGGCTGTATGTACTTGTGTGTATGTGGCTGTATATGCCTGTGTGTATGTGGCTGTATGTACCTGTGTGTATGTGGCTGTATGTACTTGTGTGTATGTGGCTGTATATACCTGTGTGTATGTGGCTGTATGTACCGGTGTGTATGTGACTGTATGTACCTGTGTGTAAGTGTCTGTATGTACCTGTGTGTATATGGCTGTATGTACCGGTGTGTATGTGACTGTATGTACCTGTGTGTAAGTGTCTGTATGTACCTGTGTGTATGTGGCTGTATCTACCTGTGTGTATGTGGCTGTATGCACCTGTGTGTATGTGGCTGTATGTACCTATGTGTATGTGGCTGTATATACCTGTGTGTATGTGGCTGTATGTACCTGTGTGTATGTGGCTGTATGTACCTGTGTGTATGTGGCTGTATGTACTTGTGTGTATGTGGCTGTATGTACTTGTGTGTATGTGGCTGTATCTACCTGTGTGTATGTGGCTGTATGTACCGGTGTGTATGTGACTGTATGTACCTGTGTGTATGTGGCTGTATGTACTTGTGTGTATGTGGCTGTATGTACTTGTGTGTATGTGGCTGTATGTACTTGTGTGTATGTGGCTGTATCTACCTGTGTGTATGTGGCTGTATGTACCTGTGTGTATGTGGCTGTATGTACCTGTGTGTATGTGGCTGTATATACCTGTGTGTATGTGGCTGTATGCACCTGTGTGTATGTGGCTGTATGTACCTGTGTGTATGTGGCTGTATATACCTGTGTGTATGTGGCTGTATGTACCCGTGTGTATGTGGCTGTATGTACCTGTGTGTATGTGGCTGTATGCACCTGTGTGTATGTGTCTGTATGTACCTGTGTGTATGTGGCTGTATCTACCTGTGTGTATGTGGCTGTATGTACCGGTGTGTATGTGACTGTATGTACCTGTGTGTATGTGGCTGTATGTACCTGTGTGTATGTGGCTGTATCTACCTGTGTGTATGTGGCTGTATATACCTGTATGTGGCTGTATGCACCTGTGTGTATGTGGCTGTATGTACCTGTGTGTATGTGGCTGTATGTACCCGTGTGTATGTGGCTGTATGCACCTGTGTGTATGTGGCTGTATGTACTTGTGTGTATGTGGCTGTTTATACCTGTGTGTATGTGGCTGTATATACCTGTGTGTATGTGGCTGTATGTACCTGTGTGTATGTGGCTGTATGTACTTGTGTGTATGTGGCTGTATATGCCTGTGTGTATGTGGCTGTATGTACCTGTGTGTATGTGGCTGTATGTACTTGTGTGTATGTGGCTGTATATACCTGTGTGTATGTGGCTGTATGTACCGGTGTGTATGTGACTGTATGTACCTGTGAGTAAGTGTCTGTATGTACCTGTGTGTATATGGCTGTATGTACCGGTGTGTATGTGACTGTATGTACCTGTGTGTAAGTGTCTGTATCTACCTGTGTGTATGTGGCTGTATGCACCTGTGTGTATGTGGCTGTATGTACCTGTGTGTATGTGGCTGTATATACCTGTGTGTATGTGGCTGTATGTACCTGTGTGTATGTGGCTGTATGTACCTGTGTGTATGTGGCTGTATGTACTTGTGTGTATGTGGCTGTATGTACTTGTGTGTATGTGGCTGTATCTACCTGTGTGTATGTGGCTGTATGTACCGGTGTGTATGTGACTGTATGTACCTGTGTGTATGTGGCTGTATGTACTTGTGTGTATGTGGCTGTATGTACTTGTGTGTATGTGGCTGTATGTACTTGTGTGTATGTGGCTGTATCTACCTGTGTGTATGTGGCTGTATCTACCTGTGTGTATGTGGCTGTATGTACCGGTGTGTATGTGACTGTATGTACCTGTGTGTATGTGGCTGTATGTACCTGTGTGTATGTGGCTGTATCTACCTGTGTGTATGTGGCTGTATATACCTGTATGTGGCTGTATGCACCTGTGTGTATGTGGCTGTATGTACCTGTGTGTATGTGGCTGTATGTACCTGTGTGTATGTGGCTGTATATACCTGTGTGTATGTGGCTGTATGTACCCGTGTGTATGTGGCTGTATGCACCTGTGTGTATGTGGTTGTATGTACTTGTGTGTATGTGGCTGTTTATACCTGTGTGTATGTGGCTGTATGTACCTGTGTGTATGTGGCTGTATGTACTTGTGTGTATGTGGCTGTATATACCTGTGTGTATGTGGCTGTATGTACCTGTGTGTATGTGGCTGTATGTACTTGTGTGTATGTGGCTGTATATGCCTGTGTGTATGTGGTTGTATGTACCTGTGTGTATGTGGCTGTATGAACCTGTGTGTATGAGGTAGTGTATACCTGTGTGTATGTGGCTGTATATATCCATGTGTATGTGGCTGTATGTACCTGTGTGTATGTGGCTGTATGTTCCTGTGTGTATGTGGCTGCATGTACCTGTGTGTATGTGGCTGTATGTACCTGTGTGTATGTGGCTGTATATACCTGTGTGTATGTGGCTGTATGTACCCGTGTGTATGTGGCTGTATGCGGCTGTATGTACTTGTGTGTATGTGGCTGTTTATACCTGTGTGTATGTGGCTGTATGTACCTGTGTGTATGTGGCTGTATCTACCTGTGTGTATGTGGCTGTATGTACTTGTGTGTATGTGGCTGTATATACCTGTGTGTATGTGGCTGTATGTACCTGTGTGTATGTGGCTGTATATACCTGTGTGTATGTGGCTGTATGTACCCGTGTGTATGTGGCTGTATGTACCTGTGTGTATGTGGCTGTATGCACCTGTGTGTATGTGTCTGTATGTACCGGTGTGTATGTGACTGTATGTACCTGTGTGTATGTGGCTGTATGTACCTGTGTGTATGTGGCTGTATCTACCTGTGTGTATGTCGCTGTATATACCTGTATGTGGCTGTATGCACCTGTGTGTATGTGGCTGTATGTACCTGTGTGTATGTGGCTGTATGTACCTGTGTGTATGTGGCTGTATATACCTGTGTGTATGTGGATGTATGTACCCGTGTGTATGTGGCTGTATGCACCTGTGTGTATGTGGCTGTATGTACTTGTGTGTATGTGGCTGTATATACCTGTGTGTATGTGGCTGTATGTACCTGTGTGTATGTGGCTGTATGTACCTGTGTGTATGTGGCTGTATGTACCTGTGTGTATGTGGCTGCATGTACCTGTGTGTATGTGGCTGTATGTACTTGTGTGTATGTGGCTGTATATACCTGTGTGTATGTGGCTGTATGTACCTGTGTGTATGTGGCTGTATGTACCTGTGTGTATGTGGCTGTATGTACTTGTGTGTATGTGGCTGTATATGCCTGTGTGTATGTGGCTGTATGTACCTGTGTGTATGTGGCTGTATGTACCTGTGTGTATGAGGTAGTGTATACCTGTGTGTATGTGGCTGTATATATCCATGTGTATGTGGCTGTATGTACCTGTGTGTATGTGGCTGTATGTTCCTGTGTGTATGTGGCTGCATGTACCTGTGTGTATGTGGCTGTATATACCTGTGTGTATGTGGCTGTATGCACCTGTGTGTATGTGGCTGTATGTACCTGTGTGTATGTGGCTGTATATACCTGTGTGTATGTGGCTGTATGTACCCGTGTGTATGTGGCTGTATGTACCTGTGTGTATGTGGCTGTATGCACCTGTGTGTATGTGTCTGTATGTACCTGTGTGTATGTGGCTGTATCTACCTGTGTGTATGTGGCTGTATGTACCGGTGTGTATGTGACTGTATGTACCTGTGTGTATGTGGCTGTATGTACCTGTGTGTATGTGGCTGTATCTACCTGTGTGTATGTGGCTGTATATACCTGTATGTGGCTGTATGCACCTGTGTGTATGTGGCTGTATGTACCTGTGTGTATGTGGCTGTATGTACCTGTGTGTATGTGGCTGTATATACCTGTGTGTATGTGGCTGTATGTCCCCGTGTGTATGTGGCTGTATGCACCTGTGTGTATGTGGCTGTATGTACTTGTGTGTATGTGGCTGTTTATACCTGTGTGTATGTGGCTGTATATACCTGTGTGTATGTGGCTGTATGTACCTGTGTGTATGTGGCTGTATGTACTTGTGTGTATGTGACTGTATATGCCTGTGTGTATGTGGCTGTATGTACCTGTGTGTATGTGGCTGTATGTACTTGCGTGTATGTGGCTGTATATACCTGTGTGTATGTGGCTGTATGTACCGGTGTGTATGTGACTGTATGTACCTGTGTGTAAGTGTCTGTATGTACCTGTGTGTATATGGCTGTATGTACCGGTGTGTATGTGACTGTATGTACCTGTGTGTAAGTGTCTGTATGTACCTGTGTGTATGTGGCTGTATCTACCTGTGTGTATGTGGCTGTATGTACCTGTGTGTATGTGGCTGTATATACCTGTGTGTATGTGGCTGTATGTACCTGTGTGTATGTGGCTGTATGTACCTGTGTGTATGTGGCTGTATGTACTTGTGTGTATGTGGCTGTATGTACTTGTGTGTATGTGGCTGTATCTACCTGTGTGTATGTGGCTGTATGTACCGGTGTGTATGTGACTGTATGTACCTGTGTGTATGTGGCTGTATGTACTTGTGTGTATGTGGCTGTATGTACTTGTGTGTATGTGGCTGTATGTACTTGTGTGTATGTGGCTGTATCTACCTGTGTGTATGTGGCTGTATGTACCTGTGTGTATGTGGCTGTATGTACCTGTGTGTATGTGGCTGTATATACCTGTGTGTATGTGGCTGTATGCACCTGTGTGTATGTGGCTGTATGTACCTGTGTGTATGTGGCTGTATATACCTGTGTGTATGTGGCTGTATGTACCCGTGTGTATGTGGCTGTATGTACCTGTGTGTATGTGGCTGTATGCACCTGTATGTATGTGTCTGTATGTACCTGTGTGTATGTGGATGTATCTACCTGTGTGTATGTGGCTGTATGTACCGGTGTGTATGTGACTGTATGTACCTGTGTGTATGTGGCTGTATGTACCTGTGTGTATGTGGCTGTATCTACCTGTGTGTATGTGGCTGTATATACCTGTATGTGGCTGTATGCACCTGTGTGTATGTGGCTGTAAGTACCTGTGTGTATGTGGCTGTATATACCTGTGTGTATGTGGCTGTATGTACCCGTGTGTATGTGGCTGTATGCACCTGTGTGTATGTGGCTGTATGTACTTGTGTGTATGTGGCTGTTTATACCTGTGTGTATGTGGCTGTATGTACCTGTGTGTATGTGGCTGTATGTACTTGTGTGTATGTGGCTGTATATACCTGTGTGTATGTGGCTGTATGTACCTGTGTGTATGTGGCTGTATGTACTTGTGTGTATGTGGCTGTATATGCCTGTGTGTATGTGGCTGTATGTACCTGTGTGTATGTGGCTGTATGTACCTGTGTGTATGAGGTAGTGTATACCTGTGTGTATGTGGCTGTATATATCCATGTGTATGTGGCTGTATGTACCTGTGTGTATGTGGCTGTATGTTCCTGTGTGTATGTGGCTGCATGTACCTGTGTGTATGTGGCTGTATGTACCTGTGTGTATGTGGCTGTATATACCTGTGTGTATGTGGCTGTATGTACCCGTGTGTATGTGGCTGTATGCGGCTGTATGTACTTGTGTGTATGTGGCTGTTTATACCTGTGTGTATGTGGCTGTATGTACCTGTGTGTATGTGGCTGTATGTACTTGTGTGTATGTGGCTGTATATACCTGTGTGTATGTGGCTGTATGTACCTGTGTGTATGTGGCTGTATATATCTGTGTGTATGTGGCTGTATGTACCCGTGTGTATGTGGCTGTATGTACCTGTGTGTATGTGGCTGTATGCACCTGTGTGTATGTGTCTGTATGTACCTGTGTGTATGTGGCTGTATCTACCTGTGTGTATGTGGCTGTATGTACCGGTTTGTATGTGACTGTATGTACCTGTGTGTATGTGGCTGTATGTACCTGTGTGTATGTGGCTGTATCTACCTGTGTGTATGTCGCTGTATATACCTGTATGTGGCTGTATGCACCTGTGTGTATGTGGCTGTATGTAACTGTGTGTATGTGGCTGTATGTACCTGTGTGTATGTGGCTGTATATACCTGTGTGTATGTGGATGTATGTACCCGTGTGTATGTGGCTGTATGCACCTGTGTGTATGTGGCTGTATGTACTTGTGTGTATGTGGCTGTATATACCTGTGTGTATGTGGCTGTATGTACCTGTGTGTATGTGGCTGTATGTACCTGTGTGTATGTGGCTGTATGTACCTGTGTGTATGTGGCTGCATGTACCTGTGTGTATGTGGCTGTATGTACTTGTGTGTATGTGGCTGTATATACCTGTGTGTATGTGGCTGTATGTACCTGTGTGTATGTGGCTGTATGTACCTGTGTGTATGTGGCTGTATGTACTTGTGTGTATGTGGCTGTATATGCCTGTGTGTATGTGGCTGTATGTACCTGTGTGTATGTGGCTGTATGTACCTGTGTGTATGAGGTAGTGTATACCTGTGTGTATGTGGCTGTATATATCCATGTGTATGTGGCTGTATGTACCTGTGTGTATGTGGCTGTATGTTCCTGTGTGTATGTGGCTGCATGTACCTGTGTGTATGTGGCTGTATGTACTTGTGTGTATGTGGCTGTATATACCTGTGTGTATGTGGCTGTATATACCTGTGTGTATGTGGCTGTATGTACCTTTGTGTATGTGGCTGTATGTACTTGTGTGTATGTGGCTGTATGTACCTGTGTGTATGTGGCTGTATATACCTGTGTGTATGTGGCTGTATGTACCTGTGTGTATGTGGCTGTATGTTCCTGTGTGTATGTGGCTGCATGTACCTGTGTGTATGTGGCTGTATGTACTTGTGTGTATGTGGCTGTATATACCTGTGTGTATGTGGCTGTATATACCTGTGTGTATGTGGCTGTATGTACCTTTGTGTATGTGGCTGTATGTACTTGTGTGTATGTGGCTGTATATGCCTGTGTGTATGTGGCTGTATGTACCTGTGTGTATGTGGCTGTATGTACCTGTGTGTATGTGGCTGTATGTACCTGTGTGTATGTGGCTGCATGTACCTGTGTGTATGTGGCTGTATGTACTTGTGTGTATGTGGCTGTATATGCCTGTGTGTATGTGGCTGTATGTACCTGTGTGTATGTGGCTGTATGTACCTGTGTGTATGAGGTAGTGTATACCTGTGTGTATGTGGCTGTATATATCCATGTGTATGTGGCTGTATGTACCTGTGTGTATGTGGCTGTATGTTCCTGTGTGTATGTGGCTGCATGTACCTGTGTGTATGTGGCTGTATGTACTTGTGTGTATGTGGCTGTATATACCTGTGTGTATGTGGCTGTATGTACCTGTGTGTATGTGGCTGTATGTACCTGTGTGTATGTTGCTGTATGTACTTGTGTGTATGTGGCTGTATATGCCTGTGTGTATGTGGCTGTATGTACCTGTGTGTATGTGGCTGTATGTACTTGTGTGTATGTGGCTGTATATACCTGTGTGTATGTGGCTGTATGTACCGGTGTGTATGTGACTGTATGTACCTGTGTGTAAGTGTCTCTATGTACCTGTGTGTATATGGCTGTATGTACCGGTGTGTATGTGACTGTATGTACCTGTGTGTAAGTGTCTGTATGTACCTGTGTGTATGTGGCTGTATGTACCTGTGTGTATGTGGCTGTATGTACCTGTGTGTATGTGGCTGTATGTACCTGTGTGTATGTGGCTGTGTGTACCTGTGTGTATATGGCTGTATGTACCCGTGTGTATGTGGCTGTATGCACCTGTGTGTATGTGGCTGTATGTACTTGTGTGTATGTGGCTGTATGTACCTGTGTGTATGTGGCTGTATGTACCTGTGTGTATGTGGCTGTATGTACCTGTGTGTATGTGGCTGTGTGTACCTGTGTGTATATGGCTGTATGTACCCGTGTGTATGTGGCTGTATGCACCTGTGTGTATGTGGCTGTATGTACTTGTGTGTATGTGGCTGTATATACCTGTGTGTATGTGGCTGTATGTACCTGTGTGTATGTGGCTGTATGTACCTGTGTGTATGTGGCTGTATGTACCTGTGTGTATGTGGCTGCATGTACCTGTGTGTATGTGGCTGTATGTACTTGTGTGTATGTGGCTGTATATACCTGTGTGTATGTGGCTGTATGTACCTGTGTGTATGTGGCTGTATGTACCTGTGTGTATGTGGCTGTATGTACTTGTGTGTATGTGGCTGTATATGCCTGTGTGTATGTGGCTGTATGTACCTGTGTGTATGTGGCTGTATGTACCTGTGTGTATGAGGTAGTGTATACCTGTGTGTATGTGGCTGTATATATCCATGTGTATGTGGCTGTATGTACCTGTGTGTATGTGGCTGTATGTTCCTGTGTGTATGTGGCTGCATGTACCTGTGTGTATGTGGCTGTATGTACTTGTGTGTATGTGGCTGTATATACCTGTGTGTATGTGGCTGTATATACCTGTGTGTATGTGGCTGTATGTACCTTTGTGTATGTGGCTGTATGTACTTGTGTGTATGTGGCTGTATGTACCTGTGTGTATGTGGCTGTATATACCTGTGTGTATGTGGCTGTATGTACCTGTGTGTATGTGGCTGTATGTTCCTGTGTGTATGTGGCTGCATGTACCTGTGTGTATGTGGCTGTATGTACTTGTGTGTATGTGGCTGTATATACCTGTGTGTATGTGGCTGTATCTACCTGTGTGTATGTGGCTGTATGTACCTTTGTGTATGTGGCTGTATGTACTTGTGTGTATGTGGCTGTATATGCCTGTGTGTATGTGGCTGTATGTACCTGTGTGTATGTGGCTGTATGTACCTGTGTGTATGTGGCTGTATGTACCTGTGTGTATGTGGCTGCATGTACCTGTGTGTATGTGGCTGTATGTACTTGTGTGTATGTGGCTGTATATACCTGTGTGTATGTGGCTGTATGTACCTGTGTGTATGTGGCTGTATGTTCCTGTGTGTATGTGGCTGTATGTACTTGTGTGTATGTGGCTGTATATGCCTGTGTGTATGTGGCTGTATGTACCTGTGTGTATGTGGCTGTATGTACCTGTGTGTATGAGGTAGTGTATACCTGTGTGTATGTGGCTGTATATATCCATGTGTATGTGGCTGTATGTACCTGTGTGTATGTGGCTGTATGTTCCTGTGTGTATGTGGCTGCATGTACCTGTGTGTATGTGGCTGTATGTACTTGTGTGTATGTGGCTGTATATACCTGTGTGTATGTGGCTGTATGTACCTGTGTGTATGTGGCTGTATGTACCTGTGTGTATGTTGCTGTATGTACTTGTGTGTATGTGGCTGTATATGCCTGTGTGTATGTGGCTGTATGTACCTGTGTGTATGTGGCTGTATGTACTTGTGTGTATGTGGCTGTATATACCTGTGTGTATGTGGCTGTATGTACCGGTGTGTATGTGACTGTATGTACCTGTGTGTAAGTGTCTGTATGTACCTGTGTGTATGTGGCTGTATCTACCTGTGTGTATGTGGCTGTATGTACCGGTGTGTATGTGGCTGTATGTACCTGTGTGTATGTGGCTGTATGTACCTGTGTGTATGTGGCTGTATGTACCTGTGTGTATGTGGCTGTGTGTACCTGTGTGTATATGGCTGTATGTACCGGTGTGTATGTGACTGTATGTACTTGTGTGTATGTGGCTGTATGTACTTGTGTATATGTGGCTGTATCTACCTGTGTGTATGTGACTGTATGTACCGGTGTGTATGTGGCTGTATGTACCTGTGTGTATGTGGCTGTGTGTATGTGGCTGTTTACACTGTATACACCCTGTTTATACTACACAAATAACATATAAATAACACATTGTAGAGCTCTTTCTCTCCTTTTAGAGCTGTATGTGCTCTTCTGCTATTATCCAGCACTGTCAGACACGGTGATGTTGGGCTCCATTGTGCACCGCCACATAGTGCCCTCCCCTGCTTTATAATACTGTTTATTAGCTGCTCTATGTAATTACAGTCTGGAAGCTCCACCTCCGGGATTCACTTTCTCTCCTTTGCTTGTAAGCAACCTTGTGTGAATATTTTCTTTTTACATCACAGTTTTGCCCTCTAAGGTTGTGAAGAGACAGATAGCTTGATAGATAGAAGATATGAGAAATAAATACTGTATGATAGATGGATAGATTGATATGAGACATAGGTGGAATGATGGATAGCTAGCTAGCTAGATAGATAGATAGATAGATAGATAGATAGATAGATAGATAGATAGATAGATAGATAGATAATAGAGAGACAATAGGTAATAGATATAGTTAATAGATGGATGGATAGATACATAGCTAGTAGCTATAGATGAAAAATAACAGATAGGTAAGACATAGCTAGATAATAGATGATAGGTAATAGCTAGATAACAGATAGTTAGATGATAGATAATAGATAGATATGTAACAGGTGCTCATCTTTGAGGCCCCGGCACGCTACATGTAGTTTGGGGTCCTGGCTGGTGTGTGATATTTATTTATGGTTTGCTAGGCCCTTTCAGACCATATGATGCTGGTAACTTTGATTGTCCAGGATCGGATATTAAACGATTCAATAAGGGCAATCAACACTCGGAAATAAACAGGCTTAGGCTATGTGCACACGCTGCGGATTGGTCTACGGATTTGTATCTGCGGAACCACAGGTAAAATGACCTGCAGTTTCACCTGCGGATTGACCTGCGGTTTTCCCTGCGGTTTATCACCTCTACAATGGAGGAGATGGTAAACCGCAGCAGAATCCGCAGAAGAGAAGTGACATGTCATTTCTTTCTGCGGATTCAAAACCGCAGCTTTTCCGCAGTTAAGAATCCGCAGCATGTGCACAGTGGATTGTAAATCCCATAGGATAACATGCTACTGTACACTGTCTGCAGAACTGCTGCAGATCCGCAGTGGCCAAAACCGCAGCGTGTGCACATAGCCTTATAGTTACCAGTAACTTGTTGGGGATTATGTAGAATAGACAGTGGGTGCCCAACGTCACCTGCTTGGCATGTACAATATGGGGCATCTTCACATGTGGTCTCTCTACCTCTTCCAAGCTTACTTGTTTCTGCCTCAAGTTCCTTTGTCTTCACCACAGCCCAATGCGGTACTATAGTCCGGTAAGTGAGAGTCCTGTCCTCAACCCGTGGTTCCATGTCCTCCTCTCCCTTAGGGGAACTGGTGTGCCACTGTAGAAAGCACTTAGCTTCTCTGCTTGATGACACCTGGGAACTACCGATACCTGTCTGTCAGGTGAACTCGGGCTGTACTTCTAAGCGTCTTGTCCCAGGATCCATCTCTGGTACATCACTCTGTCCTTTGATCATTTTTCTTCCTTTACTGCGGATGTCGCTATCCACTGCCTTGATCTCCACTCAATTCAGGAACACCAATGTCACGTGGCCCTGCTCACTAATTAGACTTTAGGTATGCTTCTGTGGCACACTGGATCCCATATGTCTTTCTAACAGGAAACATCTCTGTCCTTTCACTTTAGCCACTCCCACTCTGGGTTGGTCCCAATCATTAACCCTAGCTCTCCCTACTGTCGGGCAGAACACAACACTATCACATACAAAGCATGTCCAAGTGCACGTTGCACATTAAAATATGCTGTAATGATACTGTGTCTACAAGGGGAAAGTGGGCAGTATGTCTATCTCCTTATAGGTAGACAGACAGATAGATATGAGATAGATAGAAATAGATAATAGATAACGGAGAAATAGATAATAGATAACAGAGAGTGTGGCAACGTGAACATCCTTTCTAAAGATGATAGCTGGATAGATAGATTAATAGATAGATAGATAGATGATAGATAGAAAACAGATAGATGACAGATAGATAGATAGATAAAAGATGATAGATAGATATGAGAGATAAATAGAGAGATTATAGTTGACAGAGATATATAGATAAATATATATGGTGCATAGAATTTGTTGGATTGATATTGGATCTAGAGATAGATAGATAGATAGATAGATAGATAGATAGATAGATAGATAGATAGATGATAGATAGATAAATGATAGATAGATTTTGGATGCCTGTAGTTCAAGATTCAAGATTCAAAGAAGCTTTATTGGCAGGACTAAATACACATTAGTTTTGCCAAAGCAAGTGTTCAAAAGGGAATAGGGATAGGGACTGTAGGGATGTTGGGTAGGGGCTGTAGGAAAGGTGTATGGGGGCAGATCCAGGATGGGGCTATAGAAGTCCATGGCATAGGGATGGTGGATGGGGGCAGATCCAGGATGGGGCTATAGAAGTCCATGGCATAGGGATGGTGGATGGGGGCAGATCCAGGATGGGGCTATAGAAGTCCATGGCATAGGGAAGGTGGATGGGGGATTAGGGCATATCCAGGGTGGGTGCCATAGAAGTCCATGGCATAGGGATGGTGGATGGGGGCAGATCCAGGATGGGGCTATAGAAGTCCATGGCATAGGGAAGGTGGATGGGGGGATGGGGGCAGATCCAGGATGGGGCTATAGAAGTCCATGGCATATCATAGTTCTCTTTCTTGCAGTCTATGTTTATGGTTTGTCGGTGTGACTTTGCTTAATATTTATAATAAAACAATAAAATAGTATAAGGGTGCAAAGAATATATATATATATATTTAGAGAGAGAGAGATCAGGTGACAGAATTGAAGCTTTCATACCTTTTTGTTCTTGAATTGCCCCCTCTTATGTCTCTACAAAAGAAAATAAGAAATACAATTATATATTGTAAGCTGGCAATATGCAGCTTGCGGCCTGTACCAGGGGCAAAAATCCCCCACCGAGCACATGCAGCCACCATTAGGGTAACAGGGAACATTACGTGTGGCCAAACATGTCGCTGAGGCCTGCTGATCAGATGGTAGTGTCTGATACACATCCACCGACACTGCGCAAGGGGACACTGACATCTGGGAAGGTTATTGCTTGTGTATCAATTATTGCATCTATAATCAATATACCAACATAATCTGTATCACAGGATAATCAGTGTGGGCAATCATCAACTCTACATGTCACTATCAGCAGTGAGAGACAAATAATAGTATATGTCTAGGCCTGGCATCAAAAGTCTCTATCTATCTATCTATCTATCTATCTATCTATCTATCTATATATCTATCTATCTATCTGTCTATCTATCTGTCTATCTATCATCTATCTATTATCTATCTATCTATTTATCTATTATCTATGCATCATCTATCTATTATCTGTCTATCTATGTATTATCTATCTATCTATCTATCTATCTTCTACATTATCTATTATATATTTATCTATTATCTATCTGTCAATTATCTGTTTATCTATCTGTTATCTATCTATTATCTGTCTATCTATCATCTATTATCTATCATCATTTATCTATCATTTATCTATCTATCATCTATCTATTATCTATCATCTATCTATCTATCATCTATCTATCTATCTATCTATCTATCTATTATCTATCATCTATATTCTATCTATCATCTATATTCTATCTATCTTTTATCTATAATGCATTATCTTTATATTATCTATCTATTTATATAATCCACTATCTATCTATCTATCTATCTATCTATCTATCTATCTATCTATCTATCTATCTATCACTCTGACCTATGGAATACTATAATTGTCACAAACTACAATAATCCACAGCTAAACGCATTGATATAAGCCTCATGTATAAAATTAAGAGCAAGCAGTTATTTCATCTTAGGCCCTACACTATTGCAAACCAATTCTGAAAAAATTATTATTTTTCTTTTTTTTAAAAAATACTATGAATCATAATAATAATAAGAATTATGTTTTTTTAAATCTATAAATAATTAAAAATGGAAACATTTACAGTTGGGAGTTTACATTAAATTCATTGTTTGTTTTTTTGACTGTTCTTTCTTATGTCAATTAATTCTCTCTTGTAAATGGAAATTTTTTCCATTTCGGTCACTTCAGTCGTACACAACCTGGTAAGTGGAAATGCAGAATAGGTATACAAGAAGTCACTGCTCGTCTAGGCCTTTTCATACACATAATAGGGGGCCCATCGTTCCGGCACAATTCCACTTTGCCTCCCCCAATCCTGTTAAATTAAGATGCTATGTGCTGGCACGGAATATTATAATGAGAAGAGAGATGCCGTGTCTGCTCGTAATGCCATACGGAGCTCTGGCTGAAGGGTTAAATCTCCGGTCATGGTGAATGTTTTATAATATTTGGCCTACAGCTAAGACATGTCTATGAGAGTTCTTTTTCCTTAAATTGTGCCGCTTAATCATAACATCATAAATATTCTACAGATCAGTTGAATGGCATATTTAGAAATTGCCATACAAAAAATCAATTTTGGAAATCATGAATTTGATTTCTTAAAGAATTAAATATAATTGAAAATTACGGCTCAATAAAAAAAAGAAATTCTAATAAAAAAATATATTACTCACCGTGTAATCTCAGCATTGCCCCTGTGGATGCAGGATTCTTGGAGATGCTAGCAAAATGAGTGTCTTTTCTGACATCCTACCCTCTTGTGGCAGTTGGTTGCATCTCCGAGTGACGTAAAAAAGGTGCTATCCATTCAGGATTTTTCTCCATGGCTTTTGAGGGGTCTCAGAATCCGTCCTTTTCTTTATGCCTATGCGCTTTGCTCTGCCTCCACAGCCTTTTTTTTTTTTGCACCACAAGTCAGGTCTTCATGCCGAATGATTATGCAGCTCCATAGTAGACACAAATACCCCACAATTATCGACTTCAAGAGCCTCTCCACCACCCGAAGCTCCCGGGCAAGAAAAAAAATGAGTGAAAGACAATCATAGCGTGGCTCTTTTCACATAAATACTTCTTTCTCCTCTGGCTCCTCCTTGCATTCTTTTCAGTTTTGACCAAAGAAAATGTTGATTGGGGTATGACTGAACAAGGGGGAGTGGTAAGAAAGGAGAAGAAGGGGCGTGGGATGGCTTATGGACACCTAATAAACTGCGGTCCCCTCCTCTTATACTTTATTTCACAAATTTAGAAATTCTACTCAATCTTCCTAG
Organism: Dendrobates tinctorius; assembly: GCF_039654945.1. Taxonomy (NCBI): domain Eukaryota; kingdom Metazoa; phylum Chordata; class Amphibia; order Anura; family Dendrobatidae; genus Dendrobates; species Dendrobates tinctorius. The sequence continues at coordinate 64,411,547 of NW_027361687.1, forward strand.
GAAGAAAAAAAATGAATTTTTAGACAAAAAAAGATCAAATTCTTAGACTCTAATTTTCAATTTGGGGAATATTTCCCTTTACGAAATAAAAAATTCCAATCGAAGTCACTTTAAATGACCATTATACACTATTTTTTTAACTTTACAGTTTGGTCAATACGTTCTCTACAAATTATCCAAACTTGACCATTGCTGGACAAATATTGTCCTCCTTGATCTTCCAGAGGTGTTTAAATTGCCTTCTTCATAGGTTCTGTATCTACATTTTTTTTTTCTTTTACGTCTGGTTTCCAGGGCTCATTTTGAGACCGTCTTTGGAAGTTGGACTAATGGTCCGTAGAAAATGCACAATGAATTCACTTTTCTGTCTTCTTGCCTGGGAACTCAGTACGTCCTGAACTTGACAGGCAGTCTACTGAATGTTAATGAGATGTCTCAAGTTCATTGTCAAAAGGCCCTCGCAGACACCCTGTTCTCTCCCATAGACCAGCCTTCAATTCCAACGCTTGTTTTGTTCCACTGACTAAACCCTTGTGTGTGCTTTTTTTAATGCATTTGAAGTACCCAGACTTCCATACCAGCATAATTAGCCAAGAAAATTTGCATGTCCGGTCCTTTCAGCTAAATAAACAATTCCCATACTTACGGCTTCAAAATAACAGCTTCTGCCAAATGGGTCCACCATATCTCCTCTGCTCTGATTGTGGACAGATTAAAACAAAAAAAAAAGAAAACAAAATCAGAAAGATATGGATTATTATCAACTGCTGTTTATCGACTTTCCAAAATTTTTCATTTTTTATTTTTGAAACCTTAGGATATTCTGTTTATATCATCCACCTCTACAAAATTGTCACCCCATGACTGCATGATTCCTTTTAAGGGGGATTTTCAGCACTGATTCAAATATAGGTGAGTCTGGTGTTTTGTTTATGATATTGAAAACATTTTGATTTTATAACTTAAAAAAACAAAACCTTAGCTTGGTGTTTTTGTCATATCGTCGGCAAATGAAGTAAATCAAAATATTTATAGTTTTTCTTTTCTACATTCCTATTATCGACTTTAAATCTAAAGCCTGCAAATTATAAATTGTCAAATGTAAATTATTGAAATTTGCTAAAAAATTTAATTTCTTCTCATTCTCTTTTGCGTCTGTGGATATATTAATATTATTTTCTCACCAAGTTGGATAATTTGAGCCTCTTGTGTCTCTGTCTTTTGTTCAGACAAATCTTTTCATATTGTTAGCACTCCCTGGGAGCTGATTTCAGCACGCCTTCGATAAACCCACGTGACCTTCCCCCACCCCCCTTACACCACCTTGTTAAAAAAAAATGCTCATTAGCCGAAAGGAAGCTAAGAGGCATATAATTATAATTAACTACAGACACCTCTTGATTGCTTTCCCTTTTTTACCTAAAAAAATCTCTTTACTGTACTGTTTACGGAATTTACAATGTTTTCAAAATTGCACTATTTTTTTTCTTAATTTTTTAATTTGAAAAAGTATACATAATTTTTTAAATATTTTTAATTTTATTTTTTAGAAAAGAACTTAATAGCTACTGTGCTTTCACAACGGCACTCAGTACTATTTCTATCTTATTTTCTCCCATAGCTACGTCGTTATCCTATTGTATGCCAGGAATAGAGAATTTTAGAAGCTTACCTATGAATGGCAGATGTGAAAAATTCATTCCAAGTAGAATACGTCTTTGAAAGTCTTTTCACCCAATTTCAAAATATATTTCCCCCTCTTGTTTTCTTTCTCTGGTCTTTGAGGGGAAAGCTCTTGAAGAAAATGGGATCGTTTTGGAGAGTGGAAGGAAGCTCCTTGAGAGGAAAAAGGGGGAACTGACATGGTGTAAGGATACATGAACTACAAAGGAACGCTCCACGTAGCTTATACGTAAAGTATACGTATTATATTTAAAAAAAAAGATATGCAGATGTGGTAAAGGGTGGACTAACCAACAGAAGGGATTTTATTTCAAAGGGTGGGAATCCATTTTTTTCACCTTTTTTATGTATTTATTTTAGTCAAGTCCTTACAGTCATGCATATCTGACTGATCATTATAGCCTCATTAGCATATATGCAAATTTGAAATACTGTGCGCTGTATGGGAGTGTAGGTTACAGCAGCATTATTTTTCAGGACACATCTGCATCTTTAATCAGAATCCTGGATGATATTTTCTTTTTTCTTCAAGGAACATCAAAATTGATGGATATTCTTCGAAGAAAAATCTAGAAAGACACAGTATATATATATATATATGCATGTGTGTATTTTATATATATATACATATATAGTCAAACATTTATGTGTATCTATGCATATCTTCATTTGCATTTTTATGTATGTAAATGTGTATGTGTATACAAATATATATATTCAGACGCGTTTGCGTGTGTATTTATAGATGAATATGTATATGAATGCATACATATACTGTATTGATAGTCAAATGTGAATATATATATGCATATCTTTTTGTATATTCATATGTATGCATATATTTGTGTGTATATGTAGATTCAATAAAACTTGTATATATGCATATATATGTGTACATTTATATGTTTGCATATAAATATAAATGTATACATATACTGTATATATATAGTTAAACGTGTGTATATATATATATTTATATGGTTAAACATGTATGTTTGTGTAAAAAATAAATGTGTTAAAAAATAAATGTTACACTCTAACTTAACCTTCCTAAACGTAAATGCTTTGGTTAATGGCCGTAGTAGCGTACTGCAAATATCAGTTGCATCTAACTGGTATTCTAAATTTTCCAACAGAAAGAAAAACAGTTCATCCTCTGGACATCAGTGACCTTTTTTTTTTTTATTTATTAATTTTATTACTTTTTTTTTTAAATAGAAATAACATTTTTGACTTTTAGCTTTTGTAGGTAAAATAAACAACTAAAGTGATGTGAAAAGCTTGTGCGCCATAATAACACAACAGTTGCGGTTAACAATAACAAGTGACGGTAATAACAGGCTCACATGGCAGAAATGATGGGTTTGCAGTGTGAATTCCTCGCACAACGCACCAACCATTTTATTGTCGACAACATCTAAGCGGAATGGTAAACCAGCGCTGATCACAAAGCCAAAAGGTGATCAGCACAAAGCGCATTTCACCATTGTTCGCAGTCTTTAGTAACAGATTCATTATCCGTATGTCGTATGTGGCATTTGGAGGTTTTTTTTTCATGAGTAGTGGAGCTTTTTTTTTTTCCAATCAGGTATATTGAAATTAACCCAAAGGGAGAACCACATCTTCAATTACTCCTCACTTTTTTCTTTGACCTTTGGTCCTTTAAAGTAATTTTCAAGAAAAATCTGTAATTCTTTGTCTAGATACGTTTGATATTTTCAACTTTTTTGAACTGATTTTTTTTCACATTGTTAAAAGGGTTTGCCACAAATTTAAATCAAATTTTTTTTAAACTCCTAAATATAAAAGAAAAATGCCTATTTATACCTACATATGTATTTTTTGTACTAATTCCATTTGGACCTTTAGAAATTTTTCCATCACTGTTTTCAGTCTAAGAATTTGGAATTTAGCTTTTTAGAATTTAGGCTTAGACGTAAAGCAAAAATGATTTTGCTTTTCTTTTTTTTTTTTTTCTTTAATTTTGAGAAATATATTGTACATTGCGCCTTTCCACATTTATTCCGTGGGTCAGTTTCTATTATGTCACTAGTAATTAGGAATTATTATCCATCAGTGTGTAAGAATGACGTTTTCTAATAAGTAAAATGAATTCTTTTTTTTCACACTGATTTTTATTCTATAACATTAATTATGTTTGCTTCTCGATAAACAGTGGATTTATGGATTATGCACAATTTTGAGCGAGGTGGCATCAAACTTTTTCTAAATGTTTAAAAGAGGAAAAAATATTAGAGCTGATATTGTGTAAATTTGGCTCATCATATATATTACTTACCGTATATTGGCAACTTTTTTCACAAAAAGGAAAAAATATTCTATCTCTGTATCTCATATTTGTCTATTTATCTATTATCTATCTATCCTTCTATCTATCTGTCTGCCCGTCTATCTATCTATCTATCTATCTATCTGTCTGCCCGTCTATCTATCTATCTATCTGTCTATCTATCTGTCTGCCTGTCTATCTATCAATTTCTCTATCTCTCCTATATTTCCAGAAGAATGGATTCAGCACTCCAAGGTCAAAAAATGTGAGTGGTTTATTGACCCATTATGATGGTGATGCTTTGTTCCAAGTGTGGAACTTTCTCAGGCACTTGGAATGAAATGTCGCCATCATAATGGGTCAATAAACCACTCACATTTTTTGACCTTGGAGTGCTGAATCCATTCTTCTGGATATTATCAAGGTTTGGTTCTGCCTGGGGGCTTTGGACCCTTTATCTTTTATTTGTTGTTGCTAGAGCTGCACCTATTGTTCAATCCAATGTATCATATATATTTATTTTTTCAATTAATTACCTATACATATATCTATCCATAGATCTATCATCTATTATTTATCTATCTATTATCTATTACACATCTTTCTATTCCTCTATCTATCTATCTATTATCTATCATCTATCTATCTATCTATCTATCTATCTATCTATCTTTCTATCTACCTATCTATCTATTATCTAACTATCATCTATCTATCATCTATAAATCTATCTATCTATTATATATCTATCTATCATCTATCTATTATCTATCTATATATCTATCTATCTGTCTATTAGCTATCTATGTATCTATCTATTATCTATCTATCATCTATCTATTATCTATCTATCTATCTATCTATCATCTATCTATCTATCTATCTAGCCATCAACTTTAGAAAGGATGTTCACGTTGTCACACTGGAGATGGACTAATAAAGTCGCCTTTGTTGAGTATTTTTGGAATGCTGCCTGCTTTTCTTATAACATATTTATATGACAGCGGAATAGTTGTCTGGGAGGCGTTGGTGCTGTTCATCTATCTATCTATCTATCTATCTATCTATCTATCTATTATCTATCTATCTCTCTCTTTATCTATTTACTATCTCTCTACCTATTAAAAAATATCTATCTATTCTATATCTATTGTCCATCTATCTATTTATCTATCTATCTGTCTATTATCTATCATCTATCTTTTATCTGTCTATCATCTATCTTTCATCTGTCTATTCTCTCTCTACCTCTTGAAAATCTATCTATCTATCTATCTTCTATCTATCATCTATTATCTCTCTACCTATTAGAAATTGATCTATTATCTATCTATCTATCTGTCTGTCTGTCTGTCTGTCTATCTTTTTTATATAATAGTTTCCCTAATTTAACATGTGATAAAGTAATCCAGAGTGATCAGGTTTAAGCTGTGCATTATATCATTTAATGGAAAACAAAAAAAAAATGTTATTTTTGTTCTCAAAAACCCTTTTATAGATATTTTTGTTTTATGGCTTATTGGGAGATCCTTGGACGAAGCATTTCAAGCGAAACGCACGTCAGGTGCGGTGGGTCCCCATTTACCAGTCATAGGTAATTATACCTCCACTTGTTCTTATGCTACATTACAGGCCTTGCTGATTGTGCTGCATGGCTTTATACCCTTGGCACAGGATGTGCATATCTGCTATTGTGTTTTTACATTATAGGGCACTGTGCAGTGTGGATTATGTTACTTTCTATGATTGTCCATATTTGGAGGCTATTTCTCTAATTTAACTATGAGTGGTATGATAATGTGCATATGGGACTAATATCGTAGTCACATTGAAATTATTTATTTATATATATATATATATATATATATATATATATATATATACACAAAGGCGACAATTGAGTATCATCGGTGTCTGTATTTATAGACACCAGCTATATATACAGTATATATATTGCTTTTTGCATGATCTATCAGGATTTTTCTATTACTCTCGAGTGTATCCATCTTTCTTTTTTTCTGTATCTGTGGGTTGTTGTTGTCTGATTTTTATTATCCATGTCTTTTATGAAATCTGCAATAAACTTACATATCTTTAAATTGTTACCCTGGCCGTAATTAAAGAATTTTCTTTTTGGAGTTCTATTTATGGTTTTGCTTTATGGCTAATTGTATATAGGATAAAATTGGTGTTTTTCAGTTTTTAGGGCTAATCGGAAGAAGTCATTTTATGTAGTAAAATAATTTATTATGAATTGCAATACACAATGATGATGATTATTATTATTATTATTGTTATTAACTGTTAATTTTAAGACCAGGTCAACAATTTTAAGTGGTCTCAGTGTTAACAAAACTGAATCTTTAAATTATATTTTTTTTAACAGAAAGTTTAGGTAAATTTGTGGAACATTTAGTGAATAACTTGACTGAATACAAAGTGTTTTCCATTATTCTTTTAGAAGACCTGAATAAAATGATAGGATGTTCTTATAGGTAAAAATTAGGGGTTATATTAGGGGCTGTAATGAAAAATTACCGTATTATTACACTGTCGCGTGAATACAAAATTACAAAATGTTGTAAAATACAAATAATCTACATTTCGGAATAGAAGGTGGGAAAATTTGTTAGAAAATGATCATGAATCATTATAATCATTATATGATGTCATTATGTAGGCATAAACATACAAACTAATGAGTTATGTCTGTTATTTCAGGCAATTTTTGGGTCCTAAAAAGCATTTTTACAGTATTCTAGTTATTTATATTGAATTTTTAGGATTTTGATGTTTGTTGTTGAAAACAAAGTTTTCCCAGTGGAAACATGGAGATTATTATGTAACACAATTTATAAGCGCTGTATGACATTTATGTCAAATATTTCCTGTAATTTTATGAAACTGTATAAAAGTGAAATAAAATTTAATTTTGAACTTAGACTTTGTTTTATTTTTTGAGGTAGTTCAAAATGTAAAAAACACACACATAAAAAAATGGATAAATGGTGACAGTGTTAACAAGATTTAATCGTCACATTTAAGGAAAAAAAAACACTGACTAATTGATTAATGAAATGTATAAAGTATAAACTGTATAAAATTAGTTCTTACTGTTTTGTCTTTAATAATCTTGATTCATATAACACTAGTCAAATCCAATAAAAACATAAAAAATCATAATGTCGGGTTCTCGAGTAAAAGTTGTACAGATATTAATTAGATATCTGGTGGATTTCAGTGAGTAATGTTTAGGTCCAGAGGGAATGGAACCTTATTGAAAGGGGACATTTTTTTTGGTGAGGGTTAATAGCTGCACCATTACTGTGTGACTGAAATTTAGAAAGGGAAAGTAGGTGGAGGGGGGAAGAGGATGGATCTGATATCTCCAGGGTCGGTGTGAGAGTATGAGGTTTGATGTCTGCAATAATGACCACTATGGATCCAGAAAAAAAAAGATTTTAGGCTTAGTTTTTTTTTTTTTTTTATAATTTTGACTCACAAAAGTCGTATATATGTCCTTTGGGCCACATTCACCTTCCACTACAAAACACTACAGTAGAATTTAGATCCCTCTGTATTTTACCTGTTACACCTTTTCATAGGAGTCAATAAAATGACCAAAATGGCCCCAACGATACATTTTTGGAAACTGTTGTTTTTTTTAATCTATAGTTGGAAAGGTTTTTTTAGGAAAGTTTTTTTTTCTTTGTTCCTAAGTGGTTTCCGTCGTAAAATGGACCAAAAATTATAATTGTCAGAAGATGAAAAAAAGACTAAAAAGTATTAAAAAACTAAGCAACCAAAGGTGATGTAGATAGTTGTCTTGGGACGGGTATTTTGTGCAAGAAGACCTGCACCAATGCTGACTGCCATGGTTGACCTAGAACTAGTCCTCTAAATATTCTGATTAACAACAGGATCGATCTCAGTTGTTTTTTTTTTTTAATAAATACCCTCTAATTTTGGTGTAGCCAAAACCAGGACTTGTATATCGAAGAACACTTGAAAGCAATGACTTTGATAAAACATAGATATTGTTTTTTTTAATTCCCGACAAAATCAAACCCATTTTTATTTTTAAAGAATAAATGCCCTCTAATTTTACTGTAGACAGGACCGGTACTTATACACCCGCACAGAAGAACACTTGAAAGCAATGACTTTGATAAAACATAGAAACCTTTTTATTTTATGTCACTTTTTATGATTTTATATTGATCTTTATATTATAGTAATTGACAGTTATAGGTAAGCAATTAAATTACCAAAAATGGTAAAATAATGCATCGTAATCATTAAAGACCCAATTTTGTCTTAGTGTTATTTGTTCCCCAAAAATTGCTAAAGAGAAAGAAAACAGAAATACACCAGTTTATTGCCTGCAAAGCAATCATGACAACCGCTTGAGTTTTCCTAATAAACTGCAATTACTTACTACCTTCCATTGTTCAGGGCCATGTATGTAGGTTTTAATGGCTTGTTAATCTCTGTCTTTAAGTCCCTGAGTATAGTCTCTCAGGGACTATAGGAGAGGCGGTTCTATATTATTTTATCACGTTAGTTAAGGAAGACATCTTCTGAGGCCACAGGACAATGCCCGTATGACTATTCAGCCCGAATGACCTTCTTCTCAGGCCGGTGACCTTTGTGATTGTACCCACGAAATAGCACCTTTTTAGAAACCTTCACACACTGGAATTAAAAAAAAATGGACTTAATAAAGAGAGCAGGGGACAGAGGACTTACACAAGGCAACATGAATGGCCTTTCTATCCACTGACTGGGAAAAGTTTGTTTAAATTCTTTTTATGTCTTTCTTGTCGGCCCCAGCAGGAAATCTGCTACCAGTCATTCTTCTCGTCTGTTCCTCCTACCTCGTACAATGATGTCCAGGAGTGGATACAGCACCAGGAAAGGTGGTGTTTATTTTTGCTTTATACCAACAATACCAGCAGATGGACTTTGATAGGATTACCTTATTAATCCCCAAGTCGTGGTGCAGAGAAAATGATCTATTATTTGCATAAAAGGTTGAAAAAAAGTTAATTTACTGGTGTGTTTTTGTGTGGTTCTTTTCCCTTGTGGAATAAATCAGCCTGTGAAAAAGTTGGAAAATTTTAATTTTGAAATTGATCAGTGTTGTGCATCATTGGTTCAAATTTCAAATTTTGACCAAAAGTTTGAAATTCTGCTAATTTCTTCAAAACTACATTGTCCTTTTCAAGAAAAGTAAATTTCTAATTTTGTTGAAGAATAATATTGGCTTTCGTCACCATATACAGTATTTACAAATTTTCGCAACTTTATTCATTGAGAACAAAATTTGTTTCTTTCTAAATTTTCTGCTTAATTTTCTCAGAACAATGTGTTGGACGTATTTATATCTTTACTCTACAATACTAAGTTTGTCACTGCGCTCAAATTATTGTCAAGCCTGGGGGAAAGTACTAGTGGGTATGTTGAGGAACAAGAGAGCACAGTTCTGGAGGACTACTCGCATCCAAACAAATCAATGAATGCTAGAGATGAGCTGATCTGATTTTCCAATAAGCAGAAAGCGTAGTGAAAACCGGTATAGATATCATGTGGGAAAATCTTGCAGACATATCAAACCCAATTGTAGTCAACGTACCACTATAATCAGCTACCGAGGACTATAATTGACCGGTTTCAAAATTCATATAGAACAGGAAGGAGGACGAATCCTGACGAAGGTGTTCCGAAACACGTGTTGGGGCGGACACAGGGACCCTCTGTTTGCCCATAACGGCGTCTTCCAGGTAATATGCAAGTATGTATGCAAGTATGTATGCAGATATATGCAAGTATATTCTGATCTTCACTGGATTCGCTGCCTATCAGCTTTTTTGCTAGCAGTTGTTCTATAGGTACTCTATTATGATACATTTGCTGATTAGGCCTTTGCTATATATGTTTCATGTTGCCAATAGTGCTAAAAAATATTGTCATATTTAGAAGGCAATTCTATATATGACAATATTTTTTAGCACTATTGGCAACATGGTTTACTGTGTCCCTATCCGCTGGCAATGATTATTCAGCTATGAAGCATGTTGTATATGTTCCTTGCCCTACTATTTAAATAAAGCAATTTTATTATGACCACTGGTTGTTGTTTGGATTTGTCCTCCCTCCTGTGATCTGATTTTCCGCAGTCCAAATTCTTTTGTGGATTCAGCAAAATGGTGTCCGGCAGGCATTTTGCTGAATAATAGAAAGTGGGATTAAAAAAAAATCATCTTGGCCGCTCACCTGTCCCTCATCTCAGCTCGTCATGTAGTGCTCCACGCTTTATCCTAGGTTGTTCCATCATCTTTACTGAGTAGGCCTCCATGAGTTGCATGTGCCGTGATGTCATGATGTTGTAATGTCTAAGGCCTTCTTGGTGCCTTAAACCTCAAGCCTTTTGAGTCGAAGAGGACATGTGGAGGACCAGACATGAGGCTGCGGTGGTGAGACAAGCGAGAGGCAATGTATTTTTTTCACCCTATGTTTGTCATGCTCTGGGATATGGAGAGTCCCCAGATTAAGGAACAAATTCAAATAATTTAAAAACAAATTTAATTTTCTGACAAAATTTGAGCAAACTATTCAACTGATCTGTCTGATTTGAGGCCGGGGTCTTCTTTCATGAAGAAGGTTTTTCAAATATATCCTAGTCATAAATCTACCCATCCACAGGCCTATTTATTATTATTATACATTTTTATAGCGCCATTTATTCCATGGCGCTTTACATGTGGAAGGGGCAAATATAGACAAGTACAATAAACATGAGCAAATCTAGGCACACACATGTAAGGAAGGAGAGAGGACCCTGTCCACAAGGACTCACAGTCAACAGGGGATGGGTGAAGATACACTAGTAGAGGGTAGAGCTGGTCGTGCGGCAGTTCAGTAGACTGAGGATCACTGCAGGAAGTAGGCTTGATGGAAGAGGTGGGTCTTCAGGTTCTTTTTGAAGGTTTCCGTGGTAGGCGAGAGGCTGATGTGTTGGGGTAGAGAGTTCCAGAGTATGGGGGAAGCACGGGAGAAGTCTTATATGCGGTTGTGGGAAGAAGAGATAAGAGGAGAGTAGAGAAGGAGATCTTGAAAGGATAGAAAGTTGCATGTAGGTAAGTACCAAGAGATCATGTCGCAGATGTATGGAAGAAACAGGTTGTGGATGGCTTTGTATGTCATAGATAGGGTTTTGAACTGGAGACTCTGGACTATAGGAAGCCAGTGAAGGGCAAGGCAGAGAGGACAGACTGGGGAATAACAGGGAGACAGGTGGATTAGTCGGGCAGCAGAGTCTAGGATGGATTAGAGTGGTGCCAGAGTGCTAGAGGGGAGGCCAGAGAGTAGGAGGTTGCAGTAGTCGAGGCGGAAGATAAGAGCGTGCACTAGTGTTTTTGTGGTTTCATGGTCAAGGAATGCACGGATTCTGGAAATATTTTCGAGTATGAGTCAGCAGGAGGAGACTAGGGCTTGGATATTTGGCTCGAAAGAGAGGGCAGAGTCGAGGATCACCCCCGAGGCACTGAGCATGCGGGCCTGAGGAAAATGAGCAGCCATTGACGTTGATGGATTGGTCTGGTGGAGGGGTAGAGTGAGATGGGGGAAATATGATGAATTCTGTTTTGTCCATGTTCAGTTTTAATAAGCAAGCGGAAAAGAAAGATGAAATAGTGGACAGACATTGTGGTATTTTAGTCAGTAAGGAGGTGAGGTCCTATTTAACAATTTTCAGTCCTGTTCACATAGTGGAGTACTTTCAAAATGGTATCACATGTTTGGCGGTCCTAAGGACACATTGTGGGAAAGGTCCTAATTAAAACCGCAATTAGCGTGGTAGCATTAGTGTATAAAAATCTTGAATCTTGTGGTCACACCTAGTCCAAGGTGCTAGGAGCACAAGAGAATGTCCCTTCTGTCGAAAACTTCTTATAAACAGGCAGTACGGAGATGCAATGGCATATTGTCAAAAAAGACAATGTAAGTGTACCAACAATTATCTCCCTGACTAAATAAATTCCTTGCTTAAAATGGAATAGATTTTTTTGGGAGGAGGACAATAAATTACATTTACCACCAGGTATCAAAAAGAGCATGTTCACACTATGTCTTTTTCCGGCTGTCAAAAACATCAGTTTTTTTCAGAAGGAAACTCTACTTTTCTCATTTTTACATTTTTTTTCCTGGCATTTTCTGTATTTTTTTGATATTGTATGTTAAAATATTGAGCTTCTTCCTAATGTAAAATGCCTGAAGGTTGGACGTGTTATTTTAAATATTTTTTTTAGGATTTTTTGGGAACAATCTCTGAGTGTAAAAAGTTGGAAAAAGGATGCAGTGTAAGCATGCCCTAAGAGATTTTTGTGTAGCATTTGTAACTGGTCTGCGCCTAAAAAAACCCATCTAAAAAAGCGCTGTATGTGCACACAACATCTTTAAGACATTGGCGGACATGGTTTACATAGGTGAAGCTGATTCTGGAAAAAGTCAGTTCTCTTTTTCACGTAGCAGTTTTGCTGGCAGTTTGCCATGTTTTTTGCTGCAGCTCTGCTGCCAGTGTCTTTTTCCTAAGATTTCATCTATAAAGCACGGGCAACATATTTCTTCTTAAAATGTTTTACGGTTTCATAACCCTCAAGTGGTAAAAAAAGTAACAAAAGACAGAACATATGCACAGCAATGTTGATTTTACATTGCTGTGCACTATGTTCACTTTCAGTTGAGGTTTCGCAGCACATTTTCAGGTGGGTTGCATAAGGAATCTGCCTGAATACAATAATGTGTGCATATGCACCAAAGTTATGTGCACAAATTTTTTTGAGATTTTTTTAGCGGAAACACTAAAAATCCCTCTCAAAAATTCAAAATACCTCAAAAACCTGGAGTTTCTGCTCCAAAAACTCAGCAAAAAGACACAGGCTCAAATTTCTTAAAGCTATTACACGAGAAAACAAGCCTTAGGCTGTGTGCCCACGTTGCGTTTTTTAAGCGTTTCCGCAGCGCTTTTAGACAAACATTTCTGCTTTGGAAACGCTTAAGAAAAGCATCTAATGTAATAGAATGGAAAACGCACATGTTGTGCTAATGGTGCGTTTTTTTCAGCTGCAGAAACGCTTAGCGGAAAAAAACACAGCATGTTCATTAATTCTGCGGAATCGCATGCGATTCCACATACATACACTGTAATTGCAAAAACGCATAGGAAAACGCATGTCAAAACGCTTGAAAATCGCGTCAAAAACGTGTGTCAAAAAGCGCATGCGTTTTCCCTGGCAAGGGCATGCGTTTCTGCTCAGGAAAAAAACGCTTGAAAAACGCTACGTGGGCACATAGCCTTAAAAAAGCTACATTTTTGCAACTTTTGGCATTTTTATGCCCTTGTCGCTTTTCTCTGGTATAGTACGTGATGGAAGTGTGATGGAATGTGGCAACCCCTACTTGGCAAATTTATGACAAGTGGTAGCGTTCCTTAATACCTGACTGGAGTTAGGTATGCAGCGAGACGTGAATAGAGGTGCATACCGTACATCTCAAACCCATCCCCAAATCAAGACTAGTATGAAAAATGCCGGTCTTGACAAATCAGGTCTTCACTTCAGCGTGCACACACCTAACAACCTCTATTGTAAAACCTCTTGCTCATAGACTTGGTCTTTTCAGAGTTTTTTTTTTCCTCTTCTGACTTTTAAAAACACCTGATGGGGAAGGGGAAAGTGTGTGTCACTTTTTTTGAAGCATCTCCTGATGAAAAACGCTCCAAAGTAGACACTATCTACTCATTAGGCCTCAAAAGTGATGCAGAAAAAAACTCTCCCAAAATGCTTCAAAAACTTTTCAAATCTTCTTAAGGAAATAAAAATTTTTTGAGGAGTTTTGAGTTTTTTTTAAGGGGATTGGAGAGGTTCCTCTCAGTTTCTACTGTTTCCACTCCAAAAAGACTCCATGTGCACATCACCCTCCAGGAAAAGAAAAACTCCCCCAAGGCAGGATAGTTTCCTGAAGCAGTTTCTGCTTGAAAAACTCATGGTTTTTTGACTCCTCAAAATTTTCTCAAGTGGTTTGAAACATTTTTGTATAGTTTTTATTATAATGTTTTTTTTTCTGCCTTTTCATTGAAAAATGACTAGTTTAGAGCAGATTCCATCAAAAGACTCTTTCTTTTCCACCAGCCGTTATATAAAAACTTGGAGTCCTGGAAACATTGAACATAGGAATGCCAAAGAGGATTTACAGTACATTAACAAAAATGAATATGAAAAGTCTTTCTTGTGGGGGTGGGTATTAAAAAAAAACCTCAGTGTTGCTATTATATTATAATAAAAAAAAATCAAAAGTAACAAAAAATAAATAGATGGCTACTCCAAAAAAAAAAAGAGGTAAAAAAAGTTTTTGTTTTTTTTTTACTGTTTTCCTATTATAACCAGAACTGTAAAATGGCAAAAAGCACAAAACATGAAATAAAATGTGTTGGCGTGAATATGTACATGAATGAAACCTTTTTTTTAAAAAAAATATATATTTCTTATAAACTTAATTTTTTTTTAGTTTTTGCAAATTCCTAATAAAAAAATGGTCCTCAGAAACCACAAAATATGTTTACAAAAAACTTACAAAATGATGAAATATTATTAAAAATTGAAACTTGAATAAAAGGGAAAAATCTAAAAATTCTTTGGGTCACTCTGTCTCTAGAAAATGATGATTTTTGGTCTCCCTCCTAAATTGTTAAACCCTCCATCCCCCACCCCTTCCACGGTATAATGCCTATTTGATGCTCCTCTGTGAATCCCAGCTGACATGTGGGAAAATATATAGAATTAATTCCCACAGTATTTCGCGGGTACGAAATGCTGCGACATTAAGGGTGGGTTTTAATTTGTAGATGACGATTTTATAACCCTTTCATGACCTCGACGCCGTGTTGACACTTATCGGTGTTAAACAAAGACCTTTAATAGGCTCGTATTAATCCCAGCTGTCACTCCCTATCTGGTTATCTGGATAGAGTGCAAGCTCCTGGGGGCAATGATATCCTAACCAGTTTAATGCCCTTATCTCTTCCTGCCAGCTGGCTGGGCTTAGAAGAACTGGGTCGAGCAGAACGATCAGGTTTGGGGATGATGTTTGCTGTTTTTGGCACTCTCTTCTCCCTGTTCGTGATAAACATTAGAACACATCGAACGCCGAGAAGGAAGCGACCAAAAATGGTGCTGAAGGTATCTTACATTCTCCGCCGAGGTGTGAAAATGTAATCAGATTTTATATTCAAGCCCATTAAAAAAAGGCAAATAAAAAAAAATTCAAAAATTAATAAACCACTACTGATTTTCATATTTTTTCCCTCTTTATGACCAACATTTACATAAAAAATTTCAAATTTTTGGCAACATTATTTCAGCCAATTATAAAGGGCTTAATGTCAGGATGGGTTAATTTTTTTGTGTGGAATTTTTCATTTATAACTGTCCGCCACCGAGTTTTGATCTATCCCTCGAAATGGGTGTAGGAACCTCATTGTCCTCCTTTTATTAAATAGTAATCGCTTAGCCCTGATTTCTGTCCAATATCATAAAAATCTGTTTACTGCAACTTAAAAAAATGGCTTCCTTCACCATGTGCATATCTGTTTTTAGGAACGTTGGCACAAGCTTTAATATTAACTATAGTAAAAAAATAAATACAAAAAATCAACAATTAGGGAGCTATATGGGATTATTTTCAATTTTCCTCTATAAGCCCATGATTTTGATGATAATCAATGAGAATTTTGCAGTTTCTGTCATTATATTGTAGCTTCATTCACCTATAGGCAAAAGGTAAAATAATTTTTTTTGTGTTGGAAACCTATTATGGGGAACGACAGAAGTGATAAGATTCCGAAATAGATCCGGAAAAATTCCTATGAAGTTAGAATGCGAAAGATAAAAAATAGGAAAAGCAAAGATACTATATAAGAGCACCACCTAGTGGCAGTAGGATGTTTTGCTGCACAAAGTACCTTATCTATCTATCTATCTATCTATCTATTTATTATCTATCTAATTCAAAGAAACTGTATTGGTTTTACCAAAGAAAGTGAACAATAGGGATAGGGACTTTAGGAATGATGGATGGGGCACAGGGTGGGGACTATGGAAGTTCATAGCATATCATAGTTGTCTTTCTCGCAGCCTGTGGCATTATGCGAACACACTGTGCTGCTCTGTCCCCCACGCTAACATACTGCACTACTCTCTTCACCGCACTTTCTTGTTCCCCCAACAGGTTGCATGTTTTCTCTTCCTCCTTCATGGGGCTGAAATCCTGGAAGAGACTGGAGAGTCTCCTGGAGTGTCCCTCACTGCTGAGTATTTGGTACAGTGTAGCAGGGAGTGAATCTCACCCTCCAGGCCACTGTATGGGCACAGTCTGTCTTCCCTGTGCTTCCAACTTTGTCTGTACTGGCCGAGTTTGATGTTCAGATTGTGGGCACTGAGTCTATACTGGCTCAAGATCTTGCAAGCTCTGGGGTCCAGGAGAGTCTCCAGATATGGAGCCAGTCTGCAGTCTCTCTGTAGACTCCAGTACATGGTCAGTTTCTGTGACATGATGATATAATTCCTCCAGTCATGGACATACCTCTACTGGTCATTGTCTGCCATCTTCATAATGCTGGCTTTTGTCAGGCTGGTGTGATTGGTGTTTTGGTCCGGTTGGGTTTGGGAGTTATTTCTGGAGTCCTGGTTCATGTGGACCACCTATATGTAGCAGGGCTTTATGATGTTGGGAGCTCGGAGCACTGCTACTGGGTGGCCCTCCCAGGGCTATGGGGTACTCGGTACCGGGCCGGTGTCAGTGGGATATGTCACGGCAGCTGTGACCTGGTCCATGGCCCTGGGCGCCCAAGTCAATGGTGGTTTGTGATATAGTTTATGTGATAGTTCGTGACGCCACCTGTGGTGCTTGGCAAGCAAGATTATTATTATTATTATTATTATTTATTGTTATAGCGCCATTTATTCCATGGCGCTTTACATGTGAGGGGGGTATACATAAAAACAAGTACAATAATCTTAAACAATACAAGTCATAACTGGTACAGGAGGAGAGAGGACCCTGCCCGCGAGGGCTCACAATCTTCAAGGGATGGGTGATAATACAGTAGGCGAGGGTAGAGCTGGTCGTGCAGCGGTTTGGTCGATCGGTGGTTACTGCAGGTTATAGGCTTGTCGGAAGAGGTGGGTCTTCAGGCTCTTTTTGAAGGTTTCGATGGTAGGTGAGAGTCTGATGTTATCTCGTATTACGATGCAAGGACCCACGAAAGGTGCTCTGCTACCCTCTAAGCATGGAGCCGCAATGTGGTCCTGCTGAACTATCCTGTGTGTGGGGTGCAGGTGTTGGAGTGTTGGTGGGGCACTACACCTTAGGAGAAGGTGCAGTACCTCTGTGGCGACTGAGCCTCAGAGGCGCCACATACCCCCCGTTAAACACAGCACGTCCGTGGGCTGCAAGGTAACAAAGTAGATAGCAAAAAAACATACAAAAATTTTGTAATGCATAACAAACTTTTATTATACTAATCTTCCTAGTATAGGAGGTACTCATCTTGAACGTTACAAACAATTCTATCTAAAATTTTTAATTCTAAGTGCCATTCTCAATTCAAAGTGCTATTCTCGGTAACACATTGTTCTCTCATTTTTCTCTCTTTCTCTAGACGGAAGACGCTGACCACAAATACCTGGTCCGTCACCTGTCACTTTCAATTCTTTATTCATATCACTCATCTCTATATCAGACATTCCTAATTCTTCTATAAAAGCCATTTCTCAGTTACTAATACTCTTATAAAACACATTATCAAATACTGTATAACATTTCAAGGATTCTTGTAAGTGCTGGACACCGCTCCCAGCCGGGATTTCTTGCAGTGTCCTTTGAGGTACACATCATCTTCGAAAAGTGTCCTTATGTAAAACACTATCTTCGCAAAGTGTCTTTTATATGTAAAACACCATCTTCGCAAAGTGTATTTTATGTAAAACCAAGAGAGAGCACCTAAAGAGGCGCAAACTATTTACAAGAGAGTTTGTGATACACTCCAAGTTCATGATCACTGTAGTTCAAAATTGAAGAACACTGCCACTGCAAAAATTAGGCACCAAAAGTGCTACCAGAAAAACATGATAACAACAAAAATAGAAACAGGCACAACAGCGCAAACAAACCCTCCTGGATAACGAGATTTACTATAAATTTCTCTTAATTGTGGTCCCCTCCTGGGGTTCTGGAAGCTGAACTGGGACTGTCCTCATCCTGATTCTGGTTTCTCACTAAAGGACCTTGAAGCTGTGGCAAATGGAACCCATGCTGTATCTCAATGCCCATCAACTGCTCCTCCTCGATAGGTGGTTCTGCTATCCTGGTACGAGGTTTAGCTCCTAGGGCTTCTGCAGCTTGTCGGCGCTGGCAGGCCACTACCTGGGGACTTGGCAGAGAAGGAATCCCGAGATCACCGTCCCAAAATGATCCAGACCCCCCTCTTCCCTGAAGATATCGGATCGGGCGTGCCGGCTCTAACCGTACCCCTAGCAGCAGGGTCCTCCTCCCCCTCCCCATCAACCCATTAGGAAGGCAGGGGTATATACCCGAGAGTTCCCTTCGGTGCGGTCTCTCCTCCGGTGCAGGCGTGGTGGCAGCGAGCGCTGCTCGGTGAGACACCAGGATTTGCGGTGGAGCCCATGGCAGCTCCGATTCCGCGGGGGTCACTGGCTGGACCTGCGCAGCCATGCCAGATCTGGGCAGGAGCTTCTCTTCCTCCATTTCAGCTCCCTGGGCTGTATACAACTCCTCCGGTATCAGCGGCAAAGAAGGGACAGAATACGCTGCCGATGGCATGGCAGCGGCTCCAAGCTCCACAAGGTCTGCCAGGAAAAGATCCGGTGCAGCAGCGGCGGGTACTGGTGTCGCGGGTACCGCAGGTGTAGGCCCCTCCTGGGTGCACTGCAGGTTCAATGTCCATAGCGCTTCTCGCCTCAGTCGCAGGTGGCACGTCAGCTGGATAATCTCGTCCTCCAGCTGTTGGTGATTCATCCCTGAGATCGGGTTGGAGCCTTCAGACATGGCGCCAGGGAGATACGTTTCCCCATGCTCTGCAGGCCTCTTTCCCTCACTCTCCAAAATGGCGTTCTGGTGTTCTTCTTCCTGCCTCGACCCCTTTCGCGCCACTGGCTTCTACTGCCACTCCTTCCGGGGGCGGTGTCTTCTTCCAGCGCCTCCATACCAAGCCAGAATACGAACCCCTCGGGGGCTGGGCCATGTCACTGTCACATAGTAATTCAGGCAGGGAAGGCCCCATACTCTTTGTGGTCTTTTCCTAGGACCTCCCGTCTCTTCACGCCCTTCTTCTCCGCGCCAGCAGCCATTTCTAATGTTAATTTTACAGTCTATCAAATCAGGTCTTCTGCACATTTTCAAAAGTGTAAAGTCTCACAAATTTCAGGCACACAGAACCTGATGGTATCGGGTCTTGTCATCCTGTTTGTGACGCCAAAATTGGGTCGCCCTCCCAGGGCAGTGGGGTACTCGGCACCAGGCCGGTGTCAGTGGGATATGTCACGGCAGCTGTGACCTGGTCCGTGGTCCTGGGCGCCCAAATCAATGGTGGTTTGTGATATAGTTTATGTGATAGTTCGTGACGCCACCTGTGGTGTTTGGCAAGCAAGATGTTAAGCCAACGCTGCGTGCAGATCCTCTGGGGCTGATGGTGTGTTGCAGCATAGATGGTGTAGCTCCCCACAGGTGAAGCTGTAACCCCAGGGCAGTGTATAGGCGCAGGCGGTGTGAGGAATGTTGGTACCCAGATGTAGTGGTGCTGATGGTGTTGGCGCACAAATGAATGGAAGACACCAGGGCTTGCAGTTCCAAAGCTTTACTCACAGTTCGTGGTACACACTGGTGCCTGCCACCGTACCGTGTCCTCCGGGGCAGAGACTCATTCAACCTCCCGAGCAAGTCAGGATTCTCCTTTCCAACACTCCGCCAACATGTACCTCTCCTGAACGACTCCTCTATTGCGCCTTAAGGTGTGAAGAGCTCCAGTGCCGTGGTACTCTGAAGTTCCTCCTGTCAGATGTTCCTAACAACTCTACTCATATGGCAGACAGCTGTAGCCTCTCTCGGGGACTCCCTTCTCCGGAGTCCTGGCTCTCTATTCAGTTGCTGTTGTGCCCCAAGTCTTAGATGGGAGTAGTGCGTTTACAGCCAACTACTCCATTAGTGTCTGCTGCAGAACCATAAGTGTCGATACAACCTCGGGGACCCGGCCCTGGCCTTGCGCTGAGAACCTATAGGCAGGGTTCCTCTTCCAACCCACAACTCCTCTCTGTTCTCCTACTCCTTCATTCCGCACTGCTCCTTCTCTCTCTTATGGAAGCTTAGGCTGCAGTTCTACGTCTTTCTCCTTCTGTTCCTTTCCCGTGCCAGCTGGCTCAGGTCACTGAGGCAGCTGCAGCAATCCTTCCTCCATCCCTTCTTCCAGGGATCCCCACTCCTCCCGAGTGGCTTCCTTCCTCTCTGACCCTCTATCAGACTGCACCTCCAGACTGATTCTGTAGTTCTAAACCTTCCCAACCTTTTATATATCTCAACTCCACCCACCTCCCAGCACATCTCGTGTTATGAAGCAAGGACCCACGAAAGGTGCTCTGCTACCCTCTAAGTATGGAGCCACAATGTGGTCCTGCTGAACTTTCCTGTGTGTGGGGTGCAGGTTTTGGAGTGTGGAAAGTTGTTCTGTTGTGAGTTCATTTTCGGGTTTGCCTCTGGCTTCTTGTGAGGGTTATGGAGCTGGCTGTGCTGACAGAGGAGTAGTGAGTTCTCTATCTGGACTCCCTCTGTTGGTGAAGGGAGGTAATGAAGCTGATCTAAATGGCAGAGACTGGCCACCTGAGGAAGAGGACTGCGATTGGACATCAGGAGTTTCTTATTGGATTTAAGGCAGCCGATTCCCTCGTTTCTTGCTGGTGATTTTTCCTGACTGTGGCTTCTGGTTTCCAGTTTGGTTCCTGCCTTCCTAAAGCTAAGTTTTCTCTGCTATTGTTCATATGAGTTTTTGTCTGGTTTACTTAGTTTTCGTTTTCAGCCAGCCCTGGCTGGGACAGGGCTGAATCCCCATTTTGTCTCTGATCAGTTGTTCTCTTTTGCTCTGTCTTCAGAATATACCTGAGTGCTGATATAGTGTTTTGAAGTCTAGCGACTTCAGGGCCTTTTTCTATCAGACGTGTTGGACATTTTTTTTGGCAGGGTTTTTTGCGTGATTGCAGACAGCAGCTTTTCTTTCCTGTCCTTTCTAGTTAGTGAGGGCCCCATCGTTTGCTCAGCCTATTTTTCTATCTGTGTTTTCATCTTGTTTCACCGACAATACATGTTGGGGCTGTCTATTGCTTTGGGGTCTGCTCTGGGGCAGTTTAGATTTTCCCTTTCTTTCTTTCTTCTTTCTACGAGGCGTCTAGGACCACCGTAGGCACGCTCCACGGCTACTGCTAGTTGTTGTGGATAGGATCAGGGGTCTGCAATCCGCTAGTTACCAACCTCTCCGGTTTTCTGGGCTTAGCTTGCTTTTTGTTTTTTCCTCCTCAGTATCTCATTCATAACAGAGTTCCCAACTTACCTAGGTGGTGGGGCACTACACCTTAGGAGAAGGTGCAGTACCTCTGTGGCGACTGAGCCTCAGGGGCGCCACACTACTATGTTCTTTGAGCTCGAAGTGACAGCACCCACTTCAGAACTGCCAGGTCTAGAGGAAATCTGCCCAGCTCAGTCTGACAGGCACTGTTGGAGTTACTCCGATGGACCTGGAAAAGGTGGAATACAGTGTGTCCGTAAAGTCATGGTGCACTTTTGACCAGTCACAGGAAAGTATACATGTATACCAAGATCCCGAGTTCTGACAGCCTTAGACTTTTACTTTTGGGATTATGTGAAGCAACAGGAGATTAGGGAGATAAATGGCTCAGGAATTGCTGTAGGAAGGAGGGGATTGGGTTCATGGAGAACTGGGCCGACTTCTCACTTGGCTACAGGTTCTACTCTAGGGATGGGCTGCACCTCAATGGGGAGGGTGCAGCTGTGCTGGGGAGAAAATGGCTACAAGGTTGGAGGAGTGTTTAAACTAGGTACTGGGGTGAGAGTATTCATTTTATAGGAGGGGAAGACAGTGCAGATATAGACCTGGGCACAAATAATGAAATTGGGGGTGGGGGTGGCATGGTGGGTGGGGTTAGAACAATTAATAATTTCAGAAAGAATAGAGGTACAGAGAGATACATAAAGTGCATGTATACTAAAGCCAGAAGCCTCTAGAAACAAAATGGAGGAATTAGAATTAATCTTGTTGGAACATAATTATGATGTGGTGGGGATATCTGAGACATGGCTGGACAAGAGACATGACTGGGCAGCTAATTTACAGGGCTATCGTCTGTTCAGAAATGTCACGATCCCACTGCTGTCACCAATTTGTCAAGATCCCTCCGCTGACACCGGTATGTCATGGACGGAGGGACGCGACGCACTGCAGACACACGGCTATCACATGCATAGTAGGGCTTATCTTAATTATCCCTCCGCTGCCACAATGTGATAAAAAAACAGTAAGCTAGTCTTGCCCTAACAATTTATCGCAGGGGGGTTATTTTGGATGTCCCACCACTGCTAACAATATTTCACGAACTGCGGGGCTTTATGTATATCCCACTTTTCAGTTCCACTTTGGAATTCGCAGCTCTCCGGCGCCACCCTTACCCTCAGCTCAGTCAGGGAACTACATCTAGGATAATTGGTCGCCAGCCAGGCTGCTTGTTGTGCACTGGCGATTAGGCCGCTACAGTGAGGGAATTATAAATGCTTTGGCTGCAGCCACACAATCAGCTTATAAAACCCCTTTCCGTCATTGTCAGCTAGCCCACTCGGCCAAATCACACTTTGCTGCCACCAGCTACGATTCTCTTAATCAATGAGTTAATTAAGAGTTTCCATAGCAAACCCCCAAATTAGTAGTGTAATTATCTTAAAGGCACGTAAATTCATTTTTAGAGCATGAAGACAGACTAATAAAGTTATAATTTATTCCCAGAAGACGGGCAGTGTTTACAGAGATAAAACGATCTTACAAAGTTGAGACATTAGATATGTATAATGCAAATATAAAATAAACAGGTTTAAAAGCAGAAATCAACACTTACATTTGCTTAGATGGTCTTAGGCTAACCATGTGGGGAGAAGGCGGAGACAAACGTCTCCACTCATCTGAGTTCCTTTTGGTATGGAATCTCCAGCTCGAATCACCTCCCAACTGAGTGAGTGTGCTCTGTAGTTCTGGGTCATGACATCATAAAAGGGGCCGAGTTACCGGGGTCATCCCCTTTTCTCTAAGTTACACTTTTGGTTCTGAAACCTTCTTGGCTATATAACTGGGCTTGAGAACCTAGCAGGGTATCCCCAGACACATCATTCATCTTATATTGAAATTAGCTTTGTAATGACATCAAACACTAGCTGTTTATTCCACTCTGTATAGGAGAACTCTGTTTCTCTGGTTCTGTCAACACTAGGATTTAGCAAGAACCACTGTAGTGAAGCCCGATCGGTGCATGTTACCAATATGTAATTTTTATCTCTCTGTCGCATATTGTTTCTGAGATCCAGCCTCTTTAATATTTCCCATAATTATCCAAGCACATGTTGCTCCAAACAAAAGAAATCCTTTCCTGGCTTTGAATCTGAACTGAGGGGAGGCGGGAGGGAGACTCCTCGCTGGGATCTCAGATTACACAGAGCTGCTAGCAGTGAAGTTACACTGGTGTGTGAGCTGTTGGGGGAGGAAGGGGGGTCACAGGGGCTGATAGGCAAACGTCTCATCTGTAGGGTACAGAATGGAAGATTCTGGAATGTTCTGGAGAAGTCATATCTTACATTATCCTTACACCTCCCCCTTTTAGAGTGTGCTACGGAGGCATAACCTGTCAGTAATCTGCCATGTGCACCTCTGTGGGTTCGCCCCTGCGGGACAACCCATCGGCATTTCCATGCTTGCGACCCTTCTTTTGTTGTACAGTAAAGTCATACTGCTGAAGAGCAAGGCTCCAGCATAGCAACTTCCGTTGGTTCCGGACACTGTGTACAGCCAGCTCAGAGGGTTGTGGTCGGTTACCACCGTGAAGGTGGCCCGCACATGTAGGGCTGCAAACGTTGCAGTGCCCAGACCATGACCAGGCACTCCTTCTCGATGGTGGAGTATGCCACTTCCCTGGGCAAAAGTTTCCGGCTCAGGTACAACATGGGGTGCTCCTGGTTCCCTGAGCCGACCTGACTGAGCACAGACCAAGGCCAAACTTGCTGGCATCGGTCTGGACCAGGAACGGGCGACTGCTGTCGACTGCTTTCAGCACTGGAGAGCTGCACGGCGCTGTTCTCAAAGCTCGGAAGGCCGCCTCACAGCCATCTGTCCAGTTGACTGTTTTTTATTATTATTATTATTTTTATTATTATTATTTATTCATATAGCGCCATTAATTCCATGGTGCTGTACATGAGAAGGGGGGGTTACATACAAAGTTATAGATATCGTTAGCAGTAAACAAATTTACAATGACAGACTGGTACAGAGGGGAGGGGACCCTGTCCTTGCGGACTTGCATTCTACGGGATAGTGGCGAAGAGACAGAAGGTCGGGGGTGCAGCAGCTCTGATGGTGATGAGGCAGCAGCTCAGGCAGTGGTGAGGCGGCAGAATGGTCATTGCAGGCTGTAAGCTTTCCTGAAATGATGGGTTTTCAGGTTCCATTTGAAGGATCTGAGGGTGGTGGATAATCGGACGTGTTGAGGCATGGCATTCCAGAGGTTAGGGGATATTCGGGAGAAATCTTGGAGGTGGTTTTGTGTGAGGAACTAATAAGTGTGGAGGAGAGTAGGAGGTCTTGGGAGGATCGAAGATTATGTGAGGGAAGATATTGGGAGATTAGTTCATAGACATAGGGAGGGGAAAGGTTGTGGATGGCTTTGTAGGTCAGTGTTAGTAGTTTGAACTGGATTCGTTGGGGAATTGGGAGCCAATGGAGGGATTTGCAGAGGAGGGAGACAGGGGAGTAGCGAGGAGAGAGGTGGATTAGTCGGGCAGCAGAATTGAGGACAGACTGGAGTGGTGCAAGAGAGTTAGCAGGGAGGCCACAGAGGAGAGTGTTGCAGTAGTCAAGGCAGGAGATGATGAGGGCATGTACAAGAGTTATAGTAGATTGAGGACTGAGCAAGGGATGGATTCTGGAAATATTTTTGAGTTGGAGGCGACAGGAGGTGGCAAGAGATTGGACGTGTGGTTTGAAGGACAGGGCAGAGTCGAGAGTTACTCCGAGGCAGCAGATTTCAGGTGCGAGAGAGAGCGTGATGCCATTTACCATAATAGATAGATCGGGTAGGGAAGATACGTGAGATGGAGGAAAGATAATGAGTTCAGTTTTGTCTACGTTGAGTTTGAGGAAGCGAGAGGTGAAAAAGGAGGATATAGCTGATAGACACTCCGGGATTCTGGACAGTAGTGAGGTGACATCTGGGCCAGAGAGGTAGATCTGAGTGTCATCTGCATACAGGTGGTACTGGAAGCCATGGGACTTTATGAGTTGTCCTAGGCCAAGAGTATAGATGGAAAAAAGTAGGGGTCCCAGGACAGAGCCTTGGGGGACTCCAACAGAGAGGGGGCGGGATGAGGAGGTAGTGTGGGAGTGGGAAACGCTGAATGTGCGGTTAGAAAGGTATGAGGAAATCCAGGACAGGGCAAGGTCTTTGATGCCAAGGGAAGAATGTATCTGTAGCAGTAGGCAGTGGTCAACTGTGTCAAAGGCAGAGGACAGGTCAAGAAGGAGGAGGATGGAGAACTGTTTGGGGCAGACTCTGCTTGGTGTGGTCCATCAAGGGTTTTGCAAGGGCACTATAGTCCTGTACGAGCCACCTATAGTAACCTGCAGTGCCCAAGAAGGACATCACCTGTTTCTTGGTCCTGGGGTGGGCCAGGACACAATTGTGTCCACTTTCTCTGGCTCTTGACTCATGGAACCCCCGCCTACCCGGTGCCCCCAGGATGTGGACCTTGCTCATGCCCATCTGGCACTTTCCCGGATTGATGGTCAGGCCTGCCTGGTGAAGACGCTTGAGCACCTCCTGGAGATGCTGAAGGTGTTCCTCCCAGGTGGAACTGAAGACGGCAATGTCATCCAGGTACGCCACTGCATACTCCTCCAGTCCCTGGAGCAGGTGGTTGACCATCCACTGGAAAGTGGCAGGGGCATTTTTCATGCCGAAGGGCATGACCATGGACTCGTACAGTCCAAAGGGGGTTATAAAGGCGGATTTCTCCTGCACCTCAGGGCTCAGGGGAATCTGCCAGTATGTTCGACTCAAATCCATGATGGATATGTATTTTGCGTTTGTCAACCGCTCAAGCAGATCCTCGATGCGCTGCATCGAGTGTGCATCAGAGGTTGTGATGGCATTGAGCCCCCTGTAGTCCATGCAGAACCAGGTGGTCCGATCCTTTTTAGGCACGAGAACTACAGGTGAAGCTCACGTGCTCCTGGACCGTCAAATCACCCCCAGCTGTAACATCTCATCGATCTCTTGGCGCATAACCTGCTGCACCTCCTCAGAGATCTGATAAGGTATTCGCCGTAGTGGGGTATGATTCCCCGTGTCCACCTCGTGTACCGCTGAGTCAGTCTGTCCGGGTCGGTTAGAGGACATGGTCCGGAAAAGTTCCAAGGTGGCCCACAACTGCGACCGCTGGGGTATGGTTAAAAAATCGCTTATCTCCATGTCCTCGATGGACCCACCGGCCTTGGCTTGGGCCAGCATGTCCAGGAGGGGATCCTCCTCCCCATCCTCGGGCAGGTTGCAGGCCGGTAGGACGCAGGCTTCCAGTTCATGATGAGCCTTCATCATGTTGATGTGAAAGGCCTTGCGCCTACCTTGTGCATGGTCAAACATGAGCACGTAGGTGACCGGGCTGAGCTGTTGGTGGTCGACATATGGGCCTTCCCAGGGCTGCCTGAAGCTTATCCGTTGGTACGGCGACCAGTATCCACACCTTTTGACCCACCTGGTAGGTCCGCTCCCGGGCGTTCTGGTCGTATCAGTGCTTCTGGTCAGCTTGAGCCTGCACCACATTGTCATGTACCAACTGCGTCAAGGTCTGCATCTTGTCACGGAACCACATGACATAATCCACGATGGACACTTCTGTGGGGTTTGGCTCATCTTACCAGGATTCTATTATCAACCCAAGGGGTCCCCGAACTCACCTGCCATACAGGAGCTCGAAGGGGGAGAACCCTGTCGAGGCCTGCGGAACATCTCTGAAAGCGAATAGCAGGTGTGGGAGGTAATGCTCCCAGTCGTGCCCTTGGGTTTCAACCAGCATGCGGGGCATCTGTTTGAGGGTTGAAGCATTCACACAAACCATTGGTCTGTGGGTGATACCCACTCGATACCATGTGCTTCACCTGCATTTTCTCACAGAGAGCCTCCATTAGGTGAGACATAAATTGGGTCCCTTGATCGGTAAGCATCTCCCTGGGAAATCCTACCCTTGAAAAGATGGTCACCAGTGCATCCGCCACCTTATCTGCCCTGGTTGAGGACAGAGCTACTGCCTCTGGGTACCGGGTAGCGTAGTCTACCACGGTGAGAATGTATTGCTTTCCAGAGCTGCTGGGGACGGTCAGCGGGCCCACAATGTCCACCGCGATTCTCTGGAAAGGCTCCTCTATCACTGGCAAAGGGATAAGGGGAGCCTTAGGAGCAGGCCCCGCCTTACCCACTCTTTGACAGGTGGTACAGGAGCGGCAGTAGTCTGTTACATCTGTCCCCATCTTGGGCCAATAGAAGTGTTGAGACAGCCGTGCCTTAGTTTTGCTGACCCCCAAGTGTCCAGCGAGTGGAATCTCATGGGCAATCCGCAACAACTCAGTTCTGAACTGATATGGGACGACCAGCTGTCTTACCCTCAACCACTCCTTTTGGGATTCTCCTGGTACTGTCTCCCTGTACAACTTTCCTCGTTACCAGAACACCCTCTCCTTATCAGTCCCGGAGGTGGGCGTCTAGGCAAGGTGTCTCAATTTCTCCAGGCTCGCATCTGAGTGCAGAGCAGCCTGGAACTCCTGGCTGGAGGCAGCCAGAAGTGACGTCAGGGTTCCTTCCTCACTAGGACACTCTGGAACCTGCTCTGGGTTCACCTCTGGTTCAGTCTCTCCTGTAGCGGAAGAGGGTCCAGAAGGCAGGGCGCTACCTGCAATCCGGGCACTCTGACTTCGTGTGACAGCGGCTATGTAAGCTGTCTCCTCGGGGATTTCTACAGACCCACCAGCCGGTGCTGCTATGCGTTCTACCTCCCCATCCACCCCCAACACTTCAGGAGCAGTGCTACTTATGGGCCAGTTACCTTCCTTGGTGGCACTGGTCAGTTGCATGGCATCATCTTCCTCACGGTTCCCATGCACCTCACCATTTCCTTGAGCACCAACGCTTGCTCCTGTTAGGGGTTCCTCAGCCGTCTCACTCCGCAGAGCGACGGGGCTGAGCACTTCGGTACCCGTGGACACATTTACCGTTTCAGAGAAATGGTTAACAGGTTCAGTCAGCACAGATACATCATCAGCATCATTCCTAGGAAAAGAATGGTTATCAAATTTCTTTGGTACATTTACATCACCATCATTCCTGGGGAAAAAATGGTTATTAGTTGCATCATTACTCATCAAGGCATTAGCAGGTAACACATTCAGTTTCCCATCATCATCATCATCATCATCATCATCATCATCATCATCAGGACGTAGTAGGCAAACATTCTCCCCAAATCAGTCCCCAATAAAACATCAGTGGGCAGGTTTTTGGACACCCCCACTTCCCTCACCCCGCTCCCAGCACCCCAATCAAGAAAAATCCGGGCCACTGGCAAGTGACAGCGAGTGCCTCCAATCCCGGTGACAGTTAGGGTTTTCCCCTCAATAAACCAAAAAACTCTTCAGGGGCCGCCAGTCCAGGGCAGATGAGGGTTCTTTCAGCCCCAGTGTCCTTGAGGCCTGTAGCAAGATGGGCCCCCACCCGGACGTGCTGCAAGTTGTCATCAATCCTCCCAACCACCCCTCCCTCCAAAAGAACAGAGGCGTTGGGCCCAGAGGCCTTGGCTGGGCCGTTCTTCTGCCTTTCCAGACAGGTTACACTGATATGAGCAGTCCGACTGCAGATGAAACACTTGCGACTGTCAGTAGTAGGCCTGGTGTTGGCAACAGGGACAGGACCTCCGGAGGGATGGCTGGCAGGGGCACTGGGGTTGGTTGCAGGCTTACCCCCTCTCCAGCTGGCGGTGACTGGCCTCCGTGTCTCTGGCTTCCGGTTGGCCTCATAGTTGTCGGCGATCTGCACAGCTTTGTCCGCATTCGTTGGTTCTCGGTCCAGGATGAACTGTCGGACCTCAGCTGGGCACAGATGTAAGAACTGGTCTTGGATCATCAGGTCTTTCAGTAGTTCAAAGGTGTTCGCTGACAGTCCGTGGATCCACTGGTCAAAGTGGGTCCTGAGTCCTTGCACCACATCACTATAACTGTCATGTGGGCCACGTTGGAGGTTTCGGAACTTCTTTCGGTATACCTCAGGGGTTAGCCAGTATTTGGCGATCAGGGCCTGCTTGATGGCCACATAGTTGACATCTTCTTCTGGTGGGAGAGAAGCAGACGACTCCAGAGCTTTGCATTTTAGCCCTGGGGTCAAGTACCTGGCCCATTGGTCCGTAGTTAGCCGGTACTGTCTGCAGGCTTTCTTAAAAGCCCGCAGAAAAGTGTCCCAGTCCCCATCCTTTTTCATCACAGGAAAATGCTCTGGCCGGGGTTTAGGACTCTGGCTGCTGGGCTCATGGCTCCAGGGGGTATTCCCCCCTGCCGAAGCAGCTCAAGTTCGTAGTCTCTCTGAGCTTGGGCTTCCCGCTGCTGGGCCTCTTGCTGTGCTTGGCGCTCAGCTCTCTCAGCCTCCCGCTGGGCTTCTGTTTGGTGCTCAGCTCTCTCTTGAGTTTACAGGATCAGCTGTAGGCACCTGTCCATATCGTCCACGACTTCCTGGTTGCCGGTCAGGCCGGCCTGCATCAGCTGGACCTCTGCGGCTGCACCGTTGGCACTGGTGCTGCCTTCTGTGCCCTGGCTCTCATCCCATTGCACCAGAGTCGTGACCAACTGGGCTTTGGTCTTGTTGGTGTCATCAATCTTGCATGCCCTGCACAGGGCACTCACGGCGTCCTTCTTCAACTGCTTATAATGAGATTCACCCGGCGTAGCCATGGTTGCCAAATAGCCAAATAAAAGATAGAATAGAAAAACTAACAGAAGGGAGGGGATACTCGCAAGTACACACAATTGTCTCTGGACTAGTAAACACTGAGTCTGTTCTCCAAAACCTGTGATGCAGGATCCCCGCAGGAACCGTGAAGGTTTTTAGTGAGAGGAATGATTGCTCAAACTAGATCACTAAGGCCATGGGCACACGTTGAGGATTCTGCTGCAGATCCGCAGCGTTTTTGGCTCGCGTGACCGCAGCAGATTTAGCTGCGTTGTACAGTACCATTGTTTTCAATGGTAAAATGAAAAACGCTGTGCATATGCTGCGGATTTTTCCGCGCGTATTTGCTGCAGGTTCAAATCCGCAGCATGTCAATTCTTTGTGTGGAATCCGCAGCGGTTTCACACCTTCTCCATTGTAGAGGTGTGAACCCGTAGGGCTAAACCGCAGGCTAATCCGCAGGTAAACCGCAGGTCTTTTGACCTGTGAATTTACCTGCGGATTTTTCCAAATCCGCGTGGAAAAATCAGCAGCACCTTTTACTACGTGTGCACATAGCCTAATGCTCTATGATCATCCCACCGCTGCCACCAATATTTCACAATCCCACTGCTGTCACCAATATCTCACGATCCCGCCGCTGACACCGGTATGTCACGGACGTAGGGACGCGATGCACTGCCGACACACGGCTATCACATGCACAGGGGGCTTATCTTAATTATCCCTCCGCTGCCACAATGTGATAAAAAAACAGCAAGCTAGTCTTGCCCTAACAATTTATCGCAGGGGGGTTATTTTGGATGTCGCACCACTGCTAACAATATTTCACGAACTGCGGGGATTTATGTATATCCCACTTTTCAGTTCCACTTTGGAACTCGCAGCTCTCCGGCGCCTCCCCTCACCCTCAGGTCAGTCAGGGAACTACACCTAGGATAATTGGTCGCCGACCGGGCTGCTTGTTGTGCACTGGCGATTAGGCCACTGCAGTGAGGGAATTATAAATGTTTTGGCCGCAGCCACACAATCAGCTTATAAAACCCCTTTCCGTCATTGTCAGCTAGCCCACTCGGCCAAATCACACTTTGCTGCCACCAGCTACGATTCTCTTAATCAATGAGTTAATTAAGAGGGTCCATAGCAAACCCCCAAATTAGTAGTGTAATTATCTTAAAGGCACGTAAATTCATTTTTAGAGCATGAAGACAGACTAATAAAGTTATAATTTATTCCCAAAAGACAGGCAGTGTTTACAGATATAAAACGATCTTACAAAGTTGAGACATTAGATATGTATAATGCAAATATAAAATAAACAGGTTTAAAAGCAGAAATCAACACTTACATTTGCTTAGATGGTCTTAGGCTAACCATGTGGGGAGAAGGCGGAGCCAAATGTCTCCACTCATCTGAGTTCATTTTGGCATGGAATCTCCAGCTCGAATCACCTCCCAACTGAGTGAGTGTGCTCTATAGTTCTGGGTAATGACATCATAAAAGGGGCCGAGTTACCGGTGTCATCCTCTTTTCTCTAAGTTACACTTTTGGTTCTGAAACCTTCTCGGCTATATAACTGGGCTAGAGAACCTAGCAGGGTATCCCCAGACACATCATTCATCTTATATTGAAGTTAGCTTTGTAATGACTAGAGTTGAGCGACTTTTGCTTTTTTAGGGTCGCGTTTCGTTTCGTGAAACCCGACTTTTCCAAAAGTCGGGTCGAGCAAGATCGTCCGATTATAGGGAAAAGTCGGGGTCGTCCCGAAACACGAAACCCAATGTAAGTCAATGGGGAATAAAAGTCGGCAGTGAGAGGAGGACAGGAAACACACCTACAGTGCCCATTTGAATGCCAAAAGCATCAATTCTTCTTACTTAAGCTTGTCAACCTTAATTAACTTCATAATACAAGTTACGCACTGAAAAATGGGGGTTATTTGGCTAAATTTGTGGGGGGGAGGGCTGGCTGCAGGTTTTCATGTGCCCTGGGCGAAAGAGCGCCCCTTTAACACATACCACAACTCATCATGCTCCGATACGGCAGAGAAATAGCGGTATAGTACAATGAAAAATACCTCACTTTTTACATCTCATGACGAGGCCCATCTATTTCTCCATACAAAATCATTGGTCCCATATAATGTTTGAAACAGTATATGATGAGCTCCACATAATGCTACAGTATATGTTGGTCCCCATGGATGAAGCTCCACTGTCTTATGGGCCCAAATAATGCTCCAAACATAATGGGCCCCATTTCTAATGCTCTAGTGTATAATGGGCCCTGTAAATGCTGCTCCAGTGTCTGATGTCCACCTTTGGAATGTTCCAGTGTATGGTGGGCCCCATCTATCATTCTCCAGAGTATAGTGCTCCCCAAAAATTGCTGTCCCAACATAGAAAACAATCAAATAAGTCTCCTCGCTAGGGAATCCCTGTACTTGTCTGGACAGGTGCTGTAGCTTGCTTAACAGCTCGCCAGCCGTTCTCACGCCCAGTATGGATTGCACGTGATTGCACAAAGGTTAGAAAGGGTACCGTATCCCTGGATAACATGTATGGATAGCGTACACATTCAAAATATATGTCTATACAGCATGAGGCAGGCTCAGACGGTGTTAGGCCCAGTATGGATTGCACGTCATTGCACAAAGGTTAGAAGGGGTACCGTATCCCCAGATAACATGTATGGATAGCGTACACATTCAAAATATATGTCTATACAGCATGAGGCAGGCTCAGACGGTGTTAGGCCCAGTATGGATTGCACGTCATTGCACAAAGGTTAGAAGGGGTATCGTATCCCCGGATAACATGTATGGATAGCGTACACATTCAAAATATATGTCTATACAGCATGAGGCAAGCTCAGACGGTGTTAGGCCCAGTATGGATTGCACGTCATTGCACAAAGGTTAGAAAGGGTACCGTATCCCCGGATAACATGTATGGATAGCGTACACATTCAAAATATATGTCTATACAGCATGAGGCAGGCTCAGATGGTGTTAGGCCCAGTATGGATTGCACGTCATTGCACAAAGGTTAGAAGGGGTACCGTATCCCCGGATAACATGTATGGATAGCGTACACATTCAAAATATATGTCTATACAGCATGAGGCAGGCTCAGACGGTGTTAGGCCCAGTATGGATTGCACGTCATTGCACAAAGGTTAGAAGGGGTACCGTATCCCCGGATAACATGTATGGATAGCGTACACATTCAAAATATATGTCTATACAGCATGAGGCAGGCTCAGACGGTGTTAGGCCCAGTATGGATTGCACGTCATTGCACAAAGGTTAGAAAGGGTACCGTATCCCTGGATAACATGTATGGATAGCGTACACATTCAAAATATATGTCTATACAGCATGAGGGAGGCTCAGACGGTGTTAGGCCCAGTATGGATTGCACGTCATTGCACAAAGGTTAGAAAGGGTACCGTATCCCTGGATAACATGTATGGATAGCGTACACATTCAAAATATATGTCTATACAGCATGAGGCAGGCTCAGACGGTGTTAGGCCCAGTATGGATTGCACGTCATTGCACAAAGGTTAGAAGGGGTACCGTATCCCCGGATAACATGTATGGATAGCGTACACATTCAAAATATATGTCTATACAGCATGAGGCAGGCTCAGACGGTGTTAGGCCCAGTATGGATTGCACGTCATTGCACAAAGGTTAGAAAGGGTACCGTATCCCCGGATAACATGTATGGATAGCGTACACATTCAAAATATATGTCTATACAGCATGAGGCAGGCTCAGACGGTGTTAGGCCCAGTATGGATTGCACGTCATTGCACAAAGGTTAGAAGGGGTACCGTATCCCCGGATAACATGTATGGATAGCGTACACATTCAAAATATATGTCTGTGACGAACAGCCCACCGCCGTTCGTCCACTTACGGGCGACACTAACGGGGGTCCCGCTGCCACCAAAACGCGACGGACAGCGGACCCTGTGTCACCACTATGTCACAGTCCCACCACTGACACGGGTGTATCAGCGGACGGAGGGGCGTGACACAATGCCGGCACACGGCTATCACAGGCGCAGTGGGGCTTATCTTAGTTATCCCAACACTGGCACCATGTGACCAAAAATATCCAGCAAGCTAATCTCGCTCTACAATTTGCCGCAGGGGGAGTTTAATTTGGATGCCCCACCACTGCTATCAATCTTCCAAGCACTGCGGGGATTTATGTATATCCCACTTTCTCAGTTCCACTTTGGAACTCGCAGCTCTCCGGCGCCCCCCCTTACCCTCAGGTCAGTCAGGGAACTGCACCTAGGATAATTGGTCGCCGGACGGGCTGCCTGTTGTGAACCGGCAATTAGGCTTCTGCAGTAAGGGAATTATCAATGCTGTGGCTGAAGCCCCTTACTCAGCAATATAGGACCCTTCTAGACTGCCAGCAAGCCGTAATAGCCGTACACAACGCGCTGCCACCAGTCACGGTTACTTAATTCACAGTGTTAAATTAAGAGGGTCCGTGGCAAACCCCTTGAATTAGTAGCGATTATCTATCAAAGGCGTATAGTTCGAGTCTTAGAGCATAGAGACAGATCTAAATAATTATTTCATTTATTTTCCGAAAGAGGACAGTGATTACAGATAAAAGTTGCTATAAAATTGAGACATAAAATATGTACAGTACAGGTATAAAATAAAAGTGGAGAAAACAAAGAGATTACACTCACAGTTCCATATTGTTCCTTAGGCAGACCATGCGGCTAAGGTGGGTGGAGGCGGAGCTGCACTTCTCCGCTCATCTGAGTTCTTGTCAGCACGGACTCTGCAGCTGTTCTGAGCTGGTTCTGCCAGGGAATGCCTTATAGACTTTCCTATGTGACATCACAGAGAGGTGCATTCTGGGTTGATCCCACCTCTCTTATCCAAGTTATGTTTTGGCTACAAAACTTAGATTAGCTATAACTTTATGGGAGAAGCTGGTATGGACTCATCAGTGGTATCATGTTTCCCAGCGTAATGAGCCCATCAAGAAAACATCAAACATCTATGCGATATGACCATCCATTTGGGCGCAAATCCTATCTCATGTTCTGGACAGGGTAGAACTTCGAAACATACGCGGTCTCGAAGCTGGGACCGCTCAGGTTACAAAAATATGATTTTCATATCTCTACTTGGTACGGTTTTCGCAGGGCAGGCT
Organism: Dendrobates tinctorius; assembly: GCF_039654945.1. Classification (NCBI taxonomy): domain Eukaryota; kingdom Metazoa; phylum Chordata; class Amphibia; order Anura; family Dendrobatidae; genus Dendrobates; species Dendrobates tinctorius. The sequence goes on from NW_027361687.1 coordinate 64,447,093, forward strand.
CTTAAAGTTTTATTTCAAACAAAGACCTTTTTCCCGCATTTTTCTTTCAGCTGAGAGAAGCCAAATGGTGTGAGGAAGATGGTCTAGCTAATTAACATTCCTGCTCTTCCAGAGGAAGTGGCAGGGTTGGTAAAACCTGGGGGGAAGGAATTCCTACTACTGACAGTTTACAATGTCCTAGGATGGAGGATTTGTTAGCACATTGCAACAGAAAACATATCTTGCAGATATTGTACATCACAATGTCTATACAGCATGAGGCAGGCTCAGACGGTGTTAGGCCCAGTATGGATTGCACGTCATTGCACAAAGGTTAGAAAGGGTACCGTATCCCTGGATAACATGTATGGATAGCGTACACATTCAAAATATATGTCTATACAGCATGAGGCAGGCTCAGACGGTGTTAGGCCCAGTATGGATTGCACGTCATTGCACAAAGGTTAGAAGGGGTACCGTATCCCCGGATAACATGTATGGATAGCGTACACATTCAAAATATATGTCTATACAGCATGAGGCAGGCTCAGACGGTGTTAGGCCCAGTATGGATTGCACGTCATTGCACAAAGGTTAGAAGGGGTACCGTATCCCCGGATAACATGTATGGATAGCGTACACATTCAAAATATATGTCTATACAGCATGAGGCAGGCTCAGACGGTGTTAGGCCCAGTATGGATTGCACGTCATTGCACAAAGGTTAGAAGGGGTACCGTATCCCCGGATAACATGTATGGATAGCGTACACATTCAAAATATATGTCTATACAGCATGAGGCAGGCTCAGACGGTGTTAGGCCCAGTATGGATTGCACGTCATTGCACAAAGGTTAGAAGGGGTACCGTATCCCCGGATAACATGTATGGATAGCGTACACATTCAAAATATATGTCTATACAGCATGAGGCAGGCTCAGACGGTGTTAGGCCCAGTATGGATTGCACGTCATTGCACAAAGGTTAGAAAGGGTACCGTATCCCTGGATAACATGTATGGATAGCGTACACATTCAAAATATATGTCTATACAGCATGAGGCAGGCTCAGACGGTGTTAGGCCCAGTATGGATTGCACGTCATTGCACAAAGGTTAGAAGGGGTACCGTATCCCCGGATAACATGTATGGATAGCGTACACATTCAAAATATATGTCTATACAGCATGAGGCAGGCTCAGACGGTGTTAGGCCCAGTATGGATTGCACGTCATTGCACAAAGGTTAGAAGGGGTACCGTATCCCCGGATAACATGTATGGATAGCGTACACATTCAAAATATATGTCTATACAGCATGAGGCAGGCTCAGACGGTGTTAGGCCCAGTATGGATTGCACGTCATTGCACAAAGGTTAGAAGGGGTACCGTATCCCCGGATAACATGTATGGATAGCGTACACATTCAAAATATATGTCTATACAGCATGAGGCAGGCTCAGACGGTGTTAGGCCCAGTATGGATTGCACGTCATTGCACAAAGGTTAGAAGGGGTACCGTATCCCCGGATAACATGTATGGATAGCGTACACATTCAAAATATATGTCTATACAGCATGAGGCAGGCTCAGACGGTGTTAGGCCCAGTATGGATTGCACGTCATTGCACAAAGGTTAGAAAGGGTACCGTATCCCTGGATAACATGTATGGATAGCGTACACATTCAAAATATATGTCTATACAGCATGAGGCAGGCTCAGACGGTGTTAGGCCCAGTATGGATTGCACGTCATTGCACAAAGGTTAGAAGGGGTACCGTATCCCCGGATAACATGTATGGATAGCGTACACATTCAAAATATATGTCTATACAGCATGAGGCAGGCTCAGACGGTGTTAGGCCCAGTATGGATTGCACGTCATTGCACAAAGGTTAGAAGGGGTACCGTATCCCCGGATAACATGTATGGATAGCGTACACATTCAAAATATATGTCTATACAGCATGAGGCAGGCTCAGACGGTGTTAGGCCCAGTATGGATTGCACGTCATTGCACAAAGGTTAGAAGGGGTACCGTATCCCCGGATAACATGTATGGATAGCGTACACATTCAAAATATATGTCTATACAGCATGAGGCAGGCTCAGACGGTGTTAGGCCCAGTATGGATTGCACGTCATTGCACAAAGGTTAGAAGGGGTACCGTATCCCCGGATAACATGTATGGATAGCGTACACATTCAAAATATATGTCTATACAGCATGAGGCAGGCTCAGACGGTGTTAGGCCCAGTATGGATTGCACGTCATTGCACAAAGGTTAGAAAGGGTACCGTATCCCTGGATAACATGTATGGATAGCGTACACATTCAAAATATATGTCTATACAGCATGAGGCAGGCTCAGACGGTGTTAGGCCCAGTATGGATTGCACGTCATTGCACAAAGGTTAGAAAGGGGACCGTATCCCTGGATAACATGTATGGATAGCGTACACATTCAAAATATATGTCTATACAGCATGAGGCAGGCTCAGACGGTGTTAGGCCCAGTATGGATTGCACGTCATTGCACAAAGGTTAGAAGGGGTACCGTATCCCCGGATAACATGTATGGATAGCGTACACATTCAAAATATATGTATATACAGCATGAGGCAGGCTCAGACGGTGTTAGGCCCAGTATGGATTGCACGTCATTGCACAAAGGTTAGAAGGGGTACCGTATCCCCGGATAACATGTATGGATAGCGTACACATTCAAAATATATGTCTATACAGCATGAGGCAGGCTCAGACAGTGTTAGGCCCAGTATGGATTGCATGTCATTGCACAAAGGTTAGAAGGGGTACCGTATCCCCGGATAACATGTATGGATAGCGTACACATTCAAAATATATGTCTATACAGCATGAGGCAGGGTCAGACGGTGTTAGGCCCAGTATGGATTGCACGTCATTGCACAAAGGTTAGAAGGGGTACCGTATCCCCGGATAACATGTATGGATAGCGTACACATTCAAAATATATGTCTATACAGCATGAGGCAGGCTCAGACGGTGTTAGGCCCAGTATGGATTGCACGTCATTTCACAAAGGTTAGAAGGGGTACCGTATCCCCGGATAACATGTATGGATAGCGTACACATTCAAAATATATGTCTATACATCAGGAGGCAGGCTCAGACGGTGTCAGGCACAGTATGGATTTGACGGCCCAGATTACACAGCGGAGGAGCAGGGAGAGGTAAAGATTGCAAATGCTGGGGCCCTGGCCAAGCAAGGGGGGCCCACTCGTGGGCGTCGGTACTGGCACTGGGCCCCTCATAGTACAGCGGTGTGTCTGACGGCGGGTGTGCACCACCACCGTCAGAGACACTTGATTGCACTATGAGGGACCCTGTGCCAGTGCCCGCGCCCAAGAGTCGGCCTACCCACCTGTCCAGGGCAACGGCACTCGCACGGTGTCGTGCGCTAGGTGGTGACCCCGGCCATGGGGGGGAGGCAGCACAGTTAGGGAGTTTTAGAAAGTGGCATATGTTGATGTTGGACATTCAACTGATGCAAAAGGCGAAATAGGTGAAGTACCAGGAAGAGGTGGACCAAAGCAAGCCATTTTTCTGTCACCCTATGTGTCATCAGGGGAAGGTGGGACAAAATCCTTGGAAACCCATGCGTGGTTCATTTTAATGAAGGTTGGATCATCCACATTTTGGGTTGACAGACGGGTCCTTTTTTCTGTCAGGATTGATCCAGCTGCAATGAAGACTCTTTCCGATAGCACACTTGCAGCTGGGCAAGCGAGCTCCTGTAAGGCATATTGGGCCAATTCAGGCCAGGTGTCCAGTTTAGCGGCCCAATAGTCAAAGGGGAATGACCTGTGTGGGAGAACATCGATATGGGAGGAAAAGTAGTTTGTAACCATAGTTGACAACTGCTGTCTCCTGTCACTTTCCATCGATGCAGTATTACCAGTTGTGTGAGCGGTATTTGAAAAATCAGTCCACAACATTGTCATGAAACCCCTGTCTCCAATGCCACTTCTGCTGTGTGCACCACGACCACCTCTGCCAAGCTGCCCCCGGCCTGTACGGCTCGTGTGAGAACCATCACCGCTGCTGTGTGCTAGGAATGCCTCAAGCAACCGATTTACCAGAGTTGCTTGTTTATTAGCCAATATTACGTCAAGGTTCTCCTGTGGCATGATGTTTTGTAATTTGCCTTTATAGCGTGGATCCAGGATGCTGGCCAACCAGTAGTCGTCATCGTTCATCATTTTGGCAATGCGGGGGTCCCTTTTTAGGATCCGCAAGGCATAATCTGACATGTGGGCCAATGTTCCCGGTGTCAATGATGCACTGCGAGTGCTGGGTGGAGGAGCACTTTCTGGCAAATCCACATCCCTCCAGTCACGCACAAACCCTGTACCAGACCTTGCCACGCCAACATTTTCACTTGCCCCACGAGATGCATCCTCCTCCCCTAAGTAATCATCCCCATCATCCTCCTCCTCCTCCTCCTCTTCTTCCTCCACCTCGTCCAGGAGAGGTCCCTGAGCAGACAATGGCTGAATGTCATCAAGGATTCCCTCCTCCTCTTCCTCCTCATCAACATTGGCTGCAGACGCCTGCTCCTTAAGGTGCGTCAAAGTTTGCATGAGCAGACGCATAAGTGGGATGCTCATGCTTAGGATGGCGTCGTCTGCGCTTACCAGCCGTGTGCATTCCTCAAAACACTGAAGGACTTTACAAAGGTCTTTCAGCTTCGACCACTGCACGCCTGTCAACTCCATGTCTGCTCTCAAAGTGCCTGGCCGTGTATCCTCCCACAAATGCATTATGGCCTGCCTCTGCTCGCACAGCCGCTCCACCATGTGCAGGGTGGAGTTCCACCTTGTTGCAATGTCGATAATGAGGCGGTGGTTGGGAAGGTGGAGCAATCGCTGCAGCTTCTGCATACGAACGGAGTGTACAGGCGACCGGCGGATGTGCGCGCACAGTCTTCGCACCTTCTGGAGCAGGGCTGTTAACTCCGGATAATTTTTGAGGAAGCACTGCACCACCAGGTTCAAGGTGTGAGCCAAGCAAGGTATGTGGCTGAGTTTTGAAAGGGCTATGGCTGCCACAAAATTACGGCCGTTATCACTAACTACCTTGCCTGCCTCAAGATGTACACTGCCCAGCCATGACTCAGTTTGTCGCTTCAAGTACTCGGCCAGCACCTCGGCGGTGTGTCTGTCGCCCAAACACATCATCTGCAACACAGCCTGCTGACGCTTTCCACTAGCTGCTCGATAGGGGGACACATCGTGTGCAACAGTGGCAGCTGCAGATGGAGTGCTCGTACGACTGCGCTCTGTGGACGAGCTGTCGCTTCTGGAGGAGGAGGAGGAGGGTCGAACGCCTACAGCCAACTGTTTCCTAGACCGTGGGCTAGGCAGCACTGTCCCACCACCGCTGTCCCCTGTGGACCCTGCATCCACCACATTAACCCAGTGCGCAGTGATGGACACGTAACGGCCCTGGCCATGCCGACTGGACCATGCATCAGTTGTGAGGTGCACCTTTCCGCTCACTGACTGCTTGAGTGCATGGACAATGCGGTCTTTCACATGATGGTGGAGGGCTGGGATGGCTTTGCGAGAGAAGAAGTGGCGACTGGGTAGGTCATAGCGTGGTACTGCATAGGCCATGAGTTCGCGGAAAGCTGTGCTTTCCACCAACCGAAAGGGCATCATCTCAAACGAGATTAGTTTGGCAATGTGGGCGTTCAAACCCAGTGTACGCGGATGAGAGACTGAGTACTTTCTTGACCTACTCATAGTGTCTGGGAGGGTGAGCTGGACTTAAGAGCTGCATATGGTGGAAGTAGCGGTGGACAGGGCGGACTGAGAGAGGGTTGATGATGGTGATGGAGTTGGTGTTCTTTCTGATGGCCTAGAATCAGTCTTTCGTTGATATAACAGTGGGATTCCCTGACTGCTGTGGCCTTGCAACGACACCTCAACATTTGCTGCTGTGCTAACCGGTGTGCTTACAGTGGGGGAAACAATGTAGCGTTGCTGACTACCTTCGTTGTGATCAGTTGCACATGTGGCACTTGAGGTTTTGTGTTGTGTCCACGCTTGCAAGTGCATGCTGGTTAAATGTCTAAGCATGCAACTGGTATTCAAATTTTTCAGATTTTTCCCTCGGCTAAAGGTCTTTGCGCACTTCTTACAGATAACCTTGGCCTGATCATGAGGATTTTGTTCAAAAAACTGCCACACTGCACTCTTCCTACTTTGGCAGACATTTTGCGGCCTAGCACGCTGTGATCTTTTGACCCTCTGGACAAGCTGTCCAGCAACTCTTTTGATGTTTGGAACCTGTCTTTGGAGTGCTCCGGGCCTGCCAGATAACAGCTGTTGCGATGTCGATGTCTGCTGTGGATGCTCCTCATCTGAGCTATTAGAAGCAGCACCCTCTTCCCCCAATGGATGCCAATCTGGGTCAACAACTGGGTCATCCATCACCTCCTCTTCTATGTCATGTGCACCTTTCTCTGTGTCACCGTGTATGGTGGTATAGTGTGCGGGAAGGGGCACCTGAGTCTCATCAGGGTCAAAATCTGGCTCTGTACACTGCAAGGACAATGTAGTGCTCTGAGTGAATGTACCAGCAGAATCATCCATCAGCGGCTGTGCATCAGTGCACTCCATGTCAGATTCATCTTGGCCTGGGTAATTCACCATTTGACTTGATAATCCAGGCATGGTATGTGAAAACAGCTCCATGGAGTAATCAGTAGTATGGCCTGCGTCATCCTTCAATCTTGGTTGGGGTGAAGGACACAAGGAAAGGTGTGGTTCATGAACATGAGCCTCCAATGACGACTCAGTGCTTTTACTTTTTACAACTGAAGAAGAGGAGGCGATAGAGCTGGAGGCTGAGTCAGCAATGTAAGACAAAACTTTTTCCTGATGCTCTGCCTTTAAAAGCGGTTTGCCAACTCCTAGAAAACTAAGCGTTCGAGGCCTTATGTAGACAGACGATGACGCAGGGTCAGCACCTCCTGCATTTGGTCCTATTTTGCTCTTGCCACTACCATCAGATCCACCACCAACACCATCATTACCAGCTGCCAACCCCCGCCCAATTCCACGGCCTCTTCCACCAGCCTTCCTCATTTTTGGTAGAAATGTAGACAAAATCCAACAAACTATATAGTAATGTAAAACAAGGTACAAGGTGTCTATAGGACAGGGGAGTTTTAGAATTTCTGCACACACTTGTGGACAGTGGACACTTGTGGATTGTGTGCGGCCCACTGATATCTGAGCGCTATGTGACACGCTCGATGGCACAGTTGCCTGTGACCAAAGTGACGAGAGGATAATGGAGATTTTGAATCTCTGCGTACACTTGTGGACAGTGGACACTTGTGGATTGTGTGCGGCCCACTGATATCTGAGCGCTATGTGACACGCTCGATGGCACAGCTGCCTGTGACCAAAGTGACGAGAGGATAATGGAGATTTTGAATCTCTGCGTACACTTGTGGACAGTGGACACTTGTGGATTGTGTGTGGCCCACTGATATCTGAGCGCTATGTGACACGCTCGATGGCACAGCTGCCTGTGACCAAAGTGACGAGAGGATAATGGAGATTTTGAATCTCTGCGTACACTTGTGGACAGTGGACACTTGTGGATTGTGTGCGGCCCACTGATATCTGAGCGCTATGTGACACGCTCGATGGCACAGCTGTCTGTGACCAAAGTGACGAGAGGATAATGGAGATTTTGAATCTCTGCGTACACTTGTGGACAGTGGACACTTGTGGATTGTGTGCGGCCCACTGATATCTGAGCGCTATGTGACACGCTCGATGGCACAGCTGCCTGTGACCAAAGTGACAAGAGGATAATGGAGATTTTGAATCTCTGCGTACACTTTTGGACACTGGACACTTGTGGATTGTGTGCGGCCCACTGATATCTGAGCGCTATGTGACACGCTCGATGGCACAGCTGCCTGTGACCAAAGTGACGAGAGGATAATGGAGATTTTGAATCTCTGCGTACACTTGTGGACAGTGGACACTTGTGGATTGTGTGCGGCCCACTGATATCTGAGCGCTATGTGACACGCTCGATGGCACAGCTGCCTGTGACCAAAGTGACGAGAGGATAATGGAGATTTTGAATCTCTGCGTACACTTTTGGACACTGGACACTTGTGGATTGTGTGCGGCCCACTGATATCTGAGCGCTATGTGACACGCTCGATGGCACAGCTGCCTGTGACCAAAGTGACGAGAGGATAATGGAGATTTTGAATCTCTGCGTACACTTGTGGACAGTGGACACTTGTGGATTGTGTGCGGCCCACTGATATCTGAGCGCTATGTGACACGCTCGATGGCACAGCTGCCTGTGACCAAAGTGACGAGAGGATAATGGAGATTTTGAATCTCTGCGTACACTTGTGGACAGTGGACACTTGTGGATTGTGTGCGGCCCACTGATATCTGAGCGCTATGTGACACGCTCGATGGCACAGCTGCCTGTGACCAAAGTGACGAGAGGATAATGGAGATTTTGAATCTCTGCGTACACTTGTGGACAGTGGACACTTGTGGATTGTGTGCGGCCCACTGATATCTGAGCGCTATGTGACACGCTTGATGGCACAGCTGCCTGTGACCAAAGTGACGAGAGGATAATGGAGATTTTGAATCTCTGCGTACACTTTTGGACACTGGACCTTGTGGATTGTGTGTGGCCCACTGATATCTGAGCGCTATGTGACACGCTCGATGGCACAGCTGCCTGTGACCAAAGTGACGAGAGGATAATGGAGATTTTGAATCTCTGCGTACACTTGTGGACAGTGGACACTTGTGGATTGTGTGCGGCCCACTGATATCTGAGCGCTATGTGACACGCTCGATGGCACAGCTGCCTGTGGCCAAAGTGACGAGAGGATAATGGAGATTTTGAATCTCTGCGTACACTTGTGGACAGTGGACACTTGTGGATTGTGTGTGGCCCACTGATATCTGAGCGCTATGTGACACGCTCGATGGCACAGCTGCCTGTGACCAAAGTGACGAGAGGATAATGGAGATTTTGAATCTCTGCTTTCACTTGTGGACAGTGGACACTTGTGGATTGTGTGCGGCCCACTGATATCTGAGCGCTATGTGACACGCTCGATGGCACAGCTGCCTGTGACCAAAGTGACGAGAGGATAATGGAGATTTTGAATCTCTGCGTACACTTTTGGACACTGGACACTTGTGGATTGTGTGCGGCCCACTGATATCTGAGCGCTATGTGACACGCTCGATGGCACAGCTGCCTGTGACCAAAGTGACGAGAGGATAATGGAGATTTTGAATCTCTGCGTACACTTTTGGACACTGGACACTTGTGGATTGTGTGCGGCCCACTGATATCTGAGCGCTATGTGACATGCTCGATGGCACAGTTGCCTGTGACCAAAGTGACGAGAGGATAAGGGAGATTGGATTGCTTTTAAAAAAGCAGTTTGCGGAGCAGTTGGTAAACAGCAATGCCAGCGTGTCAGGAAGCCTTAGAAGGCAGCCCAACAACCAACACCACTGATACACCACAATATAGCCTCCCCTTGCACTGCACACACAGTGACTTGTGTGTTGTGCAGGCCAAATCGCTAGCAGCAGAAGCAGTTTTTTTGTCTTCTTCCCTGCCTAACGCTCTCCCTACAGAATCAGCAGCAACCTCTCCCTATACTAAGATCGGCAGAAGTAAGATGGCGGTCGGCGTGCACGCCCTTTTATACCCCCTGTGACGCCCACCAAAGCAAGCCAATCACTTGCATGCCCTTCTGAAAGATGGTGGTGACCCGTGCCTATGTCATCACGTTGCCCACAGTGTCCGTGGATCCTGATTGGCTGAAAAAGAGCGCAAAACAAACTTTTGAAACGCGACTTTGGCGCGTAAGTCGCCGACCTCGTGGCCGACCTCATTCTAGGGTCGGGTTTCGTTTCATGAAACCCGACTTTGCCAAAAGTCGGCGACTTTTGAATTTTTTCGACCCGTTTCGCTCAACTCTAGTAATGACATCAAACACTAGCTGTTTATTCCACTCTGTATAGGAGAACTCTATTTCTCTGGTTCTGTCGATACTAGCATTTAGCAAGAACCACTGAAGTGAAGCCCGATCGGTGCATGTTACCAATACGTAATTTTCATCTCTCTGTCGCGTATTGTTTCCGAGATCCGGCCTCTTTAATATTTCCCATACTTATCCAAGCACATGTTGTTTCAAACAAAAGAAATCCTTTCCTGGCTTTGTGTGTGAACTGAGGGGAGGGAGAAGGGGGGAGGTAGAATCCTCACTGGGATCTCAGATTACACAGAGCTGCAAGCAGTGAAGTTACACTGGTGTGTGTGAGCTGTGGGGGGAGGAAGGGGGGGGTCGCAGGGTCTGACAGGCAAAATTCATCTGTAGCGTAGAGAATGGAAGATTCTGGAATGTTCCGGAGAAGTCATATCTTACATTATCCTTACAAGAAATGACCGTACAAATACGAAAGGAGGGGTGTGTTTATATGTAAAATCATCCTTAAAACCCATCCTGCGTGATAATATATGTGAATCTAATGAAAATGTAGAGTCCCTGTGGGATAAGGGGAGGGGGAAAAATAATAAATTATTGGTAGGGGCTTGTTATAAGTCTCCAAAAATAATGGAAGCAATGGAGAATATCCTCGTAAAGCAAATAGATGAAGCGGCGACTCAAGGAGTAGTGATTATTATGTGGGACTTCCACTACCCTGAAATACATCGGGGAACAGAAACCTGCAGTTCCAGCAAAGGAAATAGGTTTTTGACAACTATGAGAGACAATTACCTTTCACAACTGGTTCAGGATCCAACAAGAGGGGGGGCACTGCTTAACCTAATAGTAACCAACATGCCAGACCGCATATCAAAGGGTTGAGGGTCACTGGGTTATAGTGATCACAAAATAAGTTTTCATGTATCCTTTAATAAGATGTATAGTAGAGGGGTTACAAGGACGCTAAACTTCAGGAAGGCAAATTTCCAACGGATGAGATATGATCTTGGTGCAATTAACTGGGACGATATCCTGAGACATAAAAGTACACAAAGAAAATGGGAGACGTTTATTAGCATCCTGAATAGGACCTGTGCACAATATATACCATATGGGAATAAACATGCTAGAAATAGGAGGAAACCACTATGGCTAAATAGAGCTGTAAAGGGCGCAATAAGTGACAAAAATAAAGCATTTAGAGAATTAAAGCAAGTAGGTAGTGATGTGGCATTAAATAAATACAGAAGATTAAATAAATTCTTTAAAATGCAAATCAAGGCAGCAAAGATTGAGACAGAGAGACTCATTGCCAGAGAAATTAAAAATAATCCCAAAATATTCTTTAACTACATAAATAGTAAGAAACTAAAAAATGATAGTGTTGGTCCCCTTAAAAATAGTCTGGGTGAAATGGTGAATGAGGATGAGGAAAAAGCCAATATGCTAAATGACTTTTTTTCAACAGTATTTACACAAGAAAATCCCATGATAAATAACATGATCAGTGATAATGTGATGAGCGTCAGCTTACGCTGAGTCAATTTCCTTTTTTAGAGTGGACCCTCTGGGCCATGGCACCCACCCACCTAGGACGAGCTGGCCTAATGAGAATCCACCCCCTATACAGGGAGTGTCAGGGGCAAGACCAAGGGGGTGAGCCACCACAGCAGCTGGACCAGACAGCCGACTCAGGGAGACACTGTTGAGTGTCTGGCAACAGGACTGACAGGACACGATGCACAAAGCAAAGTCACAGGGTTTCTTCAGCAAACGTGGTTACACACTTAATTCAGATTCTAGGCATCAACAAGGAATCAGGTGCAGGGCACAAACGCTGAAACACGGCAAATGTTCCAGACATAACACGTGCAGAAAACATACCAGGGTCCAAGGCTGGGTACGTGTTAGGGATCACACCAGAATTTGAGGTCCATGCCGTCAGACTCTACACCCCCTTCTCCATGCGAGTGGCGGTGGTGTATCGTCCTCCCGGCCCCTCCCATCAGTTCCTGGATCATTTTGCCACTTGGCTTCCACATTTTCTCTCCTGTGACATCCCTACACTCATCATGGGAGATTTCAACATCCCCATTGCTCTTCCCCTCTCCCCATCTGCTACTCACCTTTTATCTCTAACCTCCTCATTTGGCCTTTTGTAGCTTACTAATTCTCCAACGCATGAAGACGGAAACGCCCTCGACTTGGTCTTCTCTCGGCTTTGTGCAGTGGATGATTTTGCAAACTCCCCTCTCCCGCTCTCTGACCACAATCTTCTTTCATTCTCTATCAAGAACTGCCAGGCCGCTCAGGTCACCCCCACTGTCCAGACTTATAGAAACATACAGGCCATTAACACCCAGAAACTTATGAAGAACTTGCAGTCTTCATTGGCCCCTATCTCCTCCCTCTCATGTCCTGATTCTGCATTGAAGCATTACAATGAAACACTTCAAAGTGCCCTGGATGAATTTGCACCCCCTATAAATAGAACAACACGACACAGACGGCGACAACCCTGGCACACGGTGCAAACACGTTTCCTGCAGTGGTGCTCCAGGTGCGCCGAACGTCTGTGGAGAAAATCCAATCTACACGAAGATTTCATCCATTTTAAGTTTATGCTTAGAACATACAACACTGCCCTTCACCTCTCCAAACAAATCTATTTCAACACCCTCATCACCTCACTGTCCAATAACCCGAAACGTCTCTTTGACACTTTTCATTCTCTACTCAATCCAAGAGTACAGGCCCCAACCACAGAGCTCCGAGCTGACGATCTGGCCAATTACTTCAAAGAAAAAATTGACCAGATTCGACAGGAAATTATCTCCCAATCACCTCATACCATGCACTGTCCTCCCTCCCCCACTGCATCTAGCTCACTCTCTGATTTTGAACCAGTCACAGAAGAAGAAGTAAGCAGGCTCCTTGCATCTTCTCGCCCAACTACTTGCACCAGTGACCCATTTCCGTCACTTCTCCTCCAGTCCCTGTCCCCTGCTGTCACCCCTCACCTAACTAAAATATTTAACCTCTCTCTCTCTTCTGGTATTTTTCCCTCCTCATTTAAGCATGCCATCATACATCCACTACTTAAAAAACCATCCCTCGACCAAAACTGTGCCGCTAACTATAGACCTGTCTCTAATCTCCCCTTCATCTCTAAACTACTGGAACGTCTGGTCCACTCCCGTCTTATCCGCTATCTCTCAGAAAACTCTGTTCTCGACCCTCTCCAATCCGGTTTCCGCTCTTTACACTCCACTGAAACTGCCCTCACTAAAGTCTCTAATGATCTGCTAACAGCTAAATCAAATGGTCATTACTCCATGCTAATTCTCTTGGATCTCTCTGCAGCATTCGACACTGTGGATCATCAGCTCCTCCTCACTATGCTCCGTTCCATTGGCCTCAAGGACACTGTTCTCTCCTGGTTCTCCTCCTATCTCTCCGACCGCTCCTTTACTGTATCTTGTGCCGGTTCCTCCTCCTCTCACCTTCCCCTTACTGTTGGGGTCCCCCAAGGATCGGTTCTAGGCCCCCTCCTCTTCTCCTTGTACACTGCCCCTATTGGTCAAACAATCAGTACATTTGGTTTCCAGTACCATCTCTATGCTGATGACACCCAATTATACGCTTCTTCTCCTGACATCATGCCAGCCTTTCTAGAAAACACCGGCGATTGTCTAAACGTTGTGTCTAACATCATGTCCTCACTATATCTGAAACTGAACCTGTCAAAGACTGAACTCCTTGTGTTTCCTCCCTCTACTAATGTACCTATACCCGACATTGCTATTTCTGTGTGTGGTTCCACTATTACTCCCCAGCAACAGGCCCGCTGTCTTGGGGTCATACTTGATTCCGAGCTTTCCTTTGCCCCCCACATTCGATCAGTGGCTCGCTCTTGTCATCTGCACCTCAAAAACATTTCTAGAATTCGACCTTTTCTTACTTTTGACTCTGCAAAAACTCTTACGGTTTCTCTTATTCATTCTCGACTGGACTATTGTAACTCTCTTCTAATCAGTCTCCCTCTTACCAATCTCTCCCCTCTCCAATCTGTCTTGAATGCTGCAGCCAGGATCATATTCCTCACCAATCGTTACACCGATGCCTCTACCTTGTGCCAGTCATTACACTGGCTACCCATCCACTCCAGAATTCAGTATAAATTTATTACCCTCACCCACAAAGCCCTCCATGGCTCAGCACCACCCTACATCTCCTCCCTTGTTTCAGTATACCACCCTACCCGCGCCCTCCGTTCTGCTGATGACCTGAGGTTAACATCCTCAATAGTCAGAACCTCCCACTCCCATCTCCAAGACTTTACACGTGCCTCACCAATTCTTTGGAATGTACTTCCCAGGTCAATACGATTAGTCCCCAATCCCCAAAATTTTAAGTGTGCCCTGAAAACGCATTTATTCAGACTGGCCTATCGCCTCAACACATTAACCTAATCTATCCCTGTGTGGCACAGCCAAAAGTTTTACCATAACCAGATTTCCCGCATCATGTTCCCACATGCTTTATGCATCCATTAGCCCTCTGTGTCTGTACTGTTACACACTTAACATTATGGCTGGTCCATACAATCAGGGCAACTGTTACCACCCACCTTTCGTGTCTACCTCTTTCCTCATAGACTGTAAGCTTGCGAGCAGGGCCCTCTTTCCTCTTGGTATTTGTTATGATCTACTGTATGTGATTATTGTTATGCTGTAATGTCTATTGTCTGTACAAATCCCCTCTGAAATGTAAAGTGCTGCGGAATATGTCGGCGCTATAAAAATAAAATTTATTATTATTATAATTCCTAAGACGGATGCGTGCTAGGACACGCCAGAGTCCAAGACAGGGTGCGCGCTAGGAGACACGCCAGGTCCAAGGCAGGGTGCGTGCTTAGGAGACACGCCAGGGTCCAAGGCAGGGTGCGTAGGAGACACGCCAGGGTCCAAGACATGGTACGTGCAAGATGGTAGGCAAAGGCACACTGACATCGGACTCCTGACATCTGGCAACGATCGACATGATCAGGGCATCAGGCTGCGGACATCAGCTCCGGACATCAGGCCGCAGTCATCAGGCTTACGATCTCTGGCAGCGATCGGCAGGTTCTGGGCATCTGGCAGGCAAACCAGGGTTCCATGCAAGGAGACAAGACAGGTTAGCAACACGATGCGTGTTAAGGAACATGCCAGGGTCAGACTCAAGGACGGAGGCCTGCATGTGCAGAGTGCCAGGGGTCAGGCAAGACAGAGTCCTGCGTGTGCAGAGAGCCACGCCAGGGTCTGGCGAGGCAGAGTCCTGCACGTGCAGAGAGGCACGCCAGGGTCTGGCGAGGCAGAGTCCTGCGCGTGCAGAGAGGTACGCCAGGGTCAGGCGCGGCAGAGTCCTGCGCGTGCAGAGAGGCACGCCAGGGTCAGGCGAGGCAGAGTCCTGCGCGTGCAGAGAGGCACGCCAGGGTCAGGCGAGGCAGAGTCCTGCGCGTGCAGAGAGGCACGCCAGGGTCAGGCGAGGCAGAGTCCTGCGCATGCAGAGAGGCACGCCAGGGTCAGGCGAGGCAGACTCCTGCGCATGCAGAGAGGCACACCAGGGTAAGGCGAGGCAGAGTTCTGCACGTGCAGAGAGGCACGCCAGGGTCTGGCGAGGCAGAGTCCTGTGCGTACAGAGAGGCACGCCAGGGTCAGGCGAGGCAGAGTCCTGCGCATGCAGAGAGGTACGCCAGGGTCAGGCGAGGCAGAGTCCTGCGCATGCAGAGAGGCACACCAGGGTCTGGCGAGGCAGAGTCCTGCGCATGCAGAGAGGTACGCCAGGGTCAGGCGAGGCAGAGTCCTGCGCGTGCAGAGAGGCACGCCAGGGTCAGGCAAGGCAGAGTCCTGCGCATGCAGAGAGGCACGCCAGGGTCAGGCAAGGCAGAGTCCTGCGCGTGCCGAGAGGTACGCCAGGGTCAGGCGAGGCAGAGTCCTGCGCGTGCAGAGAGGCACGCCAGGGTCAGGCAAGGCAGAGTCCTGCGCATGCAGAGAGGCACGCCAGGGTCAGGCAAGGCAGAGTCCTGCGCATGCAGAGAGGCACACCAGGGTCAGGGTTCAAGGACAGGGTTAGGGCCTGTGTGTGCAAGAGGGCACGACAGGGGACATGGCAAAGCTTGCGCACACTTTTAAAGAAGCACGGGGAGGTATGCCATGGGCAGGCAAGGCCTGCACGTGCTATAGAGAGCACGTAGAGCACAGTGAAGAAACAGCGTGAGGTGCAAGGGAGCACAGAGAGCACGGCTAGGGCACTGGCTAGCTGATCGGGCTGCGGCACTGACAGACGGGCAAGACTCCAGCGAACCCCGCTGAGGCATGGCAGGCGACACAGCAGTCACTGACCGACGAGCACGGCTGAGGCACAAGCAGGCGGGCACGGCTAGGGCGGGCACGGCTGAGGCACAAACAGGAGGCTAGGAAGGCCAGGCGCATGCAAAGGGCACACGGAGCAGCAAAGCAAGGCAAGACGAGAAACAGGGCAGAGCATAGGCAGAATACGGAACCAGGAACGGAAACATAGGCAGAAACACGGAGTCAGGTCAGAGCAAGGAACAAAGCTAGCAGCGGAGCGTAGGCCGAAGCCCAGAGCCGGGCCAAGGTAAAGCCTTGAGACTAGCCAGGGAACGTGCTAGAGAGCACCGTAGAACAGAGAGCAGGAGTAACAGGCAGAGACAGAGAACAGAGGAGAAAACACAAGGCAGAGCATAGCGAAGACAAGACATGGCAGAAACAGGCAAGTCAGAGAATAACAGAACGACTACAAGTCCAAGCAGGACAAGGACGAACATGACACAACGGACAAACATAAGACAAGGCACGGGACAAGAGACGGAGTACGAGCACGGAGCGTGTGCAGAGACACACGACAGAGCAAAGTGCAAGGGCACAGAATAGAGGGAGTGACCCAGCAGACCAAGCAGCCATGCAGGGAAGCAACACAATACTCAGGCCCTGAGCATAGGAAGGGGCGGTCTGATATAGGACATAGCACCTCCACTTCCGGGTCAGGACCAGGGGAGAACTTCCAGTTCAATCCTCCAGGATCACAGAGAGCAGTCACATGATCAGGATTCCAGACATGCAGAGACGATTGCAGAACCAGTGCTGAAACCTACGCAGGTCACATGATCAGAGTTCCAGACCTGCAGAGATGAATGCAGAACCAACCTCTGCTGGAACATAGGAGGGACACATGATCAGGGGTTCTAGACATGACGAGAAGATCACCGAAGGCAGAGCAGAAACGCAGGCATCCCGCAGCTCAACAGTCATGAGGTGAGTTTGCACACTGCTCTAGGGAACATGCAGAATAGCAGACATGAGATGCGCGTGCACACCGCTCCCAGGGTCATGAGACAAAACAGACATGGCAGACATGGCGGACATGACAGATAAAAATTCCCCATTACATGTCACCTGCTTAACCCAGCAGGAAGTACAGCGGCATCCAGAAATCACACAAATTGACAAATCCCAGTGCCCGGATGGGATACACCCCCGAGTACTGCAGGAATTAAGTACAGTCATAGATAGACCATTATTTTTAATCTTTATAGATTGCATAATAACAGGGTCTGCACCACAGGACTGGCATAAAGCAAATGTTTTGTCAATATTCAAAAAGTGGACAAAAACTGAACTTGGAAATTATAGGCCAGTGAGCTTAACCTCAACTGTGGGTAAATTCCTGGAGGGTTTTCTAAGAGATACTATACTGGAGTATCTGAAGAAGAATAACCTCATGACCCAATATCAACATGGGCTTGCAAGGGACCGTTCCTGTCAGACTATTCTAAGCTTTCATGAAGAGGTAAGTTCCGGACTGGACGAAGGAAATGCAGTGGACGTGGTGTACATGGACTTTTCAAAAGCTTTTGATACGGTGCCACACAAAAGGTTGATACATAAAATGAGAACAATGGGGATAGGGGAAAATATGTGTAGGTGGGTTAAGAGCTGGCTCAGGGATAGGAAACAAAGGGTGCTTATTAATGGAACACACTCGGACTTGGTCACGGTTAGCAGTGAGGTACCACAGGGCCTGTATTGGGCCTGCTTCTTTTTAACCCCTTTACCCCCAATGGTGTTTTGCACGGTAATGACCGGGCCAATTTTTAAAATTCTGACCATTGTTCCTTTATGAGGTAACTCTGGAACGCTTCCATGGATCCTGGTGATTCTGACATTGTTTTCTTGTGACATATTGTACTTTATGCTAGTGGTAAAATTTCATTCATATAACTTGCGTTTATTTGTGAAAAAAACGGAAATTTGGCAAAAATTTAGAAATTTTCGCAATTTTCCAACGTTGAATTTTTATGCCCTAAAATCCATGTTGCCCAGTGACAAGCCCAAAACATCACTGCTTTAGAGGAGATCTGCATGGAGGAATGGGCCAACATACCACCAGCAGTGTGTGCCAACCTTGTGAAGACTTACAAAAAATGTTTGACCTCTGTCATTGCCAACAAAGGATCTATAACAAAATATTGAGATGAACTTGTTAATGACCAAATACTTATTTTCCACCATAATTTGCAAAATAAATCTTGCCAAATCAGACGTGATTTTCTGGATTTGTTTTCTCATTTTGACTCTCATAGTTGTGGTCTACCTATGATGTCAGTTACAGGCCTCTCTCATCTTTTTAAATGGGAGAACTTGCACAATTGGTGGCTGACTAAATACTTTTTTTTTCTCCACTGTATGTATATGCCTGTATGTGTATGTATGCATAGTATATGTGTATATATAGTCCCAAATTAATAAACTCTTTGAAGGAGTTGTTGCATTTCCATGGCTGTATGTCACTTATTTATGGGTCCATTTCTGTAATTGCATCTATTTAATAATTGAGGTGATTGGTTAAAAAAAATATACACATATATATATATATATATATGTATGCATTTGTTTGGAGGGACAGGGCTGTAGTCATGGCCAAAATTAACGGTTCAGGCGGCCCTGACCTCCCATCACATGGAAACAGTGTCCATTACTCTGCAAATCTGTGGCTCCTTCATCTGCACCGTCAGGGTCCTCTCTGCATTGCTGAAGGCTCCCTATAGACGGACTCAGTCCATTTCAACTTTCAAATGAACAACTTTACTGATTTCTTTACGCAGCACATCCATATTCTTCACAACATTAACAACAGGTTCTACATTGCACATTTCTTCCTCTTTCCCTGCACTTCTCTCTCTGTCCACAGCATGTACTCGGGTCAGACCAGCATCCTCCCTGTTCAGCTCTGCTGCATTTAGACGCTCCCTAGTCTGTTTTGCCCCAGACATGAGAGTATCTGCCTCCGAAGTCAGCTGCCACATAGTGAGCAACCTGCCCATCTGTATTGCCCCCTGCGGTGATGCAGCATCCTCTCGATCCAAACTCACTGCACCTGGGGGTTCCCTCAGCCATTTCACCCTGGACTTGAGGGCATCAGCCCATGCGATAAGTTTCCACATTATGGAGCCATCTGCGTCCCCGTACTGTCCTGGCCTTGTCCTTGGCTTCTGTTCCAACACTGCTGTAACCCGTTACTGCTGTTCTGGCCTATTGCTGTTCTGACCTGTTGCCCTGGATGGCTGGGCTTCTCTCTTAAAATGTTAAGTGGTCACTGCTCCTATTCCTGGCTCTATAGCCCGTCCAGACGGTTTGGGCACCCTGGCCTGACTGACTCTTATAGGAAGTTATCTCTCCCTTAACTGCAGCTGACCACTCCTATATTAACTATTTACAGTGCTATATCTAAAACTATAATGTACCCCATTTTGTGGCTAAATCTGGGTACTGCGCTTTCACTATGTCAAAACTATAATACATAGCAATACAAGCATAACATTTATACAAATATAAGCATAGGGAATATTTACACTAAGGAAGGGAGTAGAGTACTACGCGATCCCGGTACACCCCTTACATTAACCACACAGCTAGACATCACACTTGACACAGGTCACCTTGACTTCACAGTCCACCCAGCTGTGAGCTGATTGACATCTGAGTCTGGTCTCCCTGATTTTCCATCTAGACACCACCCTTGACACAGATCACCTTGTCATTTAGATTGTGAGCCCCATCGAGGACAGTGATGATAATGTGTGCAAACTGTAAAGCGCTGCGGAATATGTTAGCGCTATATAAAAATAAAGATTATTATTATTATTACCTTGTCTTCACTGCCTGAATTACTGTCCAGCTGTTGTGACCTGATCGACTTCTGTGCTTTTTCTACCTGACCTCACATTTAGATACCCCCTTTGATACAGGTCACCTTGACTTCCCTTCCAAAAAATTCTCTGCCCAGCTGTTGTGACTTGATTGACTAATCTGTCCTGTCTCTGTAAGGGTGGTTTCACATTAGCGTTTAAGGCCGCAGCATCGGCCTGCGCACGGCTGCCGCTAAGCCCCGCCCCTGCCGCGCCTCCACCGGTAGCTCCGCCTATGGGCGCAAGACGCTGCATGTGTCCTGCGTCCCCTATGTTTAGCACTGGGGACGCAGGCCGTGCGCAGGTATGCGATTGGCTGCGCATGTGTCCTTTTGACGGTGCGCCGAGTGCAACAAATTGCAACAGGTTGCGTTTGACGCACCTGTCAAAAGGACGCATGCGCCGCCAAACACATACCTGCGCATGGCCTGCGTCCCCAGTGCTAAAGATAGGGGACGCAGGACGCATGCAACGTCATGCGCCCGTAGGTGGAGCTACCGGCGGAGGTGCGGCAGGGGGCGGGGCTTAGCGGCGGCAGTGCGCAGGCCGACGCTGCGGCCTTAAACGCTAATGTGAAACCACCCTTAGAGGGACGACCAGACGGCGGGTACCTGCATGCCGGGTCTAGAACTGATGAAGCCGCATCCCCTGTACCCTGGGGGAAGCAATAGCGCGCCGGACCAACCTCCTGACAGTGGGGGGCTAAAAAGCAAAACCGCGCAGCAGGACAGTTCGGCGCGAAGTCACAGCAGCGCACAGTCAGGTGATCGGAGCGGTCTGCCTCCCTTCCCCAAACAAGGCACCAGCGCCGCGACAGGCCGCACTGACAGGATCAACTGACATCTGCAGGACAGCTCTGCTGAGGGGAGACATGCATCCAGCAGCAGTCAGGCAGAGGAGTGCTCCGTACTGGGAGCATCAGCAGCATGCATCTCCCACCACCAACAGCGGGGACCAGAGAGAGAGAGAGAGAGAGGAACGTGCAGTGTGTGCCCGGTGACTACAGAGAGAGGTGCAGTGTGTGCCCGGTGACTACAGAGAAAGCTGCAGTGTGCTGGTGACAACAGAGAACAAGGTGCCAAAAGTTTTGGGCCAGTGAGTAAAGCGCATGTGCCACATTAGAGGGATCGAGTACGGGAATGACACTTGTGCACTGAGTTTTGACAGTTTATATTTTCTGAGCCACGTTGGGCTCGTACAGCACTGTGGCCCGCACCCTTTTCAGCCACTGCAGCATATGGACTAGGCTCAGCGGACGGTACCGGAGCCCGACTGCTGCTGACAAAAGACGGGGCACTGATGTCCAGAGAACCCCATTGGAAAAGACACCGCGCAACCGCTGCCGACACCATCGACTTCTTGCAGGAGTCACAGTTTGCAATTAGAGTGATTAGTCCCGTTTAACCCATTACCTCCCTGCGTGGAGTATTCCCTGTTCATTAAAAATTGTTAAGTTAACCCTTGCTCTGCCTCCTGTCCGTCACTGCATCCTGCAACCTGCTTACATCTCTACTCACTTTCAACCAGTATATGAAAATGAATGAAACACGCTGTGTAAAGGCCAGGTTGTGATATTAATGAGTTTATTTGCATAAGAATAAGCAGATTATTCCAATATATACTATGACATGATACATAATGAGACTTGTAGACGCTCACAGTCTCCCCTGTAGCGATATCTTCATTATAGGCAAATACTAACTTTTAACATTGCCTGACTCAGAATTCTTTGCTGCAGACATCACTGGGATAATATTTGTTCATAAATGATGAAATGTATTTATACAATTGACTTATATAAAGGGTGACTCCACATTACATTGGAAATTCCTGTTTAGCCAAAAATTAATCTTTTAATTCTGCAAAGCTATAGATTTCCTTATTCCTGCCTCCTTATAGTTGTCGAGACCCTCTTATACTAGGCTTTTTATGTATAAACCTGCAGTAAAAAGGGGGAGAAGTATGACAAGCCATCATATGTGTAAATCAGGAATAGCTGCTTACTTACCACTGATTTTTGACTAGTAGAGTACTTTCAAAATGGCACCAAATTAATCAGAGTAGGCTTTCCACTTAAAAAAAAAATCAATTTTAAGTATGTGGCAAATATCACATAATGTGTTCATGGGCCACCAAAATAGAAAGCACAAAGAATTACACCTGGCAGAGAAAATAAATTCATA
The DNA here is from genome assembly GCF_039654945.1 of Dendrobates tinctorius. NCBI lineage: Eukaryota > Metazoa > Chordata > Amphibia > Anura > Dendrobatidae > Dendrobates > Dendrobates tinctorius. The sequence continues at coordinate 64,469,561 of NW_027361687.1, forward strand.
AATTGATCAACTCTATGTGAAGCTGCACCTTTAATTAACATTAGTACCAAAATACAAGATCGGGCATCTTGGGTCTTCTTAACAATGTATGTTCTCCATATCTCAAATCAATTCATGTAGCTTTCTGTAAACCACAAATAAGTAGCTTGATGATTCTGCTGCATTTAGTACTTTGAGTGCACAAGGGTGCACTGTTCTATGCTATCTGATTATGAAAGTAAAACCTAGATATACCACAAGGCCTGCCTCATTGTGCACTTTTGCACTTAGCTACAAGGAATATTTATCTGTTTGAGAAAGAACCAAAGACAATTAAAAAAAGTACACCCTTAGGTTCTCAAAGTACTAAATAGAGACCCAAATTCTGTAAATTGCCATCCATCACTAGCACCTTGGGTCTTGAAATTATATGTTCTTTATTGTTCAAATAAATACACATTTATTTCTGGAAGCCATGAACAGGTTGCTGTTGACTCTGGTGCTGCACCTAGTACTTTCAGTGCACAGAGGTGCATTGCTCTGATAATCAATCTAAAACTTAAATATACCACAAGGCCTGCCTCATTATGCACATATGATTCACTTTGTTACAAGGATTATTGAGCTGATAGTGAAAGACCCAAAGTGAATTCAACAAGGTACACCCTTGTGCTCTCAGAGTACTAAATTGAGATCCAAATATCAATAAATCACCGCCCATTACTAATTATTTGTAATATGAGATTTTTGTCTGTTTTCTACAGGAAAAAATATATGATATGGCCATAATATGAAGGTTACCTTTAGCTTTATATTTATGGTGCCATAAGGTGACATTTATATAATCATAGATAACCTATTATATTTTGTGCTCCTATTCTTTGCTACAATTTTTAGTATAAAATGTATGATGCATCTTTTGCTTAAAAAAAGTACAAATATAACAAGATAAAGGTGTAAAAAATATATATAATTTTTAAAAAATAACATTTGTTTGACCTTTCTAAAACAGTCAATGCCAAAAAGTTGTACAACATTAAGGCAGAAATCCTTTCGCCTTGTTGGCACCAGACTATACTACTTCCCAGCCATGAGCTCTGTGGCCAAATTTGGTAGCACCATCATCAATGTTGGTTGATTGCTTTGACCCATTTGTTGTCTCTCAGGATCAGCCCACATGTCATAAAACATAGATATCCAGGTGTCACTATGCCTGTGTCTGCTGCTCAGGGTCCTCAGTGAGCACAGAGACATGGCCTTCTTCATGAGGTACCTGGAATAAGAAAAATATGTTGGCATTCAGAAGTAGCAGAGTTGAATTTTTTCACAGAATTTTTTTTTTTAAATATTATTTTAAATGTCTAAAATAGTATTTTGCCACCATCTACTGGTGGCTAGTGAAACTGCAATTGCCATAGGTTGCTGGACAACAGGTGTCAAAAATTAGGGAGTAAAGTTGTAGGACCCTTGTTTTCTTCAGAAGTGCAACACAACTATGTTTGATGTTGTACACTTAGTTTTTATTACCATTTTCTTGATCCTTGTACCTGGAAACCATCAGCAAGATGTGAAATTATAGATTAGTTTTTTTTCTATCTTTCTGAGTGTCTTTCGAGCTTCAGATGTGGAAGTCTGCAAATTTGAAAAATCCTAACCACCCCCCCAAAAAAATAAAAATACAAAAATGTCCAATAACATGCGCAGAAAATATTTCGATAATGTGCTGGCTACTATTTATGTAAGGGGGTATTTGCATCTTTTTATATGGATGTTTTTTGATAGAGCTTGTAAATGCAAGCACTTTTGCAATTTACTGCTTATTCAAATTTTCAGTCGTTCTTAAGATATCAACACTTATCTTCTGTTTCTTTCAACTTGTTACCTTGGAGACCGGCCACTGCAGCTAGATAGCAGAACATGCGTAGTGCTTACAAGCTCTTTTATATTTAGCATGTAAGCACTGTTTTAAAGCTGGCCCGGATTGCTGGAGCGTGCCCTTACCTCGTAATCCAGTCCGGCTTCAAAGTATTGGTTATAAGCTAGACAGCAGCGGTGGTCGGTCTCCTAGGCAACGAACTGTAAAAATGTTAATATCTCAAGAACCGTTGTAAATGTTAATAAGCAATAAATTGCAAAAGTGCTTATATTTACAAGCTCCATCCAACAATATCCTTACATACGAAGATAGGAATAACCCTTAAGATATAACAGACTTAAAAATTGATTATGAAAGATCGGTTAAGGGTCAGTGTACACGTTGCGGATTGTGCTGCGGATTTTTCCACGCGGATTTGGCTAAATCCGCAGGTCAAATGACCTGTGTTTTACCTGCCAATTAGCCTGCGGTTTTCCCCTGCGTTTTGACACCTGGTGATGGAGAAGGTGTCAAACCGCTGCGGATTCCGTACAAAGAAGTGACATGCTGCGGATTTAAAACTGCAGCTAATCCGCACGGAAAAATCCGCAGCATGTGCACTGCGTTTTTCAATTTTCATAGACTACAAAAGGTACTGTACAATGCAGCAGAAATTGCTGCGGATCCGCAGGGCCAAATCCACTGCGGATCCACAGCAGAATCTGCAACGTGTGCACACACCCTAACAGTATAACACCTGCTTGCTGACGGTTTCCATGTACTGACAGATATTTTTCGACACTGTGCAATATAAAAACAGGTGATAAAGATAAATTATACATTTTCCTTTTATTAGGCCTCACCTCCCAATAAAGAGAATCAGCAAAACATTCAGCATCAGACGGAGCTCCAAAGATGGGTAGCTTCAAAATAAATCCTGTGCGTTAAAAGTAACAAAAAAAAATGAAATTCTGCATCATACTTTTTTCCCAAATTACAAATTTTTAAATAAAAATTATAACTTTCTTTTAAAATTTTAAAAATACATTTAACAATATTTCCATGTGGTGCAGCTGAAATATATGACTTTTTTAGTCGTGTTAATAAGGAAATTCATACAATGAACAGCAAATAGCATGGGGCTGAATGGTTCCTGATAGCAATCAAGTGCAATCAACAGATCTCTGGTTGATTGTGGGGATCGTAACATGATGTGGTAACATGTCGCCACCTAGTGGCTACATTATAGTATGCAATGTAAATCACTTTGCTCTGAACATGGTTCGCAAAAAAAAATAATATATATATATATATATATATATATATATATATATATATATATATATATATATATATATATATATATATCTCTTTAGAATTGAAAGTCTCCACTGATATCGGAATAAAATAACTCACCTACAATAATTCCCCCGAACAGAGCAAATCCCAATGCTACCATAAGGGCGAGACCCTGATAGAAGGCTTGAGAATGGGCAGTGCGCGAAGAGTCAGCAATTAAAGGGAACACATCACTCATTCTGGAGGAAATAAAAATGGGAAAAAAAGGAAATGTTTTGGATATATTGTGTAAAGCAGAAAGAAAGATAGATATCTAAATATGTATAGATGAATAATAGAGTGATGGATATAGACAGAGTCACTTACCCACCACCATAGATGTCGGCAGTTGCTGTAAATGCCACTATGGCGCCGATCATTGCCCCCAAGACGCCAGGCATACCGTGCAGGTTGTGGACCCCACACGTGTCCTGAATCTTCAGTTTGGAGTCTAGGATCGGCTGCAGATAAAATAGGAGAATAAAACATAACCACAAAACAATCGGGGCCTAAACTGAAGAGGCAAAAACAATTACAAAACAAATCATGTAATGAGAATGCTCCAGATTACTTCTACCCTGGTTCTGAAGTATTGCTGCTGAAATCTCACAACGCTCAGTACAGACTGCAGCTGTTGGTCAGCCTCAGTGGACAGAGACAAACACTTTCAAATGTGGAGTTATTAGTCATTGACATTAATTTGCTTATATATTGTGCAGGCACAAAAAAAACAGGGATTTTTGTGATAACTCACCGTAAAATCCTTTTCTCCGAGACACTCATTGGGGGACACAGAGACTGTGGGTATATGCTTCTGCCGCTAGGAGGCTGACACTAAGTGAAAAAAAGAGGTTAGCTCCTCCTCCGCAGTATACACCCTCGCCCCAAATCAGTTTGGTACCAAAGCAGTAGGAGGACAACAAAATCAACCTCAATACAGGTACAACATGTCCAAAGGAAAAAACACCACCCTTATATCAAATAAGTAGACACATATTAATTTAAACAAAACAAGAGCCAACTGGCTGTCAGGGTGGGTGCTGTGTCCCCCAATGAGCGTCTCGGAGAAAAGGATTTTACGGTGAGTTATCACAAAAATCCATGTTTCGCCTTCGCCTCATTGGGGGACACAGAGACTGTGGGACGTCCTAAAGCAGTCCCTGGGTGGGAGTTAACTCACCGATCCAAGCTACATGCACCTCTTGTTTAAAGGTGCGCCACCGCTGCTTGGAGAATCCTTCTACCCAGGCTCGCATCCGCAGAGGCCTGAGTATGGATATTGCAATGTTTGGCAAATGTGTGCAGGCTGGACCAGGTTGCTGCCTTGCAAACCTGTTCCGTCGAAGCCTGAAGCCAAAGCGCCCAAGAGGCGCCCACTGCCCGAGTAGAGTGCGCACTGATTCCTGCTGGAATCGGCGTGCCTCTTATGCGGTAGGACTCCTGAATAGTCAAACGAATCCATCTGGCTATGGTCGATTTTGAGGCAGCGAGTCCCTTCCTGCGCCCTTCGGGGAGCATGAACAGCGTGTCCGTCTGTCGGAAGGGTGCCGTCTTCGACACGTACCTCCGGAGGGCTCTTAGCAGGTCTAACGTGTGAAGAGCCTTTTCCACACAGTGCACCGGTGCTGGACAAAATGAAGGCAAGACAACATTTTCATTAATGTGAAAAGAGGACACCACCTTCGGCAGAAATGGAGGGGCTGGTCTGAGCACCACCTTATCCTTATGGAAAGCGATGAACGGAGCTCGGCAGAATAGGGCCGCCAGCTCTGAAACCCGCCTGATAGACGTGATGACCACTAGGAACACCACTTTCCAGGAAAGGTACCTAAAAGAGACATCCTGAAGCGGTTCAAAAGGAGCTTCCTGCAGAACACTTAGGACCAGGTTAAGGTCCCAGGCGTCCATAGGCGCCTATTAGGAAGGTACCAAGTGGGAGACTCCCTGGATGAAAGTCTTCACCTGCAGATTGGTAGCAATTCTGCACTGGAACAGGACGGATAAGGCCGATATTTGTCTCCTGAGGGAACTTGGGGCCAAGCCCGAGTCTAGCCCCGACTGGAGGAAAGCCAATATGCTGGGGATCAAGAATCTCAGCAGAGAAACACCGCGGCCTCGACACCAAGTGAAGAACACCTTCCAGGTGTGGTGGTAAATTCGTGCTGAAGCAGGCTTCAGGGCGCTAATCATTGTAGCGACCACCTTGCTCCCGAACCCTGCCTGGGTTAGAATCCAAGATTCAACGGCCATGCCGTCAAACACAGGGCCCCTGAGTTCGGGTGGCAAATCGGCTCTTGAGAGAGTAGATCCGGGCGCTCTGGTAGGTAAGGGACGTCGGCGAGCAGCAGCATTAGATCTGTGTACCACGCTCCACGGGGCCAATCTGGGGACAGCAGAATTGCCTGGACCCCTTTCATCTTGATCTTCTTGACGACTCTCGGAAGTAGTGGTAGCGGGGGAAGTAGATATGGGAGGCGAAACTGGTTCCATGGCAGAATCAACGCATCCACAGCGATTGCCTTCGGGTCCCTGGCCCGAGCGACATATGTGGGCACCTTGGCGTTCACTCTGGATGCCATCAAGTCCACATCTGTAGTTCCCCACCATTGACAAATCTGCTGAAAGACCTCGGGATGTAGAGACCACTCTCCGGATGCAAGACCCTCCCGGCTGAGAAAGTCTGCTGCCCAGTTTTCCACGCCCGGGATGTGAACTGCCAAAATCACCGAGTGGTTTGCTTCGGCCCACTGAAGAACGTGCCCCACCTCGCGCATGGTTGCTCTGCTGCGAGTGCCCCCTTGGTGAATTATGTAAGCCACCGCCGTGGCGTTGTCCGATTGAATTCGGACAGGGCGGCTTGCTAGAAAGTGATGGAACTTCTGCAGTGCCAGCCAGATTGCTCTTATCTCCAATAACTTGATCTGGAGGCATGCCTCCTGTGGCGACCACTGTCCCTGGGTTGTGTGGTGGTGAAACATCGCTCCCCAACCAAGGAGACTGGCGTCGGTTGTCACCACCAGCCAATGGTCTGGGGGAAAGGGTTTCCCCTGGGTCAGAGAGGAACTGGTTATCCACTATCCGAGCGACTGCCTGACTTGAGAGGACAGACGACACCGCCAATCGAGCGTGAAAGGGTTCTTGTCCCAGGCTGACAATAGGGCGGGCTGCAGGGGGCGAAGATGGAACTGGGCGAAAGGTATTGCTTCCATTGTTGCCACCATTTTCCCTAGAATCCTCATCCCAGATCGGATGGTATGAGGGACTGGTTGGCAAAGTGTCAGGACTCCCTGCCGGAGAGCTAATACCTTTTCCTGAGGGAGAATCACCAATCCTCGGCAAGTGTCGAAGATCATTCCTAAGAAGATTTTCTGAGCTGGCACAAGGGATGACTTCTTCGCATTGACCAACCACCCTAAGCGGGCAAGAGTATCCAGCGTGATGCTGACATTTTCCTCGCATGCCCGTATTGACGGGCCCTTGACCAAGAGGTCGTCCAGATAAGGGACGATGACTATGCCTTGAGAATGCAGTATGGCCATGACAACTGCCATAACCTTTGTGAACACTCTGGGAGCCGTGGCTAGCCCGAAGGGTAGCGGTACGAACTGAAAATGTCGACCGCTGATGGCGAAGCGTAGGAACCTCTGAAGAGGAGGAAGAATGGGAATATACAGATATGCATCTTGGATGTCTATTGAGGCCAAGTATTCTCCCTGCTCCATGGCCGATATGACTGAATGGGAGACTCCATCCGGAAATGTCTGATCCTGATGAATCTGTTTAGAAGCTTCTGGTACAACACAGGACTGACAGACCCGTCCTTTTTGGGAACCGCAAAAAGGTTGAAATAGAAACCCTGAGCCCTTTCGTGTTCCAGTACTGGAATAATGACTCCGTTGTGATGGAGCAATTTGATGGATCCCAATAGAGCCCTTGCCCGGGCATCTACCCTGGGAAGCTGGGAAAGAAAAAATGGTCTTGGGGAGTCTCTGATAAATTCCATTTTGTAACCTGAGGACACCAATTCTTTTACCCATGCGTCGTGAACGACGTTGGCCCAGACGTGGTGAAAACAGAGTTGGCGGCCGCCCACCTTGCTGGTGTCGTCTGGTAAAGACCTCGAGTCATTTGGCCGATGATCTTTGGGATCTGGATCCCCTCGACCTGACCTGTTGAGCACGCATTCTCCCCAATGGGTTGGCTCTATATGAGACTTGCCACTCCCTATCCTGGTTGGGGCGGCCTGAGGCGGCGGAATTGGGCCCCATAGTCCACCCGGGGTTGCGAAAAGCCCGAAAACGTGCCTGAAGCGGGTGACGAAAAAGCGGTTTAACCTTTTGTTGAGGGAGAAACCCGCTCTTTCCTCCATTGGAGTCTGAGATACGTTGATCCAACTTTTCCCCAAATAGGCGGCTGTACTGATATGGCAGGGAAGTCAAGGACTTCTTGGAAGTACCCAAGTTGCTGGGAACGAGGGTTGAGTGCAGACCCTGACGCATCATATACTGAACGAGCTAGGCTCTCAATAAGGCGGTCCGTGAGATCCTTAATCGAGGAAACAGTAGGGACAGATAACAGGGTCTTAGTGGCCAGGCGTGAAACCGGAGGATCCACAATCGGGGATTCCATCCATTTTTTACGGAGGTCCGGAGCAAACGGATACCTCGTTTCTAGTGCCTTTTGACCCTCGAAACGCCGGTCTGGACGTACTCTGTGCCGCTGCACTATGCCCTCAAACTCAGGGTGAGAGGAAAAAATTATGTGCGGCCGCTTCACTCGTTTAAATGGCACCTTATGCCCCGTAGCCACTGCTGGATCATCCTCAATCCCCAGGGTCTGATTGACGGCTTCTATGAGGCTGTCCACTGTTTCACGTGACCCTGGAGTGTCCAGGTCAAGGGGCTCCTCTGAGTCGCAATCTGAGGTCTGGTCGCTATCAAGCACTGGTGACGGGGAGAGAGAAGCAGAGCTTACGGATGCCAAGGCACCGGATGGACTGGGCAACACCGTGTGGATTCGTTTCCTCCATGTCTGCCTGGATTGAGAGCGGCCCCTGCAGGCCGGAGGCTCTAGTGAGGTGGAGGTTCCCTCTAAAGGCGGCGAGCCACTGTCCCTGCCCCTATCTGGGGCTTGAAGGGACTCTATTGCTCTCGTAAGCGACGCCACGGACTGTGACAGTGATCGGGCCCACTCAGGGGGATTTGACACATTGGTCGCTGTCGCAGGGGAGGGCTCCTGGGCGCGTTCGGATTCACAGGCTTTGCATAAACGCTTGCTCTGTGCCCGCGGAAGCGCAGCCCAACAATAGATGCATGCAGCGTAAAAGAACGTGTGCGTCTTTGCCTTTTCAGACATGCTGTATCTGTCCGCTGCTGGTATATGGGGAGGAGGTAGCACCTCGTTTTTCCCTGTAGCGTGGCCTCTCGGGCAGCACTTACCCCAGTCCTGCACCCCCCGACCTGGATGCTTCCTTTAAATTGCTTGCCGACATCTGTGGCGCGCGCCAGCCTGTAAAAACCGCTCTAGGGTTGGTACTTCCGCTTTGCGGCCTGGCCGCGCTCCGAAGCCGGGGCCTCGATTTTTACCGCCGCCCAGTGCAGGGCGGGCCATCGGAGGTGATGCGCGGCCCCGGGGGCGGAATTTCTGGCCGCGGCCTAGCTCCGGCCGAAGCCGCGGCCTCAATTTCTCCCCTACCCGACCGGGGGGGCGGGCACGGTACCACAAAAAAAGGCGCTACTGACCGGCGCGGCGTTCCTGACCCAGGCTGCTGCCTGACGGATTGGGCCCTCTCTTGCATGGCTAGTGGTCGCGCTGTGGGCTCCAGCCCGAAGTCTTCGTAGGAGCCCTCCCAGACCCTCTCCCTACCGATGATCCTCTTCAGCCTGAGCGCAGGTATGTGAGGGGGTCTTTGATAAAAAAAAAAAAATGGGACGGTGCAGGGACCCTTGCTACATCTAACCCCTTCAGGGGGTAAGGAGAGGGTCCGTCCGCCACCTTGCAGCACCGCAGTGTGAGCATTGGTGGAGCAGTGGGGGCTGCACGGACTAGTCTTGCGCCTCTGTACAGCCCATGGTTTCAATACCTAGGGGTGGTCAGGGCTAAGTCCGGCATTGTGTCCCACGACGCGGGAGAGGATACGTGGAGGGACACTCGCACGTGCTCGCCTATTGTTGGTTTGGGGAAATTGGACCCTTTCAATAGGATCCATTGCCCCTGTCACATCTTCATGGGAAAAAGATGGAAAAAGTCTGGAGAGAAAAAACAGACGTGTGCCTCCATGGACACTAAGCAAAAAACTGATTTTCGCCCGCAATAGGGGCGAGGTTGTATACTGCGGAGGAGGAGCTAACCTCTTTTTTTCACTTAGTGTCAGCCTCCAAGCGGCAGAAGCATAAAACCACAGTCTCTGTGTCCCCCAATGAGGCGAAGGAGAAATTAAATTCGAGGCAACCACCACAGCTCTTGTATGCATTTTCTAATTTACTACTGGATAATATAATAATGAAGATTGTACTAACCGTCAAAAATTTGTATCCAAGAGTAGAAATTATACCGGCTAGAGACCCAGCAATCATGGCGCCAAAGGGAGTCAACATCATTTCTGCAGAGGTTCCCACTGCAACACCACCAGCTAAAGCTGCATTCTGAATGTGAACCTAAAGGGAGGAGACATCACATTGTGTAAGCAAGGAAACATAGTAATGTATATTCTTGTACATAGGAGCAGTAGTATAGTAGTTATATTCTTGTACATAGAGGGCAGTATTATAGTAGTTATATTCTTGTATATAAGGGCAGTATTTTAGTAGTTATATTCTGGTACATAGGGGACATTATTATAGTACTTATAGTCTTGAAAATAGGAGCAGTATTATAGTAGTTATATTCTTGTACATAGGGGCAGTATTATAGTAGTTATAGTCTTGAATATAGGAGCAGTATTATAGTAGTTATATTCTTGTATATAGGGGCAGTATTATAGTAGTTATAGTCTTGAATATAGGAGCAGTATTATAGTAGTTATAGTCTTGTATATAGGGGCAGCATTATAGTAGTTATATCCTTGTACATAGGGGCAGTATTATAGTAGTTATATTCTTGTACATAGGAACAGTATTATAGTAGCTATATTCTTGTACATAGGAGCAGTATTACAGTAGTTATATTCTTGTATGCAGGGGCAGTATTATAGTAGTTATATTCTTGTATATAGGGGCAGTATTATAGTAGTTATATTCTTGTATAAACTGGGCAGTATTATAGTAGTTATATTCTTGTACATAGGAGCAGTATTATAGTAGTTATATTCTTATACATAGGGACAGTATTATAGTAGTTATGTTCTTGTACATAAGAGCAGTATTATAGTAGCTATATTCTTGTACATAGGGACAGTATTATAGTAGTTATATTCTTGTACATAAGAGCAGTATTATAGTAGCTATTTTCTTGTACATAGGGCAGTATTATAGTAGTTATAGTCTTGTACATATGAGCAGTATTATAGTAGTTATGTTCTTCTACATATGGGGCATTATTATAGCAGTAACATTCTTGTACATAGGAGGCAGTATTAAAGCAGTTACATTCTTGAATAAAGGTGCATTATTATAGTAGTTATATTCTTGTACATAGGAGCAGTATTATAGTAGTTATATTCTTGTACATAGAGGACAGTATTATAGTAGTTATATTCTTGTACATAGAGGACAGTATTATAGTAGTTATATTCTTGTACATAGAGGACAGTATTATAGTAGTTATATTCTTGTACATAGAGGACAGTATTATAGTAGTTATATTCTTGTACATAGGGGCAGTATTATAGTAGTTATATTCTTGTACATAGGGGCAGTATTATAGTAGTTGTATTCTTGTACATAGGGAGCAGTATTATAGTAGTTATATTCTTGTACATAGAGGACAGTATTATAGTAGTTATATTCTTGTACATAGGGGCAGTGTTATAGTAGTTATATTCTTGTACATTTCTCTATCTTTCTTACAAAATACACTTATTATGAAAATTATCTCCTCCTTGGGTATATTAAATATGTAATGTTTGCTCCATCCAAATACATGATGTAAATTATGCTTATTTTGATGCTTACCATATCCAGCTTTCCTTCATTATTTAACATGGATGACAAGGCAAATGTGGACAATGTGCAAGCAGCGAGAGAGTAGTAGGTGTTCAACACTGTCCGATGTTGGTCATCCCCATGGGCTGTGATGGCAGAATTGAAGCTGGGCCAGAACATCCACAGGTAGATTGTTCCTGGGTGAAAAAAAACGTTAAAGGAGAATTCCAGCTAAAGGAATCCCTTGACATGTTGTGTAGAGATTACTGTAAAAACTATAAATGGGGCTACCACTGATGCTGATTGTCTAATACAAGGACATTGGACCAAAAATAATACAATTGCATTGTGCTGAAAAACTAACATTTTACGTACTGCAATTAGTAGTGCCAAAAAGTGCAAAGGTAATAGTAGTGTTATAACAGATAGTGATCACAAGATCATGAAAACTCACTGTGGTCAAGTTTAGTTAGAATTCTATTTTGCTTGATGAACTAAATAAATTATTGCCGCAAATATTTGTGAAATGTAATTAGTGGGAATATACCTATCATCGCGAAGAGGTCCGAATGATAAACAGATCCTTCCCTTTTACGGCTCTTCTCCAGATGAGGTCTGTACAGCACACGAGATACCACTAACCCGAAATAAGCTCCAAATGTGTGGATAGTCATAGAACCCCCGGCATCTTTGGCCTTATGAATAGAAACCAGGCAAGAATGACATATCAAACATTCAGTATGAGTCTTAAACCTATGAATCTATGCTCAGAACGTCATTTTAAGGTGACCCTCTGTATTCTTTGTGACATGGGTTTCTAGAAATATGAGGAGCACTGCAACTAGGCCTGAAGAGCTGCATAGAGAAAAAGCAAGGAGCAACAGAAAAAGAAGAAAGGGGAGAGACGACATTGAGGTTTGTTTTTAGCCCTAGAGACTCTGTTACTGGATGTAACTCGTATGGACAGTATCAAGATCTGGCTACAAGACCTCAAACCTCTCAAGAATGGAAACCTGTGGGCTTTCGAGCCTAGGTGGGTCTTGTATGCTTTTCATTCTTGACCTATATTACTGTTAACAAGTTGAAGAAGTCTATGAGATAAGGGCAAGATTGGACATGATGACCACTTATGGTTCCTATTATGGGTCCAGTAACTCTTTGTCACTTACTCCAACTAGGTTGAGAATTATGTACTCGTTGATGCCAAATAGAGTCACTTCAAATAGAGTCATGACAATCAGCTGGACAGGACTTGTCTTGCCAAGGAGAGCTCCGAAGGAGATGAGAACAGCTCCAGTGCAGAAGTCGGCATTGATCATACTAAGAAGAAAAGAGATCTATATGTAAGTGACTAATAGTCTAAAAACCATCTCCCTTGACCATGTCCTTCAAAACCATAACCTTTTAGAATGGGTCCTCAAAAACTCTGCTAGTACAAATCTGTCTGAATAAGACCTAAACTCATTTTTCTCAAATGAATGGCCTACCTACATTCAGTAATGATGGTCCATTGGTTCGCAGACGACACAACCAGTACACGACTATAACTGCCGTATGGTATGAGGCAATGCTACCGTGAACCACCAATGTAAGTTTTTATCTTCACTTAGAGATCTGCTTGTCAAGGATTTAATTTATGTCACTTACTATGCTATCATCTTAGGACTATATGGCATTATTATTTGGTAATTGTATGGCGCTATATTAACACTGTGCGGAATATTTAAGTCAGCACTATACGTGAGTACTGTTGTGTTAGAAATGAATTATAGAGCGTCATATTTAGGAGCCAGAGTCCCGTTCTTGGGATTGTTGGTATGACCAATCAGTAAGTTATTCCCTATCCTACAGATAGGTAATAACTTTCAGTTGTTTGAATAACCCTTTAGTTAACCAACCAATCACTTAGTACTTAATAGGGACATATAAGAAATAGAGACCTGTCAACAGCTTGTTGATGGTTTCCGAGAATACATGATTGTTTTAATGGAAAATTAAAACACGAAAAATATATATATTTTTTTAAAATAAATTTTTAATAAATTTTTAGAATATTTGATACCAACTTTATAAATGTGAATCCAGGCTTTGCAAATAGTATAATGATTTATAATCCCCTCCCCCAAAAAACAATAAGTACACATAAGAATTAGAGATCTAACAACAGAAACTTGTTAATGGTTTTCCAGGAGCAACATTTATGTAGTATATATGTATGACATTGATGATTATTGCATCAGAAACCAGGTTTGGATTAAAATATATTCCAAAAATACACCGTAATAAGCACACATGAGAATTAAAGATCTGTCAACAGCAGCCTTTTGATGGTTCCATTACATACGTAAAGGATTAATGTATTAGCTACCTATAGTGTAAATGATTGTTTTAATGTGAACCCCAAAACACACCAATTAGTATAAATATATTGTGTTTATATGGCATAGATGATTATTATATTAGATAACTATAGTGAAAGTGTATGTTCAGATTTTTATTATTTTATAATCAGGGGAGGACACTGACAGCTCGGGGCCCCTGTGCAAGAATTGTGAGGGGACCAGGAAACAGCAGAGAGGACTGATTTAAGCTCAATGCACTGATGTGCTGTGAGCTCTTCTCCCCCAACCTCTTCTCTGTGAGGAGATGCTGCGGGGAATAGACCAGTGTACGGAGCAGAAGACCCACTGTAAGTGCTGCTCTTCCCCCACTGTTGTCCCTTGTGTGTGTATATATGTGTATATATATATATATATATACACACACACACACATACACACACATACATATATATATATATATATATATACACATACATACATACACACGCACGCACGCACGCGAGCGCACGCACGCACACACCTGCAGTGCATGCAGGGCCCCCTCCACCCTCCACAGTGCGTGCAGCCGGTCCCCCCTCCCTAGGGTGCAAAGTGCAGCCAGAGTGATTGTAAATGTAAAGTGCCAGGCTGCCAGCACAGTGAGGGGACACATTTAACAAAAAAAAAAATCCACCCCCAGCCGGGCTCACCGTCTTATGTGTGTGTCCCTCGCCCTGAGTGAGAGAGGCTCATGAATGTTTTCTGCTTTCTGCTTCCTGCAATGCACGTGTGCTGCTCTCTGGCTGCCAGGAGGCGTGGTGTTCTTATGCAAATCCAGCCAGAGACTTCAGCCAACTGCTGACCAGGAAACAAGGAAAGGGGAGCTTCAAGGGGCCAGGGGGTATACAGCGGCCGGCGCTTACATTTAATTAAAGGAGATAGTACTGTGTCAGCACAGCTGCCAAACCCCAGCGGCCATCGTGGGCCCCCTCACCCATCTGGGCCCCCTCACCTGTCCAGGCCCCATAGCAGCTGCATGGTCTGCTACTATTGACCATATGCTGCAGTTAGCGCTCTCACCAGTCTGGTGAGGAAAGCGTTCATTGGCCATCGTCTCGCCCTGCATTACACGCCCCCTTTTCCAATCCCTGCACTCTGTGCACTGCTCTCCCTGGCTCTGGGATCCACATGATTACGAGTGGGAGTGAGGGGAGCCTGATGCTGCATGACACTGGGCAACTCTCATTCCCACCCTTATGTTCACTGAGTGGCCCCATAGCAGCGGCGTGGTCTGTCTCTCTGGGCAGTACCCCCCTCCACCTCTGGCCCAAGTATGTCCACCCCTGTGTATAATGATTTATGTTCTTCCTTCATATCCTTCCCCAAAAATTATTTGGAACCATAAAAATAATTATTTCAATTTTACTCTGGAAGAAAAAAAGTCTTCAATAGAAAGTTTCTAATGACTTATTACTAAAAAAAAAAATATATATTTTCTATATTTTATCCAGCGAGCATTAGTAACTCCTGGACAATATCCAGCAGTGACAGGGTGCTGGTCTCAGGTTTCCATTGATCTATTGATATAGCCGATTATGACATGCTATATCAGCCTGTTTGAGAGAGTATTGTGTCTTTTCGAGGCTAAATTCCAATAGTATTAAGTTACATACCGGTAACGGTATTTTTCGGAAGCCCATGACAGCACCACGGGAGAGAGGGGATCCGCCCTTTAGGAACAGGAAACCTACAGATACAAAAAGGGCGGCACCTCTCCCACGCATCAGTTGGATTACAGACCTTGAGAGGCTACCATGGTTAGTACACAACCTATCTACCCTATTTATCAGAAATATTTTTATACCATCTCCCACATACAGTAAACTGTGGGCAATCTTCTAAAGGAGTGCACCCCTATATGTGAACAAGGGAGGGAACTAAGGGTGTTGTCATGGGCTTCCGAAAAATACTGTTACCGGTACGTAACTTAATACTTTATTCGGACTCCCATGACAGCACCACAAGAGAATTACAGAGATGTAAACTAACTTAGGGAGGGACTACAGCCTGCAGCACCCTTAGCCCAAAGGTGAGGTCTGAGGAGGCACCCATGTCTAACCAGTAGTGGTTAAAAAAGGTGGAAGGAGATGACCAGGTGGCCGCCTTACATATCTGATCAATTGACACTCCAGATCTTTCTGCCCAAGACGATGCCATGGCACGAGTGGAATGCGCCCTCAGGTTCTGCGGAGCCGGACCTCCACCTGCTGTGTAGGCAAGAGAGATAGCCTCCCTAATCCACCTTGCTAATGTGCGTTTCGATACCCTACAACCTTTCCTGGGACCTTGGAAGGATAGGAATAATGCATTCTCCTTCTTCCAAGGATCCGTGGCTGCTAAATATTTAAGTAAGCATCTCCTAATATCTAATGCCTGAAGTTTTTGCTCCTTAGGGTTGGTCGGATTAGGGAGGAAGGAAGGTAGAACTATCTCTTGTGTCCTGTGAAATTGTGATGCTACCTTGGGAAGGTGTGCTGGATCTGGCCTTAGGATTACTCTATCCTGTAAGAACTCTGTGTAAGGGGCCAATCTGGAAAGTGCCTGTATGTCGCTCACTCTACGTGCGGATGTTATCGCTACTAGAAACGCTGCCTTAAGAGATATAATCTTTAATGAGGCAGAATCCAAAGGTTCAAACGGACTTTCTGTCATGGCTGTAAGGACTAAGTTTAAGTCCCAAGGCACACATCTGTCTTTGTGTATGGGTCTCGATCTAGCCGCTGCTTTGATGAACCTTGCTACCCAATAGTTATTGGCAATATCACATGCAAACAAGGCTCCTAAAGCTGAAACCTGTACTTTTAATGTACTTGTGGAGAGACCCAATTCGAGACCCCTCTGGAGAAACTCCAGAATATGTTTCGTGGGAATTCCGTCTCTGACATCAAACTGAAAGGTGGACAGGAATCGCTTCCAGGTCCTAGCATAGATGTTAGTGGTAGTTAGTTTTCTGCTTTTTAGGAGGGTATCAATTAAATTCTTGGAGAACCCTCTATCCTTTAATAGTGTCCTCTCAAACACCACGCCATCAAATGGAGTCCCGCTACTTGCGGGTGGCTGACTGGCCCCTGGTAGAGCAGATCCGGAAGGTTTGGCAGTACCCAGGGATCGCATACCGACATGGTCCTCAACCAAGCGAACCAGGTCCTCCTGGGCCAAAAGGGGGCAATTAATATGACTCTTGCCCGATCTTCCCTACTACCAGAGGTAGAAGATTTAATGGTGGGAACTGGAAGGCGTATGCCAGAGAAAAGTTCCATCTTATCAGGAGGGCATCCACTGCCAGTGGATTTTCCCTGGGATTCAGAGAGCAGAACGATTTTTCTTTTCCGTTTTCTCTGGTGGCAAAGAGGTCCACCTCTGGCTGACCCCATCTGCTGACAATCTGGTGGTAAATATCCCTGTTCAAAGCCCATTCTCCTTGCTTCAGAGCCTTGCGGCTTAGAAAGTCTGCCTTCACGTTGTCTTTTCCTCTGATGTGGAGGGCTGTTAAAGATAGAAAACTTTCCTCTGCTATCTGAAGGAGACGTTCTGTTATCCGCATCAGGGCGTTGGAACGGGTTCCACCTTGGTGGTTGATATATGCTACCGCTACCTGGTTGTCCGAGAGTATCCTCACGTGATGGCCCTGTAGGTACATAATGAGTTTTTTGACTGCCCGCTCTATCGCCAATAGCTCTCTCTGGTTGGATGAGATCTCAGCATCAGAATCCCAATGTCCCTGTACCACTATGTTCCCCATATGGGCCCCCCAACCGAAGGGACTAGCGTCTGTGGTTATAATACGGGTTATCTGCGTTACCCAGGGCACCCCTGAGGCTAGGTTCTTGTCATCGAGCCACCATCTAAGCGACGTAACAGCTGAGGGGCTTAGCAACACTTGACCCTGTAAGGAGCCTCCCAAGGCCCTGCTATTAACCAGGACGTCCTTCTGAAGGGCTCTAGTATGGAATTGTGCCCACCTGACTGCTGGGATGCATGAGGTTAGAGAGCCTAACAGGGACATGGCCTGTCTGAGGGTCATAGAAGGATTATCAATCGCCCGAAGGACCTGCTGCTGTATATTTTGCAATTTATCCAATGGTAATAGACACTGCTGAGTTTCTGAATTTAATAGTAAGCCTAGAAACTTCTGTATCTTTAAGGGCTGGAGTCGGGATTTTTCATAGTTTAATATCCACCCAAGGTTTTCTAACCTTGATTTAGCTTTTTCTATCTGGGATATACAATGGCCCACTGATTTTCCCACAATTAAAAAAATCATCTAAATATGGAACAATTAAGATGTCCACTTCCCGTAAATGAGCCATAACCTCGGCCACTATTTTTGTAAATACCCGGGGTGCTGCTGAGAGACCAAAGGGAAGGGCTCTATACTGATAATGACGGACTGTGCCGTCTACTGAAACTGCCACTCTCAGGTACTGCTGGAAATCTGCATGGATAGGTACATGATAGTACGCATCTTTCAAATCTATGACTGCCATAAAACACCCTTTTAACAATATTTTTATTGTTGTATTGATGGACTCCATCTTAAAAGTACGATTAACCAAAACTTATTAAGGAAACGTAGATTAATAATCGTCCTAAATGTCTTATCAGGTTTTTGGATCAGGAACAAGGGAGAGTAGAACCCTCTTCCTCTCTCAGAATCTGGAACCTCTATCAGGACGTTTTTCTGGCAAAGGCTTAAGACCTCCGCTTCTAAAGCTGCTTGTTCGAGGGGTGAAGATCTTAAAGGAGTTGATTTAAAAGTATCCCGCGGGACCTGGGTAAACTCCAATCTAAGCCCGGTGGATATTACCTTGCGCACCCAGTCACTATTTGTAATCTGTAACCATGCCGGGAGGAAGGATGACAGTCTACCCCCCACGGGAATTACTAGTCATTGATTCTGTCTCTTTTGATCTCTCGACGAGCGTCTGAACATGTAGCCCGTACCTCTTCTCCTTCTATCTTCCCATCTGGGACGGTCTCTAATAAGCGAAGAATTGCGCCTTCTCCCCTGACCGAATCTCCTTCTACCAAATGGACGTCGGTAGGACGCAGACCAGAGATTTGGGAATTTTTTCTTGTCGTCCCCAGCTTTCTCAAGCAGTTCGTCCAGGGCTGCGCCAAACAAATATTCACCTTCACACGGAATAGCACAGAGCTTCGCCCTGGACTGAATGTCCCCCTGCCAGCACTACGAGCCGCATTAGAAAGACCTGCTGCCCTGGCGGCCATTCTTACTGCATCCGCTGAGGCATCTGCTAAGAATGCTGCTCCCTCTTGGATTGTTGGTAGGGCCCCAAGAATTGTTTGCCTTGATGTACCCTGTTTTAATTGTGACTCTAACTGGTCCAACCAGACCATCATAGACCTGGCCGTGCTTGTTGATGCCACTGCTGGTCTTAAGGACCCGGCAGCCATTTCCCAGGTATTCTTAAGGAAGGTATCTGCCCTCCTGTCTAGGGGATCTTTAAGGGATCCCATGTCCTCAAAGGTTAGCGAGGATCTTTTCGATGCCTTCGTAATGGCTGCATCTAATTTGGGGGCCTTGTCCCAAGTATTCACTGCCGGATCATCGAAGGGATATCTGCGTTTGAGGGCTGGTGGTAGTGACCCTCTCTTATCCGTTTTTTTCCCACTCTCTGTGGATCAGATCCTGGATTTTCTGATTTAATGGGAAGACTCTACGCTTCCTCTGCTCCAGGCCCCCGAACATGACATCCTGCATGGATAACTGGGGCTTAGGCTCCTCTACTTCCATTGTCCCTCTGACTGCTTTGACTAGCTTGTCTACACGGTCAAGTGGCAGACAAAACCGCCCAGATTCCTCTTCTCCTGAGGAGGACGAGGGAGATGAAGCCTGGGAGTCTCTACTTCTCCTCCATTCTGCCGAGGAATCGGACTCCACCGGGACCCCGCCCCTTAGACTTTCCGGCTGGGACAAAGACTTTAGGGTTTCCTTCATTTCTGCCCTGACTATGTCCCTTAAACTCGCCGCTACCGCGGGCGACTCTTCCGCCACTGTCTGCTGAATACAGGGGGGGCACAATTTTTTGGGGCATGAGTCAGGTAATGGGCATGCACAGAGTGCGCATTCCCTGTGTTTAGTTTTACTTGTAGCCTTCTTCCCCTAGAATAAAACACAGAAGGGGGGTCCCGTCACTGAGTGAACTTTCACGAAGATCACTTACCAGAGCCACAATCAAGTACTGGAGAATGAGGGGGATTCTTCTCAGTCGATGCTCCTGTCTGCCTAGAGGAGCTTTTATGACTGGATTGGTCACTTCGTCCCGCACGTTCCTTACTGTCACGGGACTCTTTCTTTTTCTGCTTGACCTGCCGAAGGTCATCCAGGGGCGGCAGTGATGCTTGTCGCTGCTGCCGCCGTTGCTGCTGCTGCCGCTGCTGCTGCTGCCGCTGCTGCTCCTGATCGCTCTCCATTACTGCTCACAATAATGTGGCTAAGGCAAGGCACCCTGCCAGGGTCCTGCCTATATACCCCTCCTCCGGACAGCAGTATTCCTACCGCGCTCCTCCCCACTTAATGGGGCTCCCTTCCCCAGCTGGCGCCCCACCTGGCCGGAGACCCGACGCTTATCGGCGTTTTCGATGGGCGCCGCCATCTTGGTTTTCTCGCGCCTGCGCAGTGGCGCCGCTGACCCGGAAGCGCATCCTCCGCCCGCCCCCTGACGTCACCGTGACCCCGACGTGACCGGAAGTCACGCGGGACGCCCGGGCGCTCCGGAATGTAGCGCTCCCCGGTCTCGGCACCCCGCAGCCGCGCCGGCCCCCGATACCACCGCACTTGCGCCGCCGGAGCCAGGAGCCCCCGGGGGGGCATACTCACCGGCGGCGGCCTTACGCTGGAGATGGACCTCCTCCGGACGCCGCTCCCTGCTGCATACGCCACCGCCGTGCCACCCATCCTGGGCCACCGTGGCGTCCTCCAGGAGTTCCGCACCAGGCCGAGGTAGGAGACCCCCTCGCTACCTGTATCGGCCGGCCTGGGATCCGGTTCTCTGTAGGATCCCGTCCCCTCAGGAACAGGAAACCAACTGATGATGCGTGGGAGAGGTGCCGCCCTTTTTGTATCTGTAGGTTTCCTGTTCCTAAAGGGCGGATCCCCTCTCTCCCGTGGTGCTGTCATGGGAGTCCGAATAAAACTGTGTTTTTTTTGTTTTCTTTTAATTTATTTATTTTTTTCATTTTTTTATTTTTTTCTGCTTAGTAAAATTACCTGCCGGATTGCAGTGGTTGTAAGCTTCTGAGCGTCCGTTTAATATGCATGAAGCAATCACCAGTCCATTTCTACTGTCTATGTAGACTATCATCAAAAGTGAATTAAAAGAAGTGATAACCAGAAATCCCCTACAGTATAGACTCAAGAGAACACTGCCCCCCAGTGGCCAAATTATCATAAAGTGGCCAAACAGAAAATAAAATGCAGAAATATTACAGCGGTAGATAACTTTCGCTTTATCTCTTGCCAAGCACATTTCATCATTTTTTTCCCTTTGTTGAGGACTTGAAAAAAGAAAAATGTTTGGCAACAATTCAAAGCAAACAGCGGATTTCTGCCAATTCCCAGCTATTTATTGATCAGTCTCAGGTGACCAGTTGTGATCATGGCCTTGTCACGAATCCTCACCTCTCTATACCAACATGGATTTTTCCATCATGGAAGCCATGAAAAAATCCTTGGATGAGCGTGGACCACTGGAGACCAAAGGATGCGATCAGGAAATTGAAGGCCACGCTGCTGAAACCGTAAAGCTTTAGGAAGGTCATCAGAAAGCCAAAGCCTATAAAGATCATGGTGTGGACATCTTGGAAACCTATAAAAAAAATATAAAATGGTGAATATAAACAATAAAAAGGTAATTAAATAATTCAAAAAACATTTCCCTGTACTTACTATTAATATACACCAGAGGGCGAAATAACTCAATATTCAAACATTTCTTTATAATCATTGGTTTAATAATTAAAAAAATTATAGTAAGAGATGCACGGAAAACATTTATAGTGCAACCAAACTCATACAGTACATTCCTATTCTTTTAATAAAATGCCATAATTGCTTAGTAAAAGAATACTATAATACTGCCCCTATGTGCAAGGATATAACTACTATAATACTGCTCCTATGTACAAGAATATAACTACTATAATACTGCCCCCTATGTACAAGAATATAACTACTATAATACTGCAGCTATGTACAAGAATATAGCTACTATAATACTGCCCCTATGTACAAGAATATAACTACTATAATACTGCCCCTATGTACAAGAATATAACTACTATAATACTGCTCCTATGTACAAGAATATAACTACTATAATACTGCTCCTATGTACAAGAATATAACTACTATAACACTGCCCCTATGTACAAGAATATAACTACTATAATACTGCCCCTATGTACAAGAATATAACTACTATAATACTGTCCCTATGGTCCCTATGTACGAGAATATAACTACTATAATACTGCTCCTATGTACAAGAATATAACTACTATAATGCTGCCCCTATGTACAAGAACATACTGTAACTACTATAATACTGCCCCCTATGTACAAGAATATAACTACTATAATACTGCTCCTATATACAAGAATATAACTATTGTAAATACAAACCTATGCTTTGTATCTCCCCCACCTCATTGTAGATTGTAAGCTCCACAAGCAGGGTCGTCTTATTTCGCTTTAATTATTGTATTGTTAACGTTGTTACTTATGACTGTTGTGTTTGAAACTGTTCAACTGTAAAGCGCTGCGGAATATGTTGGCGCTATATAAAGATTATTATTATTATTATTATTACTATAACACTGCCCTTATGTACAAGAATATAACTACTATAATACTGCTACTATATACAAGAATATAACTACTGTAACACTTCCCCTATGTACAGGAATATAACTACTATAATACTGCCCCCTATGTACAATATTATAGCTACTATAATACTGCTCCTATGTACAAGAATATATCTACTATAATACTGCCCTCTACATACAAGAATATAACTACTATAATACTGCCCCTATGTACAAAAATATAACTACTATAATACTGCTCCTATATACAAGAATATAACTACTGTAATACTGCTCCTATGTACAAGAATATAACTACTATAATACTGCTCCCTATATACAAGAATATAACTACTATAATACTGCCCCCTATGTACAAGAATATAGCTACTGTAATACTTCTATGTACAAGAATATAACTACTGTAATACTGCCCCCTATCATGTACAAGAATATAACTACTATAATACTGCCCCCTATCATGTACAAGAATATAACTACTATAATACTGCCCTATGTACAAGAACATAACTACTATAATACTCATAATAATACTATAATACTCATCCATAAACATAATGGGGATGTCAGCTTATTTGAGGTCTGCGGTATTGAAAGGGTTAAAGCTCCGTTTCAAGGGGGAGATATAAAAATAAAAATGACCAACAGTGAGATATTGTGGATGTATCAACTTAAGTCCAGAGCCCCCCTAGGCATGAATATTCGGCAAGATCTTATGAATTATTATGAATGATAAGTAGCGTTGAGCATTCCGATACTGCAAATATTGGGTATCGGCCGATATTCGCTGTATCGGAATTCCGATACCGAGTACCGATATTTTTTCAATATCAGAATCGGAAGTCCCCATAATGCAATGAGCCACTGTTGTGGCTGTGATTGGCTGCTGAAATGATGTCATCACGATGCGCGGTCTGCGCCGGCTGCCGGTGGTCTGTACGGGCCTCTCGGGGGTCTGTACAAGCCTGTCGGGGACGTGTGCCGGCTGCCGGTGGTCTGTACGGGCCTCTCGGGGGCCTGTGCCGGCTGCCGGTGGTCTGTACGGGCCTCTCGGGGGCCTGTACAGGCCTGTCGGAGGCCTGTGCCGGCTGCCGGTGGTCTGTACGGGCCTCTCGGGGGGCCTGTGCCGGCTGTCGGTGTTCTGTGCGGGCCTGCCGGGGGTCTTGTGTGTGTGTGTGCAGGCATCGTCCGATGGGACTACAAGTCCCATCGGGCGATGCCTGCTCCAATGACAGTGATTGACACATTAGCCAATGATGGGACAGTAGTAGTCCCATCATCCGGCTAATGTGTTGAATGTAAAAAAAAAAATATATACTACATTCATACAACATACATACATACTACATAAATACTTCATATATACTACATTCATACAACATACATACAGTGAGGAAAAAAAGTATTTAGTCAGTCAGCAATAGTGCAAGTTCCACCACTTAAAAAGATGAGAGGCGTCTGTAATTTACATCATAGGTAGACCTCAACTATGGGAGACAAACTGAGAAAAAAAAATCCAGAAAATCACATTGTCTGTTTTTTTTTTCATTTTATTTGCATATTATGGTGGAAAATAAGTATTTGGTCAGAAACAAAATTTCATCTCAATACTTTTTGATATATCCTTTGTTGGCAATGACAGAGGTCAAACGTTTTCTGTAAGTCTTCACAAGGTTGCCACACACTGTTGTTGGTATGTTGGCCCATTCCTCCATGCAGATCTCCTCTAGAGCAGTGATGTTTTTGGCTTTTCGCTTGGCAACACGGACTTTCAACTCCCTCCAAAGGTTTTCTATAGGGTTGAGATCTGGAGACTGGCTAGGCCACTCCAGGACCTTGAAATGCTTCTTACGAAGCCACTCCTTCGTTGCCCTGGCGGTGTGCTTTGGATCATTGTCATGTTGAAAGACCCAGCCACGTTTCATCTTCAATGCCCTTGCTGATGGAAGGAGGTTTGCACTCAAAATCTCACGATACATGGCCCCATTCATTCTTTCATGTACCCGGATCAGTCGTCCTGGCCCCTTTGCAGAGAAACAGCCCCAAAGCATGATGTTTCCACCACCATGCTTTACAGTAGGTATGGTGTTTGATGGATGCAACTCAGTATTCTTTTTCCTCCAAACACGACAAGTTGTGTTTCTACCAAACAGTTCCATTTTGGTTTCATCAGACCATAGGACATTCTCCCAAAACTCCTCTGGATCATCCAAATACTCTCTAGCAAACTTCAGACGGGCCCGGACATGTACAGGCTTAAGCAGTGGGACACGTCTGGCACTGCAGAATCTGAGTCCATGGTGGCGTAGTGTGTTACTTATGGTAGGCCTTGTTACATTGGTCCCAGCTCTCTGCAGTTCATTCACTAGGTCCCCCCGCGTGGTTCTGGGATTTTTGCTCACCGTTCTTGTGATCATTCTGACCCCACGGGGTGGGATTTTGCGTGGAGCACCAGATCGAGGGAGATTATCAGTGGTCTTGTATGTCTTCCATTTTCTAATTATTGCTCCCACAGTTGATTTCTTCACTCCAAGCTGGTTGGCTATTGCAGATTCAATCTTCCCAGCCTGGTGCAGGGCTACAATTTTGTTTCTGGTGTCCTTTGACAGCTCTTTGGTCTTCACCATAGTGAAGTTTGGAGTCAGACTGTTTGAGGGTGTGCACAGGTGTCTTTTTATACTGATAACAAGTTTAAACAGGTGCCATTACTACAGGTAATGAGTGGAGGAAAGAGGAGACTCTTAAAGAAGAAGTTACAGGTCTGTGAGAGCCAGAAATCTTGATTGCTTGTTTCTGACCAAATACTTATTTTCCACCATAATATGCAAATAAAATGAAAAAAAAACAGACAATGTGATTTTCTGGATTTTTTTTTCTCAGTTTGTCTCCCATAGTTGAGGTCTACCTATGATGTAAATTACAGACGCCTCTCATCTTTTTAAGTGGTGGAACTTGCACTATTGCTGACTGACTAAATACTTTTTTTCCCCACTGTATATACATGCTACATATATACTACATTCATACAACATACATGCTTCATATATGCTACATTTATGCAACATACATAGTACATACTACATACATACAACAGGCTACAGACATACAACATACATACTGCATACAATACATTCATACAATACATACGTAACGTAGACATATAGTACATATAACATAGAGAACATACTCACCATCACTTGTCACTTTGATCCCCGAAGCCAGTGTCAGCTATGAAAAAATATGAAAATAACAAACAAGCCATATACTCCCTGATCCGCAGAAATCCACGAGGGTCCCACGCCAATCTCCCGTGGAGAACAGCAGCATCAGCTGATGCGACCGCTCTCTAGGGGCTTCAATAATCCAATGATGGGAGGTAGGCATCCTTCCACACTGTATTCCTCCGCCACTGTAAAAAAAAATAGTCCCTAGTCTCACTTTTGGCATTGCTGTGTGAGAAAGTTCCCACACAGATTTTGCCATAAAGTGAGACCAGGGACTATTTTTTTACAGTTGCGGAGGAATACAGTGCGGAAGGATACCTAACTCCCGTCACTGGATTCCTGGAGCCCCGTAGAGAGCGGTCACATCAGCTGATGCTGCTGTTCTCCACGGGAGATCGGCGTGGGACACGCGTGGATTTCTGCGGATCAGGGAGTATATTGTTTGTTATTTTTGTATTTTTCCACAGATGACACTGGCTTAGGGGATCAAAGTGACAAGTGATGGTGAGTATGTACTCTGTTATATGTACTGTAAGTCTATATGTATGTATTGTATGAATGCTTGTATGCAGTATGTATGTATGTAGTATGTATGTTGTATGAATGTAGTATATATGTAGCATGTATGTATGTTGTATGAATGTAGTATATATGTAGCATGTATGTAGTATTAATGTATGCTGTATGAATGTAGTATATATGTAGCATGTATGTAGTATTAATGTATGCTGTATGAATGTAGTATATATGTAGCATGTATGTAGTATTAATGTATGCTGTATGAATGTAGTATATATGTAGCATGTAAGTATGTTGTATGAATGTAGTATGTATGTAGTATGTTTTTTTTTTTTTTTTTTTACATTCAACACATTAGCCGGATGATGGGACTACTACTGTCCAATCATTGGCTAATGTGTCAATCACTGTCATTGTAGCAGGCATTGCCCGATGGGACTTGTAGTCCCATCGGACAATGCCTGCACACACACACACACACAAGACCCCCGGCAGGCCCGCACAGACAGCCGGCACAGGCCCTCGGCAGCCGGCACAGGCCCCCGAGAGGCCCGTACAGACCACCGGCAGCCGGCACAGGCCCCCGAGAGTCGGCACAGACCCCCGAGAGGCCCGTACAGACCACCGGCAGCCAGCACAGGCCCCCGACAGTCGGCACAGACCACCGGCAGCCGGCACAGGCCCCCGACAGTCGGCACAGACCCCCGAGAGGCCCGTACAGATCACCGGCAGCCGGCACAGGCCCCCAACAGTCGGCACAGACCCCCGAGAGGCCCGTACAGACCACCGGCAGCCGGCACAGGCCCCCGACAGTCGGCACAGGCCCCCGAGAGGCCCGTACAGACCACCGGCAGCCGGCACAGGCCCCCGAGAGTCGGCACAGACCCCCGAGAGGCCCGTACAGACCACCGGCAGCCAGCACAGGCCCCCGACAGTCGGCACAGACCACCGGCAGCCGGCACAGGCCCCCGACAGTCGGCACAGACCCCCGAGAGGCCCGTACAGACCACCGGCAGCCGGCACAGGCCCCCGACAGTCGGCACAGACCCCCGAGAGGCCCGCACAGACCCCGCCCGCACACACAGACACGCACAGTGTCCGCCCACGCACCGCCCACACACTTCCCCCCTCCCGAACAGGATGTACAAGGCAAGAAAGGGTTTTTTTAATTCCGATAATTCTGTCCCATTGACTTGAATGGGACTTCCGGTATTGGAATCGGCGATACCCGATACTTTTTGTGTATCGGGCCGATCCAAACCGATCCGATATTTCTGAATATCGGATGGTATCTCTCAACACTAATGATAAGTTATAATTTTTGTATTTTTTTTTTTCTTCTCTTTCCTTAAGCATAGTATCTGTATATGCAAATTCCAGGCTGAACGCATTAATTTTCTGAAGGTGTTGCTCTGTTTCTGTTTGCAGGATCAGATGGTGGAACCTAATGGACCAAGTCCTTTATAGCAGCCCTTTTCCATTTTATTTTTATCACAATGATTAAGGTGGCACGACCGCTGAAACATGTATAATTTTAAATGCACTTTAAGCCTGTGACTGTCACTGGTAAAGAACTACCCGTTTTTTTGTGTCTCTAGATATAAAGATGGATTTTGGACTTATGTGCTTTTAATGAAAATGGAATAAAAGTTAATTTTTATGGATATCACCCACACTGGACTTCTGCTTCACCTTCATACTACTTGCAGCAATGCATGATCCGCGCGGTGGGACTGGAGAGGAGGTGAGCTGATCTTTGTTGCTTCTATTTTTTTTTTTTTACTATAATATTGCCCCTATGTACAAGAATATAACTACTATTATGCTGTCCCCTATTGTAGGGATTCGCTCTGGTAGGTAATGGCAGGGCTGCAGTAACGAGGTAACACACAGGCTTAAAGTCCAATTTCAGTGGTTTAATGTCACGTTGCAAACAGCAGATTAACAGAATGTAAGGAACATAGCTATACTCCAGCTTGGAAAACCACTGGTCCCAGACTCACCCCTTGCACGGGATTGGATTAACTAAGCGGCTGCCAGGTCCGCGGCATCCGCCAGGTGTCATTCAGAGGGTTGTTGAGAGTCTTGCTGCCACAGTCCTGCAGCACGGGAATCCTGTATACAAGTTCAGGCTAAATCCAGCCAAGTTCCTGTAACTTCCAGAAACACACTATCCCTGTGCCAAACATCAACCTCCATTACATAGCCCATAACCCCTCCCACAAGTGAGGTTAACATCACATGGGCTGATCACGTGACCATGACATCATCACAGGTCCTGTCTTTAGGGAAAAACCCCGCCAAACATTAACTTGCTGGGAGAAATGTATCTCCCATCCAGTAAAACACCCTTTACTGTACCACACTATGTACAAGAATATAACTACTATAATACTGCTCCTATGTACAAGAATATAACTACTATAATACTGCCCCTATGTACAAGAATATAATTACTATAATACTGCTCCTATGTACAAGAATATAACTACTGTAATACTGCCCCTATGTACAAGAATATAACTACTATAATACTGCCCCTATGTACAAGAATATACCTACTATAATACTGCCCCCTATGTACAAGAATATACCTACTATAATACTGCCCTATGTACAAGAATATAACTACTATAATACTGCTCCTATGTACAAGAATATAACTACTATAATACTGCCCCTATGTACAAGAATATAACTACTATAATACTTCCCCCTATGTAACAATAATATAACTACTATAACACTGCCCCCTATGCACAAGAATATAACTATTTGTCATGTCCTCCATGTCTGTCATGTCTGTTTTGCCTCGTGACCCCTGGAGCGGCGTGCACGCGCATCTCATGTCTGCTACCCTGCATGATCCCTAGAGCAGTGTGCACACTCACCTCATGACTGTTGAGCTGCAAGATGCCTGTGTTTCTGCTCTGCCTTCTGTGATCATCTCGTCATGTCTAGAACCCCTGATCATGTGTCCTTCCTATGTTCCAGCAGAGGCTGGTTCTGCATTCATCTCTGCATGTCTGGAACTCTGATCATGTGACCTGCCTAGGTTTCAGCACTGGTTCTGCAATCATCTCTGCATGTCTGGAACTCTGATTATGTGACCTTTCCTAGGATCCTGCACTGTCTGGTTCTGCAATCATCTCTGCATGTCTGAAACCTTGATCATGTGACCGCGCTCTGTGATCCTAGAGGAACTGAACTGGAAGTTCTTCCCTGAGCCTGACCCAGAAGTGGTGGTGCTATGCCCTATATTAGACCGCACCTTCCTATGCTCAGGGCCTGAGTATTGTGTTGCTTCCCTGCATGGCTGCTTGGTCTTCTGGGTCGCTCCCTCTAGTCTGTGCCCTTGCACTCTGCTCTGTCGTGCGTCTCTGCACACGCTTCGTGCTCGTATTCCGTCTCGTGTCTTGTCTGGTGTTTGTCCCTTGTGCCATGTTTTGTCTCTGCTCTGCTTTGCCTTGTAGTCCTTCTTTGCTCTGTGTCCGTTCTGTGTTTCTGTCTATGTTTCCGTGCTTTGTTTCCTGTCTTACCTTGCTTAGCTGCTTCGTGTACTCTGTCCCTGATGTGTCTCTCTACACGTGCAGGCCTTCGCTCTGTCCCTATCCCTGGCGTGTCTCCTACACATGCAGGCTCCGCTCTGTACCCTGTCTAGTCCCAAGGCTCTCCCTTGGCCCGGCTCTGGCCTACGCTCCGCTGCTAGATTCTGTCCCTGTCCCTGGCGTGTCTCTACACGTGCAGGCCTTGCTCTGTGTCTGTCCCTGGCTTGTCTCCTACATGTGCAGGCTCCGCTCTGTACCCTGTCTAGTCCCAAGGCTCTCCCTTGGCCCGGCTCTGGGCTTCGGCCTACGCTCCGCTGCTAGACTCTGTCCCTGTCCCTGACGTGTCTGTCTACACGTGCAGGCCTCCGTTCCATGCTCTGTCCCTGGCGTGCCCCTCGATACGCACTGGCCTCGCCCTGTACCTTTCACCCGGCATGTCCTTTGCATGCGCAGGGTCTGGTCTACTACTCTATGCCTTGTCTCTGATACTTCATGCGCTCTTGCACTTTTCGTACTAGGCTTTGCCGTGCTGTCTCGCACGTGTCTTGCCTAGCCCTGCCTTGTGGCTCTGTGCCTCCGTGCACGTGCCTGGTCACCTGTGCCTGCCTGTTGTGCCGCAGCCGTGCCGCCTCTAGTCGTCCTTGCCTGTGTGCCTCAGCCGTGCCCGCTGTCCAGTACTATAGTGGTTTCCGGCTGTGTGGCCGCAGCGTTGCCGCCTCTAGTCGTTACCACCTGCTTATGCCATCGTCGGTACCACCTGCCGGTGCCCCCAGCTGTGAACTCCGTGCTCCCTTGCACGCACGCTGGTTCTCGCACTGTGCCTTTTCGTGCTACTCTTGCACAAAGTCTTTTGCTCTCATTGCTCTGCTCTGAACCCTGTCTTGCCTGCCGGTTTCCGTAACCTGCCGACCGCTGCCAGAGGTCCGGACCTAGATGACTGCGGCCTGATGTCCAGTGCTGATGTCCGTAGCCTGATACCTGGACCCTGTCGATCGATGCCAGCACCCCGGTTTCCGATGCCACCGTTCCTGTCCCTGGTGTGCCCCCTGCATGCGCAGGCCTCCGTCCTTGTGCCTCTCCCTGGAGTGCCCTCGCACGCGCAGGCCTCCGTCCTTGTACCTGTCCCTGGCATGCCCCTCGGCATCCGCAGGCCTCGGTTCTGTGAATCTGATCCTGGCATGTCTCCTAGCACGCACCCTGTTTTTTCTCCTAGTTTGTCTGCCGGATTCCTGAAGCTTGCTGACTACTGCCGGAGGTCTGGAGCCAGATGTCTACACACTGATGCCTGGATCCTCTCAGCCCTTGCCAGCCTTCTGGAGTCCGATGCCCTCGCACCCTGTCTTGGACTTTGGCGTGCCCTTGCACGCACCTCGCTATATAGACTCTGCATGTTCACGTTTTGCACCTGTGTTACCTAGAAGAGTTTCTCATGCTTTGGACCTCGGCGTGCCCTTGCACGCATCTTGCTTTACGTATTTTGTGTGTTCACCTTTTCACCTGTTGTACCCTGAAGTGTTCCTGAATGAAGTTTACTTGGACTAATGCCTTGTCTCTTCTTGTCTTGCTTCCTGAGCCAGCCGTCTGGTCCAGTAGCCGTGGTGGCTCACCCCCTTGGTCCTGCCCCTGACACTCCCTGTATAGGGGGTGGTTCCTCACTAGGTCAGCTCGCCCTAGGTGGGTGGGTGCCACAGCCCAGAGGGTCCACTCTTTCAAAGAAAAATGACTCAGCTTAAGCTGACACTCGTCACACCACTATAATACTGCTCCTATGTACAAGAATCTAACTACTGTAATACTGCTCCTATGTACAAGAATATAACTACTATAATACTGCTCCTATGTACAAGAATCTAACTACTGTAATACTGCCCCCTATGTACAAGAATATACCTACTATAATACTGCCCCCTTATGTACAAGAATATAACTACTATAATACTGCCCCCCTATGTACAAGAATATACCTAATACTGCCCCTATGTACAAGAATATAACTACTATAATACTGCCCCCTATGCACAAGAATATAACTACTATAATACTGCCCCCCTATGTACAAGAATATACCTAATACTGCCCCTATGTACAAGAATATAACTACTATAATACTGCCCCCTATGCACAAGAATATAACTACTATAATACTGCCCCTATATACAAGAATATAACTACTATAATATTGCACCTGTGTACAAGAATATAACTATTATAAGGCTACTTTCACACATCCGGTGTGTGGGGTCCGGCGGCGTGCGGCGAAAAGCCGGGCCGCCGGATCCGGCCTGCAGCCGTGACACCGGATGTGTGTGCGGCGAGACGATACGGCTCGGACATTATTAAAGGAGCCGCAGGACGAGGTGGACAGAGGCAGCCAATGAGACAGCTGCTGAAAGGGAGGTGAGGGGAGGAGAGGATAGGAGAGGGGAGGGGAGGAGAGGGGAGGGGGGTGGAGAGAGAGAGACATGGGGGGTTAACACTTAGTGTCCAGGCAAGAGAATCTCTCTCTCTTGCCGGGCACTTGTGGGGTTAACCCCACAGAGAGATCTCTCTCTCTCACCCAGACACTGTGAGTGTTAACCCCACAAGTGCCCGGCGAGAGAGATCTCTCACAAGTGTCCGGGTGACAGAGAGAGATCTCTCTCTCGCCGGGCACTTGTGGGGTTAACATTCACAGAGTCCGGGCATGCGCTGTGGAAAAAGCCGGTCCGGCGCTGACAAAAAACGTTGCAGGGAACGTTTTTTGCAGATGCTGGACGGCTAATTTATGCCGTGTCCGGCAACAACCGGACACGACGCATAACCATCCGGCACGATGCGGCGCCCATGAAAGCTTATGGGACAAAACCGGATCCGGTGCTGGATCCGGTTATTAAAAATTTTGCCGCATCGTGCCGGATGACAAAAACCGGATGTGTGAACGAGGCCTAATACTACTCCTATATACAAGAATATAACTACTATAATACTGCTCCTATGTGCAAGAATATAACTACTATAATACTGCTCCTATGTGCAAGAATATAACTACTATAATACTGCTCCCATATACAAGAATATAACTACTATAATACTGCTCCTATATACAAGAATATAACTACTATAATACTGCTCCTATATACAAGAATATAACTACTATAATACTGCTCCTATATACAAGAATATAACTACTATAATACTGCTCCTATATACAAGAATATAACTACTATAATACTGCACCTGTGTACAAGAATATAACTATATATACTGTATATATACTTATAATACTGCCCCTATGTACAAGAATATAACTACTATAATACTGCTCCTATATACAAGAATATAACTACTATAATACTGCACCTGTGTGCAAGAATATAACTACTATAATACTGCCACTATGTACAAGAATATAACTACTATTATACTACTCCTATGTACAAGAATATAACTACTATAATACTGCACCTGTGTACAAGAATATAACTACTATAATACTGCTCCTATGTACAAGAAATATAACTACTATAATACTGCACCTGTGTACAAGAATATAACTACTATAATACTGCCCCCATATGCACAAGAATGTAACTATTATAATACTGCTCCAATATACAAGAATATAACTACTATAATACTGCTCCTATATACAAGAATATAACTACTATAATACTGCTCCTATATACAAGAATATACCTACTGTAATACTGCCCCTATATACAAGAATATAACTACTATAATACTGCTCCTATGTACAAGAATATAACTACTATAATACTGCTCCTATGTACAAGAATATAACTACTATAATACTGACCCTATGTACAAGAATATAACCACTATAATACTGATCCCTATGTACAAGAATATAACTACTATAACACTGCCCCTATATACAAGAATATAACTACTATAATACTGCTCCTATGTACAAGAACATAGGTACTATAGTACTGCCCTTATGTACAAGAATATAACTACTATAATACTGCTCCTATGTACAAGAATATAACTACTATAATACTGCCCCCATGTACAAGAATATAACTACTATAATACTGCCCCTATGTACAAGAATATAACTACTATAATACTGCCCCCTATGTACAAGAATATAACTACTATAATACTGCTCCTATGTACAAGAATATAACTACTATAATACTGCCCCTATGTACAAGAATATATCTACTATAATACTACCACTATGTACAAGACTATAACTACTATAATGCTTCCCCTATTGTAGAAGAAAGTGATTAGCGAGTGTCTGTAGTGCTGGATGCTCTCTCTGTAATTTTTGTTGGTCAGTGGAGTTGCTTTGTTCTACATGTCCTTTCCTTTTAATGATTTATCATGCCATCCAAGTATAAGTTTTTAATTTGCTCTGTTCCTCTCAGCAATGATCTGGAACAACAGCCTGTTAAAATCTATCAGGCATGAAATGTCCGGACCATAGTGGTTCTCTACCGTAACCTTGGTCGAGAGTTCAAAGGAAAACACAACTGTCTTATTAGAGAGACTATAATTTTTTGCTGAGCCCTGTATCTAATCCTCTCCTGTGTGATACTGTCTGCTGAGCCGTGTATCCAATCCTATCCTGTGTGATACTGACTGCTGAGCCGTGTATCTAATCCTCTGCTGTGTGATACTGTCTGCTGAGCCGTGTATCTAATCCTATCCTGTTTGATACTGTCTGCTGAGCCGTGTATCTAATCCTATCCTGTGTGATACTGTCTGCTGAGCCGTGTATCTAATCCTATCCTGTGTGATACTGTGTGCTCAGCCGTGTATCTAATCCTATCCTGTGTGATACTGTCTGCTGAGCCGTGTATCTAATCCTATCCTGTGTGATACTGTCTGCTGAGCCGTGTATATAATCCTATCCTGTGTGATAACGACTGCTGAGCTGTGTATCTAATCCTAACCTGTGTGATACTGTTTGCTGAGCCGTGTATCTAATCCTATCCTGTGTGATACTGTCTGCTGAGCTGTGTATCTAATCCTATCCTGTGTGATACTGACTGCTGAGCCGTGTATCTAATCCTATCCTGTGTGATACTGTGTGCTCAGCCGTGTATCTAATCCTATCCTGTGTGATACTGTGCTCAGCCGTGTATCTAATCCTATCCTGTGTGATACTGTCTGCATAGCCGTGTATCTAATCCTATCATGTGTGATACTGTCAGTTAAGCTTTATATGTAAGTCAGTCTGGCATGAGCTGGTCACAACCATGAAATTGTCATGTTGAGTGATGGCTTCATATGTTTCCATTCATTGACAGCAAGCAGATAGTTAAAAAATAAAACCATGAAGTATATAGAAAACCCAGATTATTTGCCTTTTTATAAAGGGTCTCACTAGTGACAGCTGCTTGATTTTGATGATAGGGATTTAGTGCCCTCTTTCCAGACATGACATGCCTATTTTCCGTTCACCGCTCACTGCCCTCGAATGAATGACAATTTCTTCTTTTTAATGTCAGGTCTGGTTTTTCAGGTTGTATCATGAAGATGGAAACTGCCTGTGAAATCTCACAAGTGTTTTCATCTCTATAGAACGTGTGGCTGACAGTCTGTCACAAACTTCTCTTTACTTTTCTTCCAGTTGAAAGATTTCCAAATCCTGGAAAGTCCTGATACCTTCAAGGTTCTTCAGCCCACCAGGGAATAAATTGTTTAGCATGTTTTAGCAAGGTACTACCAGTGGGTCATACACATAATCACTGGGCCTAAACAAGAGGGCCACTGGGGCATGGTTGCTCAAGCTGAGGACCACCAGAAAAGTGCTGCTCTACCAGAAGGCCAAAAGGGTCTAAATGCTTGACCACAGAGCCACCTGGGCATGGATGTTTACCCACAGAGCCACCAGAGAATGGCTGCTTAAACACCAGACCACCTGGGAATTGTTGCTTAACAGTAAAACTATTTAGGACCCAGCGAGCCACATGGGAATAAATGCTTAACCACTGGGCCTCCAGGAACAAGATACTTGACAGAAAGGCCATCACAGAGTGGTTAATTACACACAGGACCACTAGGTAGTGAATGAATTATTGAGAAACCATCATGAGAACATGAAATGGCCATAGGACTACCAGAAGGACTACCTACTTAACCACATGGCCACCTGGGAATAGATGCCAACCGAGAGTGGTTTCTTATCCACAAGACCTTGAGGAAGTCATTGTCAGTCACCTGGGAATGGATGCTTAACCAGAGAGCCACTAGGGAATAGTTACCTAACCATAGCGCTACCTGAGATGCTTAACCACAGGGCAACCAGGGGGTTGTTGCTTAACCTTGGAGTCACCAGATAGTGTTTGCATAACCTCAAGGACACCAGAGACTAAATGCTTGACTACAGAGTCCCATGGATATCAAGGTTAACCACAGCTCCAACAAGGACTAGACACTTGACAATAGGGCCATCACAGAGTGGTGTTTACCAAAATGTCCTCCAGATAGTGAATGCCTTACTATGGGACAATTATGGGACCGGAGGATGACCAGACAGTAGATGTAGTAGACATTATGCCAAGTGCATGTGAAATTGGGTCACTCATGATCAGGCACTATCCCATGAGATCCCTCAGGATTTGGAAACTATCCCATAAGGTTCGGCAGTGCTGAGTGGAAGTCTACGAGGTCAGGTAGGAAAGACACTATCCCATGGGGTCATTTGAGAATGGAAACTACGGTATCTTGCACGACTGGAAACTTTCCTATTGGGTCACCAACATTGGATACTATTCCATGGAGGTCTACCAGAAGTGGATGTATTTCCACCGAGTCACCCCGGACTGGAATCTCTCCCACTGGGTCACAAGGACAGGTCGCTATTGATTCGCCCCTTGGAGGTGGAGTACACAGTCCTGAGTCTACGGAGGTCCGGATGTATTGGTTCAGGGGCAATTAACTGGAAATCTAACCAGAATGGAAAATCCCACCCAATTTTCAAGGTGCACTATCAATATACGATAACTCCTTCCGTCCTTCATATTTCACATATCCTAAATAATGTAGTGTATATGATGGTGTGAGTGGTTATCATTTTAGGAAGGGGTCCCACTTCCCTCCTAAAAGTGTCTCCAAATATAATGACGTTGACAATGCGTGCTGTCACTGAAGTGGAACATTCTTGTATAAATTACAGTTTGTTACAACTGAGACTCTCTTTCAATGTATCAGCGCAGGTCAAATGTATCTAGACTGACAGATTCTCTCTTGACTCAACTCACTTCCAACAAAACCCTCAGTTCTGGTTTCCATTCAGTGACAGCAAGTGGAGTTAATATCTGCAGTGGTGAAATGACCCCTTGAAATTAAGGGTTAAGACCCCAATAAAAGAGTGATCGGTACTTACTTGGATAACGATAGTAGAAATCATTATCGTAGTCGGAGACGTTTTTGTGGTGCCAAGCGCTGGCGTCCGTTTCGTGGTCGTACCGCACGAAGATGGCGAAAAGAATGATAGTGATGGCTTCTAGGAGGAGGCAGAAGAGGGGCAGCTTGACCCTCATGTTGGTGGCATGAGTGCCCATGATGACTGTTGGTAGAGGAGCGCAGCAGAAGACGTAGAAAGTGAAATCCTATATGAGTGAGACATTTAATGTCAGAGCTGATCCCGCCCTGCACTCAGTACAAGGACTTCCCTACCTGGGAAAGGGGCACACCCTCCACCCCCTCGCCCAGACGTGTCCTAGCATATCTGACACTCCAAAGGTCTCCAAATCCCAACCCAACAGATGTGATATGGAGTCCGCAGCGCACAAAGTTCCTGAAACTACAAGAAGAGCTTAGGTGCACGGGAACATCAGCTTACACACACCACAGGCTTAGCTACAGCAGCTCACACTGTCACTCATGCTAGCATTAGATACAGCAGCTCAGCAGAGAGTATCACACATGATGGCATCAGCTTCACTTTACTTTCACTATACAACCTTTATAATAGGTGATCAACAGGATGTGAAAGTCGCGTCAGTGCGTAATGGTGTCTGCTGCATTATCTGTTACACACTTAGCAGGAAACAGATGGGTCACATATACAAACTATTATAATACTGCTCCTATGTACAAGAATATAACTACTGTAATACTGCTCCTATGTACAAGAATATAACTACTATAATACTGCTCCTATGTACAAGAATTTAACTACTGTAATACTAACCCTATGTACAAGAATATAACTACTATTATACTACTCCTATGTACAAGAATATAACTACTATAATACTGCTCCTATGTACAAGAATATAACTACTATAATACTGCCCCTATGTACAAGATATAACTACTATAATACTGCTCCTATGTACAAGAATATAACTACTATAATACTACCCCCTATGTACAAGAATATAACTACTATAATACTGCCCCCTATGTACAAGAATATAACTACTATAATACTGCTCCTATGTACAAGAATATAACTACTATAATACTGTCCCCTATGTTCAAGAATATAACTACTATAATTCTGCCCCCTATGTACAAGAATATAACTACTATAATTCTGCCCCCTATGTACAAGAATAAAACTACTATAAAACTGTTCCTATGTACAAGAATATAACTGCGATAATACTGCCCCTATGTACAAGAATATAACTACTATAATACTGCTCCTATGTACAAGAATGTAACTACTATAATACTGCTCCTATGTACAAGAATATGACTACTATAATACTGCTCCTATGTACAAGAATATAACTGCTATAATACTGCTCCTATGTACAAGAATATAACTACTATAATATTACTCCTATGTACAAGAGTATAACTACTATAATATTACTGCTATGTACAAGAGTATAACTACTATAATACTGCTCCCTATTTACAAGAATGTAACTACTATAATACTGCTCCTATGTACAAGAGTATAACTACTGTAATACTGCCCCATGTACATGAATAAAACTACTATAATACTGTTCCTATGTACAAGAATATAACTACTTTAATACTGCCCCCCATCTACAAGAATATAATACTATAATACTGCTCCTATGTACAAGAATA
Source organism: Dendrobates tinctorius (assembly GCF_039654945.1). NCBI lineage: Eukaryota > Metazoa > Chordata > Amphibia > Anura > Dendrobatidae > Dendrobates > Dendrobates tinctorius. The sequence continues at coordinate 64,508,351 of NW_027361687.1, forward strand.
TAACTACTATAATACTGGCCCCTATGTACAAGAGTATAACTACTATAATACTGCTCCCTATTTACAAGAATGTAACTACTATAATACTGCTCTGTACAAGAGTATGACTACTGTAATACTGCCCCATATACAAGAGTAAAACTACGATAATACTGTTCCTATGTACAAGATTATAACTACTATAATATTGCCCCTATGTACAAGAATGTAACTACTATAATACTGTCCCCTATGTACAAGAATATAACTACCATAATACTGCCCCTATGTACAAGAATATAACTACTATAATACTGCCCCTATGTACAAGAATATAACTACTATAATTCTGCCCCCTATGTACAAGAATATAACTACTATAAAACTGTTCCTATGTACAAGAATATAACTGCGATAATACTGCCCCTATGTACAAGAATATAACTACTATAATACTGCTCCTATGTACAAGAATGTAACTACTATAATACTGCTCCTATGTACAAGAATATAACTACTATAATACTGCTCCTATGTACAAGAATATGACTACTATAATACTGCTCCTATGTACAAGAATATAACTGCTATAATACTGCTCCTATGTACAAGAATATAACTACTATAATATTACTCCTATGTACAAGAGTATAACTACTATAATATTACTGCTATGTACAAGAGTATAACTACTATAATACTGCTCCCTATTTACAAGAATGTAACTACTATAATACTGCTCCTATGTACAAGAGTATAACTACTGTAATACTGCCCCATGTACATGAATAAAACTACTATAATACTGTTCCTATATACAAGAATATAACTACTTTAATACTGCCCCCCATCTACAAGAATATAATACTATAATACTGCTCCTATGTACAAGAATATAACTACTATAATACTGGCCCCTATGTACAAGAGTATAACTACTATAATACTGCTCCCTATTTACAAGAATGTAACTACTATAATACTGCTCTGTACAAGAGTATGACTACTGTAATACTGCCCCATATACAAGAGTAAAACTACGATAATACTGTTCCTATGTACAAGATTATAACTACTATAATATTGCCCCTATGTACAAGAATGTAACTACTATAATACTGTCCCCTATGTACAAGAATATAACTACCATAATACTGCCCCTATGTACAAGAATATAACTACTATAATACTGCCCCTATGTACAAGAATATAACTACTATAATACTGCCCTCTATGTACAAGGCTATAACTAGTATAATAATGCCCTCTATGTACAAGGCTATAACTACTTTAATACTGCCCCTATGTAGAAGAATATAACTACTATAATAATGCCCCTATGTACAAGAATATAACTTCTATAATACTGCCCCTATGTAGCAGAATATAACTACTATAATAATGCCCCTATGTACAAGAATATAACTACTATAATACAGCCTCCTATGTACAAGAACATAACTACTATAATACTGCCCTTATATACAAGAATGTAATTACTATAATACTGCCCCATGTACAAGAATATAGCTACTATAATACTGCCCATATATAAAAGAATATAACTTTTATAATACTGCTCCAAGTGCAAGAATATAACTACTATTTTACTGACCCTTTATAGAATAGTATAACTACTATAATACTGCCCCTATGTACAAGAATATAACTGCTGTAATACTGCTCATCTATACAAGAATATAACTACTATAATACTGCCCCAAGCACAAGAATATTACTACTATAATACTGTTCCTATGTACAAGAATATAACTACTAAAATACTGCTCCTATATACAAGAATATAACTGCTATAATAATGCCCCTATGTAGAAGAATATACAGTAACTACTATAATACTGTCCCTATGTACAAAAATATAACTACTATAATACTGCCCCTATGTACAAGAATATAACTACTATAATACTGCCCCCTATGTACAAGAATATAACTACTATAATACTGCACCCTATGTAGAAGAATATAACTACTATAATACTGCCCCATATATAAAAATATAATTACTATAATACTGCCCTCTATGTACAAGAATATAAATACTATAATACTGCTCCGTATTTACAAGAATATAACTACTATAATACTGCCCCTATGTACAAGAATATAACTACTATAATACTGCTCCTATAAAGAATATAACTACTATAATACTGCCCCTATGTACAAGAATATAATACTATAATACTTATCCCTATGTACAAGAATATAACTACTATAATACTGCTCCATATTTACAAGAATGTAACTACTATAATACTGCCCCCTATTTTTTATTACCCTACGTTTGCATGAATGCTTTTCGCAAGAGTTATCCAATTCTTTGGGTCAAAAGTGCTCCACTCGTGGACCTGACTTTAATTTGTCTAAACCCATTGCCTTGCAAGAAAGAACCGGATCTTTACAGCCATCTGTGGGTAGCATCGGGTACTGCAGTATCTATATTTTGTACAATTTAACTGTAATTATAATTCTATTGTCCAAGGGCAGTAGAAAATTTATGTTCATTTATCAAATAAACCATGATGCTAAAGGAAGTTGATAGGAGGTAGTGACTGTGATTTTCATTTTAGAGGGCAATGTCCTTTTATGAACCACACAAACTAATATGATCACTAGAGATGAGCGACTTTGCCTTTTTTAGGGTCGAGTCGGGTTTCATGAAATCCGACTTTCTCAAAAGTCGAGTCGAACGAAATCGGCCGATTATCTGGTAAAGTTGGAGGTCCGACTGAAACACGAAACCCAATGCAAGTCAGTAGGGAAGCAAAGTCGGCAGGGAGTGGAGGACAGTAAACACACCTACAGTGCCCATTTCAATGCCAACAACATCAATTCTTATTACTGAAGCTTGTCAACCTTAATTTACTTTATAATAATAGTTACGCATTGAAAACTGGGGGTTATTTGGCTAAAGTTGTGGGGGGGGGGGTAGGGCTGGCTCCAGGTTTTCGTGTATCCCGGGCGAAAGAGTGTCAGTGGGCCCCTTTAACACATACCACAATTCATGATGCTCCGATGCGGCAGAGAAATATTGGTATAGTGCAATGACAAATACTTCACTTCTTACATTACATGACTGATATATATATTTTAAATTCTACAATAGCTCAAAAACCAGACAGTATATTCCTCCATACAGTATTATGGCCACCACATAGTGCACCATACAGAATAATGAGCCCCATATATTGCTCCATACAGAATAATTGGTCCCATATAATGTTCCATACAGTGTATGATGAGCTCCACATAATCCTACAGTATATGATGGTCCCCATATAATGTGTCGTACAGTATAGGACGGTCCCCATAGAGTAGAATGAGCCCCACATATTGCTTCATACAGTATAATTAGTCACATATCAAGCTCCATACAGTATATGATGGGCCCCATATATTGCTCCATACAGAATGGGCTCCATATAATGCTCCATACAGAATAGGCCCCATATGTGCTACATATAATGCTCCATACCCTATATGATACCCCATAAATAATGAACTCCATATGATGCTCCAGTATATGATGGGCCCCATGGATGATGCTCCATTGTATGAATGGCCTATATAATGCTCCATATATAATGGGCCCCATATGATGCTCCAGTATATGATGGGCCCCATGGATGATGCTTCATTGTATGATGGGCCTATATAATGCTCCATATATAATGGGCCCCTTATGATGCTCTAGTATATGATGGGCCCTGTATGATGCTCCAGTATATGATGGGCCCCATGGATGATGCTTCATTGTATGATGGGCCTATATAATGCTCCATATATAATGGGCCCCTTATGATGCTCTAGTATATGATGGGCCCTGTATGATGCTCCAGTATATGATGGGCCCCATGGATGGGGCTCCATTGTATGATGGGCCTATATTATGCTCTATATATAATGGACCCCATATGATGCTGCAGTATAAGATGGGCCCCATGGATGATGCTCCAGTATAAGATGGGCCTATATTATGCTCCATATATAATGGGCCCTATATGAGGTTGCAGTATATGATGGGCCCCATAGATGATGCTCCAGTGTGTGATGGGTCTATACACTGTGTGCAGAATTATATGGCAAATGAGTATTTTGATCACATCATCCTTTTTATACATGTTGTCCTACTCCAAGCTGTATTGGCTTGAAAGCCAACTGCCAGTTATGTAAATCAGGTGATTTGCATCTCTGTAATGAGGAGGGGTGTGGTTTAATGACATCAACACCCTATATAAGGTGTGCTTAATTATTAGGTAGCTTCCTTTCCTTTGGCAAAATGGGTCAGAAGAGAGATTTGACGGACTCTGAAAAGTCAGAAATTGTGAGATGTCTTGCAGAGAGATGCAGCAGCCTTGAAATTGCCAAACTTTTGAAGCATGATCACTGAACAATCAAGCGTTTCATGGCAAATAGCCAACAGGGTCGCAAGAAGCGTGTTGATAAAAAAAGGCTCAAAATAACTGCCCATGAATTGAGGAAAATCAAGCATGAAGCTGCCAAGATGCCTTTTGCCACCAGTTTTGCCATATTTCAGAGCTGCAACGTTACTGGAGTATCAAAAAGCACAAGGTGTGCCATACTCAGGGACATGGCCAAGGTAAGGATGGCTGGAAAACGACCACATTTGAATAAGAAACATAACATAAAACGTCAAGACTGGGCCAAGAAATATGTTAAGACAGATTTTTGTAAGGTTTTATGGACTGATGAAATGAGAGTGACTCTTGATGGGCCAGATGGATGGGCCCGAGGCTGGATCAGTAAAGGCCAGAGAGCTCCACTCTGACTCAGATGCCAGCAAGGTGGAGGTAGGGTACTGGTATGGGCTAGTATCATCAAAGATGAACTTGTGGGACCTTTTCGGGTTGAGGATGGAGTGAAGCTCAACTCCCAGACCTACTGCCAGTTTCTGGAAGACACCTTCTTCAAGCAGTGGTAAAGGAAGACGTCGGTATCGTTCAAGAAAAACATGATTTTCATGCAGGACAATGCTCCATCACATGCATCCAAATACTCCCTTTTTTTGGTTTTGAATGTCAGAAATGTTTATTTCTAAATTTTGTGTTGTTATATTGGTTTACCTGGTGAAAATAAACAAGTAAGATGGGTATATATTTGGTTTTTATTAAGTTGCCTAATAATTATCCACTGCCGCTCGACGACAAAGCCAGAAAGCAAGCGCGATGTCGGACGCTAGCATAGCGGTGCGGTGAGCACCGAGGCTTAAGGCTTGCCACTGACTGGTGCTGACTGCTAAACTAATTCCCTATCGACATGCGTATTATCAGAGGGAAGGGGTTTCAAATGAGTCAGTCACCAGAATCATGCATCAGTCACCATTCACACATAGCAAGTATAGTCTATACTAGCAAGTATAGTCTATACTAGCGCATGGCGGAACGGCCATATGCGCTTTTTATAGCCGTGCGGGACCTTCCATATCTCCGAGATGGACCAATGAGATCTGGAACAGGACCTGGGCACATAACTCCCGATCTCCAATGGGAGATCGTCTCGTGAGCGTGCCGAGGAGCAGCACAGAGGAACTTAGTCTCTGGAGCGGTCTGCTGCAAAGTAATCTTCTCTGCAGTAGATGGGAAGCAGGAGACCGCAGAATGTGAGGCTCTGGATTCCTGCAGAGCAGATGCAGAAACCAGACGCCTAACATTTCCTTAGTCACACACAGACGCTTTCCCAGTATGGATTTGACTGTAATACAAACAGCAGATATATGGTACTGTATCAGAAACGTACAGCTGTATATGGTGTAGGGGAAAATTTAAATCTCCGTAATTATTTCCGGAGTCACACACAGACGCTCTCCCAGTATGGATTTGACCGTAATACAAACAGCAGATATACGGTACTGTATCAGAAACATACAACTGTATATGGTGTAGGGGAAAATTTAAATCTCAGTATTTATTTCCGGAGTCACACACAGACGCTCTCCCAGTATAGATTTGACCGTAATACAAACAGCAGATATACGGTACTGTATCAGAAACTTACAGCTGTATACGCTGTAGGGAAAAATTTAAATCTCCGTATTTATTTCAGGAGTCACACACAGATAGTCAGCATGTATTTGTCCGTGATACCAGCCGGTACATGATAGTGTGTGAGGAGCGTACAACTCTATGCAGTGTGGGAAAAAATGAGCGGTCGGTAACTGTGCTGAAAAAAAAGAATAAAAGTATTAGTGCTGTGTAAAAAGCAGTCTGCACAGCAGTGTACACACAGCAATGCAGCTATCAGGGAGCCTAATAACCAGCGCTGCTGCACACAAGAAAATCCTCCCCTGTCACTGCACACTAACTGTACAGCTCAATTGCTATCAGCAGAAGCAAAGAATCACTTTTCTTTCCTGCCTAACTCTCTCCCTACTGAGATACAGCGGCAGCAACCTCTCCCTATGCTAAGATCGGCAGAAGTAAAATGGCGGTCGGCGGTCAGGGCTTTTATAGCCACTGTGACGCCACACAAAGCAATGCCCTTCTCTAAGATGGTGGTGGCCGCTGCCCATGTCATCTCGTTGCCCACAGTGTGCGTCCTTGCTCACTGGCTGAAAAAAGGCGCCTGCAAGCATTATGGGAAACGCGACTTTGGCGCTCGGGTCGACGACCGCATGGCCGACTTCACGCTATGGTCAGGTTTCGCTCGGTGAAACCCGACTTTGGCGAAAGTGGGGATTTTTGAATCTGACCGACCTGTTTCGCTCAACTCTAATGATCACTACATTGTTTTTTTACATCTGACAATTCTCCTAGATATATTTATATTTTCAGTAAAAAAAAATCTCCCAGAGTCAAGGATAAGCTGGTAAATCTCATAGGTTCCATCACATAGCTTTTTCCTGCAAATTACAATGCTTTTGGGGCCACTGCAGACATATTCATGTCTGGGATCTCATGGCTGCTTAGAGTACTTATTTTCGTCTATCCAATTGTATCTGGTTTAAAATCTATTTTCTCTTATTCTAACATGTTCTAAGACAAAGTTTTATGCAATGTACCATTCTTATATATCAACTACTAGAAACATTTTGGTAAAATTGAAGGGCGAAAATTGTGCCCACTAGTGGTATATTGGCTCTATTTGACATTGTTTGCCTATATACCTGTGTAGACCATCAGAATTGTATAAAAGCATTGAAGAAATTAATTAAGTAAAGCAATACACAACTGACTGTAAGAGAATTCTGATGCTTTAAAGGGATATCTGGGACTTAGAAAACATATATGTGCTTAGGCATAACAGGCAGGTAGTTGCTACCTACCAGCCTGTTGTGCCCGGCACCATTTTCCATCAGCACAGAGCGGTCACAGACTTCCGCTGACGTCCCATCAACCGAGCGGAAGTTTGTTTTCTTACTGACAGAACGAGACTAGTATCATGCTGATTGACAGCTGGTTCTCTGCTGCCTAATTGGGGAAGCTGGCCGTCAATCAGCATTAGGCCAGTAGACCCGTCCTGTCAACAGTAAGAGAAACTACTACTCTGTTGACAGGGAGAGTTGAATCTCTGGAAGAAGTAGTCAATGACCGGTGTCAGGTACCATAAACAGGTAGTTACAGTTGTGGCCAAAAGTATTGACACCCCTGCAATTTTGTCAGATAATACTCAGTTTCTTCCTGAAAATGATTGCAATCACAAATTCTTTGGTATTATTATCTTCATTTAATTTGTCTTAAGTGAAAAAACACAAAAGAGAATGAAGCAAAAAGCAAAACATTGATCATTTCACACAAAACTCCAAAAATGGGCCAGACAAAAGTATTGGCACCCTCAGCCTAATACTTGGTTGCACAACCTTTAGCCAAAATAACTGCGACCAACCGCTTCCGGTAACCATCAATGAGTTTCTTACAATGCTCTGCTGGAATTTTAGACCATTCTTCTTTGGCAAACTGCTCCAGGTCCCTGATATTTGAAGGGTGCCTTCTCCAAACTGCCATTTTTAGATCTCTCCACAGGTATTCTATGGGATTCAGGTCTGGACTCATTGCTGGCCACCTTAGAAGTCTCCAGTGCTTTCTCTCAAACCATTCTCTAGTGCTTTTTGAAGTGTGTTTTGGGTCATTGTCCTGCTGGAAGACCCATGACATCTGAGGGAGACCCAGCTTTCTCACACTGGGCCCTACATTATGCTGCAAAATTTGGTGGTAGTCTTCAGACTTCATAATGCCATGCACACGGTCAAGCAGTCCAGTGCCAGAGGCAGCAAAGCAACCCCAAAACATCAGGGAACCTCCACCATGTTTGACTGTAGGGACCGTGTTTTTTTCTTTGAATGCCTCTTTTTTACTCCTGTAAACTCTATGTTGATGCCTTTGCCCAAAAAGCTCTACTTTTGTCTCATCTGACCAGAGAACATTCTTCCAAAACGATTTTAGGCTTTTTCAGGTAAGTTTTGGCAAACTCCAGCCTGGCTTTTTTATGTCTCAGGGTAAGAAGTGGGGTCTTCCTGGGTCTCCTACCATACAGTCCCTTTTCATTCAGAGGCCGACGGATAGTACGGGTTGACACTGTTGTACCCTCAGACTGCAGGGCAGCTTGAACTTGTTTAGATGTTAGTCGAGGTTCTTTATCCAACATCCGCACAATCTTGCATTGAAATCTCTTGTCAATTTTTCTTTTCCTTCCACATCTAGGGAGGTCAGCCACAGTGCCATGGGCTTTAAACTTCTTGATGACACAGCACACGGTAGACACAGGAACATTCAGGTCGGTCTTTAGAGATGGACTTGTAGCCTTGAGATTGCTCATGCTTCCTCACAATTTGGTTTCTCAAGTCCTCAGACAGTTCTTTGGTCTTCTTTCTTTTCTCCATGCTCTATGTGGTACACACAAGGACACAGGACAGAGGTTGAGTCAACTTTAATCCATGTCAACGGGCTGCAAGTGTGATTTAGTTATTGCCAACACCTGTTAGGTGCCACAGGTAAGTTACAGGTGCTGTTAATTACTCAAATTAGAGAAGCATCACATGATTTTTTGAACAGTGCCAATACTTTTGTCCATCCTCTTTTTTATGTTTGGTGTGGAATTATATCCAATTTGGCTTTAGGACAATTCTTTTTGTGTTTTTTCATTTAAGACAAATTAAATGAAGATAATAATAACAAAGAATTTGTGTTTGCAATAATTTTCAGGAAGAAACTGAGTATTATCTGACAAAATTGCAGGGGTGTCAATACTTTTGGCCACAACTGTACCTCTGCTAGCAACTATATGCCTTTTTATATCCCATTTAAGGCAGTCCTTGAATGTAATTACATTGCTTTTAATAATTATTTTTTGTCCAATTTAGGGGCGCCGCCATGAAGTCAAACGTCATAGCTAAACTCACAAATATCTATATGTTTTCACTTCATGAAATGTTTATCTATGTACCCTACCCTTTCTATTATGTTTTGAAGTTATGGTGGTACATACATGACATTCAGTGGGGAAAATAAGTATTTGATCCACTGCCGATTTTGCAAGTTTTCCCACCTACAAAGAATGAAGAGGTCTGTAATTTTTATCATAGGTACACTTAAACTGTGAGAGACAGAATCTTTAAAAAAATCCAGAAAATCACATTGAATGATTTTTACATAATTAATTAGCATTTTATTGCATGAAATAAGCATTTGATACAATAGAAAACCAAAATTTAATATTTCATGCAGAAACCTTTGCAATTGTAAAGGTCAGATGTTTCCTGTAGTTTCTGACCAAGTTTGCACACACTGCAACTGGGATATTGTCCCACTCTTCCATACAGATCTTTAACAGATCTTTCAAGTTTTGGGGCTGTCGCTGGGCATCATTGATTTTCAGCTCCCTCAAAAGATTTTCTATTGGGTTCAGGTCTGGAGACTGGGTAGGCCACTTCAGGACCTTGAAATGCTTCTTACGGAGCCACTCCTTAGTTGTCCTGGCTGTGTGTTTCAAGTCAATGTCATGCTGGAAGAACCAGCCATGACCCATCTTCAATGTTCTCACAGAGGGAAGGAGGCTGTTGGCCAATAGCTCGCGATACATGACCCCATCCATCCTCCCTTTAATACGTTTCAGTTGTCCTGTCCCCTTTGCAGAAAAGCACCCTCAAAGTATGATGGTTCCCCAACATGCTTCATGGTTGGGACAGTGATCTTGAATTTAATTACACTGTACTCATCCCTCTTCTTCGTCCAAACAAGACGAGTGAAGCTGATGCTAAAAGTTCTTTTTTGGTCTCATCTGACCACATGACCTTCTCCCATGCCTACTCTGAATCATCCAGATGGTCACTGGCGAATTTCAAATGGGCATGGCGTTGTGCTGGCATGAGCAGGGGGACCTTGTGGGTCACCCGCCAGGGCAGTGGGGTACTCGGTACCGGGCCAGTAACTCAGAGGGAAGTGTCACAGTAGCGGTGACCCGGTCCGTGGCCCTGGGCGTCCGTGTAAAAAGGGGTTAAAGTGTGGCTGGTTAAAGTTTATGAGTGGATGATACGTGACGCCACCTGTGGTGCTCGGCAATAAAGGGGTTAAGCCGACGCTGCAAACAGATCCTCTGGGACAGATGGTGTGGTGCAGCAATGATGTTGTAGCCCTCCACAGGTAGGGCTGCAGTCCCAGGGCAGAGTAGATGAAGAGGATAGGTGTTGAGGAAGAGGGTGTAGTGTCTGGCACAGAGATGTAGCAGTGCTGGAGAGTTTGCAGGAAGAAGGCAAGGATACAATAGGTTGCGGTTTCATTTACCTTTACTTTGCTTGGTAAATGCAGTCCAGAATTCCAGATTACAGATGGAACAGAGGCTGGCCGGCCTGGAAGCAACTTAGGAATCTCTCTATCAGATGGGTTGTGTAGTCTCCTTTCTAGCGCTTATCTTAGGTACTTGCAGTACGGTGTTACACTGAAGTTCCACTTGCTTGTTCTCATTTAGAACTCCCTCGTATGGCAGACAGCTGTAGCCTTCTTCTTCTGGCTCACCCGTTGCTGTTGTGCCTCCGAGTCTTATATGGGAACAGAGCATTTACAGCTTCCTATTCCTCCGGTTTCTGCTGCAGGAACATCAGTATCCATACAACCTTGGAGACCGGGCTCCAGATCGTGCGCTATAGCTAGAAGTTAGCACTCAACTCTGCTCAATCTTCCAGCTCCTCTCCTCACGTCCACACACGTTGCCCTCCTCACACGAACTCCTAATTTCCCCTTCCCGGCCCCCAGAGAGTAGCTCTTCCCCCAGTTTTGGGTTCAGAGCTCCCTCTGCTGGCCTGGAGTGGGAACTGTGTTGTGTGTTGTATTTAACTGATAGAGAGACCCTTTATTGCTTCCAAGAATGACATCACACTCCCTAGGAGGAAGGTAATGCCACTGTGGCGACCATACTCCTGGGGGCGCCACACTTGCGTGCCCTGCAGGATTTTATTCCATGACGACATAGTGTGTTACTAACGGAAATGTTTCTAACTGTGGTCCCAGCTCTCTTCAGGACATTAACCAGGTCCTCCGCATAGTACTGGGCTGATTCCTGACCTTTCTCAGAATCAATCTTAGCCCACGTGATGAGATCTTGCATGGAGCCCCAGACCGAGGTGGATTTACAGTCATCTTGTGTTTCCTCCATTTTCTAATAAATATGCCAGCAGTTGATATACGTGGAAGTAAAATAAACCAGCTCACCCCGGCTTTAGGCATTCTTGGAAGCATGGAACTGCAAGTGACTGTTTGTGTGGACGAAGAAAAAGAGGAGACGATCCAGCTTCCAAACTTGCAGAATTTATTGAATTAAAAAAGAGGTTTCATCATGAGTGTAGACACAGCTACGTATTTCGAACATCCATTGCGTTCTTTAACAAAGCTTTACATGTACTGAATACAGAGTAACCATCAACCAAATAGAATACATATAGTCAGTCACATGATAAAGTGTCATGATTGGATAAAAACACCACATGAGAATATTTACGAAAAGTGCAAATAAATAGTAATAAAAACATCATCGGATTATAATCGACAAAGTACATGTGAATCAAACAAAATATTGAGCATCAATAATGAAACATCAATTCCCGTTTCAAGTTGAGACCATTAGGGTAGCAGGTGTCCAGGCTGTACATCCAGAAAGCTTCTCTGGCCAGGAGTTGTTTTCTGGTGTCACCGCCCCTGGCGTTTCCAGCTACTCGCTCTATTCCAAAGACCTGCTTTGATGAGGTATCTCTTTTGTGTTGTGAAATAAAGTGTCTTGATCCACGAGAACCGATGCGATTGATATTGGATGTGCTAGAAATGTCTGTAAGGTACGCAGTGCTTCTTTAATAGGCATGTCTGTCTTGCTAACTTTATGGATTCCACTGAAGATAGAGTACGAAGAGCTGCAATGGTATTTTCCACTAATGTCACAGCTGATGGTGTTGCGGCGAAATGCTTGGTGTCTTTGACAAATTGCAAAAAGTAACTATAATGGAAACCATAGTTTGGTGGGATTATAAAACACTGAAAAGCTATATCAGTAAAGATATGATACCAAGGGGCTTATGCCTGAAGAAAATACCTACTACTATTTTTCCCCCGCTTTTGTCGAACAATGGAATCAAATATTATCTAATTGCTCCACAAAACTAATACATTTAATTGTGAAAGAAAAGGAAAGTAAGCTAAACTCTCTCAACAAGGAGATTGAGCTGATTAAAATTTCTCTAAAAAAATTAGTTCAGCACAGCGAACAAAATCAAAAACAATGTCATGGAATTAGAGGATATCATTACAACCTGAAAAAAAGAACAAATTTATGAGGGAAAGGTAACAATTACTCATTGAATCAAATTTATTAGTGGAGCAAATGGGAGAAATCCCCAAGAACCTTCAAATTGATTCTGAAATTTAACAACTTTAGCAGGAAATCCCCTCAAAATTTTCGGGTCAGCTTTAGCTCTGACTTTTCAGATAGGAACACCAGCAGAATGGATCCTTGAACCAGGATTTTTAATTTTTTCGCAAAACAAAAAAACAAAAAAAGCGCAGTAAACGCGGCTGACCCAAGCACACCAAGCACTTTAAGCATGTCTACTCGCTGCAGGAAACATCCTTAGAACAACATCAAACATTCAATGTTCTAAACCTTTCTAAGGCTACTTTCACATTAGCAATTTTATCGCTGCACTTCGTGCGCAATAGAAATGCATGCAAAAAACGCATCATGCGTTTTTATGCGCAAGCTTTTTAACCAGTTTCAAGCCATGTTAACTCTTAAAACGCATTCATTTTTTAACGCAGGCGTGCCCATGTCCATGAGCACGCCTGCGTTTCCATAGACTGTAATGCGTTATTTTGTCGCATTCCGTGCACGTGCGCATGCGTTTTTTTACGCCGTTGGACGGACCCAAAAATGCCACAGGTTGCTTCTGGCGCTCCTGGACGCACACCTTAAAAAACCGCATGCGCACGAAAACGCATATGAACGCGTGCAAACGCTAGACCATGCACCCCCCATGTTAAACATAGGTGTGCATGACGCATGCGCATGGACGCGCGTGATGCGCTGCGCAAAAAAACGCTAATGTGAAGCCAGCCTAAGACAGTTCTTACATTTGAACAAATTAAAGTTTTATTGTACGGTATGAGCTTTGTACGAGATGGAAAATTCCACCTTTTCAATACATTGCTTGACATCAATAAATTTGTTAGAAACCTTACCACCAAAATACATTTTTACTCTAAAGAGACAACCAAAAACGCTGTTGCCAGTGATCAAGAATATCACAATGAACATATTCAACTTAATTTCCCAGAGCAAATGGCCACATTAGATCTGCAGGATCTACAATGTAACGATGCACTAGGTAAATCCACCACAAACTCGGCACTAACCTTCCAAGTTAAGATTCCATGTTTTTACCCAGTTCATTCCAGAACAGAATCCATGGATAGATTTCAAGAAATTATACAAGAGCTCAAGAAACTACACCCTTCTACTAATAGCGGAACTGTAAACAAAAACATCATTTAACAAAAAAAGAACTTCAAGCTCTACATGAACTCAAAATTATGAAAAACATCATTATCAGAACGTCTGACAAAGGCGGTCTTGTTGTAGTAATGGACTCTGAAATGTATGACTCACAAATTAATAATATGCTCCTGGAGGATACAACATATGAACACATTCTACATAATCCGTTATCAGTTCTCACTAAACCTCATGATTTAATCGCTCAAGGTTATGCCCTTGGAGGAATCACTGAGAAACAAACAGACTATTTAATTGTGGATTATCCTATGCTTCCCTGCCTATACAGTCTCCCAAAAACCCACAAAGCAACCAATCCCCTTCTTATGTGACCCATAATTTCAAGTATAAACTCGGTCACAGAACACTTGGGGGACTAGATGGGTACATTGTACATTGCTACAACCTCTTGTACAAAGGGTGCCCGGTTTCCTAAAGGACTCATGTGATGTATTAAAACAACTTGCCAATTTATCATTGGCTCCCCGATATACTTGGGTAAGCTGTGATGTATACCTGTATTCCGCAGGACAGGGCGGTGCAATTGGTAGAATACCATCTAAAAAAACATGGTAAATACACAACAGATTTATGTAACTATATTATGCATGTAATTTCATATCTCATATTTCGCAACTTTTTCATGTATTCTCAGAGTTACTTCCTACAATGCAAAGGCATTTCCATGGGCGTGAAGTATTTGCCCTCACTTGCAAATCTTGTCATGTTCTTTTGGGAGGTGAATTATCTATATAATGTTAATTATTAATATTATTTATTCCATGGTGCTTTACATGTGAAAAGGGGAATATATATTATAAAAAATAAGTACAATAATCATGAACTGTTCTGCCTTCTTCCACGTATGTATGCAGTCCAGTACAGTCTATGCAATCACTGCGTGTGACCGGCGGCCCTTTACTGAGCCCTGGGCTTTTATCCCTGCGGCTGTATGGCGGCTGCTGTAATACCTGTATGCGGAGCAGTCTGGGTGATAGCGGACCCGTATAGCCTGGGTAATCACCGCGTGTGACCAGCGGTCCGTTTTTACTGTTCTGCTGTCTTCCACGTATGACGCTGTGTGGATTCCAGCATACGGCTAAACCTTTCATCCACTCCCAGTAAGAAGACAGTATGGGTGCTTAAGTCTATTATTTATTGGGAAGATATGGACAACAATGGGAGGTGATAACAGATGCAATAGTAGAACACAGTACTAGATGATATCAGAGGTTGTTGAACAAAGTTGTGGATGATTTCGGAGATTTTTGAACACAGTTGTGGATGATTTCGGGTAAAAACTATAAGAAACAGACAATACAGTATATCAGTGCTAGCAGATAATATCACAGCAATACACAAGTTGCCATCATGACAGTAAAGCAGTGATACAGAGTGCTATTTTTTCAGTAGCATGCATTATTCAGAGCAATACAACATACAATGCAGTGAAACAAATTTACAGTAGGCTGCTACCATTGCTCTAACTGAACAGAAAATGCATATAACTTCATGCAGAGCAAGAGCATTACAAGGAACTGAGAATGTATTGCAAATATCATGGGGCATGCACTATAGCCAGCTAACAGAGATGCATGGCACATAATTGCATTTAACCTTACCGGAATCCGCTTGATATAAGCAGTGGTTTTGCAGGGAGCTGAGCACATGTGAGCCCCTCAGAGATCCGGTAGAAATGGTTACATGTTGTTGACCCGGGAAGGAAGACGGGGCAGTTCTGAACAGAATAACCATTAAGGAGAACAGAGGATTCTAAACACATGAATAGGTAAGAGAAGGGCAACTATGACATCTAATGGCCATAGCTGCAACACAGAAATGTCTTGCTGCACAGAGTGGGCAGAACATGAACAATGCAAGTCAGCGACTGGTACAGGAGGAGAGAGGAACCTGCCAGTGAGGTCTCACAATCTACAATGGATGGGTGAGTAATCCATTTATATAGGACGTGTTTTGGCATGGCAGACACATCGATGATCTCCTCCTCAATTTTGTTCAATATATTAACAATAATGAATATAATCTTTCCTTCACTCACACACTCAACCGAAATACAATTTCTTTTTTAGATCTAAAACTAGAGAGAACACAACATAATATACAGCTCTGGCAAAAATTAAGAGACCACCACATCAAAACCCTGTTATGGGCAGCCCATTCTCCAGATCTTAACCCCATTGAAAACCTCTGGAATGTAATCAAGAGGAAGATGGATAGTCACAAGCAAACAAACAAAGAAGAACTGCTTACTTTTCTGCGCCAGAAGCAGTGTGAAAGACTGGTGGAGAGCATGCCAAGACGCATGAAAGCTGTGATTAAAAATCACGGATATTCCACAAAATATTGATTTCTGAACTCTTCCTGAGTTAAAACATTAGTATTGTTGTTTTTAAGTGATTTTTGCAATATTTGAGGTCTGAAAGCACTGGGTTTTCTTTTTTTAATTTTGACCATTTCTTCTTTTCAGAAAAAAAACTCAAAATTTATTGTTTGGAAATTCGGATACATGTTGTCAGACATTTATAGACTAAAAGAAGAATTTACATTATACTCAAAAATATACCTATAAAGAGAAAAATCAGACAACCTGAACATTTGAAAGTGGTCTCTTCGTTTTTGCCAGAGCTGTATCTACATCCACTTATTTTAAGCCTATGTCAGGCAATACTGTTCTTCACGCAAATGGTGTTCATCCGCGACACACAATTAAAGCATATCGGAACACCGTACAGACATTTATAGCACATCCAATATCAATCGCATCCGTTCTCGTGCATCAAGACACTTTATTTCACAACACAACAGAGATACCTCATCAAAGCAGGTCTTTGGAATAGAGCGAGCAGCTGCAAACGCCAGAGGCGGTGACACCAGAAAACAACTCCTGGCCAGAGGAGCTTTCTGGATGTACAACCTGGACACCTGCTACCCTAATGGTATCAACTTGAAACGGGAATTGATGTTTCATTATTGATGTTCAGTATTTAGTTTGATTCACATGTACTTTATTGATTATATTCCTACTATGTTTTTATTATTATTTATGTACGTTTTCCGTACATATTATCATGTGGTGTTTTTATCTAATCATGACACTTTATAATGTGACTGATTATATGTATTCTGATAGATACTTAAATTACTCTGTATTCAGCACATGTTTAGCGTTGTTAAAGAGCACAATGGATGTTCGAAACGCGTAGCTGTGTCTACACTCATGATGGAGCCTTTTTAAATTCAATACATTTTGAAAGTATGGAAGCTGGATCATCTCCTCTTTTTCGCCAGCAGTTGTTTACTCCTCACCAAGCTGCTTGCCTATTTTCCTGTAGCCTTGTGCAGACCTACAATTTTTTCCCTGGTGTCCTTAGACAGATCTTTGGTCTTGGCCATGGTGGAGAGTTTGGAGTGTAATTGTGTGGACAGGTGTCTTTTATACAGGTAACGAGTTCAAACAGGTGCAATTAATACAGGTAATGAATGCAGAGTAGGAGGCTTCTTAAAGAAATCAATAATATCATTCACAAACTTAAATCGTTGAAGTCTCCTGGTCCCGACGGGTTTGCTAACGAATACTATCAAATATTTTCTAAAACTCTCTCTCCTCAGTTAAAAATTTTATTCGATCACGTAGCAAATCTAGGTTCATATCCGGCAGACATGTTGGAGGCTACTATAACACTAATTCCTAAAGAGAAGGGATAATCAGAGTGTGTAAAGGATTATAGGCCTATTTCTCTGATCAATGGAGATATAAAAATATACTCAAAGATCTTAGCGGAAAGACTTAAGCATATTTTGCCTCACCTGATCAGAGAGGATCAGGTGGGTTTTATTACTGGGAGGCAAGCGACTGACGGTACCAGACGCGTTCTTAATCTACTTCATTAGGCCCAATCCACTAATGTTCCCTCTCTCTTTTTAACATTAGATGCGGAGAAAGTATTCAATAGAATCAATTGGTTGTATCTCAAGAATGTCCTGTTTAAATTTGGCTTTGATGACAAATTTGTCTCTTCCACCCTTTCATTATATTCTAATCCCAATGCCAAAATTTATATAAACAATCATTTATCCAAATCCTTTAACATTACTAATGGTACTAAGCAGGGATGTCCCCTGTCTCCCCTTCTTTTTGCATTGGCTATAGAGCCATTAGCCGAAAAAATAAGAACAAATCCTTCAGTATCGGGTTTCCATACTAAAAATCGTTCACACAAATTGAGCCTTTTCGCTGATGATTTATTTGTTTCAGTAACTAATCCTGTCAATTCTGTGGTAAATTTGATGGAAGATTTGGGGCATTTCTCAAATATTTCCTTTTTCAAGATAAATACGCAAAAATCTAAAGTTTTCCCTTTCAATTTATCAAAAAGTGATATCAAGCTGATTTTAGATCAGACTAAGTTCCAATTGGAAACAAAAAGTTTAAAATATCTTGGCATTGAAATCACCAAAACTTTGAGTCACATTGTCCCTGCTAACTTTGAAAATCTTATAAATACCTTATCTAGGGATTTTCTTCACTTTGATCTCATAGATCTTACACTTATGGGCAGAGTTCTAGTTGTAAAATCGATTTTATTGCCCAAAATTCTCTATATATTCAGGTCTATTCCTTTGAAATTTAATGTGAAGCTCTTGCATAAAATACAGACTTTGGTGAAATTGTTTGTTTGGAAAAACAAGAAACCAAGGGTTTCTCATAACATATTGTATAGGGGTAAGAAGCATGGAGGCTTGGCGTTGCCAAACATTGAGGCTTACTATCAGGCGACTCTTGTTAAAAATAGTGTGCATTGGTTCACAAAAGGGGTTTCTCCTATGTGGTTAGATCTGGAGCTTGCAGGTAATAATTATAAGCCTCTGCAGGATACTTTCTTTAGTTTTCTTTTAGAGACTAAGAACAGAAATCATACGCACCCGATTCTGGATGCTATCTTAGGAATATGGTTGAAATTCTCTAAATTAAAAAGAAAAGAAGATAGAACTTCCTCCTTCAAAAATTTTCCTTTTAAATTGCTAGCTGATATATGCCAATTCTCTCTGCCCAGTGTCTGGTCTGATTGGAAAGTAACAAAAATAGGGGATATATGGGATGGTTCTCAGGTCATTTCATTTTCCGAGATAAAGGAAAAGTTTCATATACCCTCTGACGAGTTTATGTCTTATCAGATTTTAAAAGATATTCTCCATAAATTATTACGCAAAAAGTCTTTGAATCTAGATGTCGTCGTCTCTTTGCTTGGTAACATTAACTCTAGGACTAAATGGTCTCTTAGAAACATTTACTCTCGACTCAATGGAGACATTACTTTCTCCAAACATACTTATATGGAACGGTGGGAGGCGGACTTAAGAATGACTTTTAGTCTAGAGCAATGGGAATATGCTATAGATCACTCATATAGATCTACTGCATCCATGGCCTTGATGGAAACTTATTACAATGTATTAGTCAGATGGTACTATACCCCAGCGAGATGAGCCCATATAAGTCAGGATGCTTCTTCTTTATGTTGGAGGGATTGCCATTTACCAGGGAACCTTTATCATATTTTTTGGACTTGTCCTAAGCTAAAATTGTTATGGTTAGAGGTTAAAGCTCATGTGGAAAAAAGCTATCACCAGTTAACATTATTGTTACGCCCCAGATGGTACTGTTATCAATGGACATGGAACAGGTGGATGCTTCAATAAAGTATGTGTTGTTACACTTGTTTATTACGGTTAAAAACATAATAGCTCTTTGGTGGAGGAAATCTGATGCACCACCTTTTTCCACCGTTGTTGACAATTTACGATTGCATAGCCAGATGGAGGAAAGAATTGCTCTCAATAGCAATGGCTTGTCTAAATACCATCTGAAATGGGCTGTCTGGAATTCTATCTTTATGTAAACTTGTTCTCACTCTGGAAAAAGTATTATTTTATGCATTAAGTCTTGACTGTATATTGTATCTATTTCTGTATCAATTTGTAGTTCTCTATTTTTTATTTAATTTCCTTTCCCTTACCCCTTGTTACCCCTTCTTTCCCTTATGAATTAAAAATTAATAAAATATTATTTGAAAAGAAAAACTAACAGGTTTGTGAGAGCCAGAATTCTTGCTGGTTGAAGGTGATCAAATACTTACTTCATGCAATAAACTGGAATGTAATTATGTAAAAATCATACAATGTGATTTTTTGTTTTTTATTTTTAGATTCTGTCTCTCACGGGTGAAGTGTACCTACGATAAAAATTACAGACCTCTCCATTCTTTGTAGGTGGAAAAACTTGCAAAATTGGCAGTGTATCAAATACTTATTTTACATGTGATTAGTGTTCTGCCTTCTTCCACGTATGACGCTGTGTGGATTCCAGCATACGGTATAACCCTTCATCCACTCCCAGTAAAAATACTGTATGGGTGCTTAAGTCTACAATACCGTTCAAAAGTTTAGGGTCACTTAGAAATTTCCCTATTTTTTAAAGAAAAGCAGTTTTTTCCAATAAAGCTAACATTAAATGATTCAGAAATACACTCTATACATTGTTAATGTGGTAAATGACTATTCTAGCTACAAATGTCTGGTTTGTATTGCAATATCTTCATAGGTGTATAGAGGCCCATTTCCAACAACCATCACTTCAGTGTTCTTATGGTACTTTGTGTTTGCTAACTGTGTAAGGAGGCTAATGGATAGTTAGAATACCCCTGAAAATCCTTGTGCATGCATGTTTGCACAGCTGAAAACAGTTTGGCTGATTAGAGAAGCTATAAACCTTTGAGCTAGTTGAGAATATGGAGCATTACATTTGTTAGTTCCATTAAACTCTCAAAATGGCCAGAAAAAAAGAACTTTCATGTGAAACTTGTCATTCTATTCTTGTTCTTAGAAATGAAGGCTGTTCCATGCGAGAAATTGCCAAGAAACTGAAGATTTCCTACAACGATGTGTACTACTCTCTTCAGAGGAGAGCACAAACAGGCTCTAACCAGAGTAGAAAGAGAAGTGGGAGGCCCTTCTGCACAACTGAGCAACAAGACAAGTACATTAGAGTCTGTAGTTTGAGAAATCGATGCCTCACAGGTCCTCAACTGGCAGCTTCATTAACAAAATGCCAGTGTCAACGTCTACAGTGAAGAGACGTCTCTGGGATGCTGGCCTTCAGGGCAGAGTGGCTAAGAAAAAGCCATATCTGAGACTGGCTAATAAAAGGAAAGATTAATATGGGCAAAAGAACGCAGACATTGGACAGAGGAAGATTGGAAAAAAGTGTTTTTGACAGATGAATCCAAGTTTAAGGTGCTTGGATCACACATAACATTTGTGAGATGCAGAACAACTGAAAAGATGCTGGAAGAGTACCTGATGCCATCTGTCAAGCATGGTGGAGGTAATGTGATGGTCTGGGGTGGCTTTGGTGCTGGTAAAGTGGGAGATTTGCACAAGGTAAAAGGGATTTTGAATAAGGAAGGCTACCACTCCATTTTGCAACGCCATGCCATACCCTGTGGACAGCGCTTAATTGGAGCCAATTTCATCCTACAACAGGACAATGACCCAAAGCACACCTCCAAATTATGCAAGAACTATTTAGGGAAAAGCAGGCAGCTGGTATTCTATTTGTATTGGAGTGGCCAGCGCAGTCGCCAGATCTCAACCCCATTGAGCTGTTGTGGGAGCAGCTTGACCGTATGGTACGCAAAAAGTGCCCATCAAGCCAAACCAACTTGTGGGAGGGGCTTCTGGAAGCATGGGGTGAAATCTCTCCAGATTACCACAGCAAATTAACTGTTAGAATGCCAAAGGTCTGCAATGCTGGAATTGCTGCAAAGGGAGCATTCTTTGACGAAAGCAAAGTTTGAAGGCGACAATTATTATTTCAAATAAAAATCTTTTTTCAAACCTTGTCAATGTCTGGACTAGATTTTAAATTCATTTGGCTACTCATTTGATTAATAAAAGTATGAGTTTTCATGGAAAACACAAAACTGTCTGGGTGACTCTAAACTTTTGAACGGTAGTGTAAATTTATTGAGATGATGTGAACAACAATAGTAGATGATAACGGATGATATAGTGGAGGAGATTGGTGGACACAATATTGGATTAGATCGGGTAAAAACTACAAAGAAATAAACAGTGTATCAGTACTGGCAGATAGCAGAGACAACAGCATGATACAGAGTAACAGGTAATAACACAGGGTTTAGCAATACAACACACAAGGTAGTGAAGAGAGATATCTAAGCAACTTAGGCTGCAACATTGCACTACCTGAACATGAATGTATCTAACTGGAGCTGGAAATACATTGCACATATCAAGGGGGCTGCAATAAGGCTAGCTAACACAGACACATTGCAAATATCACGGGGGCTGCATTAAGGCTAGCTAACACATACATAGCACAACACATAACTGCACTAAAACCTCACCGGAATCCGCTTGACAGAAGCAGTGATTTTGCAGAGAGCAGGACATGTGTGTGTAGCTCAGGGATCCGGGAAGAAAATGGCTACAACTTCCTAGCCAGGGAAAGATGAAGGGGCGGTTCTAAACAGAACAACTATTAAAGGGAAAGGATTCTAAATCCATGAACAGGAGAGGGGCAACTATGACATCTAATGGCTATAGCTTGAACAGCACTTGAGAAATTACTTGCTGCACATAAATGGGCAGAACAATTAGGCTTCATTAAAGGATTGAAAGTAGACAAAAGTTGAGCTTCTGTACCTCAGAATGGCCATGATGCAGTGTACAAAGCTTTGGTGATCAGGCTCAAAGTAAGCAACAGCAGAACTTGCTAAATGGTGGGAGTAATGAGTGTCAGACCACCCCAGATCTGATATTGAATACATATTAATATTGTAATCCTGGATAATCCCTTTAAAACATGTATCAGAGATTGACAAATAAATTAGTGATCACAGATCTGTAAGTTGTGATAGGTAGGTCAAACTACACTTTAGTGTAAGACTCATGTTAGGCTGGCGGAACGCACCAAATAATAAAGGTGTTAATAAGGTGCGTTTGCAGCCTGGGGTCCACGGTGCAGAGATGGAAACTGCTGCTAGACAATGACGGATACGACATAACAGGTGGGAGCCGGACACCGGCGGGTAACCACTGACCCGGTGCTTGCAAGAGTGGACTCCGTTACCACACGGAGTCCGCTGTAGCCGGCATATAGCCATGCACTGTTAAGCTTCACAGGACACGACTGAGTAGTACACCGCACAGAGCCGATGCTACGACTACACTGGCAGTCACCACTAACCAGCGTGAGAACAGTGCGGGAAAGCACTAGTAACTGCGCACGGCACCGCATGGATAGCCGCTGCGGTAACTGCGGAGTTATGGCGTCTGCACTGACTGATGCCCACTGACGCTAATGGAACCAGAGCTAACTGCACTGCGGTGCTAGGCAGTACTAGTGCTAGGTGCTGAGACTAACTCTAAGACCCTAACTCATACACAACCGAGGAAGGGGGATCTTAATGAGTCAGTCACCAGAATCATACATCCATCATCAGACACACGGAGCGAGAAAGAACATCGGCCCGGACGTTCTTCTCACCGGATAGATAATGAAGGGTAAAACGGAAGCTGGAGAAGAATAGCGACCATCTGGCCTGGCGAGAATTCAGCCGCTGGGCCGTTTGCAGGTATACCAGGTTTTTATGGTTTGGTGTACACCTGGAAGGGAAAACGGGCTCCCTCCAGGAGGTGTCTCCACTCAGAAAAGGCCAAATTCATTGCCAGCAACTCCATGTCCCCGATTGAATAGTTTCTCTCCGCCGGTGAACGGGTCTTAGAGAAGAAGCAGCAGGGATGCTTCCAACCTTGAGCGTCCTTCTGAAAAAGGACCGCTCCGGCACTGACGGATGAGGCATCTACCTCTAGGAAAAAGGGTTAATCCACTTCGGGATGGTGGAGGATAGGAGCACCAGCAAAAAGGGTCTTGATGGAGGAGAAGGCCTCGGAGACCTGTTCCGACCATACCTTAGGATTGGCTCCCTTTTTGGTGAGGGTGACCAGAGGAGCCACCAAGTTAGAGAAGTGGGGAATGAACCGGCGGTAGTAGTTAACAAACCCCAAAAAGCGCTGCACCCCCTTAAGGGAGTGGGGTTCTTGCCAGTCCATTACCACGTGTAGTTTGGCAGGATCCATAGCCGAACCCTGGGCCGAGATGATATAGCCCAGGAAAGGCAAGGACTCCTGTTCAAACTGGCACTTCTCTAACTTGGTGCAGAGGGAGTTCGCTCGCAAGCAGTCGAAGACCTTGCAAACGTCTCTCCGGTGGGAGTCCAAATCTGGAGAGAAGATAAGGATATCATCCAGATAGACCACCACTGATGTGGAGAGCATATCTCGGAAGACATCATTTACAAAGTCTTTTAAGATGGCTGGGGCATTACAGAGTCCAAAGAGCATGACCAGATACTCTTAGTGGCCAACCCTGGTGTTAAAGGCCGTCTTCCATTCGTCCCTCTCACAAATACGTATCAGGTTATAGGCCCCTCGTAGATCTAGCTTGGAGAAGATACTCACTCCACGCAACCTATCGAACAGCTCTAATATCAGGGGCAGAGGGTATTTGTTCTTAACGGATATGGCGTTAAGACCCCTGTAATCATTACAAGGACGCAGCTCTCCACTCTTCTTCTGTACGAAGAAGAATCCCGCCCCCGCTGGTGACACCGACTTCCTAATGAACCCTCTTGCCAGATTCTCCCTGATATATTGCAACATGGCCTCCGTCTCCGGGAGAGACAGGGGATACACGCGACCCTGAGGAGGCTCCGCACCTGGCAAAAGGTCTATAGGACAGTCATAGGGGCGATGCGGCAGAAGAGTCTCTGCCGCCTTTTTGGAGAATAGGTCTGCATACTGTTGATAGTGCTTAGGGAGCGAGGAAAGATCCGTGGGGACCTCAGTGGAAGCTTCCTGAACGCACTCCCTCAGGTATCTACCCTCACAGGACTTGCTCCAGCCAAGAATTCTCCCCGAGAACCACTCTATGTGAGGAGAGTGGCAACACAACCAGGGAACTCCTAGGAGAACCTGATCGATGCCCTCAGGCATAATGAGGAGAGACAAGGTCTCGCGGTGGGACAGAGACAGTGAGAGCCTAAGTGGAGCAGTCTGATGTGTAATTTGTGAGGGTAGTGTTGAGCCGTTTACCACCTTGATGGTAAAGGGATGAGGTTGCAGAACTAATGGGACTGCATGCCATTGGGCAAAGGCTGAAGACATAAAATTGCCCTCCGCCCCGGAGTCCATGCAAACCTCTACCACCAAGGTAGAAGAACCACACTCTGGTGTCCTTTTAAAGGACAGCTTGGAGGAGAAAGTTTCAGTGTCTAGTAAACCTCCTCCAATTACCACTGGACGCTGGCATTTCCTGACCGCTGTGGGCACCTGTTAGCCAGGTGACCAGACTGTCGACATTGGAAACAAAGCACTTGGAGCCCGTGCGAGACACCTCCATGGCCTCAGAAGGCTCGAGCGCCCGATTGGGAAGGTTTAGAGGTTGGGGCCAACCTAAACCTCAGTCTGGACTGGGAGCGCTCCAACCCCCGCTCCGTGAAACGGAGATCTATGCGGGTGGAGATGGAGATAAGCTCCTCTAGAGAAAGTGGAACTTCCCTGGCGGCCAGAGTGTCCTTGACATGTTCCGCCAAACCCCTCCAGAAGACTGGTATAAGCGCCTTGTCAGGCCATTCCAACTCGGAAGCCAATGTCCGAAACAGGACGGCATAATTGCTGACCGAGGAGGATCCTTGCACCAGTGCCAACAACTGGAGAGCGGTATCGTGTGTGACTCATGGCCCCAGAAAGACCTGTTTCAGGGAGACCAGGAACTGGGCAGCACTCTGCACCACACGGTCACCACGCTCCCACAGTGGAGTGGCCCACTCCAGAGCCCCTCCCGATAGGAGGGAGATAATGAATTCCACCTTGGCCCGTTCTGAGGGAAAACGTGTAGCCAGCAGCTCAAGCTGATTAGAGCACTGGCTCACGAAATCCCAGCAGTGTCACGTCACCGTCAGACTCAGGGCCTGCTGTCCCGGCCTCGGCCACTAGGAGGCGCCGGACTGTCACATCACCGTCAGACTCAGGGCCTGCTGTCCCGGCCTCGACCACTAGGAGGCGCCGGACTGTCCCATCACCGTCTGACTCGTGGCCTGCGGTTCCGGCCTCGGTCTCTGGGAGGCGCTGTGCTTCAACCCCGAGTGATGGCGGCGATAGTTATGAGGCTCCTGCGCAGGCGTCCGCTGGACGCAGGCTTCGCTCCTCGGTCAGTCTTGAAGGGGCTGGTGCATCACCATCCAGCCTGGTCCTGGGGGCGGTCCGGATGACATCATCAGCCCAGGAGCCTGTGAGGGATGACCTGATCCCTCAAATACCTTGGGACTGCTCTTGCAGGCCGCTGGATATATTCTTGGTTCCCCTGCGTGTTACTGTGTGAATTACTGTTTGACTGACTCTGACTTTTGCCTGGACTTCTGACCCTGCTTCTGCCTAACGATTCTGTACCTCTGCGACTCTCCTGGTTTATGACTCTGACTTCGGCCTGGATTCTGACTCTGCTTCAGCCTAACGATTCTGTACCTCTGTGACTCTCCTGGTTTATGACTCTGGCTTTTGCCTGGAATCTGACTCTGCTACTGTCTACTGTTTTTATACCATTTCTGCCTGACTGGTTTAGTCTCGGATATCATTGCCTTTGTGTCCTGTGTTGGAACACCTTTCTGGCGACCGTCCTGTTCTGGTCATTGCTCCTATTCAGACAGTGCCTCCTGGGCTCTGCTATAAATCCAGATCCCTGTATAGGGGTAAAGGGTATCAGTGTTTCTCGGGGTGTTGTCTGGCTGCAGCCCAGACCGCAGGCAGACGTCACATTATATCCGGCCCAAAAAATAAAACTGCTTTTTGTGTCTATACTTAACACATATAAAATCAGTTTTCCTTACCTTTTTTTTTTTCCTCTTCCTCCTGACTGAGCTGATTCTTGGCCCAAACACCTGTTAGGCTACTTTCACACATCAGGTTTTCGGCGTCAGGCGCGATCCGGCGTCGTGCCGGAATGCTGGATCCGGCAAATGTTTTGTAAAACCTGATGTGCCGGATCCGGTTTTCTGCCGGATCCGTCTTGTTCTTGACAGACAAAACCGGATCCGTCTCATCCGGTTCATCCGTTTTTCTATCCGTTTTTCGACGGATTACGTTTTTAAAATTGACCCTCAAGGCAGAGTACACTGGCAGGATGACAGAGTGTGAAAGATTTGTGCCCTAACCAAACTTGTGTACCTTCTGGACCAACAGTATATACCTTTGCCAACCAAAGTTGGCTATCTTGTCATGGTCTACTATTTTTAGCTTTAGGCCACAGGTGTGTACCTGGTTGTGTTTTATGCAAAGTATTTCACCTTTTAACAAAAGTTGTGTACATTGTTAGGAAATCACCAACAATAAACACAACTTTTTAGGTGAAATACTTTGCTTCAAACACAACCAGGAACACAACTGTGGCAAAAAGCTAAAATTTACCCACAGTTATATACCTGGTTTTGAATACCTTTTTACCTTTGAAATACCCTGTATTTAACCTTTTTTTTAAACATAGTTCGCCGCAGAAAGAAAAGACAGACAACCATTGTGAAACGATAATTTAACTTTTATTTAAAATTTTTTTTTTTTTGTAAAATGTTTTTAAAGTGCAAAAAACTTTTTTAATAAAGGTTTTAAACCCAATGGGCATTTTTATTAAAAAAAAAAAAATTACAAATCTGTGTAGTGTGGGGTGGAAATACTGCTGGAGGGGCTGCGGGACACTTCGACACTGGGTGTGTGGAGAGAGGACTGGGATCGTGGTGGGGAAGGAACAGTTAGAGGTGAAGGTGTGGAAAAAGCTACAGAATGGGTGGACATGTTGGAGGCAGAAGAGGTGGTGGGCGGTGGAGTGGAGGGTTGGGCAGGGACTGTAGGAGCAGATGATGTTGATGGAAAGTTGTATGGGGAAGGAGTTTGGTACGGGGAAGGAGTTTGGTACGGGGAAGGAGTTTGGTACGGGGCAGGTTGCTGGAAGTGGGGAGATGTCTGGTACTGGGGAGGTTGCTGGTACTGGTGAGGTTGCTGGTATGTAATAGGAGGGGGAGGATGGAAAGTGGCTGGAGGGGGTGCAGATGTAATAGGAGGGGGAGGATGGAAAGTGGCTGGAGGGGGTGCAGATGTAATAGGAGGGGGAGGATGGAAAGTGGCTGGAGGGGGTGCAGGTGGAGGAACTACAGTGGTGGGAGGTGGAGGTTGGGAGGTAACCTGCTGTAGAGCACCGTGGCACGAATGCATTACATGCATCTGCTGGGTAGGAGATAGTGTTGCCATGCGCTCCACAACAGACCTGAAAAAGGTGTGGTTTGGCGAAGATCTTGCTTCTGAATGCATGGTTTGCAGAAGTGTCTTCACCTCCAGAATGCTGGAGTTGATCTGCTGAAAGCCTGCGGAGATTTGCTCTGACAAGACTTTTAGACAGTTCTGGAAAGATGCATTCAGATGCAAGAACTCTTGCGCATAACTCTTTTCCTGACCCCTCTGACGCTGCCGTCCAGTACCCGCAGGTGTACTAGAGGTGGCAGGGGCAGAAGGGTGGGGTAAAGGGAAAGCGATCTCCTCACCAGCAGCTTCATGTAATGTAGGCGGCCACGATGCTCCTGTGCTGGTGGATGGGACAGATGGGTCGAATGTGTGGGAAGGCTGGGAAGGTGCAGATGTACCGGGGCGGTCGAAGTGTCCCTCGGTGCCGGTCTCCTCAGGGATCGCCTCAGAAGGGTCCAATCGTGCAGGCTCCCGAGTGCTGCTCACCGTGCTGTGGAATAAAGAGAAAAAAAAACTATTAAAATACTGACATGGTATGGCCCTGGCTGAAAAAAAAAAGTTACATCTAACATTTTTTTTCACATGTGGTGTGTAATATTTACCTTCTGGTGAGCATTGTTTCCCGGAGGAACGACAGGGCTTGTGCGTACTTGTACTTGCTCCTGCGTCCTCCAGATCCACTCGGGGCCCGCATCTCTTTATTGAACTCCTTCTTGAAACGATCCCTCACAGACCGCCACCGATTCACAATTCTGTTCCCTGAAACGAGAAAGGAGTGGTTAGTATACAACATCAGTGTTTCACAAACTCCAGTCCTCATGGTCCCCAGGGGTCATGTTTTCAGGATTTCCATAGTAAATAGAAATCCTGAACACATGATCCGTGGGGACCACGAGGACTGGAGTTCGGGAAACACTGGTTTATATCAAGCAACCGGTACTGTATATACTTACGCTCTTTAATCTGGGCCCGAACATCGAGGTCCTCCCAGCGGCCCACAAGGAGCGAACAGATTTCCTCCCAGAGTCGTCGGGTAACGATAAGGTCAGCGTGGCGGCGGTCAGCCATATTCCAGAGCGGCTCCCTTTGTCTGACGAGATCGATGAGGTGGTCCACATCGAGTCCTCCATCCTCACCGTCAGAGTCGGGAGCACGCTGTGAAGGCTGTTAAAGAAAAAGACAAAAATAACATTAGCCTCCACAAAAGAAATGAAATAAAAAGTGCAAAAAAACAAAGCAAAAATATTTATACTTACACGCTGGTGACCGCCGCGTTGCTGTCGCCGACGACCCTGGGAGGCACTGCGAGGACCTCTTGGCCGAGCACCAGATTGGGAAGACTAGAGAAAAAAACAAAAAATGTTATGTCTTTGGATGTAGGCATTTGTTTGCTGTGTGTGGTCTGCAGAACATTGTTTTCTATGTGTTGTGTGTAGTGTGATGTTGTGTTTCTGCGTTTGATGCAAAAAACTTACCAATTGTGAGCCCACTCCAGGTGTCTGTCCACCCCTTCCTTCTTCTTCTGGGAGCTCCTCTTCATCTTGTGATTCCTGTTTTGAAATAAAAGGCAATGAATAGACATATATTACAGAGATGATGGATTTTGGAAATAAAAACTTACCGTCAAACGCTGACGATGCGAGGGAGGGCTCCCAGAAGAAGATGTGCTGTCCTGTTGATGGCCAGACTCCATGGCTGTGGGTATTGCTGCTGCTGTTGCTGCTGCCAGTGATGCCATTTCTGCTGCTGCTGCATCTCTTTGGCGGCTGTTGAATAAAGAGAAACAAAGGGCCAATGAATATCTTGATATTCCATGGCCCTAGTTTGGAGGAATGGGGGATTTGATAATTACCGTCTCTCATCTGCTGCTGGACTCCCTTCCTCAGCATGTTCCATTTGCTGCTCCATTTGGGGTGGTGCTGATGGTGCTGCTGCTGCAGATGTCTGCTGCCTTCTCCTGCTCCTGGTTCTTGGCTTGGGTGGCATGTTGGGTGTGGCTGAGGGTCCCATTGTCTTGCTTTTATATATCTCCTGTGGGCAGAGCTACTGAGCATGCTCAGACCAAAAAACCGGATCCGGCCGCCGGATCCGGCTTTCGCCGGATCCGGCGCATTGCGGCGCTCATAGGCTTTCATTGTGCGAAAAAGCCGGACGCGCCGGATCCGGCGTGTCCGGCTTTTTCGCCGGAGACAAAAAACGTTACAGTAGCCGTTTTTTCCAGACGCCGGATCGCGACACATTGCCGGATCCGGGGAAAACCGGATGAAACGCATGGCCATCCGGCGCGATCCGGCGCAAATGCAAGTCAATGGGGGGGAAACCGGATCCGGCATTGCATTTCGCCGGATCCGGTTTCTGTCAAAAGCGCCGGATCGCGCCTGACGGCGAAAACCTGATGTGTGAAAGAGGCCTTACATTGCACAGCCTGGAAGGTCACTCTCAGGCTCAAGCATGCTGCAGCCTGGAACCTTCAAGGAAAATGCTGGCTGTTGGAAATCCACATTCCTGGATCATCGCCCCCTGGACAGCTCTGGGGGCCAGGTATTGCCCGCAAATGCGGCCAAACTGTTGTTACCAGTTTCCCTTTCTTTTGCTAAGAAACGTCTGTGTGTGAAGGCTTATGTGGATTGTGGTGCTGCCGGCAACCTTATGGATTTTTTATTTGCTAGGAGCCTTGGTGTACCTCTGTCAAGGCTTAAAGCGCCTATTCAGACTACTGCGATTAATGGTACATCTATATTCCAGGGAGGCGTGGAATTCGTTACTGCCGAAATTTCTATGTCAGTGGGGACATTACATAACGAACAGATGTCATTTTTTGTTATACATAATTTATCAGATCCCGTTGTATTAGGCATGCCATGGTTGCACCAGCATAATCCAGTTATTGACTGGCGCATAGGTGATATCGTGCGCTGGAGTCCACGGTGTCAGAGTAACTGTATGTCACTGTCAGTGAACCAAATTAAAATTAAAACACCTTCTATTCCATATGCGTTTAGGGATTATGAAGATGTTTTCTCCATAGTGGAGTCTGAGAAACTACCTCCTCACAGAGAATACGATTGTCCTATTGACTTGGTCTCTGGTGCCCATCTCCCTAAGGGGAGAATATTCAACCTCTCTGGTCCTGAGCGTGTAGCCATGAATGACCACATAGCAGACAGCCTACGAAAAGGCTTCATTAGACCTTCCACCTCACCTGTAGGAGCTGGGTTTTTCTTTGTAGAGAAAAAAGATGGTGGACTCAGACCATGTATTGATTACCGTGAGCTGAACGCCATTACTGTAAAAAATCAGTACCCGCTGCCACTCATTCCTGATCTTTTTAATCAGTTACTGGGAGCCCGCTGGTTTACTAAACTTGACCTGGGGACGAATGGAAAACGGCCTTTAATACACCCCTTGGCCATTTTGAGTACCTGGTAATGCCATTCGGGCTCAGTAACGCTCCTGCAGTATTTCAGCACTTCGTCAACGATATTTTCAGAGACATTTGTGGGGTGTATGTCGTCGTATATCTGGACGACATTTTGATTTATTCTGCTGACCCTGTGACACATGCTCAACACGTTGGTTCAGTACTGCAAAGACTGCGCGAAAACTCTTTGTTTGCGAAATTTGAAAAATGCGTTTGTTTTTTTTGCCGAAGAGGTGCAGTTTTTAGGATACATGGTCTCAGGCCAGGGGTTCCGCATGGATCCTGCCAAGATTCAACCTATTAAGGATTAGGTGCAACCCAAATCGCTGAAAGCACTGCAGCGATTTTTGGGATTTGCGAATTATTATCGCAAATTCATCAGGGGATTCTCAGAGATTGCCAAGCCACTCACGGACCTTACCCGGAAAGGGGCGGACGTGACCAATTGGAATCCTGAGGCAACTCGGGCTTTTTCTACACTAAAAGAGTGCTTCATGGCCAACCCGGTGTTGATTCAACCAAACTTGGACCACCCGTTTATTGTAGAAGTAGATGCCTCTGAAGTCGGAGTGGGAGCAGTGCTCTCGCAAGGCACTGCATCCCTCACTCAGCTTCGACCATGTGCCTTTTTCTCCCTCAAATTCTCTGCCACGGAGAGAAACTATGACATCGGCAATCGGGAGTTACTGTCAATCAAGTGGGCCTTCGATGAATGGTGCCACTTCCTCGAAGGTGCCAAACACAAGGTTACTGTTATTACCGACCACAAAAACCTAACCTACCTATTTTCGGCTAAAAGACTAAATCCTAGGCAGGCCAGGTGGGCCTTGTTTTTCTCCAGGTTTGATTTTTTTAATCACCTTTCGCCCCGGAACAGATGCCCTCTCCCGCAGCTTTTGCCCCACACAAACCGAGGACTATGAACCAGTTCCAATATTGGCTAATGGGATTGTCGTGTCGGCAGTATCTCTGGACCTCCTGGAGGAGATCCGTAGGTCATCAGAACGAGCTCCTGACACTACACTCCCAAAAAAATTATTCGTTCCAGCTACCTTTCGCTTACAAGTGTTAAAAGAATCACACGACTCCGTCCTGGCAGGCCATCCTGGTCTCAATAATACAACTAGGCTGGTAACCAGGAACTTTTGGTGGCCGACGGTGGCCAAGGACTGTAAGGACTACGTCTCAGCGTGTGAAGTCTGTGCCCGCGCCAAGTCCCCCCATAATCGCCCTACCGGCTGGCTTCAGTCCTTGCCCACCCCTGAGAGTCCATGGACCCACATCTCCATGGACTTCATTACAGACCTGCCACCCTCCGATAGGAAAACTTGTATCTGGGTGGTGGTGGACAGGTTCAGTAAGCAGTGTCACTTTGTAGGACAGTTTGGCAGACGGTACCTTAACTTACTTAAAACTGGGTACCCCTGTCGGACACAATATTTGCCGGAACGCCGTGCAAACGTACAATGTGAAGAACAAACAACTTACTTAAAGTTTCAGAGTTAGGCAAGCCAGACAGGGGAGTCTGACTTGCCTAACTCTGAAACTTTAAGTAAGTTGTTTGTTCTTCACATTGTACGTTTGCACGGCGTTCCGGCAAATATTGTGTCCGACAGGGGTACCCAGTTTGTCTCGAAGTTCTGGAGGGCATGACTGTAAACGTATTGGTGTTGAGTTGTCCTTCTCCTCGGCATACCATCCCGAAACCAATGGTCAAACTGAGCGTGCCAACCAAGCGCTGGAGCAATACCTCCGCTGCTATGTCTCAGCACATCAGTCAGATTGGGTGGAACATTTGCCATTGGCGGAGTTCGCTCTCAATAATAGATACCAAGACTCCATCAAAACTACCCCCTTTTTCTGTAACCTTGGACTACATCCGCGCTTTGGATCATTTTCGGCCAAGATGTCGGAACTCCCAGGGGTTGAGCAAAATATACATCGTCTGAAGACAATTTGGTCCGAAGTAAACTCAAATTTGAAAGGGGCTCAGATTAGGCAGGCTTCGGCGGCTAATAGACGACGATCCCAGGGGCCGCACCTGGGAGTTGGTGACAAGGTTTGGCTCTCTACAAGAAACATCAAACTTAAGGTACCGTCTGCCAAACTGGGTCCCAGGTTCATCGGCCCATATGAAATATTAGAGGTAATTAACCCGGTAGCGTTTCGGTTGAAACTCCCGCAGTCGTTTAAAATTCCTAATGTTTTCCATAAGTCCCTCCTCAAGGTGTACCGCTCCCCAATTCGTCCCGTCCAGTCCCCTCCTCCTCCAGTATTGGTCAAGGGTGCCTTGGAGTACGAAGTCCAGGGCATCTTTGATTCCCGTCTAGTGAGAAACTATGTGCAGTATTTAGTGCATTGGAAGGGCTACAGCCCAGAGGAGAGGTCCTGTGTCCCCGCTAGTGACATTCATGCAAAGGGGTTCATTAGAAGGTTTCACCTCCTCCACCCTGACAAACCGGGTTTTGAGGGTCCGGAGGCCCCTCTTAGAGGGGGGGTACTGTCACGTCACCGTCAGACTCAGGGCCTGCTGTCCCGGCCTCGACCACTAGGAGGCGCCGGACTGTCCCATCACCGTCTGACTCGTGGCCTGCGGTTCCGGCCTCGTTCTCTGGGAGGCGCTGTGCTTCAACCCCGAGTGATGGCGGCGATAGTTATGAGGCTCCTGCACAGGCGTCCGCTGGACGCAGGCTTCGCTCCTCGGTCAGTCATGAAGGGGCTGGTGCATCACCATCCAGCCTGGTCCTGGGGGTGGTCTGGATGACATCATCAGCCCAGAGCCTGTGAGGGATGACCTGATCCCTCAAATACCTTGGGACTGCTCTTGCAGGCCGCCGGATATATTCTTGGTTCCCCTGCGTGTTACTGTGTGAATTACTGTTTGACCTCCGATCTCCAATGTGAAATCGTCCCACGTGCATGCTCAGTGGACCAAAAGGAGGACTCAGTCCCTTGAGTAGTTCGCTGCTGGCTGGACCAGAGGTGACAGCAGCAACCAAACCTACAATACTGGTGTGAGCAGAGCACTGGGATCGACGAGTCTGCTGAGGCAGGCTCCACTGTGGCCGGAGAGTAATGGGAGACCGCCGAAGGCAAAGCTCGGGATTCCTGCTGTGCATCGACAGGAACCAGATGCTAACAACATGTTTCAATAATGATGGATTCATGCAACAAATTATCGGTCTTGTTGGTCACTAAATATTTTACTGAGCAAACTCATATGAAGTAACAAGTTTTTCCACCATATTCTTGTTGGATTACTAAATTTCACCCCATGAGAATTGTTGTACTGATATATAGCTAAATTATGCCCTGCCATTTAGGACCTAAGATCTGTTACTTTCATGTCCAGTTTCCAGCATGAGGCCCTTCATCTTCCTTACCTAGCAGCAGCTCCATCTGCTTCCATGCTTAGTAAATTACTATGGTAGCCTGGCGTTCACCTCTTATGTCATATCTCTAGTAGAGATGAGCGACTTTGCCTTTTTTCGGGTCGAGTCGGGTTTCACGAAACTCGACTTTCGCAAAAGTCGGGTCGAACGAAATCGGCCGGCTATTGTGAAAAGTCGAAGTCCGACTGAAACACGAAACCCAATGTAAGTCAATGGGGAAGAAAAGTCGGCAGTGAGTGGAGGACAGGAAACACAACTACAGTGCCCATTTTAATGCCAAAAACATCAATTCTTATTCCTTAAGCTTGTCAACCTTAATTTACTTTTTACTAATCGTTAGGCATTGAAAACTGGGGGTTATTTGGCTAAAGTTGTGGGGGGTAGGGCTGGCTCCAGATTTTCATGGGCCCAGGGCCAAAGAGCGTCACTGGGCTCCTTTAACACATGCCACAATTCATGATCCTCTGATACGGCAGAGAAATAGCGGTATAGCACAATGAAAAATACTTCACTTTTTACATCACATGACTGATATCCATTTTAAATTCTCCAATAGCTCCAAAAACAGACAGTATATTCCTCCATACAGTATTATGGCCACCGCATAGTGCGCTATACAGATTAATGAGGCCTATATATTTCTCCATACAGAATCATTCATCCCATATAATGTTCCATACAGTATATGATGAGCTCCACATAATGCTACAGTATGTTGTTCACCATGGATGAAGCTCCAGTGTCTTATGGGCCCAAATAATGCTCCATACATAATGGGCCCCATTTCTAATGCTCCAGTGTATAATGGGCCCTGTAAATGCTGGTCCAGTGACTGATGTCCACCTTTGGAATGCTCCAGTGTATGGTAGGCCCCAGATATCATTTTCCAGAGAATTGTGCTCCCCAAAAATTGCTCCCAACCTTTAAAACAATAAATAAGTCTCCTCGCTAGGGAATCCTTGTACTCTGGACTCCTCGTCGTCCCCATCTTCCATCTCTCTGCACTTGGACTGTTTAGGCAGAGGGCGTACAGACGTGATGTCATCGCGGTCTTTGACCAGAATGTCACTGTCAGGAAAAGTGTTTGGTTTCCGGGGGCAGTATGGTTACAAAGCTGAACCTTAAAGGAATGTCCAGAAGGGCACCACCAGGAGTGGAGCCTGCGGCTTAATTGGACTCAACACGGGCAACCTCAACCATGCCATCCACAAAAAAGCTGCACAGATTGCAAGCTTAATTCCGTTAACGAACGAGACTCAGGCAAGCCCCCGCGGTCCGCGTCCAGCTTACTAGAGGGACACGCAAGGCTCTGGCACGTGAAATCAGCCAATAACAGGTCTGTCATTCCCTTACATGTCCAGGGCTGCATGCGTGCTACAATGAAAGGACCAGAATATATCGCTTACAGGTGCGGATAACCCGCTGAACCCCGTTAGTGATGGGGATCTGGGATTACAATTCTTCCCCGCGAACAAGCATTTCCCAGTAAGTGCAGGTCAACCGTAATTCCGGAATTAGGCCTAAACGGCATTCCAGAAAGAATGTGAAAAAATTAAGTGTCCAAACCACAGGTGCTGTAGCTTGCTTAACAGCTGGGCTCCTCTGCTGAGTAGCACACAGTTCTTACATAAACAGGTGGCATAGCTTGGTTCACGGGTGGCCAACTCTGCTGAGTAGCATACACAGTTACTAGGCCCAAAGTATTAAGTGGTGTAAATGCAGTCAAAAACTGGTTCTTTCATAAACAGGCGGCATAGCTCGGTTCACGGGTGGGCGCCTCTTCTGAGTAGCAGACACAGTTACTAGGCCCAAAAGGATTTTCAGGACAATATGTGGTAAAAAATTATTAGAAACACACACGGTGTTGCTCCTTCACAGGTGTACTACACCGCTGGCTACCAGACACCGCTACTATGCCCTAAAACTGTCTATTATCATTGAAAACCATTATTAATGTGAAAAAAAGATACGCTTTTGTTTAACGAAACGTTCTCGAACGGAAGCTCGAACAGCCGAATTTTAATCAAAGTGTTGTAGTTCGACGAACGGATAAAACACCGCTCAAAACAGCTAGAATTTGAACTTGGCCAACAGTTCCACTCAAACACCACTCATCTGTAATCAGGAGGCAGACTCAGACGGTCTCAGGCACAGTATGAATTCGACAAGATTGCAGAAAGTTGAGAAAGGGTACAGTATCACCGGATAACAGGTATATATAGCATAGTTTAAACATTTAAAATCTCTGTGTTTATTTCCGGAGTCCGACAAAGACACTCACAGCCTCAGTATGGATTAGATAACAATCTAAAAAGTAGAAAAAAGGAAATGTTTTTGAAGCGTACACCAGTATACACTGTTGGGGTATTTTTAAATCTTCATATATATTTCTGTGTCAGTAACACAGTCCAGACTCTCCGCAAGAGGAAACGAGATGCATAAAAGTACAGACATAAAGTCGAGTGATTGCAGAAACTTAGGAATTACTAATCACGGGAAAAACTCCCGGGAGAATTCTCAGAGGCGATGCTGACCCTCAATTACTTTGTGTGTGGAGACAGCGAAAACAGTTCTTTGTGAAGAAAGGGTTGCTGTATCGCAGTACCGTTGATCCCATCACCGTTACTCATCTCCATCAAATTTTGATCACAGGGAGAGATGTAGACATGGTCCTCACTGCCTATCATGATCTGTCAGGTAACTCTGGAGTGCAAAAGACAGAAGCCACAGGCTGTAGGCGATTCTGTTGGATTGGCATGAGAGGGCACATTTAAAAATGAGGGCAGGAATGTCACACGTCTGTGAGTAGGAAAACTGTGAAAGCTGATGAGAAACCACCACTGCATCTCAATGTGAGTCGACGTCCATAAGAAATGGAAGCCATAGATCATCTGAAGCTAGAGCCCGGCCAGCAGGACAGGGCATAGCTACGTCTTAACCATAATCTATCAGTTCACCAAATTTGTAGTGGCAGTCCCAGGGAAGGATTTGACAGCCCAGATTACACAGCGGAGGAGCAGGGAGAGGTAAATATTGCAAATGCTGGGGCCCTGCCTAAGCAAGGGGGTCCACTCGTGGGCGTCGGTACTGTCACTGGGCCCCTCATAGTATGCCGGTGTGTCTGACGGCGGTTGTGCACCCCCACCAT
The DNA here is from genome assembly GCF_039654945.1 of Dendrobates tinctorius. Lineage (NCBI taxonomy): Eukaryota > Metazoa > Chordata > Amphibia > Anura > Dendrobatidae > Dendrobates > Dendrobates tinctorius. The sequence goes on from NW_027361687.1 coordinate 64,546,695, forward strand.
CAGAGACGCTTGATTGCACTATGATGGACCCTGTGCCAGTGCCGGCGCCCAAGAGTCGGCCCACCCACCTGTCCAGGGCAATGCCACTCGCACGGTTGCGTGCGCTAGGTGGTGACCCCGGCCATGGGGGGGGGGGAGGCAGCCCAGTTAGGGAGGATTAAAAAATGGCATATGTTGATGTTGGACATTCAGCAACTGCAAATGGAGGAATTGGAGAAGTCCGAGGAAGAGGAGGACAAAAGCGAGCCATTTTTCTGGCAACCTACGTGTCAGCAGAGGAAGGTGGGACAAAATCCTTTGAAACCCATGCATGGTTCATTTTAATGCAGGTTAGATCATCAACATTTTGGGTCGACAGACGGGTCCTTTTTTCTGTCAGGATTGATCCAGCAGCACTGAAGACTCTTTCGGATAGCACACTAGCAGCAGGGCAAGCGAGCTCCTGTAAGGCATATTGTGCCAATTCAGGCCAGGTGTCCAGTTTAGAGGCCCAATAGTCAAAAGGGAATGACCTGTGAGGGGAAAACATTGATATGGGACGAGAAGTAGTTTGTAACCATAGTTGACAACTGCTGTCTCCTGTCACTTTCAATCGATGCAGTATTACCAGTCGTGTGAGTGGTACTTGAAAAATCAGTCCACAACATGGTCATGAAACCCCTGTCTCCAATGCCACTTCTGATGTGTGCACCACGAACACCTCTTCCATGTTGCCCCCTACAGCTCGTTGGAGAACCATCACCACTGCTGTGTGCTGGGAATGCCTCAAACAAACGGTTTACCAGAGTTGCTTGTTTGTTAGCCAATATTAGGTCAAGGTTCTGCTGTGGCATGATGTTTTGGAATTTGCCTTTATAGCGTGGATGCAGGCCAACCAGTAATCGTCATCGTTCATCATTTTGGCAATGCGGGGGTCCCTTTTTAGGATCTGCAAGGCATAATCTGACATGTGGGCCAATGTTCCAGGTGTCAATGATGTACTGCGAGTGCTGGGTGGAGGAGCACTTTCTGCAAATCCACATCCCTCCAGTCACACACAAACCCTGTACCAGACCTTGCCACGCCAACATTTTCTCTTGCCCCAAGAGAAGCATCCTCCTCCCCTAAATAATCATCTCCATCATCATCCTCCTCTTCTTCTTCTTCCTCCACCCCGTCCGGGAGAGGTCCCGGAGCAGACAATGGCTAACTGTCATCAAGGCTTCCCTCCTCCTCTTCCTCATCCTCCTCGGCTGCAGACGCCTGCTCCTTAATGTGCATCAAAGTTTGCATGAGCAGATGCATAAGTGGGATGCTCATGCTTATGATGGTGTCGTCTGCACTTACCAGTCGTTGGGCATTCCTCAAAACACTAAAGGACTTTACAGCAGTTTTTCAGCTTCGACCACTGCACACCCGACAACTCCATGTCTGCCCTCAAAGTGCCTGGCCGTGTATCCTCCCACAAATGCATTACAGCTTGCCTCTGTTCGCACAGCCTCTCAACCATGTGCAGGGTGGAGTTCCACCTTGTTGCAACATCGATAATTAGGTGGTGCTTGGGAAGTTGGAGCAATCGCTGCAGCTTCTGCATACGACTGGAGTTTACGGGTGACCGGCGGATGTGTGAGCACAGTCTTCGGACCTTCTGGAGCAGGCCTGTTATCTCCGGATAATTATTGAGGAAGCACTGCACCACCAGGTTCAAGGTGTGAGCCAGGCAAGCTATGTGTTGGAGTTTTGAAAGGGCTATGGCTGCCACAAAATTCCGGCCGATATCACTAACTACCTTGCCTGCCTCAAGATGTAGACTGCCCAGCCATGACTCAGTTTGTCGCTGAAAGTAGTCGGCCAGTACCTCCGCAGTGTGTCTGTTGTCGCCCAAGCACATCATCTTCAACACAGCGCGCTGACGCTTACCACTAGCTGTTCGATAGTGGGACACCTCGTGTGCAACACTGGCAGTTGCGGATGGAGTGCACGTGCGACTGCGCTCTGTGGATGAGCTTTCGCTTCTGTAGGAGGAGGCGGGTCAAACGCCTACAGCTGTTTCTTATACCATGGGCTAGGCAACACTGTCCCACCGCCGCTGTCCCCTGTGGACCCTGCATCCACCACATTAACCCAGTGCGCAGTGATGGACACGTAACGGCCCTGGCCATGCCTACTGGACCATTCATCTGTTCTGAGGTGCACCTTTCCACTCACTGATTGCTTGAGTGCATGGACAATGCGGTCTTTCACATGAAGGTGGAGGGCTGGGTTGGCTTTGCGAGAAAAGAAGTGCCGACTGGGTTGGTCATAGTGTGGTACTGCGTAGGCCATAAGTTCGTGGAAAGCTTCGCTTTCAACCAACCTGTAGGGCATCACCTCTAACGAGATTAGTTTGGCAATGTGGGCGTTCAAACCCAGTGTACGCGGATGAGAGGATGAGTACTTTCTTGTCCTACTCATAGTCTCTGGTAGGGTGAGCTGGACTTGAGAGCTGCATATGGTGGAATTAGCGGTGGACAAGGCAGACTGAGAGAGGGTTGATGACGGTGATGGAGTTGGTGTTCTTTCTGATGGCCTAGATTCAGTCTTTCGTAGAAATGACATTGTGACTCCCTGACTGCTTTGGCCTTGCAACGACACCTCAACATTTGCTGCTGGTGGTGTGCTAACCGGTGGGTTTACAGTGGGGAAAACGATGTAGCGTTGCTGACTACCTTCATTGGGAGCAGTTGCACATGTGGTACGTGAGGTTTGGTAGTCTATCCACGCTTGCAAGTGCATGGTGGTTAAATGTCTAAGCATGCAACTGGTATTCAAATTTCTCAGATTTTTCCCTCGGCTAAAGGTCTTTGCGCACTTCTTACAGATAACCTTGGCCTGATCATGAGGATTTTGTTCAAAAAAGTGCCACACTGCGCTATTCCTACTATGGAAGACATTTTGAGGCCTTGCACGCTGTGCTAATTTGACCATCTGGCCTAGCTGTCCTGCAACTCTTTTGGTTTTTGTAACCCGTTTTTGGACTGCTCCGGGACTGCCAGATAACAGCTGTTGCGATGTCGATGCCTGCTGCGGATGCTCCTCCTCCTCTTCTGAGCTATTGGCAGCGGCACCCTCTTCCCCCAATGGATGCCAATCTGGGTCAACAACTGGGTCATCCATCACCTCCTCTTCAATGTCATGTGCACCTTCCTCTGTGTCACCATGTAAGTTGTTATAGTATGCGGGAAGGGACACCTGAGTTTCATCAGGGTCAGATTCTGGCTCAGTACACTGCGAGGACAATGTAGTGCTCTGAGTGAGTGAATGTACCAGCAGATAAATCTAGCAGTGGCTGTGCATCAGTGCACTCCATGTCAGATTCTTCTTGGACTGGGTAATTCACGATTTGACTTGATAACCCAGGCATGGTATGTGAAAAGAGCTCCATGGAGTAATCTGTAGTGTGGCCTGCCACATCCTTTACTTTTGGTAGGGGTGAAGGACACAAGGAAAGGTGTGGTTCATGACCATGAGCCTCCAATGACGACTCAGTGCTTTTATTTTTTGAAAGCTCAGAAGTGGAGGCGATAGAGCTGGAGGCTGTGTCAGCAATGTAAGCCAAAACTTGTTCCTGAAGCTCCGGCTTTAAAAGCGGTTTACCTACTCCCAGAAAAGGGAGCCTTCGATGCATTGTGGAGCCAGACGATGACGCAGGCTCAACACCTCCTGCATTAGGTGCTATTGTGCTTTTGTCACTACCAGCAGATCCAACACCATCATTACCAGCTGGCAACCCCCGCCCACTTCCATGGCCTCTTCCAACACACGTCCTCATTTTTGGGAAAATGTACCCAAAATACCACCAGCAATATGGTACTGTAAAACAAGGTACAAGGTGTATATAGTATTGGGGAGAATTTGAATCTCACTACAGACTTGAGGACACTGAACTAATATCTCAGGCCCAGTGTAGATTACACCTCAATATAACAGGCTGAAATTGGATGGTGTATAAAATGTCTATGTTATGAATGAGTCACCGTAGGAGGCAAAAACAGAAATGCTAGCTAAGTCCAGAAAACCAGAGAAGTTGGCAGCTATCGGATTGCAGACCCCTGAACCTATCAACACAACTAGCAGTAGCCGTGGGGGGTTCCTACGATGCCCTAGACCCCTCGATCACAGCCGAGGACTATATAGCCTAAAGACAGAAAAGGAAATCTAAACTGCCCCAGAGCAGACCCCAAAGCAAAAGGCAGCCCCCAACATATAATGACGGTGAAGCAAGAAGAAAGAACACTAACACAGACAGAAAGATAGCTTGGGCCCCATCTTTGCTCAGTCTAACTAGATAGGAAAGGACAGGAAGGCTGCTGTCTGCAATCCGTGAAAAACCCTATGAAAATAAGAGCCAACAGACTGACAGTGAAAAAGGCCCTGAAGACGCTAGGCTTCAAAAAGACTATGTCAGTACTCAGGAATATTCTGAAGACAGAGCAACCGGCAAAAGGAGATTCAGCTCACCCCTGCAGGGAATGGCAGAATCCAGAGAAACAAGGCAAACAAAAACAAAACACAAATGCAAAAAGGCAAAGCAGAAAACTTAGCTTTAGAGGAGCAGGAATCAGACTGGTCTCCTAGAAGTCCACAGAGAAATCACCCGCAGGGCAGAAGGGCGTCAACAGCCTTATATCCAGTCAGTGACTCCACTCAGCCAGTCATCATCATTAGGCTCAGGTGCCTGATAATCAGGCTCATTACCTTCCTTTACCAGAATAGGGAGTTCACCAGACCTCAGTGACGAAGGGGAAAATGAACTCACAACATGTCTATATAGGACTGGGGAGAATTTGAATCTCCGTACAGACTTGAGGACACTGAACTATTATCTCAGGCCCAGTGTAGATTGCACCTCAATATAACAGGGTGAAATTGGATGGTGCATAAAATGTCTATATAGGACTGGGGAGAATTTGAATCTCAATACAGACTTGAGGACACTGAACTATTATCTCAGGCCCAGTGTAGATTACACCTCAATATAACAGGCTGAAATTGGATGGTGTATAAAATGTCTATATAGGACTGGGGAGAATTTTAATCTCCCTAGAGATTTTAGCAAGCTGACAATGATGCTCTCAGTCCCAAGTATGGCAGCAGGCAGCCTAAAAAGTAGGACTGCTGCACACAAGTGTGGAAAAATGAACGCTTGGTAACTCGCCAAAAAAGAGGATGTAAAGTATTTTTGCTTTTAAAAAAGCAGTTTTCACAGCAGTGTGAAAACAGCAATGCAGCTATCAGGGAGCCTTATAAGGCAGCATAATAACCAACAGAGCTGATGCACCAAAATATAGCCTCCCCTTGCACTGCACACTAACTGGTGTGTTGTACAGGCAAAATCGCTAGCAGCAGAAGCAGTTTTTTGTATCTTCTCCCCTGCCTAACGCTCTCCCTACAGAATCAGCAGCAGCAGCAGCTCTCCCTATTCTGAGATCAGCAGAAGTACACGCCCTTTTATAGCCCCTGTGATGCCACACAAAGCAAGCAAATTACTTGCATGCCCTTCTCAAAGATGGTGGTGATAGCTGCCTATGTCATCGCATTGCCCACAATGTGTGTCCTCTATCATTGGCTGAAAAAAGGGCGCTGAAGCATCATTTGAAACGCGACTTTGGCGCCATGGTCGCCGACCTCGTGGCCGACCTCACACTATGGTTGGATTTCGTTTCATGAAACCCGACTTTTGCGAAAGTCGTCGACTTTTGAAATTGACCGACCTGTTTCACTCAACTCTAATCTCTAGGCATTTCCAGTCTAGTTAAGGCTGCAAGCTGCCTGAGTATTCAGGTTTTTGGCATCCACATCAATATTTTCTATGCTGGGATATGCTAATGTTACACTTTGAAGTTAAGGAGAAATGTAAAGAACAAATAGGGTCTTATCCAAGTTGTGCAAGGTAGGTGAACATGTAGTTGCATGTTCACCTGGTGGGGTTTTGTGTGACACAACCACTATATAGCGTGAAAATATCAGCTGCTGCAGTATCCATGGGAATTCAAGGTGCCAATATACCTGGAAGGAGTGGATTTGTTCTGCGATGCTGGATTGCCAAAACAAGGATATGAGGACCAGGGATTAATAAAAGTGGCTTATTGTCAACGCAGTCCAGTCAAACTGACTCCTTCTTCAGGACTACCACATGCTAGATATAGCTCCGCATGTAGAGCAAAGCTGGGTTTGTCAGGAAACACTACATAGATGTAGATATAGTAGGGACAAGTGTGTGGAGCAGAGCTTGGTTTGTCAGGAGAAGTTAAATATGGAGATAGCAGAGCCCAGCATGTGAGCATAGCTACATTTTTCAGGTGACACAGAACATTACATTTCAATAACATGTGGCTGTCCGGAAGGAGTCAGTTTAACTTCAAAATGCGTTGGCAATAAACCACTTTTATTAATCCCTTCCCACTTTTTTCTTGGAATATCGGAATGTTACACCTGATAAACTAAGCACTGCCCCACATGCTGGGCTCTGCTATCTCCATATTCAGCTTCTGCTGTCAGACTAAGCTCTGATCCACACTTCTCTTTGCTGCATCTATATTATGTCTTTCCTGACAAACCCAGTTTTGCTCTACATGCTGAGCTTTGCTGTATCCAGCTTGTACGCATAATACCCAAGCCCATTTTTCTCATACAGGGAGCCGGCAACAGTCCATACAATGATATACAGTGGGGCAAAAAAGTATTTAGTCAGTCAGCAATAGTGCAAGTTCCACCACTTAAAAAGATGAGAGGCGTCTGTAATTTACATCATAGGTAGACCTCAACTATGGGAGACAAACTGAGAAAAAAAAATCCAGAAAATCACATTGTCTGTTTTTTTTTCCTTTTATTTGCATATTATGGTGGAAAATAAGTATTTGGTCAGAAACAAGCAATCAAGATTTCTGGCTCTCACAGACCTGTAACTTCTTCTTTAAGAGTCTCCTCTTTCCTCCACTCATTACCTGTAGTAATGGCACCTGTTTAAACTTGTTATCAGTATAAAAAGACACCTGTGCACACCCTCAAACAGTCTGACTCCAAACTCCACTATGGTGAAGACCAAAGAGCTGTCAAAGGACACCAGAAACAAAATTGTAGCCCTGCACCAGGCTGGGAAGACTGAATCTGCAATAGCCAACCAGCTTGGAGTGAAGAAATCAACTGTGGGAGCAATAATTAGAAAATGGAAGACATACAAGACCACTGATAATCTCCCTCGATCTGGTGCTCCACGCAAAATCCCACCCCGTGGGGTCAGAATGATCACAAGAACGGTGAGCAAAAATCCCAGAACCACGCAGGGGGACCTAGTGAATGAACTGCAGTGAGCTGGGACCAATGTAACAAGGCCTACCATAAGTAACACACTACGCCACCATGGACTCAGATCCTGCAGTGCCAGACGTGTCCCACTGCTTAAGCCTGTACATGTCCCGGCCCGTCTGAAGTTTGCTAGAGAGCATTTGGATGATCCAGAGGAGTTTTGGGAGAATGTCCTATGGTCTGATGAAACCAAACTGGAACTGTTTGGTAGAAACACAACTGTGTTTGGAGGAAAAAGAATACTGAGTTGCATCCATCAAACACCATACCTACTGTAAAGCATGGTGGTGGAAACATCATGCTTTGGGGCTGTTTCTCTGCAAAGGGGCCAGGACGACTGATCCGGGTACATGAAAGAATGAATGGGGCCATGTATCGTGAGATTTTGAGTGCAAACCTCCTTCCATCAGCAAGGGCATTGATGATGAAACGTGGCTGGGTCTTTCAACATGACAATGATCCAAAGCACACCGCCAGGGCAACGAAGGAGTGGCTTTGTAAGAAGCATTTCAAGGTCCTGGAGTGGCCTAGCCAGTCTCCAGATCTCAACCCTATAGAAAACCTTTGGAGGGAGTTGAAAGTCCGTGTTGCCAAGCGAAAAGCCAAAAACATCACTGCTCTAGAGGAGATCTGCATGGAGGAATGGGCCAACATACCAACAACAGTGTGTGGCAACCTTGTGAAGACTTACAGAAAACGTTTGACCTCTGTCATTGCCAACAAAGGATATATCACAAAGTATTGAGATGAAATTTTGTTTCTGACCAAATACTTATTTTCCACCATAATATGCAAATAAAATGAAAAAAAAACAGACAATGTGATTTTCTGGATTTTTTTTTCTCAGTTTGTCTCCCATAGTTGGGGTCTACCTATGATGTAAATTACAGACGCCTCTCATCTTTTTAAGTGGTGGAACTTGCACTATTGCTGACTGACTAAATACTTTTTTGCCCCACTGTATCATACTGATCATGTCGCAATTGTGCAACACATAGATCAAGAGTGTCACGTAAACATGAAGTAAAATCCAAAATACTTTATTTCAAAATGTAAAATATGACAAACATGAAAAATATAAAAAGGGGTTGCTTCAAACCAAATAACACACATTCGGGGAGAACGGCTACAGCAGTAGGATATTAGTTGTACATATATATATGTAAACCATATTTGGCAATCAGAGTACATTTCTTGCACGTATATTTAAATTGCACAAACAGAATTAAATTAAGGATAATAATGATCTACATTTGTACGAAGTCTGAATAACATGTCAAATACTAGTGAGAAGGGGAATAGTAATATTTACTATTCACATTATTAAAGAGGAGGCCAAGTTTCCCGAAATGCACACTGTCACCAGCCCCGCAGCACTGGCAGCCCTGACCCATCACAAGGAGGCAATGAGTGGAGACAGCCCCCCCTGCTGGAAGGGGGCAGAGCTACACTCACACCAACCAAATGTGAGCCCAGAAACCGCGTACGCAAGCCGCGCAGTGTGCATAGGGGGCTAAGCCTAAATCACTTAGCTATTTAGAGCCATATGAAGGCAACTCCCAGGATAATAATAGCACCACAGCCCAAAATAAATGTAGGCCAGAGGAATACTAAACACTGCTATAAGGGAAAGTGTACATTATAAAACAATATTAACATAATGTGATAAAAATGTGCAGTGTGAACACATGTTTATCATACTACATTTTTTATAAAAAGAGTGATAATTACAACATATAGTGTAAATGAATATGAATATATGAATCAACTGGTGTAACGTATGAAACCATGCCGGGACTAAATCAAATAAGAAATTTAAAAGATAAAATGGTAAGTATGGACTTACCCATCTGTGAATGTTGATTGGACTCATGGTGAGTGTCATAGGTGCCTACATGTATATCCACATGTCCCAAAGGCATGTATAAGATATAGTGAATGTGGGGGTAAACTACTGTTTGGGCGCATGGCAGAGCTCGGAAGGGAAGGAGCGCAGTTTGACTTTTTCAATGCAGAATTGGCTGGAATTGAGATCAGACGCATGTCGCATTTGGAGAGTCCCTGATTTGCCTAATCAGTGGAAACCCCCCAATTCTAACTCCAACCCTAACCCCAACACACCCCTAATCCCAACCCTAACCACAAACCTAACCCTAACACATCCCTAAGCCTAATCCCAACACTAACCCTAATCCTAACTTTAGCCCCAACCCTAACCCTAACTTTAGCCTTAACTAAAGCATTTTTTTTTGCCTTTTTTAATGATGTTCACTAAGGGGTTAACTAGTGGGACAGTTTTATAGCTCGGGTCATTATGGACGCAGCAATACTAAATTTGGGTACTTTTATTGTTTAGATTTTTTTAATTCAAATATTTATTTATTGATGGAATAAATATTGATTTTTTTTATTACTTTTTATTATTTTTGTAAAATATTTTTACAATTATTTAAATTTTTTTTATTTTTATTTAATTCTTACTTTTACACTTTGTCCCACTATGGGACACTCATTTTGTGCAGGCTGACAGCTTCTATAGCATGCAGATCTGCATACTATAGAAGCTGTCAGTGCTGCAGCTTCTATACACTAACCTGAGATACTTCCTGGTTATCACTGCGCATGACAGAAAGTCTCTCAGGTCTGGAGACCAGGATGTCATCATGACAACATCGGGTCTCCATGGCAGAGATCGGGACCCCGTGGCATGTCAGCCCCTCTGCTGGCTCCGGAATGCTGCGATCAAGTTTGATCGCAGTGTTCGGGGGGTTAAAGTTCCAGGAACGGACACTTAGTGCCTGGTGTCAGCTGTGAGAATCAGCTGACACCTGGCCACTCTTGGGGGGGAGTGCGGCTAATCGCCTATGACGTACTATTACGTCCATGGGAATTAAGTCCCAGGGCACATGGATGGAATAGTACTTCTAATGTCAGAGAGGGGTTAATTAACCACATGGAAACCGCATCAAGTAGCCACATGAGGATTCTCCCTACTAAACAGGACTAATAGATCAGCATGTGGCTCCAATGCAAACAGAATTTTCAAGGTCAGACTTGGATTTCAGCCTCTGATTTTTTTTTTTTTCAAATTAGAGTAAAAAATGCTTACAAAGTCAGCCATGTGAAAGTGCCCTTTATGTCACGTATGCTGTCATACAGAGTATCAGAAACATTGTCATGGGGATTAATAGGCTTTGGCCTTGGGCTTCAAGAGACATTGCCTATTCCCTTCTTTGGCCTGAGAACAGGCCGGTTTTAGGCAAACTGGGGCCCTAGGCAAAAGGTTAAAATGGAGCCCCAAATACTAACAAATTACACAATCACACAGGAACATTTCAGTTGTACTTATGTAAGATTCAGCAGGAACGCGGGATGCAGTGACGGACAGGAGGCAGAGCAAGGGTTAACACGTTTATTTAGAGGGAAATACTCCATGCAGGGAGGTAAAGGGTTAAACAAGGGATTAACAGTATAACTGACAAAAGGATACGGTGAGTTGAAGAACAACGGTACAGATCACGGCGGTTCCGCTGAAAGTCTCTGGTTCCTCAGTCCATGAAGTGAATAGCGCCAACAACCGCTGGCACGGTGTCCTTTCCCATGTGGTCCGGTAAACAAAAACACCCCATCTTTAGGGTCTCCGGTACCTTCCACTGCCCCTAGTCCATACACTGCAGTGACTGACAAGGGTATGGGCCACTGTCTTGTACAAGCCCAATGTGGCGCTGCAACTATAATAACTGATAAAGTCAGGTCACAAGTGTCAGGGCAATTATTAGCTGGCAACGTCAGGGTGTAGATAACGGTCACGCACCCAGTCTTTCAGGCGGCACGTGAGCGGTACTCACGATCCTGAAGCGACGGGCACCTGGCTTTATGTCGGTCACCGGGCACACACTGCATGTCTCTCTCTCTGATCCTCGCTGCTGGCGGCAGGAGATTGTGGACGCTGGCCTACACAATGCTGATGCTCCCAGGAAGGAGCCCTCCTCTCTCTGGCTGCTGCACAGCTGGCATGGCTATCCTCTGCACGGCTCTGCTCTGCACAGTTCGATCGCTGCTGGACACACTGCTTCCCTCAGCATAGCAGTCCCTTCTGGTCTGCTGCAGCAAGGCCTGTCACAGCGCCAGTACTGTGTAGGGATGGGGAGCGGATCGCACTGCTCACCTGACCACGCGCTGTCCTCCGTTCGTGCTAAACTGCTCTGCCCGTGCACTTTTTCCTTCTTTCTTTGCCACCTCTGACAGCAGGAAGCTCCGCCACGCTAGGGCTTCCCCCAGACAACAGGGGAAGGTTCACCTCACTCAAGCTTCATCCTGGGAACAGGGGATGCAGCCTCTTCAGTTCCAGACCTGGCATGCAGGTACCCGCTGTCTGGTGGTCCACCTTACAATTACATGCAGTGATTTCAGGCCAGTAAATGAATGTGATCGATAATATTGAAGTCATTCGCTGCTTGTTTCCCAGCCAATTTAAAACCAGCTGAGGGAAAATGATGGGGACAGGAGTTTTTGCGGATGAGCATAGGGAGGCCCGGGGTGAACAATTCCTGTTTCTTGTCTGCAATATAAATCCATCAAACAATGTAATGCTGCACAATGTCAAGAGTTTACTATTGAAGCTTGATGTCCTGAGGTGAAACCCTCAACAAGATGCTTTTAAGCTCTAAGAACTGAGCAAAGTGAGTAAATTGCTGAAAATTGAGCAAGCGGCATTAGAAAATCTAAATGTGGCCATGCATTTTACATAGCTCAAGGCAGAATGCTCATTTGTCTGACAAAAATGCTTCTAGATCCTCCACTTACACATGTACTTTTTTTTTAGAGATGTCACCATTTTTGTGTTGGTTGACATCAGTAACGGTAATCTGGGGGGCCATCCTGTAGGAGGTGTCAGCCACAGAGGTCTTTTCTTGGTGTTTTTCATCTGAATAGATGGTTGTTATAAGCAAGAAGTTCTATGCCACTGTATGTGGGGGGTCATAGGTGGATTTTGGTGACTCTTCATAGAGCTTGTGAGCAGAAACGAATGTGAGACAAAGACACCGACTGTAGGGCTGAGTAGATGTCTCGGTTTAGGTAGGTGTCAAACAGCATGACGATTGGGCACCGCAGAGAAATCGGGTAGTGACAGGAGCCTCAGGAAGAGTGTAATCTGTCTGGCTAAAGAGTAATAGAGAGGCAGCAACATTAAAAGGATATTGGTCCGGATTGTGGTGTAACTAGAGTTTGATAGACTCCGGTGCATGTTGGTTAGATTAACAGGTCCTTGTAGCATTCTAAAACCTTTAAAAACATACGTGTTGCCCACCTACCTTCATTATGTAGTAATGACCCCATCCTTTTATAACCTGGACCTCTTCCGAGTATATATGCCCCCCATTCTGGGCACCTTTCAGTTATATATGTTGCCCATTCTGGGCCACTTCCAGGTATTTATGACCCACCACCCTGGTGTATATATCCCCCATAATGGGCTCCTTCCTGGTATATATGTCCCACATCCTGGGCTCCTTCCCAGTATATACAGTATGCCCCCATCCTGGCACCTTCTAGGTATATATGTCCCCATCCTCGGCTCCTTCCTAGTATATATTTCCCCATCCTGGGCTCCTTCCAGGTATTTATGTCCCACAATCCTGGTATATATGTCCCACATCCTGGACTCCTTCCTGGTATATATGTCCCCCATCCTGGGCACCTTCCAGGTATATATGTCCCCCATCCTGGTCTCCTTCCTGGTATTTAAGTCCCCCATCCTGGGCTCCTTCCTGGTATATATATCCCCCATTTTGAGCACCTTCCAAGTATATGTATTCCCCATCCTGGGCTCCTTCCTGGTATGTCAAATATGTCCCGACAGCTAACATTGGCATGCCTGCTATGGCGACGCATGGATGACGACACTGTCACTGCCAAGCGATGCCAATACCTGTGGCACATGAAAGTCAGCTGCAGCCTCTGATTGGCTGGTGGTGTGTATTGTGGTTCTGGAACAGCAGTAAGATTCAGCTCTCTCCTAGGTATTCTCAATGGAGCACGAAAAAACACAAGCAGGGACACATCTCCGCCAGACGTCACGACGAATTCTTTGGAAAAAGAGAAAGTCCAGCTCAGAAAATAAAATCCAAAATCTGATATGAGTCTCAGAACACATGGTATTCGAAACGCTTCCAGGTCCTCTCTGGACAATTCCCTCTTGGTAATCCCGGCTGCGTATACCTTTGAAATGAATATAGCAGCCATGTCATCATTTATTGAACTTAAAATAAAGATTTTGGATTTTATTTTCGGTGCTGGACTTTCTCTTTTTCCAAAGAATTGCGGTGCAGGGACCTGTTGGGTCTCTGTGCAGTAATATATTTCAGCTGACTGGGTGTTTTCTAACACACATCCAGTTGAAGTAGGCGCTGGGTTAGCATGCACCTCTTTAACATTTGCCCGGTTTCAGTTGCACCTTCTGCTCGTGATCGCTGTGTCCTTTGGTCTTGGAGAGAACAAATTATCCTGATGGCAGAATGGCACCAAAGACTGTAAACTCTGACTAAAAGTGTGAACCTTCTGTGCAAGTACAATGAGATACATGATATATGAAAGTGCCCTAATGTATTTACCTGCCTGCCCTGAGACTGCTTGTGGTGATATAACATGGCCTAAGATAGCCACAGGAGCATTGGCATGTGACAATGAGAAGAACTAGGACTAACCACTCTGCTATAGCCTGAGACTCTACAAGAGTTGTGGTCTAGGTTGTAAGCCTATCGTGGTCTGAGTATTACGTGCTCACCTGGTGAGCTGGATTTTCTAAGTTGAAGATCAGGGTGAGCAACACGGACTGAAGGCCATGGAAAAGCAGACTAGACAAAGAGCAAAATATCATTTACCTGTTTGTGCCCTGTAGATTTTATTCTGTTGCCCTTTTAATCCTGTTTTTATAGAAATAAAGAAGATAAGCGCTAGTGGTAAGTGGTGCTTTCATTTACTCTATTCCATATTTGATGGCACTGTGGGCAAGACTTGCTGGAGGGTGCAATTGCACAGTTTAAGTAGTGTGTGAACAGAACCATTATAGCAGAGAGGAGATTGCTATACTTACAACAGATGAATGGTTAACTATATGTCAACAATGATGAACAGGGAACTGAATACTTGCCTTCAGAGATAATTATGCACTGTTGTGGCAGCAGTGACGTGTGAACAGGGCTGCCACTAGGAATTTCCGGACCCAATACTGGCAAAATTTTCGGGGTCCCCTTGACACTCTGCCTAGACTCCAGTCCAGCCCCACCACCACCCCTCAAACTGTCCACAGTAAAAAGATTTTTTTAAGCCACCAAAACGACAAGGTAGACTCTTTTGGCTGGGCTCTACTCTACTGTAACCTATTAAACATTTGTTAAAATATACAATACCACTTAGGTATATTTTTATTTATTTTTCAATTTTTAAAATAACCAATAATATCAGATACAGGGGACAAATACCACCGCACCATGACCAGACACCATATTACCACCACATAGTGACCAAATAATAGCACATACAAGGAACAAATACCACCACACCATGTGCAGACCACATATTACCACCACATGATGACCAATAATACCACATACAAGGAACAAATGCCATCACACCATGTCCAGACCACATATTGCCACCACAAAGTGACCAAATAATAGCACATACAAGGAACACATACCGCCACATCATAGCCGGACAATATATTACCACCACATAGTGACTGAATACTACAATACTGATCAGTAATAAAAAAACACAAAACTAATATCACTATAAGTGCCATTATACACAGGAGATCTGTACTTAGTATGCAGTGTCTCTGTACAGGTAATACAGTGATCACCGGTGACATTATACACAGGAGCTCTGTATATAGTGTATAATGTAAAGGTAATAAAGTGATCACTGATGACATTGTACACAGGACCTCTGTATATAGTATACAATGTACAGTGTCAGTGTACAGGTAACACACTGACTCACCAGTGACGTCTCTAGGTGAAGTTCTTCATCTTCGCTTTTAATTTTCATCCAGCAGAGACCGCAGTCACTTCTTCGAGCCAGGGCTTGTCTCTGTAGGAAATAACACAGTTATCTAAAGCACTGCTTGCAGAACACATTACTTATTTTTTTCTCAAATTACAAACTACATCAGATGAAAAAAAAGGCGACAATGTTGCTCTGCACAGTAACAGGACTGCCCCCCCATTTGAAATCACTATCCTCAAAAAATAAAATAAATACATCACTGCAGTAATAATATCCCTTAATTAGCCCCTATGGTAATAATATCCCCCATCCTGACCCCCGTGTGTCTCATTCCTGGCTCCAGCCGTATGTTCTCCTATCCTGCCCCCATGTGATGTCCCATCCTGCCCCACATGATATCCCCATCCTGCCCCATCTGTCCCATGATCCTGCCCCATCTGTCCCATCTGTCCCATGATCCTGCCCCATCTGCCCCATGATCCTGCCCCATCTGTCCCATGATACTGCTCCATCTGTCTCCATCGTATCCATCCTGCTCTATGATCCTACACCATCTGTCTCCATCCTGTCCCATGATCCTGCACCATCTGTCCCATGATACTGCCCCATGATCCTGCCCCATCTTTCCAATGATCCTGCCCCATCTTTCCCATGATCCTGCCCCATCTGTCTCTATCATATTCATCCTTCCCTATGAACCTGCACCATCTATCTTCATCCTGACCCATGATCCTGCACCATCTATCTCCATCCTGATCTATGATCTTGCGCAATCTGTCTCCATCTTGCCCAAGATCCTGCACCATCTGTCTCCATCCTGCCCCATGATCCTGCACTATCTGTCTCCATCCTGCTCCATATTCCTGCCCCATCTGTCTCCATCCTGCACCATATCTCCATCCTGCCCCCTGTGTTTCCATCATTCACCATGTGTCCATCCTGGCCCCATGTCTCCCATCCTGCCCCTGCATCTCCCATCCTGCCCCCGTGACTCCATTCTGCCCCGTGACTCCATTCTGCCCAGTGTCTCACATCCTGACACTTGTCTCCAATCCTGCACCTTGTCTCCCATCCTGCCCCGTGTTTCCATTCTGCCCCATGTTTCCATTCTGCCCCATGTTTCCATTCTGCCCCTGTGTCTCCCTTCTGCCCCTTGTCTCCCTTCTGCCCCTGTGTCTCCCTTCTGCCCCTGTGTCTCCCTTCTGCCCCTGTGTCTCCATTCTGCCCCTGTGTCTCCCATCCTGTCTCCATATCTCCCATCCTGTCCCTGAGTCTCCATTCCTGCCCTTGTCTCCCTTCTGGCTACGTGTCTACATTCTGCCCCCGTGTCTCCCATCCTGCCTCCATGTCTTCCATCCTGCCCCCGAGTCTCCATTCTGCCCCGAGTCTTCATCCTGCCCCCGTGTCTCCATCCTTTCCCCGTGCCTCCAATCCTGCTCCCATGTCTCCAATCCTGCCACCGTGCCTCCATTCTGCCTTGTGTCTCCATTCTGCCCCGTATCTCCATTCTGCCCTGTGTCTCCAATCCTCCCCCTGTGTCTCCATTCTGCCCCGTGTCTCCATTATGCCCCGTGTCTCCAATCCTGCCCCTTGTTTCCATTCTGCCCCCGTGTCTCCATTCTGCCCCCGAAACTCCAATCCTGCCTCTTGTCTCCATTCTGCCCCTGTGCATCCAATCCTGCCCCCGTGTCTCCATTCTGCCCCGGGCAGGATGGAGACACATGGTCCATGTGTCTCCATCCTGCCAGTGAAACATAGTGCAACTTGCCGCTTTCAATAAAGATTAATAAAAAACTTTTTTCTTACCTGGCCACGCTCCTGCGGTGATCTCTCCCAGCGTTTCAAGCGCGCACTCGCCGGCGAATGACAATGACGTCATATGCTGGCGACATGCGCGCTGAGGTCACTGCCAGCCTCCGATTGGTTGGCGGCTTTAACTATTGTCCTGCGGGCCTGCACCGGCCCGTAAGGCAATAAAGTGACTGAGCCTGCGTCTCGGACGCAGATGTTCAGTTATTGCACTGGAGAATCCTGCCGCTGGGGCCCGATCAGCAGAAGAGACGGAGTCCGATGCGGGCCCCCTCTGCTGACCGGGCCCCATACACCTGCCCTGAGTGTAAACAGCAACCAGAGAAAAAAAGTGTATGAGTCGATTTTAAGGCTTTGAGTGAAAGATAGTTGCTGGCTTACAGCATTTCCCTGGGGTGGACCAGTACAAAAGGGATCTGGCTCAAGAGCCAGCACCTGAGCCAGGACGGGAAAGTCCTGGATATGTGACAAGGAGGAGACTGTGGCCAACCCCATAAGGAACATATCTAATCTAAGAAAAAAAAAAGCGTCTCTGGAACTAGCTGTGCCCTGCATTGATACAACAGTGTACACAGTGGCTTGCGAAAGTATTCACCCCCTTGGCTTTTGCCTATAATATTACATTACAAACTGTGTTTAAATATTTTTAGAATGTGATTTGTGTGTGATGCATCAGCCCTAAGTAGTATAAGTTGGTGAAGTGAAATGAGGAAAATATGGGCATAAAATAAATTTATGGGATACAATAACTAAAACTTGTCTTGTGCATATGTATTCACCCCTTTTGTGATGAAGTCCCTAAAAAATTCTGGAGCAAGCAAATACCTTCATAAGTCCCATGCTTAGTGACAGGACATACACCTGTGTGCCATGTAAGTGTCTCATGTCTGTCACTATATACACTTTACCTTTTCTGAAAGGCACAGAGGCTGCAACACCATTAACAAGATGCACCACTAACCAAACACCATAAAGACCAAGGAGATCTGCAAACAAGTCAGGGACAAAGTTGTTGAGAAGTACAAGTCAGTGTTGGCTTATAAAAAATATCCCAATCTCTGATGATCCCACGGAGCACCATCAAATCCTTTATCATCAAATGGAAAGAACATGGCACCACAACAAATCTGCCAAGAGAGGGCACCCACCAAAACTCTCAGCCTGAGCAAGGAAGGCATTAATCAGAGAGGCAGCACAAAGACCAAAGGTAACCTTGAAGGAGCTGCAGAGTTGCCAAACAGAGACTGGTATATCTGTCCATAAGACCACAATAAGCCGTACACTCCATAGAGGTGTGGAAGAATGGGAAGCAAAAAGCCTTTACTTAAACTCAAAACTCAAAAAAAGTAAGGCGCCTTTTGAGTTTGCCAAAAGACATGTGGGAGACTCCCCAAATGTATGGAGGAAGGTGTTGTGGTGAGAAAATTGAACTTTTTGGCCACTAAGGTAAACTCTGCATCTGGCGCCAAACCAACACAGCTCATCTCCCTAAGAACACCATCCTCACAGTGAGACATGGTGGTGGCAGTATCATGCTGTGGGGATGTTTTTCAGCAGCAGGGAACAAGAAACTGGTCCGAGTCGAGAGTAAGATGAATGGTGCGAAAGACAGGGATATTCTTGAGCAAACCTTATTTCTGTCAGTCAGTGATTTGACACTGGAACTGAGGTTCACCTTCCAACAAAACAATGACCCAAAGCATGCTAAAGCAACACTCGAGTAGTCTGAGGAAACATGTAAATGTTTGCAAGTGGCCTAGTCACAGCCCAGATCTTAACCCAATTGAAAATCTGTGGTCAGACTTGAAGATAGCTGTTCACCAGAGGAAACCATCTAATTTGAAGGAGCTGGAGCAGTTTTGCCTTGAGGAATATGCAAAATTCCAAGTAGCATGATATGGAAGGCTCATAAAGACTTATCCAAGCAACTTTCAGCTGTTATTGCCTCACAAGGACTTTGCAAAGTACTAACTTTAGGGGGGGTGAATAATTATGCACACTGACATTTTCAGCTATTTTGTCCTCTTTGTGTTTACTTTATAATAAAAAGAAAACTGATCTGTTCTTTACATGAACTTATGCAAACCCTAAAAAAAACAGTGAAATTCCAGGTTTTGAGGTAGCAAAACACAAAAATGCCAAAGCGAGTGAATACTTTTGCAAGTCACTGTAGCTCCTGGAATCCCAGAGTAATTGGACGAAGTTTGTTACTTGCAAATTAAAGTAAAGAGACTGTCAAGCTCTGTGCCTTAATATTGAAGTGTAACCACCAAGTCTATAGACTCTTCCTTTATCATGTGGCCACCAAGCTCAGCGCCTGCACTGTGACATGTAACCATCAAGGTTTGTGTCTCTCTCAATCAATGAATCTATCGTACGTGAGTACACAGCGCATGTAGAGGGCAGACTGGTTTGTGTCAATCATCAGCTTGTAGAATCACATAAACTATATAGTGGAGATTACATTAAACTGCGGAGCTGTTTACATGTACACAGGGAGCAGGGACCCTGTTTATTTAGCATACATCTCTGGGCCATGTGCCCGCTGCAATCTATCAAGTCAGATGGAGAAAAACAAAACAAAGTAAGAAAGGAACAAAGGGGAAGAGTTGAGGAAGGCAAAGGGCCACTTAGAAGAAGAAATTGTGGGGGATGTCAACTGTTAATGCTCCAGAATCCAGCAACTTATTATATAGGTCAATTTTGTGATATAATTTGCTCTTGCCTTTTCATTTTGGATATGGTAATAAAAAATACCTGTAATAATAATAAATAATAATAATTTTATTTGTGTAGCCCTTTACAGTTCTGAGGACACACTTAAACTTTGGATCCTGGGAATTAAGCCGCTTGTACAGGTTAGTGCATTCCAGAGAACTAGTGCAGCATGAGAGAAGTCTTGCAGACCGGAGAGGGGGGTTCGGATTATTGAGGATGTTTGTCTTAGTTCATTAGCAGAATGGTGAACATGGGTAATGTGATAGACAGAGATTATGGAGGAGATGCAGGGCAGCGCAAACCTATGGAGAGTGATAAGTTTATATTGGACTCTGTGGCGGGTGGGCAAACACTGCAATACCTTCCAACAAGGTGGAGGCATCGGCGTAGCGACTGTACAGAAATATAAAACCTGGCTTCGGAATTAATGCAGCTTTTCCTGATTATTATAATGATGGATGGACCATATAGGACAATAATTTTTTTTTACTTTTGTGTCTCTCCTACTTCCTTATAGATTGTAAGCTTGTGAGCAGGACCCTCATTCCTCTGGTTTAATTGTAGAAGCAATGTGTTACTCTGTGTAGTGTCTTGTTTTGTCTCTATCTATCCCTCCTGAGCTGTAATGTGCTGTAGTATATGTTGTTGCAATAAATAATAAAAATTCTTAGTATGTATTTTTTTTATTTTTTAAACCACCCAAGTTAATACAGCCATCAAACATAAAAAAGCCTTAAATAAACTGTTACGTGTTACGAAACCACTCAGCACCCAGAATATGTTGTGCAGTTATATGTATGTATAATAGGTTCCATGTGAGATGCATGTCCCTAATGCATCAGTTCACAGGCTGCGCCCCTGGGCAGAGGGGACACGATATTTTCCTTTTGTCCGCCTTCCCCCCACCTTTGTAATTTCCACAGTAAACATCGGCAGGCTCCGGCCACCTGCGGCTTTTGTAATGCATGTCTGGCCTGCCGCTTTTCTATTGGCCGGCCCTCTGTATCTGTGTGATATATTCTGTGTCCTGTGAGTAAAGTGTTGTCAGACTGGAAATACATGGAGAAGCAGTGATCTTTTATATGCGCCCATGTAACCAAGGAATTCCAGCCAGCGTCATTCATTCAGACTCCAGCCAGCGCAGAGCGGACCTCCGAAAACATGGGGTGGTACTGAAAGAGGTACCCCAGCTTGGTAGACCCCATTACACTGGTGGCAGCAGTGGGATATGATACCCCTTCTACAGGAGGAAAGGAATGAATGGAAAACAACTACCAGAAGATAAAGAGGACTACATTAAAAGATCTGGTGGAAGCCCGAGGGTTGATCGCCAGCAACAAAACAAAAGCGGATTTGATAGCAGCCATCATGGAACACGACAGTGCAGCGCCCCCCAATGTGAACGTGGTGGAGACCGAATTCCAGAGGGATGTAAAAAACAGATTGGCGTTCTATGGCCCAAACCCTGCGGTAGAGATCATACGAGAGGTGATGGCTGATGTGAGTACTGATCTGAAGGAAAAGATGGCCGAGCGGACCAGGATAGAGCTAGCCAAGATGGAGATGGCAGAGAGGACCAAAGTGGAACTGGCCAAGATGGAGATGGCAGAGCTGAGAGAGGAGAGTCAGCGAGCAGGGGGAGCTCTGGCCTTCGACCAGGTACCTTCAACAGTAAGCCACAAAAAGATCCAGTATAATGCCTTCCGACAGTTGGGGGAGGCAGAGGAAGACATTGACGGCTTTCTGCAGGACTTTGAGTGGCAGTGTGCCCTTCATCAAGTGAAACCAGAGGAACGGGTTCAGATTCTGGCCAGCAAGCTGACAGGCCGGTTAGCGGACACCTATCGCACGGTACCTGATGAGGACTGTATGGACTATGAGCGGATCAAAGAAGTGATCTTGGCCCGGTATGCGCTGACAGCAGAGGCATACCGCCAAAAGTTCCACAGACTTATAAAACACGTAACCGATTCCCACGCTGAATGGGCCTGTAAATTACGGTGGTCACTGCTACAGTGGGTACAAGGGAGCCAAGCAACCACTAAGGAGGATGTCCTCCAGCTCTTCTTGTTAGAATGATTCTTTAATGGACTAACCCCCGAGACACGGGAATGGCTTCGGGACAGGCGACCAACGACTCTTGAGGAAGCCGCTCGTCTGCCCGATGAACATCATGATGCCAGGAGGCCACTTTTGTCCGGATCAAAGATGGTCACTAGGGGCCCGCCCATGGACCTGGAGGGCCCCAAACCACCAAAGATTGTAGGGGGACCAGCTAGAAACCCGGCCTACCACAGTCCCCCTGGGGCGCGATGCCACACCTGCCGTCAGCTGGGCCACCTGCAAAGACAATGTCCCAACCGGACTCAGCATACCCAGTGGCCAAAGGCGGGAACAGCTACATTCAGCCGGGCTGCTGTACACTGCTACCAAGGCGAAGCTGACCCGGCATTGGGGGCTACGACTAACCAAGGGGTGGAGGAGATGGAGGAAGTGCTGCACGAAGTAGACCCCGTGCAGGCAGCCCTGGCAGATAATCGACAACAGCATCGACAGGTCGTGTGGGTTAATGGGAAACGTATGCAGGGACAAAGAGATTCTGGAGCAACTTTGACCCTTGTGAAGCCTCATCTCGTCCGGGACCAAGAGAAGACGGACCGGACAGTGGCAGTCCGTGTAGCAGGGGGAGCCATACATCGACTGCCCACTGCCAGGATTCACATGAACTGGGGAGTTGGGGATGGCCTTGTTGAGGTCAGTTTGATGGAGGATTTGCCTGCAGACGTCTTGCTGGGAAATTACTTGGGGCCCATGTTGTCTGCATTCTCGGTGGCCCCTCTGGCTGAGACATATCCTGTGACAACCCGGAGACAAGCTTGAGCTTCGGAGGCGGAATCACACTCAGAGGTGCCTCAAGAACTCACGGGGTTCTCCCCGTTCAAGCTGGTATACGGGAGACGGGTAAGGGGACCCCTAGTCTTAGTGCTGGAACACTGGGAAGGGGAGGGCCTCATAGAAGGGGTACCTATTGTACCCTATGTGCTGGAATTCCGGGACCGCCTACAGGAGCTGACTCAGGCTGTACGTGAGAACATGCAGGTGACCCAGCGGCACCAGCGCATATGGTACGATCGGAGGGCCAGAGAGCGCACTTTGGAAATAGGACAGAAGGTCCTGGTGTTAGAGCCCACTAAGCAGAATAAGTTTTAAGCTGCATGGCAGGGGCCCTACCAGGTAGTGGGGAAAATAGCCGACACAACCTATCATGTCGCCGATTGTGACGACCCCAGGGTTATCCGCATGTTCCATGTGAATATGCTGAAGCCCTACTGGGAGCGCCCTGAAGAGGTAGTGGCCATCTGTGCACCTGAAGCAGAGGATTTAGCTGGACTTCCCTTGCCGGATGTCTTAGGGGAAAGGACTCAGTGTAAAACATGGGACCAGGTACACTTGGGTGAAGACCTAGGCCCCCAGGAGAGACGGCAGGCGGAGGAGTTGTTGAGGCAGCGACAGAGGATGTTTTCGGGGAGACCAGGGTACACCCGCCAGGCACAACACAAGGTTGAGATCCAGGATCAGACCCCCCTGCGACAAAACCCCTTCCGCGTCCCTGAGTCTGTACGAGAGGGGATGCGACAAGAGATACAAGAGATGCTGCGTTTAGGGGTCATTGAAGAGTCAGATAGTCCCTGGGCATCCCTCGTAGTGTTGGTGCCCAAGAAGGATGGGACTACACGGTTTTGTGTAGACTATCATAGGCTCAATGAGAAAACAGTGATGGATGCATACCCCATGCCGCGTGTGGATGAGTTGTTAGACTGGCTGGCGGGGGCAAAGTATTTGACCACCATTGATCTATGCAAAGGCTACTGGCAGATTCCCCTTAGTCCTGACGCTATTCCCAAGTCGGCATTTGTCACCCCGTTCGGCTTATTCCAGTTTCGAGTTTTGCCATTCGGGATGAAGAATGCCCCGGTGACCTTCCAAAGGCTGTCTGACCGGCTTCTGGATGGTCTCCAGGACTATGCTTGTGCCTACCTGGACGACATCGCCATCTACAGTGCGACATGGGAAGAGCATCTAAATTACCTAGAGACAGTATTGGACAGGATCCACCAGGCCGGAATCACCCTGAACCCAAACAAGTGTCACGTGGGCAAAGCAGAGGTTCAGTATTTAGGGCATTGGGTGGGAAGTGGGAAACAGCGACCAGAACCAGCCAAGATTGAGGCCATAGCCAAGTTGCCCATCCCACGCACTAAAACCCAGGTCATGGCGTTTCTAGGGACAGCGGGGTATTACAGGAAATTCGTTCCCAATTACAGGAGCGTAGCCAAGCCCCTCACTGATCTGACCCGTAAGAACCAACCCCGCCAGGTAACCTGGACCTCAGAGTGTGAGGAAGCCTTCCACCAACTAAAGGACGCCCTCACCAATACCCCTGTATTGGCCACACCCAATCCAACTAAACATTTCCTTGTTCACACAGACGCTTCTATGTTTGGATTGGGGGCAGTACTGAGCCAAGTCGGGCCGGATGGCCAAGAACACCCAGTAGCTTACCTGAGTCTGAAACTACTGCCCCGTGAAGTAAGCTATGCGGCCATCGAGAAGGAGTGCCTGGCGGTAGTATGGGCACTCAAGAAGTTGCAACCATATTTGTATGGACGACAGTTTTCCCTCATAACGGACCATAATTTCCTAGTCTGGCTTAATCGGGTCTCCGGAGATAACGCCAGATTGCTGCGGTGGAGTTTAGACCTACAACCTATGGACTTCACCATCCACCACAGACCCGGCAAACAAAACGGTAACGCCGATGGACTACGGGGTGGTACTGAAAGAGGTACCCCAGCTTGGTAGACCCCGTTACATAAACATTTATTCCAGACTCTCTAAAGCTATATAGTCTCCAGACCATAACCTGTAACTAAATACAAATTCAAATCTCTTCTATTATATAGAGAGCTCTTAGCAGAAGGACCAACCCTTATAGTAAAAAACGATCACCCTCTTAAAGGGGTGTACCCAGAATTGAAAGTTATCCACTAATCATAGGCTAAGGGATAACTTATTGTATTTTTGGCCTTCAACCAGACCCATGTGTTCCCTTCACACTTATTACCTTGTGTCAAAACAGTCTGTCCTTCTCCAGATTCCTTCGCTCTGTCCCAACCATTCTTTAGGGTGTGTGCACACGCTGCGGATTCTGCTGCGGTTCCACAGCTGATTTGGCCGCTGCAGGTCCAAAGCTGCGGTGTACAGTACCATTATTCCCTGTGGGGAAAAAAAAACCGCTGTGCAGACGGTGCGGATTTTTCCACGCGGTTTTCCTGCGGTTTTGAAACCGCAGAAAGAATTGACATGTCAATTCTTTCTGCGGATTCCACTGCGGTTTGCCATCTCCTCCATTGTGGAGATGAAAAACCGCACGGCAGAACCGCAGGCCAATCCACAGGTAAAACCGCAGGTCTTTTGACCTGTAGATTTACCTGCGGTTTTTACAAAATCCGCGCTGCCAAATCCGCACCCCAATCCACAGCATGTGCACATACCCTTACTCTCCAGACGACTCTGCCTGCTCCAGACTCGTCTAATTCTCCTCTAGAATTCTTTGAACTTCTCCAGATCATCTAACCCTCCTGACTCTCATGGCTGGAAGGGCTGCTGAAACGCTGGGTCCAGAATTGCTGGTGCCGAAGCTCCTGTTGCTGGAGGGACTGAGATTGCAGACGGAGCGAGCCAGTAACCTTGGTGAGGGGGCGTGGCCAGGGAGAGTAAGTTAAAAGGGGTTGCACGGGGAAAGTAAGGGGGCTTCCCGCCAGAACGCTGAGCAGGTGCAGACTGCGGCTGCAGTGAGGGGTGCAATAGGCCACAGCGTGCAGAGATAGGGCGGCTTCATGAAAGACTCGCCCATATCAACGGGTGTGCAGGGGAACGCACGACTGACAAAGCATCGCAGCATGGACGTCCAGGTGTCGGCTGACACACAGAGAGGTGCACGCAGAGCATTGGAGCACAACCATTCAGGTGACGGCGGCTGTTTAGAAAGACAAGTGCTGAGTGGAACCATGCGGAGAGCTATACCCTTTTGCTCCACAGTTAAATGGACTAGGGGCTCAGAAGGCAAAACCGGAGACCGCCCGCTGCCACCAGAAACAGGACTGTGTTGGGCAGGGACGCCAGAAGATGCAACACCAATCTCCGCTGGCATTCTACTACCCACTGGACCTCCAGAGTGTGATGGGCTGTAGAGCCATGATAAGTGAATCTGTGTAAGGTTTCCAGATGTTCCATGGAGCTTGTTTTGCCCTCGTCCAAGATGGAGTCTGGTACTTTACCCTGTCCTGGAACTTTCTGTCACTCCTGTTATTTACAGTAAGTCCGGGTCAGGAAAGTCTCCTTGCCTGAGTATTTTGTTGCTGGTGACTTCTGAGCTTCTGTCTGACTTGCTTCTGTTCCTACTGCTGCTCGTTTACTCTGTGCTCTGCCTCATCAATTCCAGCTGCCTTCAGTCCCCTGTGCTGCTTCCTGATCCTGGCTGTGCTACTTACTGACCAGACTTCAAAAGAGTGGAGTTGCACATTTCTGGAACTGCTGTGGTCCGTAAGAGTTCCTGATATTATTATGATCTGAACATTAGCTCCTGGACTGTGTCCGTGCAGCTGTGGTGCTGGACTTTAGAGGGACTTTTTCAGCCCTAAAGGAAGTACACTGGAAAACCTTCTCCTTGTGGTTCACCGTCTTCATATTACTGGACTTCCATGAAAGGTGTCGGCTTCACTGTTTGCATATTTCTGGACTACCAAGTATAAGTGCAGGTCACACTCTTACTGCATATAATTTCTGGACCTGCTTGCATAAGCGCTCAAACTCCGCTAGCATAGCTGCTGAACATTTCCATTTTGTGCTGTTTTGCACTTCGCTGTAATTTCAGTAATTCCTCTGTTAGGTTTGTTTACTTTTGCTTTGTAAATTCAGTTTGTTTGTCTCAACTTTGGTCTCAGATTCGTTTATCCCATGCAATCAGATTCCATAGTACCTTCATATATATTACAATCTGTTAACAAAAGACTGTCTAGTTAAACAACCATTATACAGTTTAGGTTTTGCATCTGTGGCTCCCCTGAGGGTTCAGTCGCCACAGAGGTACTGCACCTCACCCAGAGGTGTGGTATTCCACTTCCCAGGTAAGGGAGAGACACCCAACCACACTCAGAACACCTGACAAGTACTCTGACACTCACCTCACACTTACACTATGGCCAGAGAGGGATTGACTTGCCCTGTTTGGATAGGAATGGGTGCTGGGAGGTTGGCAGAGCTTGTAGGCTGAGCGGAAGAGCAGAAGGGGAAGGGAGAGAGATTCTCTTTAGGGGGAGGAAGTGAACGGATGTGTGGTCCAGCAGCTCCTATGCTGGAGGAGCTACCGGGGGAAGATAAGGACGGAAGGAAGGTTCCCTGGAAGATGGAAGGGATTCTAGAGGCACAGGATAGGCAGAGGCCACCCGTGGGGCTTGTTCCACGCTGATAGCCATCAGGTGGAGAAATCAGGTCGCAGAAGGGACTCAGCCCCTTAGCCTAGTGGAGTGGAACTAAGGACTTAACTAGCAAAGCCAACGGCTCTGGTCACTTTAGGGGCCACAGTCACTATCCACAGTTATCTCGCTGGAAAGGCAGCAAGGAGTAGGATCAAGGAAACGAATTGTGCACGTTATCCGACAGGATCCACAGCTGCTAGCCTGGGACACTGACTGTGAGGTGTTGCGTAGGAGAAGGCGGGAAAAGCAACACAGTGAGACCGCCAGGAAAGGTACATATTGAGGGGAGTGCTGGAAAGGTGTACTGTTATGAATGGATCACCGAGGAGGACAACAAAGGGCCAAGTCCCAGAAAACCAGAGAGGTTGGTAAATATGCAGATTGCAGATCCCTGATCCTATCCACACAACTAGCAGTGGGGCGTTCCTACGATGACCTAAACGCCTCGTCACCGCCGGAGGACTACATAAGCCTAAAGCAAGAAAAGGGGAAAACTAGCTGCCCCAGAGCAGACCCCAAAGGAATAGACAGCCCCCACACATGTATTGACGATGAAACAAGATGAAAACACAAACACAGGCAGGAAAATAGGCTGAGCAAATGATGGGGCCCAAACTAACTAGAAAGGATAGGAAAGGAAAGACACTGTCTGCAATCTGCCAAAAACCCTACAAAAATAATGTCCATCGCGTCTGATAACAAAATTAACCCTGAAGTCACTAGACTTCTCCCACTTTATCAGCACTCTGAAATATTCTGAGACAGAGCAAAAAAAGAGGCCAATCTAATAAGGGACTAAAAAGCAAATTGGCAAATACAGATAAATAAGAGTGGAAATTCAGCACAGCCCCCGCCGGGGCTGGCTGAACACACAAAAAACTGAATAGACCAACAAAATCAAGTGTGAACATTAGCAAAAACACTTAGTTTTGAGAAGGCTGGAAGGAGCTGAAAACAAAGACCTGAGCAGCCTGAAGCAATCACCAGCACTGACTTAGGGCGTCGGCTGTCTTAAATCCAGTATAAGATTAATGAGGTCCAATCGTCATCCTCATTATCAGGTGGAATTAAATCAGCCTCACTACCTCCTGTTACCACCAGAGGGAGTTTGGAAGGAGAACTCACTACTGGTGGACCAGAGAATGAACTCACAACAGTGTGCTCTATCCATCTGGGAAGTTTGTTGGACTCCTGGCCTGAAGAACGCAGCACCAAGTGGGCATCTGCATGCAACTGAACTGTCAGTAAACTATCGGAACTGCACTCAGCTTTGTCATTGCCTTCTTCCTGCGCCAACCAACTCAGCACTGCTACATCTCTGTGCTTAACACTACACCATCTACCTCAACTCCTACTATTACTGCCCTGGGACTACAGCTCTACCTGTGGGGAGCAATTACATCTCTGCTGCCTTATACCATCTGTCCCAGAGGATCTGCACTGCAGCGTCGGCTTAACCCCTTCATTTCCGAGCACCACAGATGGCGTCAAGTATCATCCACCTATAAACTTTATTCAGCCACGTTTCACCCCTTTTGCATGGACGCCCAGGGCCACGGATCGGGTCACTGCCACCATGACACATCCCTCTGAGACACCGGCCCGATATCAAGTAACCCCACTGCCCTGATGTGTGATGCACATTCCTTTTCCCTGCTACCTCCCTGAGAGGAGTTCATTGCTGTTGAGCAATTAAATATATTTAATCTCTGCTCTGCAGCATTTGTGTTACTGCATCCCCACACCTGCCTATTACATTTGGCTTTGTTGGCAGGATGCAGACTGTGGACATAGATGATGCAGACCAGTCCACTATGGGTACCCCCAGGTCCAGTGTGCCGTTGGGGGCAATGCTTAGTAACCTCCCAAAGTTCACGGTAGATAACATGATGATTTTGGATTGGACTGAACGAGTCAAGATCATGCTGCGAATGCACCCCATGGCCCCTGCGCTGCAGGTGGAGATAGCGTTAATGGCACTAGACGGTGAGGCCCGGTGTTCCGTAATGTTCTTCCCTCCACATGAGCGGGATACATTGGAGAAGGTGGTACAGGTTTTGGAGGAGATGCACAGGGACCCCACTAATGTTGGAGGATTTGGTCGTGTTCAGCAAGAAGGACAGACAGTGATGCAATATATCAACGCGTTGCAAGAGGTGCATGCGCCCATTACTAAAAGGGAAGACATGGGAACCATGGGAGTGGGGCCTCCTGGTCCAACCCCCTGCTCAAAGCAGGATTCACTAAATCATCCCAGAAAGTTGTCTGTCCAGCCTCTGTTTGAAGACTTCTATTGAAGGAGAACTCACCACCTCTCGTGGCAGCCTGTTCCACTCATTGATCACTCTATCAAAAAGTTTTTTCTAATATCTAATCTGTGTCTCCTCCCATTCAGTTTCATCCCATTGCTTCTAGTCTTTCCTTGTGCAAATGAGAATAAAGATGATCCTTCTACAATGTGACAGCCCTTGAGATATTTGTAGACAGCTATTAAGTCTCATCTCAGTCTTCTCTTCTTCAAGAAAAACATTCCCAAATCCTGCAACCTTTGCTCATAAGACAGGGTTTACAGACTGGTCACCATTCTTGTAGCTCTTTTCTGAACTTTCTCCAGTTTGTTGATGTCTTTTTTAAAATGTGGCGCCCAAAACTACCCAAGTCTTTTTCACATGTGCTGTTGCTTAGCCCTATTCCTCCCATTCTGTATATGCTTTTTTTCATTTTTATTGCCCAGATGTAGTACTTTGCATTTTTCCCTGTTAAAAACCATTCTGTTAGTTGCTGCCCACTGCTTCAGTTTGTTTATATCTTTTTGAATCCTCTCTCTCTCTTTTCTAGTATTGGCTATCTCTCCTAGCTTTGTGTCATCAGCAAATTTAATCAGTTTACCCTCAATTCCTTCATCTAAATCATTTCCAGACCATAACCTCTAATTAAATACAGATTCCAATCTGATCTATTATATACAGATCTCTTAACAGAAGGTCCAACCCTTTTAATAAAAACGATCAGACTCTCTTAAAGGGGTGTACCCATAATTGAAAGTTATCCCCTAATCATAGGCTAAGGGATAACTTATTGTATTTTTGGCCTTCAACCAGACCGGTGTGTTCCCTTTCACACTTATTACCTTATGTCAAAACAGTCTGCCTTTCTCCAGAATCTATTGTTTTGTCTAGACCCTTCTGTACTCTCCAGACGACTCTGCCTGCTCCAGAATCCTCTAAAGGCCCCGTTAAACATAACGACGTCCCAGCGATCCCACCAACGATACGACATGATGGGATCGCTGGGATATCGTTAGGCTGATCGCTGGTGAGCTGTCACATAGACAGCCCCTCCAGTGATCAGGACCAGCGAGTACACTGCTTTCTTATGTAAACATCGGGTATCCAGGAGCCATGGCTCTTGGCTACCCGCTGTTTACCTTGAAAACCGGTGTACATGCTGGTTTCCAAGGTAAACATCAGGTATCTAAGAGCCGCACAGCTCCTGGATACGCGCTGTTTACCTTGGAAACCAGCGTGTACGCCAGTTTCCAAGGTAAACAGCGGGTATCCAAGAGCCAAGGCTCCTGGATACCCTATGGTTACATTAGAAACCTACGTCCAGCGTCGCTGATCGCTGGTCTCTCG
The DNA here is from genome assembly GCF_039654945.1 of Dendrobates tinctorius. Lineage (NCBI taxonomy): Eukaryota > Metazoa > Chordata > Amphibia > Anura > Dendrobatidae > Dendrobates > Dendrobates tinctorius. The sequence continues at coordinate 64,577,737 of NW_027361687.1, forward strand.
CTGCCACACGCAGCGATGCGTGCTGGCCAGCGATCAAAAAATGGCCCAGGCCGATCAAGCACGATCAGCGATACCTGGCGAGATCGCTGTGGCGTCACAAAATCAGCGATCTCGCGAGATCGCTGTGTGTGACGGGGCCTTAACTCTCCTCTAGATTTCTTTGAACTTCTCCAGATCATCTAACACTCCTGACTCTTTTGTCTTCTTTTTCATACTTTATTTACCTATACATACCCGCTTACCTACTTTGACCTTGCACCAGACCCTTCTGGCTTACGTCTCTGTCCTCTGTCTTGGTCTTTTGCTCTGTTCTGTCCTTTCTGTACACTCCAGAACCTTCTGTAGTCCTCATCCAGACTTCTCTGTACATCTCCAGGTAATCTAACTATCTTTTGTACTTTTCAGATCTTCAATACCTACAGTTGTGGCCAAAAGTATTGACACCCCTGCAATTTTGTCAGATAATACTCAGTTTCTTCCTGAAAATGATTGCAAACACAAATTCTTTGGTATTATTATCTTCATTTAATTTGTCTCAAATGAAAAAACACAAAAAGAATTGTCCTAAAGCCAAATTGGATATAATTCCACACCAAACATAAAAAAGAGGGTGGACAAAAGTATTGGCACTGTTTGAAAAATCATGTGATGCTTCTCTAATTTGTGTAATTAACAGCACCTGTAACTTACCTGTGGCACCTAACAGGTGTTGGCAATAACTAAATCACACTTGCAGACAGTTGACATGGATTAAAGTTGACTCAACCTCTGTCCTGTGTCCTTGTGTGTACCACATTGAGCATGGAAAAAAAAAAGAACAAAGAACTGTCTGAGGACTTGAGAAACTAAATTGTTCCTGTGTCTACCGTGCGCAGTGTCATCAAGAAGTTTAAAGCCCATGGCACTGTGACTATCCTCCCTAGATGTGGATGGAAAAGAAAAATTGACAAGAGATTTCAACGCAAGATTGTGCAGATGTTGGATAAAGAACCTCGACTAACATCCAAACAAGTTCAAGCTGCCCTGCAGTCTGAGGGTACAACAGTGTCAACCCGTACTATCCGTCGGCGTCTGAATGAAAAGGAACTGTATGGTAGGAGACCCAGGAAGACCCCACTTCTTACCCCGAGACATAAAAAAACCAGGCTGGAGTTTGCCAAAACTTACCTGAAAAAGCCTAAAACGTTTTGGAAGAATGTTCTCTGGGCAGATGAGACAAAAGTAGAGCTTTTTGGGCAAAGGCATCAACATAGAGTTTACAAGAGAAAAAAAGAGGCATTCAAAGAAAAAAACACGGTCCCTACAGTCAAACATGGTGGAGGTTCCCTGATGTTTTGGGGTTGCTTTGCTGCCTCTGGCACTGGACTGCTTGACCGTGTGCATGGCATTATAAAGTCTGAAGACTGCCAACAAATTTTGCAGCATAATGTAGGGCCCAGTGTGAGAAAGCTGGGTCTCTCTCAGAGGTCATGGGTCTTCCAGCAAGACAATGACTCAAAACACACTTCAAAAAGCACTAGAAAATGGTTTGAGAGAAAGCACTGGAGACTTCTAAGGTGGCCAGCAATGAGTCCAGACCTGAATCCCATAGAACACCTGTGGAGAGATCTAAAAATGGCAGTTTGGAGAAGGCACCCTTCTAATATCAGGGACCTGGAGCAGTTTGCCAAAGAAGAATGGTGTAAAATTCCAGCAGAGCATTGTAAGAAACTCATTGATGGTTACCGGAAGCGGTTGGTCGCAGTTATTTTGGCTAAAGGTTGTGTAACCAAGTATTAGGCTGAGGGTGCCAATACTTTTGTCTGGCCCATTTTTGGAGTTTTGTGTGAAATGATCAATGTTTTGCTTTTTGCTTCATTCAGACAAATTAAATGAAGATAATAATACCAAAGAATTTGTGATTGCAATCATTTTCAGGAAGAAACTGAGTATTATCTGACAGAATTGCAGGGGTGTCAATACTTTTGGCCACAACTGTATACAAAGCACTTTCCTACCTTGTACTTCCACCATACCCCTCCCTCTGTTTCCTTCCAGACTTCTCTGCCTTGTGTCAGAACACTCTGTCCTCTCTAAAATTCCACTGTTCTATCCTGACCCTTATGTAGTTTCTAGACTCTAGACCACTCTGTAGTCTGTATTATCTCCTCTGGACCATCTTGTCATTCCAAACCTGATTGTCTATAAAAGACAAACTGCCACAAATTCTCTCACATGTATAATACAAAGGAAATCCTAAAAACATGATGGGTTGAGGGTCTTGAGGAGAGGGTTTGGGAAACACTGAGATAGAAGATCTAGAGGAGAAATAGAGGGGTCAGAAGGATATAGAAGTGTTGGGATAAAAGAGAAGAGTCAGATGGACAGACAATCCTAAAGTTAGACATAGGAGTCAGAAGGAGGATTAGAAAACTAAACATGGTCACAGAAGGGTCTGAAGGGTTCAGAGAAGAGCAGATATGTAGAGGATACAGCAGTTTGGTTTTAGTTTATTACCCTCTTCCCTGACAAAATAAACATTTACAACTGCTGCTCTTGAGAAAAATATGATATAGCAAGTAAGCCAGACAATAAACATTTAATCTCAAGAATATTTTGGGTGTTCCCCTCTTGCTCAGAGGGTTGAACACTGGTCTCCACAATCCCAAATAGTGAGGGCACAGTGCCTGCTCCATTAGACTAGATGCTGCTGTGTTTTCCTGAACTGGGTTAGTACTGTGAAAAAAAAAACTGAGTAAAAAAGGTCTTGGCTTTACTGAGCAGTGTCCAATAACGAAGAAAACTACCAGTGATCCAGAGCTCATCAGTTCATATCCCATTTAAACACTGAACCCTGGTCTTCACCATCCCTGGTACTGGATGCTTCACTGCCATTATGACCTTTTTATTTTAAAATCTGATTTGAAAGGGAAGGTTAACATCAAGTAAAAGAAATCTCAGTTCACTAAGTAAATGAGTATGAGGTTTATTTTAAATCTACTTATTTTTCTTAATTTTTATATATTTTAGCAAAATTGGCAATTTTTACAGATTTTTGTCTGATTCAAATCATAGTGACTAAATTCTGCTGACTGCAGTTTTTTCACAAATTTCCACTATTATTGCTCACATGAAAACGTTGATTCAAATCAGATGGAATCAGTAAAAATCACTGAAAATCACCAGGATCTTTTTTTTTTGTTTTTTTTTACATCAGTTCAAATTATGCTACCTAAAAAATAAAAAAAAAGGTATATATTGCCCACACAAAACTTTTCAAGCTAAAAAGTTGCAAAACCAGTTAAAGGCAGTAAAGAAAAGGACAATTTGTGGCTTTGCACGAAATTAATGAGAAGCATGCTCCATTTTGGTGAATTTGGTGAAAATAAGTCAGTAAAAACCACAAGTAAGAAAAGAACGTGAGTTAAAAAAAATCACAAATGATGAATCGGGAGCTAAGTCTTGCCACATAGGAGTGTTTGTAAAGGTAGCTGCTATAGTCAGTCTGCGCACAGTTTTAATGAAGGATTCTGGTGTGATAGACCTGTATCACTGTGAGATTGTAGTGAAGAACTGTAAAATGCTGCTACGTCAATGTCATCTGTGACAACCATCATCCCGATGGCTGTTGGCTCCTTTCAAGTTCAAATCTGATAACTGTTGAGCACGTATGCTCATCAATTATCAGGAAACGCTGTGCAAATAAAATAGAGAGCCACGCACGCGTAGCCACCTTACCTCTGACAGCCGCACCGGACAGGGGCAGCTTCTCAAGTTAGATCTACCGGACATTTATGGTGTATCTTGATTTTTTTGATGCTGTTACCTCAATCATATAGGACCTGCCTCGCCCCGCCTGAAATTCCCCAGACCGTACTCCTTAATAAACATCAATTACAGGTTCCCTATAGTAATACAAATCTTATATTTATATCCTTCTTTTATAATATTCAGAATTTGGGCACTACGTGAGATAGCATTTACTACGTCCACCAGTTATTGCATCCCTTTTGTGAATGATAAGGGAAGGTTCCCACATACTGGGATTTCTGGGGAGAAATGCTGTATCAAATCTTTGGATTTTTATCAAAAAATATAAAAAATAATATACTCACCTATTTTGACACTCTTGGTAACAAACAATAACCTGAAGCAATGTCTTTCCAAGGGCACATGGCCTGCAGGAAAGACATTTTGTCACATGAGCGCTGCAACTTGTGATAGGCTACAGTGGTCGTATATGATATCATTACAAGAGGCTGGGTGTACAAAGCCCTAACAGGGGGGTCCAACTCCCAGAATCTTCACCGATGAGTTGTGTAGGGACTATAAATGGTACCGCAGTTCTATTTTATACAAATGAATAAGAGCGAGCTGCAGTACCATTCACAACCACTACACAATATATGGAGCTTTGACACTTCCTGTATGCCACGGTTCCTTCAAGCAACTGATCAACAGAGGTTTTGGAAATAGGATCTGATATTGATGACATGTTCTGTCCCAAGGATACATCATAAATATTAAAGTTCCTGAAAATTCTTAAATACTTCTTTGGCATCCTCTATAACAGTCATCTGAATTCCTCTAAGATCTAGTGATCCACCTAAGGGTACGTGCACACGCTGCGGAATGCTCTGCGGATTTGGCAAACCGCAGCGGAATCCGCAGAAAGAATTGACATGTCAATTCTTTCTGCTGTTTTGAAACCGCAGCAAATCCACACGGAAAATTCTGCAGCGTCTGCACAGCGTTTTTTTTTTTTCCATAGGTTAGAATGCTACTGTACACCGCAGCAAAAACTGCTGCGGATCCGCAGCAGAATCCGCAGCGTGTGCACACACCCTAAGGATGTACCCCAAAATACCGTTGCCAATTTTTAGGTGACTTTAGCCACCAAGGTAATACCCATAGTGAGAGCCCGGGAACTTGCTATAGACAGTTTTATAATGGAATTCAATGTATCTGCTGTTTACGGTATGCTCAGAAGCTCCCTCTCGTGGTGGCTAGAATTTTGTCATTTAACCCCTTCAAGCCACAGCCCTTTTGCTTTTTTGCATTACTGTTTTTTGCTCCCCTTCTTCCCAGAGCCATAGTTTTTTTTATTTTTCTGTCAATATGGTCATGTGAGGGCTTGTTTTTGCAGAACAAGTTGTACTTTTGAACAACACCATTGATTTTTTATCATATTGTGTACTCAAAAATGGGAAAAAAAATCCAAGTGTGTTGAAATTACAAAAAAAGTGCAATTCTACAACTGTTTTTTGGATTTTTTTTTACCATGTTCACCAAATCCTAAAACTGACCTGCCAGTGATTCTCCAGGTCATTACGAGTTCATAGACACCAAACATGTATAGGTTGTTTTTTATTTAAATGGTGAAAAAAATTCAAAGTTTGTTAAAAAAAAAAATAAAATTGCGCCATATTCCAAGAACTGTAGCATCTCCATTTTTCTTGATCTGGGGCAGGGCTTATTTTTCACATGCTGAGGTGACATTTTTAATTATACCATTTTGGTCTGGCTATGATATTTACTTTATTGCATTTTAATGCAGTGTTGCAGAGACCAAAAAAAACATAATTCTGGCGTTTTGATTTTTTTTTCGCTGTGCCGTTTACCGATTGGATTAATTCTTTTTATAGATTGATAGATTGGCGACTATAAACTTGGCGATACCAAAATGGGGAATGTTTGATTTTTTTTAATTGCTTTATTTTGAATGGGTCGAATGGGGGGTGATTTGAACTGTTATTTATTGTTTTTTAAATATTTTTAGAAACTTTTTTTAACTTTTCACTTGCTTCAATAATCTTCATGGGAGACTAGAAGCTGCAGTACTTTGTCTGCCTCTGCCACACTGTGTGTAGCAGAAATGCTCACTTGTTATGAGTGCTGACTGCTGAGCAATCCGGCACTGACAACCATAGAGGTGTCCTGCAGACCCCGGATTGTCATACCAACCCACTGGTGACACGTGACCATGTGACTCAGTCACCGATGGGCAAGATTAGTGACGCACTTCCGGCATAATCACATTAAATGCTGCTGTCAGAAATTGACATCGGCATTTAACGAGTTAACAGCCGCAGGTGGATTGCGATTCCACCTGTGGCTGTTAGGGGCACATGTCAGTTGTTCAAAACAGAAAGTACTGGAGACGGACTGTTGCCGCCAGAACATGGATCATCGCTCAAAGAACCCCCTCTGTGGACATCTTTCCAGCCGTTGCCGGTGCTTCAGCGCTTGTGGGATCATCTGCGGTGGAGCCGCATAAAGGACACAATAAGTTTAATAACTGGACTGCCATTAGTTTGCATTTGTTGGCACTTCTATCTATTCTTTAACCATCCATCTTCCTGTGAGGAGTCAATACCCTGTTAATTAAACTGTTAAATTTGTTAACCCTTGTTCTGCCTCCTGTTTGTCACTGCATCCCACAACCTGCTTAAACATGTACTGCACATGTCGTGAAGGGATTCATTTTAGTTCCACAGAGGGAATTTGGAGCTCTGGCTGTTATGGCAGAAGCTCACTTTAAGGCATTTCAGTAGATCATTGCATAGCGGTTATGTAGAAGAAATTGCAGGGTAAAGTAGCTAAAATTGAGGCAAAGTGTCTCCTGAAAGGAAAGTGTTAATCATTAACCCTCGCCCCGTCCTTGCTCACACAGTCATGCTGCAATATTATTACACTAAACATGTAGGTCGGCAGTTACTGGAAACAATTAAAAGCATTAATGAGTGTTTTCTCTGCAGATTGCATTTCTCGTGACTACTGACCAGAGTCGCTCGGGTCGGAACGCATTTTATTTGGCAGACCTGTTTATCAGACCTACAATCTCTTCCAAGTCTTGACAATCAAGTTCTCAAGTGAGAGTTAAAGATCTGAAGTATTTCAGTTTCCAACAATGTAATGTATCACACCCATTCCTGCATAGCAATTAAAAAGACAAATTATTATATCCAACATGGAGCGTGCCAAACATTGCAGTATCTGTAATATTAATCATTGGAGTCTTGCTGATAACAATTAAAAAACATAAAATCACTCTGGTGTGACTTTTCAGTAGTGATGAGCAAATTTGTTCAGAAAACGATCACCAAATATAAATTTGGCACAAATATGGCACATTCGGATTCGTGATTAGAAACACAAGCAAAATTTTATAAAATCGGTAAAAATGGGTAACATCCGGTAAAAGTGCGGGATATTTGCGTGCTACAAAAATATTTTCAGCACTTTAGCAACGATAATGGTGGTGTATCATGAGCGTTTGGCACGTGTTTGAGGGGAGGGGGTTTGCAGAGCTCAGAGGCGCGACATTCTTGTAAACAGTCATTTTTTTCCCTAACTTTATATGTGCACATTGCGGCTAGCCAATCAGGGTACAGGAAACACCCACAATGTCCTGACACAATGGCTTGTGTCATTGGCTGTTGAAATCACATGTCCCTCTCCATATAAATAGCGGACATCTTGTTTTAGCGCCATTTTGACACTGTAACAGGACAGACACTGTTAGCAAGATTTTAGCTAGCTACTTAGGTGGTTGTATATCAGTCAGATAGTGTAGCTACTGTCCAGTGTGGCTGTTAAATTTACCTTCCAGAACTTTGGCCATTACTGAAGTTCACAGACAAAGCCAGCAGGGCACATGTCCTACAAGTGTGTTGTGCCCTGCTTGTATTGTGCTCCATGCACAAGTATAGTGTTCTAAATAATATTTTTCATTAGCTAGCTGTGAAACAGTCTGCTGTATCCCACCTTGTCTTTTTGTGGTGGTGATATGAAACTGTCTGCAGACCTAGCGCACATTAAAAAAATATATAATTTTTCAGCTGCAAAAAGTTGGACAGCCTGCCGTATTATAATTATTTATTATTATAGCGCCATTTATTCCATGGCGTATCCTACTTTGTCATTTTGTTTCGTTGAAATTAATCTGTCTGCAGATCTCAAACACATAACCAAAAATATTTTTCTGCTGCTAAACGTCATACATTAGGGGACCTGACTTTAAAATAGTTTGTAGTATCTAGTGTGCTATAGAGGCCTGATCCAGAGAGCACAAAAAAAGGGTGACTCCAAGGGTGAGGAATGTGATAACATAGAGTATGATGATGATGAGGTGTTAGATCCTAGTTGGCGTGACCAAAGAGCCAAACAGCTAAGTAGGTCATCTCAGGAGAAAGATGAGGAGGTTATGTTGAGCTATACGTCACAGACATGTAGTGATGCATCTAGTGTGTTATAGAGGCCTGATCCAGAGACCACAAAAAAAAATTCTGTTCTTAATGTCATACAGTAAGGGACCTGACTTTAAAATAGTTTATAGCATCTACTGTGTTATAGAGGCCTGATCCAGAGGCCACAAAGATTCTTCTGTTCCTAGTGTCATTCAGTAGGAGACATCTCCCATTCAAATAGTTTATAAGCATACAACCCAAGCCAATTTTCCTTGCACAAGGAATGAGCAACACTCAAAATTTATTAGAACCATAATAGATCCTGCATCAATTATGCAGCATGAAGATCAAAGAGTGTTGAGACAACAGTGATAAAATAATACTTTATTTCAACATTCATTTACTTTTTATTTTTTTTTGCAAAAGCATAAACGCAATAAAAAAGGTGCCTCAAACCCTATCACGCAAAATAGAAAGGACAACTACAGCAGTTTGTATTATAGATGTTGGTAAATGTATACTTGCAAAACAAATATGCCCTTTCATAAAGCAAGTCTCTTTATTAAGAGACCATGTGGCCATATCATGCCAGATCTAATATAGAGAAAAGTAAAATAAATGCCTATGTAGGTACATGGGAGTGCAGAATTACAATCACACCAAAACAGGAATCCCTCTAAGGCTATGTGCACACACTGCGGATTCACCTGCGGGTTTTTCTGTGCGGAACCGCAGGTAAAACCGCAGGTAAAGTGACCTGCGGTTTTCCTGCGGTTTGGCCTGCGGTTTTCCCCTGCGGTTTCACACCTCTACTATGTTAAAGGTGTGAAACCGCAGCGGAATCCGCAGAAACAATTGACATGCTGCGGTTTATAAACCGCAGCAAAACCGCGCGGAAAAAAACGCAGCATGAGCACAGCTGTTTTTAAAACCCATAGGGTTACATGGTATTGTACCATGTCTGCGGAACTGCTGCAGTTCCGCAGGGCCACAAACGCTGCGGAACCACAGCAGAATCCGCAGCATGTGCACATAGCCTAAAAAAAAAAATTTGGTTACACTGACAAGAGCCAAAGAAGTCAATAGTACCTGCAACATGGAATTACCTAGTCTATATGTCACTGATGGCGAACCTATGGCACGCATGCCAGAGAGGGCACGCAGAGCCCTCTCAGCTGGCATGCAGCATTGCCTCATCCTTGTTCCGAAGCTGCAGCTTCCTGCCTCACACATTGAGTGGCGCGGCCATGGCTGGATGACATCATGATTCAGCTCTGTGTGTGTGTGTGCCAGTGAAGCTGCTGTGGTGTGTGTGTCAATGATGGAGAGAGGGCCAATGAAGGGAGTGATGGGGAGTGGGCCAATGAAGAGAGTGATGGGGAGAGGGCCAATGAAGGGAGTGATGGGGAGAGGGCCAATGATGGGGAGAGGGCCAATGAAGGGAGTGATGGGGAGAGGGCCAATGATGGGGAAAGGCCAATGATAGAGAGAGGGCAAATAAAGGCAGTGATGGGGAGAGGGCCATTGATGGGGAGCGGGCCAATGAAGGGAGTGATGGGGAGAGGGCCAGTGATGGGGAGAGGGCCAATGATGGGGAGAGGGCCAATGTTGGGGAGAATGCCAATGAAGGGAGTGATGGGGAGAGGGCCAATGATGGTGGTGATGAGGAGAGGGCCAATGATGAGAGTGATGGGGAGACGGCCAATGATGGGGAGAGGGCCAATGATGGTGGTGATGGGGAGAGGGCCAATGATGGTGGTGATGGGGAGAGGGCCAATGATTGGAGTGATGGGGAGAGGGCCAATGATGGGGAGAGGGCCAATGATGGGGAGAGGGCAAATGATGGGGAGAGGGCCAATGAAGGGATTGATGGGGAGAGGGCCAATGAAGGGAGTGATGGGGAGAGGGACAATGATGGGAGTGATGGGGAGAGGGCAACGACTGGGTGATGTGGAGGAAGAAATGATGGAGGTGGTGGAATGGACAATTTCTACATTTCTACATGAAGGGGATCATGATGGGGCATATTTCTACATGAAGGGGATCATGATGGGGCATTTCTACATGAAGGGGATCATGATGGGGCACATTTCTGCATGAATGGGATCATGATGGGGCATATTTCTACATGAAGGGGATCATGATGGGGCATTTCTACATGAAGGGCATCATGATGGGGCATATTACTAGAAGAAGGGGATCATGATGGGGCATATTACTACAAGAAGGGGATCATGATGAGGCATATTTCTGCATGAAGGGGATCATAATGGGGCATATTTCTGCATGAAGGGGATCATGATGGGGCATATGACACTTTGTCATAAATAATTGGTTTTAGGTTGTAGTTTGGGCACTCGGTCTCAGAAAGGTTCGCTATCACTGCTCTATGTAAACATGCTTAAATAAATTACAGTGCATAAACCAATAAATTCCACTGGGGACAGTAAATACCACTGTCACGGGGTCCTTCTCTGATACCACACAATCAACAGAGCGAGGGATGTGTGAACAATCCCAAGACCTTTATAATAGGCAAAACTAAAAGGTCCATAAACAATCCACCACACTGAGGATACAATAGTCTAGAACACGAATGTAGTTCAGTAACAGGATGAATGTCCAAGGAGATGAGAGTCCAATAGTCCAGTAGACAGAGGATAAAATGGGCACATATGCTTCTTCTCTCTGACATGCTGTCTTCACACGATCATCACCACACAGGGTCTGACTTGTACAGCTCCTGTCCTCCCCAGCCCCCTCCTTAAGTCCACGGGTAGTGAGACAGGTTGGGGCGGTTTTCAGGCCTCCCAGACCTGACAAAGGTGCCTTGGGGATTAAGGCACTGCAGGGGGTACATCAAGAGGCATAGATACTGTCAGGCTGCAGACAGTAAGTGAGCTAATTCAATTATCAGACTTTTGGAAGGTAACTGAGACTCTAGACAATATGGGGAATACACGGAAAGATACAGGGCAACAAGAGAACACTAAGGAAATCCGTAAAATATAAATAGAGACACAAAATGATACCCACATAACATCACATCATCACAACCACTATGCAAAATATACTGTAGATCAAGTACAATAGACCACAGTCAAACATCCTTGACACAGATAAGCCAGGCTGTGCCTCAAACAAATTACCTGTTATTCTGCTGGACATATGAATACCGAGTGGCACACGCTGTCTCTTCCCCACCCCATACTGAGCAAGCTACTCAGTATTCATGTGTCCAGCAGAATAACAGGTAATATGTATGAGGCACAGTCTGGCTTATCTGAGAGTCCAAGTCTTACAGGTGGTGAACGAATGGAGAGGATGGTGCAGGAGTATCTAGAACTGAATATCAATACCATCAGGGAGCATTTGGACTCTTTCCCATTTTAGTTTTCCAAAATGAGTGAGTGGCATGAGCTCACCTCACACGCCTTGGAGGTTCTATCATGCTCGGCAGCCGGTGCTCTCACAGAAAGTATCATCAGCGCTGCTGGTGGTGTCCTAACGGATAAGCGCAGCCGGCTGTCCCCTGAAAGTGTAGACCGCATGTAAGGGATCTCCATTGGGAAGGGGGCGTCGCCTTTGCTCTCCTCGGGGGAGGGAAGAGAAGGACCAGCAGGGATCGGCTCTCTGGTGCCACCACTTGCTCTAGGTCCATCATGGAACTGCACCAATGGCAAATAGTCACCAGAAAGACTTCCCTTATAGGTATGAGTTAGTGAGGTGCTCCCAGTGAGGGGGGATATATATCACCAGTCCAGACTGGGGATATATATTTAAACCTCCCGGCCGTCACTGCCATAGTTCCTCACTAAAACAATACAGTATTCTGCCACCAGTTCCTCATTCGACATAAGCCCCATCCGACATCAGGCTTATATCGGGTCAGAAACCAACCCAGGTAGCATACAATTGACCAACCGAGTGTGCAGACATGGGTATTCGTGTATCGAGATAAAAGAGCAGCCCAAGATTAATTTTATATTTAATCGCCGAAAAGACACACTAGAAATAAACAGGTATATATTTACAAGAACAATATACAGGTATACAGTCACAAGTGTAGTACAAGGATAGGGTATAGATAGGTTGCAATTACCGTGTTATGTAGCATGTGACCACAGGGAGGTGCTGATGGATCACAGGTCCAAATCTTAGTTATAGGCTTTCCTGGCTGTGTTAGCCAACGTATCCTCCTGCCATTAGGATACTCAGTACAAAATGATGGTCTGTTCTCTCCCACACTCTGCTCCCACCCCTGGGCTTGTGCAGCCTCTCCCCTCCCACATTGGAGAGTATGATTTTTTGCCTAGAACCCTGGAGGTTCATAACTTTCCTTCCGAAGCTCTGAATGAAATGGCAGCGACGCCACTGGATTCTGCTGGATTTTATCTGCGCATCGAGACCAAATATGCCTACTGTATGTAATTCCTGTTAACTAGGCTTTATAGCTCCATAATGCAGGGTTCTAGAGGTGGTTAAATAATATGGGTGCGTGGGGAAAGGAATACCAATTCAGATTATGTGCTCGGCTAGTCTCAGAGATATTGCATTCTGTTATTAGAGGTCATTTTCCAGACTCAATACCTCAGAGCCAGCTGTGACTTGTTGTACGCGCTGTCTCCATGTGCTTCAGTCACACACAATGGGAGCTAGCTGACTGCAGCTGCAGATGAGTTCACACCCTTGTGCTAATTGGTGGGGACCAAGCTTCAAAGAGCTTGTCCCTGGATTTTTTAATTAGGAAAATATTGCATTGCCTTTTATGGCCTGGGGGAATGCAAGGTTGGGGGCACATTCCAGGAGTGGATGGAGATATCCTGGACTTATAATGAAAAATGGATTCTCCCTTGTCCCTCACACCACCTAACTTTCATCAAGACTAACAAGTTAATATGGATCTCCAAGTACTTTTGCACCCCAATTGCAGACTGTACAGAATGGGTGATATTGCATTTTTTAGTGTGATGCATTAATGTCACATAACTACACTCTGTGATATTTTTAGCTTCTGTTCCTGCTGTGGCTGCTGCTGCTGGGTGTTAACACATATTTGTGGAAATGTGAACAGTCATGGTTGGCCTACATCTGCTGGGTCAGCTGAAGTGGAAGACATGTCGGTCCCAATTATACTATTTCTATTCTCGTGACATCTATTCCACTTTGGCGATGTCAGGCCCTCATTTTTTAAAATGTGAAAACTCCAGGTTGGGTGTCCATCTGCTGGATTGGGGGTAGTGGAAGACCTGTCGGTCCCTATTATACTATTTATACTCTTGTGAAATGTATGCTACTTCTGTGTTGTAAGGCCCTCAGTTGTTTAAATGTGAGCACTCCTGGTTGGATGTCCATCTGCTGGATTGGGCGTAGTGGAACACCTATTGGTCCCTATTATACAGCTGCTTCTCACAAAATTAGAATATCATCAAAAAGTTGATTTATTTCAGTTCTTCAATACAAAAAGTGAAACTAATATATTATTTAGAGTCATTACAGACAGAGGGATCTATTTCAAGTGTTTATTTCTGCTAATGTTGATGACTATGTCTTAAAAAAAATCATAACCAAAAGTCATTACCTCACTAAATTAGAATAATTATCAAAAACATCTGCAAAGGTTTCCTAAGCATTTAAAAAAGTTCCTTAGTCTGTTTCAGTAGGCTCCACAATTATGAAGAAAACTTCTGACTTTACAGATGTCCATAAGGCAGAGTAAGGCAGCAGTAGCATCGTACGCAGTGAAGAGGCAGTGACCCACAAAATTCAAACACAAAAGTCTTTTTTTAATGTGTTGTCTTCACACATAAAAGTCCAAATTCACACAATTGCATATAACTTCAGTGCATATAACTTTAGTGTATATTATCAGTGTTCAGTTCACACCGTTCATAGCACTTCATAGTAAACAGCATCTTTAGATTGCAGTCACTACACACGCTAGTCCTATTCTGACTAGTTCTCGTGGGTATCCTGCATCGCTTGTATCGCAGTCTCTATTCACAGTCGTACACAGTCCAGGATATTTTCCGGATCGCAGCTGGGCACCATATCCACCTGTTTTGCATCGTTACACACACCAGTCTTCTTTCGGGCACAGGACATCCACCTCCGGTTCACCTCCGGGCACAGGACTGTCCACATCCGAGACCAATCACCATGGATGACTTGCATTTCTGTGTACACTGTGGGCTGCCAGGCCTCACTCTGGCTCTGACACACCTGAGACTAACTAAGCACTCACTCAGTCCTCATTAACACTTTGCTGCAGGGCTTTTATCACAGAAACCTGTGGCTTCCAGCCACATGGAAAACCTGGGTCCGGAATGGAACAGACTGCACAAACTACTATCATACTGGAATCTGTTTCATAAACAACATTCCTCTGTCTTGGACACTAACATGTCCAAGACTAAGACTTTTATTATCAGTCTGCATTGCAGTCACAGCTATGCCCGTGACTGCCATGCACACCTATGGTCTTCATACACCCCGTGCATATCTAGGGAGAGCACACAGTGACCACTACCTGTGACATCGGTAACTGCTTCCCTATTGCAATCTCAGCTGTGCCTGTGACCGCAATGCATCTTCATAGCCTCAATACGCCTCCGTGCGTATCCTGGGGAGAACACATAGCGCCCCCTAGCTGTAACAGGTGTCACTGCCTCACATATCCCCCTCCCCTGATCAAACCTGTGGGGTTGAACACTTGACACCCCACATGGATGCGAGACACGGCATCGACATGCCCCTGTGACATCCCCACCCGACACTGCACTAAGAAACCAAAGTAGGAACCATCGATCGGCGCATGCATCCCTCCCCTTTGTGTTTCTCCTCCATACTTCATTATCCACATCGCCGTTCTCCATTGCAGATGCCACGCTCACTTTCACATTTAACCGTAGATTTGGGCCGATTTTGGGTGGTCTCGGCCTTGTTTATTTTGGTTTCAGTAACCCCACATCTCATCCTGTCACCTAAATACTCTCCTTCGTGCCTCTGGTACCATTTCCTCCATGCCCATACTCGTGCCTTGGTGACTATATCACGCTGAAACGCCGCAGTCTGCTCCAACAACTCAGAGCATCCATCTTTATTACATTGCACCTGAACCTGAGCCTCCCGACACTGCTGTTTTGTGAGCGCTGTAACTATATTACCCTGACCCCCGGCCACATCCTTGGCAGGTGCCAGAGAGTTCCTTGTGCGCTCTTCCCCAGTCACCTCCGTAACCACACACTCCCGGGTCTTCCCGGAGTTCTTTTTAAACCTGTGGTTTTTACACCAGTTTCTCTGCGTGGGAACCTGGAACTGAGCTGTTCCGAACTTACCAGGGGACATTTCCAGCTCTGGGTTCAGTGGAGTCTCCACGCCCTCTACTGCCACAATCTCAAATGGGAGCCTATCGGGGTTACACTCTGTCCCTAAGTTGGCGACCCTTGTGGCAGATATCTTAACATCTTTGGGTTCTGCTCCCAAAACACCATGTTCATCCTTCCCTGCCAATACCTCTAGGGGGAGCCTATCGGGATTACACTCTGTCCCTAGGTTGGCGACCCCTATGGCAGGTACATCAACATCTTCGGGTTCTACACCCAAAACAACATCTTTCACCCCTCCTACCAATACCTCTAGGGGGAGCCTATCTGGATTACACTCTGTCCCTAGGTTTTGGCAGGTATCTCAGCATCTTTGGGTTCTATGCCCGGCACAACCTTTACCGTGAGAGGCTTAAGCCTGGTCTCCCACAGGGACCAAAACAGGGGCAAGTCTTGTAGCAGAGGTACACAGGAGAACTTCACTGAGCAAGATATCTTGAGTAAACAGTATTTACTTCATATGGGTAAACATGAGATAAGAGAATTCAGTAGCACACAGCCCATGCTGCTGCTCAAAACTGCTGCTCAGCCCATGCTCAAAAACTAAAGTAAAAGTAACAACAACAAGAGAGCTTCCCTCCTCACAATACAGCAAACATTTAACTTCACACTATCGCCATCTGCTGTCAGGCTAGTGTAAAGTATCCTTTACATAAACAATAAGTCCATTTCTGTTGCATATGCCAACAAGTCTCTCCCCAACACAGTCCCATATGGAAGGGTCTTCGCCACTCCAACCACCTATTTAAAGTCTCCACATGGTGTAGAAAAATTGACTTCAGCAGTTGGGTACTCCCAGATTTCCCCATGGATACCCACCACCTACACCTTCCGTCTCTTGGGGTTGTCCCAGGCAACAAAGGACCTATGGACTATAGTAACTTTGATCTCTGGGTCCAGGAGAGCCTCTGTGCGGCACCCATTCACAAGCCCCTGGCACAGTCAACGTTTTCTGCCGGCAGTGCCCGTAGTGGTGGAACAGGCTGGCTGGGCATACATAGATACATGGTGAGTATACCCGCAGTCCATGGGCTCAGCTGTCACAGAACAGTTACTAGCCCCATGTCCCGGCTCTGGCATAATGTCCCAAGTGGGTTTATACTGCTCAATCAATTCTATAAGCAGGTCCAGGTTGCCCAGGTCCTTTTGCCTAACCCAATGCTGCATGGCGGATGGCAGAGCTCCCACCATCCGATCAGCCACAACTCTCTCCATCTCGAATGGGGAAAAAAACTCAGGCTCGAGCTACTCCTCCACCATCTACAACAAGTCATTTGCCTAAGCCTATGTGCACATGTTGCGGATTCTGCTGCGTTTCCGCAGCGTTTCTGGCCCTGCGGAAACGCAGCAGTTCCGCAGACATGGTACAGTACCATGTTATCCAATGGCATTTCAAAACCGCTGTGCTCACGCTGCAGTTTTTTCCGCGCGGTTTTGTTGCGATTTACAAACTGCAGCATGTCAATTGTTTGGGCGGATTCCGCAGTGGTTTCACACCTTTAACATAGTAGAGGTGTGAAACCGCAGGGCAAAACCGCAGGCCAAACCGCAGCAAAACCGCAGGTCACTTTACCTGCGGTTTTACCTGCTGATCCGTGCTGAAAAAGCCGCAGGTGAATCTGCAGCGCATGCACATAGCTTTAGACCTGGCGGGCTGAGACTCTACTTAGGTCCACTGGTACACTCAATGATCACCCCTTACCTTTG
Source organism: Dendrobates tinctorius (assembly GCF_039654945.1). Lineage (NCBI taxonomy): Eukaryota > Metazoa > Chordata > Amphibia > Anura > Dendrobatidae > Dendrobates > Dendrobates tinctorius. The sequence continues at coordinate 64,594,997 of NW_027361687.1, forward strand.
GGGTCTCTTTATGACTCTTAGGATCGCCCCTCAAATTAGAGGTCTCCGCTTTACACTGCTGAAGCTGTAGCACCTCTTGCTGCTGCTTCCGTCACTGCAACTGCCACACCTCTTGGTGCTGCAGCGCCTCTTGCTGCTGCTGGAATAGCAATGCGTCGCGCTCTTGCTGCTGCTGCCACTGTAGTGCTTTTTGCTCATGCTGCTACATGAGGATCACCTCTTTCAATAGGTTCTCCATATTCCCAGCAGACTTGCACAACAACATGCAGCGCTCTTTGGGGTATGCCTCAGTTCACACTGCCCGCATTCTTTCCACCATATGTAAGGGTACCGTTACACCTAGCGATGCACCAGCGATCCCGACTAGCGATATGACACGGTCAGGATCGCTGGTGCATCGCTAAGTGGTTGCTAGTGAGCTGCCACACAGGCAGATCTCACTAGCGGCATGGCTGGGGACGGGGATCGCTACTTACCTGTCAGACGCGGCGATCCTGCGTCCTCCCGCCCGGCTCCACGCGTCGCTCATGGCCGTCACAGAAAGCCCAGCAGGAAGTGGCCGACGAGGAATGGTCCAGGAGCTTCTCGCACGATCAGCGATAACCAGCGGGGGAGCCGGTCGGAGGTAAGTATCACATGCAGCAATATCGCTAGCAATATCGCTGCAACGTCACAAAATCAGTGACTTTACAGCGATATTGCTAGCGATATCGCAGTGTGTAACGGGGGTTTTAGGCAGTGGTAGCACCATACGCAGTGAAGATGCAGTGACCCACAAAATTAAAACACAGAATTCTTTTTAATGTGTTGTCTTCACACATAAAAGTCCAAATTCGCATAATTGCATATAACTTCAGTGCATATAACCAGTGGCGTAACTACAAAGTTATGGGCCCCAGTGCATACTTTCAAATGGGGCCCCCCATGCCAAAACACACACACATCTCTGCTCCGTACACCTTGTACACATGCGGCTCTGCCCTGTACACCTCGTGAACACGCGGCTCTGCTCCGTACACCTCATACACACGGCTCCACTCACCTCATACACACACGGCTCCGCTCCATACACACACGGCTCCGCTCCACTCACCTCGTACACGGCTCCACTCACCTCGTACACACGGCTCCGCTCCATACACACACTGCTCCGCTCCGTACACCTTGTACACACGCAGCCCCACACACCTCGTACACACACGGCTCCGCTCCGTACACCTCGTACACACACGGCTCCACACACCTCGTACACACACGGCTCCGCTCTGCACACCCCATACACACACGGCTCCGTACTCACACAGCTCCACTATGCACACCCCATACACACACATCTTCGCTCCGTACAGCTCGTACACACACAGCTCTGCTCTGCACAACCTATACACACACGGCTCCGTTCCGTACACACACAGCTCCGCTCTGCACACCCCATACACACACGACTCCGCTCCGTACTCACACAGCTCCACTATGCACACTCCATACACACACATCTTCGCTCCATACACACACATCTTCGCTCCATACATACGTATATAGCACAGCCCCACATGGTATACAGCACAGCCTTGCATAGTATACAGCACAGCACCACATGGTATACAGCACAGCACCATGGTATACAGCACAGCCCCACATGGTATACAGCACAGCACCATGGTATACAGCATAGCCCTACATGGTGCACAGCACCATGGTAAATAGCACAGCCCCACATGGTATACAGCACAGTCCCACATGGTATACAGCACAGTCCCACATGGTATATAGCACAGCCCAACATGGTATATAGCACAGCCCCACATGGTATACAGCCAGAAAGTATATAACACAGCCCACATAGTATATAACACAGCCCCACATGGTATATAGCACAGAACCACATGGTATATAGCACAGCCCCACATGGTATACAGCACAGCCTTACATATTATACAGCACAGCACCACATGGTATTCAGCACAGCACCATGGCATGCAGCACAGCCCCACATGGTATATAGCACAGCTCCACATGGTATATAGCACAGCTCCACATGGTATACAGCACAACACCATGGTATACAGCACAGCACCATGGTATACAGCATAGCCCCACATGGTATACAGCACAGTGCCATGGTATATAGCACAGCCCCACATGGTATACAGCACAGCCCCACATGGTATACAGCACAGCATCATGACATACAGCACAGCCCCACGCGGTATAAAGCAAAGCACCATGGTATACAGCACAGCACTAAATGGTATACAGCACAGCACCATAGTATATAGTACAGCCCCACTTGGTATACTGCACAGCCCCACATGGTATACAGCACAGCCCCACATGGTATACAGCACAGCATCATGGTATATAGCACAGCTTGACATGGTATACAGCAAAGGCCCATGGTATACAGCACAGGTCCACATGGTATACAGCACAGCACCATGGTATATAGCACAGCACCAAATGGTATACAGCAGCATGATATAAAGCACAGCCCCACATGGTATACAGCACACCTCACATAGTATACAGCACAGCACCACATGGTATAGAGCACAGCCCCACATGGTATACAGCACAGCACCACATAGTATATAGCACACCACCACATGGTATACAGCACAGCCCCACAAGGTATATAGCACAGCCCCATATGGTATATAGAACAGCCCCACATGGTATACTTGTGATGTGCTGCTAGCTGGGGGCCCCTGGAGGAGCGGGAGCCATAGGCAGCAGCCTGGGCTGCCTGCCCCTAACGTCTGCCCTGTTCCAGCCACATGGAAAACCTGGGTCCGGAATGGAGCAGACTGCGCAAACAACTATCATACTGGAATCTGTTTCATACACAACATTCAGAGCAGGTTTTCCCTACCTCTGTCTTGGACAATAACATGTCCAAGACTAAGACTTCTATTAGCAGTCTGCATTGCAGTCACAGTTATGCCCGTGACTGCCTTGCACACCTATGGTCTTCATACACCCTCGTTCATATCCTGGGGAGAATACACAGCGTCCCTACCTGTGATATCAGTCACTGCTTCCCCATTGCAATCCCAGCTATGCCTGTGACCGCAATGCATCCTGATAGCCTCAATACGCCTCCACGCGTATCCTGGGGAGAGCACACAGAGCCCCCTAGTAACAGGGGTCACTGCCTCATTGACACACTCCATAAGGAGGGGAAGCCACAAAAAGTAATTGCTAAAGAAGCAGGCTGTTCACAGAGTGCTGTATCCACACATATTAATGGAGAGTTGATTGGAAGGAAAAAGTGTGGTAAAAAAAAGGTGCACAAGCAACAGGGATAACCGCAGCCTTGAAAGGATTGTTAAGAAAAGGCCATTCAAAAATTTTGGGGAGATTCACAACGAGCGGACTGCTGCTGGAGTCATTGCTTCAAGAGCCACCACACACAGATGTATACAGTACATGCGCTACAAGTGTCGCATTCCTTGTGTCAAGCCACTCATGACCAGTAGAAAATACCAGAAGCATCATACCTGGGCCAAGGAGAAATAGAACTGGACTGTTGTCCGTGGTCCACGGTGTTATTTTCAGATGAAAGTAAATTTTGCGTTTCATTTGGAAATGAAGTTCTGGAGGAAGAGTGGAGAGGCCACAATCCAAGCTGCTTGAGGTCTAGTATGAAGTTTCCAGAATCAGTGAGGGTTTGGGGAGCCATGTCATCTGATGGTGTAGGTCCACTGTGTTTTATCAAGACCAAAGTTAGCGAAGCCATCTACCAGGAAATTTAAGAGCACTTCATGCTTCCCTCTGACGACAAGCTTTTTGGAGATGGAAATGTCATTCTCCAGCAGGACTTGGCACCTGTCCACACTGCCAAAAGTACCAATACCTGTTTTATAAACAACAGTATCTTTGTGTTTGATTGGCCAGCAAATTCGCCTGACCTTAACCCCAAAGAGAATCTGTGGGGTATTGTCAAGAGGAAGATGAGACACTAGCCCCAACAATGCAGACGAGCTGAAGGCTGCTATCAAAGCAACCTGGGCTTCCATAACACCTCAGCAGTGCCACAGGCTGATCACCTCCATGTCACACCGCATTGATGCAGTAATTGATGCAAAAGGAGCCCCAACCAAGTATTGAGGGCATTTACTGAAAATATATTTCAGTAAAATTACCGTAATCTATAATGATACAGTGCCATATAGATAAGAAGTGAGAGACAAAAAATGTGAATAAAAGGAAATCTTTCTTAATTAACAATATTATTAAAACAGGAATTAAAACAAGACAGGGCAAGATGGGGCCTCCAAATGAATGGGGAACATAGCCAGCAGCAAGAGATGATAATAATAGATGCACAGTGGGAATAATACAAGCGCCAAAGGAAAAAACACACCTTGGCTATGTAAATGCTTCTAATATCCTAAACTAGGCTAACCATATGGGGACTTAACAAAAGCAATGAATGTTACTAAATGTATATGAGTTTTGCAAAGCAATATTGAATGCAGCCTAAAAACAGGGAAGGAGAAACAAAGGCCACAGGGTGAAGCTTACAAAAACAGTTATTTGTGAATATGGATGAGCGAGTAGTGAAGTATTCAGACTCACTAAACTCGTACCGAGTATGCCCTGATACTCGGGTATTCGGTACGATGAGCCAGTCCAATGATAGTCAATGGAAAATGCGAGTAATTGTCTGCTGGACCCTTCAAAGCGGTCTGGGGGCTGAGGAAAAGGCTAAAAAATGTGTAAATGTTAAAAAATGTATGCTGTAAACAAATGTATATAACATGGGAGCACCTGATCAGGGGCTGCACGAATGTTTTTACACCACTGCTTCACTAGAATGTACAAACACTATTTGAAGTCCTGTGGTTTTTTGCCGGAAGAGCGGGACTCATACGCCACTTACGCAGTGCCAGTGATATATCAGAAGTGCCGTAAGAGCGACTGATGATGGAGGCTATCTTCTGACAGCTAAGTGTGTAAGTGGTGCAAGGAGAGCAATCTGCCCTAGGGCCTGTGTTATGGTTAACGCAGGAAGAAGCCACCCATCATCATCATCACAAGGGATTCACAATTATAAAGCTTGGACTACTGTCCTTGTTGTGCCACTGCCCAATGTGTAGGCATAGCAATAGTGTCTCCAAAAATTAGCCCTAGGGACTGTATCATGGTTGATGAAGGAAGCAAGGCAGGTCTGAAGGGCCAAACAATTATGATAAAGCCAGGACTACTAGCATAGAGGTGGCCATGCCCAGTTTCCAGGCATAGCAATAGTGTCTCCAAAAATTAGCCCTAGGGGCTGTATCATGGTTGATGAAGGAAGCAAGGCAGGTCTGAAGGGCCAAACAATTATGATGAGGCTAGGACTGCAAGCATAGAGATGGCCATGCCCAGTGTCCAGGCATAGCAATAGTGTCTCCAAAAATTAGCCATAGGGGCTGTATCATGGTTGATGAAGGAAGCAAGGCAGGTCTGAAAGGCCAAACAATTATGATAAAGCCTGGACTACTAGCATAGAGGTGGCCGTGCCCAGTGTCCAGGCATAGCCATAGTGTCTCCAAAAATTAGCCCAAGGGGTTGTATCATAGTTGATGAAGGAAGCAAGACAGGTTTGTAGGGCCAAACAGTTATGATAAAACCAGGACTACTAGCATAGAAGTGGCCGTGCCCAGTGTCCAGGCATATCCATAATTAGAGTTGAGCGAAACGGGTCGAAAAAATTCAAAAGTCGCCGACTTTTGGCAAAGTCGGGTTTCATGAAACGAAACCCGACCCTAGGATGAGGTCGGCCACGAGGTCGGCGACTTACGCGCCAAAGTCGCGTTTCAAAAGTTTGTTTTGCGCTCTTTTTCAGCCAATCAGGATCCACGGACACTGTGGGCAACGTGATGACATAGGCACGGGTCACCACCATTTTCAGAAGGGCATGCAAGTGATTGGCTTGCTTTGGTGGGCGTCACAGGGGGTATAAAAGGGCGTGCACGCCGACCGCCATCTTACTTCTGCCGATCTTAGTATAGGGAGAGGTTGCTGCTGATTCTGTAGGGAGAGCGTTAGGCAGGGAAGAAGACAAAAAAACTGCTTCTGCTGCTAGCGATTTGGCCTGCACAACACATCAGTCACTGTGTGTGCAGTGCAAGGGGAGGCTATATAGTGGTGTATCAGTGGTGTTGGTTGTTGGGCTGCCTTCTAAGGCTTCCTGACATTCCTGCATTGCTGTTTACCCACTGCTCCGCAAACTGCTTTTTTAAAAGCAATCCAATCTCCCTTATCCTCTAGTCACTTTTGTCACAGCTGTGCCATCGAGCCTGTCACATAGCGCTCAGATATTCATTGGGCCTCACACAATCCAAAAGTGTCCAGTGTCCAAAAGTGTGTGCAGAGATTCAAAATCTCCCTTATCCTCTAGTCACTTTGGTCACAGCTGTGCCATCGAGCCTGTCACATAGCGCTCAGATATCAGTGGGCCTCACACAATCCAAAAGTGTCCAGTGTCCAAAAGTGTGTGCAGAGATTCAAAATCTCCCTTATCCTCTAGTCACTTTGGTCACAGCTGTGCCATCGAGCCTGTCACATAGCGCTCAGATATCAGTGGGCCTCACACAATCCAAAAGTGTCCAGTGTCCAAAAGTGTGTGCAGAGATTCAAAATCTCCCTTATCCTCTAGTCACTTTGGTCACAGCTGTGCCATCGAGCCTGTCACATAGCGCTCAGATATCAGTGGGCCTCACACAATCCAAAAGTGTCCATCCAGTGTCCAAAAGTGTGTGCAGAGATTCAAAATCTCCCTTATCCTCTAGTCACTTTGGTCACAGCTGTGCCATCGAGCCTGTCACATAGCGCTCAGATATCAGTGGGCCTCACACAATCCAAAAGTGTCCAGTGTCCAAAAGTGTGTGCAGAGATTCAAAATCTCCCTTATCCTCTAGTCACTTTGGTCACAGCTGTGCCATCGAGCCTGTCACATAGCGCTCAGATATCAGTGGGCCTCACACAATCCAAAAGTGTCCATCCAGTGTCCAAAAGTGTGTGCAGAGATTCAAAATCTCCCTTATCCTCTAGTCACCTTGGTCACAGCTGTGCCATCGAGCCTGTCACATAGCGCTCAGATATCAGTGGGCCTCACACAATCCAAAAGTGTCCAGTGTCCACAAGTGTCTGCAGAAATTCAAAATCTCCCCTGTCCTATAGACACCTTGTACCTTGTTTTACATTACTATATAGTTTGTTGGATTTTGTCTACATTTCTACCAAAAATGAGGAAGGCTGGTGGAAGAGGCCATGGAAATGGGCGGGGGTTGGCAGCTGGTAATGATGGTGTTGGTGGTGGATCTGATGGTAGTGGCAAGAGCAAAATAGGACCGAATGCAGGAGGTGCTGACCCTGCGTCATCGTCTGGCTACATAAGGCCTCAAACGCTTAGTTTTCTAGGAGTTGGCAAACCGCTTTTAAAGCCAGAGCATCAGGAAAAAGTTTTGTCTTACATTGCTGACTCAGCCTCCAGCTCTATCGCCTCCTCTTCTTCAGTTGTAAAAAGTAAAAGCACTGAGTCGTCATTGGAGGCTCATGTTCATGAACCACACCTTTCCTTGTGTCCTTCACCCCAACCAAGATTGAAGGATGACGCAGGCCATACTACTGATTACTCCATCGAGCTGTTTTCACATACCATGCCTGGATTATCAAATGAAATGGTGAATTACCCAGGCCAAGATGAATCTGACATGGAGTGCACTGATGCACAGCCGCTGATGGATGATTCTGCTGGTACATTCACTCAGAGCACTACATTGTCCTCGCAGTGTACAGAGCCAGATTCTGACCCTGATGAGACTCAGGTGCCCCTTCCCGCACACTATACCACCATACACGGTGACACAGAGGAAGGTGCACATGACATAGAAGAGGAGGTGATGGATGACCCAGTTGTTGACCCAGATTGGCATCCATTGGGGGAAGAGGGTGCTGCTTCCAATAGCTCAGATGAGGAGCATCCACAGCAGACATCGACATCGCAACAGCTGTTATCTGGCAGGCCCGGAGCACTCCAAAGACAGGTTCCAAACATCAAAAGAGTTGCTGGACAGCTTGTCCAGAGGGTCAAAAGATCACAGCGTGCTAGGCCGCAAAATGTCTGCCAAAGTAGGAAGAGTGCAGTGTGGCACTTTTTTGACCAAAATCCTCATGATCAGGCCAAGGTTATCTGTAAGAAGTGCGCAAAGACCTTTAGCCGAGGGAAAAATCTGAAAAATTTGAATACCAGTTGCATGCTTAGACATTTAACCAGCATGCACTTGCAAGCGTGGACACAACACCAAACCTCAAGTGCCACATGTGCAACTGATCACAACGAAGGTAGTCAGCAACGCTACATTGTTCCCCCACTGTAAGCCCACCGGTTAGCACAGCAGCAAATGTTGAGGTGTCGTTGCAAGACCACAGCAGTCAGGGAATCCCACTGTTATATCAACGAAAGACTGATTCTAGGCCATCAGAAAGAACACCAACTCCATCACCATCATCAACCCTCTCTCAGTCCGCCCTGTCCACCGCTACTTCCACCATATGCAGCTCTCAAGTCCAGCTCACCCTCCCAGACACTATGAGTAGGTCAAGAAAGTACTCAGTCTCTCATCCGCGTACACTGGGTTTGAACGCCCACATTGCCAAACTAATCTCGTTTGAGATGATGCCCTTTCGGTTGGTGGAAAGCACAGCTTTCAGCGAACTCATGGCCTATGCAGTACCACGCTATGACCTACCCAGTTGCCACTTCTTCTCTCGCAAAGCCATCCCAGCCCTCCACCATCATGTGAAAGACCGCATTGTCCATGCACTCAAGCAGTCAGTGAGCGGAAAGGTGCACCTCACAACTGATGCATGGTCCAGTCGGCATGGCCAGGGCCGTTACGTGTCCATCACTGCGCACTGGGTTAATGTGGTGGATGCAGGGTCCACAGGGGACAGTGGTGGTGGGACAGTGCTGCCTAGCCCACGGTATAGGAAACAGTTGGCTGTAGGCGTTCGACCCTCCTCCTCCTCCTCCTCCTCCAGAAGCGAAAGCTCGTCCACAGAGCGCAGTCGTACGAGCACTCCATCTGCAGCTGCCACTGTTGCACACGATGTGTCCCCCTATCGAGCAGCTAGTGGAAAGCGTCAGCAGGCTGTGTTGCAGATGATGTGTTTGGGCGACAGACACACCGCCGAGGTGCTGGCCGAGTACTTGAAGCGACAAACTGAGTCATGGCTGGGCAGTGTACATCTTGAGGCAGGCAAGGTAGTTAGTGATAACGGCCGTAATTTTGTGGCAGCCATAGCCCTTTCAAAACTCAGCCACATACCTTGCTTGGCTCACACCTTGAACCTGGTGGTGCAGTGCTTCCTCAAAAATTATCCGGAGTTAACAGCCCTGCTCCAGAAGGTGCGAAGACTGTGCGCGCACATCCGCCGGTCGCCTGTTGTCACGTCTCCGTCAGATTTGGGGCCTGCTGTTCCGGTCGCAGCCACTAGGAGGCGCCGGGCCGCCACTTCGCCGTCAGACTCGGGGATGGCTGTTCCTGCCTCGGCCAGTGGGAGGCGCCGTGTTTCTATTACGTCGCCGTCAGACTCAGGGCCTATGGTTCCAGCTTTAGCCACTAGGAGGCGCCGGTCTGTCACGTCACCGTTGGATTCGAGGCCTGCTGTTCCGGTCATGGCCACTAGGAGGCGCCAGACCGCCACTTCACTGTCAGACTCGGGGACGGCTGTTCCTGCCTCGGCCACTGGGAGGCGCCGTGGTCCGCCCGTGAGTTATGGTGGTGACAGAGAAGTGGCTCCTGCGCAGGCATCTGGTGGACGCAGGCTCCGCCCCTCTGTCAGTCATCAGGGGGTTACTGCAACTCCATCTGGCCTGGTCCTGGGGGCGGCCCTAATGACATCACCAGTCCAGGAACCTGTGAGGGATGACCTGATCCCTCAAATACCTTGGGACTGGTCTTGCAAGCCGCTGGATATATTCTTGGTTCCCCTGTGTGTTACTTAGTGATTGATTTCTGTTTGACTCTGACCTCAGCCTGATTTCTGACCCCTCTTTTGCCTGACGATTCTATACTTCTGCTACTCTCCTGGTTTGTGACCTTGGCCTGGATATTCTGACTCTGCTACTTCCTAACGATTCTGTACCTCTGCCGCCCTCCTGGTTTTTGACTCTGACCTTGGCCTGAAATTGACTCTGCTATTGCCTGCCGTTTTTGTACTTCACTCTGACGACCGTCCTGCTCTGGCCGCTGCTCCTATTCAGACAGTACCTCCTGGGCTCTGTTGTAAATCCAGATCCCTGTATAGGGGTAAAGGGTATCAGTGTTTCTCGGGGTGTTGCCTGGCTGCAGCCCAGAACCGCAGACGGACGTTACATTATATCCGGCCATAAAATTAACTGCTTCTTGTGTATATACCCAACATATACAAAAGCAGTCTCCCTGAACTTTTTTTTTTTTTTTCTTCTTCTGACTGAGCTGATTTTTAGCCTGAACACCTGTTGCAGTGCACAGCCTGGAAGATCTCTCTCATTTTCTTGGACAACTATGCGGCAGTCTGGAGTCTTCAGGGAGAGAGCTGCACCTCAGAGATCCATGCTCCTGGCACGTCGACCTCTGGGCAACTACTCTGGCTATGGTTGCCCAGGGGCTCAGGTATTGCCCGCAGATGCGGCTAAAGTTTTATTACCCATTTCAGTTTCATGTGGTCAGAAATCGCTGTGTTTAAATGCGTATGTGGATAGTGGCTCTGAAGGAAATTTTATGGATTCCTTGACTGCTAGGAATCTGGGTGTAACTCTACTAAAACGTAATGCCCCTATTAAAACCACGGCTATTAATGGCACGTCCATTATTCAGGAGGGGGTTAAGTTTGTTACTGCCAAGGTTGCTATGTCTGTGGGAGCCTTACACACTGAGCTGGTGTCATTTTTTGTGATGGACAATTTAACCTCTGCAGTTATTCTGGGTATGCCATGGCTACGTCAGCACAATCCTGTCATCGACTGGCACTTGGGTGATGTTGTACGCTGGAGCCCACAGTGTCAGAAAAATTGCATATCCTTGGCAGTAAACCAAGTTAAGGTTAAAACCCCCCACATACCGTTTACTTTCAGAGATTTTGAGGATGTCTTTTCTATTGTAGAATCTGAAAAGCTACCCCCTCACAGAGAGTATGATTGCCCTATTGATCTGATTCCGGATGCCCGTCTCCCTAAGGGAAGAATATTTAATCTCTCTGGCCCAGAGCGTCAGGCCATGAATGACTATATTGCAGATAGCCTAAGAAAAGGGTTTATCAGACCGTCCATTTCTCCAGTTGGGGCCGGGTTCTTCTTTGTGGAGAAGAAAGATGGTGGTCTCAGACCCTGCATTGATTATCGGGAGTTGAATGCAATCACTATAAAAAACCAGTATCCGCTTCCACTCATCCCTGATCTTTTTAATCAGCTAACAGGAGCCCGTTGGTTTACTAAACTTGACCTCCGGGGGGCATATAATCTGGTCCGCATAAGAAAGGGAGATGAGTGGAAAACGGCCTTCAATACACCCCTTGGCCATTTTGAGTACCTGGTTATGCCGTTCGGACTCAGCAACGCACCTGCCGTATTTCAGCACTTTGTTAATGATATTTTTACTCTTCGCCACGACAGCACCCACTGGAGGTATCGGATCCGCCCATTTGGAACAGGAAACCCTACAGGAAAGATAAAAGGGGCTGTCCGCCTTTCCTCCTCAGTTTTGGTTTCCTGTTCCAAATGGAGCAGGATCCTGCAGGATCTTACCTGGGCCATGCATCCGCCTGTGTGGTCTCCGCGGGAACGGCAGGGGCTGCGGTCCGGAAGCAGCGTCGGGGGAGATTCCGTTTGACGGCTCCCCCCTCGTCTGGTGGCATAGTGGTAATGACCGGGTCCGGGGAGGGCCGCCCGGTCTTACCAGGGAGCGGGCCGGGCCGGTCCGGCATCCGGGGGATCCCCCCCCATTGGTGGGGATATAGCGTGGAGGTGAGGCCATGAGCGCGCGAGCCGCACGTGTGAGTAGCGGTGGAGCGGGAGCCGGCCGGCGCCCGACGCTCCTATACCCCGGAAGTAATGGTTGAACTTCCGGGGTAGGATGGCGATGACGCGGCGCATCTTCCGGGGGCACGACAAGAATAAAGATAAAACAGCGCTGCAGCGCTACATCGTTGGAACCATGTCGTCCCCCGCAGAGTCGCAGACCCCAGCAGGGGATTCAGCTGGGGGCAACTCCACCAGGGACCGCAGAGCCAGGACAGAGACTGCCCGCAGGAGCGAGGCAGCAGAAACCCGATCCAGACTGTCTCAGCCATCCGACCCGGTATTAAGCTTCACTGGGTGAGTGTGCAAAGTATATACTCTACCTATTAAGCTAACCTCCTCCCTCCCCCCCTCTCTTTACCTTTGACCTCTCACTTCAGTCAAAGAAAAAAGAAAAAACTAAACATAAAGAATGCGCATTATGTTCAGATCCTCTCCCTGACTCCTACCTCAAAAAACTCCTGCAAACAATGCATGAAAGAGACCAGGCAGGGGTCGACGATATCTTCCAAAGATATCCGAGCCATAATTAGGGAGGAAATACAAGCCATCAACCGCGCCAGCACTCCCGCAGAGTCCAGTCATAAGAAACAGGTCATTGTTAGTTCAGAGTCAGAGGAAGAACAGGAGTTAAACTCAGGCTCCGCATCCACGTCCTCATCGTCATCCTCGGAGATGGAAGGACGCGCATGTTTTCCACTGGACAGCATAGATAACCTTGTAAAAGCGGTTAGAAATACTATGGGGTGTGAAGAGGAAAGGGGAGCCCAAACCGCGCAGGACATTATGTTTGCGGGATTGGCAGAGAAAAAGAGGAGATCATTTCCGGTGATACCGGCAATTAAGGACCTCATCAAAAGAGAGTGGGAAAAACACGACCAGAGGGGTTTTCTCCCATCAGCTTCAAAACGGAAATACCCGTTCACTGATGAAGATCTATTAAAATGGACTAAAGTACCAAAGGTGGATGCCGTCATATCCTCCACTTCCAAACAGACCTCGATCCCGGTCGAGGACGCAGGATTGTTAGCAGACCCATTAGACTGAAAGGCTGAATCTTCGCTCAAAAGGTCCTGGGAATCCACCACCGGGGTATTCAAACCCGCAATAGCCAGCACATGTACTGCTAGATTAATGCTGGTATGGCTAGATCAATTAGACCAGCAGATTGAGCAAAGAGTGTCAAGGGAGAAACTGCGTGCAGCCATTCCGTTGATAAGAGGTGCAGCTGCCTTTATGGCAGACGCTTCAGCGGACACCCTAAGACTGGCAGCGAGGTCGGCAGCCCTGGTGAATAACGCCAGACGCGCGCTGTGGATAAAGAGCTGGAAAGGGGATGCACAATCAAAATCCAAAATTAGTGCAACCCCATGCGAGGGTGAGTTCCTCTTTGGAAAAGCCTTAGACGAAATTCTCGCCAAGGCAAAAGAAAGGAAAAAGGCCTTCAGTGATTCTCCCATTCCGTTTTATAGGAAAACCTTTAAGAGACGGCCATTCGGGAGAAGAAGACAATCGGACAGAACGAATAGATGGGCCACGAAAGACAAAAAGCAAAAGGGTACCATCTTCAGAGGGCCAACATATAGGAGAGATAAAAATTAAGAGTTTAGACCCACCAGTTGGGGGTAGATTAAAATTTTTTTTTACCAAGTGGGAACAAATTACGTTAAACCCATGGATTTTGAACATAATCAAGGAAGGAATAAAGATTGAATTCCTTCGGATCCCCTATGAGTTCTTTGTTATAACTCGCCTTAATTCCTCACTTCAGCAAAAGGCTCTCGAAGACGAGATTCGAGTCCTACTAGCTAAAAAAGTTTTAGTTGACGTCCCTGAGGAACAACAGGGTAGAGGCTTTTACTCTCTCCTGTTTTTGGTGTCTAAACCAGACGGTACGTTTAGAACCATTATTAATTTAAAGAAGCTAAATTCATTTATAAAAAATTATAATTTCAAAATGGAATCAATTAGATCCACTATAAAGCTTCTTTTCCCAAATTGCGTAATGGCAGGGATTGATTTAAAAGATGCTTATTATCATCTCCCTATACACAACAGATTCCAGAAATACCTAAGAGTCGCAGTGGAAGTCGAGGGAAGGATTCGTCATTTCCAATACGCGGCAATGCCCTTCGGGCTTTCCACGGCACCAAGAATATTTACCAAGGTGATGGCAGAAGTGATGGCCTACCTTCGCCAAAAGGACACACTAATTGTGCCATATCTAGACGACTTCCTAATAATTGGGAATTCAGTCAAACAATGTACTGAACGCGTGACTGACGCAATCTCCTCTTTTCAGAGCCTTGGCTGGATCATCAATATCCAAAAGTCCAGACTCGATCCGCAATCTCTCCAGACATTTCTAGGATTTCAACTAGATTCCTTGACCCAGAGATGTCTACTACCTCAGGTAAAAATCACCCTCACAAAACAAAAAATACAAGCAGCTATAGATAAACCACGTGTATCCTTGAGAGGAGCAATGTCACTATTAGGATCACTAAATTCTTGCACCCCGGCAGTCCGGTGGGCCCAGTACCATGTCCGTACGCTACAACACCAGATCCTCCAAGAGGATAAGCGACATAGTGGTCATTTGCAGAGCAAAATAACCCTGTCACAAGAAGTCTTGACTTCCCTAGAGTGGTGGTTAGACGATGACCATTTATGTTCAGGAGTTCCATGGGTTATAGTTCCATCCTGTATCGTAACCACCGATGCCAGTCCCCAGGGCTGGGGAGCCCACATGGAGAATGGGTTTCATCAGGGAAGGTGGAGTAAAGAGGAATGCGATTACTCATCTAATTTAAAAGAACTGACTGCAGTGTTCTATGCTCTATGCAACTTCCTTCCGCAGCTCCAACAGAAGCATGTAAGGATCCTATCGGACAACACCACCACAGTGGCATATATAAACAGACAAGGAGGAACTCGATCAGAGACTCTGATGTCTTCAGCGGCAAGAATTTTAAACTTAGCAGAAAACTATTTTTTGTCCCTCTCTGCCCTTCATATCTGAGGCGAGAGCAATCAAAAGGCAGACTTCCTAAGCCGACACACTCTACGACAAGGAGAGTGGTGCCTCAATCGGAAGGTCTTCAGGGACATAGTAGCCTCATGGGGACAACCCGAGGTGGACCTTTTCGCCACAAAGGAGAACAGGCAGATAAAAACATTTGCCTCCCTATCTCCGTCAGATCACCCAGACATACTGGACGCCTTTCTAGCTCCATGGAATTTCAACCTGGCGTATGCGTTCCCTCCATTGATCCTCCTACCTCAAGTAATTCGGAAGATCAGAGACGACAAAGCAAGAATAATCTTAATAGCACCGTTCTGGCCAAAAAGACCGTGGTTTTCGTGGCTGCAGATTATGTCAATAACAGATCCTTGGATCCTTCCGACTGCCAATCTACTCTCCCAAGGCCCCTTTTTCCACCCTCAAGTGCTCAGCTTGCACTTGACGGCGTGGAATTTGAGAGGCAGTTATTGAGGACAAGAGGATTCTCGGAGTCCTTAATTACTACACTACTACAAAGTAGAAAACAGTCCACAACCCAAATTTACACTAGAATGGAAAAAATTTCTTCAATTCCATACAGTACCTCATACAGCAGAAGTTCCGATAATCCCAATCTTGGAATTTCTGCAGAAGGGGAAAGACTTAGGCTTAGCAGTAAATACACTGAGAGTACAAATATCGGCATTAGGAGCACTATATGGCCATAATATAGCAGGCAACAAGTGGATAACTCGTTTCATTACAGCATGTGAACGAATAGCTCCAATCCACATACCCTCCGTCCCTACATGGGATCTAAATCTGGTCTTAGACGCCCTAACGGTAGACCCCTTTGAGCCGATCGACACAATACCCTTCAAATACTTAGCACTTAAAATGGCCCTCTTAGTATCACTGACCTCAGCTAGAAGAGTGGGTGATATCCAGGCCTTGTCAATAGATCCACCTTTTTTCCAAGAATACCAAGACAGATTGGTATTAAAACCAGACCCTGCCTACCTGCCAAAAGTGGCAACAAAATACCATAGATCTCAGGAGATACTCCTCCCAACCTTCTATAAAAATCCCTCTACTCCGGAAGAGCAGAAGTTCCATACTCTGGACGTCAAAAGAACTGTCCTAAAATGTATTGAGAGGTCCAACAGTTGGAGGCAGAGTAGGGCCCTATTTGTTTCATTTCAGGGCTGTAAGAAGGGGTATGGAGTCACGAAGAGCACCATTTCCCGGTGGATCAGAGAGGCCATTCGTTTAGCCTATTCCGCAAAAAACGAAGATCCTCCAGGGAACACCAGGGCAATGGCAACCTCTTGGGCGGAAAAGGGAGATGTTCCGATTGAAACTATATGTAAGGCGGCAGTTTGGTCATCCCCTTCTACCTTCTATAACCACTACAGACTTGATCTTTCATCAACCTCTGACTTAAGCTTTGGCAGGACTATCCTTGGCACGGTGGTCCCACCCAGGTGATGGTCTCTGGAATCTCTCCAGTGGGTGCTGTCGTGGCGAAGAGTAAAAAGCCGGATTACTTACCAGTAATGCTCTTTTAATGAGTCCACGACAGCACCCGCTCACTTCCCCCCTAAGGATATCAATAGTTAAAGTATATTAACCAAATAATGGATAAGAAAGATGTTAAAATAAGAGAACATTGCCTAATCCTTGGCGGTCCTTCTGGTACTCTGAAACGTAAAACTGAGGAGGAAAGGCGGACCGCCCCTTTTATCTTTCCTGTAGGGTTTCCTGTTCCAAATGGGCGGATCCGATACCTCCAGTGGGTGCTGTCATGGACTCATTAAAAGAGCATTACCGGTAAGTAATCCGGCTTTTTAGAGACATTTGTGGGGTGTATGTCGTGGTGTATTTAGATGACATTCTGATTTACTCTGCTGACCCTGTGACACACTCTCAACACGTCTGTTCTGTGCTACAAAGACTACGTGAACACTCCTTGTTTGCTAAACTGGAGAAATGTGTCTTTTTTGCTGAGGAGGTACAGTTTTTAGGATACATGGTTTCAGGTAAAGGCTTCCGCATGGATCCTGCCAAGGTCCAGCCTATTAAGGCTTGGGTGCAACCAAAATCGCTGAAAGCGCTGCAGCGATTTTTGGGGTTCGCTAATTATTACCGCAAGTTTATTAGAGGTTTCTCAGAGATTGCCAAGCCACTCACGGATCTGACCCGGAAAGGGGCGGACGTGGCCAACTGGAATCCTGAGGCAATTCAGGCGTTTTCTACGTTAAAAGAGAGTTTTGTGGCCAACCCAGTTTTGGTTCAGCCGGATCTGGACCGTCCATTTATTGTGGAGGTGGATGCCTCTGAAGTCGGAGTGGGAGCAGTGCTATCACAAGGCACTACATCCCTCACTCAGCTTCGTCCATGTGCGTTTTTTTCCCGCAAATTCTCTCCCACGGAGAAAAACTATGATATTGGGAATCGGGAACTATTGGCAATTAAATGGGCCTTCGAGGAATGGCGTCACTTCCTCGAGGGCGCCAAACACAAGATCACGGTAATTACCGATCATAAGAACCTGACATACCTAGAATCAGCAAAAAGGTTAAATCCTAGACAAGCAAGGTGGGCATTGTTTTTCTCTAGGTTTAATTTTATAATCACCTTCCGCCCTGGTACAAAAAATGTGAGGGCCGATGCCCTCTCTCGCAGTTTCTGCCCCTCACAAGCCGAGGACTTTGAACCAGTTCCAATATTGGCCACTGGGATCATTGTGTCCGCAGTGTCATTGGACCTTCTGGAGGAGATCCGTAAATCCCCAGAACAAGCCCCTGACACTACGCCACCCAACAAATTGTTCGTTCTGCCTGCATTTCGCCTACAAGTGCTTAGAGAATCACATGACTCTGTCTTGGCAGGCCATCCTGGTCTCAATAATACCGCCAGATTGATAACTAGGAATTTTTGGTGGCCGACCGTGGTTAAGGACTGCAAAGAATATGTCTTAGCATGTGAGGTCTGTGCCCGCGCCAAGTCCTCCCATACTCGCCCTGCCGGCTGGCTCCAGTCTTTGCCCACCCCCGAGAGTCCATGGACCCACTTCTCCATGGACTTCATTATGGACCTACCGTCCTCAGATGGAAAGACGTGTATCTGGGTGGTGGTGGACAGGTTCAGTAAACAATGTCATTTTGTCCCCCTGTCGGGGTTACCTAACTCGGAAACGTTGAGTAAACTGTTTATTGTACATGTGGTACGTTTACACGGTGCCCCGGTCAATATTGCGTCTGACAGGGGTACCCAATTCGTGTCAAAGTTCTGGAGGGCGTTCTGTAAACGCATTGGTATTGAGCTATCTTTTTCCTCGGCTTACCACCCTGAAACCAATGGGCAAACCGAACGTGTCAACCAGGCTCTGGAGCAATACCTTCGTTGCTACATCTCAGAACACCAGTCCGATTGGGCAGAACATCTGCCACTAGCCGAGTTTGCCCTAAACAATCAGTATCAGGACTCCATTAAGTCTACCCCCTTTTTCTGCAACCACGGGCTGTATCCGCGCTTTGGCTCATTCTCTGCCAGAATGTCGGAGCTTCCTGGAGTAGAGAAAAATATACATCGTTTAAAAACCATTTGGTCTGAGGTAAACTCTAACTTGAAAGGGGCCCGGGTTAGACAGACCTTGGCAGCGAACAAACGGCGATCCAAAGGACCGCACCTGGGAGTTGGAGAGGTTTGGCTCTCCACCAAAAACATCAAGCTTAAAGTACCGTCTGCCAAACTGGGTCCCAGATTTATTGGTCCATACGAGATTATAGAGGTGATTAACCCGGTGGCCTTCCATTTAAAACTCCCTCAGTCTTTCAAATTACCCAATGTCTTCCACAAGTCTCTCCTCAAGTTGTATCGCTCCCCAATTCACCCTGTCCCGTCCCCTCCTCCTCCCGTTTCGATCGGAGGGTCCTTGGAGTATGAAGTCCAGGGTGTCCTTGACTCCCGCCTTGTAAGAGGGTCCGTACAGTATCTGGTACACTGGAGGGGCTACGGCCCGGAGGAGAGGTCCTGGGTCCCTGCGCGGGACATCCATGCAAAAGCACTAATTAGAAGGTTTCACCTCCTTCACCCTGACAAACCAGGTTTTGAGGGTCCGGAGGCCCCTCTTGGAAGGGGGGGTACTGTCACGTCTCCGTCAGATTTGGGGCCTGCTGTTCCGGTCGCAGCCACTAGGAGGCGCCGGGCCGCCACTTCGCCGTCAGACTCGGGGATGGCTGTTCCTGCCTCGGCCACTGGGAGGCGCCGTGGTTCTATTACGTCGCCGTCAGACTCAGGGCCTATGGTTCCAGCTTTAGCCACTAGGAGGCGCCGGTCTGTCACTTCACCGTTGGACTCGAGGCCTGCTGTTCCGGTCACGGCCACTAGGAGGCGCCAGACCGCCACTTCACTGTCAGACTCGGGGACGGCTGTTCCTGCCTCGGCCACTGGGAGGCGCCGTGGTTCTATTACGTCGCCGTCAGACTCAGGGCCTATGGTTCCAGCTTTAGCCACTAGGAGGCGCCGGTCTGTCACGTCACCGTTGGATTCAAGGCCTGCTGTTCCGGTCACGGCCACTAGGAGGAGCCAGACCGCCACTTCACTGTCAGACTCGGGGACGGCTGTTCCTGCCTCGGCCACTGGGAGGCGCCGTGGTCCGCCCGTGAGTTATGGTGGTGACAGAGAAGTGGCTCCTGCGCAGGCATCTGGTGGGCGCAGGCTCCGCCCCTCTGTCAGTCATCAGGGGGTTACTGCAACTCCATCTGGCCTGGTCCTGGGGGCGGCCCTAATGACATCACCAGTCCAGGAACCTGTGAGGGATGACCTGATCCCTCAAATACCTTGGGACTGGTCTTGCAAGCCGCTGGATATATTCTTGGTTCCCCTGTGTGTTACTGAGGCTGGTTTCACATTTGCGTTTTTTTTCGCGGTAATTTAGCGCTAAATAGCGCATGCGTTTTTTTTTCCTATACTTTGCATGGGATGCGCTTATGTGCGCATAGACATGCGTTTGTACGCGTTTTACCGCGCATGCGTTTTTTTGCGGTATGCGCTCGGGCGCACAAAATGCAACTTGTTGCATTTTTTGTGCGTCCGATTTGCCTCAAAAAAACGCATGCGTGCGCAATGCGTTTTTTTACAGCAAGACACACAATATAAGGCTGGTTTCACATTTGCGTTTTTTAGCGCTGGAAAAAAACGCATACGTGCGCATGCGATTTTTCCCCTATATTTAACATGGGTGCGCATACCTGCGCGCTTGTAAGCGCATGTATGCGATTTTCATGCGCTGCGTTTTTTTGGGGTGTGCGTTGGTATTTTCCAGACGCTGCATGTTGCATTTTTTGGTCCTTGAAAAAATCGCATGCGCACGTATGCGCACGTTTTGCGCTAAAAATGGCCATTATAGCCTATGGATGCGCATACGTGCGCACTGGCATGCGCAGGTATGCGATTTTTTAGCGCTGCGTTTTTTGGGTGGTGTCCACTTTTTATCCTAGTTAGAATCTTCTAAAGTCAAAAAAAAAAAGTCTATATAAAGGAGGTGCCTGCCAAAACTCTGCCACTACTACACTAGACAGATTGAAGAGCAGACATTCAACCAAGAACCCATTATATCAGCGAAGAATGTGAGTATATTACATTATATGCCTGTCCTTTTAAATTATGTATGTACTAATGATTTTTATTATTTTTACATGCAGTATGTCTTCAGAATCTGAGTATTCCCCATCGCGGCAGGAATTGGCGCAAGCAGACCGTGAGGTGATTATTTTCGTGCATCTGGTAAGTATATCTGCTGCTTCTCCAAATCTCTTACGTTTTTTTCAACTTTCAGACATCGTCATCATCATCTGTGGACGGGAATAGTGAGGGCGAAGAGCAGGAGCAGCGAAGCCAAGTCCCGGTGGTGATACGGAATGTAAGTATCAAATGATTTGTAATGTTCTTTATTTTTTTTTTATCTTCTATTTTTACTCTTTTTTTTGTTTCTTTTTTTGTAACTTTTTAGTCAATTTAAATTTGATTATTCTAATGAATGTGTTTTGTCTAGGTTCCACAACGGGATGAAGACGTCTACCTGGATAATGAGCAGCTCATCAGCCTGGTCCAGGAGCGTTCGCCGTTGTGGGACAGCCGTGACCGGCTGTACAAGGACAATGTGGTGACCCGGCGGCTATGGAATGAGGTGGCCGCAGCGTTGATGGATGGCTGGGACAGCGCCACAGCATCTGCCAAAAAGGCGTTTAGTGAGTATTTCCCTGCTCTGTATTGTGCCGCAGTGACTGTTGTCCTTGACGGCACTGTTGGGTTTCGTGCTAGGTGTATTCTAGCAGGAAACCCAACAGTGTCATCGTGGTCTACAGTGACTGCTTTGAGTATTGTATTGCTACATTGTGACGCAGTGACTGTTGTCCTTGACGGCACTGTTGGGTTTCGTGCTAGGTGTATTCTAGCAGGAAACCCAACAGTGTCATCGGGGTCTACAGTGACTGCTTTGAGTATTGTATTGCTACATTGTGCCGCAGTGACTGTTGTCCTTGACGGCACTGTTGGGTTTCGTGCTAGGCGTATTCTAGCAGGAAACCCAACAGTGTCATCGGGGTCTACAGTGACTGCTTTGAGTATTGTATTGCTACATTGTGCCGCAGTGACTGTTGTCCTTGACGGCACTGTTGGGTTTCGTGCTAGGCGTATTCTAGCAGGAAACCCAACAGTGTCATCGGGGTCTACAGTGACTGCTTTGAGTATTGTATTGCTACATTGTGCCGCAGTGACTGTTGTCCTTGACGGCACTGTTGGGTTTCGTGCTAGGCGTATTCTAGCAGGAAACCCAACAGTGTCATCGGGGTCTACAGTGACTGCTTTGAGTATTGTATTGCTAAATTGTGCCGCAGTGACTGTTGTCCTTGATGGCACTGTTGGGTTTCGTGCTAGGCGTATTCTAGCAGGAAACCCAACAGTGTCATCGGGGTCTACAGTGACTGCTTTGAGTATTGTATTGCTACATTGTGCCGCAGTGACTGTTGTCCTTGACGGCACTGTTGGGTTTCGTGCTAGGCGTATTCTAGCAGGAAACCCAACAGTGTCATCGGGGTCTACAGTGACTGCTTTGAGTATTGTATTGCTACATTGTGCCGCAGTGACTGTTGTCCTTGACGGCACTGTTGGGTTTCGTGCTAGGCGTATTCTAGCAGGAAACCCAACAGTGTCATCGGGGTCTACAGTGACTGCTTTGAGTATTGTATTGCTACATTGTGCCGCAGTGACTGTTGTCCTTGACGGCACTGTTGGGTTTCGTGCTAGGCGTATTCTAGCAGGAAACCCAACAGTGTCATCGGGGTCTACAGTGACTGCTTTGAGTATTGTATTGCTACATTGTGCCGCAGTGACTGTTGTCCTTGACGGCACTGTTGGGTTTCGTGCTAGGCGTATTCTAGCAGGAAACCCAACAGTGTCATCGGGGTCTACAGTGACTGCTTTGAGTATTGTATTGCTACATTGTGCCGCAGTGACTGTTGTCCTTGACGGCACTGTTGGGTTTCGTGCTAGGCGTATTCTAGCAGGAAACCCAACAGTGTCATCGGGGTCTACAGTGACTGCTTTGAGTATTGTATTGCTACATTGTGCCGCAGTGACTGTTGTCCTTGACGGCACTGTTGGGTTTCGTGCTAGGCGTATTCTAGCAGGAAACCCAACAGTGTCATCGGGGTCTACAGTGACTGCTTTGAGTATTGTATTGCTACATTGTGCCGCAGTGACTGTTGTCCTTGACGGCACTGTTGGGTTTCGTGCTAGGCGTATTCTAGCAGGAAACCCAACAGTGTCATCGGGGTCTACAGTGACTGCTTTGAGTATTGTATTGCTACATTGTGCCGCAGTGACTGTTGTCCTTGACGGCACTGTTGGGTTTCGTGCTAGGCGTATTCTAGCAGGAAACCCAACAGTGTCATTGGGGTCTACAGTGACTGCTTTGAGTATTGTATTGCTACATTGTGCCGCAGTGACTGTTGTCCTTGACGGCACTGTTGGGTTTCGTGCTAGGTGTATTCGAGCAGGAAACCCAACAGTGTCATCGGGGTCTACAGTGACTGCTTTGAGTATTGTATTGCTACATTGTGCCGCAGTGACTGTTGTCCTTGACGGCACTGTTGGGTTTCGTGCTAGGCGTATTCTAGCAGGAAACCCAACAGTGTCATCGGGGTCTACAGTGACTGCTTTGAGTATTGTATTGCTACATTGTGCCGCAGTGACTGTTGTCCTTGACGGCACTGTTGGGTTTCGTGCTAGGCGTATTCTAGCAGGAAACCCAACAGTGTCATCGGGGTCTACAGTGACTGCTTTGAGTATTGTATTGCTACATTGTGCCGCAGTGACTGTTGTCCTTGACGGCACTGTTGGGTTTCGTGCTAGGCGTATTCTAGCAGGAAACCCAACAGTGTCATCGGGGTCTACAGTGACTGCTTTGAGTATTGTATTGCTAAATTGTGCCGCAGTGACTGTTGTCCTTGACGGCACTGTTGGGTTTCGTGCTAGGCGTATTCTAGCAGGAAACCCAACAGTGTCATCGGGGTCTACAGTGACTGCTTTGAGTATTGTATTGCTACATTGTGCCGCAGTGACTGTTGTCCTTGACGGCACTGTTGGGTTTCGTGCTAGGTGTATTCGAGCAGGAAACCCAACAGTGTCATCGGGGTCTACAGTGACTGCTTTGAGTATTGTATTGCTACATTGTGCCGCAGTGACTGTTGTCCTTGACGGCACTGTTGGGTTTCGTGCTAGGTGTATTCGAGCAGGAAACCCAACAGTGTCATCGGGGTCTACAGTGACTGCTTTGAGTATTGTATTGCTACATTGTGCCGCAGTGACTGTTGTCCTTGACGGCACTGTTGGGTTTCGTGCTAGGCGTATTCTAGCAGGAAACCCAACAGTGTCATCGGGGTCTACAGTGACTGCTTTGAGTATTGTATTGCTACATTGTGCCGCAGTGACTGTTGTCCTTGACGGCACTGTTTTTTTTTTATCAACAGTGGACAAAGTCCGAACACGTTGGCGTTCGATCAAGGACCGCTTCAACAGTGATGTTCGTGCTGAGGGCCAGGTTCGCAGTGGATCTGCGTCAAGGACCAGAACTAGATACCGTCACTATCACGCGTTGCAGTTCCTAAGACCGGTCCTTGCCACAAGATCGTAAGTATTATACATTTTGGGTTTTTATTTTTATTAATCTGTGTTTTTCTAATCCACAGCTGATGCTTCTTGTGAAGGCATGGTAGTAATGATTTTCCTTTCTTCCACAGCACCTGGAGCAGCACCCTGCAACCTGGCCCTGGAGCGGTCCTTCCTCGGACGTCCTCTGACCCGTCCCAGCCATCCGACAGCCAGGAAGCACCTTGCAGGTCCCACACACACACAGCTGGTGACCAGGAAGCTGGGCCATCAGGTGTTCCCCTGTCCCAGGTCTCTGCCACTGGTTATGCGGGCACTACCCGCCAGCGGCAGAGGGCCTTGGACAGGAATGTCTTGCCCGAGTTTATGCATTTGAGCGAGACATTTAATTCCAGCCTCAAGTCACTGTCCGACAGAGTTGAAAGCGGTTTTGCACTGATGGAACGTGGTTTTAACCACTTTGAACACCGCTTCAATTCTGTAGAACAGCGCCTTGACCGTCTGGAGGCCGACCTCAACAGACCAGCACACCATTTTTTTAGTAAGATTGAAAAGGGCATGGCGGAACACCTTAGTCCTGATCAACAGCTGAATGTGCTGCAGGCCTGCAACAATGCTTTCTTGCAGGCTATGCAGCATAATCGGTACGGTCAGCAGTCAGTGGTGTCCTTTCCACCTGTGCCACCATTGACTCGCTTCACCTCACTACCGACTTGTGCTGCATACCACTGCACGGACACCTCTCTTCAAAGCCAGGACACCCACCGTTACACCACCACAAGTCTGAGTGCAGCTGGTCACTTCACCGACACCACCATGGCAAGCGCTGCTCCTGTCTGGAGCACCACCGCCAATCCCATGCATGCGTGGAGCTCAGCCACCACTAGGCAAACATGGAACAGCCCTGCCGCTACAACAACATGTAGTAGCCCTGCCACCACCACTCTGCAAACCTGGACCATCACTGCCGCCACCAGTCCTCCTGCAAGGACGAGCACTGACAACGAAGAGCAGCAGCAGCCACCTCAGCAGCCGCCACCTCAGCAGCAGCAGCCGCCACCTCAGCAGCAGCAGCAACCACCTCAGCAGCAGCAGCCACCTCAGCAGCAGCAGCCACCTCAGCAGCAGCAGCCACCTCAGCAGCAGCAGCCACCTCAGCAGCAGCCGCCACCTCAGCAGCAGCCGCCACCTCAGCAGCAGCCGCCACCTCAGCAGCAGCCGCCACCTCAGCAGCAGCCGCCACCTCAGCAGCAGCAGCCATACCAGCAGACGGGGGACCTGCATTCCATATTTGCCCCTAGTTCAAGGCGAAATCAATCAAGGCGGGCATTGGGCCAAAGTCGGTCCAGGCACACAAGCCTACGGCGACATGCCATTACAACTAATGTACCTGAACAGATTTCCTCTCCTACAAGTGTTCCTACTTTAATTCCCTTAACTGGACTACCTTCCCCCACAAGTTTTGTTGCCCCTTCCCCTCAAACACCGTCTTCAACTGCAAGTGTTGCATATTCCCTGCACACCCCCAAATTGAAACCATCTGCCCCCAAACGCCGTAAAAAATAATTTTTAGTTTTATTTTTGTGATAAAAAATAAATTTACATTTGTGGTTCACCATTAATAAGTTTCATTAATGTTGTTTGCGCCGCTCACACACACTGATGGGTAAATACATGTTAAAAACAAACCCAAGGGCTAGTATAGTCATATGTGAAATAACATGGACTAGTATAGTCATTCCAAGGCCTAGTGTAATAACTCTATTTTTACCAAATAGAATCTGGTTTCATGAAAAACAAACTGTGGAAACTTGTCTAAAAAATAAGTTTCTTTCTAGTTTCACCAGTTTGTTTTTTGTGAAACAAGATGCTAGTTGTTAAAAATCGAGTTATTACAGTAGGCCTTGGTATGACTATACTAGGCCGTGGTATTTCACATATTACTATACTACTAGCCCCAAGGCCTACTATACTCATATTTGAAATACCACGGCCTAGTATAGTCATTACAAGGCCTAGTGTAATAACTCTAGTTTTACCAAATAGAATCTATTTTCAAACTGTTGAAACTTGTCAAGTTTTGTGAAACAAGATACTAGTTTGCCAAAATCGAGTAGGCCTTGTGGCCTTGTTATGACTATACTAGGCCGTGGTATTTCACATATGAATATACTAGTAGGCACAAGGCCTAATATACTCATATTTGAAATACCACGGCCTAGTATAGTCATTCCAAGGCCTAGTGTAACTTACTTGTATTCCCCATGGACTTTCATTGGGGTTGGGTTTTGAGGGTTGTGTTTTGAGAAAATCACATACTTTGTTTTAAACTAGTTGCACAATTTTCGATTGAAAAAAAAATTGTTTCATGATTCATGGCCTGCAGCTTTGCTCATTCCAATATATTTCACGCAGACTAGCAATGCTGAATTTTAACTCATATGTGTATTTACCTGCCCAGGTGTGTGAACATAAAAAAATTCAGTTATACATGGGAAGTTTTTTAATTAATTGGAGTTTAAAAAATATAGTGCACTCAGTAATGGTATCAAATAAGGATTTTTATTACCATAAACAACAACATTACACCATTTCATCTTGCCAGTGCACCCGTCCTACATCAGAAATAAAGTAGGCCGCAAATTTGTCCCTCATTTGGCCAACTTCAACGGATGACCTGAGAGTGTGCTGAGTGAATTCAGGCAATGGGTTAGGAGCATCATCGTCCAGTTCAAAGGTCGGGTGCTCTTTAGCCATCACAAAGTTATGTAGAACCACACAGGCCTTCACCACCTCATCGACTGTTTCAAGTTTAAGATTAATGGCCGTGCCCAGAATTCGCCATCTGGAAACAAGAATCCCAAAAGCACACTCGACAGTTCTTCTGGCCCTGGTCAGCCTGTAATTAAATATTTTTTTGGTGTGATCCAAGTCCCGGCTGGAGTAGGGTTTCAGTAAGTTTCCGCACATTTGAAAAGCCTCATCGCCAACCATTACAAAGGGCAGTGGCGGAGCTTCGGTGTGAGGAAGAGGCCGTGGCATAGGGAAATTAAATTGGTTGCCATACAACCTCCGGCCCATGTCTGAGTTTTTAAAAGCCTGCGAGTCATTACCACGGCCAAATGCTCCAATGTCCACTGCTACAAACATACATCCGGCATCCGCAATTGCAATGAGTACTATTGAAAAGTACTTTTTGTAATTATAGTACTCAGATCCCGTTCTTTGGGGTTTGATGATCCGTATGTGTTTCCCATCAACAGCTCCCAAACAGTTGGGAAAATTGCATACTGTCCAGAATTTGTCAGCAATTTCCATCCACTTTTCAGCGGTGGGCAGGGGCATAAATTCTGGGCAAAGAACATTCCAGAGAGCCCGGCAGGTGTCAGCAACAATTCCAGACAAGGTAGAGATTCCAATACGGTACTGGAAGTGTAGTGAGGATAGGGTTTCTCCAGTCGCCAGGAATCTGTGATCAGACAAAGAAGTAAAATTAATATTTATGTATATTATTTTTAAAAACTATAAAATAAGATATTAGTACATTCACGAAAACTAATTACCCAAGGTTTTGAATACTAAATTTCCAAAAAAAAACATCAGACCACACCCCTTTGTTTTTAAAACATACCGTAATGTCACCAGTAGCCGTTCCTCAGGAGGAATCGCACGACGGAGCTGTGTGTCCTGTCTCCGGATGGATTGTTGGACACGAGCAAGCAAATCCATGAAACTTTCGTGGGACATCCGGATATAATCATTAAATTTCTCCGGGTTTGCACGTAGCTCGCTGTAGAGGGTGTAGTATGCCCCACGGCTCTCCCGGAGTTCAACAATCGGATGTATCCACATACGCCGCCGTCTTCGCTGCCTCTCTCTCTTCCTTTGTTCATGGCAAGCAACTGCATACGCCTGAGCCATCGCGATGTCCAAATCCAAGTTGAAGTGAAAACTCTTCCAGCGCAGATCCATGGTCACGAGAAGAATCAAGCAAATGTGAAGAATACTGTAGACAAGGTCTATATATATTAACATACCACACCCACAATGAAGTCCCATTGGTCTTGAGTGTTGTTGAATGGTTGTATTTTCTTTTTTGTGGGGTTTTTCCAAAATCTGTAAAAAAACGCAAACGCACAAAAAACGCATACAAACGCGCAAAAACGCTGCGTTTTTTTCCTGCATGCGCATTAAAATGCTGGAAAAAAACGCAGCGTTTGTATGCATTTGTATGCGTTTTTTTAATGCGTTTTTTTGCGGGAAAAACGCGCTGCAAAAAAAAGCAAGTGTGAAACTAGCCTAAGTCTATGGGTGCGCATATGTGCGCATTGGCATGCTTATGTATGCGTTTTTTTGCACATGCGTTTTTTTTTTGTTAACCATGGAATTTAGGGGTTTGGGTTAGAGCTAGGGTTAGTTAAGGGGGTTTAGGGTTAGGGTTAGGGTTAGGGTTAGGGTCAGGGTTAGGGTTAAGTATGGTTTGGTTAAGGGTTAGGGTCAGGGTTAGGGTTAGGGTTAAGTATAGTTTGGTTAAGGGTTAGTAAAGTCATGGTTTGGGTTAGTGTGAGGGGCCACCTAATGTTGGAAAAAAACGCAAACGCGGTAAAAACGCACTAAAAACGCATACAAACGCATAAAAACGCTGCGTTTTTTTCATGCATGCTCATAAAAATGCTTGAAAAAAACGCAGCAGTTGTATGCTTTTGTATGCGTTTTTCAATGCGTTTTTTTGCGGGAAAAACGCGCTGCAAAAAAAAGCAAGTGTGAAACAGGCCTTAGTGATTGATTTCTGTTTGACTCTGACCTCAGCCTGATTTCTGACCCCTCTTTTGCCTGACGATTCTATACTTCTGCTACTCTCCTGGTTTGTGACCTTGGCCTGGATATTCTGACTCTGCTACTTCCTAACGATTCTGTACCTCTGCCGCCCTCCTGGTTTTTGACTCTGACCTTGGCCTGAAATTGACTCTGCTATTGCCTGCCGTTTTTGTACTTCACTCTGACGACCGTCCAGCTCTGGCCGCTGCTCCTATTCAGACAGTACCTCCTGGGCTCTGTTGTAAATCCAGATCCCTGTATAGGGGTAAAGGGTATCAGTGTTTCTCGGGGTGTTGCCTGGCTGCAGCCCAGAACCGCAGACGGACGTTACACCTGTACACTCCGTTCGTATGCAGAAGCTGCAGCGATTGCTCCACCTTCCCAACCACCGCCTCATTATCGACATTGCAACAAGGTGGAACTCCACCCTGCACATGGTGGAGCGGCTGTGCGAGCAGAGGCAGGCCATAATGCATTTGTGGGAGGATACACGGCCAGGCACTTTGAGAGCAGACATGGAGTTGACAGGTGTGCAGTGGTCGAAGCTGAAAGACCTTTGTAAAGTCCTTCAGTGTTTTGAGGAATGCACACGGCTGGTAAGCGCAGACGATGCCATCCTAAGCATGAGCATCCCACTTATGCGTCTGCTCATGCAAACTTTGACGCACCTTAAGGAGCAGGTGTCTGCAGCCAATGTTGATGAGGAGGAAGAGGAGGAGGGAATCCTTGATGACATTCAGCCATTGTCTGCTCAGGGACCTCTCCTGGACGAGGTGGAGGAAGAAGAGGAGGAGGAGGATGATGATGGGGATGATTACTTAGGGGAGGAGGATGCATCTCGTGGGGCAAGTGAAAATGTTGGCGTGGCAAGGTCTGGTACAGGGTTTGTGCGTGACTGGAGGGATGTGGATTTGCCAGAAAGTGCTCCTCCACCCAGCACTCGCAGTGCATCATTGACACCGGGAACATTGGCCCACATGTCAGATTATGCCTTGCGGATCCTAAAAAGGGACCCCCGCATTGCCAAAATGATGAACGATGACGACTACTGGTTGGCCAGCATCCTGGATCCACGCTATAAAGGCAAATTACAAAACATCATGCCACAGGAGAACCTTGACCTAATATTGGCTAATAAACAAGCAACTCTGGTAAATCGGTTGCTTGAGGCATTCCCAGCACACAGCAGCGGTGATGGTTCTCACACGAGCCGTACGGGCCGGGGGCAGCTTGGCAGAGGTGTTCGTGGTGCACACAGCAGAAGTGGCGTTGGAGACAGGGGTTTCATGACAATGTTGTGGACTGATTTTTCAAATACCGCTCACACAACTGGTAATACTGCATCGATGGAAAGTGACAGGAGACAGCAGTTGTCAACTATGGTTACAAACTACTTTTCCTCCCATATCGATGTTCTCCCACACAGGTCATTCCCCTTTGACTATTGGGCCGCTAAACTGGACACCTGGCCTGAATTGGCCCAATATGCCTTACAGGAGCTCGCTTGCCCAGCTGCAAGTGTGCTATCGGAAAGAGTCTTCAGTGCAGCTGGATCAATCCTGACAGAAAAAAGGACCCGTCTGTCAACCCAAAATGTGGATGATCTAACCTTCATTAAAATGAACCACGCATGGGTTTCCAAGGATTTTGTCCCACCTTCCCCTGATGACACATAGGGTGACAGAAAAATGGCTTGCTTTGGTCTACCTCATCCTGGTACTTCACCTATTTCGCCTTTTGCATCAGCTGAATGTCCAACATCAACATATGCCACTTTCTAAAACTCCCTAACTGTGCTGCCTCCCGCCCCCATGGCCGGGGTCACCACCTAGCGCACGACACCGTGCGAGTGCCGTTGCCCTGGACAGGTGGGTAGGCCGACTCTTGGGCACGGGCACTGGCACAGGGTCCCTCATAGTGCAATCAAGTGTCTCTGACGGTGGTGGTGCACACCCGCCGTCAGACACACCGCTGTACTATGAGGGGCCCAGTGCCAGTACCGACGCCCATGAGTGGGCCCCCCTTGCTTGGGCAGGGCCCCAGCATTTGCAATCTTTACCTCTCCCTGCTCCTCCGCTGTGTAATCTGGGCCGTCAAATCCATACTGTGCCTGACACCGTCTGAGCCTGCCTCCTGATGTATAGACATATATTTTGAATGTGTACGCTTTCCATACATGTTATCTGGGGATACGGTACCCTTTCTAACCTTTGTGCAATCACGTGCAATCCATACTGGGCCTAACACCGTCTGAGCCTGCCTCCTGAGACATATATTTTGAATGTGTACGCTGTCCATACATGTTATCTGGGGATACGGTACCCTTTCTAACCTTTGTGCAATCCATACTGGGCCTAACACCGTCTGAGCCTGCCTCCTGAGACATATATTTTGAATGTTTACGCTATCCATACATGTTATCTGGGATACGGTACCCTTTCTAACCTTTGTGCAATCACGTGCAATCCATACTGGGCCTAACACCGTCTGAGCCTGCCTCCTGAGACATATATTTTGAATGTGTACGCTATCCATACATGTTATCCGGGGATACGGTACCCTTTCTAACCTTTGTGCAATCACGTGCAATCCATACTGGGCCTAACACCGTCTGAGCCTGCCTCCTGAGACATATATTTTGAATGTGTACGCTATCCATACATGTTATCCGGGGATACGGTACCCTTTCTAACCTTTGTGCAATCACGTGCAATCCATACTGGGCCTAACACCGTCTGAGCCTGCCTCCTGATGTATAGACATATATTTTGAATGTGTACACTATCCATACATGTTATCTGGGGATACGGTACCCTTTCTCACCTTTGTGCAATCCATACTGGGCCTAACACCGTCTGAGAATGATAGATGGGGCCCACCATACACTGGAACATTCCAAAGGTGGACATCAGACACTGGAGCAGCATTTACAGGGCCCATTATACACTAGAGCATTAGAAATGGGGCCCATTATGTTTGGAGCATTATTTGGGCCCATAAGACAGTAGAGCTTCATCCATGGGGACCAACATATACTGTAGCATTATGTGGAGCTCATCATATACTGTTTCAAACATTATATGGGACCAATGATTCTGTATGGAGAAATAGATGGGCCTCGTCATGAGATGTAAAAAGTGAGGTATTTTTCATTGTACTATACCGCTATTTCTCTGCCGTATCGGAGCATGATGAGTTGTGGTATGTGTTAAAGGGGCGCTCTTTCGCCCAGGGCACATGAAAACCTGGAGCCAGCCCTCCCCCCCCACAGTCTGTAGCCAAATAACCCCCATTTTTCAGTGCGTAACTTGTATTATGAAGTTAATTAAGGTTGACAAGCTTAAGTAAGAAGAATTGATGCTTTTGGCATTCAAATGGGCACTGTTGGTGTGTTTCCTGTCCTCCTCTCACTGCCGACTTTTATTCCCCATTGACTTACATTGGGTTTCGTGTTTCGGGACGACCCCGACTTTTCCCTATAATTGGATGATCTTGCTCGACCCGACTTTTGGAAAAGTCGGGTTTCACGAAACGAAACGCGACCCTAAAAAACCAAAAGTCGCTCAACTCTATCCATAATGTCTCCAAAAATTAGCCCATGGGGCTGTATCATAGTTGATGAAGGAAGCAAGACAGGTCTGAAGGGCCAAACAATTATGATGAAGCTAGGACTACTAGCACAGAGGTGGCAGTGCCCAGTGTCCAGGCATAGCTATAGTGTCTCCAGAAATTAGCTCAAGGGGCATGATACCATGGTTGATGAAGAAGGGTCTCACTCTCATCACAAGTGCCTCCGATGGGAAATATTTATTAATGTAACATTGTTTTTAGCTTATTGACCATGAGGTACATGTGTCAGAAGCAGGTTTTGAAAACGTGTAAGAAGAAGAAAAGGGGCTTGTATGGGAAGGGATGGATGTGATCACCAATTTAAAAAAGGGTTGGGTGACTCTAGGTTGGGATACTGTCATCTGGAGGGTTTAAATACTGTTGCGAAATCCAGTCCTTGTTAAATTTTATCAGAGTCAGCCTGTCTGCATTCTCTGTTGTCAAGCCTGTGCGTGTATCTGTGCTGATTGCCCCAGCGGCACTGAAAACACGCTCTGACATTACACTAGCAGCAGGGCAGGCCAGCACCTCCAAGGCATAGAAGGAGAGGTCGGGCCAACTATGCAGCTTGGATACCCAGTAATTAAACGTTACAGAAGCATCAGGAAGGATGCAGGTATGGACACTTAGATAGTCGTTGACCATCTTGTTCAAATTCTCCCTCCTTGACACTGCTACTGTTCCAGCTAGTCCTTGGTAATGAGCCGGTTTATTGAAGATAGCCCAGTTTGTTGACATTTTACCACCACCTCTTTTGGACCCGCTTGGTATATCTCTCCCCATTAATGCATGTTGTTTCACAGACCTGGTATCTCTGCTAGCAGTGGTGTCTGAGGGTGCTGTTGCCATCAAATGATCGACAACAGCCTTCTTGAAGGATTCCATTGTGAAACCCCTTGGTGATTGCAACTGTAATAACGTGCTGGAGAGGTATATGTCACCACGGAGCAGGCAGACCAACAGTAAAAGGGGAGGTTTATTTAAAGGGGATAATACTGGTAAAACAGACAGTATGAAAATGGATATGATATGAATAGATTATATCAACAGCAGAGAGACATACAGTATACAGGGTTCAAACAGTAGAAAAGTTATTTTCATAAGAGACAAACATCAGTCCTCAGGGGTCTTGCTTGTAGGGTTCACTCTTGTCCAAGGTTGGCACCGAGGCACCAGCGATGCTTGCTGTCCTCTGTCTCTGGGGTCCTTTATGAAGTCCAGCTGTAGTATGAGGGATTAACCCAGGAGCCAAAGGGGTATGAGGCGGACAATATCCCCCTGTGCTCCAAGTCCTTCTCTCTTATGCGACAGCGGTGTTCTACCACCGAGGTCAAGGGCTCTGCCTTACACAGTCTCTCTTTGCAGGTCACTGTCACGTCACTGAACGCCCCTTGGTCACAGGGGAGTGTCTTAGCACTTAACCTGGTCTCTCTGCAGGGAAGCGTCTGGTTGAGATTTGCAGTCTCTCTGTCAGGCAAAGTCTCATCGAGGAGGGGAGTCCGCAGCCTTCCTGGCAGTGCAGTGACAGGCTTCTTGTACTCACTGACCACCGCCTATGTCCACGGTCTCTCTGACTGCTGCGGCCGTAACTGTTTCCTCTCTCCTCTTGCATCAGTGTCGTCTCTCCTCTGGTCTCTGCGCTGCTCTGCAGAAAGCATGCGCAGTTTTCCGGCTCCCAGTCCTGCCCCCTTCCTATACCTGGCTTCAGTCCGGCCCCCTAAAGCGTCCCCTGGGAAACCTAATGCCCTGCTCAATCGTTCTTGGCACGGAGCTGGGAAGGCAACTCCCCCTCGGCTCATTCGGTGCTTCACCTGTGGCGTCCTCAGGAGTATGGTCACCACAGTGGCATTACCTTCCTCCTAGGGAATGTGATGTCATGCGTGGAAGCAATAAAAGGTCTCTCTATCAGGTAAATGCAACACACAGCACGGTTCCCACTCCAGGCAAGCAGAGGGAGCTCTGGTTTTTGCAATTTTTCATTTTTGAAATCTTGTAACAGTTACAATTGTTCATTTGTTAATATGTTTGCATGTTTTCTTCAGTCCGGGAGTACTGAACTACACTAGGGGGGAATGTGGCGCCCACAGGAGTATGGTCATCACAGTGGCATTACCTTCCTCCTATGGAGTGTGATGTCATGCTTGGAAGCATTAAAGGGTCTCTCTATCAGGTAAATGCAACACACAGCACGGTTCCCACTCCAGGCCAGCAGAGGGAGCTCTGAACCAAAACTGGGGGAGGAGCTGCTCTCTGGGGGCCAGGAAGGGGAAGTTAGTCAGTTCGTGTGAGGAGGGTGAAGTGTGTGGACGGGAGAAGAAGAGCTGGAGGATTGAGCAGAGTTCAGGCTCAATTCTAGCGTAGCGCATGTTCCGGAGTCCGGTCTCCAAGGTTGTATGGATACTGATGTTCCTGCAGCAGAAACCAGAGGAATAGGAAGCTGTAAATGCTCTGTTCCCACATAAGACTCTGAGGCAAAACCGCAACGTGTGAGCCAGAAGAAGGAGGCTACAGCTGTCTGCCATACGAGGGGGTTCTAAAAGAGAGCAAGCAAGAGGAACTTCAGTGTAACTCAGTACTGCATGTACCTCAGATAAGCGCTAGAAAGGAGACTACACAACCCATCTGCATACAGAGATTCCTAAGTTGCTTCCAGGCTGGCCAACTCCTGTTTCATCTGTAATCTGAATC
The DNA here is from genome assembly GCF_039654945.1 of Dendrobates tinctorius. Lineage (NCBI taxonomy): Eukaryota > Metazoa > Chordata > Amphibia > Anura > Dendrobatidae > Dendrobates > Dendrobates tinctorius. The sequence goes on from NW_027361687.1 coordinate 64,630,342, forward strand.
CTGGACTGCACTTGCAAAGTAAAGGTAAAAGAAACTGCACCCTGTTGTGTCATTGCCTTCTTCCTGCAACCCCTTCAGCACTGCTACATCTCTGTGCCTAACACTGCACCCTCTTCCTCAACACCTATCATTACTGCCCTGGGACTACAGCTCTACCTGTGGGGAGCTATTACATCTTGCTGCCTTATACCATCTGTCCCAGAGGATCTGCCTGCAGCGTCGGCTTAACCCCTTCATTGCCGAGCACCACAGGTGGCGTCACGTATCATCCACTTATAAACTTTAATCAGCCATGCTCAACCCCTTTCACTTGGACGCCCAGGGCCACAGACCGAGTCACCGCTACTGTGACACCTCCCTCTGAGATAAGAGCCCGGTACCGAGTACCACACTGCCCAGGCGGGCGATCCATTTTGGCGTCACGAACAGGATTTACAGAGCCCGATGCCACCGGGTCCTGTGTGCCTGTGTCCTGTGTTATGTGCCCTGGACTTATTGTGCATTTGCTGTCATTGCCCGCCGCTTGGCGCGCTCGAGAAGTCAAAGGGGCGGGCCGTCGTGGGCAAAAGCCTGCCAGAGAGCGCGAAAAGTGAAGTGCTGCGCGGGAGGAGACCAGCGAGCGGGAAGTGAGGAGTAGAGGCCTGCAGTCCCGGCGTCCCCCGATCATCCAGCCTCCGGAGCGGCGACCAGTAAGCCAGCACAACAGAGGACCTGGCCAACGTTAACTAGGGGGGAAGAAAATGTGTGAGGCAAGGGAAGATGCTGCGGTGAAAACCACCGCACCCCTCACAGTGCCGCAAGATGCAGGGGCCAGCGCAGCTGCAGCCCCAATGGCACCACAGAATCCAGCGGCCAGCAGGAACAAGCGCCCACCGCAGCAGTCCCCAATATGCCGCTGTCCATGCCCTATATACCGGGAGCGGCCTAGTTACCTCAGTACTCAGGGGAGTCACATACCCTGAGTGAATTTAAAGAGAGACTGTGAAGTTTGTTTGAGGTGTATCCTCTGTCTGAAAACCAAAAAGTGAACATCCTTATTGGGCAGCTAACTGGTGCAGCGCAAAGGGAAGTAAAAGCCTGGCAGGACACTGATATAAGAGACTGTTAAAAAGATTCTGGCTAAGCTAAGAAGCACCTTTGACACCCGTGATGTAGCTGAAATAAAAATGAGATTCTTTGGGTGTAAGCAGAGAGTGCAGGACTGTTGTGAGTTCATTTTCCCCTTCACCATTGAGGTCTGATGAACTCCCTCTTCTGGTGAAGGAAGGTAGTGAGGCTGATTACCAAGCACCTGAGCAGGATGATGATGACTGGGTGACTGGAGTTGCTGACTGGATATAAGGCAGCTGACGCCCTTCTGCCTGGCTGGTGATTTCTCTGAGGGATTCTAGGAGACCAGTCTGATTCCTGCTCCTCAAAAGCTAAGTTTTCTGCTCTGCTTTTTGCATTTGTGTTTTGGTTTGGTTTTGCCTTGTTTTTCTGGATTTCTGCCATTCCCGGCTGGGGTGAGCTGAATTCCTTTTTGCTCTGTCTTCAGAAAATACCTGAGTACTGATAGTCTTTTTGAAGCCTAGCGTCTTCAGGGCTTTTTTCCCTATCAGTCTGTTGGCTCTTGTTTTCATAGGGTTTTGGCGGATTGCAGACAGCAGCTTTTCTATCCTGTCCTATTTAGTTAGCTTGGGCCCCATCATTTGCTCAGCCTATCTTTCTATCTGTGTGAGTGTTTTTTCATCTTGCTTCACCGTCATTATATGTTGGGGGCTGCCTATTGCTTTGGGGTCTGCTCTGGGGCAGTTTAGATTTCCCTTTCTGTTTTTAGGCTATTTAGCTCTCCGGCTGTGATCGAGGGGTCTAGGGCACCGTAGGAACCCCCCACGGCTACTGCTAGTTGTTGTTGATAGGTTCAGGGGTCTGCAATCTGATAGCTGCCAACTTCTCTGGTTTTCTGGACTTAGCTAGTATTTCTGTTTTTGCCTCCTACGGTTACTCATTCATAACACAGGACAGTATACGGGACTATGCTCTTAACCTGCTGGAGACCCTGTGAGCCATAAAGCAGATTGACCCAGACAGTGTGAAAGATGGAGACAGGCTGTTAAAGGAGCAATTTATTGAGGGACTCCTGTCCAGTACCGACAGAGCACAGCTGCGCATCATAGCCCTACAAAACCCTGACCTAGACTTTGCAGACTTCAAAGACAGGGCTATCCGGGTGCTGCATGAACCAAATGTCAGCCATGCAGGGCCCCCTAGGCACCCAGCAATGACATACCACCAAGAAGCAGCATCTTTCCCTCCCAGCCCTGTTGGGGCTGATGCACAGACTCTGGATAATGATCCATCTACAGAACTGCGCCTTCCGGCCCAAGAGCTGACGAAAAATATGGCTGCACTTGCCAAAACTGTGCAGTCTATGCACGTGTCCTCAAAGGAGAAGATCCAGCAGGCCTCTAGTCCATAGGATGTCCCGTGGCTATGGAAGAAGAGGATCCCGCCACTCTGAGGGAGAAACAACGATCGCTATGACCAGGATGGACGTCCCATCTGTCGTCACTGCCACAAGGCAGGCCACAGCGCAAGATTCTGTTATTTAAATGAGCAACCCCTGGGGCAGAGGGCCAACCCCCAGGAGTAGGACCACAAGGCCCAAAGAACTGGCGAGCCAAGTATGTTGGAGGGCGACTGGTCCTCCCAGTGGTGATTGACGGCATCCCCATGAACGCTTTGCTGGACACTGGCTCTCAGGTGACAACTATGCCATATATCCTTTACAAGCGGTATTGGGCTGACTCTGAACTTACCTGTGGCCCAAGTGATGAACTGACATTAGTTGCCAGCAATGGTCAATCTTTACCGCAAGTAGGATGTAAAGAGATTACCATTAAAGTGGGGCGAGTAGAGTTAAAATCTCAAGGTCTGATAGTTGTAGACATTGAACGACGAGAATATAACCCAATGATGACCTTAGGTACTAATGTGATTGAAAATTGTCTTGCCGAGGTTATTGTTTTGTTGCAACAGGCAGCCGAGACTGCTGGTTCCAGTGAACAACGAGTCCTGCAGAAGGAGATCAAGGCCCTGATGCAAAGACAGCAGGTAGAACTGTCTGGCGGAGAAATTGGCAGCGTCAGAGTGAGTGATTCATTCCGCATTGTGATACCCCCCAGATGTCAAATGTTAATTTGGTGTCGGGCAGCCATAGGCCTCAGAGGAAAAGATTACCAATAGTGTTGAGCGATACTTTCCGATATTGGAAAATATCGGATCGGATTGGATCGGACCGATACCCAAAAAGTATCGGGTATCGCCGATTCCGATACCGGAAACCCATGCAAGTTAATGGGACAGAAATATCGGAATTAAAAAAACCCCTTCTTTACTTGCACATCCAGTTAGGGAGGGGGGAAGAGTGTGGGCAGTTCGTGGGCGGACACTGTGCGTGTCTGTGTGTGCGGGCGGGGTCTGTACGGGCCTCTCGGGGGGGTCTGTGCGGGCCTGCCGGGGGTCTTTGCGGGTTTGCCGGGGGTCTATGCGGGCCTGCCGGGGGTCTGTGCGGGCTTGCCGGGGGTCTGTGCAGGCTGTCGGAGTCTGTGCGGACCTGCCGGGGGTCTGTCCGGACCTGCCGGGGGTCTATGCGGGCCTGCTGGGGGTCTGTGCTGGCTGCCGGGGGTCTGTGCGGGCTGCCGGGGGTCTGTACGGGCCTGCCGGGGGGTCTGTGCGGGCTGCCGGGGGTCTGTGCGGGCCTGCCGGGGGTTGTGTGTGTGTGCAGGCATCGTCCAATGGGACTACAAGTCCCATCAGGCTATGCCTGCTACAATGACAGTGATTGACACATTATCCAATGATGGGACAGTAGTAGTCCCATCATCCGGCTAATGTGTTGAATGTAAAAAAAAAAACATACATACAACATGCATACTACATACATACTACATATATACAACATTCATACAACATACATACATACTACATATATGCTACATTCATACAACATACATACATACTACATTCATACAACATACATACATACTACATATATACTACATTCATACAACATACATACATACTACATACATACTACATATATGCTACATACATACATCATACATACCACATACATACTACATACAATGCATACATATAGACAAACAGTACATATAACATAGAATACATACTCAACCATCACTTGTCACTTTGAGCCCTGACTTTGCAAGTCAATGGTGAATATAAGTCAGCATTGAGTGGATGAATGTCATCCGCTCAATGCCGACTTTTGTTCCCCATTGACTTGCATTGAGGTCGGGTTTCGGACGAAACTCTGACTTTTTTTGCCCTAGTCGGACCAGTTTCTTCTGAAACGAATTTTGTTTCATGAAACCCGATCCGACTAAAGTCGCTCAGCTCTACTGCTTACTGTCAGTAACAATGCAATACAGGCAGCAGAGCCCATGGTCTTGTCCGACCAGGCAGGGGACAATGGCTCTGTAAAGCAGCTAGAGGAGTGGTGTCAGCAGCTGCAGGTGGGAACTGACTCCACCCCTTCATAACAAAAGAGTGGGGTTTACCGAGTGACTCAGGAGTATGAGCGGGTATTCAGTAAACACCCTCTAGACTTTGGGAAGGCAAAAGGGGTTCAACACCATATCCCCACTGGAGATCATCCACCCATTAAAGAAAGGTACCGGCCTATACCCCCAACACAATACCAATGTGCCAAAAGTATGTTGCAGGAAATGAAGGAGGCTGGGGTGATCAGAGATAGTTGTCGCCCCTGGGCAGCTCCAATAGTCTTTGTGAAAAGAAAGATGGTACCATGAGAATGTATTTTTCCACCTTAGATCTCACTAGTGGGTATTGGCAGGTTCCCGTGGCAGAGGCAGACAAAGAGAAAACAGCGTTTACCACCCCAATGGGTCTCTGCGAGTTCAACTACATGCCGTTCGGGCTCTGCACCACCCCAGGGACATTTCAACAGTTAATGGAGTGCTGTCTTGGACACAAGAACTTTGAGACAGTCCTGTTGTACCTTGATGATGTCATTGTTTTCTCCAAGTCATATGAATACCATCTGAAGCACCTGGCTGAGGTGTTTGACGCCTTGTCCAACTTTGGCCTGAAAGTGAAGCCATCCAAATGCCACCTCCTGAAGCCCAAGGTACAGTACCTCGGTCATGTAGTGAGTGCAGAAGGTGTGGCACTGGATCCTGACAAAGTCACTGTCATCCGGGACTGGCAGAAGCCCAGCAACCTCCATGAGGTACGTCAATTCCTCGGGTTGGTAGGCTACTACCGAAGGTTCATCAAAGGCTTCACTGAGATAGCCACGCCTATGCAAAATCTTCTGGTGGGCTAGCCCAAGAAAGCCAGGAAGAAGAGTACTACATTTGAATGGAATGAGGAACTGGAGAGGTCCTTCACTCGACTGAAAATGGCTCTCACAGGAGATGAAGTTCTGGCCTACCCAGATTATGACCAACCATTTGTTCTGTATACTGATGCCAGCAACGTGGGACTGGGAGCAGTACTGTCACAGGTACAGAATGGCAAAGAAAGAGTGATCTCCTACGCCAGCAGGAAGCTTCGTCCCACTGAAAGGAACCCTAAAAACTACAGTTCCTTCAAACTGGAGTTCCCCGCCATAGTCTGGGCTGTGACTGAATGATTCAAGCATTACCTAGCTTCAGCCAAGTTTAGCATCTTCACGGACACAACCCGTTGACTCACTTGGAAACTGCAAAGCTAGGTGAACTGGAGCAGCAATGGATGGCCCGACTGTCTAACTATGAATTCACCTTCAAGTACCAAGCGGGGCACAAGAATGCCAATGCCGATGCGCTGTCCAGAATTCCCAATCTGCTAGATGCAGGAGAAGACCCTGAGGCACTCGAAGAAGTAGAGTTACCTGCCTTCCACCGGCCAATCGCGGCCAAACGTGCCCAAGGAGTGAGAAACAGACGGTCTATCGTGAAAGAGGCCACCCTAAATCCATTGCCTCATCATGACTGGGCAGAAACACAGGATAGCGACCCCGCAGTCCGCCTGGTAAAGGAGCTACTGTCACAAGCTGACTCACGCCCAGGTCCAGATGCTCCTGAAGAAACCCAGCAGTTGTGGAAGGAAAGAGGCAGGCTATTCATCTATGAGGGAAAGCTGTGTCGGAGGAGTATCAATGCCCGCACTCATGAGTTGGTCTGGCAGGTGGTAGTCCCAAACAGGAAGGCATCAATGGTCTTGGAAGCATACCACAATGGAGCTGGACACTTCGGATGGAAGAAGATGGAGGCCTTGCTCCGGTAGAGATTCTACTGGGCTGATATGAGGAAGGCCATTGAAAATTGGTGCCGGGAGTGTGGACAATGTAACTTGCGCAGAAAGGACCGTAACAGTTAGCGAGCTCCTTTGCAGCCAATAATAACTAAACAGCCACTCGAGTTGGTAGCCCTGGACCATGTGAAGCTGGTTCCAAGCCGTTCAGGCTACGTTTATGCTCTTACCATCATTGACCACTACTCAAAATTCTTGGTAGTCGTGCCTGTCAAGGATCAAACAGCCAGGACAGCAGCCAGAGCATTCCAACAGCACTTTTGTCGACCACACGGATATCCCGAGCGAGTGCTTACAGATCAAGGCCCAGCCTTTGAGGCAGAAGTATTCCAGGAATTCTGTAACTTGTACGGTTGCAAGAAGATCAGGACAACACCGTACCATCCACAGACCAATGGCATGTGTGAAAAGAAGAATCAGGTGGTGATCGATCTACTGAAGACATTTGCCTTTGGAAGAGAGGAATCTGTGGCCAGAGAAGTTGCCAGATCTGGTCGACCTCTACAAGCACATTCCTGTGAATTCCACCAACTGCATTCCAGCCTACCTAATCAGAGTGAGGCCTGGCAAGCTTCCTATTGATTTGGATATGGGAGTCCTTACACCTGAGGTAACATCACCAGATGCTGACTGGGATACAGAGTGGCAGCAGCAATACCGAAGAGTACAAGAGTGTGTAGAAAAGAGTCTAACTCAGGTGAGACAAAAGCAGGAAAAGAACTACAATCAACATGCACCTGCAGTTCGATTGTCACCAGGAGAACAAGTCCTAAAGAGGAAAAGAAGGATGCATAAATTGGATGACCAATGGGAAGCTGAACCCTACACCATCCTACCATCAAACTTTGACAACACAAAACTGTGCCTTATCAGTAAGGATGGAGGAGAAACCTCTTCAGCAGTATCGAGGGATCATCTGAAATTGTGCCCTGACCAACTAAAGGACAGAATGGAAGAGCAAAACAACCTTCAGCCCATAGAAGAAGAAGAAGAAAAGGTCAGCACTGTTCTCGGAGAATTCCCTGCAAATTGGACTAGAGCGAATCAAGCCATAGTCGTGCCAGTTTAGACCTTTCCCCAACTGGTAGTGCAAGAAGAAGTGACTCAAGACCACCCTGAAAACCAGCAAGTACAGGTAGCGGATGCCACACCAGCAGTGGAACAAGAGAATTCTCACCCTGCCAGTGGAGAATCTGTCATGCCCACAGTGAGTAGAAGTGGTCCTAGGAAATCTAGTATTCCTGTGCTTCGCAGAACCAACAGTAATGTAGCCAGTACAACACACACTACACCAGTAGTAGTTAACACAAGGAATCCAGTAAGGTTCCCAACAACACCAGTGCTACGTAGGTCTGTCCGTAGTACCCAAGGTATACCACCCATAAGGTTTCGTATGTAAATAAGTTATATACATGGTAAAATGTAAATATGCAACCTTTTCAAGCTTATGTGCCTACAAAGACTCTGTAAGAACCTTTTGGAAATATCAGTTTGTTTTTGATGGACAATTGGGCCACAGGACTATGTGTGGCCAAAACTATCTTGTATATAGTTACCAACTGCTCAGGAAATGGACCATGGACATTGACGCATGGGCTAATCATCACAGGGACTATTTTTGAGCTTTGGTTTTTGTAATTTTTCATTTTTGAAATCTTGTAACAGTTACAATTGTTCATTTGTTAATATGTTTGCATGTTTTCTTCAGTCCGGGAGTACTGAATTACACTAGGGGGGAATGTGGCGCCCACAGGAGTATGGTCGCCACAGTGGCATTACCTTCCTCCTATGGAGTGTGATGTCATGCTTGGAAGCATTAAAGGGTCTCTCTATCAGGTAAATGCAACACACAGCACGGTTCCCACTCCAGGCCAGCAGAGGGAGCTCTGAACCAAAACTGGGGGAGGAGCTGCTCTCTGGGGGCCAGGAAGGGTAAGTTAGTCAGTTCGTGTGAGGATGGCGAAGTGTGTGGACGGGAGAAGAAGAGCTGGAGGATTAAGCAGAGTTCAGGCTCACTTCTAGCGTAGCGCATGTTCTGGAGTCCGGTCTCCAAGGTTGTATGGATACTGATGTTCCTGCAGCAGAAACCAGAGGAATAGGAAGCTGTAAATGCTCTTTTCCCACATAAGACTCGGAGGCACAACAGCAATGTGTGAGACAGAAGAAGGAGGCTACAGCTGTCTGCCTTACGAGGGGGTTCTAAAAGAGAGCAAGCAAGAGGAACTTCAGTGTAACTCAGTACTGCATGTACCTCAGATAAGCGCTAGAAATGAGACTATACAACCCATCTGCATAGAGATTCCTAAGTTGCTTCCAGGCTGGCCAACTCCTGTTCCAGCTGTAATCTGGATCCTGGACTGCACTTACAAAGCGAAGTAAAGGTAAAAGAAACTGCACCCTGTTGTGTCATTGCCTTCTTCATGCAACCCCTTCAGCACTGCTACATCTCTGTGCCTAACACTGCACCCTCTTCCTCAACACCTATCATTACTGCCCTGGGACTACAGCTCTACCTGTGGGGAGCTATTACATCTTGCTGCCTTATACCATGTGTCCCAGAGGATCTGCCTGCAGCGTCGGCTTAACCCCTTCATTGCCGAGCACCACAGGTGGCATCACGTATCATCCACTTATAAACTTTAATCAGCCACGCTCAACCCCTTTCACATGGACGCCCAGGGCCACGGACCGGGTCACCGCTACTGTGACACCTCCCTCTGAGATACCGGCCCAGTACCGAGTACCCCACTGCCCTGGCAGGCGATCCACAACCCCTTACACAACAGTAGCAAAGGAAATCTGTCCTTGTACCGTGGGTCTAGAAAGGTGGCCAACCAGTATAGGTTGCTATTGAAAATGTGGATTACGCGAGGGTCTTGGCACAGACAGTCAGATATGAAGTGTGCTATGTGTGCCAATCTGCAAAAAGGCAAATGTTCTGTGACCCCTGAAGGAGGAACAATACCCATCCTCTCCTCACACTGACTCTCCTCCTCCACCCCCTCCTCTTCAGCCCACCCATGCTGGACAGACATGAAGCTGTGTTTGGGATTCCCCTATGTAGCATGAGGTGTCCCCTCGGTACCACTGAAAGAACTCCTCTCCCTCCTCATTTTCATCATCATCTTCATCCCCCAATGTTACCTGATGATATTGGCTGGGCTGGGTAGGATCACCCATTGTGAAATCTTGCTCCATACCCAGCTGCTGGGCACGCAAATATTCCATTTTTTTATTCTGCAGCGATTTATTCAGCAGACATAGCATAGGGATGGTTATGCTGATAATAGCCGGGTCACCGCTCACAAGCTTGGTGCAGTACTCAAAGTTATCAAGCACCTCACAAATATTAGCGATCCACACCCACTCGACAGTTGTTATGCGTCTTTGCTGAGTCTCAGTGTGACGGGCATGTTTAAGCTGGTATTCAGAAAGTGCCCTCTGCTGCTCACTTACCCATGCCAACATATGATATGTTGAGTTCCACCGTGTTGGCATGTCGCAAATGAGTCTGTGGTTTGGCAAATTAAATTGCTTTTGAAGGGCTGCAAGACCAGCAACAGTGGTTGAGGAGTGGCAGAAATGGGCGCAAATACAGCGCACCTTCACAATTAGGTACGGCAAGTCGGGGTATGTTTTTATAAATTTCTGGACCACTAGGTTCAGCATGTGAGCCATGCATGGCACGTGTACCAGCTTCCCGAGCTTTAAAGCCGCCACCAGGTTACGCCCATTGTCGCAGACAACCAGACCAGGTTGGAGTTGCAATGGGGAGAGCCACTGATCGGTCTGTTGTTTTAGTCCTTGCCACAGCTCTGCTGCAGTGTGTGGTGTTTCACCTAAGCAGATCAGCTTAAACAGAGCGTTTTGCCACTTTGCCGATGCGCTGCTGCACAGCTCCTAACTTGGGAGTGATGTGGAGGGTAATTCAGCATAAGATGACGAGGCGGAGGAGGAGGAAAAGGGGAGACTGGACGTATATAATGAGGCAGAAACCCTGATTGAGGTTGGGCCAGCTATTTGTGGCGTGGGTAGGATATGTGTTGATGGTCCAGATTGAGACTTTGTCCCACCCTCCACCAGGTTGAGCCAGTGTGCCGTGACAGAGATGTATCGTCCCTGGCCACAAGTACTTGTCCACATGTCTGTTGTAATATGGACCTTCCCGGTTACGGCGTTGGTGAGAGCCCGCTTTAGATTGTATAAGACATGCTGGTGTAACTCGGGGACGGCACCCCGGGAAAAATGGTGCCGGCTGGGAACCGAGTATCCTGGGGCAGCCACAGCCAAAAGATCACGGAAAGACTGTGTACCCACAAGCCTAAACGGCAACATCTCCACGGCTAGCAACTTGGCAATGTGCGCGTTCAGCATTTGTGCTTGTGGGTGTGTGGCTTGGTATTTACGCGTCCTTTCATACATCTGGGGCACGGACAATTGGACGCTTTCCTGGGACAAACAAGTGGATGAGCTTGTTGTGGCCTGTGTCTGTGCAATCACAGCTTGTGAGCAAGAGGTATGATGATCACCTGATTCCTGCCCAGCAGATTGGAAAGGACATATCACAGGCGACATGGCAGTGGTTTAACCCGCAGTCACAGACACTGATTTTGTACCCTGTTATTCAGCCCACTGACTAGGGTGCTTGGCTGCCATGTGTTTCCGCATACTGGTAGTGCTTTGGTTGCCTTTGCCCTGGCCTCTGCTCAGCTTCCTATGACAGATGCTACAGATGACAACATTTGGTTCAGAAGGACTATTGGAAAAAAATTTCCAGACAGCGGCTGAATGCACCCTTGCCTTGACATGGGGCACAGAGGGATTGCTCTTGGCAACAGTTGACCCAGTTTGCACTCTGCTCAAACCAGTAGCCCTTGGTGCCTTTGTTGGTGCTACGCATCCACCTTCATCCTCTGTGGTGCTGTGCAGGCTATGCGTGCCAAGGGCCCAGGTCGGATCGGTGGTCTGTGACACTTCAGGGATTGGCAGCGTCCAAGAATGGACCCTCTGGGTCGTGGAACTGAGGCCCTTGGGGGCGAGCGCGCCAGGTGGAACCGACCCCTATGCAGGGACCATTAGGGCAGGCCCGCGGGAATCAGACACCGCGACAGCTGGAACCAAGAGGGGCGGCTCGAAGGACCAGAGTAAGCTACAGGCAGACTAGGATACCAGACAGGGCCCAAAGTACAGGAGCAAGGAGCACCGGACGGGGACCGGTGTAGAGGAAACAGACAGCAGGTACCGAGAGGTGTTAACAGGACTAGGGCACAGGACTCCGTGCAATAAGCGCGGAGGGGGCCACGGGGCGGATTAGCACCAGGAGCCAAATGAGACAGCCAGCAGGCAGGAGAACCAGGGCAGAGATCGGGACAGACACTGGGAGGCGGACACGGGACAGAGATCAGAGGAGACACAGACTGGGGAACCAGAGGCAAGGCAGAAGAGATAACAGGCAGGAAGGCAGGTAATAGAACACTATGCAGGGACACCAAAGGCAGGGACAGGAGGGACAACAGGACAGAGAGGACTATAGACAAGCTATAGGTGGCCAGATTAGTGCAGGAAATGACACACGATAACCAGGCGTCCTCCCCTTATGGGAGACGCCTGATATATCCCCTGCCGTGAGGTGATTGGCTGGCCCTGCCCTCAGAAGATGCCCATCGCAGGGTTAAGGAAGCCGCAGGGCGCGAGCCTGCGGCCTAAGGCGCATGCGCGGGACCACAGCTGACCGGGAGGAAGGAGGAGGAAGCGTGAGAGAGATGGGAACAGCGCGACAGGACGTGGCCAGGTAAGAGAACACAGCAATGGGCCCCGCTGCTGATGGGACAGCGGCGGGCACGGCCGCCGATGACACAGTACCCCCCTCCTTACATCTCCCCCTTCTGAGATTGGCCAAAAACTTTTTCAGAATACGTGGGGCATTAACATTCTCCCGAGGCTCCCAGGACCTCTCCTCGGGACCAAATCCCTTCCAATCGATAAGGAAGAAGGTTCTTCCCCTGACTCTCTTCATGGCCAGAATATCTTTTACTTCAAAGACGTTATCGGCCCCAATTGGATGAGGGGAAGGAATTGGAGCCGGACGAAATCGATTAAGAATCACAGGTTTAAGGAGCGAGACATGGAAGGCGTTAGGGACCCGGAGTGAAGCCGGCAACCTCAATTTATATGCCACATCGTTGATGCGTCCAAGTACTTCAAAAGGTCCGATGTATCGGGGACTCAACTTGTAAGAAGGTACTTTTAGGCGGATATGCTTGGTTGAAAGCGAGACTTTGTCACCAGGAAGGTATGGTGGAAGGTCCCCCCGTCTTTTGTCTGCATGCTTTTTTTTATCCGGGCACTGGAGTTCACAAGAGCCTCCCTGGTCTCCTTCCAGACTTGTGAAAATTCTATGGCAAGAGCATCCGCTGCGGGAACCCCCGAAGACGTGGAAATGGGCATCGGGAAACCAGGGTTATGGCCTGAGACCACAAAAAACGGTGACTTGGAGGTAGATTCATTAGGATGATTGTTATGGGCAAATTCTGCCAAAGGAAGACCCAATTGTCTTGATGGGCATTGGAAAAGTGACGCAGGTAGGATGTCAGAATTTGATTAATCCGTTCCACTTGCCCGTTGGTCTGAGGATGATAGGCGGAGGAGAAATCCAGAGATATACCCATAAGCCGACTGAGAGCTCTCCAAAATCAGGAGGTAAACTGGATTCCTCGATCAGACACAATCCGTTGAGGGAGACCATGCAGTTTGAAGATTTGATGGATGAAGATCTTGGCCAACTCAGGGGCCGAAGGCAAACCAGGCAATGGGATGAAATGGGCCATCTTGGAGAAGCGATCTACTACCACTAGGATAGTAGTACACCCAGAAGAGTGAGGCAGGTCTGTCACGAAATCGATGGCGATTTGCCGCCAAGGAGCTTCTGAAAGAGGCAACGGGTGAAGAAGACCGGAAGGCAGGCTCCTCGGTACCTTGTTCTGAGCACAGGTCGTACAGGAAGCTACGTAATCCGTCACATCCTGGCGAAGAGAGGGCCACCAGTAGTAGCGAGAGAGAAGCATGAGGGTCTTCTTGGTCCTGACGTGTCCTGCGATCTTGGAGGAATGCCCCCAGCATAGCACCTCCAGTCTTTTGCTCTGTGGAACAAAGGTTCTGCCCGGCAGAAGAGTGGTGAGGCTCACGGGAGCCACGGTGATAACTTTGGCAGGCTCGATGATATATGATGGGACCTCCTCCATCTCAGGCAACTGCAAAGACCTGGGGAGTGCATCCGCCTTGGTGTTCCTATTCCCGGGTCGAAAATGGAGCTTGAAGTCGAAGCGAGAAAAATACGAAGACCATCTGGCTTGCCTGGAATTGAGTCTTTGGGCTGACTGAAGATAGGCTAAGTTCATGTGGTCAGTGAAGATAGTAAAGGGGTGAACTGCCCCTTCCAGCAGATACCGCCATTCCTCCAGAGCCATCTTTATGGCCAGCAACTCCCGATCTCCGATTGAATAGTTGCACTCAGCAGGGGAAAAGGATTTAGAAAAGAACCCACCGGGAACCAGATGCTCTGATGATGCCCGCTGGGAAAGAACTGCCCCAGCTCCGGTGGAGGAGGCATCCACCTCTATGACGAAGGGCCTACTGGCTACTGGGCGATGTAAGATCGGTGCTGACGCAAAGGAGCGTTTCAGGGCAAGAAAGGCGTCTTCAGCCTCAGGAGACCAGATATTTGATTTAGTTCCTTTTCGGGTCAGGACCGTGATTGGCTTGGTCACTGAGGAGAAGTGAGGAACAAACTGCCTGTAATATGCGAAGCATAGAAAGGGCTGGATGACTTTTACTCTTTTACTCCGACTGGACGAGGCCATTTGAGTTCAGCAGAGAGCTTCTTGGGATCTATCTTCAACCCGGAATCCGTGATTATATATCCCAAGGAGGGCAACGAAGTTTGCTCAAACAGGCATTTCTCTAATTTAGTGTAGAGTCGATTCTCCAGAAGGCGATGCAGGACCAGGCGAAAACTTCTCCGATGGGAGGGTAAATCAGGTGAAAAGATGAGGATGTTACCTAAATACACCATGACACTGGAGTACAACAAATCCCAAAAGACCTCGTTAACGAATTCCTGGAACACTGTCGGGGCATTGCAGAGTCCAAACGGCATGACCAAATATTCATAATGGCCATCCCGTGTACTGAAAGCCGTCTTCCACTCGTCCCCAGCGCGGATTCGGATCAAATGATAGGATCCCTGTAGATTCAATTTGGTAAAGACCTGGGCTCCCCTCAGATGGTCAAAGAGTTCTGGGATTAGCGGAAGAGGATACCGATTTTTAACGGTGATATTGTTCAGGCCTCGATAGTCAATAAATGGCCGGAGGGATCCGTCTTTCTTCCGGACAAAGAAAAAACCCGCGCCTGCAGGGGAAGATGATTTCCAAATGAAACCCTTGGCTAAGTTCTCCCAAATGTACTCTGACATGGCCGAGGTCTCTGCTGGAGACAGTGGATATGTTCTCCCCCTGGGAGGGGTGGCTCCCAGAATCAAATCGATTGGGCAGTCATAGAACCGATGCGGCGGCAGGGAATCTGCCTCCTTCTTACTGAAGACATCGGCATACGCGTGATAAGGTGCGGGAAGTCGAGGAAGGTCAGGTGGCCCCTGTTGCGGACGGGGACGGACAATCGACAGCAGACAGCGTTCATGGCAGGAGTGACCCCAGCGTAGAATCTCCCCTGAGTGCCAGTCAAGAACTGGCTCGTGCAACCTGAGCCAGGGTAGTCCAAGGAGAATGGCGTGGGACAAATTAGACAGGACGTAAAAAGCTATTTTTTCCAGGTGAAGTGCTCCAACTTGTAGCTCCACTTCAGCAGTAACCATGGTGATGAGCTCAGGTAGCGGTCTGCCGTCCACAGAGGCAATCGCATGCGGGTTTTCTAGGGTGACCACCGGAATCTGGAACTTGTCCACTTCTTCGAGCCGAATGAAATTACCAGCCACACCCGAGTCCACATACGCCTCCACAGATCTACGCTCCCGACCTAGAATAATTAGAGTCGACATGGTAAGGGGCAGAGAGGAATTAGGGTCACCTAGGAAGGCCTCTCTTACCTGGCCTAGGTGGAGGCGTTTCCCGATCTCTCAGGACAGGTACGCAGAAAATGGTTGGCTCCGCCGCAATAAAGACACAGGCCTTGCTTCATTCTCTCCCTGCACCGTTGCTCAGACAATGTTATTCGATCTATCTGCATGGGCTCGGGAGCGGTACTAGCAGGGAGTGCGGAGGAACGTGGAATGGGGGCTTGATATAGCCTAAAGGGTCTTTTCTCTCTAGCTGATTCACGAGAACGCTCCAGAAACCGTAAATCTGTACGGGTGTCCAGTGATATGAGGTCCTCTAGGGTGGTGGGGGTGTCCTGACCAGCAAGCTCATCCTTTATTTTGCCTGAGAACCCCCACTAGAAGGCTCCAACCAGAGCCTCATTATTCCACCCAAGCTTCGAGTGTCCGGTGTCCAGAAGCAGATGGCGTACTGTCCTACAGTAAGGGAACCCTGACGGAGGTTAAAAAGAGCCTCAGTAGTAGAAGCCAACCGTCTGGGCTCGTCAAATACCTTGTGGAACGTATCCAGAAAATTCTGTATACCTGAAACCACAGGATCATCCCTCTCCCACAAAGGATTCACCCAGGCCAAAGCCTCCCCCTCAAGGTGGGACACTATAAACGCCTCTTTTGGCTCAAAGTGCAGTCTGCACTGGTTCAAGAAACCCCGGCATAGCTTGGGGTCCCTGCTATACCTGGGGAGCTTCCCCAGGCGAGGTCGTGGGTGAGATGCTGGGTCCCGGGGTTGGATCGAGGCGGCCGCAGAGGAATGCAGGGAAAGCAGTCGATCATCGACAGACGCCATGTAACTCAGGATGTGGGACTGGGCATCGTGCTGCTGCTCGAGCTCCTGCTGGAGGCCTGCTAACAGGAGCATTCCTTGGGTCGGTGGTTTGAAGGGCGGAAAGCCGGGTGTCCATGGACTTCATGAAGGACAATGTCAGGAACACCACACTGCACTTGCTCACTGAGCCAGTGCGCGTGTCCTGAGTACAAAAACAGTGCTCAAAGATACCTGTGGAGCGGGCAGCAGCGGTGACGATGCATGCTCCAGGACCTGAAGTATGTGACTGCTGGGGGCGTGGCCTAAGCTTCACAGAGCTAGGAGCTGCAGGGAAACTCCTAGAAAACTAACTACAGGACAATGTTACCAAGGGGCATATACAGAGACAGAAACCAGATCAAGCCGGGTCAAAGCACGAGATAGCAGGACAGTACCAAAGGTTTAGACAGAGCGAATAGTCAGGACGTAGCAATAGATCAGAAAACCAGAGTGGGCAATGGACAGTACAATATGGACAAACTGCAACGGAGTAACAATAGCCAAGCCAGGAGGTCAGAACCGGAGAAGACAAGAGTACCAAAACGAGAGACGGAGTACAGAGTGAGGGAACAGGCCGGGTCATACACGGGAATCAAACAAGCAATGCTGAATACACGCACAGCAGGGGGGTCGGTCAGACACACAGCCAGAATAACAGTATAGCTGACAGAGAATGCTAGTCTGGAGTGAGTATAAATACCCCTCCCAGATCCAAAGAGAGGCCAGCAAAAGTTAACCCTGTGAGAACAGGACATTAACCATGTCCTAACCATGACAGACATTATTCGGGTCTGGTTTTCCCGCAAGAAAAGCAATTCCTTTTGCGTAGCGACAGCGGCACCAGCTAGGTCCATGGACTGGTTATACTGTGACGCTTCAAGGATTGGCAGCGTCCGAGAGTGGACCCTCTGGGTAGCGAAACTGAGGCCCCCGGGGGCGAGCGCACCAGGTGGAACCGACCCCTATACAGGGACCGTTAGGGGCAGGCCCGCGGGAGTCAGACACCGTGACAGCTGGAACCAAGAGGGGCAGCTCAAAGGACCAGGGTAAGCTACAGGCAGGACCAGGATACCAGACAGGGCCCAGGAGCAAGGAGTACCGGACGGGGACCTGTGTAGAGGAAACAGACAGCAGTTACCGAGAGGTGTTAAAAGGATTAGGGCACAGGACTCCGTGCAATAAGCGCGGAGGGGGGCACGGGGCATATTAGCACCAGGAACCAAATGAGACAGCCAGCAGGCAGGAGAACCAGGGCAGAGATCGGGACAGACACTGGGAGGCGGACACAGGACGGAGATCCCCAGAGTCAAGGCAGAATGGATAACAGGCAGGAAGGCAGGTAATAGAACACTATGGCAGGGACACCAGAGGCAGGGACAGGAGGGACAACAGGAGAGAGAGAAGGACTATAGACAAGCTATAGGCGGCCAGATTAGCGCAGGAAATGACACACGATAACCAGGCGTCCTCCCCTTATGGGAGACGCCTGATATATCCCCTGCCATGAGGTGATTGGCTGGCCCTGCCCTCAGAAGACGCCCACCGCAGGGTTAAGGAAGCCGCAGGGCGCGCGCCCATGGCCTAAGGCGCATGCGCGGGACCGCAGCTGACCGGGAGGAAGGAGGAGGGAGCGCGCGAGACATGGGAACAGTGCGACAGGACGTGGCCGGGTAAGAGAACGCAGCGGCGGGCCCCGCTGCTGATGGGACAGCGGTGGGCACGGCCGCCGATGTCACTTGGTCTCATCATTGACCACCTCGTCGTCCATGTCATCCTCCTTCCGTGTTGATATTGGTGACTGGCCAGATGGCAACTGTGTGTCATCACCATCAGCCTCCACCTCTTCACCTGGTATATCACGTGGATGAAAGTGGCTTTCTTCTGGATGTGGAGTTTCAAATATTTGGCCATCTTCAACTGACGATACCCCTTCATGTTCCTCTTGAATGTTGCGCTGTGATTGGCCAGAGGCAATGCAAGGAAATGGATCAAACAGTTCCTCGGAGTGACCAAGGTTGGGGTTAAATGTTTCCTGTGACTCCAGACCGGGTGATGAACTAGGAACAGGATGAGAATAAGATGACCCAGCATTATTTCTATGGACAGAAGACTGTTTTGTCATGGACGATTGGGTGCTGCTAGAACATTTCATTGAGGCCTTATCAGCCATCCAAGACAATATCTGCTCTTGTTCTTCTGGCTTCCAGCCCGTTTATGTTCCAGACTGGGAAATTTTGCCAGGAAACTAGATGCATCAACCTTCTTCGATCCCCCAGACTCTGTGCCTTGTTGGGCAACAACGACCCCATGTCCACGTCCCTGTCCATTCACAACAGCCTTTTTAGGAATTTTGAATTTTTCTGACATAGTTGCAGATGTTCAGATGCAGATATTGGGGAACAAGGAGCAGTTAGTGCTTTCTGGAAGGTAGCACTACAGCCAAGTACTGCTTTGTGTTTTACAAACAGCACCGCAGCAGCAGAAAAAAATTTCCCTGAGGTTTAAGGTGAGATTACACACCCCAGTAACCACACAAGACAGCAGTGCTGCCACAAAAAACTGCCCTGAGGTTTAAGGCAAGAATACGCAGCCCAGACACCACACAAGACAGCGGTGCTGGCTGCGTGTCAGTTGTGCAGTACCGTGCGTGCGTACTATTTGCTGTTATTATGTGAACGCAGCACGGCAACAGCACAAAAAACTGCCCTGAGGTGTAAGGCAAGAATACGCAGCCCAGACACCACACAAGACAGCGGTGCTGACTGCGTGTCAGTTGTGCAGTACCGTGCGTGGGTACTATTCGCTGTGATTATGTGAACACAGCACCGCAACAGCACAAAAAAACTGCCCTGAAGTGTAAGGCAAGAATAAGCACCCCAGACACCACACAAGGCAGCGGTGCTGGCTGCGTGTCATTTGTGCAGTACCGTGTGTGCGTCCTATTCGCTGTGAACACAGCACCGCAGCTGCACAAAAAACCTGCCCTGAAGGGGTAAATGTGACCTAAAAAAAAGCTGGGAAAACGGTCACTACTCAGTCCCTGACCTTACAGTCATGGCCAAAAGTTTTAAGAATGACACAAATATTAATTTTTACAAAGTCTACTGCTTCATTTTTTCTAATGGCAATTTGCATATACTCCAGAATGTTATAAAGAGTGATCAGCATAACAGCAATTACTTGCAAAGTCAATATTTGCCTAGAAAATTAACTTTATCCCCCAAAACACATTTCAACATCATTGCAGCCCTGCCTTAAAAGGACCAGCTAACATCATTTCAGTGATTGCTCCATTAACACAGGTGTGGGTGTTGATGAAGACAGGGCTAGAGATCAATCTGTCATGATTAAGTAAGAATGACACCACTGGACACTTTAAAAGGAGGCTGGTGCTTGGCATCATTGTTTCTCTTCTGTTAACCATGGTTATCTCTAAAGAAACACCTGCAGTCATCATTGCACTGCACAAAAATGGCCTAACAGGGAAGAGTATCACAGCTACAAAGATTGCACCTCAGTCAACAATCTATCGCATCATCAAGAACTTCAAGGAGAGAGGTTCCCTTGTTGCCAAAAAGGCTCCAGGGCGCCCAAGAAAGACCAGCAAGCGCCAGGACCATCTCTTAAAAGTGTTTCAGCTGCGGGATCGGGCTACCAGCAGTGCAGAGCTTGCTCAGGAATGGCAGCAGGCAGGTGTGAGTGCATCTGCACGCACTGTGAGGCGGAGACTCTTGGAGCAAGGCCTGGTCTCAAGGAGGGCAGCAAAGAAGCCACTTCTCTCCAGAAAAAAACATCATGGACAGACTGATATTCTGCAAGAGGTACAGGGAGTGGACTGCTGAGGACTGGGGTAAAGTCATTTTCTCTGATGAATCCCCTTTTCGATTGTTTGGGACATCTGGAAAACGGCTTATTCGGAGAAGACCAGGTGAGCGCTACCACCAGTCTTGTCTCATGCCAACTGTCAAGCATCCTGAAACCATTCATGTGTGGGGTGGCTTCTCAGCCAAGGGAATGGGCTCTCTCTGTCTTGCCTAAAAACACAGCCATGAATAAAGAATGGTACCAGAATGTCCTCCAAGAGCAACTTCTCCCAACCGTCCAAGAGCAGTTTGGCGATCAACAATGCCTTTTTCAACATGATGGAGCACCTTGCCATAAAGCAAAGGTGATAACTAAATGGCTCAGGGAACAAAACATAGAGATTTTGGGACCATGGCCTGGAAACTCCCCAGATCTTAATCCCATTGAGAACTTGTGGTCAATCATCAAGAGACTGGTGGACAAACAAAAACCTTCAAATTCAGACAAAATAAAAGCATTGATTTTGCAAGAATGGACTGCTATCAGTCAGGATTTGATCCAGAAGTTGATTGAGAGCATGCCAGGGAGAATTGCTGAGGTCCTGAAGAAGAAGGGTCAACACTGCAAATATTGACTTGCTGCATTAACTCATTCTGTCACTATAACCTTTTGTTACTCATAATACGATTGCAATTATATTTTTGTATGTGATAAAAACATCTGACAAACACACATAAAAACCAGAGGGCAGCAGATCATGTGAAAATATAATATTTGTGTCATTCTCAAAACTTTTGGCCATGACTGTATACTTTCAGCTCTGAAAAGAGCTTTTGGGTTTCACAGAGGATTTCTGGCTGATTTGAACCAAAAAATACAACTCTCCCTAGCAGCTGCTCACACTCTCCCTACACTAGCTGTGTTCTGCATGCAATGTGCAGAAAATGTCGGCGGCAGGCAGGGTTTAGTGCCAGGCTATGATTGGCTGGCCGCCCAGCGTCCTATGAGTCATCAATCATAGTAATGCCGCCCACAACCAAGAAGGGTGCGGTATTACTGTGATTGGCAACTGCTGAGCGGGAGAACCGAATAGCGAGGCGAGTAGTGAAATACTCGCTATTTTTCGAGTACCGCATTACTCGCCGAGTACCCACAAATATGCTCGCTCATCCCTACTTGTGAACTATGTAGTAAACAAAAACATCCATAAGAATTCAAGGGGTTCTGAGAGTTAGTTACCTGCTATGAGGCTGATGCACACGCGTACTTTATCGGCCCTGTTGAGGGCAGAGCAGAGTACTGCAGTGTGCAGGCGCCAGACCTCTCTGACTTTTCCCGGTGCCTGCGCACTGCAGTACTTTACTCTGCCCACAACAGGGCAGATAAAGAACGCATGCGCAGGAGCCGAGGGAGAAACAAGGAGGAGGACATCATAGTATGAGTAGAGTTGAGCGATACCAGCCGATACTTGAAAATATCGGATCGGAATGGATCGGCCGATCTTAAAAAAAAGTATCGGTATCGCCGATTCCGATACCGGGAACCAATGCAAGTCAATGGGGCCAAAATATCGGAATTAAAAAAAAACCTTTCTTTCCTTGTAGGTTAATTCTACATGAAGAAAAACAACTAAGAATAATGTAGAATGTATTGTGGGAGGTGGAGGAGACATTAAAGCCATAGAGGTTTAGCCCAATCAAATGGAATAGCAGGAATTAAACTTTTTTTTTAAAGATGTTAGGAGTTACAAAGATATTGACTATGTTAGCCTCATTTATATTTTGCCAGACATGTATGTCTTCTTCTTCTTTCTTCTTTCTTCTTCTTCTTCTTCTTCTACTTCCTTTTTTTACATTCTTCTTCTTCTTCTTCTACTTCCTTTTTTTACATTCTTCTTCTTCTTCTTCTACTTCCTTTTTTTACATTCTTCTTCTTCTTCTTCTACTTCCTTTTTTTACATTCTTCTTCTTATTCCTTTTTTTACATTCTTCTTCTTCTTCTACTTCCTTTTTTTACATTCTTCTTCTTCTTCTTCTTCTTCTTCTTCTTCTTCTTCTTCTTCTTCTTCTTCTTCTTCCATTCTTCATATTCTTCTTATTCAACAATTATTATTCTACATATTCAGCTTCTTCATCTTCTTCCTATTCTTCTTCATCATATTCTTGTTTGTGTCAGGCATTCCTGTAGTTGTTATCTAGAAAAGTTAGAAGTTTACACCTTCCGTTCTGCCTGTCACAAAAGATTTACAACAGGATTTGTCCGCGTTCAGTTTGGCCTGCAGCAGCAGGCCTTTTCCAGGGGCAGCACGAGGAGGAACGGACTCACCCCCATACACTGCTTAGTCTTCTTCTGCTTATAAATAAGATAATATCATTTGCTTAGAGTATTAGTCTTATGCTTAATGTTCTTCTGCTTTGTTTTTTTTATGCTTCTTTGTCTTCTCTCTCTTGTTGTTCTGCATCTTGGTGGTTGTCTTCCTGTTCTTTGTCCTCTTGAACCAGCTGACGGTACTGGCACCCGGAGGGGCAGCAGAAGGAACAAGAGCCAATGGCACTACCGAGGACCAGCTGACGGTGCTGGAACCCGGTTACTAAGCAGGAGGTACCTGTGCTACAAAGCACTACCAAGGACCAGCAGACGTTGCCGGAACTCGGATACCGAGATGGAGGCACCTAGGCCAAAGGCTCTGACGAGAACCAGCTGACGGTGCTGGAACCCGGAGGGGTAGCATAAGCTGCAAGAGCAAATGGAAATAGCGAGGACCAGCTGACAGTGCTGGCACCCGGAGGGGCAGCAGAAGGAATAAGAGCCAATGGCACAACCGAGGACCAGCTGACGGTGCTGGAACCCGGTTACTAAGCAGGAGGTACCTGTGCTACAAAGCACTACCAAGGACCAGCAGACGTTGCCGGAACTCGGATACCGAGATGGAGGCACCTAGGCCAAAGGCTCTGACGAGAACCAGCTGACGGTGCTGGAACCCGGAGGGGTAGCATAAGCTGCAAGAGCAAATGGAAATAGCGAGGACCAGCTGACAGTGCTGGCACCCGGAGGGGCAGCAGAAGGAATAAGAGCCAATGGCACAACCGAGGACCAGCTGACGGTGCTGGAACCCGGTTACTAAGCAGGAGGTACCTGTGCTACAAAGCACTACCAAGGACCAGCAGACGTTGCCGGAACTCGGATACCGAGATGGAGGCACCTAGGCCAAAGGCTCTGATGAGAACCAGCTGACGGTGCTGGAACCCGGAGGGGTATCAGAAGTTACCCCTGAAAAGCAAAGTTGGCATGCCGCAAGCTGGCCGCAGTTACCGAATCACACAGTCCTACAGGGGGTGCTTGTCCTACTGGCACTATGGAACAAACCTTTCTTACCAGAACCCGCAGTCCACATAGGAAGCACCTAAACTGCTGGCACCCTAGCCTCGGCTAACCCAACCGCAACACGACATGGCAACTTGGGGTGGCAAACTGACATTGACACTTCCCGGAAACAGCAGGCAGGGCTGGAACCAAGCTGGGCAGGAGGGAGTACCCGTGCCAAAGTCAGTTATGAGCAGCAACTGGCGATGTTGGAGCCCAGGACAAGCACTTAGCAGGCTGAGGCCTGATGTGCTGTCAATTGGGAGGCAGCAGGACAGATTGCCATCAAAACAGCAGGGGAACAGCTGACGTTACTGAACCCCACAAACACAGGAGCTAGTGTTTTACTCTGTGAAGACGGCACTTCCGAGCAACAACTGGCTGTGTTGAAGCCCAGGGACAAGCACGGAGCAGGCTGAGGCTGCATTGAAGAAATTTTAAGATCGGTTGTAGACTACTAATTTGAACCAAGCTCCACTTAGGCCTGTGGCTTCACTGATTTTCGTATTTCCCCTGTCCTCCAACCCCGCCAGTTACAGCTCCGAAGTGGCGTCTGCACAATCCACACTTGTTCCTGTGTTACAGGTGTTCAGTCCGGTCAGTTAATCCCCTGATGTGTGTCCGGCAATGTCGCCTGCTCTGTCCACATTACCATAATGGGAATGTGGACAGAGCAGGCGACATTGCCGGACACACATCAGGGGATTAACTGACCGGACTGAACACCTGTAACACAGGAACAAGTGTGGATTGTGCAGACGCCACTTCGGAGCTGTAACTGGCAGGGTTGGAGGACAGGGGAAATACGAGAGACAGTGGAGCCACAGGCCTAATTGGAGCACGGTTAAAAATCAGTAGTGGTACGACTGTGTAGGCAGCAGGAGACTTTGCCATCCACACAGCAGGGGATCAGCTGACATTACTGAACCCCACTGAGACACGGGAGCAAGTATCTCTTTCCGTGTGGACGGCACTTCCGAACTACAACTGGCTGTGTTGAAGCCCAGGAAATAGGAGGGTGTAGGCAGAGGCCTACTGTATTTTGAATGAGGTGACAGCAGGAGAGACTGCCATCCACACAGCAGGGGATCAGCTGACGTTACTGAACCCCACTGAGACACGGGAGCAAGTATCTCTTTCCGTGTGGACGGCACTTCCGAACTACAACTGGCTGTGTTGAAGCCCAGGAAATAGGAGGGTGTAGGCAGAGGCCTACTGTCTTTGTAATGCGGAGACAGCAGGAGAGACTGCCATCTCCACAGCAGGGGATCAGCTGGCAATGATGAACCCCACTAACACTTGAACGAATGTGTTTGGCTCTGTGGAGACGACACTTCTGAACACCAACTGACGCTGTTGGAGCCCAGGATTAGGCGAGGAGCAGGCTGGGGCCTACTGGATTTTGGCAGGTGAAGGCAGCAGGAGACTTGCCATCTCCACAGCAGGGGAACAGCTGGCAGTGCTGAACCCCACTAACACTCTAACGAATGTGTTTGGCTCTGTGGAGACGACACTTCTGAACACCAACTGACGCTGTTGGAGCCCAGGATTAGGCGAGGAGCAGGCTGGGGCCTACTGGATTTTGGCAGGTGAAGGCAGCAGGAGACTTGCCATCTCCACAGCAGGGGAACAGCTGGCAGTGCTGAACCCCACTAACACTCTAACGAATGTGTTTGGCTCTGTGGAGACGACACTTCTGAACACCAACTGACGCTGTTGGAGCCCAGGATTAGGCGAGGAGCAGGCTGGGGCCTACTGGATTTTGGCAGGTGAAGGCAGCAGGAGACTTGCCATCTCCACAGCAGGGGAACAGCTGGCAGTGCTGAACCCCACTAACACTGTAACGAAGGTGTTTGGCTCTGTGGAGACGACACTTCTGAACACCAACTGACGCTGTTGGAGCCCAGGAATAGGCGAGGAGCAGGCTGTGGCCTACTGGATTTTGGCAGGTGAAGGCAGCAGGAGACTTGCCATCTCCACAGCAGGGGAACAGCTGGCAGTGCTGAACCCCACTAACACTCTAACGAATGTGTTTGGCTCTGTGGAGACGACACTTCTGAACACCAACTGACGCTGTTGGAGCCCAGGATTAGGCGAGGAGCAGGCTGGGGCCTACTGGATTTTGGCAGGTGAAGGCAGCAGGAGACTTGCCATCTCCACAGCAGGGGAACAGCTGGCAGTGCTGAACCCCACTAACACTCTAACGAAGGTGTTTGGCTCTGTGGAGACGACACTTCTGAACACCAACTGACGCTGTTGGAGCCCAGGATTACGCATGCCGCATGCAGAGGCCAATGGGCAGCGGTTTTTATGGAGGTTGTGGACTACTACTGATTCTAACCATGCTCCACTTAGGCCTCTGGCTCCACTGTCTCTACTATTTACCCTGGCCTCCAACCCCGCCAGCTACATCTCTGAAGTGGCGTCAGCACAATCTACACTTGTTCCTGTGTTACTGGTGCTCAGTCCCGTCAGTTGATCCCCTGATGTTTGTCCGGCAAGTTCGCCAGCTCTGTCCTCATTCCCACTACTGGTTATGGGAATGTGGACAGAGCAGGAGACCTTGCCGGACACACATCAGGGGATAAACTGATGGGACTGAGCCACAGGAACACAGGGACAAGTGTAGATTGTGCTGACGCCACTTCAGAGATGTAGATGGCGGGGTTGGAGGTCAGGGGAAATAGTAGAGACAGTGGAGCCAGAGACCTAAGTTGGGCACGGTTAAAAATCAGTAGTGGTTTGAATGTTGATGGAGCTGGTGACTTTGCCGTCCACACAGCAGGGGATCAGCTGGCATTACTGAACCCCACTAACACAGGAGCTAGTGTGTTTCTCTGTGCAGACGACACATCTGAGCGACAACTGGCTGTGTTGAAGCAAAGGGATTATAGTTCAGGTGGTAGAAAAATGAACACACCAGCAGACCTGGATACAGTTGCCAACCACTAATTTAGTCTGTAAGAGGAATGGCAAAGTCTTTGGAGATCCAGGCCTTGTTCATTTTCAGAAAAGTCAGCCGGTCAACATTATCGGAAGATAGTCGCGTGCGACGGTCTGTTAGTACACCACCTGCGGCACTAAAGACACGTTCCGATAATACACTGGCAGCAGGGCAAGCCAGCACCTCCAATGCATACTGGCTAAGCTCTGGCCATGTATCCAGCTTAGAGACCCAAAACTTGAAGGGGGAAGAGCCATCTGGGAGTACAGCGACAGGGCAAGACATGTAGTCTGACACCATCTGACGGAAGCGTTGCCTCCTGCTGACTCGAGGCGTCGCTGATGGTGTAGACAATTGTGGTGGACACACAAAACTTTGCCACATTTGGGCCATAGTGGTCTTGCCTTGTGCTGCGGCGCTGCCTCTGCTCCCTCTTTGTGCAGAGTTTCCTCCACTGCCTCGACGCACAGAGCTGCTTTGTAAAGCACTAGCAACAATGCTGTCGGGTGGAATGGAAAACATTATGGACTGCACCAGTGACTCTTCGTACTCCCGCATTTTACGCTCCCGGTTCAACGTTGGTATGAGCCTTTGTACGCTGTCCCGGTAGCGAGGATCTAGGAGGGTGTACACCCAATAATCAGCCGAGACGAGAATGTGGGCGATGCGGCGGTCGTTTCTCAGGCACTGCAGCATGAAATCAACCATGTGCTGCAGACTCCCAACTGCCAAAGAACCGCTGTCCCCTGTTTGAGGCGTGACCTCGGCCTGCTCTGCATCACCCCACCCTCGCTGTACATACTGAGTAGAGGTTTGTGTACCTCCCTCCTCTGGAGAGATGTCTTCCTCCTCCATCGACTCCTCCTCATCCTCCTCACAAAGTGTCCCCTGCCTAGGCCTTTGTGAGGAAACACGTAGCGCAGACTGTCCAGAAGCAGATGGTATTTGGGACTTCTCATCCTCCACCTCTTCTGAAACCTCATCCCTTAGTGCTTGCAGTGTTTGTTGAAGCAGGCAGATAAGGGGGACAGTCATGCTGACTAGTGCATCACCTGCACTCGCCATCCGCGTGGATTCATCGAAGGCACGCAAAACGAGGCAGATGTCCTTCATAGAGGCCCACTCAATGGTGCTGAAGTGTGAACGGCGCACAGTGCGACTTGTTTGCGCCTGATGCAGCTGGTACTCCATGACTGCTGCCTGCTGCTCACACAACCGCTCCAACATATGTAACGTTGAATTCCACCGGGTGGGTAGGTCACATATGATGCGATGTTCCGGAAGGCCAAATCGTCGCTGCAGAGCAGCGAGGCGCGATCTTGCCGTGCTGGAACGTCGCAAGTGAGCGCACTCTATGCGGACCTTGTGCAACAGTGCAGCAAGATCCGGATAGTCCCTCAGAAAGCTCTGCACGACCAAGTTAAGAACATGTGCCAGACATGGGATGTGTGTGAGGTTGCCTAGGCCAAGAGCTGCCACCAGATTTCGGCCATTGTCACACACTACCAAGCCCGGCTGGAGATTCGCTGGCCCAAACCACACATCGCTCTCCAGCTTGATAGCATTCCAGAGCTCCTGCGCTGTGTGGCTTCGATTCCCCAAAGAAATTAATTTGAGTACAGCCTGTTGACGTTTGGCCACGGCTGTGCTCATATCGGTCGTAACAGGCTCCTGCTCTGCT
This sequence comes from Dendrobates tinctorius, assembly GCF_039654945.1. Classification (NCBI taxonomy): domain Eukaryota; kingdom Metazoa; phylum Chordata; class Amphibia; order Anura; family Dendrobatidae; genus Dendrobates; species Dendrobates tinctorius. The sequence goes on from NW_027361687.1 coordinate 64,658,375, forward strand.
GTTTCTGAGGAACTTGAGTAGGAGGAGGAGTCTATGTGTACAGACTGGAGTCCTGCAATCCGTGGCGTTGGAAGAACACGTACAGCGCCACTCTCCAGATCCGTACCCGGCTCCACAACATTGACCCAGTGGGCAGTGAGGGAAAGGTATCGTCCCTGTCCATGGTTACTGGTCCACGCATCGGTGGTCAGGTGGACCTTGCTACTAACGGCGTTTAGTAGCGCATGTTTTATTTTGCCCTCAACATGTTTCTGCAGGGCAGGGACGGCTCGCCTGCTGAAATAAAAGCGGCTGGGCACGTTGTATTGGGGGACTGCCAATGCCATTAAGTCCCGGAAGGTGTCAGTGTCCACCAGCCTGAATGACAGCATTTCAACTGCCAGAAGTTTGGCAATGCCAGCATTCAGAGACTGTGCTCGGGGATGGTTTGCCGAGTAAGGGCGCCTTTTATCCCATGCCTGTGCTACCGATGGCTGTGATGGATGGGAACGTGCTGCTATGGGTGTAATCTGACAGGGTCTCCGGACAACAGTGGCAGAGGTTCTTCCTTGGCGATCCTGTGAGGAAGCCGAACCAGCAGTGTGTGAGCTGGAGGAAGAGGGCCCAACACGAACTGAAGAGGTGGTAGGTGGTGCTGTACGTTGGCCTACGTCTTCAGGGTGTCTCTGCAACTCCAACTCGTGCTTGGTGCGCACATGTTTCCACATATTTGTGGTATTGAGGTTGCTGACATTTCTCCCTCTTTTGACTCTCTGATGACACAGCTTGCATTTGACAAAGCAAATGTCATCTGCAACTGTGTCAAAAAAGGACCACGCACTGCAACTCTTGTGAGCGCCCGGTTTGCCTTTGGAAGGAGGAATGCTCCTAACGGGTGCCGAAGTGGAGGGTACAGGCAACCAAGTCTTCCCCCTCCCTCTGCCTCCTGTTTTGGCCGGTAGGGGAATCTCTTCCTCCGAGCTGCTCCCACCACCTTCCTGTTGCTCACGCCATGATGGGTCAAGGACCTCATCATCTTCCCTCCCCTCTTCAAACAGCTGCTTCTCCGGGGTTGTCTCGCCAGCACCGTACGCACCAGAAAGTGGCAACTGAGTCTCGTCATCATCTGATGCGTACTGAGGTGTGCTGACCATAGGCACTGGCCCACTCGCCTCTTCAGATTCAGAGGGACAAAGAAGTTGCGCATCACTGCATACTCCCTCTTCTTCACATTCAGGAATGCTGCTTGGCTGGCCCCCTCTTTCCAAGCCAACAGATTCCGAGAACAGAAGTAGAGACTGTGATGGCTCCTGTCCATGTCTCTCTGACTGCCTGGGCACTTTGGCAGGTGGTGAAGAGACAGATGGTTGCTCTTCGGTGCTCTGACCCTGAGAGGATGCGGAAGTAATTGAAGTCGATGCGTTAGCTGCCATCCATCCGACAACGGCTTCAATTTGTTCCTCCCGCAGCAGTGGGGTACGTTGAGGTCCTACAAAGCTGCGCATAAAGGACTGTTGCCTGCTAAAACTGGGGGATGCTGATCCACTGGTGCCCGCAGCAGGCCCAGAATCCCCACGTCCTCTACCTGTAGAATCCCCACGTCCTCTCCCTGCAGAATCCCCACGTCCTCTCCCTGCTGAAACTCCACGCCCACGCCCACGCCCACGCGCCTTACTCCCTGCCTTCTTCATCTTGCAAGACTGCTTAAGATATTCAAAAAAGTACAAAGGGGGGCCTTAGTGTGCTTATTCCTGAACAGCTGGTTACAGGTACAAGAAACACTAATTTTATGAAGTGTGTGTGTGTGTGGACTAGACTTTAATAGGAGCTGATGTGGCCTACACAAGTTCAAAATGTAGTGTTTGGTGAACTTTTTTTGTGGTTTCTTTGTTGGAAACAAACTCAAAGTATGTGAACAAAGAATTGAAACTGATAGTATCACCAACTTTTTGGAGCTATTACAATGCAGGCAGGTAACCTACAATGCAAAAGATGAGGCTCCAAAAAAATTGGGTAATACTAATCTGGCTGCGCCGGCAGGGCACAAGCCAGAAAAAAAGGCTCCTCTATCTACTCCTATATAGTGTTTGCAACCAACCAATGTTGATGGATACGGATGGATGCACACTAATAGGAGAAGAAAAAATGAGCTGCACTCAAAGACAAATATGTGTGAGGCAGTGACGCACGTTGAGCGTCCTACAACCAGACGTAGCTGCAGGACACTCTACTCAGCGTGAGCTGCACTCACACACAGTCAGAGGCCTCTCAGACAGCCGTCAACAGTGCAGCTAAGTGGGCACTGGCACTGACAGGCTGCAGAAAGGCTCCGCTGTGTACTCCTTTATAGTGTTTGCAACCACCGTAGATGGAGACGGATGGATGCACACTAATAGAAGAAAAAATGAGCTGCACTCAAATAAAAATATGTGTGAGGCACTGACGCACGCTGAGCGTCCTACAGCCAGACGTAGCTGCAGGACACACTACTCAGCGTGAGCTGCACTCACACACAGTCAGAGACCTCTCAGACAGCCGTGAACAGTGCAGCAAAGTGGACACTAGCACTGAAAGGCTGCAGAAAGGCTCCGCTGTCTACTACTAGTGTTTGCAACCAACGTATATGGATACGGATGGAAGCACACTAGATTGAAATTATGTAAAAAATGCAGCTCAAAAAATAAAAGATGTATGAGGCAGCAGTGATCACACTGGGTGGCCTACAGCCTGACGTGGCTGCAGGACCCACTCCACAGCGTGAGCTGCACTCACACAGCCCTTGCAGACAGCTGTGAACACTGCTGCTAGGGCAAAGAAGGCTACAGTGGTGGTTTATGTAGCCTGGGTAAAGCACTAGATGTTTGGTGGAATCGCTATTTCTAACTGTCCCTCACAGTCTTCTACAGCAGCCTGTCCCTAACTGAATTCACAGCAGAGTGACCAGAAATGGCGGCTGCGGTGGCTTTTATAGTGCATCATGACATCATTTCGGCAGCCAATCACAGCCATGCCAATAGTTAACATGCCTACATGCCTAACAGGATGTGCCCACACTTCGGAGGATTCCCATTGGCTTAATCAAAGCAAGCAGGCTCATAGCATGATGGGAACTTCCTATTCCGATTCCGATTCCGGAATCCGATATGACAAAAGTATCGGAACTAAGTATCGGAATTCCGATACCGCTAATATCGGCCGATACCCGATACTTGCGGTATCGGAATGCTCAACACTAAGTATGAGGATAGGAGGAGCCCTGTATACCCAATGCAGCAGGTACATCTGTGACAGCCTTTGTGCCTCACTAGTGGACAGCTGGGAAATCGAGGATAATATATCATCCCACTGCTCATTGTCAATTACCCCATCATTCTGCTTCCATTTCTCTTTAAGCTTCAACGGAGGCTTATCTGTATCCTTGGCAAGGATTAGTTGGTAAAATCTAGAAATTGCATCAGCGACACAACCCTAGTTCCCAAGCATAGAAAACAATAAATGATTATGGGTCCTATGCGGAGTAAGGGGCTCCTGTTTATGCCATGCATGTCTCAATTGAAGGTATTGAAAAAAGTACTTATTTAGTAGCTGGAATTCATCTCTTAACTGCTGAAACTTTTAACCCCTTCACCCCCAAGGGTGGTTTGCACGTTCATGACCGGGTCAATTTTTACAATTCTGACCACTGTCCCTTTATGAGGTCATAACTCTGGAACGCTTCCATGGATCCCAGTGATTCTGACATTGTTTTCTCATGACATATTGTACTTCATGTTAGTGGTAAAATTTCATTCAAATAACTTGCGTTTATTTGTGAAAAAAATGGAAATTTGGAGAAAATTTTGAAAATTTCGCAATTTTCCAACTTTGAATTTTTATGCCCGTAAATCACATAGATATGGCACACAAAAAACTTGATAACTAACATTTCCCACATGTTTACTTTACATCAGCACAATTTTGAAACCAAAATTTATTTTTGTTAGGAAGTTATAAGGGTTAAAAATTGACCAGCGATTTCTCATTTTTGCAACACCATTTTATTTTTACGGACCACATCACATTTGAAGCCACTTTGAGGGGTCTATATGATAGAAAATACCCAAAAGTGACACCATTCTAAAAACTGCACCCCTTAAGGTGCTCAAAACCACATTCAAGAAGTTTATTAACCCTTTAGGTGCGTCACAGGAATTTTTAAATATTTTAGAAAAAATGAACATTTAACTTTTTTTCACTAAAAAAATACTTCAGGTTCAATTTTTTTTATTTTACCAAGGGTAACAGGAGAAATTGGACTGCAAAAGTTATTGTGCAATTTGTCCTGAGTACGCTGATACCTGATATGTGGGGGGGAACCACTGTTTCGGCGCATGGCAGACCTCAGCAGGGAAGGAGCGCCGTTTGACTTTTTCAATGCAAAATTGGCTGGAATTCAGGTCGGACGCCATGTCGCGTTAGGAGAGCCCCGGATGTACCTAAACAGTGGAAACCCCCCCAAGTGACCCCATATTGGAAACTAGACCCCCCCAAGGAACTTATCTAGATATGTGGTGAGAACTTTGAACCCACAAGGGCTTCACAGAAGTTTATAACGTACAGCGGTACAATTAAAAAATCATATTTTTTCCACAAAAATGATCTTTTCACCCTCAATTTTTATTTTTCCAAGGGTAACAGGACCCAAAAAGACATTGTGCAATTTGTCCTGAGTGCGCTGATACCCCACATGTGGGGGTAAACCACTATTTGGGCGCATGGCAGAGCTCAGAAGGGAAGCAGCGCCATTTGACGTTTTTGGCTGGAATTGAGATCGGACACCATGTCGCGTTTGGAAAGCCCCTGATGTACCAAAATAGTAGAAACCCCCCACAAATGACACCATTTTGGAAACTAGACCCCCCAAGGAACTTATCTAGATGTGTGGTGAGCACTTTGAACCCCCCAGTGCTTCACAGAAGTTTATAACGCCCGGGCGTGAAAATAAAAAAATCGTATATTTTTTCCACAAACATCATCTTTTAGTCCCCATTTTTTTATTTTCCCAAGGGTAACAGGAGAAATTGGACCCCAAAAGTTGTTGTCCAATTTATCCTGAGTACGCTGACACCCCATATGTGGGAGAAAACTACTGTATGGGCACACGTCGGGGCTCGGAAGGGAAGTAGTGACGTTTTGGAATGCAGACTTTGATGGATTAGTCTGCGGGTGTCAAGTGCATTTGGAGAGACCCTAATGTACCTAAACAGTGGAAACCCCCACAAATGACCCCATTTTGGAAACTAGACCCCCTAAGGAACTTATCTAGATGTGTTGTGAGCACTTTAAACCCCCAAGGGCTTCACAGAAGTTTATAATGCCCAGGCATGAAAATAAAAAAATCCTATTTTATCCACAAACATGATCAATTAGTCTCCAATTTTTTTTATTTTCCCAAGGGTAACAGGACAAATTGGACCCCAAAAGTTGTTGTCCAATTTGTCCTGAGTACGTTTATACCTCATATGTGGGAGAAAACTACTGTATGGGCACACGTCGGGGCTCGGAAGGGAAGTAGTGATGTTTTGGAATGCAGACTTTGATGGATTGGTCTGCGGGTGTCATGTGCGTTTGGAGAGCCCCTGATGTATCTAAACTATTGAAACTCCCCACAAGTGACCCCATTTTGGAAACTAGACCCCCCACGGAACTTATCTAGATGTGTGGTGAGCACTTTGAACCCTCAAGGGCTTCACAGAAGTTTATAACGCCTGGGCGTGAAAATAAAAAAATCATTTTTTTTTAACAAAAATGATATTTTTGCCCCCAATTTTTTATTTTCCTAAGGGTAGCAGGAGAAATTGGACCCCAAAAGTTGTTTTGCAATTTGTCCTGAGTATGCTGATACCCTATATGTGGGGGTAAAACACTGTTTGGGCGCATGGCAGAGCTTGGAAGGGAAGGAGCACCATTTGACTTTTTCAATGCAGAATTGGCTGGAATTGAGATCAGACGCCATGTTGCATTTGGAGAGCACCTGATGTGCCCAAACAGTGGAAACCCCCCAATTATAACTACAACCCTAACCCCAACACACCCCTAACCCTAATCTGAGCCCTAACCCTAACCCTAGCCCTAACCCTAACCCTAGCCCTAGCCCTAACCCTAGCCCTAACCCTAATGGGAAAATGGAAATAAATGCTTTTTTTAAATTTTATTATTTTTCCCTAACTAAGGGCGTGATAATGGGGGGTTTGATTTACTATTATGGCGGTTTTTATGTTTGGCGGCTGTCGCACGCTAAAAGACGCTTTTTATTGTAAAAATAGTTTTTGCATCACCACATATTGAGAGCTATAATTTTTCCATATTTTGACCCACCAAGTCATGTGAGGTCTTATTCTTTGCGGGACGAGTTGTTGTTTTTATTGATACCATTTTCGGGCACGTGACATTTTTTGATCGCTTTTTATTCCGATTTTTGGGACGCAGAATGAACAAAAACCAGCGTTTCATGAATTTCTTTTGGGGGGGTGCGTTTACACCGTTCCGCGTGCGGTAAAATTGATAAAGCGGTTTTATTCTTCGGGTCGGTACGGTTAAAGCGATACCTCATTTAGGTCATTTTTTATGTTTTGTCGTTTTTTTGCAATGAAAACAATTTTATATAAAAAATAATTATTTTTGCATCAGTTTATTCTGCGAGCTATAACTTTTTTATTTTTTTGCGGATGTAGCTGTATGGCAGCTCGTTTTTTGCGGGACAAGATGCCGTTTTCAGCGGTACCATGGATATTTATATGCGTCTTTTTGATCGCGCGTTATTGCACTTTTTGTTCGGTGGTATGATAATAAATCATTATTTTTTAATTCGTTTTTTATTTTTTAAGGGGTTCGCTAAAGGGGTTAACTAATGGGACAGTTTTATAGGGTGGGTCGCTACGGACGCGGCGATACCAAATATGTGTACTTTTATAAAATGATTTTATTGGTGAATATTTTTTTTTTTTACTAATTTATTTAGCGATTTTTTTTAAAATTATTTTTACACTTTTTTTTTTTTTTTTTACTTTATTACATAGTCCCTGGTGGGACACCACTGTCCTGTGACAGATCACAGATCACTGTGACAGATCAGCAATATGTCACAGGCAGTTCTGCAGACTTCCTCATGCCTGCGCTTTGCAGGCAGTGAGGAAGTCAGCTCCCTACAGGCCCCCGAAAGCCCCCGTCGCCATCTTGGATCCGGGGGCCTGTAGGGAAGGAGTCCCTCGCAGCAGCGCTGCACATTGCGCTGCCGTGGGGGGCTCAGGGAAGCACGGAGGGAGTCCCCTCGCTGCCGATGCTTCCCTTTAACCCCCGGTACACCGCGATCGTGTTTGATCGCAGGGTACAAGGGGTTAACGTATCGGGGGCGGTCTGTGACCGCCCCTGACACATTGTGCTGGTTGTCAGCTGTGATAATCAGCTGACACCCGGCCGCGATCAGCGGCGCTCTCCACGTGGGCGCCTCTGATCGCGCTAGACGTACTATCCCGTCCATGGGCATAGGGGCCCAGGTCCCATGGACGGGATAGTACATCTAATGTCAGAAAGGGGTTAAAGACTCTATCCAACTGAAGTTGATGTATAAATAGGATCCCTGATTGTTGCCAGGGGCTAAAGCCCTCTAACCTGAATATTTCCGGCAACTTTGAGTTTTGCCATATAGGAGTAACTGGAGTAAACCCATCAATATTAAGGAGTTGCTTATTTTTTCCCAGGTTTTAATCGTGCACACGGCTTTTAGATACCCACTGTTTACATTGGAAACCAGCTTGCTCGCTGGTCCTGATTGCTGGAGGGGCTGTCTATGTGACAGCTCACCAGCGATCAGCCTAACGATGTCCCAACGATCCCATGTCGGATCATTGTTGGGATCGCTGGGACATCGTTATGTGTAACGGGGCCTTAAGACTCATAAATTACATCAGAATGAAAAGCACAATACTTACACAATTACACACCTCCTGATAAAGTAGTAAACGAAACGTGATGTGGAGCATTTTGATTGATTTTTAATTGTGTAAGTATTGTGCTTTTCATTCTGATGTAATTTTTGTGACTATAAGCATGAACTTATGAGTCAGATCAGCTAAATGCTGTTTTATTTACTGATTACTGCTTACTGGTAACTGTTTGGCTGGCCATTGTTTATACTGATTTTTCAAGTTACTGTTTGTATGTTAGGCCTTTAAGCTTAAAGTAATTTTGGCTTTCCATAATTTGGCATTGTGGTCTTTTGTATCACATATCAGTCATTTTGCTCCACTTATGTGCTTAGTGGACTCTGTCTTATAATGGATTTTATTAAAAAAACTCTCAAACTATTGATTTTATTTGGAAATATACTCTGTTTGGTTCTTTGGTGTTTACAGTGCTGTGCAAATTAATTGGGACAAAGCATTTTTTTAAGTAAAATCGAAAGTTGGTTACCAGTCAATTCTTCAAACCAGTTTTAACTGCTTTGAACAGGCACTCACAGCTGTTCAAAGCAGTTAAAACTGGTTTGAATCACTGACTGGTAACCAACTTATGATTTTACTTAAAAAAATGCTTTGTCCCAATTTGCACAGCACTGTACATATGGAGGACTGAGCAGTGTATTTTAATATATGGAGGACTATGAGGAGTATATTATACTATATGCAGGACTGAGGAGTGTATTATACTATATGGAGGACTGAGGATGGTATTATACTATATGGAGGACTATGGGGAGTGTATAATACTATATGGAGCAGTATGAGGAGTGTATTATACTATATAGAGGACTGTGCAGTGTATTTTAATGTATGGAGGACTATAAGGAGTGTATTATACTATATGGAGAACTGAGGAATGTATTTTAATATATTGAGGACTATGAGGAGTGTATTTTACTATATGGATGACTATGGGTAGTGTATAATACTATATGGAAGACTGAGGAGTGTATTTTAATATATGGAGGACTATAGGGAGTGTATTATACTATATGGAGGACTATGGGGAGTGTATTATACTATATGGAGGACTATTTGGCACATTATATTATATGGAGGACTATGGGATGTGCATTTTACAATATGGAGGATTGTGGTGCACAATATTGGAGGACTATGGGGTGTATTATACTAAACAAGCAACATGGTAAGCACTAGAGTTGAGCGACTTTTGTTTTTTTAGGGTCGAGTTTCGTTTCGTGAAACCCGACTTTTCCAAAAGTCGGGTCGAGCAAGATCGGCCGATTATAGGGAAAAGTCGGGGTCGTCCCGAAACACGAAACCCAATGTAAGTCAATGGGGAATAAAAGTCGGCAGTGAGAGGAGGACAGGAAACACACCTACATTGCCCATTTGAATGCCAAAAGCATCAATTCTTCTTACTTAAGCTTGTCAACCTTAATTAACTTCATAATACAAGTTACGCACTGAAAAATGGGGGTTATTTGGCTAAAGTTGTGGGGGGGGAGGGCTGGCTGCAGGTTTTCATGTGCCCTGGGCGAAAGAGGACCCCTTTAACACATACCACAACTCATCATGCTCCGATACGGCAGAGAAATAGCGGTATAGTACAATGAAAAATACTTCACTTTTTACATCTCATGACGAGGCCCATCTATTTCTCCATACAGAATCATTGGTCCCATATAATGTTTGAAACAGTATATGATGAGCTCCACATAATGCTACAGTATATGTTGGTCCCCATGGATGAAGCTCCACTGTCTTATGGGCCCAAATAATGCTCCAAACATAATGGGCCCCATTTCTAATGCTCTAGTGTATAATGGGCCCTGTAAATGCTGCTCCAGTGTCTGATGTCCACCTTTGGAATGTTCCAGTGTATGGTGGGCCCCATCTATCATTCTCCAGAGTATAGTGCTCCCCAAAAATTGCTGTCCCAACATTGAAAACAATCAAATAAGTCTCCTCGCTAGGGAATCCCTGTACTTGTCTGGATTCCTCGTCGTCCCCATCTTCCATCTCACTGCACAGTATTTCAACTTTGCAAGTGCTGTGATCCTGAGCAAGCAGGGGGGGCCCACTCGTTGGCGACGGCACTGGCACAGGGCCCCTGATAGTACGGTGGTGTGTCTGATGGCGGGTGGGCCGAACCTGCACTTTCATCTGCAGCTTCCTCTTTGTCACCGTGTAAGATGGAACTGTATATGGGAAGGGTAACCTGAGTTTCATCAGGGTCAGATTCAGGTCGTGTAGCGTGCGAGGGGAATGTAGTGGTCTGGGTCAATGTACCAGCAGATTCATCGAGCAGTGGCTGGGCATCAGTGCACTTGTGTCGCCCCCAGGAGTACGGTCGCCACAGTGGCATTACCTTCTTCCTAGGGAGTGTGATGTCATGCTTGGGAGCAACGAAGGATCTCTCTAGCAGGTTAACTGATTGGGCGGCGTTATTCCCACGAGTCATGACCCTCCAAACAGCGTTCATGAAGGCAAAGTGTTTGTTTTACGTGGGCAGTATGGTTGCAAAGCTGAACCTTAAAGGAATGTCCAGAAGGGCACCACCAGGAGTGGAGCCTATGGTTAAATTCGACTCCACCTGGGAAACCTCAACCATGCCAGCTACAGAACAGATGCACACATTGCAAGCTTAATTCCGTTAACGAACGAGACTCCGTCATGCCCCGCGGTCCGAGTCCGGCTTACTAGAGGGACAGGTGAGGCTCTGGCACATGAGATTGGCCAATAACTGGTGTGTCATGCCCTTACATGTCCGTGGCTGCATGTGCGCTACACTGAAAAGGCCAGCGTTTGTCGCTTACAGGTGCAGATAACCCGCTGAACAACGTTAGTGATGGGGATCACTGATTACAATTATTACCCGCGAACAATGATTTCCCAGTAAGTGCAGGTCAACCGCAGTTCCGGAATTAGGCCTAACCGTCATTCCTGAAAAAATGAAAAACTTACGTGTGCAAACCACAGGTGCTGTAGCTTGCTTAACAGCTCGCCAGCCGTTCTCACGCCCAGTATGGATTACACGTGATTGCACAAAGGTGAGAAAGGGTACCGTATCCCCAGATAACATGTATGGATAGCGTACACATTCAAAATATATGTCTATACATCAGGAGGCAGGCTCAGACGGTGTTAGGCCCAGTATGGATTGCACGTGATTGCACAAAAAGGGTACCGTATCCCCAGATAACATGTATGGATAGCGTACACATTCAAAATATATGTCTATACATCAGGAGGCAGGCTCAGACGGTGTTAGGCCCAGTATGGATTGCACGTGATTGCACAAAAGTTAGAAAGGGTACCGTTTCCCCGGATAACATGTATGGATAGCGTACACATTCAAAATACATGTCTCAGGAGGCAGGCTCAGATGGTGTTACGCCCAGTATGGATTGCACGTGATTGCACAAAGGTTAGAAAGGGTACCGTTTCCCCGGATAACATGTATGGATAGCGTACACATTCAAAATATATGTCTCAGGAGGCAGGCTCAGACGGTGTTAGGCCCAGTATGGATTGCACGTGATTGCACAAAGGTTAGAAAGGGTACCGTATCCCCGGATAACATGTATGGATAGCATACACATTCAAAATATATGTCTCAGGAGGCAGGCTCAGACGGTGTTAGGCCCAGTATGGATTGCACGTGATTGCACAAAGGTTAGAAAGGGTACCGTTTCCCCGGATAACATGTATGGATAGCGTACACATTCAAAATATATGTCTCAGGAGGCAGGCTCAGACGGTGTTAGGCCCAGTATGGATTGCACAAAGGTTAGAAAGGGTACCGTTTCCCCGGATAACATGTATGGATAGCGTACACATTCAAAATATGTCTCAGGAGGCAGGCTCAGACGGTGTTAGGCCCAGTATGGATTGCACGTGATTGCACAAAGGTTAGAAAGGGTACCGTATCCCTGGATAACATGTATGGATAGCGTACACATTCAAAATATATGTCTCAGGAGGCAGGCTCAGACGGTGTTAGGCCCAGTATGGATTGCACGTGATTGCACAAAGGTTAGAAAGGGTACCGTTTCCCCGGATAACATGTATGGATAGCGTACACATTCAAAATATATGTCTCAGGAGGCAGGCTCAGACGGTGTTAGGCCCAGTATGGATTGCACAAAGGTTAGAAAGGGTACCGTTTCCCCGGATAACATGTATGGATAGCGTACACATTCAAAATATATGTCTCAGGAGGCAGGCTCAGACGGTGTTAGGCCCAGTATGGATTGCACGTGATTGCACAAAGGTTAGAAAGGGTACCGTATCCCCGGATAACATGTATGGATAGCGTACACATTCAAAATATATGTCTCAGGAGGCAGGCTGAGACGGTGTTAGGCCCAGAATGGATTGCACGTGATTGCACAAAGGTTAGAAAGGGTACCGTATCCCCGGATAACATGTATGGATAGCGTACACATTCAAAATATATGTCTCAGGAGTCAGGCTCAGACGGTGTTAGGCCCAGTATGGATTGCACAAAGTTAAGAAAGGGTACCGTTTCCCCGGATAACATGTATGGATAGCGTACACATTCAAAATATATGTCTCAGGAGGCAGGCTCAGACGGTGTTAGGCCCAGTATGGATTGCACATGATAGCACAAAGGTTAGAAAGGGTACCGTATCCCCGGATAACATGTATGGATAGCGTACACATTCAAAATATATGTCTCAGGAGGCAGGCTCAGACGGTGTTAGGCCCAGTATGGATTGCACATGATTGCACAAAGGTTAGAAAGGGTACCGTTTCCCCGGATAACATGTATGGATAGCGTACACATTCAAAATATATGTCTATACATCAGGAGGCAGGCTCAGACGGTGTCAGGCACAGTATGGATTTGACGACCCAGACTACACAGCGGAGGAGCAGGGAGAGGTAAAGATTGCAAATGCTGGGGCCCTGCCCAAGCAAGGGGGGCCCACTCGTGGGCGTCGGTACTGGCACTGGGCCCCTCATAGTACGGCAGTGTGTCTGACGGCGGGTGTGCACCACCACCGTCAGAGACACTTGATTGCACTATGAAGGACCCTGTACCAGTGCCCGCGCCCAAGAATCGGCCTACCCACCTGTCCAGGGCAACGGCACTCGCACGGTGTCGTGCGCTAGGTGGTGACCCCGGCCATGGGTGGGGGAGGCAGCACAGTTAGGGAGTTTTAGAAAGTGGCATATGTTGATGTTGGACATTCAGCTGATGCAAAAGGTGAAATAGGTCAAGTCTCAGGAAGAGGTGGACCAAAGCAAGCCATTTTTCTGTCACCCTATGTGTCATCAGAGGAAGGTGGGACAAAATCCTTGGAAACCCATGCGTGGTTCATTTTAATGAAGGTTAGATCATCCACATTTTGGGTTGACAGACGGGTCCTTTTTTCTGTCAGGATTGATCCAGCTGCACTGAAGACTCTTTCCGATAGCACACTTGCAGCTGGGCAAGCGAGCTCCTGTAAGGCATATTGTGCCAATTCAGGCCAGGTGTCCAGTTTAGCGGCCCAATAGTCAAAGGGGAATGACCTGTGTGGGAGAACATCGATATGGGAGGAAAAGTTGTTTGTAACCATAGTTGACAACTGCTGTCTCCTGTCACTTTCCATCGATGCAGTATTACCAGTTGTGTGAGCGGTACTTGAAAAATCAGTCCACAACATTGTCATGAAACCCCTGTCTCCAACGCCACTTCTGCTGTGTGCACCACGAACACCTCTGCCAAGCTGCCCCCGGCCCGTACGGCTCGTGTGAGAACCATCACCGCTGCTGTGTGCTGGGAATGCCTCAAGCAACCGATTTACCAGAGTTGCTTGTTTATTAGCCAATATTAGGTCAAGGTTCTCCTGTCGCATGATGTTTTGTAATTTGCCTTTATAGCGTGGATCCAGGATGCTGGCCAACCAGTAGTCGTCATCGTTCATCATTTTGGCAATGCGTGGGTCCCTTTTTAGGACCTGCAAGGCATAATCTGACATGTTGGGCCAATGTTCCCGGTGTCAATGATGCACTGCGAGTGCTGGTTGGAGGAGCACTTTCTGGCAAATCCACATCCCTCCAGTCACGCACAAACCCTGTACCAGACCTTGCCACGCCAACATTTTCACTTGCCCCACGAGATGCATCCTCCTCCCCTAAGTAATCATCCCCATCATCCTCCTCCTCCTCCTCTTCTTCCTCCACCTCGTCCAGGAGAGGTCCCTGAGCAGACAATGGCTGAATGTCATCAAGGATTCCCTCCTCCTCTTCCTCCTCATCAACATTGGCTGCAGACGCCTGCTCCTTAAGGTGCGTCAAAGTTTGCATGAGCAGACGCATAAGTGGGATGCTCATGCTTAGGATGGCGTCGTCTGCGCTTACCAGCCGTGTGCATTCCTCAAAACACTGAAGGACTTTACAGAGGTCTTTCAGCTTCGACCACTGCACACCTGTCAACTCCATGTCTGCTCTCAAAGTGCCTGGCCGTGTATCCTCCCACAAATGCATTATGGCCTGCCTCTGCTCACACAGCCGCTCCACCATGTGCAGGGTGGAGTTCCACCTTGTTGCAATGTCGATAATGAGGCGGTGGTTGGGAAGGTGGAGCAATCGCTGCAGCTTCTGCATACGAACGGAGTGTACAGGCGACCGGCGGATGTGCGCGCACAGTCTTCACACCTTCTGGAGCAGGGCTGTTAACTCCGGATAATTTTTGAGGAAGCACTGCACCACCAGGTTCAAGGTGTGAGCCAAGCAAGGTATATGGCTGAGTTTTGAAAGGGCTATGGCTGCCACAAAATTACGGCCGTTATCACTAACTACCTTGCCTGCCTCAAGATGTACACTGCCCAGCCATGACTCAGTTTGTCGCTTCAAGTACTCGGCCAGCACCTCGGCGGTGTGTCTGTTGCCCAAACACATCATCTGCAACACAGCCTGCTGATGCTTTCCACTAGCTGCTCGATAGGGGGACACATCATGTGCAACAGTGGCAGCTGCAGATGGAGTGCTCGTACGACTGCGCTCTGTGGACGAGCTTTCGCTTCTGGAGGAGGAGGAGGGTCGAACGCCTACAGCCAACTGTTTCCTATACCGTGGGCTAGGCAGCACTGTCCCACCACCCCTGTCCCCTGTGGACCCTGCATCCACCACATTAACCCAGTGCGCAGTGATGGACACGTAACGGCCCTGGCCATGCCGACTGGACCATGCATCAGTTGTGAGGTGCACCTTTCCGCTCACTGACTGCTTGAGTGCATGGACAATGCGGTCTTTCACATGATGGTGGAGGGCTTGGATGGCTTTGCGAGAGAAGAAGTGGCGACTGGGTAGGTCATAGCGTGGTACTGCATAGGCCATGAGTTCGCGGAAAGCTGTGCTTTCCACCAACCGAAAGGGCATCATCTCAAACGAGATTAGTTTGGCAATGTGGGCGTTCAAACCCAGTGTACGCGGATGAGAGACTGAGTACTTTCTTGACCTACTCATAGTGTCTGGGAGGGTGAGCTGGACTTGAGAGCTGCATATGGTGGAAGTAGCGGTGGACAGGGCGGACTGAGAGAGGGTTGATGATGGTGATGGAGTTGGTGTTCTTTCTGATGGCCTAGAATCAGTCTTTCGTTGATATAACAGTGGGATTCCCTGACTGCTGTGGCCTTGCAACGACACCTCAACATTTGCTGCTGTGCTAACCGGTGGGCTTACAGTGGGGGAAACAATGTAGCGTTGCTGACTACCTTCGTTGTGATCAGTTGCACATGTGGCACTTGAGGTTTGGTGTTGTGTCCACGCTTGCAAGTGCATGCTGGTTAAATGTCTAAGCATGCAACTGGTATTCAAATTTTTCAGATTTTTCCCTCGGCTAAAGGTCTTTGCGCACTTCTTACAGATAACCTTGGCCTGATCATGAGGATTTTGTTCAAAAAAGTGCCACACTGCACTCTTCCTACTTTGGCAGACATTTTGCGGCCTAGCACGCTGTGATCTTTTGACCCTCTGGACAAGCTGTCCAGAAACTCTTTTGATGTTTGGAACCTGTCTTTGGAGTGCTCCGGGCCTGCCAGATAACAGCTGTTGCGATGTCGATGTCTGCTGTGGATGCTCCTCATCTGAGCTATTGGAAGCAGCACCCTCTTCCCCCAATGGATGCCAATCTGGGTCATCCATCACCTCCTCTTCTGTGTCATGTGCACCTTCCTCTGTGTCACCGTGTATGGTGGTATAGTGTGCGGGAAGGGGCACCTGAGTCTCATCAGGGTAAGAATCTGGCTCTGTACACTGCGAGGACAATGTAGTGCTCTGAGTGAATGTACCAGCAGAATCATCCATCAGCGGCTGTGCATCAGTGCACTCCATGTCAGATTCATCTTGGCCTGGGTAATTCACCATTTCACTTGATGATCCAGGCATGGTATGTGAAAACAGCTCCATGGAGTAATCAGTAGTATGGCCTGCGTCATCCTTCAATCTTGGTTGGGGTGAAGGACACAAGGAAAGGTGTGGTTCATGAACATGAGCCTCCAATGACGACTCAGTGCTTTTACTTTTTACAACTGAAGAAGAGGAGGTGATAGAGCTGGAGGCTGAGTCAGCAATGTAAGACAAAACTTTTTCCTGATGCTCTGGCTTTAAAAGCGGTTTGCCAACTCCTAGAAAACTAAGCGTTCGAGGCCTTATGTAGCCAGACGATGACGCAGGCTCAGCACCTCCTGCATTCGGTCCTCTTTTGCTCTTGCCACTACCATCAGATCCACCACCAACACCATCATTACCAGCTGCCAACCCCCGCCCAATTCCACGGCCTCTTCCACCAGCCTTCCTCATTTTTGGTAGAAATGTAGACAAAATCCAACAAACTATATAGTAATGTAAAACAAGGTACAAGGTGTCTATAGGACAGGGGAGATTTTGAATTTCTGCAGACACTTGTGGACACTGGACACTTTTGGATTGTGTGAGGCCCACTGATATCTGAGCGCTATGTCACAGGCTCGATGGCACAGCTGTGACCAAAGTGACTAGAGGATAAGGGAGATTTTGAATCTCTGCACACACTTTTGGACACTGGACACTTTTGGATTGTGTGAGGCCCAATGAATATCTGAGCGCTATGTGACAGGCTCGATGGCACAGCTGTGACCAAAGTGACTAGAGGATAAGGGAGATTTTGAATCTCTGCACACACTTTTGGATTGTGTGAGGCCCAATGAATATCTGAGCGCTATGTGACAGGCTCGATGGCACAGCTGTGACCAAAGTGACTAGAGGATAAGGGAGATTTTGAACCTCTGCACACACTTTTGGACACTGGACACTTTTGGATTGTGTGAGGCCCAATGAATATCTGAGCGCTATGTGACAGGCTCGATGGCACAGCTGTGACCAAAGTGACTAGAGGATAAGGGAGATTTTGAACCTCTGCACACACTTTTGGACACTGGACACTTTTGGATTGTGTGAGGCCCACTGATATCTGAGCGCTATGTCACAGGCTCGATGGCACAGCTGTGACCAAAGTGACTAGAGGATAAGGGAGATTTTGAATCTCTGCACACACTTTTGGACACTGGACACTTTTGGATTGTGTGAGGCCCACTGATATCTGAGCGCTATGTCACAGGCTCGATGGCACAGCTGTGACAAAAGTGACTAGAGGATAAGGGAGATTGGATTGCTTTTAAAAAAGCAGTTTGCAGAGCAGTGGGTAAACAGCAATGCCAGCCTGTCAGGAAGCCTTAAAAGGCAGCCAAACAACCAACACCACTGATACACCACAATATAGCCTCCCCTTGCACTGCACACACAGTGACTGGTGTGTTGTGCAGGCCAAATTGCTAGCAGCAGAAGCAGTTTTTTTTTCTTCTCAGCAGGACAAAAAAAAAAAATTGGGATTGCTTTTAAAAAAGCAGTTTGCGGAGCAGTGGGTAAACAGCAATGCAGGAATGTCAGGAAGCCTTAGAAGGCAGCCCAACAACCAACACCACTGATACACCACTATATAGCCTACTCTTGCACTGCACACACAGTGACTGGTGTGTTGTGCAGGCCAAATCGCTAGCAGCAGAAGCAGTTTTTTTTGTCTTCTTCCCTGCCTAACGCTCTCCCTACAGAATCAGCAACCTCTCCCTATACTGAGATCGGCAGAAGTAAGATGGCGGTCGGCGTGCACGCCCTTTTATACCCCCTGTGACACCCACCAAAGCAAGCCAATCACTTGCATGCCCTTCTGAAAGATGGTGGTGACCCCTGCCTATGTCATCACGTTGCCCACAGTGTCCGTAGATCCTGATTGGCTGAAAAAGAGCGCAAAACAAACTTTTGAAACGCGACTTTGGCGCGTAAGTCGCCGACCTCGTGGCCGACCTCATCCTAGGGTCGGGTTTCGTTTCATGAAACCCGACTTTGCCAAAAGTCGGCGACTTTTGAAATTTTTCGACCCGTTTCGCTCAATTCTACGTGGTACTGCATAGGCCATGAGTTCGCGGAAAGCTGCGCTTTCCACCAACCGATAGGGCATCATCTCAAACGAGATTAGTTTGGCAATGTGGGCGTTCAAACTCAGTGTACGCGGATGAGAGACTGAGTACTTTCTTGACCTACTCATAGTGTCTGGGAGGATGAGCTGGACTTGAGAGCTGCATATGGTGGAAGTAGCGGTGGACAGGGTGGACTGAGAGAGGGTTGATGATGGTGATGGAGTTGGTGTTCTTTCTGATGGCCTAGATTCAGTATTTCGTTGATATAACAGTGGGATTCCCTGACTGCTGTGGCCTTGCAACGACACCTCAACATTTGCTGCTGTGCTAACCGGTGGGCTTACAGTGGGGGAAACAATGTAGCGTTGCTGACTACCTTCTTTGTGATCAGTTGCACATGTGGCACTTGAGGTTTGGTGTGGTGTCCACGCTTGCAAGTGCATGGTGGTTAAATGTCTAAGCATGCAACTAGTATTCAAATTTTTCAGATTTTTCCCTCGGCTAAAGGTCTTTGCGCACTTCTTACAGATAACCTTGGCCTGATCATGAGGATTTTGTTCAAAAAAGTGCCACACTGCACTCTTCCTACTTTGGCAGACATTTTGCGGCCTAGCACGCTGTGATCTTTTGACCCTCTGGACAAGCTGTCCAGCAACTCTTTTGATTTTTGGAACCTGTCTTTGGAGTGCTCCGGGCCTGCCAGATAACAGCTGTTGCGATGTCGATGTCTGCTGTGGATGCTCCTCATCTGAGCTATTGGAAGCAGCACCCTCTTCCCCCAATGGATGCCAATCTGGGTCAACAACTGGGTCATCCATCACCTCCTCTTCAATGTCATGTGCACCTTCCTCTGTGTCACCGTGTATGGTGGTATAGTGTGCGGGAAGGGGCACCTGAGTCTCATCAGGGTCAGAATCTGGCTCTGTACACTGCGAGGACAATGTAGTGCTCTGAGTGAATGTACCAGCAGAATCATCTATCAGCGGCTGTGCATCAGTGCACTCCATGTCAGATTCATCTTGGCCTGGGTAATTCACCATTTCACTTGATAATCCAGGCATGGCATGTGAAAACAGCTCCATGGAGTAATCAGTAGTATGGCCTGCGTCATCCTTCAATCTTGGTTGGGGTGAAGGACACAAGGAAAGGTGTGGTTCATGAACATGAGCCTCCAATGACGACTCAGTGCTTTTACTTTTTACAACTGAAGAAGAGGAGGCAATAGAGCTGGAGGCTGAGTCAGCAATGTAAGACAAAACTTTTTCCTGATGCTCTGGCTTTAAAAGCGGTTTGCCAACTCCTAGAAAACTAAGCCTTCGAAGCCTTATGGAGCCAGACGATGATGCAGGCTCAACACCTCCTGCATTCGGTCCTATTTTGCTCTTGCCACTACCATCAGATCCACCACCAACACCATCATTACCAGCTGCCAACCCCCGCCCAATTCCACGGCCTCTTCCACCAGCCTTCCTCATTTTTTGTAGAAATGTAGACAAAATCCAACAAATTATATAGTAATGTAAAACAAGGTACAAGGTGTCTATAGGACAGGGGAGATTTTGAATTTCTGCACACACTTGTGGACACTGGACACTTATGGATTGTGTGAGGCCCACTGAATATCACAGCGCTATGTCACAGGCTCGATGGCACAGGTGTGAAAAAAGTGACTAGAGGATAAGGGAGATTTTGAATTTCTGCACACACTAGTGGACACAGGACACTTTTGGATTGTGTGAGGCCCACTGAATATCAGAGCGCTATGTCACAGGCTCGATGGCACAGGTGTGAAAAAAGTGACTAGAGGATAAGGGAGATTTTGAATTTCTGCACACACTAGTGGACACTGGACACTTTTGGATTGTGTGAGGCCCACTGAATATCAGAGCGCTATGTCACAGGCTCGATGGCATAGGTGTGAAAAAAGTGACTTAAGGATCAGAGATTTTGAATTTCTGCACACACTAGTGGACACTGGACACTTTTGGATTGTGTGAGGCCCACTGAATATCAGAGCGCTATGTCACAGGCAGAAATTAGCTAGTGTATCACAAACTACAAGGTGTATGTAGAATTGGGCAAAATAGGAATCTCCCTAGAGTGTAGGTCTGTAAGAACGGAACAATTCCTCCACTTATCCTTCCACAGTGACACACAGATAGCTTCACTGTGGCCGTGATAACAGCCGTTACACGGTACTGAGAGGAGCGTGCACGTACACGGCTGTCTGGTGTACGTAAAATTGTCAAGCTCCGTGTTTTTTAAGTATACGGACTGACACACGCTGTCTCTCTATAGTTTTGAATGTGATCAAACAGCAAATATATTTAACTGTTTGAAAGCTAGACAAAACTAGTAGGTGCAGGTCTGTAAGAACGGAACATGTCCTCGACTTATTCTCACAGAGTGACACACAGATAGCTTCACTGTGGCTGTGATAACACCCGTTACACAGTACTGTGTGAGGAGCGTACACCGCTGTATTGTGTGAAAAAATGCTCGCTCAGTACCTCAGCAGGACAAAAAAAAAATTGGGATTGCTTTTAAAAAAGCAGTTTGCAGAGCAGTGGGTAATGCAGCAATGCAGCTGCAGTAATACAGCAATGCAGCTGTCAGGAAGCCTTAGAAGGCAGCCTAACAACCAACACCACTGATCCACCACAATATAGCCTCCCCTTGCACTGCACACACAGTGACTGGTGTGTTGCAAAATTGCTAGCAGCAGAAGCAGTTTTTTTTTCATCTTCCCTGCCTAACGCTCTCCCTACAGAATCAGCAGCAGCAACCTCTCCCTATGCTAAGATCGGCAGAAGTAAGATGGCGGTCGGCGTGCATGCCCTTTTATAACCCTGTGACGCCCACCAAAGCAAGCCAATCACTTGTATGCCCTTCTGAAAGATGGTGGTGACCCCTGCCTATGTCATCACGTTGCCCACAGTGTCCGTGGATCCTGATTGGCTGAAAAAGAGCGCAAAACAAACTTTTGAAACGCGACTTTGGCGCGTAAGTCGCCGACCTCGTGGCCGACCTCATCCTAGGGTCGGGTTTCGTTTCATGAAACCCGACTTTGCCAAAAGTCGGCGACTTTTGAAATTTTTCGACCCGTTTCGCTCAACTCTAGTGCTTACTAGAGTTGAGCGAAACGGGTCGAAAAATTTCAAAAGTCGGCGACTTTTGGCAAAGTCGGGTTTCATGAAACGAAACCCGACCCTAGGATGAGGTCGGCCACGAGGTCGGCGACTTACGCGCCAAAGTCGCGTTTCAAAAGTTTGTTTTGCGCTCTTTTTCAGCCAATCAGGATCCACGGACACTGTGGGCAACGTGATGACATAGGCAGGGGTCACCACCATCTTTCAGAAGGGCATGCAAGTGATTGGCTTGCTTTGGTGGGCGTCACAGGGTTATAAAAGGGCGTGCACGCCGACCGCCATCTTACTTCTGCCAATCTTAGCATAGGGAGAGGTTGCTGCTGCTGATTCTGTAGGGAGAGCGTTAGGCAGGGAAGAAGAAAAAAAAACTGCTTCTGCTGCTAGCGATTTTGCCTGTACAACACACCAGTCACTGTGTGTGCAGTGCAAGGGGAGGCTATATTGTGGTGGATCAGTGGTGTTGGTTGTTAGGCTGCCTTCTAAGGCTTCCTGACAGCTGCATTGCTGTTTACCCACTGCTCTGCAAACTGCTTTTTTAAAAGCAATCCCAATTTTTTTTTTTTGTCCTGCTGAGGTACTGAGCGTGCATTTTTTCACACAATACAGCGGTGTACGCTCCTCACACAGTACTGTGTAACGGCTGTTATCACAGCCACAGTGAAGCTATCTGTGTGTCACTCTGTGAGAATAAGTCGAGGACATGTTCCGTTCTTACAGACCTGCACTTCCTAGTATTGTCTAGCTTTCAAACAGTTAAATATATTTGCTGTTTGATCACATTCAAAACTATAGAGAGACAGTGTGTGTCAGTCCGTATACTTAAAAAACACGGAGCTTGACAATTTTACGTACACCGGACAGCCGTGTACGTGCACGCTCCTCTCAGTACTGTGTAACGGCTGTTATCACGGCCACAGTGAAGCTATCTGTGTGTCACTGTGGAAGGATAAGTGGAGGACTTGTTCCGTTCTTACAGACCTACACTCTAGGGAGATTCCTATTTTGCCCAATTCTACATACACCTTGTAGTTTGTGATACACTAGCTAATTTCTGCCTGTGACATAGCGCTCTGATATTCAGTGGGCCTCACACAATCCAAAAGTGTCCAGTGTCCACTAGTGTGTGCAGAAATTCAAAATCTCTGTGATCCTGTAGTCACTTTTTTCACACCTGTGCCATCGAGCCTGTGACATAGCGCTCTGATATTCAGTGGGCCTCACACAATCCAAAAGTGTCCAGTGTCCACTAGTGTGTGCAGAAATTCAAAATCTCTGTGATCCTGTAGTCACTTTTTTCACACCTGTGCCATCGAGCCTGTGACATAGCGCTCTGGTATTCAGTGGGCCTCACACAATCCAAAAGTGTCCAGTGTCCACTAGTGTGTGCAGAAATTCAAAATCTCCCCTGTCCTATAGACACCTTGTACCTTGTTTTACATTACTATATAGTTTGTTGGATTTTGTCTATATTTCTACAAAAAATGAGGAAGGCTGGTGGAAGAGGCCGTGGAATTGGGCGGGGGTTGGCAGCTGGTAATGATGGTGTTGGTGGTGGATCTGATGGTAGTGGCAAGAGCAAAATAGGACCGAATGCAGGAGGTGTTGAGCCTGCGTCATCGTCTGGCTCCATAAGGCTTCGAAGGCTTAGTTTTCTAGGAGTTGGCAAACCGCTTTTAAAGCCAGAGCATCAGGAAAAAGTTTTGTCTTACATTGCTGACTCAGCCTCCAGCTCTATCACCTCCTCTTCTGAAGTTGTAAAAAGTAAAAGCACTGAGTCGTCATTGGAGGCTCATGTTCATGAACCACACCTTTCCTTGTGTCCTTCACCCCAACCAAGATTGAAGGATGACGCAGGCCATACTACTGATTACTCCATGGAGCTGTTTTCACATGCCATGCCTGGATTATCAAGTGAAATGGTGAATTATCCAGGCCAAGATGAATCTGACATGGAGTGCACTGATGCACAGCCGCTGATAGATGATTCTGCTGGTACATTCACTCAGAGCACTACATTGTCCTCGCAGTGTACAGAGCCAGATTCTGACCCTGATGAGACTCAGGTTCCCCTTCCCGCACACTATACCACCATACACGGTGACACAGAGGAAGGTGCACATGACATTGAAGAGGAGGTGATGGATGACCCAGTTGTTGACCCAGATTGGCATCCATTGGGGGAAGAGGGTGCTGCTTCCAATAGCTCAGATGAGGAGCATCCACAGCAGACATCAACATCGCAACAGCTGTTATCTGGCAGGCCCGGAGCACTCCAAAGACAGGTTCCAAACATCAAAAGAGTTGCTGGACAGCTTGTCCAGAGGGTCAAAAGATCACAGCGTGCTAGGCCGCAAAATGTCTGCCAAAGTAGGAAGAGTGCAGTGTGGCACTTTTTTGAACAAAATCCTCATGATCAGGCCAAGGTTATCTGTAAGAAGTGCGCAAAGACCTTTAGCCGAGGGAAAAATCTGAAAAATTTGAATACCAGTTGCATGGTTAGACATTTAACCAGCATGCACTTGCAAGCGTGGACACAACACCAAACCTCAAGTGCCACATGTGCAACTGATCACAACGAAGGTAGTCAGCAACGCTACATTGTTTCCCCCACTGTAAGCCCACCGATTAGCACAGCAGCATATGTTGAGGTGTCGTTGCAAGGCCACAGCAGTCAGGGAATCCCACTGTTATATCAACGAAAGACTGATTCTAGGCCATCAGAAAGAACACCAACTCCATCACCATCATCAACCCTCTCTCAGTCCGCCCTGTCCACCGCTACTTCCACCATATGCAGCTCTCAAGTCCAGCTCACCCTCCCAGACACTATGAGTAGGTCAAGAAAGTACTCAGTCTCTCATCCGCGTACACTGGGTTTGAACGCCCACATTGCCAAACTAATCTCGTTTGAGATGATGCCCTTTCGGTTGGTGGAAAGCACAGCTTTCCGCAAACTCATGGCCTATGCAGTACCACGCTATGACCTACCCAGTCGCCACTTCTTCTCTCGCAAAGCCATCCCAGCCCTCCACCATCATGTGAAAGACCGCATTGTCCATGCACTCAAGCAGTCAGTGAGCGGAAAGGTGCACCTCACAACTGATGCATGGTCCAGTCGGCATGGCCAGGGCCGTTACGTGTCCATCACTGCGCACTGGGTTAATGTGGTGGATGCAGGGTCCACAGGGGACAGCGGTGGTGGGACAGTGCTGCCTAGCCCACGGTATAGGAAACAGTTGGCTGTAGGCGTTCGACCCTCCTCCTCCTCCTCCAGAAGCGAAAGCTCGTCCACAGAGCCCAGTCGTACGAGCACTCCATCTGCAGCTGCCACTGTTGCACACGATGTGTCCCCCTATCGAGCAGCTAGTGGAAAGCGTCATCAGGCTGTGTTGCAGATGATGTGTTTGGGCAACAGACACACCGCCGAGGTGCTGGCCGAGTACTTGAAGCGACAAACTGAGTCATGGCTGGGCAGTGTACATCTTGAGGCAGGTAAGGTAGTTAGTGATAACGGCCGTAATTTTGTGGCAGCCATAGCCCTTTCAAAACTCAGCCATATACCTTGCTTGGCTCACACCTTGAACCTGGTGGTGCAGTGCTTCCTCAAAAATTATCCGGAGTTAACAGCCCTGTTCCAGAAGGTGCGAAGACTGTGCGCGCACATCCGCCGGTCGCCTGTACACTCCGTTCGTATGCAGAAGCTGCAGCGATTGCTCCACCTTCCCAACCACCGCCTCATTATCGACATTGCAACAAGGTGGAACTCCACCCTGCACATGGTGGAGCGGCTGTGCGAGCAGAGGCAGGCCATAATGCATTTGTGGGAGGATACACGGCCAGGCACTTTGAGAGCAGACATGGAGTTGACAGGTGTGCAGTGGTCGAAGCTGAAAGACCTCTGTAAAGTCCTTCAGTGTTTTGAGGAATGCACACGGCTGGTAAGCGCAGACGACGCCATCCTAAGCATGAGCATCCCACTTACGCGTCTGCTCATGC
This sequence comes from Dendrobates tinctorius, assembly GCF_039654945.1. Classification (NCBI taxonomy): domain Eukaryota; kingdom Metazoa; phylum Chordata; class Amphibia; order Anura; family Dendrobatidae; genus Dendrobates; species Dendrobates tinctorius. Next base: position 64,683,929 of record NW_027361687.1, read on the forward strand.
AAACTTTGACGCACCTTAAGGAGCAGGCGTCTGCAGCCAATGTTGATGAGGAGGAAGAGGAGGAGGGAATCCTTGATGACATTCAGCCATTGTCTGCTCAAGGACCTCTCCTGGACGAGGTGGAGGAAGAAGAGGAGGAGGAGGAGGATGATGGGGATGATTACTTAGGGGAGGAGGATGCATCTCGTGGGGCAAGTGAAAATGTTGGCGTGGCAAGGTCTGGTACAGGGTTTGTGCGTGACTGGAGGGATGTGGATTTGCCAGAAAGTGCTCCTCCAACCAGCACTCGCAGTGCATCATTGACATCTTGAACATTGGCCCACATGTCAGATTATGCCTTGCAGATCCTAAAAAGGGACCCACGCATTGCCAAAATGATGAACGATGATGACTACTGGTTGGCCAGCATCCTGGATCCACGCTATAAAGGCAAATTACAAAACATCATGCCACAGGAGAACCTTGACCTAATATTGGCTAATAAACAAGCAACTCTGGTAAATCGGTTGCTTGAGGCATTCCCAGCACACAGCAGCGGTGATGGTTCTCACACGAGCCGTACGGGCCGGGGGCAGCTTGGCAGAGGTGTTCGTGGTGCACACAGCAGAAGTGGCGTTGGAGACAGGGGTTTCATGACAATGTTGTGGACTGATTTTTCAAGTACCGCTCACACAACTGGTAATACTGCGTCGATGGAAAGTGACAGGAGACAGCAGTTGTCAACTATGGTTACAAACTACTTTTCCTCCCATATCGATGTTCTCCCACACAGGTCATTCCCCTTTGACTATTGGGCCGCTAAACTGGACACCTGGCCTGAATTGGCACAATATGCCTTACAGGAGCTCGCTTGCCCAGCTGCAAGTGTGCTATCGGAAAGAGTCTTCAGTGCAGCTGGATCAATCCTGACAGAAAAAAGGACCCGTCTGTCAACCCAAAATGTGGATGATCTAACCTTCATTAAAATGAACCATGCATGGGTTTCTAAGGATTTTGTCCCACCTTCCTCTGATGACACATAGGGTGACAGAAAAATGGCTTGCTTTGGTCCACCTCTTCCTGGGACTTGACCTATTTCACCTCTTGCATCAGCTGAATGTCCAACATCAACATATGCCACTTTCTAAAACTCCCTAACTGTGCTGCCTCCCCCACCCATGGCCGGGGTCACCACCTAGCGCACGACACCGTGCGAGTGCCGTTGCCCTGGACAGGTGGGTAGGCCGATTCTTGGGCGCGGGCACTGGTACAGGGTCCTTCATAGTGCCATCAAGTGTCTCTGACGGTGGTGGTGCACACCCGCCGTCAGACACACCGCCATACTATGAGGGGCCCAGTGCCAGTACCGACGCCCACGAGTGGGCCCCCCTTGCTTGGGCAGGGCCCCAGCATTTGCAATCTTTACCTCTCCCTGCTCCTCCGCTGTGTAGTCTGGGCCGTCAAATCCATACTGTGCCTGACACCGTCTGAGCCTGCCTCCTGATGTATAGACATATATTTTGAATGTGTACGCTATCCATACATGTTATCCGGGGAAACGGTACCCTTTCTAACCTTTGTGCAATCACGTGCAATCCATACTGGGCCTAACACCGTCTGAGCCTGCCTCCTGAGACATATATTTTGAATGTGTACGCTATCCATACATGTTATCCGGGGAAACGGTACCCTTTCTAACCTTTGTGCAATCACGTGCAATCCATACTGGGCCTAACACCGTCTGAGCCTGCCTCCTGAGACATATATTTTGAATGTGTACGCTATCCATACATGTTATCTGGGGATACGGTACCCTTTCTCACCTTTGTGCAATCACGTGTAATCCATACTGGGCGTGAGAACGGCTGGCGAGCTGTTAAGCAAGCTACAGCACCTGTGGTTTGCACACGTAAGTTTTTCATTTTTTCAGGAATGACGGTTAGGCCTAATTCCGGAACTGCGGTTGACCTGCACTTACTGGGAAATCATTGTTCGCGGGTAATAATTGTAATCAGTGATCCCCATCACTAACGTTGTTCAGCGGGTTATCTGCACCTGTAAGCGACAAACGCTGGCCTTTTCAGTGTAGCGCACATGCAGCCACAGACATGTAAGGGTATGACACACCAGTTATTGGCCAATCTCATGTGCCAGAGCCTCACGTGTCCCTCTAGTAAGCCGGACTCGGACCGCGGGGCATGACGGAGTCTCGTTCGTTAACGGAATTAAGCTTGCAATGTGTGCATCTGTTCTGTATCTGGCATGGTTGAGGTTTCCCAGGTGGAGTCGAATTTAACCGTAGGCTCCACTCCTGGTGGTGCCCTTCTGGACATTCCTTTAAGGTTCAGCTTTGCAACCATACTGCCCACGTAAAACAAACACTTTGCCTTCATGAACGCTGTTTGGAGGGTCATGACTCGTGGGAATAACGCCGCCCAATCAGTTAACCTGCTAGAGAGTTCCTTCGTTGCTCCCAAGCATGACATCACACTCCCTAGGAAGAAGGTAATGCCACTGTGGCGACCGTACTCCTGGGGGCGACACAAGTGCACTGATGCCCAGCCACTGCTCGATGAATCTGCTGGTACATTGACCCAGACCACTACATTCCCCTAGCACGCTACACGACCTGAATCTGACCCTGATGAAACTCAGGTTACCCTTCCCATATACAGTTCCATCTTACACGGTGACAAAGAGGAAGCTGCAGATGAAAGTGCAGGTTCGGCCCACCCGCCATCAGACACACCACCGTACTATCAGGGGCCCTGTGCCAGTGCCGTCGCCAACGAGTGGGCCCCCCCTGCTTGCCCAGGATCACAGCACTTGCAAAGTTGAAATACTGTGCAGTGAGATGGAAGATGGGGACGACGAGGAATCCAGACAAGTACAGGGATTCCCTAGCGAGGAGACTTATTTGATTGTTTTCAATGTTGGGACAGCAATTTTTGGGGAGCACTATACTCTGGAGAATGATAGATGGGGCCCACCATACACTGGAACATTCCAAAGGTGGACATCAGACACTGGAGCAGCATTTACAGGGCCCATTATACACTAGAGCATTAGAAATGGGGCCCATTATGTTTGGAGCATTATTTGGGCCCATAAGACAGTGGAGCTTCATCCATGGGGACCAACATATACTGTAGCATTATGTGGAGCTCATCATATACTGTTTCAAACATTATATGGGACCAATGATTCTGTATGGAGAAATAGATGGGCCTCGTCATGAGATGTAAAAAGTGAAGTATTTTTCATTGTACTATACCGCTATTTCTCTGCCGTATCGGAGCATGATGAGTTGTGGTATGTGTTAAAGGGGCGCTCTTTCGCCCAGGGCACATGAAAACCTGCAGCCAGCCCTCCCCCCCACAACTTTAGCCAAATAACCCCCATTTTTTAGTGCGTAACTTGTATTATGAAGTTAATTAAGGTATCCTTTTGCTGTTTCTCCTTCCTATAAGTGTTGGTTTGAGGCAATGGTTTTATGGTTGTATGTCAATTAATGTTTAATAAAACATGTATTTTATGAAATAAGTGACACTATTGGTTATTGGGTCACCTGACAGTGACATAGCCTTTGTGATATATTTAAACAAGCAACATGCAGCATATTCATCAAGTGATTGGATTGTTTATGCCGGAACAAAAATCATTGTTCTCAGAAGCACATCTCCGGTGTAAACTAGATATGCTGCTGATAATATGATACTGTATGGGGACAGATTGATCTAATAGTGATTGTTCTGTTCCCATCATTCTTTCTCAGCTGGTGGAACGAGGATGGGAAACAAGCAAACGACTTCAATATTGTCGATCACACTCGTTTAGCGGCCTGAACTCAGCGCACGTAAATACAACAGAAATGCTTCTGTGTGACGTATTTGGGGCCCCATTTTAAACTTTTGCCTAGACCTAGACATCCAGCAAGTTCGGTAACAACACCGAACCCACCTCTTTATACAAGTCACCCGGCAGTCTTATTAGCGTGAATTGAGGTTAGAGCTTCCTCCAGTTCCTCCTCGGTAGTGGCATGTCCAATGCCGATCTTTGTTCCCCCGATAACTGTGGCAGATACAATAAGCCAAGATAGCTATCAATCGCCTCTGATGTCATAGAGAGTTTGGATGAATATAATTGTTTATAGAAAAGGAGAAACTCATTAAGAATTTCTTCCGACCCGGTATCCGTGGACCCATCCGATGTGTTAATTGCCGGAATGACAGGAGATCCCTGATGAGCTCTAGCGACCATGGCCAACAGATTCCCCGCACCCTCCACCTCCGTATAGAAATTCTGTCTGATAAAAAATCTTTTATGTTACACCTGTTCCAGAAGGTGATTATTTAGCAGTTTTTATGCCCCCACCCAATCATCTCTATGAAGCCGAGTTGAGGAATTTGCAAACCGCTGTTCTGCCTCATCGACACATCGCTGAAGATCTAATGTACGGGCTCTACTCTTAGTTTTAATTCTTGAGATCTCTTTAATCAGACCCCCCCCCTTAAAAAGGCCTTCATTGTATCCCAAATTATCAGGGGCGATGCCGAGCCAATATTATCTTAAAAAAAGTCCTTCAACTTCACAGCTAATCCTTGCCTGTCCTTCAATATTGTCAGCCAGTATGGCTTGAGCTTCCATAGTCCTCTCGATGTATTAGATAAGGCAAGAATATTCAGAACAACCCTTAATGGGGAGTGGTCTGACAACCGTCTCCTGAGATATTCCACCTTGTCCACCATCGACAATAAGAACTGATTACCTATGGCCAGGTCTATCCTTGATAAGGAGGAATATGATGCTGAAAAGCAAGAATACTGTAGTGTTGATGGAAATTTAGTCCTCCAGATATCATACCACTGCATCTCCCATTATATCTTGGCCAACGCTGTGTCCTCACTCTCCCCAACCAACAAGTCTACCTGGTATTTATCTAGAGCCACACTGAGATACATATTGAAATCCCCAATAATAATAGCTGGCATATCTGGGTGCTCCATCACCAACTGGATTATCATCTCTATAGTTTCCATTGAGAATGGTGGAGGAATAAATAATGCTACTATGCACACCCTTATGCCATGGAGCAGACATACCAAGCAGATAAATCTGCCGCTGGGATCTATTTTGGCTTTTACACATGTAAAGGAAAGATTGTGGTGGATAAATTGAGCATCATCACTTCCTTTCCACCTAAGGACCCATAGAAGCGCACACCAGCGAGAAATTGCCATTGTCCGATGTGCCTCCACACAGGATTCTCCTGCCTCTGTTTTTTCATGTGATTCAGAATAAAGGACATTTTACTAGGACAGTGAGTGTCACCCTCATTTTTATTTTTTGATATGGACTCTGCCATTGTGATCTTCAATACGAGTTGGCTCCCGCTATCCCTGGGAAGGTACATTCTTAATTACCCTGGAATGCACCGCAGTCACACAGCTGTCCTGATTATTTTTTTACTTCAGTCACATATTCAAAAGAATGTCTTCTGTTCCATGCTAGGACCAATCGCTAAAACTTAAGGTCACGTATTCCCTTCAAATACTGGCTGCTGTGCACATGTATACTGTATCCAGCCATCTCCATCAGTCCAATAGGCCTTAAAATCCCTACTAAATTGAGTGACCTTCCCTTTTGGTAATCATTAGAGGTTACTCCCAGCTGTTGGACTCCCAATAATCTTGCAATTATCAGCTATCATTTAAACTAAGTTGGAATGGTCAGAAGCACTGTAGTATTAAGACCATTATATTGTAGGATTAAAATAATGTCTTTTGAGGCTGTGTGAGATAAGACACTGAGCAAGGTGTTGTCGTGGCCTCCAGATGTGCTGGAAAAACAAGTCAAAACCAAGGCCTCACCTTGTAATTTAAAGGATCTGCTGTAACATCTTGGTGTCAGACTCCACAGGTCACTAGAGATAGCAAAAAGATTTACAGGTCCCTGGTCCAGTGGCCACTAACTACTAATGATACTCGAACCCTGCAATTCTCAACCTACTTGCCAGTATCTTTGGCATCTGTTCTGATAAGTTTTCCCAGCATTGTGTTATACGTGCGTCAAGCCACATTGCATCAGGCCTACTAATCAGAAGAGGTACTGGAGATACCAGCAGGCAGTAGTACTTTTGCAATGCTCAGGACTGGTGGACATAGACAACCAAGGTTGCCGCTGGACCTTGATCCTATGAATCGCTTGCTCAACGTTAAAGTTCATCTTCAAAGATTTTGTGAAGTCCAGACTTCAGTAGGTCAAAGCTACTTTGACTGATTGACCACATGTAAAAAAGTGTTATTTTCTTTCAGAGCTTAACTGTACACACACAACCCTTACCAGATCTGGATCTAGAGAGTCACCAAGTTACAAATACATACTGGATCTACCCACTGATAACATATATTGTTGGTAATCTAAACAAGTATGTGATTGTGATATGTACAGTGGGTACCGTATGCAGCCATTTGATAAATTCAAAAAAGTTCATTTTTTTTCTTATTAATGTACACTCTGCACCCCATCTTGACTGAAACAAAGCAGAAATTTAGAAATTTTTGCAAATTTTTTAAAAAAGAAAAATTGAAATATCACATGATCATAAGTATTCAAACCCTTTGCTCAGTATTGAGTAGAAGCACATTTTAGAGCTAGTACAGCCATGAGTCTTCTTGGGAATGATGCCACGAGTTTTTCACACCTGGATTTGGGGATCCTCTGCCATTCTTCCTTGCAGATCCTCTCCAGTTCCGTCAGGTTGGATGGTGAATGTTGGTGGACAGCCATTTTCAGGTCTCTCCAGAGATACTCAATTGAGTTTAGGTCAGGGCTCTGGCTGGGCCAGTCAAGAATGGTCACAGAGTTGTTCTGAATCCACTCTTTTGTTATTTTAGCTGTGTTCTTAGGGTCATTGTTTGGTTGGAAGGTGAACCTTCGGCCAAGTCTGAGGTCCAAAGCACTCTGGAAGAGGTTTTCATCCAGGATATCTCTGTACTTGGCTGCATTCATGTTTCCTTCATTTGCAACCAGTTGTCCTGTTCCTGTAGCTGAAAAACACCCCCATAGCATGATGCTGCCACCTCCATGTTTCACTGTTGGGATTGTATTGGGCAGGTGATGAGCAGTGCCTGGTTTTCTCCACACAAACCACTTAGAATTATCACCAAAAAGTTCTATCTTCATCTCATTACACCAGAGAATCTTATTTCTCATAGTCTGGGAGTCCTTCATGTGTTTTTCAGAAAACTCTATGCAGGCTTTCATATGTCTGGCACTGAGGAGAGGCCTCTGTCAGGCCACTCTGCCATAAAGGTCTGACTGGTGAGGGCTGCAATGATAGTTGACTTTGTGGAACTTTTTCCCATCTCTCTACTGCATCTGTGGACCTCAGCCACAGTGATCTTGGGGTTCTTCTATACCTCTCTCATCAAGGCTCTTCTCCCACAATTGCTCAGTTAGGCTGTACGGCCAGGTCTAGGAAGACTTCTGGTGGTCCCAAACTTCTTCCATTTAAGAATTATCGAGGCCACTGTGCTCTTTTGAATTTACCGAATGGATGCAATGAAACAAAGAGTGAAAAATGTAAAGGGTCTGAATACTTTCCTTACTCACTGTATACATAAACAACTATGTGATTGGGTTCAGATGACTACATTTCATCACCTATCCCCAGCACATCCCCAGCACATCTTTCAGTGAGAAGAACCCTTGACCCTCACATCTCAGACGCCTCATCAGTATAACTACCCACCCCACCCTTCATCATAATAAGATGTTCGCAGAACGGATCCATCACAGCTGCAAATTATGATCTGCTAAGTATTAAGATCAGGAGCAAGTATTCATTGCAAATTCCAATTCAAATAACTGTTTTTATTGGATCCAGACATTGGCGGAGGTGGGGAGTTCACTATTAATGATGAATCTCTTGAATTTCTATAAAATATTCTCATTCAAATTACAGATTGTGAATGTACATGGAGGCAGTAATACTGACATACTATTCTGGTATTTTGCCTTCCTCTGGTATGGGGTTGATATATAATTTTACTGCTTGTCTGTACCAGAAACATATAAAACTAAGAAACAGCTTTGCTACTGTACTTATTGGGATTTTTTTTCCAAATAACTTTCATTTAATAAGTAAAATTACACATGGTGAAAAACAGTAAATAAAAATAAAGAAATTAATTTTTAGAACACAAATTAAACTCTGAGCACAAAACAACTTCTATGTTGTGGGCATGCTCTGTGGAATGTGCAGAGGTCACCATGCAGGGAGGGGGAGAAGTGAATGGAAGCTGTATTTATCAATTACTGTTCTCACATGCAAAAAAACAGTTTGATTTACATCAGTGCTTTTGATCAGCGTTTCATCAGTGTTTGATCAGTGTGCCAGTTTTTACCATCAGGTATAGGTCAGATTGGGTGGAAGTTTCTCAAGCTTCTCCTGTCAAACAGTCCATGAAAAACTTGGATGGCATTCTTGTATTGTCTGGATTTTTCATGGCCAAATAGATTTTCATTGGCGAGTTTGAGCCGACATTCAAATCAAAATCAGACATGTCTCCTTGCTTTTGTGTGGACCACACAGTCCGAGAAAAAAATCAGACATGTGAACTACCCCATAGATTATCATAGGTATGATAGCCATGCAGAAATAAATATGGATAGTACTCATGTGAGAATATTTGCTATCTGACTGAGACCACAATTGTGAGATCCTCCATTATCTTTCTCCTGTTTAATAATGGAGATGTGTAATGTCCTCCCTGATGGGCATGCTCTGTGTTCTGTGCAGAGGTCATCGTGCTGGGAGGATGTGGAATGAGGAGGCACTGTCTTTATCACTTATTTTTAATGGTATGATCCAGTGGTATCTGCCTTTTTCTTTATAAAAGAGATGTGTAGTGGCCTCCATAATGGGCATGCTCTGTGACTTGTACAGAGCCCACTGTGCAGAGAGGAACCGAGGAGCAATCCATATGTTTTGTAATAAACGTGCAGGTGCTAGTATGTCACCACGGAACTGAGACAGATCAAGAATTAAAGGGTTTTATTTACAGGGATATGATACTTCTCGCAGGAAGAAAGCAGTGGGGGTTAAACTGGTTTTAAAGCAGTATATCAAACAGTCAAAAAGAATAACAGTTAGAAACAGGTGTTCTTGGAACTTATCAGTCTGCTGAGCACTTGCTTGTAGGGTCATCTTCTCCCGCATCGGCGTCATCAGCAGCGGCACTTGTCGTCTCTCTAGTCGCTGTAGGCTCTGCAATCTCTAAGGACCCACAACAGGGGTCTCGGGGGTTAATGAAGAAAGGCAGGGTGGGAACACAAGGCATTCCGGGTCCCCCTGCTATGAGTCTATGCTTCAAAACTAGCAGTCTCTCCACAGGTACGGTTCTCTGTGTGTCTATAAGTCTCAACAAGAGTCAGGGGCCCTGCCCCAACACCACAGGTACCAAGGCTATGCACGGGGGTCACTGTCTCTGCACGGAGGTCAGAGCATACCTCTCCAGTCACTGCAGGCTCTGGCCTCACGTGCTCACAAGATGCAGTCTCTCTGCACAGTCCGCTTGGAATTGTCCTCTGAACGGGAGTTCTCTCTTCTCCCCTGCGTGCAGCTGCAACCTGCCCTGTCCCCTGCACACACTGCTCTGAGCTTTGGCTCTCAGGCTGCCCTCCTTCCTGTTCCTCTCTCCTTCCAGCAGTCACATAACCCAGCACGTCCAGGGCAGAAAGCTTTCTGTCATGGTTATTCAGGATCTTGGACAAATGGTGCAGGGGTTAATAGGGAGAGCCTCTTTTTGACACCAGGGAGGGTTTTTATAGCTTCAGGTGAGCACCCCTCCCTGTCGTTTATACTCCTTGCTTGAGTGTTGCCGACCCTGCTTCGTTTGTGCTCTCTCCTGTCCCTGTGTGCTTGATTGGTATATGACTCGGTTTTGACTACGGTAACGTCTCTTGGATTGTGATTCTGTTCCTGCATGACCTCTTGTGTTTGACCCCTGGCTTTGTCTTGACCTCCCTGTGATCACCCTTCTGTACTATTACTGACGTCCTGTGTATGACCTTATGCTCTGTCTGATCCTGCACTGATATCTGTCTCTGTTTCTACTTGCGTCTCCTGTGCATGACCGCTGGCTTGTCTGACAACGGTTTATTCTCCTCTCACTGTGGTGTCTCTAAACACTGTCATCAGTGCTGTTGGAGGCTGGCCGTAAGCCCCGCCCACCTTCTGACGCGCGGTCACATGACCGTAAGGTCCTGCAGGCATCAGAGTGCTTTGCTGTCGCTCCTCCCCTCCCGCAGGTCCTAGAGCAAGGTTTCCATCGCTATAGCCACGCTCCTCCCCAAGCAGACAGTGAGTACCATTTCTCTGTGTTACTGTCCATACCTGGTCCCTCTGCAAACCTGTCACTAACACTTGCTGTACTATAAGTGTGACACTTTCCCCCTAGCAAGCCTGCTGTCTGGCGAAGTGGTTCCAGATCAGGAGCGGAGAAGGTAACCCCCCTGTTATGATTGGGTCACCAAGGAGGAAAGCAAGTCCAGACTAAGCCACAGAAAACCAGAGAGGTTGGTAACTAAGCGGATTGCAGACCCCTGATCCTATCCACACAACTAGCAGTAGCCGTGGAGTGAACCTACGATGATTCTAGATGCCTTGACACAGCCGGAGAACTAAACAAGCCTAAAGCAAGAAAGGGGAAATCTAAACTGCCCCAGAGCAGACCCCAAAGGAATAGATAGCCCCCAAACATATATTGTCGGTGAGACAAGATGAAAACACAAACGCAGTTAGGAAAACAGGCTGAGCAAACGATGGGGCCCACACTAACTAGACAGGACAGGTAAGGAAAGACACTGTCTGCAATCTTGCAAAAAACCCTGCAAAAAATATCCAACACGTCTGATACAAAAATACTGAAGTCACTCGACTTCGCCCACTATATCAGCACTCTGGCATACTCTGAAAGCAGAGCAAAAAGAGGCCAATCTAATAAGGGACAAAAACAAACTGGCACAAGCAGTAACATAAGGATGGAAATTCAGCACAGCCCCAACCGGGGCTGGCTGACCACACAAAACTGAAATAGACAAAACCAAATCAAATGTGAACTTTAGCAAAAGAACACTTAGCTTGAGCATGCAGGGACTGAGCTGGAAACTAAGACCTCAGGAGGCAGGAAAAAATCACCAGCAGGGATAGAGGGAGTCGGCTGTCTTAAATCCAGTCAAAAACTCCAGATGTCCAATCGTCCTCCTCATTATCAGGTGGCAGGCCTTTGTTAATTAGATCAGCTCCATTACCTCCTGTAACCACCAGAGGGAGCCCGGAAAGAGAACTCGTGACCCCTCTGTCAATACCACCAGCTCCATTACCTTCACTAGTAACCAGAGGTAGGCCAGAAATTGAATTCACAACAGTACCCCCCCTTGAGGAGGGGTCACCAAACCCTCATCCAGGCCACCTGGCCGATCAGGATCTATCGGCATGAATGTCAGAAGCAGAGATCCAAGAATTATCCTCCTGGCCATAACCCTTCCATTTGACCAAGTACTGGAGTCTCCGTCTAGCCAAACGAGAATCCAATATTTTCTCTACCTCATATTCCACATTGCCTTTAACCAACACAGGGTTAGGAAGTGTCGCCATAGGAACTACTGGCACCACAAACCTCTTCAACAGAGATTTATGAAACACGTTATGGATCTTAAACGTAACTGGAAGAGCCAATCGAAAAGAAACAGCATTAAGAATCTCCAAAATCTTATAAGGTTCAATGAATCTTGGCTTGAACTTTGGAGACGCAACCTTCATAGGAATATTCTTTGATGACAACCAAACCATATCATCCACTTTAAACCGGGGACCAATGGTCCTATGCCGGTTGGAAAACCGTTGGGCTTTTTCCTGAGAGAAGGACAACTTATCCACCACTTGGTCCCAAATCTGCTGCATTCTCTCTACCAAAGTGTCCACACTTGGGCAGGACAAAGACTCCACTTGCCCTGAAGAAAATCGAGGATGAAACCCAAAGTTACAGAAAAAGGGTGACATCAAAGTGCTAGAACTAGAACTACTGTTTAGCGCGAATTCGGCCAAGGGCAAAAATGAGACCCAGTCATCCTGATCAGCAGATATAAAACATCTCAAATAGGACTCCAAAGTCTGGTTTGTTCTCTCAGTCTGCCCATTGGTCTGAGGATGAAACACAGAGGAAAAAGATAACTGAATTCCCTGATTAGAGCAAAAAGTTCTCCAAAATCTGGAAACAAACTGGACTCCTCCGTCCGACACAATGTTCTCAGAAATCCCATGCAACCGAGCCAACTGTTGTAAAAACAAGGGCACCAACTCTGAAGAAGATGGCAACTTTGGGAGTGGTACAAGATGAATCATCTTAGAAAATCTATCACAAATCACCCAGATAACAGTCATTCTCTTTGAGACAGGAAGATCAGAAATAAAATCTATTGAGATATGGGTCCATGGCCTCTTGGGCACTGGCAGGGGCATCAACAACCCACTAGAACGAGAACAGGGTTTAGACCGAGAACAAGTCCCACAGGACTGCACAAAATTCCTGACATCACGAGATAAGGCAGGCCACCAAAAAGACTGACTCACCAAATCTCTGGTACCAAAAATACCCGGATGACCAGCCAACGCAGAGCAATGAATTTCAGACATTACTCTTTTCCTCCAAAAGAGACCACAAAATTAAAATGCGTTAAAAACAAGGCCCACCTAGCCTGTCTAGGATTCAAGTGTTTGGCTGATTCAAGATAAATTAAATTCTTGTGGTCAGTGAGGACCACAACTTGATGTCTAGCTCCCTCCAACCAATGTCTCCACTCTTCAAATGCCCATTTCATGGCCAATAATTCCTGATTCCCCATGTCATAGTTATGTTCAGATGGGGAGAATTTTCGAGAAAAGAAGGCACAGGGATTCATCTTAGAAGTCACCGGATCCCTTTGGGGCAAAACGGCTCCTGCACCAATCTCAGAAGCATCTACCTCCACCTGCAATGAGAGTGAGGCATCAGGTTGCCGTAGAACCGGAGCAGAAGTGAATCTCCGCTTAAGCTCCTGAAATGCCGAAACTGCCTCTGGAGACCAATTCACCACATCAGCGCCCTTTTTGGTCAAATCAGTCAGTGGTTTAACAATACCAGAAATATTACTTATAAATTTATGGTAGAAATTAGCAAAACCCAAAAACTTCTGGAGAGCCTTCAAAGAAGTGGGCTGAACCCAATCATAAATGGCCTGTATCTTGGCCGGGTCCATTTCGATAGCCGACGGGGACAAAATCAATCCCAAAAATTAAATCCTCTGTACACCAAAGAGGCACTTCGATCCCTTAACTTACAGAGAATTTTCCCTCAAAATCCGGAACACAGTCCGGACATGTTCCACATGAGAATCCCAATCACTGGAAAAGATCAAAATATCATCCAGATAAATGATCAAAAACTTATCCACAAAGTCCCAGAAAATGTTGTTCATAAAAGACTGGAAAACAGAAGGGGCATTAGTGAGCCCAAAAGGCATCACCAGGTACTCAAAATGTCCCTCCGGAGTATTAAACGCCGTCTTCCATTCATCCCCGTGCTTGATGCGAATAAGATTATACGCCTGAGGTCAAGCTTGGTAAACCAACAGGCACTTTTTACTCTGGAAAATAAATCAGAAATCAGGGGTAATGGGTACTGTTATTTTACAGTGATTTTTTAATGGAACGATAGTCAATACATGGCCTTAATGAACCATCTTTCTTGGCCACAAAAAAAAACAGCACCTAAAGGTGAAGAGGATGGTCTAATATGACCCTCCAACGACTCCTTGATATAAGATCGCATAGCATCATGTTCGGGTACCGATAAGTTGAATAGCCGACCCTTGGGATGTTTACAACCGGGCATTAACTCAATTGCACAGTCATAACTCCTATGAGGAGGCAAAGACGCAGACTTACTCTCACTGAATACATCAGAAAAATCAGCCAAATAGTCATGAATATCATGAGACTGGAGAGAAGTGGAGAAAACAGGAGTTTCACTAAAGGTGCTGTCACACTTAGCGATGCACCAGCGATCCCGACCAGCGATATAACGCGGTCAGGATCGCTGGTGCATCGCTAAGTGGTCGCTAGTGAGCTGCCACACAGGCAGATCTCACCAGCGACATAGCAGGGGTCAGGGGTTGCTACTTACCTGTCAGACGAGGCGATCCTGAAGTCCTCCCTCCCGCGTCCACGCGTCGCTCGTCGGCGCCACAGGAAGCCCAGCAGGAAGCTGATGACGAGAAACGGTCCAGGACATTATCGCGCGATCAGCGATAACCAGCGGCGAGCCGGTCAGAGGTAACTATCAGACATAGCGATATCGCTAGCAATATCGCTGCTATGTCACAAAAACCAGTGACGTTGCAGCAATATTGCTAGCGATATCGCTTGGTGTGACAGGCCCTTAAGAACACATTGACAACCCTACTCATCACAGGCACAGATTTCCAATCTAAAACAGGATTATGAGTTTGCAACCAAGGGAAACCCAGAACAATAGTATCATGCAAATTATGCAACACCAAAAATTTACAATTTTCTTGGTGGTCCGGGGCAACCCGCATTATCACCTGGGTCCAAAACTGGTGATTAGTCTCCGCCAAGGGAGTAGCATCAATACCCCTCAAAGGGATAGGAGTCCACAGGGGTATCATGGGAAAACCACAACGTTTAGCAAAGTCCAAATCCATCCGATTCAAAGCTGCTCCTGAATCAACAAAAGCCTTAGCGGAAAATGTAGACAAGGAGCAGATCAGGGTAATCGCCAAAAGGAACTTAGGCAGTACACTGCCCACCGCAAATTTGTGAGCAAAACGCTTTTCTCATTTAGGGCAATAGTATGAGAGGCGTCCCCGCAGAAAAAACTCAACTTATTACGCCTTCTAAACTCCTGACTTTGCGCTCTAGACAAAACCCTATCACATTGCATGGGTTCAGAAGTTCGTTCGAAAGGCGGCAACGCCTCTCGTGTAGTTTTAAGTTCACGTAAACGCCGATCAATTTGAATGGCCAATGACATAGAGTCGTCAAACCAGAGGGAACTGGAAATCCCACCATAACGTCTTTTATCTTTTACGGGTTCTGCCAAACCCTTCCGAAAGAGAGCTGCTAGGGCATCGTCATTCCGCCCACTTTCGGAATTTTTGACAATATAACTCTGCAGAATTCTGACCCTGGTTCAATGCCAATAGTTTTCTCAGTTTGATCAATAGCATTAGGTTCATCGTACAACAACCCCATGGCTTGAAAAAACGTGTCCACATTAGCCAGAATAGGATCTCCGGGTGTCAAAGAAAAGGCCCAATCCTGGGAGATCGCCGCATAGCAGGGAGATGACAATTTTAACCTGCTGCACAGAACTCCCCGACGAGTTAGGTTTCAAAGCAAAAAATAATTTACAATTATTAAAATTCAGAAATTTAGGCCGATCCCCAGAAAACACATCAGGAGTAGGGATTTTTGGTTCAACAGCAGATGATTGAGCGAGATAGGCAGAAATTCCCCGCACTTCAGCAGCGAGTTGCTCAACATAATCAGACAATTGCTTAGTCAAAAGACAAAAACTATCCTCCTACAGTCCCAGAAAAAAAGAGGAAAAAATATATGAAAAAATAAATTCTGACACTTTTTTTTTTTTTTTAAGTTCTTTCCTTCTTTAGAGTACGTAAATTCTACAATTAGGCTGGTGATTCTGTTATGAATGGGTCACCGAGGAGGATAGCAGGCCAGGCTAAGCCACAATAAACCAGGGAGGTTGGTAACTAAGCGAATGCAGACCCCTGATCCTACTAGCAGTAGCCGTGGAGCGTACCTACGATGATCCTAGATGCCTCGGCATAGCTGGAGAGCTAACTACGCCTAAAGCAAGAAAGGGGAAATCTAAACTGCCCCGGAGCAGACCCCCAAAGGAATAGATAACCCCCAAACATACAGTATATTGTCGGTAAGACAAGATGAAAACACAAACGCAGGCAGAAAAATAGACTGAGCAAACGATGGGGTCCATACTGACTAGACAGGACAGGAAAGGAAAGACACTGTCTGCAATCACGCAAAAAACCCTCCAAAAAGTCCAACACGTCTGATGCACAAAAACACTGAAGTCGCACTTCTTCACCCCCACTATATCAACACTCTGGTATATTCTGAAAGCAAAGCAAAAAGAGACTAATATAAAAGGGGACAAAACAAACTGGCACATGCAGTAACATATGGGCGGTGATTCAGCACAGCCCCAGCCGGAGCTAGCTGACCCGCACAAAGCAGAGATAAACAAAACCAGATCAAATGCAAACAGAATAGCAAATGAACCACTTAGCTGAACATGCAGGGAAAGAGCAGGAGACATCAGACCTCAGGAGGCACAGGAAGAAAATCACCAGCAGGGATAGAGGGAGCCAGCTGTCTTAAATCCCAATCAGAAACACCAGATCTCCAATCTTCCTCCTCATTATCAGGTGGCAAGCCTCTGTCAATCAGATCAGCTCCACTACCTCCAGTAATCACCAGAGGGAGCCCAGAAAGAGAACTCTCAAACTGACCAGCTCCATTATCTTCAGTAATCACCAGACGGAAGCCAGAGAGAGAATTCACAACAGGGATGAGTGGAAAATGGCATTTCTCACTCCGAAGGTCTGTTTGAAAATTTGGTCATGCCCTTTGGTCTCACGAACACGCCCGCGGTGTTTCAGAACTTCATGATGTATGTTTTCTTCTGATTTTATCGGGTGCCTTATAGTTGTATACCAGGATGATATCCTTGTTTTCTCGCCTGACAAGGAATCCCACATTTGTCATTTACGTGCTGTTCTTCGTAGGTTACGGGAAAATTCTCTGTTCACTAAACCCAAGAAATGTTTGTTTTGTGTCCAGGAGCTTAACTTTCTGGGGATCATCCTTTCTGCTAATGGATTTTGGATGGATCCCGGAAAGGTTCAGCCCATTGTTGATTGGGTGCAACCCAGAGACGTCAAGGGTCTGCAGCGTTTTCTGGATTTCGACAATTATTACCAAAAATTCATCAAGCTTTTTTTTAGGTGGTCAAGCCACTCACCGATCTCACTCGCAAGGAGGCTGATCTCAAAGTCTGGTCACCCTTGGTGGTTGAAGCATTTACTACTTTAAAGAAGTGATTTATGTCTGCTCCTGTATTGGTTCAGCCCGATCCATCAGAACCGTTCATTGTAGAGGTAGATGCATCGGAGGTGGGGGCGGTGATGTCTCAGGGACCCGCTACTTTGACCAATTTAAGACCATGTGCCATTTTCTCCAGGAAGTTTTCTTCTGCAGAGAGGAACTATGATGTTGCGAACCGGGAGTTATTGGCCATAAAATTGGCTTTTGAAGAATGGAGTCATTTTTTGGAGGGGGCGGTTCATCGGATCACGGTTATTACAGACCACAAGAACTTGTCTTACATTGAATCTGCCAAGCGGCTAACTCCTAGACAGGCTAGGTGGTCACTTTTTTTCTCGTTTTCATTTTTCTATCATTTTTCGGCCTGGTTCCAAGAATGTCAAGGCAGATGCCTTATCTCACAGTTTTGA
Source organism: Dendrobates tinctorius (assembly GCF_039654945.1). Classification (NCBI taxonomy): domain Eukaryota; kingdom Metazoa; phylum Chordata; class Amphibia; order Anura; family Dendrobatidae; genus Dendrobates; species Dendrobates tinctorius. The sequence goes on from NW_027361687.1 coordinate 64,701,533, forward strand.
TCCTATATCACCCCCGAACCTCCTTCCTCCATTCTTCAGCACACGGGGGTTGCTGCTGAAGTATCCTCTGAATTGGAGCGTGAGATTTGGGAGGCTCAGTCTCCTCCATCTTTGCCTGATAATAAGCTCTTTGTCCCGGTTCAGTATCGGTTGAGGGTTCTCCGGGAGTTCCACGATTCTGCTCTCAGTGGGCACCCGGGGATCTCGGCTACCTGAAAAGCCATTGCTAGGCTGTTTGGGCTGTCCTCCATGACCTCTGATGTCATTAGGTTTGTGTCTGCTTGTGATACCTGTGCCCATGCTAAGAGCACCCTTAACTCGCCAGCTGGGGAACTGGTGCCATTGCCAATTCCGGATAGACCTTGGACTCATTTGTCCATGGATTTTATCACTGATCTCCCTACTTCCAATGGCAAAACTGTTATCTGTGTAGTCGTTGACAGATTCAGTAAACACGCGCATTTTGAACCTTTGACAGGATTGTCTAATGCAGAAATACTATCTAAGTTGTTTGATAAGCACGTGCCTTTGGGTGTGGTTTCTGATAGAGAGGTACAATTTGTGTCCAAATTTTGGAGGGCATTTTGTAAAAGATTGGCAATTTAATTGACCTTTTCCTCTGCCTACTATCCCAAGACCAACGGTCAGATGGAGAGGACCAAACAGTCACTGTGACGGAGTCAGCTTACGCTGAGTCGTTTTCTTTAGAGTGGACCCTCTGGGTCATGGCACCCACCCACCTAGGGCGAGCTGACCTTGAGAGGAACCACCCCCTATACAGGGAGTGTCAGGGGCAAGACCAAGGGGGTGAGCCACCACGACTGCTGGAACCAGACGGCCGGCTCAGGTAGACACTAAGTACGAGTGTCTGACGACAAAGGACGCGCAGGAAACAAGACAAGATGTGAATTCAAGGTATCTTCATTAAGGCAAACTCAGGGTAACATCAGGTGCAAAAGGTGATAACAGGAAAACACAGCAGGGTGCGTGCATGGCACGCCAAGGTCCATGGCATGGTACGTGCTAGATGGCACGCCTAGGTATTATTATTATTATTATTTATTCCATGGCGCTTTACATGTAAGGAGGGGTATACATAAAAGCAAGTACAATAATCTTAAACAATACAAGTCATAACTGGTACAGGAGGAGAGAGGACCCTGCCCGCGAGGCCTCACAATCTACAAGGGATGGGTGAGAATACAGTAGGCGAGGGTAGAGCTGGTCGTGCAGCGGTTTGGTCGATCGGTGGTTACTGCAGGTTGTAGGCTTGTCGGAAGAGGTGGATCTTCAGGCTCTTTTTGAAGGTTTCAATGGTAGGTGAGAGTCTGACATGTTGTGGTAGAGAGTTCCAGAGTAGGGGTGATGCGCGAGAGAAACCTTGTATGCGATTGTGGGAAGAGGAGATAAGAGGGGAGTAGAGAAGGAGATCTTGTGAGGATCGGAGGTTGCGTGTGGGAAAGTACCGGGAGACGAGGTCACAGATGTATGGAGGAGACAGGTTGTGGATGGCTTTGTATGTCATGCTTAGGGTTTTGTACTGGAGTCTCTGGGCAATGGGGAGCCAGTGAAGGGATTGACAGAGGGGAGAAGCTGGGGAATAGCGGGGGGACAGGTGGATTAGTCGGGCAGCAGAGTTTAGAATACATTGGAGGGGTGCGAGAGTGTTAGAGGGGAGGCCACAGAGCAGGAGGTTGCAGTAGTCCAGGCGAGAGATGATGAGGGCATGGACTAGGGTTTTTGCAGATTCTTGGTGAGGAATGAACGGACAAGCAACGGTACAAGCAAGGCTCAATGGCATCGGACTCCGGACAGCTGGCAACGATCGACAGGATCAGGGCATCAGGCTGCGGACATCAGCTCCGGACATCAGGCCGCAGTCGTCAGGCTTACAATCTCTGGCAGCGATCGGCAGGTTCCGGGCATCCAGCAGGCAAACCAGGGTTCAGGCAAGGAGGCACGACAGATCTCCAGACATGGTGCGTGTTAGGGAACACGCCAAGGTCCAAGGCAAGGTTCCAGGCAGGGTGCGTGCTAGGGGCACACCAGGGTCCAGGGCAAGGTGCAAGGCAAGGTGCGTGTGTAGAGGACATGCCAGGTTCAAAGTACAAAACATGGTGCATGTGTAGGGGACACGCCAGGGTTCAAAGTTCAAAGTAAAGACATGGTGCATGTGCAGGGACATGCCAGGGTTCAAGGTCCAAGGCAAGGACCTGCGCGTGCCGAGGGACACGCCAGGGTCAGGGTTCAAGGCACGATCCTGTGCCGAGGGACACGCCAGGGTCAGGTTCAAGTCGGGGTGCGTGCTAAGAGACAAGCCAGGGTTCAGGCTAAGGCAAGGACCTGCGCGTGCTAGGAGGCACGCCAGGGTACAGGCTAGGGCCTGTGCGTGCAAGAGGGAATGACAGGGTACCAGCTAGGGCCTGTGCGTGCAAGAGGGCACGACAGGGTACATGGCAAGACCTGCTCGTACTTTTACAGAAGCACGGGGAGGTATGCCAAGGGGCAGGCTAGGGCCTGCGTGTGCTATTAGAGAAGCACGCAAAGCACAGTGCAGAGACAGCGACGGTGAAAGGAAGCACAGAGAGCATGGCTGGGGCATTGGCTAGCTGGTCGGGCTGAGGCACAGACAGACAGGCAAGACTGAGGCGAACCCGGCTGAGGCATAGCAGGCGACACAGCTGTCACTAGCCGACGAGCACGGCTGAGGCACAAGCAGGCAGGCATAGCTAGGGCGGGCACGGCTGAGGCACAGCCGGGAGGCAAGGAAGGCCAGGCGCATGCAAAGGGCAGACTAAGAAACAAGGCAAGGCAAGAAACAAGGCAAAGCTAGACAAGGTACGGAACAAGGAGCGGAACATAGGCAGAAGCACAGAGCAGGGTCAGAGAGAGAGAAGAGCTAGCAGCGGAGCGTAGGCCAAAGGCCAGAGCCGGGTCAAGGGAGAACCTTGAGACTAGACATGGAATGTGCAAGTGAGCACCATAGGGCGGAGTAAGGAAAACCAGGCAGAGACAGAACGTGGAAGTACTATAAGGCTCAGAATAGCAAAGGCCAGACATGGTGAAACAGGCAAGGCAGAGAACATAAGAAGTACTACAAGGCAAAGCATAGCAAGGACAAGACATGGCGAAAACAGGCAAAGGCAGAGAACATAGGAAGTACTACAAGTCCAAGGATAGCAGAGACAAAACATGGCACAAAAGACAACACAAGACATGGCACGAGACAAGAGGCAGAATACAATCACAGAGCGTGTGCAGAGAAGCACTACAGGGCAGAGTTCAGGGGCACAGAATACAGGGCGCGACCAAGCAGCCATGCAGGAAAGCAACACTATACTCAGGCCCTGACCATAGGAAGGGGCGGTCTGATATAGCACCATAGCACCTGCACTTCCGGGTCAGGACGAGGGAAGGACTTCTGGTTCAGTTCCTCCAGGATCATAGAGAGCATTGCTAGATCAGACTGGGCTGGACCATAGAGAAGGTCACATGACCAGGGGCTCCAGAAACACTGAGAGGTTAGCTGGGTCAGACAGTGCTGGAACCTAGGAAAGGTCATATGATCAGGGGCTCCAGGAACACAGGGAGGACTGCTGCAGGCAGAGCAGAGACGGCTGGTCACACAGCAACGGTGTGTAGCCATGAGGTAAAATACACATGCGCACTGGCAATGGCAGGCAGCCATGAGATGAGGCGCGCGTGCACACTGCTCCAGGCATCTTGCAGTACAACAATCACGAGGTGCGTGTGCACACTGCTTCCAGGGATCTTGCAGCATAAGACATAACGGGCATGATAGTTCAGTGCATGTGCACACTGCTCCAGGAGTCATGCAGCATACCAGACATGGCGGGCATGATAGTTTGGTGCGCATGCACACTGCTCCAGGGTTCATGCGGCATAACAGACAAGGCGGGCATGACAGTCACAGATTTTGCGGTGTCTTGCTACATTTCAGCAGGATGAATGGTGTTCCTCATTGGCCATGGCTGAGTTTGCATTTAACAATAGAATTAACCAGTCCACTTGCACCTCTCCGTTCTTCTGTATCTATGGTTTTCACCCCCAATGGCAAATTTTCTAGGCTGGATTCAGGATGTCCAGAGGCTGATATGGCAGTTCAACGGTTGGGGGAGGTGTAGAGGGAGGTCCAGAAGACCTTTGTGGAGGCTGAGGGCAAACATAAACATTTTTCTGATAAGCGACGGTCTGTAGGACCTAGATTCCTGGAGGGAGATAAAGTGTGGTTGTCTACCAAGAACATTCATCTAAAAGTTCCCTCTGCTAAGCTAGGTCCCAGGTTTATTGGTCCTTACGAGATCATTGATGTTGTCAATCCAGTTGCCTTTTGCTTACGCCTTCCTCTGTCGCTTCGGATCCCCAATGTGTTCCATAAGTCCCTTCTTAAATCATTTGTTCCATCCTCTGCTGGGTCCTCATCCCCTCCACCTACTGTCTCTGTGGATGGTCAGACTGAGTATGAAGTGGAACGGATGGTGGATTCTCGCATGGTCCACAGTTCACTTCAGTATTTGGTCCACTGGAGGTGTTACGGTCTTGAGGATCAATTTTGTGTGCCAGCACAATCTGTCCATGCTGATCGATTGGTTCGGGCGTTTCATACACGTTCTCCTGGGAAGCCTGGGGGTCCAGCAGACCCCCATTGAGAGGAGGGTACTGTCATGATCCAGACCGGGCTTTGAGTCCTGTCTTTTCATGTTCCCGGTCTGGAATAACTTTTCTTAGCCTCAGTTTGGTTTCAGATTTGCTATTTAGCGCCGCTGCATCCTGCAGGCAGTGTCAGCTATAGTTCTGCCTTCGGCGTGTGTATCTGACTCTGGTATATCCTAATTTGTCCTGCTGTTATCCCTGACTTGCCCCGTGTCTGGTTATTCCCTCTGTTTGTCCTGGCTCAGTGTTTCCCTGTAAGTTTGCTGACTCCCTGGTTTTGACTTGGCTTGCATTCGGACCTGCTTCTGTCTTTTGTCTTTGTCTTATCCGCTTCCGACTGTTGCTGATCCCCCGGCTTGTTTCTGACCACGTGTACTGCTGTGACCTCTGTTACTTCTGCTCCTGGCTGTTTCTGACTTGGCTCGTCTGACCACTCTTTTGCCACCTGGTGGCGCTTATGCTGCTGCTCAGTGTTGCTATGCTGTGTGTGCAACCTCTCTTCTCTCACCAGCACCCCCTGGTAGAGGTTGTGCTATAATGCACTGCAGCAGCATGCCACATGGTCCAAGGATCTCCCTGTTTCACTGTCAATCGCATGGCTTGTGGCGGTATAAGTTCTTCCGGCATGCCCGAGTTCTCTCCTGGATGGGAGCGTGATATAACTTTCTATCAAATTAACACATCGCACTAGAACCTTCCTGTCATGTACAGTGGCTAGCGTCCGTGCCACAAGGAGCCCTGGAGGTAGTTGCTCCATAATAGCTGGCTCTATCTGTATCTCGACCCCTTCCAGAGGGGTACAAGCTCGGACGGGTAGGGTAAGCATGGTCTGTCCTGGTGGCAAAATGAGATGGGCAGAGGCTGGAGCGATCACTTTTCCCAACATCTTCCTGCCTCTGACGGTCTATTGGGCTTGAGCCACACAGATTAGCTGTTGAAACACTCTCCTTTGGGGAGTGTGGGGGCGCCACTGTTTCAGGAACGCATCTGGGGAGTCATTGATGAGAAGACTTCTGAATTCTTTTAGCACGTTCGTTCCTAGAGTGACAGCGTGTCCGTTACCTGTGTCCCCAGCGGTCAGCACCACTTCCTTCCGACCTAGATCTTTACCGCAGACAGTTATTTGCATCCAGACCACCCCTGCGACTGGGATCGGCAAGTGATTTGCAGCTGTCAACTTTATCACTGGAAAGTGTCGTCGGAAGTATGTCTTAGGCATCGTGGTCGCCTATGAGCCAGTATCTGCCAGACAACATACAGCCCGACCATCCATTTCAGCCCAGACGAGAGGACACATTGACACTAGATTTGTGGGACTTCTCTTACTCCTTCTTGTTGTACACACCCCTGAGCCAAGTGTCCAGCTTCACCGCAGTTATTGCAGGTGGGGAATCCCTCTCGGCGTAGCATTCTCATTTCACAATGGGGTTCAGGACCATTTCTTGCCCCGAGGCGGAGCTGATGAGACTTCAGGTTTCTTCTTTGTATCAGCCAATTCTTCTCGTATATCCTGAATTTCCTTCCGCAATTCTTCCACCCATCTTGGTACGGTGACCATTCCCCGCCGGGACTCTCACCCCCTGCTCTTGCTCGCGTGTGCGTGTGTGGCGCCCCTGAGGGTTCAGTCGCCACAGAGGTACTGCACCTCCTCCTAAGGTGTGGTGCCCCACTATCCAGGTAAGGTGTAGACACCTGACCACACTCCAACACCTGCACCCCACACCACAAAGTAGTGTAGCAAAGCACCTTCGGCGGCTCCCTGCTTGGAGTGTAGCATAGCACCCCTTGGTGGCTCCCTGCTTGGAACACGAAATGTGCTGGGAGGTGGGTGGAGTTGAGTTTACTTAAAAGAGCGGGAAGAGTTGAGTCAGTCGTTCAGTGCAGTCATTCATTCAGCTAGTGAGTGAGGATGTAGAAGGACAGAGAGTGAGACAGAGAAGATCCCCGGGAGAGGGATGGGAGAAGGAAATGCTGCAGCAGGCCACAGTGATATGGGTCTGCTGGCACAGGAAAGAGACAAAGAAAGGAAGCTTGATTCTCCAGAAGAAAGAAGGATTAGCACGGAACGTAAGGAGAATAGGAGAACTAAGGAACAGGGTTGGAAAAGAGAACCCTTCCCAAGTTAACAGCGCAAGGCCAGGGTCCGGTCCCCGAGGTTGTACGGATACTAATGGTCCTGCAGCAGACACCGGAGAAATAGAAGTAGTGACCACTTTATTCGCACACAAGATTTGGGGGCACAACAGCAACATAAGAGAGAGCCGGGACTTAGTAGCAAGTAGTCCCCGAAGCAGGCTACAGCTGTCTGCCGTACAAGTAGAGTTCGTAGGAACACCTGACAGGAGGTACTTGTGTAACTCAGTACTAGGAGTACTTCATTCAAAGGCGCTATAAGAGGAGACATTCAGAAAAGGCACATATGTTGGCGGAGTGTTGGAAAGGAGTACTTCATCTCGCCTGGAAGTTGGCTGAGCTCCTGACCCAGAGGATACAGCACGGATGCGGGCACCTGTATCTGCAACAGACTGTGAGTAAAGCTTTGGAACTACATGCACTGGTGTCCTCCACTTATTCCTGCGACAACCTGCCCAGCACTGCTACATCCCTTGCGCCCGACACTACACCATCTACGTGTCACTTCACCTACTCTGCCCTGGGACTACAGCCCTACCTGTGGAGGGCTATAACATCATTGCTGCACCACACCATCTGTCCCAGAGTATCTGTCTGCAGCTTCGGCTTACATCTCTATTGCCGAACACCACAGGTGGCGTCACGAATCACTTATAAACTTTCATCACCATAAGCACACTGCAACAACTCCATTTACAATGGGCGCCCAGGGCCACGGGCCGGGTTCCAGCTGCCGTGACATCTCCCATTGAAGCTCATCGGGCCCGGTACCGAGTACCCCACAGTCCTGGGAGGGCGACCCACGTGCTTCGCTCATCATCTCTGAAAAGGTCATGCGTGGGTTTACCTGCAAATGCTCCCTCAAGCCTGTTTCAGCAGCACATCCTGCAAGCCTGTCACCAACTGGTTCTGGAGCACTATGTCAGTAGACCGTATGCCTATGCCGTCCATTTTAGTAATGGCAGTATGCATCTCTTGTAATGCATTCATGTATTGGGTCACTGTCTCCCCCTCCCTTTGAACCCAAGCACATGCGCAACTCCCCTAGGTCAGTGGAGTCTCCATGGGTTTCCTCCATGTTCATGAGCGGTTAAACTTATCAGTCCGACGGCTTCTTAGCTTAAGAGTCCTAATGTTTAACGGTGGCGCCTCCGCAACCGGCGTGTGAGGATCCAGGGTCGTCCTGAAAAAGTTGAAGATCTGGTTCCTAACGGTGGCGACGAGTCCTCGTTGCCTCCTGTGGGGTCCCGGGTCTGGATTCGTCATGCTGAAGGAAGAGCACTCTGTGATGCCTCCCAAGCGTGGCTCAGCTTGGCAGAAGACTGCGGGTGAGGTAGGAAACAGTCCTATGCAAGTCACCCTGTCTGTCTCAGGCAGCACGCGCACAGCATAAACTGACCCGCAGTGCCTGGCACTTTTAGATACAGGAGCCAGTGGGCACACAGCAGATCTCTACTCACAGTCACTGTTGAGGGTCTACAGTGCGGGCCTGCACTGTCACGTTGCTCGAAGGACAGAGCGTCAACCTCCCCCTGCTGTGTACGCGGTCTTCCCACCAAGTCTCTTCTCCCCTTCCCGTGCACAGCCCCCTTTATATCAGACACTCCCCTTGTTGATTAGTGCAAAGGTCGGTCTGGGATGGAAAGCTTTCCCCCGGGCAACAATGGTGACAGCCCCGATAGTTCTGGAATCGGCGCAAGAGAGACATCCCCAGTCCGGTCCATTTTCTTACACGGTGGTGCCTGGCATTCTCCAATGCGGATGCGCGTCATGCCACACCCACCCCTTTCATTGGAAATTCTCTGTATTTATGCCATACTCTTCCTGGATGGCATCAGCTCTGATGAAGGCAGACACCGAAATGCGTGTCGGGGTAGATGCATCCATGGGACAGCTGATGACCCCCTTCTCCACTCTATAGCAGGTACTATTCAGCTTATTTATGGTAGCATGCTATTTCTCTACATTACTATAGTGATTACTTTGATATATACCATGCTGCCCCCATTGCTTTGACATGGTATTATATGCACACGCACTTTATAAATCTTACTTGAATTTTATACCCTTTGACACACCTTTAATTTTCCTGCTGTATCTGGGTTTTCTATTAACTTGCATCAATTCATCATTTTGCTATATTAAGCATGCACATATGCACTTTTTACAATCTACCATTTATGATATTGTAATTTACTTTGCTGCTATTATTTCACTCCAGCATGTGATCTCAGCTTGTCCCTTGTGTATTGCTTCCGTTTCTTCCCTGGTTATTTGTTTCCACTTGCACCTCATTTTAATGAATTTTTTGCAATTAATAAAGTTATTTTTCTTACTCACTCTGGGCTAAATTAAATTTGTTTTTTTTCTCTCCTTTTGCTATTTATGCCCAGAGATCTGAAGAGCATCTTCAGCCATAGCAAGTTTTATAGGCCCGGGCTGTTTATCTGAGTGTGTATGGTAACGAGCCTATTAACACTTTGGAGACATAAGAGTCAGCAATAAAAGGTTGTATGGATTGTAATAATATTTATGGTAACATAAGCCATGAGGCAGCAGCAGTATTTACACTGTGTATAAGTTACAGCGGCCATAAATGCCTTCATTGGGAATACTCCTGTGCACTTTTTACAAGCTACATCTGGTCCTGGAAAAACTGGTTGACAACCTTGACAACTAAAGACAGCGGTTGTCAGCTAGGACAAATCCCACCAATGATATGTAGGAATATGGCAACAGATAAAGCAACACTACAGGTCTAATAATGTAATACCATACAAGAAAGATTTCAGGGGATGGAAATCTGGCCAATTGACCAGGGCTCCTATTCACCAGAGACCCCTTTAGTGAACCAAAACCATACAGAATCATTTAGTGGTCTATGGTAAAATTTAGGAATTGAATTGCACCATTATGTAGTACGTAGTTTCTGCATAACTCGTCTTCTCGAGGTGGTATTCTCATTCCGCTGAGTCATTTAGACCATTTCAGGTGGCAGTATGCTGCCTGAAAATTCAGGTAGTTTGCATCCCTGTATATATTTAGCTTTGCTACATCAAGTGTCCACTACTCCAATTCCACTGTTCCAGCTTTGCTGCATCTGATCTTCACTACAACAGCTCTGCTACATCTGATCTGTATTACTCCAACTCCGTTGTTCAAGCATTTCTACATCAAGTCTTCTTTAAATTTCTGCTGTTCCAGCTGTGCTATATTTGGTCTCCACTACAATTAATGTGCTGTTCCAGAAGTGCTACTTCTGGTCTTGCCTATCTCAACTCTGCTGTTTAAGTTCTGCTTTATCTGATCTTTAATACAACAATACCACAATTCCAGCTGTGCCACATATGGTCTCCTAGCTTGATTTCTCGGAACTAGTGTAGGGGGTCTGCCCCTGCTAAGAACTGAATGACACTGTAACTTTAAAAGACAATGCTCCCCTCTGATTTGGGTGCACTTGGACTAGTGCTTTCTCCCCTGCAGCTTGATGTGTGTTGGTTTTAGACAAGAAGCAGAAAGTGTATCTGGTCAGAAAGTGGAGAGGGAGCCTCTTGTGTGTGAGAGACAGGTAGGGCAATAACTTTGTCCTAATAACGAGAGACCTGTAAATGAAATAATGAGGGGGGGGAGATAATGCCTGGTTACTGCAGGATCAATCACCAGGACCATGTCAGAAGGAAAGTGTTGCATCGAACAGTCAGGTAGTTCTCCCCGAGCACATGTAACCTAAGGAAGAAAACAACGCTCTGGTAGCAGTAATCCCTCAACATTGAAAGTGGGAACAACACTTGCCCAGATCCATAAGAAGATGGATCAGTTAACATGATGGAAAAGCTCAACGCAACAATTTGGCTCCACTACATCAGGACCAAGCAGCAGCTACCAGACTTTCTTCTAAGTGCTACAGAACTATGAGTGTGACATCGGTGTTCAACTACGTTAGGGTGTAGAGCAGGCTTCTTTACCTAAGGCGCTGTAGCAGCGTGGCCTGTTTATCGGAAGTCAGGTAGGAAGTTAGAAGAGAGTAGTCTGTATTTGCGTCCTGCCCGACAGTGTTGTTCAGGTACCGCTGCACTAGTATATCGGTTCAGCATCATAACTGAACTATTGCAGCACCCTACATGTTCGACACTGCTGCATACTAACTTATCTGCCGTGTTAACCCAATGCTATTTATCTGTGGTGCTTAAGATTAGCACATCTAGGCCACCTTACGAGGTGAGACATTAGTTTGACATGGTCTTGTATTTGTTGATTAATGTAGATAATTTGAGCATTATTATATTATGTTTACACTATTGTATTTCTACACTATGCCAGTATCACATGGGCTAAAATTACTTGGAAGTTTCTGTTTTGGTCTTTAGCCAGGTCCCCATTTTCCATAAAAGATAAATAGCAGTTGGACCTTTGGCTGTTTTTTAATCGTTAAGCTCTCATAATGATTTGTACCCTCAAATGTGGAATAAATTTGTCTCTTTGTGACGCATACACATTATGACAAAGCCATACAATGCTAATGACCCCAGTAAGAACCTAATAAATTTTAAAAGACCATTGCCGACCATGACTGGTGGCAACTCTTTACTCATAGTGAAAATTGTCTTAATATAATTTTTGGGGCATGTCAAGAATAGAATGGGATTGCAAGCTTTTCCAGTCAGTTTTGGGCTAGGCTTCCTTAGCCCAACATGAGGAACTGATTCTTAAGTTCTGTTTTCAACCAAGAAGGTCCCAAGAAGAAGACCACCTAAAGTACAACTTTTGGGCTTGATCCTACTAGAATTGAACAGGGAACATGTTGGGCTGGAATACTTTGGGTCCACCAGACAAAATTATTAGGGGTCCATCCAATGGGTACACCAAGTAAGGACATGTTACATTCATATGTCATATCATTGATGAGTTCTTTAAAAAGCTGAACTTTGAGTGATCTAACCATTTTACGTTGGTCATACAGCTGGAGTCGAGGTCCAGTTCAGCTACCTATTACACGTTTGCAAACTTGAGCCTAACACTGTATCATTTCTTCTAGACCCTTCTGTAAAGTGGAGAGCTTCCATGTGAACATTATCAGGTACATCGCATACTTTAAGCTAGATATAGTGTGCATCTGCTCGTAAAAATACTTGTATTGCTCATGAGCGGGCATCACCTTCGAGATAAGGTCTCTGTATGTTTTACTGTCATTCCAACATAAAATAGACCAAGCAACCTCACCTCTGTTTTTTACCAAAGATGTGAGGTAGAGATAATGGAAACATGATGTGTGCCAGGAGGAGATGTGTCTTGAAGGTTGCAGAAAAATTTCATTATCATGCCCTTATCGCTAGTGATGAGCGAGCGTGCTCCCCCTACTCGATACTTGATCAAGCATCGAGGTGCTTGGGTTATTTAATTCTGTATCGCGGGTGGTTAAGTGCCATGTTTGAGTCCCCACCCAGCATGTTTTGCGGCTGTCAGACAGCCAAAAACCATGTGGGTATCGATCGCCATACGTGGTAATGCCATTGGCTACTGGCACTACATGTTGACATTACTGTGATTGGCCAGCTTCATCGCATTATTGGGTCTTGTATAAGACCCGGTGATGTGACGCTTGGCACACTTTCCTGTGGAAGCAGTTCAGGGAGAGTTGATCTAGGAGGGAGAGCTGAGATTAGTGCAAGTGGGTCGCCCCTCACACCCAGGGCAGCGGGGTAATCGTTACCGGGCCGGTGTAAGGGGAAATGTGTGTCACAGCAGCGGTGACCCGGTCCGTGGCCCTGGGCACCCAATATCAATGGCGGTGATGTTAATGGTGTAATAGTTTATTTGGATAGTTCGTGACGCCACCCGTGGTGTTTGGCAAGTAAGATGTTGAGCCAACGCTGCATGCAGATCCACTGGGACTGATGGTGTGGTGCAGCAAAGATGGTGTAGCTTCCCACAGGTGGAGCTGTAGTCCCAGGGCAGTGTAGGTGCAATGGATGAGGAGAGGCGCAGAATGGTATAGATGCTGGTACCCAGGTGTAGCGGTGCTGGAATAATTGGAGGACAACAGAGTATGCGGTTCCAAAGCTTTACTCACTGTTTGCAGTTCACACAAATGCCTGTCTCTGCACTGTGTTCTTCAGGTCAGGGCCCCAGCCAGCCTCCAGGCAGGATAGGATTCTCCCCTCCAAACTCCGCCATTATGTACCTTACTGATCGACTCCTCCTATGCGCCTTTAGGTGCAAAGCACTCCAGTGCTTAGTTACCCTGGAATGCCTCTCTCTAGGTGTTCCTAGTCTCTACTTGTATGACAGACAGCTGTAGCCTGCTTCGGGGACTCCTCTCTGCGTCCCGGCTCACTATCCAGTTGCTGTTGTGTCCCAAGTCTTTGATGGGAGTAAGGCGTTAGTGGCTCACTACTCCTCCGGTGTCTGTTGCCGGACATAAAGATCCAATCAACCTCGGTGACCGGGCCCCTGCCTTGCGCTCTGGACTGGAAGGGTTTTCTCTCATTCTCAACCTGCTTCCCACCATCCTTCTATTCTCCTTCGTTCCGATCTGTTCTATCTCTCTTATGGAATCTGTAGTCTCCAGTCTACATCTCCTTCCTTCTGTTTCTTTCCCATGCCAGCTGGCTCAGGTCACTGAGGCAGCTGCAGCACTCCTTCCTCCATCCCTTCTTCCAGGGATCCCCACTCCTCACCGAGTGGCTCACTGACTGACTGACCTCCTGTCAGACTGACCTCCTTCTCTGGGACTCACCCCAGATTGACTTGAAATCCTACATCTTCCCTCTCTTTTATATCTAACTCCACCCGCCTCCCCAGCACCTCCCGTGTTACGAAGCCAGGGACCACAAAAGGCACCCTATGACCTTTCCAGCATAAAGCATGGATGGGTCCCTGCTGAACTATCCTGTGTGTGGGGTGCAGGTGTTGGAATGCGAAAGGGAGTTCCCACCCTACCTGGATGGTGGGGTACCACACCTTAGGAGAAGGTGCAGTACCTCTGTGACGACTGAAGCCTCGGGTGCCACACAAGCATATAGAAAGTGTTTAATTGTTATTGCAATACCTGTATACCTCTGCTGAACCATTAAAACAAAAGTCCTTTTCAGTGATACATGCTGTCCTTTCTCTAGTAAAACTGCTGTGTAGGGATAACTGGTTGAGGAGGGACAGTTTTGAATTAGAGGCACATAGGCAGGGTTTATTGCCTTACAGTCCTTCTATAAGTATACAGCTGCTGCAACCTAAAACAAAAGTTATTTTCAAGGCTACATATTTTCTTTTCCATAATACTGGGAAGTTTGCAGGCACATATTATATACCCAATTTAAAATGCGCAAGGCGTGCGGTAAGGGACTAGGAAATGGACATACTGCTCAGCTCCGGGACCAAGACGCTCAACCACGAAACCTAGCTTACTGTCCCACTTTGCCGGGGGGCGTGGGATACCACTCTAGAAGCCAGAATAGTGCGTACAGGTGGTCGGTTGGATGTCAGATAATGCTTATAGTATCTTCCCCAGCACCACCCTGTCTTCCACACGGTTCTGTCTCACTAGCCAAGAATCTGGACCACATAATCCTCATCCTTATCCTCCTTCCTCCCACCCTGGCAAGTCCCAGGAGACAAGTGAACCCCACACTCTGATACTCCGTGGAGCTCTTTACATTTCCATTTATTGATTCTCGTCTCTTGCCCTGCAAATTTCATGAGGGCCATGATGAGCTTGTGTGTAGTGATGCCCAATGTAATGCTGCTGAAGTGCAATATAGCGCAACGTCCACCAGGGGGTGCTGGTGAGGGAAGAGAGGTTGCAAACACGCAGCGTAGCAACACTGAGCAGCAGCACATGTGTCACACGTAATGAAAGAGTGGTCAGACAGGCTGGGTTAGCAACAAACAGGAAGATGAAGTACCAGAGGTCACAGCAATGCACGTAGTAGGGGACAAACCAGAAGTCAGAGCTGTATGGGAACACGTTATCCAAGATATGAGATGGAGAGGGGAGTCAGGGTACAAGCCAGTGAGTCATAAGCCAGTCGGTAACGTGGTGTCAGAGACAGAAAAACAGGAAGCGGGGTTCAGAGTTCAAGGAGAATCATACACTGTAGGGAAATCACCTAACGTACACAAAGTCAGAGATAGGGAACGGGTCAGGCACTAATATGGGAAGTCAGAGGCAGAAGGATCACTAGGATTATATGGGTCAGCTGCTCTAGCCTGGAAGCATGAGCTATAGCTGACGCAGGCCAGCAGGCGGCAGAGGACTGAAATAGCCCAGCCAGCTCCAGGCAGAGGGGATTAACCCCTGCATGACCATTCCAGAGAGAAGATAGCAGAATACAAACCCTGAATCATGACACCCATATATTTGAAGAAGATGATGTTGGGATATGACAATTAGTGGCTCAAAAAGAAGATGATGATGTGACACAGTTGCCAACAAGTGCTGTTGTTAGTCATCAAGTCAGGAGGAAAAGAGTGCGAAAGTTTACCAGATGGTAAGCGATGAAGTCACTGACCCAACCTGGGAAGATACCATGCAGAGCGTGAATAGCAACATAAAGGGGAGGGTTCTGCAGCACTGCAACTTGTAAGAAGAAAGGGAGAAGGCGGGTAACTGTTCCCCAGAGCACCCACACACGGCAAGTTCCCAGGCAAGGGGTGAGGTGTTCCCCAGTCTAGCGCTTTTTTAAAGAAATTGCAGATGATAAAAGAACGGTCATTTGCAACCTGTACAGTACCAAGATTGGCAAGGGACTGATGACCACCAGTGTCTGTGGGTGACAACGCTGCCCCTTATCCTTTGGCAATCTCCTGTCCAAGAAGGAAGTGTAGATGCCTCTCGCCCTATATATTTCATTACACATTCGAAGCACCATTGGCAATCAAGTCAAATTCTTTGTCACCCACCCTCATTTCCAAACACTAAACAGGTGCGTTTTCAGCCTGCTTGCCCTGGAAATGTTGTCGTTAAGGCTTGTGGACAGTGAGGCTCATGGCGGCAGCCGTCCCTTGGTACTCGGTCCCCAGCTGCCACTATTTCTCCCAGTGTGCCAGCCCCACCTTACAGCAGCATGTGTCCTATAACATCACCCATGCCCTGACAAACGCAATTACTGGGAAGTTCCACTTAACAACTGACACATGGAAAAGTGCTTGTGGTGATTTACGCTTTATTTCCCTTACAGCACATTGGGTAAACCTTGTGGAGGCCAAGACAGAGTAGGAGCCTGGGACAGCACATGTGCTACCCATGCCGAGGATTGCGGCCCTAGTTCCATCAGGGTTTTCTCCACCTCCTACACCTGTTCCTGCTCCCCCTCCTCCTCATCCTCTATCTGTAAATTGTCATCTTGCAGCACATTGTCCATATCACAAGCTGAAAGCACTGTACACTGCCTTGGTGAAGCAGCAACAGGCTCTGGAACTAATTTATTTAGGCTACAAACAGCAGTTTGCCACAGTGTTGTGGAAAGGCATAACAGACAAGACAGATATGTGGCTCTCACCGCTGAACCTACAACCAGGCACAGTCATGTGTGATAATGACTGTAACCTGGTAGCGGCTATGAAGCTTGGCAAGTTCGCACAAGTACCATGCCACATGTGCTCCCATATCCACAATTCAGATACGTTTGTTGTCAGTCTAGCAATGCTGCAGCACCAGCTCTAAGGCCTCTTTCACACTTCAGTTTTTTGCATCAGTTATAATCCGCCAAAAAGGCGGACATGCGGATCCGTTCTAAACTGATGTGAACGGATGGCACAGGATCCGTTTTCAGACGGATCCTGAAAATTAAGAAATTTGCTTGCTGAGAGAGAGAGAGAGAGAGAGAGAGAGAGAGAGAGTTTTGTCCGGCACCCAGAAAGAATTTCGGGTTAAATGAGTGTCTGGAGGATCCGCCAGAGAAAAAAACGTTACAAGCTCCGTTCTGAAATCTTTGAGGATGGTGACGGACAGCAACTTTTGGCGGATCCTCACAAAAAACGGATGCAACGGACAGCAATCCGCCATTAATGCAAGTCAATGGGAAAAAAACGGATCCTCAAAAAAAAATTGAGGATCCGTTTTTTTTCAAAACCTGGCGGATTGTGACTGATTGTAAAAAACGGAAGTGTGAAAGAGGCCTTACAAGTGCCAGATCACCGACTGGTGTGCGACATGACCACACACTAGAACTCCATATCACACATGTTAGCAAGGCTTTGAGTAGCAGAGGACAGTAGTTGATTACCAGCTACAACATGCCCATTCTGGTTGGTCTCCGCACATATCAACCGACATGTGGGTACGGATGTCTGACATCTTTGAGGTTCTACAAAACCTTGAGGAATCAACCAAGATGGTGAGTAGCAATGATGCCATCATAATCAGCGAACCCATCCCGCTTCTGTGTCTACTCAAATGATCGCTGCTCACAATTAAGGAGGAATCTTTGCATGTGGACCAGGTAGAGATGGAGGAAGAAAGTACACAGGGCGATACTACCCAGCCCAACCACATCTTATCTTATCAGCGCGTGCTGAGTCATAATGAGAAGGAAGAGGATGAGGAGGAGAAACAGGAAATTGTTGCCTGCGCTACACTAGCTTCATCCTGTCTGTTCACCATGCAAGTGCTGAAGAGGAGGAGAGGGAGGAGGTGGAGAGTTGCCCTCCTGGTGAGGACAGTAAAGTCTTGCCTGTTGGTAGTCTGGCACACATGGCTGACTTTATGACCCCTGCCTTTCCTGTAACCCTCATGTTATATTCCTTTTTTACCACCACTGGTTACTGGCTGTTCACCTTTCTCTACCCAAGCTACAAGGAGAACTTTCCATTTCTCCTTCCTGCAGCAGAGAGGGCTAGTTTAATGGTGCAATACCAGAAGGCCCTAGTCGAACAATCAGTACAAAAATTCCCATCTGACAACGCTGGCGAAAGATGTTATAGCTCTTTGTTAAGGACTGGCAGAACGTACCTAATAAAATAAACGTAGAGACTAGGTGGGTTCGCAGTCCGGTGTCCACCATGCAGAGGTGTTAACTGCTGCTAGATAATAACGGACAGTGTATGGTGGAGATTAGCCGAACTTATGTGGGTTAAACTCACCTGGTGTGTACTGAGGCGGACTCTGTTACTTCACAGAGTCTACCCTAACAGACGTAGAAGCCGTAACCTGTTCTGCCTCACAGACTACGGCCAGGAGAGTGCTAGTGTGACGTTACAGGACGCTGCCTCCAAGACACGGGGATAGAGTCACTCTAGACCCACTCGCGCATGGAGCCGCTACTGCGGCGCCAGGGCTAGACCCTTAAGGAACGCTGTGCCCTGTTAACAGTCACAGGGTGCAGCAGACAGTTGCTTACCGCACTAAGTGCGTACAGCGCTGCTCTGGCGGACGCCACTAACCAGCCTAGCTCTGGCCTGGAAAGCGCATAAGAGGCGCACGGCGCCGCTCTGACAGATGCCGCTGTACATGCTGTACCGTAGTGCCTTAGGTAGAATGGCACAATGACGTTAACTCTTGTATAGAGACTGAATGCACTGTGGTGCCAGACTATGCCACTACAAGGCGCTCTCTCTAACGCAGATTACCCTAAAACATGCACAACCAAGGGAGGGGATCTTAATAAGTCAATCACCAGACGCATGCATCCATCATCTCACACAGAATTACACAAGTCTGTCTATATTAGCGCATGACCAGGCGGCCATGCGAGGCTTTTATAGCCACAGCCTTCCGGGACCTTCCTAATGGTCCAATCGGAGCAGCAACAGGACCTGAGCGTGTGACCTCCGAGCTTCAATGAGAGGTCGTCCCACGGGCATGTTCAGTGGACCGAAAGAAGGACTTAGTCCCCGGAGCTGCTCGCTGCTGGCTAGCGTGAGTTGCTATAGCTGGACCAGAGGTGGCAGCAGCAACTAAACTGACAGTGCTAGCCTGAGCAAGACGCCGGGATCGATATCTCTGCTGAGCAGTCTCCTCTGCGTCCAGAGAGGATTGGGAGATCGCAGAAGGCAAGGCTCGGGATTCCTCCTGTGCACAGGCAGGGACCCGACGCCTAACACTCCTTGAGTAACCAAGTAAGAGATACGATGGAGACACATATCAGGTTCAACAGAGGCAGGGGAACACTAACAGAGGTCTGAGACAGTTTCAATAATTCTTGCCAGCGTCCAGACCCATATATGGAGCTTAATCTAACAAGGAGGGAAAACTTTTGGAAGATGATGAATGAATACTTAGCCCTCCATACCGGCGTCCTCCATGATTCCTCTGAGCCTTACAACTATTGGGTATCTAAGCTGGACACATGGCATGACTGAAAAGGCTGACAGGATGATAGCAGTGTAAAAAAAAGCCAATAAAAATGTTCCTTTTCCTCTGGTGTATTCCCATGAAGCCCTTCCCACCCAAAAAATGGTATACGGTTCATGGTTTCTTGTTTTTCTTGTCCTCCTCCGCCATACCAATAGGGTCGTCATGCGGCCCTAGCTCCAAATTTTTAGAATGTCATCATGCGGCCCTCGCTCACAATTTTTAGAGGGTCATCAGACGGGCTTCCCTCATAATTTTTAAAGTGTAAACAGGTGGCCCTCGCTCATAATTTTTAGATGCAGTTTCCTATACTGGTCCAAACCTCTTGTTTTTTTCATCCTTTTTTCAGCCCCTCCTGCACATTCATTCTGCCGTGATTGCTTCTTTTTCTCTTGTGCTTTAGGCTGCGTTCACACGTGGCGTTTTTTTCGTGTTTCCGTGGCGGTTTTAACCGCGCGATTTTGCCGCGAAAAATAAGCATCCCATGCATTCCTATGGGATTCCGCAATGCTGTGCTAATGCTGCGGTTTTTACCGCGGCGGAATCGCTTTGCGGTAAAAAACGCAGCATGCTCATTAATTTGCGGAATCGCGGCGATCCCGCACCCATAGGAATGCATTGTTCCGCTTACTTCCCGCATGTGGCTGTGCACACCATGCGGAAAGTAAGCAAAACAATGGCGGATGGTACCCACGGTCCGGAGGAGAGGAGACTGTCCTCCGGGCTTTGGGTACCATATCCCTGTAAAAAATAGAATTTAAAAATAAAAAATATTATTATTCTCACCCTCCGACATCCCGCGCAGTCTTTCCGCTTCTCTTCACGCTCCGGTCCCAGTAGTCCTTTGCGAAAATGCCCGTGATGGCGTCCATTCTAGCGGGATCGCGAAGTCTCGCGGTCATTCGCGCGACGTCATCGCGAATGACCGCGAGACATCGCGATCCCGCGAGAACGGACGTCATCGCGGGCATTTTCGCAAAGGATTACTGGGAACGGATGCGCGGGACGTCGGAGGGTGAGAATAACACCATTTTTTATTTTTTTTTTTACATCCTATCTTTTACTACTGATGCTGCATAGGCAGCCTCAGTAGTAAAAAGTTGGTCACACTTGTCAAACACTATGTTTGACGAGTGTGACCAATCTGTCAATCAGTTCTCCCAGCGATGCTACAGATCGCTTGGAGAATGCTAGCATTTTGCAAGCTAAATACGCTTGCAAAATGCTAGTTTTTTCCGCGGGAAAATCTCGGGAATTTAAAATGCGATTTTCCCGCGGAATGGAATTCCGGAATTCTCGCGGTAATTTCCGCGAGAGTTCCGGTACGTGTGCACTTAGCCTTAAGGTCAGTCTCCATGCTTGCACTATGCACTGCCTAATGATTAGAGTTGAGCGAAACGGGTCGAAAAATTTCAAAAGTCGCCGACTTTTGGCAAAGTCGGGTTTCATGAAACGAAACCCGACCCTAGGATGAGGTCGGCGACTTACGCGCCAAAGTCGCGTTTCAAAAGTTTGTTTTGCGCTCTTTTTCAGCCAATCAGGATCCACGGACACTGTGGGCAACGTGATGACATAGGCAGGGGTCACCAGCATCTTTCAGAAGGGCATGCAAGTGATTGGCTTGCTTTGGTGGGCGTCATAGGGGTTATAAAAGGGCGTGCACGCCGACCGCCATCTTACTTCTGCCGATCTTAGCATAGGGAGAGGTTGCTGCTGCTGATTCTGTAGGGAGAGCGTTAGGCAGGGAAGAAGAAAAAAAAACTGCTTCTGCTGCTAACGATTTTGCCTGTACAACACACCAGTCACTGTGTGTGCAGTGCAAGGGGAGGCTATATTGTGGTGGATCAGCAGTGTTGGTTGTTAGGCTGCCTTCTAAGGCTTCCTGACAGCTGCATTGCTGTTTACCCACTGCTCTGCAAACTGCTTTTTTAAAAGCAATCCCAATTTTTTTTTTTGTCCTGCTGAGGTACTGAGCGTGCATTTTTTCACACCATACAGCGGTGTACGCTCCTCACACAGTACCGTGTAACGGCTGTTATCACAGCCACAGTGAAGCTATCTGTGTGTCACTCTGTGAGAATAAGTCGAGGACATGTTCCGTTCTTACAGACCTGCACCTACTAGTTTTGTCTAGCTTTCAAACAATTAAATATATTTGCTGTTTGATCACATTCAAAACTATAGAGAGACAGCGTGTGTCAGTCCGTATACTTAAAAAACTCGGAGCATGACAATTTTACGTACACCGGACAGCCATGTACGTGCACGCTCCTCTCAGTACCGTGTAACGGCTGTTATCACGGCCACAGTGAAGCTATCTGTGTGTCACTGTGGAAGGATAAGTGGAGGACTTGTTCCGTTCTTACAGACCTACACTCTAGGGAGATTCCTATTCTGCCCAATTCTACATACACCTTGTAGTTTGTGATACACTAGCCAATTTCTGCCTGTGACATAGCGCTCTGATATTCAGTGGGCCTCACACAATCCAAAAGTGTCCAGTGTCCACTAGCGTGTGCAGAAATTCAAAATCTCCATTATCCTGTAGTCACTTTTTTCACACCTGTGCCATCGAGCCTGTGACATAGCGCTGTGATATTCAGTGGGCCTCACACAATCCATAAGTGTCCAGCGTCCACCAGTGTGTGCAGAAATTCAAAATCTCTGTGATCCTGTAGTCACTTTTTTCACACCTGTGCCATCAAGCCTGTGACATAGCGCTCTGATATTCAGTGGGCCTCACACAATCCAAAAGTGTCCAGTGTCCACTAGTGTGTGCAGAAATTCAAAATCTCCCTTATCCTGTAGTCACTTTTTTCACACCTGTGCCATCGAGCCTGTGACATAGTGCTCTGATATTCAGTGGGCCTCACACAATCCAAAAGTGTCCAGTGTCCACTAGTGTGTGCAGAAATTCAAAATCTCCCTTATCCTGTAGTCACTTTTTTCACACCTGTGCCATCGAGCCTGTGACATAGCGCTCTGATATTCAGTGGGCCTCACACAATCCAAAAGTGTCCAGTGTCCACTAGTGTGTGCAGAAATTCAAAATCTCTGTGATCCTGTAGTCACTTTTTTCACACCTGTGCCATCGAGCCTGTGACATAGCGCTCTGATATTCAGTGGGCCTCACACAATCCAAAAGTGTACAGTGTCCACTAGTGTGTGCAGAAATTCAAAATCTCCCTTATCCTGTAGTCACTTTTTTCACACCTGTGCCATCGAGCCTGTGACATAGTGCTCTGATATTCAGTGGGCCTCACACAATCCAAAAGTGTCAAGTGTCCACTAGTGTGTGCAGAAATTCAAAATCTCTGTGATCCTGAAGTCACTTTTTTCACACCTGTGCCATCGAGCCTGTGACATAGCGCTCTGATATTCAGTGGGCCTCACACAATCCAAAAGTGTCCAGTGTCCACTAGTGTGTGCAGAAATTCAAAATCTCCCTTATCCTGTAGTCACTTTTTTCACACCTGTGCCATCGAGCCTGTGACATAGCTCTGTGATATTCAGTGGGCCTCACACAATCCATAAGTTTCCAGTGTCCACAAGTGTGTGCAGAAATTCAAAATCTCCCCTGTCCTATAGACACCTTGTACCTTGTTTTACATTACTATATAGTTTGTTGGATTTTGTCTACATTTCTACAAAAAATGAGGAAGGCTGGTGGAAGAGGCCGTGAAATTGGGCGGGTGTTGGCAGCTGGTAATGATGGTGTTGGTGGTGGATCTGATGGTAGTGGCAAGAGCAAAATAGGACCGAATGCAGGAGGTGTTGAGCCTGCGTCATCGTCTGGCTCCATAAGGCTTCGAAGGCTTAGTTTTCTAGGAGTTGGCAAACCGCTTTTAAAGCCAGAGCATCAGGAAAAAGTTTTGTCTTACATTGCTGACTCAGCCTCCAGCTCTATCGCCTCCTCTTCTGAAGTTGTAAAAAGTAAAAGCACTGAGTCGTCATTGGAGGCTCATGTTCATGAACCACACCTTTCCTTGTGTCCTTCACCCCAACCAAGATTGAAGGATGACGCAGGCCATACTACTGATTACTCCATGGAGCTGTTTTCACATGCCATGCCTGGATTATCAAGTGAAATGGTGAATTACCCAGGCCAAGATGAATCTGACATGGAGTGCACTGATGCACAGCCGCTGATAGATGATTCTGCTGGTACATTCACTCAGAGCACTACATTGTCCTCGCAGTGTACAGAGCCAGATTCTGACCCTGATGAGACTCAGGTGCCCCTTCCCGCACACTATACCACCATACACGGTGACACAGAGGAAGGTGCACATGACATTGAAGAGGAGGTGATGGATGACCCAGTTGTTGACCCAGATTGGCATCCATTGGGGGAAGAGGGTGCTGCTTCCAATAGCTCAGATGAGGAGCATCCACAGCAGACATCGACATCGCAACAGCTGTTATCTGGCAGGCCCGGAGCACTCCAAAGACAGGTTCCAAAAATCAAAAGAGTTGCTGGACAGCTTGTCCAGAGGGTCAAAAGATCACAGCGTGCTAGGCCGCAAAATGTCTGCCAAAGTAGGAAGAGTGCAGTGTGGCACTTTTTTGAACAAAATCCTCATGATCAGGCCAAGGTTATCTGTAAGAAGTGCGCAAAGACCTTTAGCCGAGGGAAAAATCTGAAAAATTTGAATACCAGTTACATGCTTAGACATTTAACCACCATGCACTTGCAAGCGTGGACACAACACCAAACCTCAAGTGCCACATGTGCAACTGATCACAAAGAAGGTAGTCAGCAACTCTACATTGTTTCCCCCACTGTAAGCCCACCGGTTAGCACAGCAGCAAATGTTGAGGTGTCGTTGCAAGGCCACAGCAGTCAGGGAATCCCACTGTTATATCAACGAAAGACTGATTCTAGGCCATCAGAAAGAACACCAACTCCATCACCATCATCAACCCTCTCTCAGTCCGCCCTGTCCACCGCTACTTCCACCATATGCAGCTCTCAAGTCCAGCTCACCCTCCCAGACACTATGAGTAGGTCAAGAAAGTACTCAGTCTCTCATCCGCGAACACTGGGTTTGAACGCCCACATTGCCAAACTAATCTCGTTTGAGATGATGCCCTTTCGGTTGGTGGAAAGCGCAGCTTTCCGCGAACTCATGGCCTATGCAGTACCACGCTATGACCTACCCAGTCGCCACTTCTTCTCTCGCAAAGCCATCCCAGCCCTCCTCCATCATGTAAAAGACCGCATTGTCCATGCACTCAAGCAGTCAGTGAGTGGAAAGGTGCACCTCACAACTGATGCATTGTCCAGTCGGCATGGCAAGGGCCGTTACGTGTCCATCACTGCGCACTGGGTTAATGTGGTGGATGCAGGGTCCACAGGGGATAGCGGTGGTGGGACAGTGCTGCCTAGCCCACGGTATAGGAAACAGTTAGCTATAGGCGTTCGACCCTCCTCCTCCTCCTCCTCCTCCAGAAGCGAAAGCTCGTCCACAGAGCGCAGTCGTACGAGCACTCCATCTGGTCGAAGCTGAAAGACCTCTGTAAAGTCCTTCAGTGTTTTGAGGAATGCACACGGCTGGTAAGCGCAGACGACGCCATCCTAAGCATGAGCATCCCACTTATGCGTCTGCTCATGCAAACTTTGACGCACCTTAAGGAGCAGGCGTCTGCAGCCAATGTTGATGAGGAGGAAGAGGAGGAGGGAATCCTTGATGACTTTCAGCCATTGTCTGCTCAGGGACCTCTCCTGGACGAGGTGGAGGAAGAAGAGGAGGAGGAGGATGATGATGGGGATGATTACTTAAGGGAGGAGGATGCATCTCGTGGGGCAAGTGAAAATGTTGGTGTGGCAAGGTCTGGTACAGGGTTTGTGCGTGACTGGAGGGATGTGGATTTGCCAGAAAGTGCTCCTCCAACCAGCACTCGCAGTGCATCATTGACACCGGGAACATTGGCCCACATGTCAGATTATGCCTTGCAGATCCTAAAAAGGGACCCCCGCATTGCCAAAATGATGAACGATGACGACTACTGGTTGGCCAGCATCCTGGATCCACACTATAAAGGCAAATTACAAAACATCATGCCACAGGAGAACCTTGACCTAATATTGGCTAATAAACAAGCAACTCTGGTAAATCGGTTGCTTGAGGCATTCCCAGCACACAGCAGCGGTGATGGTTCTCACACGAGCCGTACGGGCCGGGGGCAGCTTGGCAGAGGTGTTCATGGTGCACACAGCAGAAGTGGCGTTGGAGACAGGGATTTTATGACAATGTTGTGGACTGATTTTTCAAGTACCGCTCACACAACTGGTAATACTGCATCGATGGAAAGTGACAGGAGACAGCAGTTGTCAACTATGGTTACAAACTACTTTTCCTCCCATATCGATGTTCTCCCACACAGGTCATTCCCCTTTGACTATTGGGCTGCTAAAATGGACACCTGGCCTGAATTGGCACAATATGCCTTACAGGAGCTCGCTTGCCCAGCTGCAAGTGTGCTATCGGAAAGAGTCTTCAGTGCAGCTGGATCAATCCTGACAGAAAAAAGGACCCGTCTGTCAACCCAAAATGTGGATGATCTAACCTTCATTAAAATGAACCATGCATGGGTTTCCAAGGATTTTGTCCCACCTTCCCCTGATGACACATAGGGTGACAGAAAAATGGCTTGCTTTGGTCCACCTCTTCCTGGTACTTCACCTATTTCGCCTTTTGCATCAGCTGAATGTCCAACATCAACATATGCCACTTTCTAAAACTCCCTAACTGTGCTGCCTCCCCCCCCCCATGGCCAGGGTCACCACCTAGCGCACGACACCGTGCGAGTGCCGTTGCCCTGGACAGGTGGGTAGGCCGACTCTTGGGCGCGGGCACTGGCACAGGGTCCCTCATAGTGCAATCAAGTGTCTCTGACGGTGGTGGTGCACACCCGCCGTCAGACATACCGCCGTACTATGAGGGGCCCAGTGCCAGTACCGACGCCCACGAGTGGGCCCCCCTTGCTTGGGCAGGGCCCCAGCATTTGCAATCTTTAACTCTCCCTGCTCCTCCACTGTGTAGTCTGGGCCGTCAAATCCATACTGTGCCTGACACCGTCTGAGCCTGCCTCCTGATGTATAGACATATATTTTGAATGTGTACGCTATCCATACATGTTATCCGGGGATACGGTACCCTTTCTCACCTTTGTGCAATCACGTGCAAGTCATACTGGGCCTAACACCATCTGAGCCTGCCTCCTGATGTATAGACATATATTTTGAATGTGTACGCTATCCATACATGTTATCCGGGGATACGGTACCCTTTCTCACCTTTGTGCAATCACGTTTAATCCATACTGAGCGTGAGAACGGCTGGCGAGCTGTTAAGCAAGCTACAGCACCTGTGGTTTGCACACGTAAGTTTTTCATTTTTTCAGGAATGACGGTTAGGCCTAATTCCGGAACTGCGATTGACTTGCACTTACTGGGAAATCATCGTTCGCGGGTAATAATTGTAATCAGTGATCCCCATCACTAACGTTGTTCAGCGGGTTATCTGCACCTGTAAGCGACAAACGCTGGCCTTTTCAGTGTAGCGCACATGCAGCCACGGACATGTAAGGGCATGACACACCAGTTATTGGCCAATCTCATGTGCCAGAGCCTCACGTGTCCCTCTAGTAAGCCAGACTCGGACCGCGGGGCATGACGGAGTCTCGTTCGTTAACGGAATTAAGCTTGCAATGTGTGCATCTTTTCTGTAGCTGGCATGGTTGAGGTTTCCCAGGTGGAGTCGAATTTAACCGTAGGCTCCACTCCTGGTGGTGCCCTTCTGGACATTCCTTTAAGGTTCAGCTTTGCAACCATACTACCCACGTAAAACAAACACTTTGCCTTCATGAACGCTGTTTGGAGGGTCATGACTCGTGGGAATAACGCCGCCAAATCAGTTAACCTGCTAGAGAGATCCTTCGTTGCTCCCAAGCATGACATCACACTCCCTAGGAGGAAGGTAATGCCACTGTGGCGACCGTACTCCTGGGGGCGACACAAGTGCACTGATGCCCAGCCACTGCTTGATGAATCTGCTGGTACATTGACCCAGACCACTACATTCCCCTCGCACGCTACACGGCCTGAATCTGACCCTGATGAAACTCAGGTTACCCTTCCCATATACAGTTCCATCTTACACGGTGACAAAGAGGAAGCTGCAGATGAAAGTGCAGGTTCGGCCCACCCGCCATCAGACACACCACCATACTATCAGGGGCCCTGTGCCAGTGCCGTCGCCAACGAGTGGGCCCCCCCTGCTTGCTCAGGATCACAGCACTTGCAAGGTTGAAATACTGTGCAGTGAGATGGAAGATGGGGACGACGAGGAGTCCAGACTAGTACAGGGATTCCCTAGCGAGGAGACTTATTTGATTGTTTTCAATGTTGGGACTGCAATTTTTGCAGCACTATACTCTGGAGAATGATAGATGGGGCCCACCATACACTGGAACATTCCAAAGGTGGACATCAGACACTGGAGCAGCATTTACAGGGCCCATTATACACTAGAGCATTAGAAATGGGGCCCATTATGTTTGGAGCATTATTTGGGCCCATAAGACAGTGGAGCTTCATCCATGGGGACCAACATATACTGTAGCATTATGTGGAGCTCATCATCTACTGTTTCAAACATTATATGGGACCAATGATTCTGTATGGAGAAATAGATGGGCCTCGTCATGAGATGTAAAAAGTGAAGTATTTTTCATTGTACTATACCGCTATTTCTCTGCCGTATCAGAGCATGATGAGTTGTGGTATGTGTTAAAGGGGCGCTCTTTCGCCCAGGGCACATGAAAACCTGGAGCCAGCCCTACCCCCCCACAACTTTAGCCAAATAACCCCCATTTTTCAGTGCGTAACTTGTATTATGAAGTTAATTAAGGTTAACTAGCTTAAGTAAGAAGAATTGATGCTTTTGGCATTCAAATGGGCACTGTAGGTGTGTTTCCTGTCCTCCTCTCACTGCCGACTTTTATTCCCCATTGACTTACATTGGGTTTCGTGTTTCGGGACGACCCCGACTTTTCCCTATAATCGGCCGATCTTGCTCGACCCGACTTTTGGAAAAGTCGGGTTTCATGAAACGAAACTCGACCCTAAAAAACCAAAAGTCGCTCAACTCTACTAATTATGTTGCACTTATGTCATTTGCTCTATTATGCCGGCCTCGCCGTAACCCAGCTCCACCGCTGCTTCAATCAATATTTACTGGATCTAACTCCAAAATCCTATGGGCTAACTCATTGATTTGTACAATTTTGTTCTACAATGATTTTGCACACAGCGATCCTGTACATGATTGTAACGGGGTCTTCCAAGCTGGGGTACCTCTTTCAGTACCACCCCGTGTTTTCGGAGGTCCGCTCTGCGTTGGCTGGAGTCTGAATGAATGACGCTGGCTGGAATTCCTCTGAATGCATGGGCGCATATAAAAGATCACTGCTTCTCCATGTATTTCCAGTCTGGCAACACTTTACTCACAGGACACAGAATATATCACACAGATACAGAGGGCCGGCCAATAGACAAGCGTCAGGCCAGACATGCATTACAAAAGCCGCAGGTGGCCGGAGCCTGCGGATGTTTACCGTGGGAATTACAAAGGTGGGGGGAGGGCGGACACTGCTGATACATTAGGGACATGCATCTCACATGGAACCTATTATATATACATATAACTGCACAACTTATTCTTGGTGCTGAGTGGTTTTGTAACACGGCTCCCCTTTTCAGCGACGCGATCGGCATACACAGTCTGATCCTCAACGGATCGGTTTGGGGATGACCGAAGTTTATGGGGTTGGTACAAGTTCCGTTTGTCGACTTAGTCCATCAGCGTTACCATTTTGTTGGCCGGGTCTGTAGTGGATGGTGAAGTCCAGAGGTTGTAGGGCTAAACTCCACCGCAGCAATCTGGCGTCTCCAGAGACCCGATTAAGCCAGACTAGGGGATTATGGTCTGTTAGGAGGGAAAACTGTCGTCCATACAAATATGGTTGCAACTTCTTGAGTGCCCATACCACCGCCAGGCACTCCTTCTCGATGGCCGCATAGCTTACTTCACGGGGCAGTAGTTTCCGACTCAGGTAAGCTACCGGGTGTTCTTTGCCGTCCGGCCTGACTTGGCTCAGTACTGCCCCCAATCCAAACATAGAAGCGTCTGTATGAACAAGGAAACGTGTAGTTGGATCGGGTGCGGCCAATACAGGGGTATTGGTGAGGGCGTCCTTTAGTTGGCGGAAGGCTTCCTCACACTCTGAGGTCCAGGTTACCTGGCGGGGTTGGTTCTTACCGGTCAAATCAGTGAGGGGCTTGGCTATGCTGCTGTAATTGGGAACGAATTTCCTGTAATACCCCGCTGTCCCTAGAAACACCGTGACCTGGGTTTTAGTGCGTGGCATGGGCCATTTGGCTATGGACTCAATCTTGGCTGGATCTGGTCGCTGTTTCCCACTTCCCACCCAATGCCCTAAATACTGAACCTCTGCTTTGCCCACGTGACTGGTTTGGGTTCAGGGTGACTCCGGCCTGGTGGATCCTGTCCAATACTGTTTCTAGGTGATTTAGATGCTCTTCCCATGTCGCACTGTAGATGGCGATGTCGTCCAGGTAGGCACAAGCATAGTCCTGGAGACCATCCAGAAGCCGGTCAGCCAACCTTTGGAAGGTCGCCAAGGCATTCTTCATCCCTAATGGCATAACTCGAAACTGGAATAAGCCGAATGGGGTGACAAATGCCGACTTGGGAATAGCGTCAGGACTAAGGGGAATCTGCCAGTAGCCTTTGCATAGATCGATTGTGGTCAAATACTTTGCCCCCGCCAGCCCGTCTAACAACTCATCC
This sequence comes from Dendrobates tinctorius, assembly GCF_039654945.1. NCBI lineage: Eukaryota > Metazoa > Chordata > Amphibia > Anura > Dendrobatidae > Dendrobates > Dendrobates tinctorius. The sequence continues at coordinate 64,731,503 of NW_027361687.1, forward strand.
ACACACGGCATGGGGTATGCATCCGTCGCTGTTTTCTTATTGAGCTTACGATAGTCTACACAAAACCATGTAGTCCCATCCTTCTTGGGCACTAACACTACGGGGGATGCCCAGGGACTATCTGACTCTTCAATGACCCCTAAATGCAACATCTCTTGTATCTCTTGTCGCATGCCACTCAGGGACGCGGAAGGGGTTTTGTCGTAGGGGGGTCTGATCCTGGGTCTCAACCTTGTGTTGTGCCAGGCGAGTGTACCCCGGTCTCTCTGAAAACATCCTCTATCGCAGCCTCAACAACGCCTCCGCCTGCTGTCTCTCCCGGGGGCCTAGGTCTTCACCCAAGTGTACCTGGTCCCATGATTTTGACTGAGTCCTTTCCCCTAAGACATCCGGCAAGGGAAGTCCGGCTAAATCCTCTGCTTCAGGTGCACAGATGGCCACTACCTCTTCAGGGCGCTCCCGGTAGGGCTTTAGCATATTCACGTGGAACATGAGGATAACCCTGGGGTCGTCACAATCGGCGACATTATAGGTTGTGTCGGCTATTTTCCCCACTACCTGGTAGGGCCCCTGCCATGCAGCTTGAAACTTATTCTGCTTAGTGGGCTCTAACACCAGGACCTTCTGTCCTATTTCCAAGGTGCGCTCTCTGGCCCTCCGATCATACCATATGCGCTGGCGCCGCTGGGTCGCCTGCATGTTCTCACGTACAGCCTGAGTCAGCTCCTGTAGGCGGTCCCGGAATTCCAGCACATAGGGTACAATAGCTACCCCTTCTATGAGGCCCTCCCCTTCCCAGTGCTCCAGCACTAAGTACAGGGGTCCCCTTACCCATCTCCCGTATACCAGCTTGAACGGGGAGAACCCTGTGGATTCTTGGGGCACCTCCCGGTAGGCAAACAGGAGGTGTGGCAAGAATTTCTCCCAGTCCCTGTAGGTCCTGGTAAAAGTCCCAATGAGCTGTTTTAATGTCCCGTTAAAGCATTCACACAACCCATTGGTTTGCGCGTGGTACGGGGCGCTTCTAATGGACTTGACGCCGCACAGCTTCCACAGTTGGTTGGTCAACTCTGCTGTAAACTGGGTACCCTGGTCCGAGATAATCTCCCGGGGAAATCGAACCCGTGAGAAAACCTGGAGCAGGGCGGCCGCCACCGTCTCTGCCAGTATGTTAGGTAACGCAACCGCCTCTGGATACCGTGTGGCATAATCTACCACTGTCAATATATACTTTTTCCCGGACGGACTGGGTTTGGCTAACGGCCCTATCAAATCGACCGCTACTCGGCTAAATGGTTCCTCCACAATGGGGAGGGGGCGTAATTTGGCCTTGCATTGATCCCCCCTCTTGCCAATGCGCTGACAACTGTCACAGGTCTGGCAGTACTGACGAACATCATAGGTTACCCCCGGCCAAAAGAAGTTTTGTGTCAGACGATGCCTGGTGCGACTGACGCCGAAGTGCCCGGCCAAGGGTATATCATGAGAGATTCGCAGTAGCTCCTGCCTATACTTCTTGGGAACTACCAGCTGTTGTTTTATAGTGGGGCTCGTCCCTGTGTGGTGCTGCTCTGTGATCCGGTAGAGGAGTCCCTGCTTCCGTACAAACTGTTCCCCTTCTAGTACCTCCTCTCCCCTCCTGTGCCTTCCCACGATATCCCTCCAATGAAGGATCCTCAAGTAACTCCCTCTTAAATTCATCTGGGGTGGCCCAAGAAATGTGTCTGGCTATGGGAATGCGTGCAGGGCTGGGATGTCTTACCTGCGCCTCCTCTGAGTGTGATTCCGCCTCCGCAGCTCGAGCTTGTCTCCGGGTGGTCACAGGATAGGTCTCAGCCAGAGGGGCCACCGAGAATGCAGACAACATGGGCCCCAAGTCATTTCCCAGCAAGACGTCTGCAGGCAAATCCTCCATCAAGCCGACCTCAACAAGGCCATCCCCGACTCCCCAGTTCAGATGAATCCTGGCAGTGGGTAGTCGACGTATGGCTCCCCCTGCTACACGGACTGCCAGTGTCCGGTTCGTCTTCTCTTGGTCCCGGACGGATGAGGCTTCACAAGGGTCAAAGTTGCTCGGGAATCTCTTAGTCCCTGCATACATTTCCCATTAACCCACACGACCTGTCGATGCTGTTGTCGATTATCTGCCCGGGCTGCCTGCACGGGGTCTACTTCATGCAGCACTTCCTCCATCTCTTCCACCCCTTGGTTAGTCGTAGCCCCCAATGCCGGGTCAGCTTCGCCTTGGTAGCAGTGTACAGCAGCCTGGCTGAAGGTAGCTGTTCCCGCCTTTGGCCACTGGGTATGCTGAGTCCGGTTGGGGCATTGTCTTTGCAGGTGGCCCAGCTGACGGCAGGTGTGGCATCGCGCCCCAGGGGGACTGTGGTAGGCCGGGTTTCTAGCTGATCCCCCTACAATCTTTGGTGGTTTGGGGCCCTCCAGGTCCATGGGCGGGCCTCTAGTGACCACCTTTGATCCGGAGAACTGCGGCCTCCTGGCATCATGATGTTCATCGGCCAGACGAGCGGCTTCCTCAAGAGTCGTTGGCCGCCTGTCCCGAAGCCATTCCTGTGTCTCGGGGTTTAGTCCATTAAAGAATCGTTCTAACAGGAAGAGCTGGAGGACGTCCTCCTTAGTGGTTGCTTGGCTCCCTTGTACCCACTGTAGCAGTGACTGCCGTAATTTACATGCCCATTCAGCGTGGGTATCGGTTACGTGTTTTATAAGTCCGCGGAACTTTTGGCGGTAGGCCTCTGGTGTCAGTGCATACCGGGCCAAGATCACTTCTTTGATCCGCTCATAGTCCATACAGTCCTCATCAGGTACCGTGCGATAGGCATCCGCTGCCCGGCCTGTCAGCTTGCTGGCCAGAATCTGAACCCGTTCCTCCGGCTTTACTTGATGAAGGGCACACTGCCGCTCAAAGTCCTGCAGAAAGGCATCAATGTCTTCCTCTGCCTCCCCCAACTGTCGGAAGGTATTGTACTGGATCTTTTTGTGGCTTACTGTTGAAGGTACCTGGTCAAAGGCCAGAGCTCCCCCTGCTCGCTGACTCTCCTCTCTCCGCTCTGCCATCTCCATCTTGGCCAGCTCCACTTTGGTCCGCTCTGCCATCTCCATATTGGCTAGCTCTATCCTGGTCCGCTCGGCCATCTTTTCCTTCAGATCAGTACGCACATCAGCCATCACCTCTCGTATGATCTCTACTGCAGGGTTTGGGACATAGAACGCCAGTCTGTTCTTTACCTCCCTCTGGAATTCGGTCTCCTCCACGTTCACATTGGGGGGCGCTGTGCTGTCGTGTTCCATGATGGCTGCTATCAAATCCGCTTTTGCTTTGTTGCTGGCGATCAACCCTCGGGCTTCCACCAGATCTTTTAATGTAGTCCTCTTTAACTTCTGGTAGTTATTTTCCATTCATTCCTTTCCTCCTGTAGAAGGGGTATCAAATCCCGCTGTCTTCCACCAGTGTAACGGGGTCTTCCAAGCTGGGGTACCTCTTTCAGTACCACCCCGTGTTTTCGGAGGTCCGCTCTGCGTTGGCTGGAGTCTGAATGAATGACGCTGGCTGGAATTCCTCTGAGTGCATGGGTGCATATAAAAGATCACTGCTTCTCCATGTATTTCCAGTCTGACAACACTTTACTCACAGGACACAGAATATATCACACAGATACAGAGGGCCGGCCAATAGACAAGCGTCAGACCAGACATGCATTACAAAAGCCTCAGGTGGCCGGAGCCTGCGGATGTTTACTGTGGGAATTACAAAGGTGGGGGGAGGGCGGACACTGCTGATACATTAGGGACATGCATCTCACATGGAACCTATTATATATACATGTAACTGCACAACATATTCTGGGTGCTGAGTGGTTCTGTAACAATGATGATTTTGTACATAGTGTAAATATGTAATTGTGTAAATATGTATATCTGTTTAACCTCTACAAAGTTTGTACATTTGTGATTTGTGATTATCACTGTATATAGCCTAATGTCTATCTTTGTATGTGTCTTTTCTAGTGAGGTTTGAAAAAGACCCAACATAGGGTCGAAACGTTACCTCAACGCACTATTCCCCTGTGGTGTCTTCAATAAAATAATTTTTGCATTGAAAATCAAAATTTCCCAGAGTGCAGCTGTTTTCTTTTCACTGGATGAACGTTTGGACTAAGTTCCAGGTTCAGCTTTCACCTACCTCATATCCACAGAGTGCACGCCTTGTCTGTATCACAATATGTCTGAAAGGAACGTAATTCGCAGGCGCAGTGTCAAATCAAAGTTAAGCCGAATGGAAAAGAACATGGTGCGCAAGCGCAAAGTCCAAATATAAACAAGCCAGACAAAGTGCATAATGCACAGATGCAGTACCAGGTCGGGTGATAGGAACATAATACACAAGCGCAGAGTCAAATTAGAGTCACGCCGGGCGGAAAAGAACATGGCGCGCAAGTGCAGAGTGCAAGTGAAGCCGAGCTTGACAAAATGTGTGTAGTGTGCAGATGCAGAGCCAGGTCGGGCGGAAGGGAACAACATGCGCAAGCGCAGAGTCCAGATGAAGTCAGGCTGGGCAGATAGAATATGGTGTGCAAGGGCAAGATCCAGGTGAGACCCGGCCAGGTTACAATTAGGTTGGTTTTACACTTGCCATGTTTTTTCGGGCCTTTTTTGCAGCCCCAATGCATTTCTATGGGGCCGCAAAAACACATTTGAGCGCCGTGTCCTGTATGGCCGTGAGGGCCATATATACGGCTGTGAATAAATATTGCTCTTGTCATGCCCACCATGTCTGTTATGCCGCATGAACCTTGGAGCAGTGTGCACACGCACAGAACTGTCATGCCCGCCATGTCTGTTATGCCGCATAAACCCTGGAGCAGTGTGCACGAGCACTGAACTATCATGCCCGCCATGTCTGGTATGCCGCATGACTCCTGGAGCAGTGTGCACGTGCACTGAACTATCATGCCCTTTATGTCTTATGCTGCAAGATCCCTGGAAGCAGTGTGCACATGCACCTCGTGACTGTTGTGCTGCAAGATGCCTGGAGCAGTGTGCACGCACGCCTCCTCTCATGGCTGCCTGCCATTGCCAGTGCACATGTGTGTTTTACCTCATGGCTACACGCCGTTGCTGTGTGGCCAGCCGACTCTGCTCTGCCTGCAGCAATCCTCTCTGTGTTGCTGGAGACCATGATCATGTAACCTTTCCTATGTTCCGGCACAGTCTAATCCAGCTATCCTCTCTGTGATCCTGGAGATCCTGACCATGTTACCTTTCCTATGTTCCTCTCTATGGCCCTGGAGGACTCTACCATGTGGTCCTCTCTAAGGTCTTGGAGGACTCCACCATGCGATCCTCTCTATGATCCTGGAAGATCTTAACCGGAAGTCCTCCCCTGGTCCTGACCCGGAAGTGCAGGTGCTAATGCCCTATATCAGACCGCCCCTTCCTATGGTCGGGGCCTGAGTATCGTGTTGCTTCCCTGCATGGCTGCTTGGTTTGCTCGGGCGCTCTCTGAATTCTGTGCCCCTGCACTCTGCCCTGTAGTGCTTCTCTGCACACGCTCTGTGTTTGTATTCTGCCTTTTGTCTCGTGCCATGTCTTGTGTTGTCTTTTGTGCCATGTCTTGTCTTCCTATGCTTTGACTTGTAGTACTTCCTATGTTCTCTGCCTTTGCCTGTTTTCGCCATGTTGTGTCCTTGCCATGCTTTGCCTTTTAGCACTTCCTATGTTCTCTGCCTTGCCTGTTTCGCCATGTCTGGTCTAAGCTATTCTGAGCCTTGTAGTACTTCTCATGTTCCCTGTCTTTGCCTGGTTCTCCTTACTCTGTCTTCTGGTGCCTTGCCTTGTTTCTTCGTGTGCCCTTTGCATGCGCCTGGCCTTCCCTAGCCTCCTGTTTGTGCCTCAGCCGTGCCCGCCCTAGACGTGCCCGCCTGCTTGTGCCTCAGCCATGCTTGTCGGCCAGTGACTAAGCTGTGTCCGCCTGTTGTGCGTCAGCCGTGCTTGCCTTAGTCATGCCGCCGTTCTGAGCCTCAGACCGACCAGCTAGCCAGTGCCCCAGCCATGCTTTGTGCTTCCTTGCACCCACGCTGCCCCACACTGTGCATTGCGTGCTTCTCTAATAGCACACGCAGGCCCTAGCCTGCTCCTTGGCATACCTTCCCGTGCTTCTGTAAAAGTACGCGCAGGTCTTGCCATGTACCCTGTCGTGCCCTCTTGCATGCACAGGCCCTAGCCTATACCCTGTTATGCCCTCTTGCACGCGCAGGCCCTTGCCTTAGCCTGAACCCTGGTGTGTCTCCTAGCACACGCAGGCCCCTGACTTGAACCTGACCCTGGCGTGCCCCTCTGCGTGCGTAGGCCTATGCCTTGTACCCTGACCCTGGCGGGTCCCTCGGCATGCGCAGGACCTTGCCTTAAACTTTGAACCCTGGCGGCGTGTCCCTACACACGCACCATGTCTTGTACTTTGAACTTTGAACCTGGTGTGTCCCCTACACACGCACCTTGCCTTGCACCTTGCCCTGGACCCTGGTGTGCCCCTAGCACGCACCCTGCCTGGAACCTTGCCTTGGACCTTGGCGTGTTCCCTTACACGCACCATGTCTGAGCTCTGTCGTGCCTCGCCTGAACCCTGCTTTGCCTGCCGGATGCCTGGAACCTGCCGATCGCTGCCAGAGATCGTAAGCCTGATGACTGCGGCCTGATGTCCGGAGCTGATGTCCGCAGCCTGATGCCCTGATCCTGTCGATCGTTGCCAGCTGTCCGGAATCCGATGCCATCGAGCCATGCTTGTACCTAGGCGTGCCATCTAGCACGTACCATGCCATGGACCTAGGCGTGCCCTCACACGCACCTTGCTGTGTTTTCCCTGTTATCACGTTTTGCACCTGATGTCACCCTGAGTTTGCCTTAATGAAGATACCTTGAATTCACGTCTTGTCTTGTTTCCTGCATGTCCTTTGTCGTCAGACACTAGTGTCTTCCTTGAGCCGGCCGTCTGGTTCCAGCAGTCTTGGTGGCTCACCCCCATGGTCTTGCCCCTGACCATGGGTGTATAGGGGTGGTTCCTCACAAGGTTAGCTCACCCTAGGTGGGTGGGTGCCACGACCCAGAGGGTCCACTCTAAAGAAAATAACTCAGCGAAAGCTGACTCCGTCACAGAGCTTGCTTGATATTTTTCACGGCTCACGGACACGTCCTCCATTTAAGTCAATGGTACCGCAAAAACAATGGTAGCTTGTTTTTGCGGTACACCGTATTTGCGGATCACCGTTTTTTTCCCTGCAATTTGTTACAGCAGGAAAAATGGCGATCCAAGAAGGTTTTTTGCAGCCTGTTTTTGTGGGATACCGTGAAAATCACGGCAATGCGGCCCACAAAAACGGCCTGTAAAAACGGGCAGCAAAAAACCCGGCAAGTGTAAAACCAGCCTAATCGTGTTGGTTATCTGTCCATTGTAAAGTGAAAAAACAACCTAATTGGTCAATTGTGGATAAACAGAAAACATCCACAGAATGACAAATGAATGCATGCGGGTGAAAAACATACGTACAAGTATGATAAATAATGAATATGTGGAAAATATAAAGTCCTCCTCAAATGATATGATAATGGCCATGAACATATATACGGGCGCAAGAGTTCAATTGAATATGATTTAATTAACAAAATAATGATCGCAAGACAATAAGCATGAAGGGGAGAATATCGATACCATGCAGTTCCAAAGGGAAAGATGTCTAAAGTATCACAGGTGACCCATACTATGCACGGGAAGCCAGAAAGATTGGGATAAACCGAAAACCAGAGAAATAAAGTACCCATATATGATTGTGCCCATACGTGTGTATTATTATTATTATTATTATTATTATTCATTTATAAAGCACCATTGGTTCCATGGTGCTGTACATGAGAAGGGGTTACATACAAATTACAGATATCACTTACAGTAAACAAACTAACAATCACAGACTGATATAGAGGGAAGAGAGGACCCTGCCCTTTCGGGCTTACATGCTACAGGATAGTGGGGGAAGGAGACAGTAGGTTAGGGGGTTGCAGCAGCTCCAGTGATGGTGAGGCAGTAGCTCCAGTAGTGGTAAGGAGGCAGCGGGGATCATTGCAGGCTGTAGGCTTTCCTGAAGAGGTGGGTTTTCAGATTCTGTCTGAAGGATCCGAGTGTGGTTGATAGCCAGACGTGTTGGGGCAGGGAATTCCAGAGGATGGGGGCTATTCGGGAGAAATCTTGGGTGAGGAGCGAATAAGTGTGGAGGAGAGAAGGAGGTCTTGGGAGGACCGGAGATTACTTGAGGGAAGGTATCGAGAGATTAGTTCAGAGATGTATGGAGGAGACAGGCTGTAGATGGCCTTGTAGCTCAGTATTAGTAATTTGAATTGGATACGCTGAGGGAATGGGAGCCAGTGAAGAGATTTGCAGAGGGGAGAAGCGGAGGAGTAGCGAGGAGAGAGATGAATTGTGAGTGTCTGTATTTCCATATTTTATTATGATAGAGGTTTTTTAAATTGCTTTTTAATTCTGTGTTTGATTGATTTGTTCACATGTTTCACTCCATTGGGGGAGTATGAGTTGGAAATCAGGAGGTGTGTCCACATATGTGTGCTTCTAAATTTCCACCTGCCTGCATTCCAGCCTCAGGACCCGTTGAAGCACAAGTGCGTGAAACGGCCGTCGTCCTCTCTCTGTACGGTCCTCCCGTGCCAATGCCTTTTAATCAATAAAGAATTTTCACGACAGAGCGGTGAGTGCCATCACTTTTTTTTTCTTTTTTTTTTTCTCTTTTGTACATAATCAGATTACATGTTTGCTTTTCTGGATTGAGCACCCGTTCGGACGGTGGATTGGCGGTCGGTCCAGGTGTGTGATTTTGGACTTGAATAGCAGTCATGAAACTGTTTAGGGGTTAAGGAGCAGTGCCGAATCTTCTGTCTCTTCTATTTCTAGAGAGATGAATTAGTCGGGCGGCAGAGTTGAGGATAGACTGGAGAGGTGCAAGGGTGTTAGCAGGGAGGCCACAGAAAAGGATGTTGCAATAGTCGAGGCGGGAGATGATTAGGGCATGCACAAGCATTTTAGTAGATTGAGGGTTGAGGAAGGGACGGATTCTGGAAATATTTTTGAGCTGGAGGCAACAGGAGGTGGAGAGAGCTTGGATGTGCGGTTTGAAGGATAGGGCAGAGTCAAGGGTTACTCTGAGGCAGCGGACCTCCGGTATGGGGGAAAGTGTGATGTCGTCAATTGTTATAGAAAGGTCGGGTAAGGAAGATATGTGAGATGGGGGAAAGATGATTAGTTCAGATTTGTCCACATTGAGTTTGAGGAAGCGAGAGGAGAAGAAGAAGGATATGGCTGATAGACACTCTGGGATTCTGGAGAGCAGAGAGGTGATGTCTGGGCCAGAGAGGTAGATCTGAGTATCATCGGCATAAAGGTGGTACTGGAATCCGTGGGACTTTGAGTTGCCCCAGGCCAAGTGTGTAGATTGAGAAGATTAGGGGTCCTAGAACAGAGCCTTGGGGGACTCCAACAGAGAGAGGGTGGGATGAGGAGGTAGTGTGGGAGTGGGAGACGCTGAATGTGCGGTTTGAAAGAATGAGGAGATCCAGGATAGGGCGAGGTCTTTGATACCAAAGGAGGAGAGGATCTGTAGTAGGAGGCAGTGGTCAACTGTGTCGAAAGCAGAGGACAGGTCTAGAAGCAGGAGTATAGAGTATTGTCTATTGGCTTTGGCTGTATGTAGGTCATTGGTAATTTTGGTCAGGGCTGTCTCAGTGGAATGATGGGGGCGGAAGCCAGATTATAGATTGTCAAAGAGCAAGTTAGATGAGAGGTGGGAGGAAAGTTCAGTGTGGACATGCTGCTCCAGGAGTTTAGAAGCGAATGGGAGCAGCGATATTGGGCGATAGCTGGACGTGGCTGTTGAATCAAGGGTTGGCTTTTTAAGGATAGGCGTGATTGTGGCATGTTTGAAAGCAGAAGGGAAGGTACCAGAAGTTAGTGACAGGTTGAAGAGGTGGGTTAGGGATGGGATGAGAGTGGTGGTGATGTTGGGGAGGAGGTGGGATGGGATAGGGTCAAGTGCACAAGTGGTGAGGTGTGATTTGGAGAGAAGATGAGCAAGCTCTCCTTCAGTGATGTTAGATAAGGTGGTTATGGGGTTTGGGCATTGGTCTGGTGTACAAAGGGGTTGTGGTGGTTGAGCAATAATGACTTGCCGTGTTTGGTCTATCTTGTTTTTGAAATGTGTGGCAAAGTCCTCGGCAGAGATTAGAGAAGTCGGAGTGGGCAGTGGTGGGCGGAGGAGGGAGTTAAAAGTATTGAACAACTGTTTGGGGTTGTGGGATAAGGAAGATACAAGGGATGTAAAGAAGGCCTGTTTAGCAGAGGTAAGAGCTGATTTAAATGCAAGTGTTGCTTGTTTGAGTGCAGTGATGTCATCTTGTGAATGCGTTTTCTTCCAACGCCGTTCTGCAATTCTGGATGTTTGTCAAAGCTTATTAGTGGTGTTATTGTGGCAGGGTTGTCTATTGATTCATTGCACTCTGTTATGCATGACAGGGGCGACTGAGTCAATGGCTGATGTAAGAGTGGCATTGTAGAAACTAGTGGCAGTGTCAGTGTCATGGAGTGAAGCTATGGAGGACAGTGGTAGACTAGAGTCAGAGTGTGCGAGTGTCTAGATGTGCGAGATTTCTGCGGGGGTGCGCATGCTGCTGGACATGGGTGACAGGTGAGGACAGGGATGAGAAAGTGAGTAGGTGGTGGTTAGATAGAGGGAGAGGAGAGGTGGTGAAGTTAGAAAGAGATCAGAGGCGGGTGAAGACCAGGTCTAGTGTATGTCTGTCTGCGTGGGTGGCTGAGGAGGACCACTAAGTAAGTCCAAAAGATGAAGTAAGGGACAGGAGTTTGGAGGCTGCCGACTGATGGGTGTCAATGGGGATGTTGAAGTCACCCATGATGGTGGGAATGTCAGCAGAGAGAAAGTGAAGGAGCCAGGTAGAAAATTGGTCAATGAAGGCATTGGTCGGGCCCGGAGGTCGGTATATGATGGCCACTTGGAGGTTGGAGGGAGAATAGATGCGGACAGAGTGGACTTCAAAAGAGGGAAGGATATGGGAGGGAAGAGGTGGTATTGGGTTGAAGGTGGAAATGGAAGAAAGGAGATGGCCCACTCCTCCACCATGTCTGTTGCCAGGGCGAGAAGTGTGGGTGAAGTGGAGGACGCTGTAACATAGCACAGCAGTGGAGGTGGTGTCGGAGGGTGTCAGCAATGTTTCGGTGAGGCCAAGGAAGGAAAAGTTACGAGAGGTAAAGAGGTCATGAATCACATGGAGTTTATTGCAGACGGAGCGAGCATTCCAGAGTGATCAAGAGAGAGTGGGAGCAGGGTGTGGTTGTCAGGGGCACAGATTTGAGGTGGGAAAGATTTCTGGTGTTTGTGTTGGTTTGGAAATGATAGAAGGGGGTAGTAATGGGAGGTATGAGCTATGGGGGTCCAAGGTTGGGAGATATGTTGCCAGCAGTGAGGAGAAGCAGAGAAAGGAAGAGCATGTGGGAGAAGGAGGGTGGGCGGCTTGTTTTGTATTTTATTAGGAGAGCTCTGAGGTTGAGGAGCAGGTCAGCAGAGGAAGTCAGGTGGGGAGGCAAGAGGGAAGGAGAGATTATTATTTGGTTAGTGGGTTCTGGGGTTTGCGGATAGCGAAGGAGAGTGAGGATTAAAGGAGCCAAAACAGTTACAGCGTATGTCAGCATGGTGAGAGTAATTAAGAAGGCAAAAGAAATTTAGTACATTTAAACGCAGCATTTAGTCGTACCTTCTGATCACTTCAGGCTCGTTTCAGGCATTATTTCAGATATTATCCTTAGAAGACATCCTTGGAATGACAGACCGAGGTCCACACAGACCTCTGAGTCTGAATTTTTAAGAAGTCAATTGCGCATCAAACAAGCCAGGTGTGATCAGAAGGAGGGAGGAGCAGTAGGGAGACTGGACAGACACAGGAGACGATTAATTAGAACTCAGAAAAAAAACCAAAAAAACTAATGGAAATGGTCAGATCTAAAAGGACAGATAAAGCATTGACAGGAAACAGATACAGGGGTGATTGATTGGGGTTCAGGAGAGATGGGTGATGAAGGTATTGCAGTCAGGACACATACCAGAGTATGAAGCAGATCGATTGTCAGATTGATTGTAATAGTGAAGCATAGTAATAATAATAATGAAGCATCTATAGCAGGGAGTTATTTTTCAGGCATTATTTCAGATATTATCCTTAGAAGACATCCTTGGTGTGTACATACACATGTCACGCAATGACATCATTCTCAAAGGAAGGAAAAATATATAGTCATAGGGAAAACCACCATGAAAAAACATGATTCAGAAGAGGAAATTGATCCACGCTGCAATTTAGAAGGTTTCCACCATGGAAGAAGTCCAGATGTTCGGGTATGTACGTAGTGCCAAGGGTCCAATCAAGGACCTGGTTGTAAGGAAAATCCAGACTTAAAGCCAGATGATGAGGTCCATGTTGGCTCGAATGGAGTAAACCTGGCATAAACGGATAAAGAGAGAGATTAGAGGTTATATAATAGGAAAGACATATACAAATAATGTATGTCTATATAAAGCCATGCAAAAATGGAGACTGGAGACATGAGTATCCACCCATGTGCAATCGAATAAAAGGGAGAAACAAAGGGAAACGAAAACTCAAATCCCATGATCCTTTAAGAAACCACTGGCCGAAAAATAGGAACTTAGTCAATTAAATACCAGGTTGACCCGATTGTTAACCCAGGAAGCCTGTAAATAGCAATTTCTCATTGAGTCTAGTAGGGGCCACAGACCGAAGCTCAAAAATCCATCTGGACTCAATTTGCAAAAGGTGCTTACGGTTTCTGCCGCCCCTGCCTGTCACGCCAAGGCAGGCGGAGCAAGGTTAGTGAATCCACTGGACCACAGAGGACTCTGTGGAAGCTGAACCCTAGGTACCAGGTGGACAAAGACGTTAGATGAATCACTAAAGCTTTATTCAGGTTATAAAGCAGGTTAACCCACAAGGGAGAACCCCTTTGGTTGAAACACAGAATACCCCCGAGGGAGCACCAGCGAGTGAACCCCTATACAGGGATCGACCCGGCGCAGCTAAGGAAGCTTACGTGCAACAGCTCCAGAGACCAGAGGGTCAGACCCAAATTGGACAGTGGTACTGGGAGAGGAGGAGCGAGAAGTCCAGGGAACCGGAGAAAGAGAACCAGCAGGACCCAAAGATACCATCAGTGTCCGAAGGTAGATGGTAGGTATTCACGGCACTAGGGAAAAACACTGGATATTAGTTTAGGCAAGACAAGGCAAGACAGAATAAGCAAGTGCTGATCTGACCTGAGAGCAGCAACTGAGAGCAAAACACAAAGTTGCCCAGGCACCTCCCAAAAGAAGTGAGGACTTTAAGTATGCACAGACCATCACAGCACAAACAGCCCTAATAGAGAACAGGTGCCCTTCTGCTTTAAATAAAAAAAGGAGAGAAGCCAGCACTGCTTGTGGTCAGAACGCAATACATAAAATGCACATGCACATTTTGATTTCAAACTGTATTTCAAAATGAGACATTTAGCAAAAAATTGATCAATTATTTGAACCACCTCGCCATGCCAAGGCATTCTCATATGGTGCAGTCCTATTCAATGATTTTTATATTCGCTGTGCCATTACGGCCTCCTAAATGTATTAAAAGCAAGACCATATTAAATGCAAACAGTACCTGAAGCGTTTCTGAATCACTCCCATGGAGCCAGAAAAGGCGAGCGCAGATAAAGGTTGACCAGGTCGGGACATAGACATTTCAGGTTTAACCTCCACACTGCCTGACCAGCACCACAGATGAAGGGTGATACAGGCCCAGACACAGGTGCACAATCAAACAGAGCCTGGGGCAGGGCAGGGCTGCTGTGTGTGTGCACAGCAGCCTAGATCAATAACAATGAACACTGAAAGAACGGCGAGCATAACCAAGCGTGCACGGCACCAGTGGTGGACAGCCACAATCCAATATCAAATAAATGTTGCATTTTGAAATACAGTTAGAAATTAATATGTGCATAAGCACTTTATGTATTGCATTCTGACCACAAGCAGCGCTGGCTTCTCCAGCTTTTTTACTTGATATTGGTTTGTGGCTGACCACCACTGTTACCGTGCATGCTAGGTTATGTTCGCCGTTCTTTCTGTGTTCATTGTGATTGATCTAGGCTGCTGTACACACACACACACACACACACAGCAGCCCCGCACTGCCCTAGACTCTGCTTGATTGTGCACCTGTGTCTGGGCCTGTATAACCCTTCATCTATGGTGCTGGTCAGGCAGTATGGAGGTTAGACCTGAAATGTCTATGTCCGGACCTGGTCAACCTTTATCTGCGCTCGCCCTCTCTGGCGCCATGGGAGTGATTCAGAAACACTTCAGGTACAGATTGCATTTAATGTGATCTTGTTTTTAATACATTTAGGAGTCCGTAATGGCACAGCGAATATAAAAAACGTAGAGTAGAACTGCCCAACGTGAGAATGCCGTGGCGTGGCGGGGTGGCTCAAATAATTGATCAATTTTTTGCTAAATGTCACGTTTTGAAATACAGTTAGAAATCAATATGTGCATATGCACTTTATGTATTGCGTTCTGACAATAAGCAGTGCATCATCTCCCCCTTTTTTATTTGATATTGGCTTGTGGCTGACTACCACTGTTGCCGTGCGCGCTAGGTTATGTTCGCCGTTCTTTCTGTGTTCATTGTGATTGATCTAGGCTGCTGTAGACACACACAGCAGCCCTGTCCCAGGCTCTGTTTGATTGTGCACTTTTGTCTGGGCCTGACTCACCCTTCATCTGTGGTGCTGGTCAGGCAGTGTGGAGGTTAGACCTGAAATGTCTATGTCCGGACCTGGTCAATCTTTATCTGCGCTCGCCCTCTCTGGCGCGACGGGAAAGATTCAGAAACGCTTCAGGACAGATTGAATATAATGTGGTCTTGCTTTTAATACATTTAGGAGGCCGTAATGGCACAGCAAATATAAAAATCGTAGAGTATGACTGCCCCATATGAGAATACCTTGGCATGGCAGGGTGGCTCAAATAATTGAGCAATTTTTTGCTAAATGTCTCATTTTAAAATACAGTTAGAAATCAATATGTGCATATGCACTTTATGTATTGCATTATGACCATAAGCAGTGCTGGCTTCTCTCCCTTTTTTATTTGACCTTCTGCTTTAAGTATGTGTAGGTAGCGGGGAGCACTTCCTAAGAGCATTTCCAGGAGACCTGCCAAGGTTCATAGCAGGAAGCGGACCCACCGACTGTTTAGAGCCATGGACAGGGTGAGTGAAGTGCATAGCGCCGAGTAGAGTTGAGCGAAACGGGTCGAAAAAATTCAAAAGTCGCCGACTTTTGGCAAAGTCGGGTTTCATGAAACGAAACCCGACCCTAGGATGAGGTCGGCCACGAGGTCGGCGACTTACGCGCCAAAGTCGCGTTTCAAAAGTTTGTTTTGCGCTCTTTTTCAACCAATCAGGATCCACGGACACTGTGGGCAACGTGATGACATAGGCACGGGTCACCACCATCTTTCAGAAGGGCATGCAAGTGATTGGCTTGCTTTGGTGGGCGTCACAGGGGGTATAAAAGGGCGTGCACGCCGACCACCATCTTACTTCTGCCGATCTTAGTATAGAGAGAGGTTGCTGCTGATTCTGTAGGGAGAGCGTTAGGCAGGGAAGAAGACAAAAAAACTGCTTCTGCTGCTAGCGATTTGGCCTGCACAACACATCAGTCACTGTGTGTGCAGTGCAAGGGGAGGCTATATAGTGGTGTATCAGTGGTGTTGGTTGTTGGGCTGCCTTCTAAGGCTTCCTGACATTCCTGCATTGCTGTTTACCCACTGCTCCGCAAACTGCTTTTTTAAAAGCAATCCAATCTCCCTTATCCTCTAGTCACTTTTGTCACAGCTGTGCCATCGAGCCTGTCACATAGCGCTCAGATATTCATTGGGCCTCACACAATCCAAAAGTGTCCAGTGTCCAAAAGTGTGTGCAGAGATTCAAAATCTCCCTTATCCTCTAGTCACTTTGGTCACAGCTGTGCCATCGAGCCTGTCACATAGCGCTCAGATATCAGTGGGCCTCACACAATCCAAAAGTGTCCAGTGTCCAAAAGTGTGTGCAGAGATTCAAAATCTCCCTTATCCTCTAGTCACTTTGGTCACAGCTGTGCCATCGAGCCTGTCACATAGCGCTCAGATATCAGTGGGCCTCACACAATCCAAAAGTGTCCATCCAGTGTCCAAAAGTGTGTGCAGAGATTCAAAATCTCCCTTATCCTCTAGTCACTTTGGTCACAGCTGTGCCATCGAGCCTGTCACATAGCGCTCAGATATCAGTGGGCCTCACACAATCCAAAAGTGTCCATCCAGTGTCCAAAAGTGTGTGCAGAGATTCAAAATCTCCCTTATCCTCTAGTCACTTTGGTCACAGCTGTGCCATCGAGCCTGTCACATAGCGCTCAGATATCAGTGGGCCTCACACAATCCAAAAGTGTCCATCCAGTGTCCAAAAGTGTGTGCAGAGATTCAAAATCTCCCTTATCCTCTAGTCACTTTGGTCACAGCTGTGCCATCGAGCCTGTCACATAGCGCTCAGATATCAGTGGGCCTCACACAATCCAAAAGTGTCCATCCAGTGTCCAAAAGTGTGTGCAGAGATTCAAAATCTCCCTTATCCTCTAGTCACTTAGGTCACAGCTGTGCCATCGAGCCTGTCACATAGCGCTCAGATATTCATTGGGCCTCACACAATCCAAAAGTGTCCAGTGTCCAAAAGTGTGTGCAGAAATTCAAAATCTCCCCTGTCCTATAGACACCTTGTACCTTGTTTTACATACTATATAGTTTGTTGGATTTTGTCTACATTTCTACCAAAAATGAGGAAGGCTGGTGGAAGAGGCCGTGGAATTGGGCGGGGGTTGGCAGCTGGTAATGATGGTGTTGGTGGTGGATCTGATGGTAGTGGCAAGAGCAAAATAGGACCGAATGCAGGAGGTGTTGAGCCTGCATCATCGTCTGGCTACATAAGGCCTCGAACGCTTAGTTTTCTAGGAGTTGGCAAACCGCTTTTAAAGCCAGAGCATCAGGAAAAAGTTTTGTCTTACATTGCTGACTCAGCCTCCAGCTCTATCGCCTCCTCTTCTTCAGTTGTAAAAAGTAAAAGCACTGAGTCGTCATTGGAGGCTCATGTTCATGAACCACACCTTTCCTTGTGTCCTTCACCCCAACCAAGATTGAAGGATGACGCAGGCCATACTACTGATTACTCCATGGAGCTGTTTTCACATACCATGCCTGGATTATCAAGTGAAATGGTGAATTACCCAGGCCAAGATGAATCTGACATGGAGTGCACTGATGCACAGCCGCTGATGGATGATTCTGCTGGTACATTCACTCAGAGCACTACAGTGTCCTCGCAGTGTACAGAGCCAGATTCCGACCCTGATGAGACTCAGGTGCCCCTTCCCGCACACTATACCACCATACACGGTGACACAGAGGAAGGTGCACATGACATAGAAGAGGAGGTGATGGATGACCCAGTTGTTGACCCAGATTGGCATCCATTGGGGGAAGAGGGTGCTGCGTCCAACAGCTCAGATGAGGAGCATCCACAGCAGACATCGCATCGCAACAGCTGTTATCTGGCAGGCCCGGAGCACTCCAAAGACAGGTTCCAAACATCAAAAGAGTTGCTGGACAGCTTGTCCAGAGGGTCAAAAGATCACAGCGTGCTAGGCCGCAAAATGTCTGCCAAAGTAGGAAGAGTGCAGTGTGGCACTTTTTTGAACAAAATCCTCATGATCAGGCCAAGGTTATCTGTAAGAAGTGCGCAAAGACCTTTAGCCGAGGGAAAAATCTGAAAAATTTGAATACCAGTTGCATGCTTAGACATTTAACCAGCATGCACTTGCAAGCGTGGACACAACACCAAACCTCAAGTGCCACATGTGCAACTGATCACAACGAAGGTAGTCAGCAACGCTACTGTGACGTCCGCCTGCGGGTCTGGGCTGCAGCCAGGCAACACCCCGAGAAAAACTGATACCCTTTACCCCTATACAGGGATCTGGATTTATAGCAGAGCCCAGGAGGCGCTGTCTGAATAGGAGCAGTGACCAGAGCAGGACGGTCGCCAGAAAGGTGTTCCAATACAGGACACAAACGTGGAGATATGCGAGTCTAAACCAGTCGGGCAGCAATGGTACAAAAATGGTAGACAGAAGCAGAGTCAGATTCAGGCCGAGAGTCATAAACCAGGAGAGTAGCAGAGGTACAGAATCGTTAGGCAGAAGCAGAGTCAGATTCAGGCCGAGAGTCATAAACCAGGAGAGTAGCAGAGGTACAGAATCGTTAGGCAGAAGCAGAGTCAGATTCAGGCCGAGAGTCATAAACCAGGAGAGTAGCAGAGGTACAGAATCGTTAGGCAGAAGCAGAGTCAGATTCAGGCCGAAAGTCATAAACCAGGAGAGTAGCAGAGGTACAGAATCGTTAGGCAGAAGCAGAGTCAGATTCAGGCCGAAAGTCATAAACCAGGAGAGTCGCAGAGGTACAGAATCGTTAGGCAGAAGGAGAGTCAGAAGTCCAGGCCAAAGTCAGTCAGTCAGAAAGCAATTCACACAGTAACACACAGGGGAACCAAGAATATATCCGGCGGCTTGCAAGACCAGTCCCAATGTATTTCAGGGATCAGGTCACCCCTCATAGGTTCCTGGACTGATGATGTCATCAGCACCGCCCCCAGGACCAGGCCAGATGGAGATGCAGTAACCTCTTGATGACTGACAGAGGGGTGGAGCCTGCATCCACCAGATGCCTGCGCAGGTGCCCTTACTCTGTCAGCACCATAACTCCCGGGCGAGCCATGGCGCCTCCTAGTGACCGCGACAGGAGCAGCAGACCCAGAATTTAACGGCGACGTGACAGACCGGCGCCTCCTAGAGGCTAAAGCCGGGACAGTAGGCTCTGAGCCTGACGTGACAGAACCACGGCCCTGTCCAGTGGCCGAGGCAGGAACAGCCGTCCCGGAGTCTGACGATAAAGTGGCGGTCCGGCGCCTCCTAGAGGCCGCGACCGGAACAGCAGGCCCTAAGTCTGGGGGAAACGTGACAGTACCCCCCCCTCCAAGAGGGGCCTCCGGACCCTCAAAACCCGGTTTATCAGGGTGAAGGAGGTGAAACCTTCTAATCAACCCCTTGGCATGAATGTCACTAGCGGGGACCCAGGACCTCTCCTCTGGGCCATAGCCTTTCCAATGAACTAAATATTGCACAGACTTTCTCACTAAACGGGAATCAAGGATGCCCTGGACTTCGTACTCCAAGGCACCCTTGACCAAAACTGGAGGAGGAGGGGACTGGACGGGATGAATTGGGGAGCGGTACACCTTGAGAAGGGATTTGTGGAAAACATTAGGAATTTTAAAAGACTGAGGGAGCCTTAAACGAAAGGCTACCGGGTTAATTACTTCTAATATCTCGTAGGGACCAATAAACCTGGGCCCCAGTTTGGCAGATGGCACCTTAAGCTTAATGTTTCTGGAAGACAGCCAAACTTTGTCCCCAACTCCTAGGTGCGGCCCCGTGGACCTCTGTTTATTTGCGGCCGAAGCCTGCCTGACCTGGGACCCTTTCAAGTTTGTGTTCACCTCCGACCAGATTGTCCTTAAGTGACGTATGGAATTCTCTACTCCCGGAAGCTCCGACATCTTGGCCGAAAATGAACCAAAACGTGGGTGCAAACCATGATTGCAGAAGAACGGGGTGGTTTTGATAGATTCCTGGTACTGGTTATTTAGAGCGAACTCAGCTAATGGGAGATGTTCCGCCCAATCAGACTGATGTTCCGAGACATAGCAGCGAAGATATTGCTCTAGAGCCTGGTTGGTACGCTCCGTTTGACCATTGGTCTCAGGGTGGTAAGCGGAGAAGGATAATTCAATACCAATACGTTTGCAGAATGCTCTCCAGAATTTGGAAACAAACTGGGTACCTCGGTCGGACACGATATTCTCTGGAGCGCCATGCAGCCTTATTACATGAACAATAAACAACTTACTCAGAGTTTCTGAATTAGGTAATCCAGAGAGGGGAACGAAATGACATTGCTTACTGAACCTGTCCACCACCACCCAGATACATGTCTTCCCCTCTGAGGGTGGTAGGTCAGTAATGAAGTCCATGGAGATGTGGGTCCATGGACTCTCTGGAGCGGGTAAGGACTGGAGCCAGCCGGCAGGCCGATTGTGAGGGGACTTGGCGCGAGCACAGATTTCACAAGCTAGTACATAATCCTTGCAGTCCTTAACTACCGTTGGCCACCAAAAACTCCTAGTCACAAGCCTGGCGGTATTATTGACCCCAGGATGGCCTGCCAGGACGGAGTCGTGCGACTCCTTCAGAACTTGTAGGCGAAACGGCGCTGGAACAAACAATTTCTGGGGGGGGCGTCGAGTCAGGGCCTGGTTCTGGGGACCTACGGATCTCCTCCAGAAGGTCCAGAGACACAGCCGACACAACAATACC
Source organism: Dendrobates tinctorius (assembly GCF_039654945.1). Classification (NCBI taxonomy): domain Eukaryota; kingdom Metazoa; phylum Chordata; class Amphibia; order Anura; family Dendrobatidae; genus Dendrobates; species Dendrobates tinctorius. The sequence continues at coordinate 64,752,165 of NW_027361687.1, forward strand.
ATTGGCCAGTATTGGAACTGGCTCCGAGTCCTCAGCCTGTGAGGGGCAGAAACTTCGAGAGAGAGCATCAGCCCTCACATTTTAGGTACCAGGACGAAAGGTTATTAAGAAATCAAACCTAGAGAAGAACAAGGCCCACCTCGCTTGTCTAGGATTTAATCTTTTAGCTGACTCCAGGTAAGTCAGATTCTTGTGATCTGTAATCACAGTGATCTTATGTTTGGCGCCTTCGAGGAAGTGGCGCCATTCCTCGAAGGCCCATTTGATCGCCAATAACTCCCGATTACCTATATCGTAATTCTTCTCAGTGGCAGAGAATTTGCGGGAGAAAAAGGCACATGGGCGAAGCTGAGTGAGTGATGCAGTGCCTTGCGACAGCACTGCTCCAACTCCGACCTCAGAGGCGTCCACCTCTACAATAAACGGGCGGTCCAGATCAGGCTGAACCAAAACTGGGTTGGCTACAAAGCACTCTTTTAACGTAGCAAAAGCCTGAATTGCCTCAGGGTTCCAATTGGTCACGTCTGCCCCTTTTCGGGTCAAATCCGTGAGTGGTTTAGCAATTTCGGAGAAACCCCTGATGAATTTTCGGTAATAATTTGCAAACCCTAAAAATCGCTGCAGCGCTTTTAGCGACTTGGGTTGCACCCAAGTTTTAATAGGTTGGATCTTGGCAGGATCCATACGGAAGCCTGTGCTTGAAACCACATATCCTAAAAATTGTACCTCCTCCGCAAAAAAAACACATTTCTCCAGTTTAGCAAACAGGGAGTGTTCTTGCAGTCTCTGCAGTACAGAGCGAACGTGCTGAGCATGTGTCACAGGGTCAGCAGAATAAATCAAAATGTCATCTAAATACACGACGACATACACCCCACAAATGTCCCTGAAAATGTCATTTACAAAGTGCTGGAACACGGCAGGTGCGTTACTGAGTCCGAAGGGCATCACCAGGTACTCAAAGTGGCCAAGAGGGGTATTAAAGGCTGTTTTCCACTCATCCCCGTCTCTTATGCGGACTAGATTGTATGCCCCCCGGAGGTCCAGTTTAGTAAACCAACGGGCTCCCATTAGCTGATTAAAAAGATCAGGGATGAGTGGAAGCGGGTACTGGTTCTTTATAGTGATTGCATTCAATTCCCGGTAGTCAATGCAGGGTCTGAGACCACCATCTTTCTTTTCTACAAAGAAGAAGCCAGCTCCAACTGGTGAAATGGACGGTCTAATAAACCCCTTTTTTAAGCTATCAGCTATGTACTCGTTCATAGCCTGACGCTCTGGACCTGAGAGATTAAATATTCTCCCTTTTGGGAGACGGGCATCTGGAATCAGATCTATAGGGCAATCATACTTTCTGTGAGGGGGTAGCTTTTCAGATTTTGCAATAGAAAAGACATCCTCAAAATCTCTGAAGGCAAACGGTATGTGGAGGGGTTTAACTTTAACTTGGTTTACTGTTAGCAACATGCAGTTTTCCTGACAGTGTGAACTCCAGCGTATAACATCGCCTAGGTGCCAGTCGATGACTGGATTATGCTGGCGTAGCCATGGCATCCCCAAAATGACTGCAGCAGACAAATTATCCATCATAAAAAATGACATAACCTCGGTATGCAATGCTCCCACCGACATAGTGATTTTGTCAGTAACAAATTTAACCCCCTCCTGGACAATAGATGTGCCATTAATAGCCGTAGTTTTTATAGGGGCATTAAGTCTTAATAGGGGTACACCGAGACTTTTAGCAACCAAAGAATCCATAAAATTCCCTTCAGATCCACAATCCACATATGCGTTCACACACTGAGATTTCTGACCAAAAGAAAGGGCAATAGGCAATAAAACTTTAGCCGCATCTGCGGGCAATACCTGTGCCCCTGGGCAACCATAGCCAGAGTTGCCCAGAGGCCGATGTCTCAGTAGTATGGATCTCTGACGCTCAGCTCTCTCTCTGAAGGCTCCAGACTGCAGCATACTGGTGCAGGAAGATGAAAGTGCTCCTTCAGGCTGTGCACTGAACCAGGTGTTTAGGCCAGAAATCAGCTCAGTCAGAAGAAGGGAGAGAAAAAAAAAGTTCAGGGAGACTGCTTTTGTATATGCTGGATATATACACAAGAAGCAGTTTTTTTTTATATGGCCGGATATAATGTGACGTCCGCCTGCGGGTCTGGGCTGCAGCCAGGCAACACCCCGAGAAACACTGATACCCTTTACCCCTATACAGGGATCTGGATTTATAGCAGAGCCCAGGAGGCGCTGTCTGAATAGGAGCAGTGACCAGAGCAGGACGGTCGCCAGAAAGGTGTTCCAATACAGGACACAAACGTGGAGATATGCGAGTCTAAACCAGTCGGGCAGCAATGGTACAAAAACGGTAGACAGAAGCAGAGTCAGATTCAGGCCGAGAGTCATAAACCAGTAGAGTAGCAGAGGTACAGAATCGTTAGGCAGAAGCAGAGTCAGATTCAGGCCGAGAGTCATAAACCAGGAGAGTAGCAGAGGTACAGAATCGTTAGGCAGAAGCAGAGTCAGATTCAGGCCGAAAGTCATAAACCAGGAGAGTCGCAGAGGTACAGAATCGTTAGGCAGAAGGAGAGTCAGAAGTCCAGGCCAAAGTCAGTCAGTCAGAAAGCAATTCACACAGTAACACACAGGGGAACCAAGAATATATCCGGCGGCTTGCAAGACCAGTCCCAAGGTATTTCAGGGATCAGGTCACCCCTCATAGGTTCCTGGACTGATGATGTCATCAGTACCGCCCCCAGGACCAGGCCAGATGGAGATGCAGTAACCTCTTGATGACTGACAGAGGGGTGGAGCCTGCGTCCACCAGATGCCTGCGCAGGTGCCCTTACTCTGTCAGCACCATAACTCCCGGGCGAGCCATGGCGCCTCCTAGTGACCGCGACAGGAGCAGCAGACCCAGAATTTAACGGCGACGTGACAGACCGGCACCTCCTAGAGGCTAAAGCCGGGACAGTAGGCTCTGAGCCTGACGTGACAGAACCACGGCCCTGTCCAGTGGCCGAGGCAGGAACAGCCGTCCCTGAGTCTGACGATAAAGTGGCGGTCCGGCGCCTCCTAGAGGCCGCAACCGGAACAGCAGGCCCTAAGTCTGGCGGAAATGTGACAGCTACATTGTTTCCCCCACTGTAAGCCCACCGGTTAGCACAGCAGCAAATGTTGAGGTGTCGTTGCAAGGCCACAGCAGTCAGGGAATCCCACTGTTATATCAACGAAAGACTGATTCTAGGCCATCAGAAAGAACACCAACTCCATCACCATCATCAACCCTCTCTCAGTCCGCCCTGTCCACCGCTACTTCCACCATATGCAGCTCTCAAGTCCAGCTCACCCTCCCAGACACTATGAGTAGGTCAAGAAAGTACTCAGTCTCTCATCCGCGTACACTGGGTTTGAACGCCCACATTGCCAAACTAATCTCGTTTGAGATGATGCCCTTTCGGTTGGTGGAAAGCACAGCTTTCCGCGAACTCATGGCCTATGCAGTACCACGCTATGACCTACCCAGTCGCCACTTCTTCTCTCACAAAGCCATCCCAGCCCTCCACCATCATGTGAAAGACCGCATTGTCCATGCACTCAAGCAGTCAGTGAGCGGAAAGGTGCACCTCACTACTGATGCATGGTCCAGTCGGCATGGCCAGGGCCGTTACGTGTCCATCACTGCGCACTGGGTTAATGTGGTGGATGCAGGGTCCACAGGGGACAGCGGTGGTGGGACAGTGCTGCCTAGCCCACGGTATAGGAAACAGTTGGCTGTAGGCGTTCCACCCTCCTCCTCCTCCTCCTCCTCCTCCAGAAGGGAAAGCTCATCCACAGAGCGCAGTCGTACGAGCACTCCATCTGCAGCTGCCACTGTTGCACACGATGTGTCCCCCTATCGAGCAGCTAGTGGAAAGCGTCAGCAGGCTGTGTTGCAGATGATGTGTTTGGGCGACAGACATACCGCCGAGGTGCTGGCCGAGTACTTGAAGCGACAAACTGAGTCATGGCTGGGCAGTGTACATCTTGAGGCAGGCAAGTTAGTTAGTGATATCGGCCGTAATTTTGTGGCAGCCATAGCCCTTTCAAAACTCAGCCACATACCTTGCTTGGCTCACACCTTGAACCTGGTGGTGCAGTGCTTCCTCAAAAATTATCCGGAGTTAACAGCCCTGCTCCAGAAGGTGCGAAGACTGTGCGCGCACATCCGCCGGTCGCCTGTACACTCCGTTCGTATGCAGAAGCTGCAGCGATTGCTCCACCTTCCCAACCACCGCCTCATTATCGACATTGCAACAAGGTGGAACTCCACCCTGCACATGGTGGAGCGGCTGTGCGAGCAGAGGCAGGCCATAATGCATTTGTGGGAGGATACACGGCCAGGCACTTTGAGAGCAGACATGGAGTTGACAGGTGTGCAGTGGTCGAAGCTGAAAGACCTCTGTAAAGTCCTTCAGTGTTTTGAGGAATGCACACAGCTGGTAAGTGCAGACGACGCCATCCTAAGCATGAGCATCCCACTTATGCGTCTGCTCATGCAAACTTTGACGCACCTTAAGGAGCAGGCGTCTGCAGCCAATGTTGATGAGGAGGAAGAGTAGGAGGGAATCCTTGATGACATTCAGCCATTGTCTGCTCAGGGACCTCTCCTGGACGAGGTGGAGGAAGAAGAGGAGGAGGAGGATGATGATGGGGATGATTACTTAGGGGAGGAGGATGCATCTCGTGGGGCAAGTGAAAATGTTGGCGTGGCAAGGTCTGGTACAGGGTTTGTGCGTGACTGGAGGGATGTGGATTTGCCAGAAAGTGCTCCTCCAACCAGCACTCGCAGTGCATCATTGACACCGGGAACATTGGCCCACATGTCAGATTATGCCTTGCGGATCCTAAAAAGGGACCCCCGCATTGCCAAAATGATGAACGATGACGACTACTGGTTGGCCAGCATCCTGGATCCACGCTATAAAGGCAAATTACAAAACATCATGCCACAGGAGAACCTTGACCTAATATTGGCTAATAAACAAGCAACTCTGGTAAATCGGTTGCTTGAGGCATTCCCAGCACACAGCAGCGGTGATGGTTCTCACACGAGCCGTACGGGCCGGGGGCAGCTTGGCAGAGGTGTTCGTGGTGCACACAGCAGAAGTGGCGTTGGAGACAGGGGTTTCATGACAATGTTGTGGACTGATTTTTCAAATACCGCTCACACAACTGGTAATACTGCATCGATGGAAAGTGACAGGAGACAGCAGTTGTCAACCATGGTTACAAACTACTTTTCCTCCCATATCGATGTTCTCCCACACAGGTCATTCCCTTTTGACTATTGGGCCGCTAAACTGGACACCTGGCCTGAATTGGCCCAATATGCCTTACAGGAGCTCGCTTGCCCAGCTGCAAGTGTGCTATCGGAAAGAGTCTTCAGTGCAGCTGGATCAATCCTGACAGAAAAAAGGACCCGTCTGTCAACCCAAAATGTGGATGATCTAACCTTCATTAAAATGAACCATGCATGGGTTTCCAAGGATTTTGTCCCACCTTCCCCTGATGACACATAGGGTGACAGAAAAATGGCTTGCTTTGGTCCACCTCTTCCTGGGACTTCACCTATTTCGCCTTTTGCATCAGCTGAATGTCCAACATCAACATATGCCACTTTCTAAAACTCCCTAACTGTGCTGCCTCCCCCCCCATGGCCGGGGTCACCACCTAGCGCACGACACCGTGCGAGTGCCGTTGCCCTGGACAGGTGGGTAGGCCGACTCTTGGGCGCGGGCACTGGCACAGGGTCCCTCATAGTGCAATCAAGTGTCTCTGACGGTGGTGGTGCACACCCGCCGTCAGACACACCGCTGTACTATGAGGGGCCCAGTGCCAGTACCGACGCCCACGAGTGGGCCCCCCTTGCTTGGGCAGGGCCCCAGCATTTGCAATCTTTACCTCTCCCTGCTCCTCCGCTGTGTAATCTGGGCCGTCAAATCCATACTATGCCTGACACCGTCTGAGCCTGCCTCCTGAGACATATATTTTGAATGTGTACGCTATCCATACATGTTATCCGGAGATACGGTACCCTTTCTAACCTTTGTGCAATCACGTGCAATCCATACTGGGCCTAACACCGTCTGAGCCTGCCTCCTGAGACATATATTTTGAATGTGTACGCTATCCATACATGTTATCCGGGGATACGGTACCCTTTCTAACCTTTGTGCAATCACATGCAATCCATACTGGGCCTAACACCGTCTGAGCCTGCCTCCTGAGACATATATTTTGAATGTGTACGCTATCCATACATGTTATCTGGGGATACGGTACCCTTTCTAACCTTTGTGCAATCACGTGTAATCCATACTGGGCGTGAGAACGGCTGGCGAGCTGTTAAGCAAGCTACAGCACCTGTGGTTTGCACACGTAAGTTTTTCATTTTTTCAGGAATGACGGTTAGGCCTAATTCCGGAACTGCAGTTGACCTGCACTTACTGGGAAATCATTGTTCGCGGGTAATAATTGTAATCAGTGATCCCCATCACTAACGTTGTTCAGCGGGTTATCTGCACCTGTAAGCGACAAACGCTGGCCTTTTCAGTGTAGCGCACATGCAGCCACGGACATGTAAGGGCATCACACACCAGTTATTGGCCAATCTCATGTTCCAGAGCCTCACGTGTCCCTCTAGTAAGCCGGACTCGGACCGCGGGGCATGACGGAGTCTCGTTCGTTAACGGAATTAAGCTTGCAATGTGTGCATCTGTTCTGTAGCTGGCATGGTTGAGGTTTCCCAGGTGGAGTCGAATTTAACCGTAGGCTCCACTCCTGGTGGTGCCCTTCTGGACATTCCTTTAAGGTTCAGCTTTGCAACCATACTGCCCACGTAAAACAAACAATTTGCCTTCATGAACGCTGTTTGGAGGGTCATGACTCGTGGGAATAACGCCGCCCAATCAGTTAACCTGCTAGAGAGATCCTTCGTTGCTCCCAAGCATGACATCACACTCCCTAGGAGGAAGGTAATGCCACTGTGGCGACCGTACTCCTGGGGGCGACACAAGTGCACTGATGCCCAGCCACTGCTCGATGAATCTGCTGGTACATTGACGCAGACCACTACATTCCCCTCGCACGCTACACGGCCTGAATCTGACCCTGATGAAACTCAGGTTACCCTTCTCATATACAGTTCCATCTTACACGGTGACAAAGAGGAAGCTGCAGATGAAAGTGCAGGTTCGGCCCACCCGCCATCAGACACACCACCGTACTATCAGGGGCCCTGTGCCAGTGCCGTCGCCAACGAGTGGGCCCCCCCTGCTTGCTCAGGATCACAGCACTTGCAAGGTTGAAATACTGTGCAGTGAGATGGAAGATGGGGACGACGAGGAGTCCAGACTAGTACAGGGATTCCCTAGCGAGGAGACTTATTTGATTGTTTTCAATGTTGGGACAGCAATTTTTGGGGAGCACGTTACTCTGGAGAATGATAGATGGGGCCCACCATACACTGGAACATTCCAAAGGTGGACATCAGACACTGGAGCAGCATTTACAGGGCCCATTATACACTAGAGCATTAGAAATGGGGCCCATTATGTTTGGAGCATTATTTGGGCCCATAAGACAGTAGAGCTTCATCCATGGGGACCAACATATACTGTAGCATTATGTGGAGCTCATCATATACTGTTTCAAACATTATATGGGACCAATGATTCTGTATGGAGAAATAGATGGGCCTCATCATGAGATGTAAAAAGTGAAGTATTTTTCATTGTACTATACCGCTATTTCTCTGCCGTATCGGAGCATGATGAGTTTTGGTATGTGTTAAAGGGGCGCTCTTTCGCCCAGGGCACATGAAAACCTGGAGCCAGCCCCCCCCCCCACAACTTTAGCCAAATAACCCCCATTTTTCAGTGCGTAACTTGTATTATGAAGTTAATTAAGGTTGACAAGCTTAAGTAAGAAGAATTGATGCTTTTGGCATTCAAATGGGCACTGTAGGTGTGTTTCCTGTCCTCCTCTCACTGCCGACTTTTATTCCCCATTGACTTACATTGGGTTTCGTGTTTCGGGACGACCCCGACTTTTCCCTATAATCGGACGATCTTGCTCGACCCGACTTTTGGAAAAGTCGGGTTTCACGAAACGAAACGCGACCCTAAAAAACCAAAAGTCGCTCAACTCTAGCGCCGAGTGAAGAGCGCTGAACCCCCTGTCCATTTGAGATCGGGCCCACGGCTGAGGGCATAACAGTGACATTATTAGTAATTTTCTGAAAGCCAGTGATCTTAGTATTAGATGGTGTGCCGTGATGCTCTGTTAAAAAATACCACGGGAGTAGGAGCCTTGCCTTTTCTTTGATCTGTTGCAGCCAAATGGATTGTAGAGATGTGTTTTTGGGCCCTTTTCCTCAACTTTTGGGAGGTTTGCCCTTCTTACACTTTGTTGCAGAGACAAATAATCGCATAAATCACATCTCTACTTCTGCAATTGATGTATGATTTAAGCGGATGTTTTCTTAGATTAAGAGGGTTCAGGAAAGCATCATGTTTTGGGCTCATATATGGGAAAACATTGCAGTTTCCACATGGGAAGGAATCCCTTTACAACAATACCTCTGTTAATTCTATAGGTGGGTCGTGTAAAATGGCACTTGGTAAGATCACGTAAATTTAGAGCTCTTCGGGCTGTTAAGAGGGGACGGTCACCATTGAGGTCTGGTTATCTGTTGTCAGAATTGGCCAGTGTTTAGATAATATGTTCCTCATCTGGTGCCAGCTGTTATTATAATCAGTAATGAATTTCAGACCGGAATCCTGTTGACGAATGCATGGAGAAAGAATTGAGGTTTGGTCCTATTGTCGGGCCCTGTGGAACGCAGTGGAAATGACCCTCCTAGGATAACCTCTTTGTAAGAAACAATCAGTGAGGCTTCTTGCTTGAGAGAGAAAATCTTGATCATGAGTACAATTCTGTTTGACTCTGAGAAACTGTCAAGTGGGCACCCCCTTTTTTGTATGCAGAATGAAAGCTATTGTATTACAGCAATGAGTTAGTAACAGTTGGTTTGTGAAAAAGATCAGTGGCCAGGAGGATATCATGCACAAATATCCTTAGGTCCAAGAAGGTGGTTGATTTGGAAGAAAAGGAGTGAGTCAAAAACATATTATTGTAATTTCGGATTAATTCATTCAAGAATTGTACTCACTCCATCTCAGTACCCAACCACAGGAAAAATACATCATCAATACAGCGATGCCAATGACGACCCTATTCCTTGAAAACCTTGGAGGGGTACACCACATTCTCCTCCCACCATCCTAGGAAGATGTTTGCACAGGCCAGCGTACAATGCGCCCCCATCGCCACTCCAGAGATCTGTTTGAAAATATTTTAAATGGAAGTAGTTATGGTGAAGGATGAAATTCAATAGATCAACAATAAAAGAATTATACCTGCTATCCAAATGGTTGCATTTGTCCAAGGAGAAGAATACGGCATTGATCCCATCTCTGTTGCTGATGTTGGAGTAAAGCGACTCAACATCGCATGTCACAAGGAGAAATTTCATTGGTTTAACAATATCAAGGGAGATCTCAATAATGTGAGTTGTATCCCTGAAGAAAGAGGGCAGTGACAACATCAGAGGTTGTAAAAAGAAGTCTAAATAGGCTCAGGCTCTCTCACAAATGCTGCCAATACTGGAAACTATTGAACGGCCAGGTGGCTTGTTTGCAGAGTTAGCAGAGGTAGGATGATTTTCTTCGAGGAGCTCTAATAGATTTTGGAATGTTTGACGCTTATCCTCCTGAAAAGTTTGTACAATGTCGAGCTTGTTGTAAATCATCTAGAATATTAGATTTCTACAAAACAGATAAAGGTCTTTAATGAGACTGAATTTATCAACATTGTGGATGGGTACAAAAGTAAGGCCCTTCTGGAGAACTGAAATCTCCTGAGAGGACAAGGTGTAGTCAGAGAGATTAATGATTTGTAAAGAATGAAAACTTCTTGACCCCCCGGTGTAGAGTTACAGTGGGTATGGAAAGTATTCAGACCCCTTTACATTTTTCACTCTTGGTTTCATTGCTGCCATTTGGTAAATTCAAAAAAGTTCATTTTTCTCATTAATGTACACTCTGCACCTCATCTTGACTGAAAAAAAAACAGAAATGTAGACATTTCTGCAAATTTATTAAAAAAGAAAAACTGAAATATCACATGGTCATAAGTAGAGTTGAGCGAAACGGGTCGAAAAAATTCAAAAGTCGCCGACTTTTGGCAAAGTCGGGTTTCATGAAACGAAACCCGACCCTAGGATGAGGTCGGCCACGAGGTCGGCGACTTACGCGCCAAAGTCGCATTTCAAAAGTTTGTTTTGCGCTCTTTTTCAGCCAATCAGGATCCACGGACAATGTGGGCAACGTGATGACATAGGCATGGGTCACCACCATCTTTCAGAAGGGCATGCAAGTGATTGGCTTGCTTTGGTGGGCATCACAGGGGGTATAAAAGGGCGTGCACGCCGACCGCCATCTTACTTCTGCCGATCTTATTATAGGGAGAGGTTGCTGCTGATTCTGTAGGGAGAGCGTTAGGCAGGGAAGAAGACAAAAAAACTGCTTCTGCTGCTAGCGATTTGGCCTGCACAACACACCAGTCACTGTGTGTGCAGTGCAAGGGGAGGCTATATAGTGGTGTATCAGTAGTGTTGGTTGTTGGGCTGCCTTCTAAGGCTTCCTGACATTCCTGCATTGCTGTTTACCCACTGCTCCGCAAACTGCTTTTTTAAAAGCAATCCCAATTTTTTTTTTTGTCCTGCTGAGAAGACAAAAAAACTGCTTCTGCTGCTAGCAATTTGGCCTGCACAACACACCAGTCACTGTGTGTGCAGTGCAAGGGGAGGCTATATAGTGGTGTATCAGTGGTGTTGGTTGTTGGGCTGCCTTCTAAGGCTTCCTGACATTCCTGCATTGCTGTTTACCCACTGCTCCGCAAACTGCTTTTTTAAAAGCAATCCAATCTCCCTTATCCTCTAGTCACTTTTGTCACAGCTGTGCCATCGAGCCTGTCACATAGCGCTCAGATATTCATTGGGCCTCACACAATCCAAAAGTGTCCAGTGTCCAAAAGTGTGTGCAGAGATTCAAAATCTCCCTTATCCTCTAGTCACTTTGGCCACAGCTGTGCCATCGAGCCTGTCACATAGCGCTCAGATATCAGTGGGCCTCACACAATCCAAAAGTGTCCATCCAGTGTCCAAAAGTGTGTGCAGAGATTCAAAATCTCCCTTATCCTCTAGTCACTTTGGTCACAGCTGTGCCATCGAGCCTGTCACATAGCGCTCAGATATCAGTGGGCCTCACAAAATCCAAAAGTGTCCATCCAGTGTCCAAAAGTGTGTGCAGAGATTCAAAATCTCCCTTATCCTCTAGTCACTTTGGTCACAGCTGTGCCATCGAGCCTGTCACATAGCGCTCAGATATCAGTGGGCCTCACACAATCCAAAAGTGTCCATCCAGTGTCCAAAAGTGTGTGCAGAGATTCAAAATCTCCCTTATCCTCTAGTCACTTTGGTCACAGCTGTGCCATCGAGCCTGTCACATAGCGCTCAGATATTCATTGGGCCTCACACAATCCAAAAGTGTCCAGTGTCCAAAAGTGTGTGCAGAGATTCAAAATCTCCCTTATCCTCTAGTCACTTTGGTCACAGCTGTGCCATCGAGCCTGTCACATAGCGCTCAGATATCAGTGGGCCTCACACAATCCAAAAGTGTCCAGTGTCCAAAAGTGTGTGCAGAGATTCAAAATCTCCCTTATCCTCTAGTCACTTTGGTCACAGCTGTGCCATCGAGCCTGTCACATAGCGCTCAGATATCAGTGGGCCTCACACAATCCAAAAGTGTCCATCCAGTGTCCAAAAGTGTGTGCAGAGATTCAAAATCTCCCTTATCCTCTAGTCACTTTGGTCACAGCTGTGCCATCGAGCCTGTGACATAGCGCTCAGATATCAGTGGGCCTCACACAATCCAAAAGTGTCCAGTGTCCACAAGTGTCTGCAGAAATTCAAAATCTCCCCTGTCCTATAGACACCTTGTACCTTGTTTTACATTACTATATAGTTTGTTGGATTTTGTCTACATTTCTACCAAAAATGAGGAAGGCTGGTGGAAGAGGCCGTGGAATTGGGCGGGGGTTGGCAGCTGGTAATGATGGTGTTGGTGGTGGATCTGATGGTAGTGGCAAGAGCAAAATAGGACCGAATGCAGGAGGTGCTGACCCTGCGTCATCGTCTGGCTACATAAGGCCATGAACGCTTAGTTTTCTAGGAGTTGGCAAACCGCTTTTAAAGCCAAAGCATCAGGAAAAAGTTTTGTCTTACATTGCTGACTCAGCCTCCAGCTCTATCGCCTCCTCTTCTTCAGTTGTAAAAAGTAAAAGCACTGAGTCGTCATTGGAGGCTCATGTTCATGAACCACACCTTTCCTTGTGTCCTTCACCCAAACCAAGATTGAAGGATGACGCAGGCCATACTACTGATTACTCCATGGAGCTGTTTTCACATACCATGCCTGGATTATCAAGTGAAATGGTGAATTACCCAGGCCAAGATGAATCTGACATGGAGTGCACTGATGCACAGCCGCTGATGGATGATTCTGCTGGTACATTCACTCAGAGCACTACATTGTCCTCGCAGTGTACAGAGCCAGATTCTGACCCTGATGAGACTCAGATGCCCCTTCCCGCACACTATACCACCATACACGGTGACACAGAGGAAGGTGCACATGACATAGAAGAGGAGGTGATGGATAACCCAGTTGTTGACCCAGATTGGCATCCATTGGGGGAAGAGGGTGCTGCTTCCAATAGCTCAGATGAGGAGCATCCACAGCAGACATCGACATCGCAACAGCTGTTATCTGGCAGGCCCGGAGCACTCCAAAGACAGGTTCCAAACATCAAAAGAGTTGCTGGACAGCTTGTCCAGAGGGTCAAAAGATCACAGCGTGCTAGGCCGCAAAATGTCTGCCAAAGTAGGAAGAGTGCAGTGTGGCACTTTTTTGAACAAAATCCTCATGATCAGGCCAAGGTTATCTGTAAGAAGTGCGCAAAGACCTTTAGCCGAGGGAAAAATCTGAAAAATTTGAATACCAGTTGCATGCTTAGACATTTAACCAGCATGCACTTGCAAGCGTGGACACAACACCAAACCTCAAGTGCCACATGTGCAACTGATCACAACGAAGGTAGTCAGCAACGCTACATTGTTTCCCCCACTGTAAGCCCACCGGTTAGCACAGCAGCAAATGTTGAGGTGTCGTTGCAAGACCACAGCAGTCAGGGAATCCCACTGTTATATCAACGAAAGACTGATTCTAGGCCATCAGAAAGAACACCAACTCTATCACCATCATCAACCCTCTCTCAGTCCGCCCTGTCCACCGCTACTTCCACCATATGCAGCTCTCATGTCCAGCTCACCCTCCCAGACACTATGAGTAGGTCAAGAAAGTACTCAGTCTCTCATCCGCGTACACTGGGTTTGAACGCCCACATTGCCAAACTAATCTCGTTTGAGATGATGCCCTTTCGGTTGGTGGAAAGCACTGCTTTCCGCGAACTCATGGCCTATGCAGTACCACGCTATGACCTACCCAGTCGCCACTTCTTCTCTCGCAAAGCCATCCCAGCCCTCCACCATCATGTGAAAGACCGCATTGTCCATGCACTCAAGCAGTCAGTGAGCGGAAAGGTACACCTTACAACTGATGCATGGTCCAGTCGGCATGGCCAGGGCCGTTACGTGTCCATCACTGCGCACTGGTTAATGTGGTGGATGCAGGGTCCACAGGGGACAGCGGTGGTGGGACAGTGCTGCCTAGCCCACGGTATAGGAAACAGTTGGCTGTAGGCGTTCCACCCTCCTCCTCCTCCTCCTCCAGAAGCGAAAGCTCGTCCACAGAGCGCAGTCGTACGAGCACTCCATCTGCAGCTGCCACTGTTGCACACGATGTGTCCCCCTATCGAGCAGCTAGTGGAAAGCGTCAGCAGGCTGTGTTGCAGATGATGTGTTTGGGCGACAGACACACCGCCGAGGTGCTGGCCGAGTACTTGAAGCGACAAACTGAGTCATAGCTGGGCAGTGTACATCTTGAGGCAGGCAAGGTAGTTAGTGATAACGGCCGTAATTTTGTGGCAGCCATAGCCCTTTCAAAACTCAGCCACATACCTTGCTTGGCTCACACCTTGAACCTGGTGGTGCAGTGCTTCCTCAAAAATTATCCGGAGTTAACAGCCCTGCTCCAGAAGGTGCGAAGACTGTGCGCGCACATCCGCCGGTCGCCTGTACACTCCGTTCGTATGCAGAAGCTGCAGCGATTGCTCCACCTTCCCAACCACCGCCTCATTATCGACATTGCAACAAGGTGGAACTCCACCCTGCACATGGTGGAGCGGCTGTGCAAGCAGAGGCAGGCCATAATGCATTTGTGGGAGGATACACGGCCAGGTACTTTGAGAGCAGACATGGAGTTGACAGGTGTGCAGTGGTCGAAGCTGAAAGACCTTTGTAAAGTCCTTCAGTGTTTTGAGGAATGCACACGGCTGGTAAGCGCAGACGACGCCATCCTAAGCATGAGCATCCCACTTATGCGTCTGCTCATGCAAACTTTGACGCACCTTAAGGAGCAGGCGTCTGCAGCCAATGTTGATGAGGAGGAAGAGGAGGAGGGAATCCTTGATGACATTCAGCCATTGTCTGCTCAGGGAAGAGGAGGAGGAGGATGATGATGGGGATGATTACTTAGGGGAGGAGGATGCATCTCCTGGGGCAAGTGAAAATGTTGGCGTGGCAAGGTCTGGTACAGGGTTTGTGCGTGACTGGAGGGATGTGGATTTGCCAGAAAGTGCTCCTCCACCCAGCACTCGCAGTGCATCATTGACACCGGGAACATTGGCCCACATGTCAGATTATGCCTTGCGGATCCTAAAAAGGGACCCCCGCATTGCCAAAATGATGAACGATGACGACTACTGGTTGGCCAGCATCCTGGATCCACGCTATAAAGGCAAATTACAAAACATCATGCCACAGGAGAACCTTGACCTAATATTGGCTAATAAATAAGCAACTCTGGTAAATGGGTTGCTTGAGGCATTCCCAGCACACAGCAGCGGTGATGGTTCTCACATGAGCCGTACAGGCCGGGGGCAGCTTGGCAGAGGTGTTCGTGGTGCACACAGCAGAAGTGGCGTTGGAGACAGGGGTTTCATGACAATGTTGTGGACTGATTTTTCAAATACCGCTCACACAACTGGTAATACTGCATCGATGGAAAGTGACAGGAGACAGCAGTTGTCAACTATGGTTACAAACTACTTTTCCTCCCATATCGATGTTCTCCCACACAGGTCATTCCCCTTTGACTATTGGGCCGCTAAACTGGACACCTGGCCTGAATTGGCCCAATATGCCTTACAGGAGCTCGCTTGCCCAGCTGCAAGTGTGCTATCGGAAAGAGTCTTCAGTGCAGCTGGATCAATCCTGACAGAAAAAAGGACCCGTCTGTCAACCCAAAATGTGGATGATCTAACCTTCATTAAAATGAACCACGCATGGGTTTCCAAGGATTTTGTCCCACCTTCCCCTGATGACACATAGGGTGACAGAAAAATGGCTTGCTTTGGTCCACCTCTTACTGCTACTTCACCTATTTCGCCTTTTGCATCAGCTGAATGTCCAACATCAACATATGCCACTTTCTAAAACTCCCTAACTGTGCTGCCTCCCCCCCCATGGCCGGGGTCACCACCTAGCGCACGACACCGTGCGAGTGCCGTTGCCCTGGACAGGTGGGTAGGCCGACTCTTGGGCGCGGGCACTGGCACAGGGTCCCTCATAGTGCAATCAAGTGTCTCTGACGGTGGTGGTGCACACCCGCCGTCAGACACACCGCTGTACTATGAGGGGCCCAGTGCCAGTACCGACGCCCACGAGTGGGCCCCCCTTTGCTTGGGCAGGGCCCCAGCATTTGCAGTCTTTACCTCTCCCTGCTCCTCCACTGTGTAATCTGGGCCGTCAAATCCATACTGTGCCTGACACCGTCTGAGCCTGCCTCCTGATGTATAGACATATATTTTGAATGTGTACGCTATCCATACATGTTATCCGGGGATACGGTGCCCTTTCTAACCTTTGTGCAATCACGTGCAATCCATACTGGGCCTAACACCGTCTGAGTCTGCCTCCTGAGACATATATTTTGAATGTGTACGCTATCCATACATGTTATCCGGGGATACGGTACCCTTTCTAACCTTTGTGCAATCACGTGCAATCCATACTGGGCCTAACACTGTCTGAGCCTGCCTCCTGAGACATATATTTTGAATGTGTACGCTATCCATACATGTTATCCGGGGAAACGGTACCCTTTCTATCCTTTGTGCAATCACGTGCAATCCATACTGGGCCTAACACCGTCTGAGCCTGCCTCCTGAGACATATATTTTGAATGTGTACGCTATCCATACATGTTATCCGGTGATACGGTACCCTTTCTAACCTTTGTGCAATCACGTGCAATCCATACTGGGCCTAACACTGTCTGAGCCTGCCTCCTGATGTATAGACATATATTTTGAATGTGTACGCTATCCATACATGTTATCTGGGGATACGGTACCCTTTCTAAGCTTTGTGCAATCACGTGCAATCCATACTGGGCCTAACACCGTCTGAGCCTGCCTCCTGAGACATATATTTTGAATGTGTACGCTATCCATACATGTTATCCGGGGATACGGTACCCTTTCTAACCTTTGTGCAATCACGTGCAATCCATACTGGGCCTAACACCGTCTGAGCCTGCCTCCTGATGTATAGACATATATTTTGAATGTGTACGCTATCCATACATGTTATCTGGGGATACAGTACCCTTTCTAACCTTTGTGCAATCACGTGCAATCCATACTGGGCCTAACACCGTCTGAGCCTGCCTCCTGAGACATATATTTTGAATGTGTACGCTATCCATACATGTTATCTGGGGATACGGTACCCTTTCTAACCTTTGTGCAATCCATACTGGGCCTAACACCGTCTGAGCCTGCCTCCTGAGACATATATTTTGAATGTGTACGCTATCCATACATGTTATCCGGGGATACGGTACCCTTTCTAACCTTTGTGCAATCACGTGCAATCCATACTGGGCCTAACACCGTCTGAGCCTGCCTCCTGAGACATATATTTTGAATGTGTACGCTATCCATACATGTTATCTGGGGATACGGTACCCTTTCTAACCTTTGTGCAATCACGTGCAATCCATACTGGGCCTAACACCGTCTGAGCCTGCCTCCTGAGACATATATTTTGAATGTGTACGCTATCCATACATGTTATCCGGGGATACGGTACCCTTTCTAACCTTTGTGCAATCACGTGCAATCCATACTGGGCCTAACACCGTCTGAGCCTGCCTCCTGAGACATATATTTTGAATGTGTACGCTATCCATACATGTTATCTGGGGATACGGTACCCTTTCTAACCTTTGTGCAATCACGTGCAATCCATACTGGGCCTAACACCGTCTGAGAATGATAGATGGGGCCCACCATACACTGGAACATTCCAAAGGTGGACATCAGACACTGGAGCAGCATTTACAGGGCCCATTATACACTAGAGCATTAGAAATGGGACCCATTATGTTTGGAGCATTATTTGGGCCCATAAGACAGTAGAGCTTCATCCATGGGGACCAACATATACTGTAGCATTATGTGGAGCTCATCATATACTGTTTCAAACATTATATGGGACCAATGATTCTGTATGGAGAAATAGATGGGCCTCGTCATGAGATGTAAAAAGTGAGGTATTTTTCTATGTACTATACCGCTATTTCTCTGCCGTATCGGAGCATGATGAGTTGTGGTATGTGTTAAAGGGGCGCTCTTTCGCCCAGGGCACATGAAAACCTGGAGCCAGCCCTCCCCCCCACAGTCTGTAGCCAAATAACCCCCATTTTTCAGTGCGTAACTTGTATTATGAAGTTAATTAAGGTTGACAAGCTTAAGTAAGAAGAATTGATGCTTTTGGCATTCAAATGGGCACTGTTGGTGTGTTTCCTGTCCTCCTCTCACTGCCGACTTTTATTCCCCATTGACTTACATTGGGTTTCGTGTTTCGGGACGACCCCGACTTTTCCCTATAATCGGACGATCTTGCTCGACCCGACTTTTGGAAAAGTCGGGTTTCGCGAAACGAAACGCGACCCTAAAAAAACAAAAGTCGCTCAACTCTAGTAATAAGTATTCAGATGCTTTGCTCAGACATGCTGTCCATTTCCTTGTGATCCTCCTTGAGATGGTTCTACTTCATTGGAGTCCAGCTGTGTTTAATTACACTGATAGGACTTGATTTGTAAGGCACACACCTGCCTATATAAGACCTCACAGCTCACAGTGCATTACGTCAAAGGAACTGGCCAAGGAGCTCAGAGCCAGAATTGTTGTGAGTTCATTTTTCTCTTCACCAGTGAGGTCTGATGAACTCCCTCTTCTGGCGAAGGAAGGTAGTGAGGCTGATTACCAAACAGCTGAGCAGGTAGATGATGACTGGGTCACAGGAACTGATGACTGGATATAAGGCAGCCGATGCCCTGCTGCCTTGCCGGTGATTTTCCTGCTGGATTCTTGAAGACCAGTCTGATTTCTGCTTCTCAAAGCTAAGTTTTGCTCTGCCTTTTGTACACTTTAGTTCTGGTTTTGTTTGCCTTGTTTTTTTGGAGTTCAGCCATCCCCGGCCGGGGGTGAGCTGAATTCCATTTTTGTCTCTGATCTGTTGATCTCTGGCTTTGTCTTCAGAATATACCTGAGTGCTGATATAGTCTTTTGAAGCCTAGCAACTTCAGGGCCTGTTTCTCCTATCAGTCAGTTGGTTCATTTTTGGATAGGGTTTTTGCGGATTGCAGACAGCAGCTTTTCTATCCTGTCCTATTTAGTTAGCTTGGGCCCCATCATTTGCTCAACCTATCTTTCTATCTGTGTTAGTGTTTTTCATCTTGCTTCACAGTCATTATATGTTGGGGGCTGCCTATTGCTTTGGGGTCTGCTCTGGGGCAGTTTAGATTTCCCCTTTCTGTCTTTAGGCTAATTTTGTTCTCCGGCTGTGATCGAGGGGTCTAGGGCACCGAAGGAACCCCCCACGGCTACTGCTAGTTGTTGTGGATAGGTTCAGGGGTCTGCAATCCGATAGCTGCCAACTTCTCTGGTTTTCTGGACTTAGCTATTATTTTTGTTTTTTCCTCCTTCGGTGACTCATCCATAACACAGAATTGTGGAAAGGCACAAATCTGGTCAAGGTTATAAAAGAATTTCTACTGTACTCAAGGTTTCTAAGAGCACAGTGGCCTCCATAATCCTTAAATGGAAGATGTTTGGGACCACCAGAATGTCAGGAGCACCGCACTACACTCGCTCACTGAGCCAGTGCGCGTGTCCTGAATGCAAAAACAGTGCTCAAAGATACCTGTGGAGCGGGGCAGCAGAGGTGACAATGCATGCTTCTAACTATCAGGACCTGAAGCATGTGACTGCTAGGGGCATGGCCTAAGCTCCACAGAGCTAGGAGCTGCAGGGAAACTCCTAGAAAGGTAACTACGGGACAAGTTACCAAGGGGCATAGACAGGGGCCGAAACCAGATCAAGCCGGGGTCAATGCACGAGATAGCAGGACAGTACCAAAGGGTTAGACAGAGCGGATAGTCAGGACGTAGCAATAGATCAGAAAACCAGAACGGGCAACAGACGTTACAATAGGGGTAATCGGTAGCGGAGTAACAATAGCCAAGCCAGGAGGTCAGAACCAGAGAAGACAATAGTACCTAAAACGTGAGATGGAGTTCAGAGTGAGGGGACAGGCAGGGTCATACATGGGAATCAAACAAGCAAAGCAGTACACGCACACCAGGGGGGTCGGTCAGACACACAGCCAGAATAACAATATAGCTGACAGAGAATGCTAGTCTGGAGTGAGTATAAATACCCCTCCCAGATCCAAAGAGAGGCCGGCAAAAGTTAACCCTGTGAGAACAGGACATTAACCATGTCCTAACCATGACACAGAAGTCTTCCTAGACCTGGCTGTCTAGCCAAACTGAGCAATCGTGGGAGAAGAGCCTTGGTGTGAGAAGTAAAGAAGAGCCACAAGAACACTGTGGCTAAGCTCCACAGATGCAGGAGGGAGATGGGAGAAAGTTCCACAAAGTCAACTATCACTGGAGCCCTCCACCAGTTGGGCCTTTATGGCAGAGTGGCCCGATGGAAGCCTCTCCTCAGTGCCAGACATATGAAAGCCTGCAGAGAGTTTGCTAAAAAAACACATGATGGACTCCCAGACTATGAGAAATACCATTCTCTGGTCTGATGAGACGAAGATAAAACTTTTTGGTGATAATTGTAAGTGGTATGTGTGGAGAAAACCAGGCACAGCTCATCACCTGCACAATACAATCCCAACAGTGAAACATGGTGGTGGCAGCATCATGCTATAAGGGCGTTTTTCAGCTGCAGGGACAGGACGACTGGTTGCCATTGAAGGAAACATGAATGGGGCCAAATCAAAAAATACGGAGAAAAAATTTACCATATACAATGAAAAGCAAGTATTTATTAATACAAAAGTTCATCATTTACATAAATAGTAAAATGTACAATAAAATATATCATATCAATTAGTATGTATGGCTACACATGATCCACAAGACTGATGGCCACAGACTATGAGCCAGAACATAATAGCAGGACAGAGCAAAAAATAACCTATGTCAAACCAATGGTGACGCCCCCTGAGGAAGCGACGAAATATCAAGTGAAGCGTGTGTTGGGGAACGTGGTCACAGCACGGGTAGTCTCTATGGGTAATTAACCTCTTCATTCTTTACTTAGTCATGTAGCGGTCTTTGCATATGTATACATATATATTCATTGTTGATACCATGGTGATGTTTATGATTTAGGGGCACTTGTTCAGCAAACCATTGCACTGCATGGTTGGCTATATGAGCCACCTGATACTGAGTAAATCAGCTGCCTGATGTTTACATTAACTCTTTCTATCACCATTGGTTTGACATATATATACATACTAATTGATATGATATATTTTAGTGAACATTTTACTATTTATGTAATTGATGAATTGATGTATTAATAAATACTTGTTTTTCATTGTATATGGTAAAGTCATTTTTTCTCCGTATTTTTTGATATGTATCTCTGAGTTTATACACATGAAATTTTCTTGACTTTGTGCTGGTACTTTTTATGTTCTATGAATGCCAAGTAGAGAGATATCCAGGATGAAAACCTCTTCCAGAGTGTTCTGAACCTCAGACTTGGCCGAAGGTTCACCTTCCAACAAGACAATGACCCTAAGCACACAGCTAAAATAACAAAGGATTGGCTTCAGAACAACTCTGTGACCATTCTTGACTGGCCCAGCCAGAGTTCTGACCTAAACCCAATTGAGCATCTCTGGAGAGACCTGAAAATGGCTGTCCACCAACGTTCACCATCCACCTTGACGGAACTGGAGAGGATCTGCAAGGAAGAATGGCAGAGGATCCCCAAATCCAGGTGTGAAAAACTTGTGGCATCATTCCCAAGAAGACTCATGGCTGTACTAGCTCAAAAGGGTGTTTCTGCTCAATACTGAGCAAAGGGTCTGAATACTTATGACCATGTGATATTTCAGTTTTTCTTTTTTAATAAATTTGCAAAAATGTCTACATTTCTGTTTTTTTTTTCAGTCAAGATGGGGTGCAGAGTAAACATTAATGAGAAAAAAATGAACTTTTTTGAATTTACCAAATGGCTGCTATGAAACAAAGAGTGAAAAATGTAAAGGGGTCTGAATACTTTCCGTACCCACTGTAGATGTATCCCTAGGGTTCATTTGTGTCTGGTCCTGTAAACATGCCGAAAGGGTGATGTCCGGCCCCTGTGTCTACTTGGCCTTCTTCTTGGTGCTCTTGTGTCTTCCACCTCTTTGGGTCCGGTATCTAATTTGCTTCTGACCGATGATAAAAAATGTTTGCCTTTGTCTGTCATACCTACTGACTAATACATATATTAGGGTTGGTGGTTTACATTGACATCAAAATGTTGACTTTTTTGATTGGGATCTTATAGATGATTTGGACCTCAGGAGGACATTTTCGTTATGTACTATTATGACATAGATTTGTGCTTTTGCCATCTATAATTATTTAACTAGTTGTTTTGCTGAGTGCATTGTTGGCTCTATTATTTGTGTAATTATATACTAGGGGAGCTCCATATATTAGCTGTCCCATGTGGAAATTCTTTGGAGGGGTGTTATGACTGTCTTGCTGTATTTATGTTTTTAGATGGTTTTAACTTTTTGTATGTCTTAGATTCAAATAAAGATTTGTATGTATTCATAAATATACTGCATCAGGTGTGCACGCCAACTTTGTGTTTGGTCTTTTCCCTTCTTAATTGCATATTTGTTTTCCAACAATATGGCACCCTGTTATTGATATACTAGCTATTTCTGATGGAGGTGCATCCTATTATCTATGTAGGTCCATAGAAGACGACCATACATAGTTTGACTGTAGGAATTAAGCCTACAAAAACTTAATAGGAAGAGGGCAGGTGTTGGGCCGAAATACTGTTCTTCAACAGACCCAACGCTGTTGGGACTACAAACAAAAAGCTGTTTTCAGACTCAACAGCGAGATAAACCACCAGGAACAGCTTGATTAACAATGAGTGCCTGAGTGCAACCAGCTGTTGAATTTAGTGAAAATCTTCCCATCAATGGCAAGTTTCACAAGAAAGAATCAAATTTTGACATGTTTTTCTTCAATGTCATTGCAGTTCACGCTGTTAAACGAGTTTTGTTATGTCAGTGACATTCTTACCCTCTAGCCAACCTGACTGATCCCCACTCTGATATAGAGCTCTCACATATCTAAGATAGCTGACAATTTACCGTGAATGCAACAATAGACTTATTCTCAGTGAAAATTCTAGAGCAATAAAAATGTTAACACAAAACAAGAAAAGAAATTAATATTAAATATATAGTATTATAACTATAGTAGTTATATTCTTGTACATGGGGGCAGTATTATAGTAGTTAGATTCTTGTATATAGGGGACAGTATTATAGTAGGTATATTCTTGTACATAGGGGGCAGTATTATAGTAGTTATAGTCTTGTACATAGGGGCAGTATTATAGTAGTTATATTCTTGTACAGGGGAGCAGTATTATAGTAGTTATATTCTTGTACATAGGGAGCAGCATTATAGTAGTTATATTCCTGTACATAGGGGCAGAATTATAGTAGTTATATTCTTGTACATAGGGGCAGTATTATAGTAGTTACATTCCTGTACATAGGGGCAGTATTATAGTAGTTATATTCCTGTACATAGGGGCAGAATTATAGTAGTTATATTCTTGTACATAGGAGCAGTATTATAGCATTTATATTCTTGCACATAGGGAGCAGTATTATAATAGTTATATTCTTGTATATAGGGGCAGTATTACAGTAGTTATATTCTTGTACATAGGAGCAGTAATATAGTAGTTATATTCTTGTACATGGGACAGTATTATAGCAGTTATATTCTTGTACATAGGGGCAATATTATAGTAGCTATATTCTTGTACATAGGGGCAGTACTATAGTAGTTATATTCTTGTACATAGGAGCAGTATTACAGTAGTTTAATACTGCCCCTATGTACAAGAATATAACTACTGTAATACTGCTCCTATGTACAAGAATATAACTACTATAGTACTGCCCCTATGTACAAGAATATAGCTACTATAATACTGCCCCTATGTACAAGAATATAACTGCTATAATACTGCCCCTATGTACAAGAATATTAGTAGTTATATTCTTGTACATAGCAGTATTATAGTAGTTATATTCTTGTACATGAGGGCAGTATTATAGTAGATATATTCTTGTACATAAGGGCAGTATTATAGTAGTTATATTCTTGAACGTAGGAGCAGTATTATAGTAGTTATATTCTTGTACATAAGGAAGTATTATAGTAGTTATATTCTTATACATAGCCGTATTATAGTAGTTATATTCTTGTACATGGGAGCAGTATTATAGTAGTTATATTCTTGTACATAGGGGGCAATTTTTATTGTATAAAACCAACAAATACAATTAAAATAAACAGAATTCTTCCTTAAAACAAAACATAAATTCTCATGAATGCATCAGACAATAATTATATAACTAAATTAATACATTAGGAATAAAGGTAACTTAGAGTTCACTCCTGTGGAAGGAAGAATATGAAATAAACACTTTTAGTAACATGATCATGTTATTATGCCACAGACACATTCCTCCATAGCTTCTCATTACTCTGACTTTTCTTTATCTCTAACGCTCTTATCCATCTGAGCTCGGACAGTATCTTTGTGGCTGCGGTGACAGGATGGAAGGGCTCGCTGTGTAGGGACACTCAGGTTCTCATGTGCCAGTGGTAATATTTAATGGTGGTAATGATCAGGTACATTGTCCCCCTGTCGATGTTACCGTCAGTGGATGGGACACCATAGATAATGTCAGGTTAATTCAGGGACAGCAGTCTGGGGATTTTCAGCTTGGTCGATACTTCCGTTCATATTTCCCTACCTCCCCAGCAATCACAAATAAAATGCTCCATGGTTTCCTCCTGCTGACAACCAAGGGGACAGTTCCGATCCAAAACACTTAAATATTTTAAGATCCCCCTCACAAAGAGCTTCCCATGAAGCGACAGCCAAGCAATGTCAAAAAACTTTGCTGGAAGTCGCCTCCCGTTGAGGAATCGGAGACTGTCCTGAAGGGTCCTGGTGGCACAATCTCTTAAGGCCAGTGGAGAGTAAAAGAAAGTCCTACATATATTAGCACACAGATCTTTCCTCGTATTACTCTCAATGTAGGACTTCTCCAGTCCCCACTTCCTGACACACTTCAGACCATATTCCAGATACTGGGGAAGGTGGTCACCTGTCCATCTCCTCCTCTTGAGACTGCCGCCTCGCACCCAAGATTCTGCAAAAGGCAATATCCAATATCTGATACTATTTGCCCACAGGGAGCTACTGTTTGAATCCCTGCTACCAAAATTACTTTCAGAAACAAGGAGTCAAAGAAAGCCCTTGGATTTAACATATCCAGCCCGCCCTCACTCCGCTGTAGGTACGTTATTCCCCTCTTTATCAGGTTCATCCTGTTCCCCCACAAGAGCTGGAAGAACAGGCTGAGGAGCCTCGCCGAGAAGGATTCTGGCAAAGGAAAAACGACAGAGACATACAAGAAGACGGGGACCAAGTAAGTCTTCAACATAGCAACCCTTTCTCAGTAAGTCAGCCTCCAGTTCTTCCATCACTGAACCTTTGTATTTCCGGTCTCCAATTTTTCCTCCCAATTTAGGCTGGCATTATCTTCCCTCCCAAATTTAACCCCTAAGATCTTAATATGGGTGGAGGCCTTAACAAACTGCGGCAGATCAAAGTCTGGGTCAGATTGCAATGTCCACAGAGCTTGACTCTTCTCAAGGTTGACCAGAGACCCGGAGGCCTCTGAGTAACTTCTGATGGCTGCAGACAACATCTGCACCTCATGAGGATTAGCTATCACCAGCGTCACATCATCCGCGTAGGCAACCACCTTCAGAGGCAAGCAGTGGGGGACCGGCACCCCCCAGAAGTTACACTCCTGCAGTGACCTCAAAAATGGGCCTATGGCAAAAACATACAGGAGTGGACTCAGCGGGCAGCCCTGTCTCACCCCCGCCTCAACTCCAAAAGTGCCACCCTGCCAACCATTAATCAGAGGAAAGCTCACCGCCTCTCTGTACAAAGTCTTCAGCCAATCCAGAAATTGTCCTGGAATACCGTACTTTGACAAAGTGGCCCACAGATAATCATGATCAACTCTGTCAAAGGCTTTAGCCTGGTCCAGACTGACAAAATATCTCCCACACCGCAGAGCTTTACATCTCTCAAACATCTCCCGTATCGAGATTACCGCTCCAAAGATGTTCCACCCTTTTACCGTGCCAAACTGAGAGCCTGCCAACAGTGCCGGGGACAAACAGACTAACCTAGAAAACAGGATCTTTGCCAGAATCTTCCTGTCAACATTCAAGAGGGCAATTGGCCTCCAGTTCTTGATGTCGCTCAGCTCCTTACCTTTAGACAGCAGAATTAATGAGGATACTCTCATGGATGGAGGCATCAGGTGATTTTTTTAGACAATTTTTGTAAACATCCAAAAGAATTGGAGCCAGGAGGTCTCTGAATTTCTTATAAAATTCTGCTGTTATACCATCCGGACCTGGTGCCTTCTTCAGATGTAACTTATCAATGGTCTCCTTAACCTCCTCCACCGTTAATTCTGCTGTCAAATGAGAAAAGTCCAGATCATTAGTATCAGGCGTTGGAGTTGCCTCCAAGAATTGAGTCATTTTATGTTTATCCAAAGCCTTCCTCTGAAACAAGTCAGTATAATAAGAGTTCATAACCCCCAGGATACCCTCCCGAGATTCCTGCAATACACCCTGGGAGTCAATGAGACCTGTGACCGATTTATTGGCCACCCGCTCCCGGCAATTCTCAAAGGGATCAGTTGCCTCTAAGACCCCATAATCCCGTTCAAGAACCAAGGAGGTATACCTGCTGTACTGATACTGCCTTATCTCAGATTTCAGCCGGTCAATCTTCTCTTTGTTACCCCCGCCCTCAGAATAGAGTGACTCCAATTCTTTGCGCAGCCTTAGGTACTGGCTATACTTACTCCTGCCTTTCCTAACTGACAATCTCTTCAAGAGGTATCTGATATCATCCTTGACGTCCTCCCACCAGTCGGCCATGTTGTCATAGAAGTCCACTCTCTGTAGATGACCCTGCAAAAGGGAGTGGACACAACTCTGGACAGAGACATCATGGAGGAGGCTGGAATTGAGTCTCCATAACCCCCTACCAACATCAGCTCACTTAGCGGCCCCAAGGCAGAAATATAGGGCAAGATGATCTGAGTATGGGACGACTCTCTCACTCATTGCACCAATGACTTCCATGGGACTTACAAAAGCCAGATCTATTCTACTGCCTCTTTTGGAGCAGGAATAGGTTAATTTTGGCTTTCGACCTCCCCGTTTAAAGACGTCACCTAATCCGGCCTGCAGGACTATGTTATTCAAGATCCTACCATCCCTCATCACGGTTCTACCTGAGGAGCTGTCACCCGATGTCAGTATAGCATTAAAGTTCCCCGCCATTATCATTGGAAGAGAGGTGAACAGATAAGGCTTGACATCATTAAATAACTGTATCCTGTCAGTCACTGTCTGTGGCCCATAGATGTTAATAAGCCGGAGTCGCCTCCCATGGACAGTGACCTCCAGGACCAGACACCTTCCCATAACCACCTCCGTCATCCTATGTACTGTCACATCCCTGGTGTTAAACAGAATGGCGATCCCGGCGTACGGCTCCACAGCCAGTGACCAAAAAGAGGGACCAGACCGCCATTCCCTCTCAGCCTCCCTCATAAGCCCCTGAGTCCTCAGCCGCGTCTCCTGCAGAAAGATGACATCTGCGCCCAGGTATCAGAGATGGTCATAGACAACGTGCCTCATCCTCCTCACCTTAATGCTGTTCACATTACTGGATGTTATTTTTAATGAGAAATCCGCCATCACAATATCACAACAGAGGAGCAGAGATGTAAAAGCCGTCATCATAAGTCTGGGTCACAGATGTTTTGACTACCACCGGTCTCCATGTCAGACTGTATCTGAGTGTCAGCAGGTACGGGCTTCCGTTTTGTAGGGGGATGGTCCGCTACGTCCCTGTCATACTCAGTCTCCATTCTTTTTATCTCTTCCTCCAAGTCCCCATCAGACTCAGACAAAACATCAAACTTATTGGACACGACCATCACACCTGCCGAACTCTGGACTTTTTTCCTGCCACCCTGGCTAGTGACATACTCCTCCTCAGGTTTATGGGAGGTCTTGTCCTTTTTTTCCTTTTTACCTGATTACAGCCACTTTCTTCAGCTAGAGATGGTGATACTGAAGTAGTGGCTGCATGTGGCTGCTGGACCTGAGGGACGACCTCCATGCTCCCCTCTATACCCTCTGTGCAAAGCTGCTCTGATGTTACCTGAGCGGACCCCTGGTGGACCTCTGACCTGGTCAGTACCGTCCCTGACATTAAAGCCTCCTCCTCCTGAGCCTCTGTCCCTGTCACTAACTCCTCATCAGGAAGGAGCTTGCATATATTGTGCCAGGCATCTGGACAGTCCCTGTGAGGGTGGCCGATCTCCCCACAGAGGTTGCACTTGATATTCTGGCAATCTGCCGCTAAGTGGCCAACTTCCCCGCACAGGCTGCACTTTACCACAGTACAGGTGTTTGCCAGGTGACCCACTTTACCACACTTAAAACACTTTCGTGGCTGCCCAAGGTAGAAGCAAACCCCCTTCTCCCTCCCGATAACGAAGGAGTTGGGTAAGTGAGCCATGATATTGTTGTGCTGGCGCAGTTTCACCAGCACCTTCCACCCACCGGTCCATATACCGTCCTCATCCCCGTTTTTGGTGAGGTCGGAGACAAGGTCACAATGCCTCCGGAGCCACACCACAATGTCCTGTGGGGGAGCAGCCTCATTCCAAAAGATGATATTAACCGTGGCAGTATCTGGTTTAGATATTGGAATGAAGCTGAACTTATTCCAGCCATCAGCGTTCCTGAACTTGGGGAAATTGGCCCAGAATCTGTCCAGATGAGACATGAGCTTAAAGCTGATATCATAGCCCTGTCTGTCTGGCAGATTGATGACCGCCAAGATATTAACCGGCGCAAACCCCATCTGGCGGCACAGGAGCTCCCTGACCACCAGCCTCCTGTCGGGCAGGTCCTCCTTGGCACCTCTGTGCCTGATCCGCACCTCATTCTTCCTTTTGAATGCCTGCCCGGTGTAATTGGCGTCGGAGGTAAAGGACAGAGCGCCACGGCTCCAAACATTATTGGGAGGGACCTATGGGGCCACACTGGGCTGACTGACAGGGCGAGGGTCTGCAGTGGAGGGGCCTGTTGCACCTTGTGTGCTGGAAACCAAAGGGGGGAAATCACAGATATTTTGCACATTATTATCATCATCATTAGAGTTGAGCGAAACGGGTCAAAAAAATTCAAAAGTCGCCGACTTTTGGCAAAGTCGGGTTTCATGAAACGAAACCCGACCCTAGGATGAGGTCGGCCACGAGGTCGGTGACTTACGCGCCAAAGTCGCGTTTCAAAAGTTTGTTTTGCGCTCTTTTTCAGCCAATCAGGATCCACGGACACTGTGGGCAACGTGATGACATAGGCACGGGTCACCACCATCTTTCAGAAGGGCATGCAAGTGATTGGCTTGCTTTGGTGGGCGTTACAGGGGGTATAAAAGGGCGTGCACGCCGACCGCCATCTTACTTCTGCCGATCTTAGCATAGGGAGAGGTTGCTGCTGATTCTGTAGGGAGAGTGTTAGGCAGGGAAGAAGACAAAAAAACTGCTTCTGCTGCTAGCGATTTGGCCTGCACAACACACCAGTCACTGTGTGTGCAGTGCAAGGGGAGGCTATATAGTGGTGTATCAGTGGTGTTGGTTGTTGGGCTGCCTTCTAAGGCTTCCTGACAGGCTGGCATTGCTGTTTACCCACTGCTCCGCAAACTGCTTTTTTAAAAGCAATCCAATCTCCCTTATCCTCTAGTCACTTTGGTCACAGCTGCGCCATCGAGCCTGTCACATAGCGCTCAGATATTCATTGGGCCTCAAACTGCTTAAGCAATCCCAATTTTTTTTTTTGTCCTGCTGAGAAGAAAAAAAAACTGCTTCTGCTGCTGATAGCAATTTGGCCTGCACAACACACCAGTCACTGTGTGTGCAGTGCAAGGGGAGGCTGTGCCATCGAGCCTGTCACATAGCGCTCAGATATTCATTGGGCCTCACACAATCCAAAAGTGTCCAGTGTCCAAAAGTGTGTGCAGACATTCAAAATCTCACTTATCCTCTAGTCACTTAGGTCACAGCTGTGCCATCGAGCCTGTCACATAGCGCTCAGATATTCATTGGGCCTCACACAATCCAAAAGTGTCCAGTGTCCAAAAGTGTGTGCAGACATTCAAAATCTCACTTATCCTCTAGTCACTTAGGTCACAGCTGTGCCATCGAGCCTGTCACATAGCGCTCAGATATTCATTGGGCCTCACACAATCCAAAAGTGTCCAGTGTCCAAAAGTGTGTGCAGACATTCAAAATCTCACTTATCCTCTAGTCACTTAGGTCACAGCTGTGCCATCGAGCCTGTCACATAGCGCTCAGATATTCATTGGGCCTCACACAATCCAAAAGTGTCCAGTGTCCAAAAGTGTGTGCAGACATTCAAAATCTCACTTATCCTCTAGTCACTTAGGTCACAGCTGTGCCATCGAGCCTGTCACATAGCGCTCAGATATTCATTGGGCCTCACACAATCCAAAAGTGTCCAGTGTCCAAAAGTGTGTGCAGACATTCAAAATCTCACTTATCCTCTAGTCACTTAGGTCACAGCTGTGCCATCGAGCCTGTCACATAGCGCTCAGATATTCATTGGGCCTCACACAATCCAAAAGTGTCCAGTGTCCAAAAGTGTGTGCAGACATTCAAAATCTCACTTATCCTCTAGTCACTTAGGTCACAGCTGTGCCATCGAGCCTGTCACATAGCGCTCAGATATTCATTGGGCCTCACACAATCCAAAAGTGTCCAGTGTCCAAAAGTGTGTGCAGACATTCAAAATCTCACTTATCCTCTAGTCACTTAGGTCACAGCTGTGCCATCGAGCCTGTCACATAGCGCTCAGATATTCATTGGGCCTCACACAATCCAAAAGTGTCCAGTGTCCAAAAGTGTGTGCAGACATTCAAAATCTCACTTATCCTCTAGTCACTTAGGTCACAGCTGTGCCATCGAGCCTGTCACATAGCGCTCAGATATTCATTGGGCCTCACACAATCCAAAAGTGTCCAGTGTCCAAAAGTGTGTACAGACATTCAAAATCTCCCCTGTCCTATAGACACCTTGTACCTTGTTTTACATACTATATAGTTTGTTGGATTTTGTCTACATTTCTACCAAAAATGAGGAAGGCTGGTGGAAGAGGCCGTGGAATTGGGCGGGGGTTGGCAGCTGGTAATGATGGTGTTGGTGGTGGATCTGATGGTAGTGGCAAGAGCAAAATAGGACCGAATGCAGGAGGTGTTGAGCCTGCGTCATCGTCTGGCTACATAAGGCCTCGAACGCTTAGTTTTCTAGGAGTTGGCAAACCGCTTTTAAAGCCAGAGCATCAGGAAAAAGTTTTGTCTTACATTGCTGACTCAGCCTCCAGCTCTATCGCCTCCTCTTCTTCAGTTGTAAAAAGTAAAAGCACTGAGTCGTCATTGGAGGCTCATGTTCATGAACCACACCTTTCCTTGTGTCCTTCACCCCAACCAAGATTGAAGGATGACGCAGGCCATACTACTGATTACTCCATGGAGCTGTTTTCACATACCATGCCTGGATTATCAAGTGAAATGGTGAATTACCCAGGCCAAGATGAATCTGACATGGAGTGCACTGATGCACAGCCGCTGATGGATGATTCTGCTGGTACATTCACTCAGAGCACTACATTGTCCTCGCAGTGTACAGAGCCAGATTCTGACCCTGATGAGACTCAGGTGCCCCTTCCCGCACACTATACCACCATACACGGTGACACAGAGGAAGGTGCACATGACATAGAAGAGGAGGTGATGGATGACCCAGTTGTTGACCCAGATTGGCATCCATTGGGGGAAGAGGGTGCTGCTTCCAATAGCTCAGATGAGGAGCATCCACAGCAGACATCAACATCGCAACAGCTGTTATCTGGCAGGCCCGTAGCACTCCAAAGACAGGTTCCAAACATCAAAAGAGTTGCTGGACAGCTTGTCCAGAGGGTCAAAAGATCACAGCGTGCTAGGCCGCAAAATGTCTGCCAAAGTAGGAAGAGTGCAGTGTGGCACTTTTTTGAACAAAATCCTCATGATCAGGCCAAGGTTATCTGTAAGAAGTGCACAAAGACCTTCAGCCGAGGGAAAAATCTGAAAAATTTGAATACCAGTTGCATGCTTAGACATTTAACCAGCATGCACTTGCAAGCGTGGACACAACACCAAACCTCAAGTGCCACATGTGCAACTGATCACAACGAAGGAAGTCATCAACGCTACATTGTTTCCCCCACTGTAAGCCCACCGGTTAGCACAGCAGCAAATGTTGAGGTGTCGTTGCAAGGCCACAGCAGTCAGGGAATCCCACTGTTATATCAACGAAAGACTGATTCTAGGCCATCAGAAAGAACACCAACTCCATCACCATCATCAACCCTCTCTCAGTCCGCCCTGTCCACCGCTACTTCCACCATATGCAGCTCTCAAGTCCAGCTCACCCTCCCAGACACTATGAGTAGGTCAAGAAAGTACTCAGTCTCTCATCCGCTTACACTGGGTTTGAACGCCCACATTGCCAAACTAATCTCGTTTGAGATGATGCCCTTTCGGTTGGTGGAAAGCACAGCTTTCCGCGAACTCATGGCCTATGCAGTACCACGCTATGACCTACCCAGTCGCCACTTCTTCTCTCGCAAAGCCATTCCAGCCCTCCACCATCATGTGAAAAACCGCATTGTCCATGCACTCAAGCAGTCAGTGAGCGGAAAGGTGCACCTCACAACTGATGCATGGTCCAGTCGGCATGGCCAGGGCCGTTACGTGTCCATCACTGCGCACTGGGTTAATGTGGTGGATGCAGGGTCCATAGGGGACAGCGGTGGTGGGACAGTGCTGCCTAGCCCACGGTATAGGAAACAGTTGGCTGTAGGTGTTCCACCCTCCTCCTCCTCCTCCTCCTCCAGAAGCGAAAGCTCGTCCACAGAGCGCAGTTGTACGAGCACTCCATCTGCAGCTGCCACTGTTGCACACGATGTGTCCCCCTATCGAGCAGCTAGTGGAAAGCGTCAGCAGGCTGTGTTGCAGATGATGTGTTTGGGCGACAGACATACCGCCGAGGTGCTGGCCGAGTACTTGAAGCGACAAACTGAGTCATGGCTGGGCAGTGTACATCTTGAGGCAGGCAATGTAGTTAGTGATAACGGCCGTAATTTTGTGGCAGCCATAGCCCTTTCAAAACTCAGCCACATACCTTGCTTGGCTCACACCTTGAACCTGGTGGTGCAGTGCTTCCTCAAAAATTATCCGGAGTTAACAGCCCTGCTCCAGAAGGTGCGAAGACTGTGCGCGCACATCCGCCGGTCGCCTGTACACTCCGTTCGTATGCAGAAGCTGCAGCGATTGCTCCACCTTCCCAACCACCGCCTCATTATCGACATTGCAACAAGGTGGAACTCCACCCTGCACGTGGTGGAGCGGCTGTGCGAGCAGAGGCAGGCCATAATGCATTTGTGGGAGGATATACGGCCAGGCACTTTGAGAGCAGACATGGAGTTGACAGGTGTGCAGTGGTCGAAGCTGAAAGACCTTTGTAAAGTCCTTCAGTGTTTTGAGGAATGCACACGGCTGGTAAGCGCAGACGACGCCATCCTAAGCATGATCATCCCACTTATGCGTCTGCTCATGCAAACTTTGACGCACCTTAAGGAGCAGGCGTCTGCAGCCAATGTTGATGAGGAGGAAGAGGAGGAGGGAATCCTTGATGACATTCAGCCATTGTCTGCTCAGGGACCTCTCCTGGACGAGGTGGAGGAAGAAGAGGAGGAGGAGGATGATGATGGGGATGATTACTTAGGGGAGGAGGATGCATCTCGTGGGGCAAGTGAAAATGTTGGCGTGGCAAGGTCTGGTACAGGGTTTGTGCGTGACTGGAGGGATGTGGATTTGCCAGAAAGTGCTCCTCCACCCAGCACTCGCAGTGCATCATTGACACCGGGAACATTGGCCCACATGTCAGATTATGCCTTGCGGATCCTAAAAAGGGACCCCCGCATTGCCAAAATGATGAACGATGACGACTACTGGTTGGCCAGCAACCTGGATCCACGCTATAAAGGCAAATTACAAAACATCATGCCACTGGAGAACCTTGACCTAATATTGGCTAATAAACAAGCAACTCTGGTAAATGGGTTGCTTGAGGCATTCCCAGCACACAGCAGCGGTGATGGTTCTCACACGAGCCGTACGGGCCGGGGGCAGCTTGGCAGAGGTGTTCGAGGTGCACACAGCAGAAGTGGCGTTGGAGACAGGGGTTTCATGACAATGTTGTGGACTGATTTTTCAAATACCGCTCACACAACTGGTAATACTGCATCGATGGAAAGTGACAGGAGACAGCAGTTGTCAACTATGGTTACAAACTACTTTTCCTCCCATATCGATGTTCTCCCACACAGGTCATTCCCCTTTGACTATTGGGCCGCTAAACTGGACACCTGGCCTGAATTGGCCCAATATGCCTTACAGGAGCTCGCTTGCCCAGCTGCAAGTGTGCTATCGGAAAGAGTCTTCAGTGCAGCTGGATCAATCCTGACAGAAAAAAGGACCCGTCTGTCAACCCAAAATGTGGATGATCTAACCTTCATTAAAATGAACCACGCATGGGTTTCCAAGGATCTTGTCCCACCTTCCCCTGATGACACATAGGGTGACAGAAAAATGGCTTGCTTTGGTCCACCTCTTCCTGGTACTTCACCTATTTCGCCTTTTGCATCAGCTGAATGTCCAACATCAACATATGCCACTTTCTAAAACTCCCTAACTGTGCTGCCTCCCCCCCCATGGCCGGGGTCACCACCTAGCGCACGACACCGTGCGAGTGCCGTTGCCCTGGACAGGTGGGTAGGCCGACTCTTGGGCGCGGGCACTGGCACAGGGTCCCTCATAGTGCAATCAAGTGTCTCTGACGGTGGTGGTGCACACCCGCCGTCAGACACACCACTGTACTATGAGGGGCCCAGTGCCAGTACCGACGCCCACGATTCGGCCCCCCTTGCTTGGGCAGGGCCCCAGCATTTGAAATCTTTACCTCTCCCTGCTCCTCCGCTGTGTAATCTGGGCCGTCAAATCCATACTGTGCCTGACACCGTCTGAGCCTGCCTCCTGATGTATAGACATATATTTTGAATGTGTACGCTATCCATACATGTTATCCGGGGATACGGTACCCTTTCTAACCTTTGTGCAATCACGTGCAATCCATACTGGGCCTAACACCGTCTGAGCCTGCCTCATGCTGTATAGACATATATTTTGAATGTGTACGCTATCCATACATGTTATCCGGTGATACGGTACCCTTTCTAACCTTTGTGCAATCACGTGCAATCCATACTGGGCCTAACACCGTCTGAGCCTGCCTCATGCTGTATAGACATATATTTTGAATGTGTACGCTATCCATACATGTTATCCGGTGATACGGTACCCTTTCTAACCTTTGTGCAATCACGTGCTATCCATACTGGGCCAAACACCGTCTGAGCCTGCCTCATGCTGTATAGACATATATTTTGAATGTGTACGCTATCCATACATGTTATCCGGTGATACGGTACCCTTTCTAACCTTTGTGCAATCACGTGCAATCCATACTGGGCCTAACACCGTCTGAGCCTGCCTCATGCTGTATAGACATATATTTTGAATGTGTACGCTATCCATACATGTTATCCGGTGATACGGTACCCTTTCTAACCTTTGTGCAATCACGTGCAATCCATACTGGGCCTAACACCGTCTGAGCCTGCCTCCTGAGACATATATTTTGAATGTGTACGCTATCCATACATGTTATCTGGGGATACGGTACCCTTTCTCACCTTTGTGCAATCACGTGTAATCCATACTGGGCGTGAGAACGGCTGGCGAGCTGTTAAGCAAGCTACAGCACCTGTCCAGACAAGTACAGGGATTCCCTAGCGAGGAGACTTATTTGATTGTTTTCAATGTTGGGACAGCAATTTTTGGGGAGCACTATACTCTGGAGAATGATAGATGGGGCCCACCATACACTGGAACATTCCAAAGGTGGACATCAGACACTGGAGCAGCATTTACAGGGCCCATTATACACTAGAGCATTAGAAATGGGGCCCATTATGTTTGGAGCATTATTTGGGCCCATAAGACAGTGGAGCTTCATCCATGGGGACCATCATATACTGTAGCATTATGTGGAGCTCATCATATACTGTTTCAAACATTATATGGGACCAATGATTCTGTATGGAGAAATAGATGGGCCTCGTCATGAGATGTAAAAAGTGAGGTATTTTTCATTGGACTATACCGCTATTTCTCTGCCGTATCGGAGCATGATGAGTTGTGGTATGTGTTAAAGGGGCGCTCTTTCGCCCAGGGCACATGAAAACCTGGAGCCAGCCCTCCCCCCCACAGTTTGTAGCCAAATAACCCCCATTTTTCAGTGCGTAACTTGTATTATGAAGTTAATTAAGGTTGACAAGCTTAAGAAAGAAGAATTGATGCTTTTGGCATTCAAATGGGCACTGTAGGTGTGTTTCCTGTCCTCCTCTCACTGCCGACTTTTATTCCCCATTGACTTACATTGGGTTTCGTGTTTCGGGACGACCCCGACTTTTCCCTATAATCGGACGATCTTGCTCGACCCGACTTTTGGAAAAGTCGGGTTTCATGAAACGAAACGCGACCCTAAAAAAACAAAAGTCGCTCAACTCTAATCATCATCAATCTCAATAGCGTCATCAGGATGCGCAATGTCCACCACAGACTCTGTACCCCCTTCAGCCCCCAACCCCACATGAACAGTATCAATATCCCCAGAATTAGTGCTCTCCTGGACACCAACAGTAGATGCAGTCTCATGTCCACTGTCTTGCTGTTGTGCTTGGTATGCTGGGACTTGTGGTACCGCTGGGATCTGAGCCTCTTGCTCCTGCTTGGTAGTTGCGGCTTCTGGTGCAATATCTGACCCTCCTTGAAACAGAAGCTAGCGGGCTGCAGCACCGGCCGTACCTGCTGCTGGGTCCCACCTGGGACAATGTCTGTGTGGTAGCCAGCAGAGTCCTACGTGTAGGACCTAAACCGCTCCTGGTTCCTATATGTCTCTGCCAGGGGCCCCATCCTCGCCAGCACACAGTCCATGTCCCGCACCACAGTCGCCAGCTCTACCCCCAGTGCGTTCAGTCTCTGGTCATATACAGAGTGATCCCCAGGATTAGCAGCCTTCACCTTGTAAATGCAGTCAATTTCCATTTGCAGAAGATTCCTCTGCTGCTGTAACTCACCAAACCTCCTGACCAGACCTGGTATCTTCTCTGCCAGCTGTAGCTCCGGGGCACGCGGCGGCTCCTTCTGGAGTCTTGCTTTAGGGGATGACACCTTGGTTTTTAATATCGCTGGTTTTGTGGCTCCAGCCTCCGCAACACTTTTACCGCTGTCACCAGCCTGCAAGCTTGTGCGTCCAGAGCTCGCCATGGTGGTCACCACATCTCTCAGCTGAAGGTTCTCCTGGAGTGTTTGCTTTTCCAGAGATGTCCGTCTCTGTCTGCCTTGAGTGAGCTGCACACCTGAGGTTGGTAATGGACTCTTGCCTCACCTTCTGTGCCCTCCAGCACTCAGGTTCTCAGCAGAAGATGCCTTCTGGGATTTCCTTCCAGGCTCTGGACACTGTTTGCCTTGACCGGCCGACTGTTTAACTGCAACATCCTTGCACACAAACAAAGCTTTCTCCTGTTTCTTTCCTGTACTGAGCTTCAACACATGATCTTTCTCCATGCTGCTGGGACTTCCATTCTGAGGTTTATTTTCCTCAGAGGCATCTCTAGGATTTCCATCCACATGAGAAGGTTAGGAGTTTCCTCCCATTGTAGGACTGGAAGCCTGGGCCTTGCTTGGGGAGCTTCGCCGCCCAGGGTGGCCCCTCCCTGGGCTTGCTCCAGACATGAGGAGAACCACAGACACACAACCTCACAGCTAGGAGGCAGTATTATAGCAGTTATATTCTTGTACATAGTATTATAATAGTTATATTCTTGCACAAAGGAGCAGTATTATAGTAGTTATATTCTTGTACATAGGGAGCAGCATTATAGTTGTTATAATCTTGTACATAGGAGCAGTATTATAGTAGTTATATTCTTGTACATAGGGGCAGTATTATAGTACTTATATTATTGTACATAGGGGCAGTTTTATAGTAGTTATATTCTTGTACATTGCAGTATTATAGTAGTTATATTCCTATACATAAGGGCAGTATTATAGTAGATATATTCTTGTACATAAGGTCAGTATTATAGTAGTTATATTCTTGTACATAAGGGCAGTATTATAGTAGTTATATTCTTGAACGTAGGAGCAATATTATCGTAGTTATATTCTTGTACATAGGGGAGTATTATAGTAGTTAATTTTTATACATAGCCATATTATAGTAGTTATATTCTTGTACATAGGGGCAGTATTATAGTAGTTATATTCTTGTGCATAGCAGTATTATAGTAGTTATATTCTTGTACATAGGGAGCAGAATTATAGTAGTTATATTCTTGTTCATAGGAGCCTCATTATAGTACTTATATTCTTGTACATAAGAGCAGTATTATAGTAGTTATATTCTTGTACATAGCAGTATTATAGTAGTTATATTCTTGTACATAAGGGCGGTATTATAGTAGTTATATTCTTGTACATAGGGAGCAGTATTATAGTAGTCATATTCTTGTACATAGGAGCAGCATTATAATAGTTATATTCTTTTACATAACAGCAGTATTATAGTAGTTATATTCTTTGCACATTGGTGCAACATTATAGTAGTTATTTTCTTGTACATAGGGAGCAGTATTATAGTAGTTATATTCTTGGACATAGGAGGCAGTATTTTAGTAGTTATATTCTTGTACATAGGGGCAGTATTATAGTAGCTATATTCTTGTACATAGGATCAGTATTATAGTAGGTATATTCTTGTACATAAGGGCAGTATTATAGTAGATATATTCTTGTACATAAGGGCAGTATTATAGTAGTTATATTCTTGTACATAAGAGCAGTATGATAGTAGTTACTAGCTATGAACCCGTTCTACCCCCGGGTGGCAGGCATTTTTATTGGTATATGGTCTCCCATCCTGGTATGTGCTGCCCCCCTCCTATCCAGGAGTGCATGGCAGCCCTCAT
Source organism: Dendrobates tinctorius (assembly GCF_039654945.1). NCBI lineage: Eukaryota > Metazoa > Chordata > Amphibia > Anura > Dendrobatidae > Dendrobates > Dendrobates tinctorius. Next base: position 64,791,485 of record NW_027361687.1, read on the forward strand.
CCCTATCCTGGTGTGCATGGTCCCCTCACCCCCTTATCCTGGTATGCATGGTCCCCTCACTCACCTTTCTTGGTATGCGTGGTCCCCTCACCATCCCTTCGTGGTATGCATGGTCCCCTCACTCCCCATTCGTGGTATGTGGGTCGCCCTCCCAGGGCTGTGGGATACTCGCTACCGGGCCGGCAACTCAGAGGGGAAGGTGTCACAGCAGCGGTGACCCGGTCCGTGGCCCTGGGCGCCCAATGCAAAAAGGGGAATTGAATGGTGGAATGTAGTTGATTAAATGAATAGTTCGTGATGCCACCTGTGGTGTTCGGCAATAGAGATGTAAGCCGAAGCTGCAGACAGATCCTCTGGGACTGATGGTGTGGTGCAGCAATAATGTTATAGCCCTCCACAGGTAGGGCTGTAGTAGGAGAAGTGACACGTAGATGGTGTAGTGTCTGGTGCAAGGGATGTGGCAGTGCTGGGCAGGTTCTCGCAGGAATGAGTGGAGGACACCAGGGCATGTAGTTCCAAAGCTTTACTCACAGTCTGTTGTAAAAACAGGTGCCTGCCTCCATGCCGTGTCCTCCAGGTCAGGGACTCAGTCAACCTCCAGGCCAGATGGAATACTCCTTTCCAACACTCCGCTAACATGTGCCTTTCTGAACATCTCCTCTTCTAGCACCTTTAAATGAAGTACTCCTAGTACTAAGTAACACTGGAGTTCCTCCTGTCCGATGTTCCTATGAACTCTACTTGTACGGCAGACAGCTGTAGCCTGCTTCGGGGACACCTTGCTACGAAGTCCCGGCTCACTATCCAGTTGCTGTTGTGCCCCCAAGTCTTGTGTGGGAATAAAGTGATCACTACTTCTATTCCTTCGGTGTCTGCTGCAGGACCATTAGTATCCATGCAACCTCGGGGACCAGGCCCCGGCCTTGCGCTTAGAACTTCTAGGAAGGGTTCTCTTCTAACCCACGTCCTGTGTTCTCTTTTACTCCTCACATTCCGTACTGATCTTCCGTTCTATGGAGAGTCAGGCTTTCAGTCTATGTTGCTCTCTCTCCCTTTCCTGTGCCAGCAGACCCAGGTCACTGGGATCTGCTGCAGCACTTCCATCCATCTATCCCTCTCTCCGGGGATGTTCTTCTCTCCGACTCTCTAATCAACTCACTCCCTCCACAACTGACATCTCTGCTCAACTCTTCGCTCTCTTTATAATGTAAACTACCTCCACCCACCTTCCAGCACGTTTCATGTTCCAAGCAGGGAGCCACCAATGGTTGCTTTGCTATACTCCAAGCAGGGAGCCGCTGAAGGTGCTTTGCTACCATACTTTGTGGTGTGGGGTGCAGGTGTTGGAGTGTGGTCAGGTGTCTCCACCTTACCTGGATGGTGGGGCACCACACCTCAGGAGGAGGTGCAGTACATCTGTGGCGACTGAGCCTCAGGGACGCCACATATGCGTGGTCCCCTCACCATCCTTTCATGGTATGCGTGGTCCCCTCACTCCCTTTTCGTGGTATGCGTGGTCCCCTCACCCTCCTTTTGTGGTATGCGTGGTCCCCTCACCCCCTTTCGTGGTATGCGTGGTCCCCTCACTCCCCTTTCGTGGTATGCATGGTCCCCTCACCCCCCCTTTCCTGGTATGCATGGTCCCCTCACACCCCTTTCATGGTATGCATGGTCCCCTCACCCTCTTATGTGGTATGTGTGGTCCCCTCACACCCCTTTTGTGGTATGCGTGGTCCCCATACCTCCCTATCCTGTTATGCGTGGTCCCCTCACTCCCCTTTTGTGGTATGTGTGGTCCCCTCACCCCCTTTCGTGGTATGCGGGGTCCCCTCACCCCCTTTCGTGGTATGCGTGGTCCCCTCACCCCCCTTTCCTGGTTTGCGTGGTCCCCTCACCTCTCTTTCATGGTATGCGTGGTCCCCTCACTCCCCTTTCGTGGTATGCGGGGTCCCCTCACCCCCTATCCTGTTATGTGTGGTCCCCTTCCCCCCCTTTCGTGGTATGCGTGGTCCCCTCACTCCCCTTTCGTGGTATGCGTGGTCCCCTCACCCCCCTTTTGTGGTATGCGTGGTCCCCTCAACCCCCAATCCTGTTATGTGTGGTCCCCTCACCCCCCTTTCATGGTATGCATGGTCCCCTCACCCCCCTTTCGTGGTATGCATGGTCCCCTCACTCCCCTGTTGTGGTATGCGTGGTCCCCTCACCCCTCTTTCATAGTATGCGTGGTCCCCTCACCAACTTTTTGTGGTATGCGTGGTCCCCTCACCCCCCTATCCTGTTATGTGTGGTCCCATCACTACCCTTTTGTGGTATGTGTGGTCCCCTCACCCCCTTTCGTGGTATGTGTGGTCCCCTCACTCCCCTTTCATCGTATATGTGGTCCCCTCACCCCCCTTTTGTGGTATGCGTGGTCCCCTCACCCCCCTTTCGTGGTATGCGTTGTCCCCTTACCCCCCTTTCATGGTATGAGGGGTCCCCTCACCCCCTTTCGTGGTATGCGTGATCCCCCCTCCCCCTTTCATGGTATGCGTGGTCCCCTCACCCCCTTTTTCATGGTATGCGTGGTCCCCTCACCCCCCTTTCGTGGTATGTGTGGTCCCCTCACCCCCTATCCTGTTATGTGTGGTCCCCTCACTCCCCTTTCGTGGCATGCGTGGTCCACTTCCTCTCCTTTCGTGGTTTGCGTGGTCCCCTCACCCCCTTTCGTGGTATGCATGGTTCCCTCACTCCCCTTTCATGGTATGCGCAGTCCCCTCATCCCCCTTTCGTGGTATGCGTGGTCCCCTCACCCCCTATCCTGTTATGCGCTGTCCCCTCACTCCCCTATGCCGTTATCCGTGGTCCCCTCAACCCCCTTTCGTGGTATGCGTGGTCCCCTCACTTCCCTTTCGTGGTATGCGTGGTCCCCTCACCCCCTTTCCTGGCATGTGTGGTCCCCTCACTCCCCTTTCGTGGTATGCGTGGTCCCCTCACCCCCCTGCCATGGTATGCGTGGTCCCCACACCCCCTATCCTGTTATGCATGATCCCCTCACTCCCTTTTCGTGGTATGCGTGGTCCCCTCACTCTCCTTTCATGGTTTGCGTGGTCCCCTCACTCCCCTTTTGTGGTATGCGTGGTCCCCTCACTCCCCTTTCGTGGTATGCGTGGTCCCGTCATCCTTTTTGTGGTATGCGTGGTCCCCTCACCCCCCTATCCTGTTATGCGTGGTCCCCTCACTCCCCTTTCCTGGTATGCGCAGTCCCCTCACCCTCCTTTCATGGTATGCGTGATCCCCTCACCCCTCTTTCATGGTATGCGTGGTCCCTTCACTCCCTTTTTGTGGTATGCGTAGACCCCTCACCCCCCTTTCATGGTATGCGTGGTCCCCTTACCCCCCTTTCGTGGTATGCGTGGTCCCCTCACCCCCCTTTCGTGGTATGTGTGGTCTCCTCACTCCCTTTTTGTGATATGCGTGGTCCCCTCACTCCCCTTTCATGGTATGCGTGGTCCCCTCACCCCCTTTCGTGGTATGCGTTGTCTCCTCACCCCCTATCCTGTTATGCGTGGTCCCCTCACTCACCTTTCGTGGCATGCATGATCCCCTCACCCCCCTTTCGCGGTATGTGTGGTCCCCTCTCTCCCCTTTTGTGGTATGCATGGCCCCCTCATTCCCTTTTCGTGGTATGTGTGGTCCCCTCACTCCCCTTTCGTGGTATGCATGGTCCCCTCACCATCCCTTTGTGGTATGCATGGTCCGCTCACTCCCCTTTCATCGTATATGTGGTCCCCTCACCCCCCTTTTGTGGTATGAGAGGTCCTCTCACCCCCATTTTGTGGTACGTGTGGTCACCACACACCCCTTTCGTGGTATGCGTGGTCCCCTCACCCCCCTTTCGTGGTATGCGTTGTCCCCTCACCCCCCTTTCATGGTATGAGGGGTCCCCTCACCCCCTTTCGTGGTATGCGTGATCCCCTCACCCCCTTTTCGTGGTATGCGTGGTCCCCTCACCCCCCCCTTTCGTGGTATGTGTGGTCCCCTCACCCCCCTTTCGTGGTATGTGTGGTCCCCTCACCCCCTATCCTGTTTAGCGTGGTCCCCTCACTCCCCTTTCGTGGCATGCGTGGTCCACTTCCTCTCCTTTCGTGGTTTGCATGGTCTCCTCACCCCCTTTCATGGTATGCATGGTTCCCTCACTCCCCTTTCATGGTATGCGCAGTCCCCTCATCCCCCTTTCATGGTATGCGTGGTCCCCTCACCCCCTAACCTGTTATGTGTGGTCCCCTCACTCCCCTATGCCATTATGCGTGGTCCCCTCAACCCCCTTTCGTGGTATGCGTGGTCCCCTCACTTCCCTTTCGTGGTATGCGCGGTCCCCTCACCCCCTTTCCTGGCATGTGTGGTCCCCTTACTCCCCTTTCGTGGTATGCGTGGTCCCCTCACCCCCCTGCCATGGTATGCGTGGTCCTCTCACTCCCCTTTCGTGGTATGCGTGGTCCCGTCATCCCTTTTTGTGGTATGCGTGCTCCCCTCACCCCCCTATCCTGTTATGCGTGGTCCCCTCACTCCCCTTTCCTGGTATGCGGGGTCCCCTCACCCTCCTTTCATGGTATGCGTGATCCCCTCACCCCTCTTTCATGGTATGCGTGGTCCCTTCACTCCCTTTTTGTGGTATGCGTAGACCCCTCACCCCCCTTTCGTGGTATGCGTGGTCCCCTCAACCCCCTATCCTGTTATGCATGTTCCCCTCACTCCCCTTTCTTGGTATGCGTGGTCCCTTCACCCTCCTTTCGTGGTATGCATGGTCCCCTCACCCCCCTTTCATGGTATGTGTGGTCTCCTCACTCCCTTTTTGTGGTATGCGTGGTCTCCTCACTCCCTTTTTGTGGTATGCGTGGTCCCTTCACTCCCCTTTCATGGTATGCGTGGTCCCCTCACCCCCCTTTCGTGGTATGCGTGGTCCCCTCACCCCCTATCCTGTTATGCATGGTCCCCTCACTCACCTTTCGTGGCATGCATGATCCCCTCACCCACCTTTCGCGGTATGTGTGGTCCCCTCTCTCCCCTTTTGTGGTATGCATGGTCCCCTCATTCCCTTTTTGTGGTATGTGTGGTCCCCTCACTCCCCTTTCGTGGTATGCATGGTCCCCTCACTCCCCTTTCATGGTATGCGTGGTCCCCTCACCCCCTTTCGTGGTATGCATGGTCCCCTTACTCCCCTTTTGTGGTATGTGTGGCCCCTCACCCTCCTTTCAAGGTATGCGTGGTCCCCTCACCCTCCTTTTGTGGTATGTGTGGTCCCCTCACCCCCTTTTGAGGTATGCGTGGTCCCCTCACTCCCCTTTCATGGTATGCGTGGTCCCATCACTCCCTTTTCATGGTATGCATGGTCCCCTCTCTCCCCTGTTGTGGTATGCGTGGTCCTTTTCACTCCCCTGCCATGGTATGCGTGGTCTCCTTACTCCTCTTTCATAGTATGCGTGGTCCCCTCACTCCTCTTTTGTGGTATGTGTGGTCCCCTCACTCCCCTTTCGTGGTATGTGTGGTCCCCTCACCCTACTTTCGTGGTATGCGTGGTCCCCTCACCCTCCTTTCGTGGTATGCGTGGTCCCCTCACCCCCTTATCCTGGTTTGCGTGGTCCCCTCACCCTCCTTTCGTGGTATGCGTGGTCCCCTCACCCTCCTTTCATGGTATGCGTGGTCCACTCACCCCCCTTCATGTTATGCGTGGTCCCCTCACCCTCATTTCGTGGTATGCGTGGTCCCCTTACCCTCCTTTCGTGGTATGCGTGGTCCCCTCATCCCCCCTTTTGTGGTATGCGTGGTCCCCTCACTCCCTTATCCTGGTTTGCGTGGTCCCGTCACTCCCCTTTTGTGGTATGCGTGGTCCCCTCACCCTCCTTTCATGGTATGCATGGTCCCATCACCCCTCTTCGTGTTATGCATGGTCCCCTCACCCCCTTGCGTGGTATGCATGGTCCCCTGTCCCCCTATCCTGGTATGTGTGGTCCCCTCACTCTCCTTTCGTGGTATGCATGGTCCCCTCACCCCTCTTTCATGGTATGCGTGGTCCCTTCACTCCTTTTTGTGGTATGCGTAGTCCCCTCACTCCCCTTTCATGGTATGCATGGTCCCCTCACTCCCCTTTCGTGGTATGCTCGGCCCCTCACCCTCCTTTTGTGGTATGCGTGGTCCCCTCACCCCCTTTCGTGGTATGCGTGGTCCCCTTACTCCCCTTTCGTGGTATGTGTGGTCCTTTTCACTCCCCTGTCGTGGTATGTGTGGTCCTTTTCACTCCCTTGTCGTGGTATGTGTGGTCCCCTCACTCCTCTTTCGTGGTATGCGTGGTCCCCTCACTCCTCTTTCGTGGTATGTGTGGTCCCCTCACTCCCCTTTCGTGGTATGTGTGGTCCCCTCACCCCACTTTCGTGGTATGCGTGGTCCCCTCACCCTCCTTTCGTGGTATGCGTGGTCCCCTCACCCCCTTAGTAACATAGTAACATAGTTATTAAGGTTGAAGGGAGACTTTAAGTCCATCTAGTTCAACCCATATCCTATCCTAACTTGCCCTAACATGTTGATCCAGAGGAAGGCAAAAAAAAACCCATGTGGTAAACAGTAAGCTTCACATTGGGGAAAAAAATTCCTTCCTGACTCCACATACGGCAATCAGACTTGCTCCCTGGATCAACACAATATTAAGGAAACTAGTGTATATACCCTGTAATATTATACTTTTCAAGAAAGGCATCCAGTCCATTCTTAAATTTTAGTAGGGAATCACTCATTACAACATCATATGGCAGAGAGTTCCATAGTCTCACTGCTCTTACAGTAAAGAATCCGCATCTGTGAGTATGCTTAAACCTTCTTTCCTCCAGACGTAGAGGATGCCCCCTTGTCCCCGTCACAGGTCTAAGAGTAAAAAGATCATTAGAAAGCTCTTGGTATTGTCCCCGCATATATTTATACATTGTAATAAGATCACCCCTAAGCCTTCGATTCTCCAAACTAAATAACCCCAAATGTAATAACCTGTCTTGGTATTGCAGACCCCCTAGTTCCCTAATAACCTTGGTCGCTCTTCTCTGCACCCGCTCCAGTTCAGCTATGTCTTTCTTATACACCGGAGACCAGAACTGTACACAGTATTCTAAGTGTGGTCGCACTAGTGACTTATATAGAGGTAAAATTATGTTCTCCTCATGAGCATCTATGCCTCTTTTAATGCATCCCATTATTTTATTTGCCTTTGCAGCAGCTGCCTGACACTGGCCGCTAAATGTGAGTTTGTCGTCCACCCATACACCCAGGTCTTTTTCAGTGACTGTTTTGCCCAGTGTTTTACAATTAAGCACATAATTATACATCTTGTTCGTTCTACCCAAGTGCATGACCTTACATTTATCCCCATTAAAGCTCATTTGCCATTTATCAGCCCAAGCTTCTAGTTTACATAAATCCTCCTGTAATATAAAATTGTCCTCCTCTGTATTGATTACCCTGCAGAGTTTAGTGTCATCTGCAAATATTGAAATTCTACTCTCTATGCCCCCTACAAGGTCATTAATAAATGTTAAAAAGAAGCGGGCCCAAAACTGACCCCTGTGGTACCCCACTGCTAACCGTGACCCAGTCTGAGTGTGCTCCATTAATAACCACCCTTTGTTTCCTATCCCTGAGCCAGCTCTTAACCCACCTACACATATTTTCCCCTATCCCCATTGTTCTCATTTTATGTATCAACCTTTTGTGTGGCACCGTATCAAAAGCTTTTGCAAAGTCCATGTACACCACATCCACTGCATTCCCTTGGTCCAGTCCGGAACTTACCTCTTCATAAAAGCTTATCAGATTAGTCTGACAGGAACGGTCCCTTGTAAACCCATGTTGATATTGGGTCATGAGGTTATTCTTCTCCAGATACTCCAGTATAGTATCTTTTAGAAAACCCTCCAGGATTTTACCCACAGTTGAGGTTAAACTTACTGGCCTATAATTTCCAAGTTCAGTTTTTGTCCCCTTTTTGAATATTGGCACCACATTTGCTATACGCCAGTCCTGTGGTACAGACCCTGTTATTATGGAATCTTTAAAGATTAAAAATAATGGTCTATCTATGACTGTGCTTAATTCCTGCAGTACTCAGGGGTGTATCCCATCCGGGCCCGGGGATTTGTCAATTTTAGTGATTTTTAGACGCCGCCGTACTTCCTGCTGGGTTAAGCAGGTGACATTTAACAGAGAATTTTTATCCCTGATCATGTTATCCGTCATGGGATTTTCTTGTGTAAACACTGTTGAAAAAAAGTCATTTAGCATATTGGCTTTTTCCTCATCCTCATCCACCATTTCACCCAGACTATTTTTAAGGGGGCCAACACTATCATTTTTTAGTTTCTTACTATTTATGTAGTTAAAAAATATTTTGGGATTATTTTTACTTTCTCTGGCAAAGAGTCTCTCTGTCTCAATCTTTGCTGTCTTGATTTGCTTTTTACAGAATTTATTTAATCTTCTGTATTTAGTTAATGCCTCATCACTACCTATTTGCTTTAATTCGCTAAATGCTTTATTTTTGTCCCTTATTGCGCCCCTTACAGCTCTATTTAGCCATAGTGGTTTCTTCCTATTTCTCGCATGTTTATTCCCATACGGTATATATTGTGCACAGGTCCTATTCAGGATGCTAATAAAGGTCTCCCATTTTCTTTGTGTATTTTTATGTCTCAGGATATCGTCCCAGTTAATTCCACCAAGATCATCTCTCATCCGTTGGAAATTTGCTTTCCTGAAGTTTAGTGTCTTTGTAACCCCTCTACTACACTTCTTATTAAAGGATACATGAAAACTTATTAATTTGTGATCACTGTTACCCAAGTGACCCCCAACCCTTACATTTGATATGCGGTCTGGCCTGTTGGTTAATATTAGGTCTAGCAGTGCCCCCCCTCTTGTTGGGTCCTGAACCAGTTGTGAAAGGTAATTGTCTCTCATCGTTGTCAGAAACCTATTACCTTTGCTGGAACTGCAGGTTTCGGTTCCCCAATGTATTTCAGGGTAGTTGAAGTCCCCCATAATAATGACTTCTCCTTGAGTCGCAGCTTCATCTATTTGCTTTATGAGGATATTCTCTGTTGCTTCCATTATTTTTGGAAACTTATAACAAACCCCTATCAGTAATTTATTATTTTTCCCCCCTCCCCTTATCTCTACCCACAGGGACTCTACATTTTCATTAGATTCATATATATTATCACGAAGGATGGGTTTTAAGGATGATTTTACATATAAACACACGCCTCCCCCTCGCTTATTTGTACGGTCATTTCTGAACAGACTATAGCCCTGTAAATTAACAGCCCAGTCATGGCTCTCATCCAGCCATGTCTCAGATATCCCCACCATGTCATAATTATGTTCCAACAACATTAACTCCAATTCCGCCATTTTGTTGGCGAGGCTTCTGGCATTAGTATACATGCACTTTATGTATCTCTCTGTACCTCTATTCTTTCTTAAATTATTAACTGTTCTAACCCCAACACCCATGCCACCCCCACCCCCAATGTCATTATTTGTGCCCAGGTCTCTATCTGCACTGCCTTCCCCTCCTATAAAAGGAATACCCTCCCCCCGTCCCTAGTTTAAACACTCCTCCAACCTTCTAGCCATTTTCTCCCCCAGCACAGCTGCACCCTCCCCATTGAGGTGCAGCCCGTCCCTAGCGTAGAACCTGTAGCCAACTGAGAAGTCGGCCCAGTTCTGCAGGAACCCAAACCCCTCATTCCTACACCAATTCCTGAGCCACTTATTAACCTCCCTAATCTCCCGTTGCCTCTCTGGCGTGGCACGTGGTACAGGAAGTATTTCTGAAAATACCACCTTGGAGGTCCTTGCTTTAAGCTTACAGCCTAATTCCCTGAAATCATCTTTAAGGACCTTCCACCTACCTCTAACTTTGTCATTTGTGCCAATGTGCACCATGACCGCTGGATCCTCACCAGCCCCTCCCAGTAATCTGTCAACCCGATCAGCGATGTGTCGGACTCGAGCGCCAGGTAGGCAGCACACCGTTCGACGATCCCTGTCTTTGTGACAGATTGCCCTATCTGTTCCCCTAATAATTGAGTCTCCCACTACCAGAACCTGTCTGGCCTGCCCTGCTCTCCTATTTCCCCCCTTACTGGAGCAGACACTCCTCTGGCTTTCAGAGGACATGCCTTGCTGCAGCAGTGCTACTCCTGCACTAACACTCCCCTCTTCTGCCAACTTAGCAAACTTATTGGGGTGTGCCAGATCAGGACTAGCCTCCCTGGTGCTCTTCCCTCTACCCCGCCTTCTGTCACCCAGCTAGCTGCTTCATTGTCCTGCAGCTCCAACCTAGCATCCCCCCCCTCATCTATCCCATTGAGCGTCTGCTCAGTGAGCAGAAGACTCCTTTCCATATTGTCTATGGATCTCAGTGTTGCCAGCTGCACATTTAGATCCAGTATCTGGGCTTCCAAATGCACAACGTGCTCACATCTTGCACAGCAGTATGCACCCTCAACCGGCTGATCAAGGATTTCATACATGCGGCAAGACGTGCACTGGATGGCATTGGCAATAGTGGAGCACATCCTAATGGGGATTGCACCAGACAATAAGATAAGCAAAAATAAATTAAAAAAAAAAAAAAAAAAAGGATTAATATAATATAACAGCAATTCAGTAAGACCTCCCTTGGAAACTGGAAACTCCCTGAATCCAAAGTCACAGAATCTCAAGTCACACACTTACCACAGTTCGCATTTACGCTCAGGTCACACTCAGCTCGTTCACACTCGCTCAGGTAGAAGATTTAAGAGTTTGTTTTTTTTTTTTCCCCTTTCACCAGCACACCACCTTGCTACTCAATGCACTTCCAAAAAAATCCTGGTTTGCGTGGTCCCATCACTCCCCTTTTGCGGTATGCATGGTCCCCTCACCCTCCTACATGGTAGTTATATTCTTGTACATAGGGTGCAGTATTATAGTAGTTATATTCTTTTACATAGGGAGCAGTATTATAGTAGTTATATTATTGTACATAGGAGCAGTATTATAGTAGTTATATTCTGGTTCATAGGAGCAGCATTATAGTAGTTATATTCTTGTACATAGGAGCAGTATTATAGTAGATATATTCTTGTACATGGGGGCGGTATTACAGTAATTATATTCTTGTATATAGGAGCAGTATTATGGTAGTTATATTTTTGTATGTATGGGTAGTATTATAGTAGTTATATTCTTGTATATAGGAGCAGTATTATAGCAGTTATATTCTTGTACATAGGGGCAGTATTATAGTAGTTATATTCTTGTACATAGGGGCAGTATTATAGTAGTTATATTCTTGTACATAGGAACAGTATTATTGTAGTTATATTCTTGACATAGGAGGTAGTATTATAGTAGTTATATTCTTGTACATAGGGAAAGTATTATAGTAGTTATAATCTTGCACATTTGGGCAGTATTATAGTAGATATATTCTTGTACATGGGGGCGGTATTACAGTAATTATATTCTTGTACATAGGAGCAGTATTATAATAGATATACTGTATTATTGTACATAGGGAGCAGTATTATAGTAGGTATATTCTTATACATAGGGGGTAGTATTATAGTACTTATATTCTTGTACATTGGGGGCAGTATTATAGTAGTTATATTCTTGTACATAAGAGCAGTATGATAGTATTTATATTTATGTACCGTACATAGGGGACGGTATTATAGTAGCTATGTTTTTCTACATTTACAGTAACACCTGCAGTGAGACCTATGTGTACAGAGACTATTTTTGCTGCTGGGATTACACAGACATTCACAGCAGCAGACCTTATTGATTCTCTTGCTGAACTGCCCTGGACTACAACTCCCAGCAGACAATGCTGATCTCTGCATCATAGGGAAGGAGGAGCAGCAGGGCAGGGAATGACTGGCTGATTGAGCAGGTTGGAGAAGAAACATGGAGCTAGCAGGAGACAGAAAGATGTGTGCAATCCTTCGGGTACGTGCACATGCTGCGGATTGCAGTGCAGATTTGGCCGCGCGGATTTTGTAAAATCCGCAGGTAAATCTGCAGGTCAAAAGACCTGCGGTTTTAACTGCGGATTGCTCTGCGGTTTTGCCCTGCGGTTTATCACCTCTACAATGGAGGAGATGGCAAACCACAGCGGAATCCGCAGAAGGAATTGACATGTCAATTCTTTCTGCGGTTTCAAAACCGCAGAAAAAATGTGCAGAAAAATCTGCACCGTCTGCACTGCGGTTTTTGATTCCCATAGGGAATAATGGTACTGTACACCGCAGCAAAAACTGCTGCGGACCCGCAGCGGCCAAAACCGCTGCGGAACCGCAGCAGAATCCGCATCGTGTGCACACACCCTTCATGTCAGACTTGTGAGAGTCTGATCCAGGAGAGCAAGGGACAGAGGCAAATAGTGAGTGCTAATAGTCTGGCCTCTCAGTGTGTGCAGACGAACCACATCTGCAAACCAGCCACATTACCAGAAGATATCTACTACTACCTGGTTTATCTAAAGGAACGAGTCTACGGTCCTGTGTCCCACGCATCCGGACCCTGCAGCCCCAAGCTGGATTCTCGTGTGACCCCAGAGCCGCTACTGCTGAGACTTGTGGTTCCACTGTTGAGAAGATTATTATCTTCAGATAATTGTTGGGATTTTGTTTTGGCTGTGATTTTAACCCCTTAGTGATGGAGCCAATTTGCAGCTTAACCCCTTTACCCCCAAGGGTGGTTTGCACATTAATGACCGGGACAATTTTTACAATTCTGAACACTGTCCCTTTATGGGGTAATAACTCTGGAACGCTTCCATGGATCCTGGTGATTCTGACAGTGTTTTCTCGTGACATATTGCACTTCATGGTAGTGTTAAAATTTCTTTGATATAATTTGTGTTTATTTGTGAAAAAAATGGAAATTTCGTGAAAATTTCGCAATTTTCCAACTTTGTATTTTTATGCCCTTAAATCACAGAGATATGTCACACAAAATAGTTACTAAATAACATTTCCCACATGTTTACTTTACATCAGCACAATTTTGGAACCAAAATGTTTCTTTGTTAGAAAGTTATAAGGGTTAAAAGTTGACCAGCGATTTCGCATTTTTACAACACAATTTATTTTTAGGGACCACATCATATTTGAAGTCACTTTGAGGGGTCTATATGATAGAAAATACCCAAAAGTGACACCATTCTAAAACCTGCACCCCTCAAGGTGCTCAAAACCACATTCAAGAAGTTTATTAACCCTTCAGGTGCTTCACAGGAATTTTTTGAATGTTTAAAAAAAATGAACATTTAACTTTTTTTCACAAAAAAATTACTTCAGGTCCAATTTTTTTATTTTACCAAGGGTAACAGGAGAAATTGGACTGCAAAAGTTATTGGGCAATTTGTACTGAGTACGCTAATACCTGATATATGGGGGAACCACTGTTTCGGCGCATGGCAGAGCTTGAAAGGGAAGGAGCGCCGTTTGACTTTTTCAACGCAAAATAGGCTGGAGTTGAGATTGATGTCACATTTGGAGAGCCCCTGATGTGCCTAAACAGTGGAAACCCCCCACAAGTGACCCATATGTGGGGGTAAACCACTGTTTGGGCGCATGGCAGAGCTTGGAAGGGAATGACTTTTTCAGCGCAGAATTGGCTTGATGCCATATCGCATTTGGAGAGCCCCTGATGTGCCTAAACAGTGGGAATACACCACAAATGACACCATTTTGGAAACTAGACCCCCCCAAGGAACTTATCTAGATGTGTGGTGAGAACTTTGAACCCCCATGGGTTTCACATAAGTCTATAACGTACAGCTGTAAAATTAAAAAATCATATTTTTTCCACAAAAATGATCTTTTCACACCCAATTGTTAGTTTCCCAAGGCAAACAGGACCCCAAAAGTTATTTTGCAATTTGTACTGAGTATGCTGATACCACATATGTGGGGGTAAACCACTGTTTGGGTGCATGGCAGAGCTCGGAAGGGAAGAAGCACCGTTTGACGCAAAATTGGCTTGAATTGAGATCGGGCGCCATGTCGCGTTTGGAGAGCCCCTCATGTGCATGAACAGTGGAAACCCCCCACAAGTGACCCCATTTTGGAAACTAGACCCCCCCAAGGAGCTTATTTAGATGTGTGGTGAGCACTTTGAACCCGCAAGTGCTTCACAGAAGTTTATAACGCCCGGGCATGAAAATAAAAAAATCATATTTTTACCACAAACATGATCATTTAGTCCCCAATTCTTTTATTTTTGAAAGGGTAACAAGAGAAATTAGACCTCTATAGTTGTTGTCCAATTTGTCCTGACTATGCTGATACCCTATATGTGGGAGAAAACTACTGTATGGGCACACGTGGGGGCTCGGAAGCGAAGTAGTGACGTTTCGGAATGCAGACTTTGATGAAATGGTCTGCTGGTGTCATGTCACATTTGGAGAACCCCTGATGTGCCTAAACTGTGGAAACCCCCCACAAGTGACCCAATTTTGGAAACTAGACCCCCCAAGGAACTTATCTAGATGTGTGGTAAGCACTTTCAACCCCCAAGTGCTTCACAGAAGTTTATGACGCCAGGGCGTGAAAATAAAAAAATCAAATTTTTTCCACAAATTTTCCCAAGGGTAACAGGAGAAACTGGATCCCAAAAGTTGTTGTACAATTTGTTCTGAGTATGCGGATACCCCATATGTGGGAGAAAACTACTGTATGGGCACACGTCAGGTGTCAGAAGGGAAGTAGTGACGTTTTGGAATGCAGACTTTGATGGAATGGTGTTATGATTAGGTAACCGAGGAGGATAACAGGGGAATAGACTAGGCAACCAGAAAACCAGAGAGATTGGTAGCTTAGCAGATTGCAGACCCCTAAACTGACAACACAACTAGAATTAGCCGTGGGACCTACCTACGATGCCCTAGATGCCTCGGCACAGCCACAGAATTAACTAAGCCTAAAGAGAGAAATGGGAAAGCTAAACTGCCCCGGAGTAGAACCCCAAAGGAATAGATAGCCCCCGAACATATATTGCCGGTGAGACAAGATGAAGCACAAAACGCAGGCAGAGAATAGAGTAAGTAAATGATGGGGCCCAAACTCTCTAGATAGAACAGGACAATAAAGGATACTCTCTGCAATCACGCAAGAAACCCTAAGAAAAATCCAACACATCTGATATGCAAAAATACTGAGGCCACACGACCTCTCCCCCACTAAATCAGAACTCTAGTGTGAACTGGTTACTAAAAAGACTAACATACGCTGTGGCATATGGAACAGGGTCCAGCATAGGTCCCAGCAGGGAACCAGGCTGAACTCACATCCACTAAGCAACAATCAGAGACAAGCAGAAATGGATCCAATGCAAAAAAAGATTCAAGAAGACAAATAACTTATCTGAAAGATGAAGGACAGAGCAGGAGACAAGCAGACTTCAAAATATGCTCAGGAAGCAAACCAAATCACCGGCAAGAGCTGATGAAAGGTTGTTCACTTAAATCTCCCCAGTCTGTAACACCTGACCTCCAATCATCCTGCTCAGGTGATTGACTTGTGTCAGCTGGACCAGCTCCATTACCAGCAGCAATCACCAGAGGGAGCCCAAACTCAGAAGCCAGGTCAAAAGTGTTCACAACAGAATGTTTTGCTGGTGTCATGTCACGTTTGGAGAGCCCCTGATGTGCCTAAACTATGAAAACCCACCACAAGTGACCCCATTTTGGAAACTAGACCCCCCAAAGGAATTTATCTAGATGTGTGGTGAGCACTTTGAACCCCCAAGTGCGTCACAGAAGTTTATAACGTAGAGCCACAAAAATAAAAAAAATCATATTTTGTCCACAAAAATGATATTTTTGCCCCCAATTTTTTATTTTACCAAGGGTAACAGGAGAAATTGGACCCCTAAAGTTGTTGTGTAATTTGTCCTGAGTAGCCTGGTGCCCCATATTTGGAGGGTAAACTGTTGTGAATTCATTTTCCCCTTCACCGTCGATGTCTGATGAACTCAAAAACAGAGAAGTTTTTGCTCTGCTAGTGAACTTATTAGTTATGTTTTGTTTACCTTGTTTTTTGGAGTTCAGCCATCCCCGGTCGGGGGTGTGCTGAGTCCCATTTTTGTCTCTGATCAGTTTGTGTCTTTGCTCTGTCTTCAGAATTTACCTGAGTGCTGATATAGTCTTTTTGAAGTCCTAGCGACTTCAGGGCCTGTTTTTCCTATCAGACGGTTGGGACATTTTTTGGTAGGGTTTTTTGCGGATTGCAGACAGCAGCTTTTCTATCCTGTCCTTTTTAGTGAGCTTGGGCCCCATCGTTTGCTCAACCTATCTTTCTATCTGTGTTAGTGTTTTCATCTTGCTTCACCGTCATTATATGTTGGGGGCTGCCTATTGCTTTGGGGTCTGCTCTGGGGCAGTTTAGATTTCCCCTTTCTTTCTTTAGGCCTATTTAGTTCTCTGGCTGTGTTCGAGGGGTCTAGGGCATCGTAGGAACCCCCCACGGCTACTGTTAGTTGTTGTGGATAGGATCAGGGGTCTGCAGTCCGATAGCTACCAACCTCTCCGGTTTTCTGGACTTAGCTTGTATTTTTGTTTTTTCCTCCTTCGGTGACTCATTCATAACAGTAAACCACTGTTTGAGAGCATGGCAGAGCTTGGAAGGGTAGGAGCACCGTTTGACTTTTTCAATGTGGAATTGGCTGGAATTGAGATCAGACATCATGTTGCGTTTGGAGAGCCCCTGAAGTGCCTAAACAGTGGAAACCCCCCAATTCTAACTCCAACCCTAACCCCAACACACCCCTAACCCTAATCTCAGCCCTATCCCAAGCCCTAACCCTAATAGGAAAATGGAAATAAATGCATTTTTTTAATTTTATTACTTTTCCCTAACTAAGGGGGTGATAATGGGAGGTTTGATTTACGATTTGTCATGGGTTTTTATGTTTGGCAGCTGTCACACGTTAAAAGACGCAGTTTATTGTAAAAATAGTTTTTTGCATCACCACATTTTGAGAGATATAATTTTTCCATATTTTGACCCACAGAGTCATGTTAGGTCTTACTTTTTGTGAAACGAGTTGAAGTTTTTATTTGTATCATTTTCGGGCACGTAATAATTTTTGAGCGCTTTTTATTCCGATTTTTGGGACACTGAATAAACAAAAACCAGCATTTCATGAATTTCTTTTGGGGGGGATTTGCATTGTTCCGTGTGTGGTAAAATTGATAAAGCAGTTTTATTCTTGGGGTCAGTACGATTACAGCGATACCTTATTTATATTTTTTTATGTTTTGGCGCTTTTATACAATAAAAACAATTTTATATAAAGAATAATTATTTTTGCATTGCTTTATTCTGCAAATAACTTTTTTATTTTTTTGCTAATGACACTGTATTGTGGCTCATTTTTTGTGGGACAAGATGACGTTTTCAGCGGTACCATGGTTATTTATATACGTCTTTTTGATTGCCCATTATTGCACTTTTTGTTCGGCGGTATGATGATAAAGCATTGTTTTTGCATTGTTTTTTATTTTTTTTAAAGGGGTTCACTAAAGGGGTTGACTAGTGGGACAGTTTTATAGGGCGGGTCGTTACGGACATGGCGATACTAAATATGTGTACTTTTATTGTTTTTTTATTTATTTACAAAAGAAAGAATCTATTAGGGAATATTTTTTTTAAATTTATTTAGGGATCTTTTAAAAAAAATATTGTCACGCTTGGTTTTTTTTAATTTACTTTATTATATTGTCCCAGTGTGGGACAATATATTAAAGTGTCAGATTGCTGATCTGACACTTTGTTCTCAGCAGGTACTGAGGAAGCCACTTCCCTGCAGGCCCTCGAAGGCCCCTGCGGCCATCTTGGGTCGGGGGCCTGCAGTGAGGAGATCCTCGGAGCAGCGCGAGCACATCGCACTGCTCCGAGGGACTCAGGGGAGCACGCAGGGAGCCCCCTCCCTGCGTGATTCTTCTTATGCCCCCAGTACACTTCGATCATGTTTGATCGCAGTGTGCCAGGGGTTAATGTGTCGGGTGTCAGCTGACACCCGGACGCGATCAGCGGTGCTCCCTCCATGAGTGCCGCTGATCGTGCTGACGTACTATCCCGTCCCCGGTCATACGGGCCCGGGTACCGTGGGCGGGAAAGTACGTCAGATGGCATGAAAGGGTTAATGACCAGGCCAATTTTTACAATTCTGACCACTGTCACTTTATGAGGTTATAGCTCTGGAACACTTTAACGGATACCGCTGATTCTGAGATTGTTTTTTCACGACATATTGTATTTCATGTTACAGGTAAAATCTCTAAACGGAAATATTGAGAAAATGTTTACAATTTTATAATTTTCAAACTTTCAATTTTTATGCCCTTAAATCAGAGAGATTAGAGTTGAGCGAAACTCAAATTCAAAAGTCGGCGACTTTCACTGAAGTTGGGTTTCATGAAACGAAACCCGACCACAGCGTGAGGTCGGCCACGAGGTCGGCGACCAGAGCGCCAAAGTCGCGTTTCAAATTATGCTTCCAGCGCTCTTTTTCAGCCAATGATGGAGGACGCACACTGTGGGCAACGCGATGACATGGGCATCGGTCACCACCATCTTTGAGAAGGGCATGCAAGTGATTGGCTGGCTTTGTGTGGCATCACAGGGGTTATAAAAGGGAGTGCACGCCGACCGCCATCTTACTTCTGCCAATCTTAGCATTAGGGAGAGGTTGCAGCTGCTGATTCTGAATAAGGGAGAGCGTTAGGCAGGGAAGAAGAACAAAAAAACTGCTTCTGCTGGTAGCGATTTCCACTGTACAACACAACAGTTTGTGTGCAGTGACAGGGGAGGCTATATTTTTCTGCATCAGCTCTGTTGGTTATTAGGCTGCCTTATAAGGCTCCCTGATAGCTGCATTGCTGTTTGCACACTGCTGTGCAAACTGATTTTTTAAAAGCAAAAATACTTTTCTTCCTCTTTTCTGCAGTTACCAAGCGTTCATTTTTCCACCCTCTTGTGTGCAGCAGTCCTGCTTATTAGGCTGCCTGCGTTCAAACTTGGACAGAGAGCATCATTGTCAGCCTCCCAAAATCTCTAGTGAGATCCAAATTCTCACCAATACTATATACACCCTCCACCTTGTCATACACCATCCAATTTCAGCCTGTTACATTGAGGTGTAATCTCTACTGGCCCTGAGATACTACTTCAGCGTCCTCAAATCTCTAGTGAGATTCAAATTCTCACCAATACTATATACACCCTCCACCTTGTCATACACCATCCAATTTCAGCCTGTAAAATTGAGGTGTAATCTCTACAGGGCCTGAGATACTAGTTCAGCGTCCTCAGATCTCTAGTGAGATTCAAATTCTCACCAATACTATATACACCTTCTACCTTGTTTTACAGTACCATATAGCTGGTGGTATTTTGGGTACATTTTCACAAAAATGAGGAAGTATGGTGGAAGAGGCCGTGGAAGTGGGCGGGGGTTGACAGCTGGTCCTGATGGTGGTGGTGTTGGTGGTGCATCTGTTGGTAGTGGCAAAAGCTCAATAGCACCTAAGGCAGGAGGTGTTGAACCTGCGTCATTGTCTGGCTCCACAAGGCCTCGAAGGCTCCCTTTTCTGGGAGTAGGTAAACCGCTTTTAAAGCCGGAGCTTCAGGAACAAGTTTTGGCTTACATTGCTGACACAGCCTCCAGCTCTCTCGCCTCCTCTTCTGACGTTTCAAAAAATAAAAGCACTGAGTCGTCAGTGGAGGCTCTGTTGTGAGTTCATTTTCTCCTTCACCATTGAGGTCTGATGAACTCCCTCTTCTGGTGAAGGAAGGTAGTGAGGCTGATTACAAAGCACCTGAGCAGAATGATGATGACTGGGTGACTGGGATTGCTGACTGGATATAAGGCAGCCGATGCCCTTCTGCCTTACAGGTGATTACTCTGAGGGATTCTTGGAGACCAGTCTGATTCCTGCTCCTCAAAAGCTAAGTTTTCTGCTCTACTTTTTGCATTTGTGTTTTGGTTTTGTTTTGAATTGTTTTTCTGGATTTCTGCCTTTCCCTGCTGGGTGAGCTGAATTGCTTTTTGCTCTGTCTTCAGATAATACCTGAGTACTGATATAGTCTTTTTGAAGCCTAGCGTCTTCAGGGCTTTTTTCCCTATCAGTCTGTTGGCTCTTGTTTTTGAGAGGGTTTTGGTGGATTGCAGACAGCAGCTTTTCTATTCTGTCCTGTTTAGTTAGCTTGGGCCCCATCATTTGCTCAGCCTATCTTTCTATCTGTGTGAGTGTTTTTTCATCTTGCTTCACTGTCATTATATGTTGGGGGCTGCCTATTGCTTTGGGGTCTGCTCTGGGGCAGTTTAGATTTCCCTTTCTGTCTTTAGGCTATGTAGTTCTCCGGCTGTGATCGAGGGGTCTAGGGCACCATAGGAATCCCCCACGGCTACTGCTAGTTGTTATTGTTAGGTTCAGGGGTCTGCAATCCGATAGCTGCCAACTTCTCTGGTTTTCTGGACTTAGCTAGTATTTCTGTTTTTGCCTCCTACGGTGACTCGCTCATAACAAGGCTCCTTGTCAGGAACAACACCTTTCCTTGTGTCCTTCATCCCTACCAAAAGTGAAGGATGCGGCAGGCCACACTACAGATTACTCCATGGAGATCTTTTCAAATACCATGCCTGGGTTATCAAGTCATATCGTGAATTCCCCAGTCCAAGATGAATCTGACATGGAGTGCACTGATGCACAGTCACTGCTAGATTTTTCTGCTGGTACATTCACTCAGAGCACTACATTGTCCTTGCAGTGTACTGAGGCAAAATCAGACCCTGATGAAACTCAGGTGCCCCTTCCCGCAAACTATACCACCTTACACGGTGACACAGAGGAAGGTGCACATAAAATTGAACAGGAGGTGATGGATGACCCAGTTGTTGACCCAGATTGGCATCCATTGAGGGAAGAGGGTGCCGCTGCCAATAGGTCAGAAGAGGAGGAGTAGAATCCGCAGCAGGCAACGACATCGCAACAGCTGTTATCTGGCAGGACCATAGCAGTCCAAAAACGTGTTACAAAAACCAAAAGAGTTGCAGGACAGCTTGGCCAGACAGTCAAAACAGCACAACATGCAAGGCCTCAAAATGTCTTCCATAGTAGGAAGAGTGCAGTGTGGCACTTTTTTGAACAAAATCCTAATGATCAAGTTATCTGTAAGAAGTGCGCAAAGACCTTTAGCCGAGGGAAAAATCTGAGAAATTTGAATACCAGTTGCATGCTTAGACATTTAACCACCATGCACTTACAAGCGTGGACGGACTACCAAACCTCACATACCACATGTGCACCTGCTGCGAATGAAGGTAGTCAGCAACGCTACATCGCTTCCCCCACTGTAAACCCACCGGTTAGCACACCACCAGCAGCAAATGTCGAGGTGTCGTCGCAAGGGCAAAGCAGTCATGGAATCACAATGTTATTGCTGCGAAAGACTGAATCTAGGCCATCAGCAACACCATCAACACCATCACCAACCCTCTCTCAGTCCGTCATGTCCACCGCTAGTTCCACCATATGCAGCTCTCAAGTCCAGCTCACCCTACCAGAGACTCTGAGTAGGACAAGAAAGTACTCATCCTCTCATCTGCGTACACTGGCTTTGAACGCCCACATTGCCAAACTAATCTCGTTAGAGGATGATGCCCTACCGGTTGGTTGAAAGCAAAGCTTTCCGCGAGCTCATGGCCTACGCAGTACCACGCTATGACCTATCCAGTCGGCACTTCTTTTCGCAAAAAGCCATCCCAGCCCTCCACGTGCATGTGAAAGACCGCATTGTCCATGCACTCAAGCAATCAGTGAGTGGAAAGGTGCACCTCACAACAGATACATGGTCCAGTAGGCATGGCCAGGGCCGTAACATGTCCATCACTGCACACTGGGTTAACGTGGTGGATGCAGGGTCCACAGGGGACAGCGGCGATGGGACAGTGCTGCCTAGCCCACGGTATAGGAAACAGTTGGCTGTAGGCGTTCGACCCTCCTCCTCCTCCTCCAGAAGCGAAAGCTCGTCCACAGAGCGCAGTCGCACGAGCACTCCATCCGCAGCTGCCAGTCTTGCACACGAGGTGTCCCACTATCGAACAGCGAGTGGTAAGCGTCAGCAGGCTGTGTTTAAGATGATGTGTTTGGGCGACAACAGACACACCGCGGAGGTACTGGCCGACTACTTGCAGCGACAAACTGAGTCAAGGCTGGGCAGTCTATGTCTTGAGGCAGGCAAGGTAGTTACTGATAACATCACATCAGACTCTCACCATCAACGGAAACCTTCAAGAAGAATCTGAAGACTCACCTGTTCCAACAAGCCTACAACCTGCAATGATCCTCGGTCTACTGAACCACAGCAAGACCTGCTCTACCCTCTCCTACTGTATCCTCACCCATCCCTGTAGACTGTGAGCCCTCGCGGGCAGGGTCCCCTCTCCTTATGTACTTGTGTGTCCCTTGTCTTACACATGTTTATTATACTTGTCTATGAAATATATGTAAAGCGCTATGGAATAAATGGCGCTATATAAATGCATAATAATAATAATAATAACGGCCGGAATTTTGTGGCAGCCATAGCCCTTTCAAAACTCAGACACATACCTTGCCTGGCTCACACCTTGAACGTGGTGGTGCAGTGCTTCCTCAATAATTATCCGGAGTTAACACCCCTGCTCCATAAGATGCGAAGACTGTGCTCACACATCCGCCGGTCGCCCGTACACTCCAGTCGTATGCAGAAGCTGCAGCGATTGCTCCACCTTCCCAAGCACCGCCTAATTATTGACGTTGCAACAAGGTGGAACTCCACCCTGCACATGGTTCAGAGGCTGTGTGAACAGAGGCAGGCTGTAATTCATTTGTGGGAGGACAGGCAGTTTGCGGGCAGACATGGAGTTGTCTGGTGTGCAGAGGTCAAAGCTGAAAGACCTCTGTAAAGTCCTTCAGTGTTTTGAGGAATGCACACGGCTGGTAAGCGCAGACGACACCATCATAAACATGAGCATCCCACTTATGCCTCTGCTCATGCAAACTTTGATGCACATTAAGGAGCAGGCGTCTGCAGCCGAGGAGGAAGAGGAGGAGGGAAGCCTTGATGACAGTCAGCCATTGTCTGCTCAGGGAAGTCTCGTGGACGAGGTGGAGGAAGAAGAGGAGGAGGAGGATGTTGGAGATGATTATTTTAGGGAGGAGGATGCTTCTCAGGGGGCAAGAAAAAATGTTGGCATGGCAAGGTCAGGTACAGGGTTTGTGCATGACTGGAGGGATGTTGATTTGCCAGAAAGTGCTCCTCCACCCAGCACTCGCAGTGTATCTTTGACACCTGGAACATTGGCCCACATGTCTGATTATGCCTTGCAGATCCTAAAAAGTGACCCCCGCATTGCCAAAATGATGAACGATGATGACTATTGGTTGGCCAGCATCCTGGATCCACGCTATAAAGGCAAATTCCAAAACATCATGCCACAGGACAACCTAGAGCTAATATTGGCCAACAAACAAGCAACTCTGGTAAACTGTTTGTTTGAGGCATTCCCAGCACACAGCGGTGGTGATGTTTCTCACATGAGCCGTGTTAGGAGTGGCGGAAGACACTAAATAAAAAATAAATAAAGTGCCTTCGCCACCCGGGGTCCACCGTGCGGTGGATGGAAAAACCGCTGCTAGAAAGGCAGGGCACAGGGCGGTAATGTGCACAAGGGTTAGACGGCACCCAGTGCGCAAAAGCAAGCTCTGTTATACTCACAGAGCTGCAGGCAAATAAGCTCAGATTAAACGCTGAGTCTGATCAGAGTCACAGACACACAGCAATATAGTCGCGGTATTCGCGGTCACAGGAGTAGCCTTAAACAGCAGAACTACTCCGTCTAGACCTACCGTCAAATTAGGTGCGAAGCATCGCAACCGCGGACGTAGAGAAAGCTGCAACTGCAGAGCGTCAAGAACTGAGCCGCTGGCAAGGCGCTGCAATAACGCTGGCGCAATGCAGACGCTAAGCTGCTGAGCAAGATGGAGCATATGCGCGCTGGCGCTAGCGCTGCTACTGGCTGAACCCAAACACTCACACAATCGTATTATCAGAGGAAAGGGGTTTCTTAATAAGTCAGTCACCAGTCCAAGCATCCATCACCATACATACAGCAGCAAGTATGAAATACTAGCGCATGGCGGAACAGCCATGTGCGCTTTTTATACCAAACGGGACCTTCCGGAAGTCTCCAAGGCTCCAGGAGGAGCCAATAGGATTAGACACAGGACCTGAGCAGGTGACTCCCGAACTCCAATGGGAGCTCGTCCCATGAGCATGCTCAGTGGAGGGAACAGAGGACTTAGCCTCTGGAGAGAGTTGCCGCAAGGCACTCTCCTCTGCAATCTCCTCTACCGCAGATGAAACGCAGGAGACTGCAGCATGTATGGATCTAGATTTCATCATAGGGAAGGAAGAAATCAGACAAGCGCAACTTGTTAATCCTAACAAGCCGTAGAGGGCAACATGGAAGAGGTGTTCGTGATGCACACAGGTGAAGTGGCGTTAGATACAGGGGTTTCATGACCATGTTGTGGACTGATTTTTCAAGTACCGCTCACACGACTGGTAATACTGCATCGATTGAAAGTGACAGGAGACAGCAGTTGTCAACTATGGTAACAAACTACTTCTCCTCCCATATCGATGTTCTCCCTCACCAGTCATTCCCCTTTGACTATTGTGCCAGTAAAATTGATACCTGGCCTGAATTGGCACAATGTGCCTTACAGGAGTCTCGCTTGCCCTGCTGCTAGTGTGTTATCTGAAAGAGTCTTCAGTGCTGCTGGATCAATCCTGACAGAAAAAAGGACCCGTCTGTCGACCTAAAATGTTAATGATCTAACCTTCATTAAAATGAACCATGCATGGGTTTTAAAGGATTTTGTCCCACCCTCCCCTGCTGCTGACACATAGGTTGCCAGAAAAATGGCTCGCTTTTATCCTCCTCTTCCGCGGACTTCTCCAATTACTCCATTTGCAGCTGCTGAATGTCCAACATCAACATATGCCATTTTTTCCACCTCCCTAACTGGGCTGCCTCCCCCTCCAGGGCCGGGGTCACCACCTGGCGCACGCACCCGTGTGAGTGCCGTTGCCCTGGATAGGTGGGTGGGCCCTCTCTTGGGCAGCGGCACTGGCTCAGGGTCCCTCATAGTACAATCAAGTGTCTCTGACGGTGGGGGTGCACACCCGCAGTGAGACACACTGGCGTACTATGAGGGGCCCTGTGCCAGTACCGCCGCCCACGAGTGCCCCCCCCGCTTGCTCAGGGCAACAGCACTTGCAATACTTACCTCTCCCTGCTCCACCACTGTGTAGTCTGGCCTGTAAAATACTTCACTGGGACTGCCAATACAAATTTGGTGAAATGATAGATGATGGTTAAGACGGAGCTATGCTCTGTCCTGCTGGGCTGTATCTTCAGATGATCAATGGCTTCCATTTGTTATGGACGTCGTCTCATAATGAGATGCAGTGGTGGTTTATCATCAGCTTTCACGGTTTTCCGACTCACAGACGTGTGACATTCCTGCTCACATCCTACGGCTTGTGGCTGGTGTCTTTTGCACTCCAAAGTTATCTGACAGATCATGATAGGCAGTGAGGACAATGTCTACATCTCTCCCTGTGATCACAATTTGATGGAGATGAGTAACGGTGATGGGTTCCACGGTACAGCAAACCTTTCTTCACAAGAACTGTATTCACTGTCTCCACATACAAAGTAACTGAGGGTCAGCATCGCCTCTGAGAATTCTCCCGGGAGTTTTTCCCGTGATTAGTAATTCCAAAATTTCTGCAATCACTCGACTTTCCGTCTGTACTTGTATCCATCTCGTTTCCTCTTGCGGAGAGTCTGGACTGTCTTACTGAGACTGAAATATATATGAAGATTGAAAAATACCCCAACAGTGTATACTGGCGTACGCTTCGAATACATAACCCTTTTCTACTTTTTAGATTCTTGTCTAATCCATACTGAAGCTGTGAGTGTCTTTGCGGGACTCCGGAAATATACACGCAGATATTTAATGTTTAAACTATGCTATATATACCTGCTATCCAGTGATACTGTACCCTTTCTCAACTTTCTACAATCACGTCAAATCCTTACTGGGCCTGAGACCGTCTGAGTCTGCCTCCTGATATATAGACATAGGTTTTTAATGTGTAAACTATGCTATATATACCTGGTATCCGGTGATACTGTACCCTTTCTCAATTTTCTACAATCTTGTAGAATCCATACTGGGCCTGAGAACATCTGAGTCTGCCTCCTGATTAGAGATGAGTGGTGTTCGAGTTGACCTGTTCGCCAAGTTAAAATTTCAGCTGTTTTGGGCGGTGTTCGAGACGTTCGTCGAACTCGAACACTTTGCTTTAAAATTCGGCTGTTCGAGGTTCCGTTCGAGAACGGTTCGTTCACCAAAAGCATAACTTCATTTTCACATTAATAATGGTTTTCAATGTTAATAGACTGTTTCATGGCATAGTAGCGATGTGTGGTAGCAAGCGGTGTAGTACACCTGTCAAGGAGCTTCACCATGTGTGTTTCTAATATTTTTTTATCGCATCTTGTCCAGAAAATCCTTTAGGGCCTTGTAGCACTGTCTGCTACTCAGCAGAGGAGCCCACCAGTGAACCTAGCTATGCCGCCTGTTTATGAAAGAACCGGTTTTTTACTGCATTTAGCCCAGTTAATACTTTGGGCCTAGTAACTGTGTCTGCTACTCATCAGAGGAGCCCACCTGTGAACCTAGCTATGCCTCCTGTTTATGTAAGCACTGTCTGCTACTCAGCAGAGTTGCCCACCCGTGAACCAAGCTATGCCGCCTGTTTATGTAAGAACTGCGTGCTACTCAGCATAGGAGCCCAGCTGTTAAGCAAGCTACAGCACCTGTGGTTTGGACACTTAATTTTTGCACATTCTTTCTGGAATGCCGGTTAGGCCTAATTCCGGAATTCCATTTGACCTGCACTAACTGGGAAATCCTCGTGCCTGGGGAAGAATTGGAATCCCAGATCCCCATCAATAATGGTGTTCAGCGGGCTATCTGCACCTGTAAGCGACACACGCTGGTCCTTTCAGTGTAGCGCGCATGCAGACCCGGACATGTAAGGGCATGACAGACCTGTTATTGCTCGATCTCGCGTGCCAGAGCCTCGCGTGTCCCTCTAGTAAGCTTGACGCATACCTAGGGGGCATGCCGGAGTCTCGTTCGTTAATGGAATTAAGCTGACAAATCGCTAGCACAACTAAAAATGGACATCCACCACCACCCACTGAATCGACAAAGCTGGCAATCTGTCCATCTTTTCTGTAGCTGGCATGGTTGAGGTATTCCGGGTGGAGTTGAATTAAGCCGCAGGCTCCACTCCTGGTGGTGCCCTTCTGGACATTCCTTTAAGGTTCAGCTTTGCAACCATACTGCCCCCGGAAACCAAACACTTTGCCTTCTTGGACGCTGTTCGGAGGTTCGTGGGAATAACGCCACTCGATCGGCAGTTGGCATAATTTATGATGGGAAGTCCGACGATATATGATCGTCTTCGATTTCAGATTTTTATTGTTTTTGTATTTTACATTTTTATTCCAGCCTTTCTTGACTTCATAAGGGCATGACATGCCTATATCTGTGTCTCCTCCTCCTCCTTTTACTCCTCCACCTCTTTTCTATATGTAGTTGCCCTTTTCCATATGTTACTTTTGTATTCTGAGCATTTTGTCTGCTTTGGGGCACCTTTTAAGGTGTTTTGTAATTGTTTTCTATGTGTTTGTATGTGTTTGTGTTTGCCTGCCATTGCTTTCAATCGTGTTCTACAGTGTTCGACAAACGTTCGACGAACATTCGACGAACTTGCCTCCTGTTCGACGAACCAAAACGAACTCGAACACTAGCGGGGTGGCTCAACACTACTCCTGATATATATACGTACATTTTTAATGTTTAAACTATGCTATATATACCTGGTATCAGGTGATACTGTACCCTTTCTGCCAGGAAGTCCTCCTCCACCCACCACTCTAAGTGTATCATTGACACCTGGAACATTGTCCCACATGTGTGATTATTTTTTGCAGATCTTCTTGTTATATTGTGGTGTGATCCATCCTGAGCGTGTGACAGTCTGTGGGTTACTCCTGCAATTTAGATGTACATCTAAAAATTACCACAACACTAGTGTATACAACTTGTACGCTTGTGATACATTACCCATTTCCTGCTTTTTATATTCTGGTCTAATCCACACTGACCAAGTGAGAGTTATTTTCTGACTGTGTAAATAAATACTGAGATTGACAACAATGACCCCTACGCTGTGTACAGCTGTACTCTTCAGATCCATTATCGTTTTACGGCTTTTTATATTGTGATGTAATCCATACTGAGCCTGAGAGCGTCTGTGTCTGCCTCCTGAAAAATCTACGGAGATTTAGAATGTTTAAACTATACTATATATACCTGCTATCTGATGATACTGTACACTTTTTCTACTTTTTGTATTCTTGTCTAATCCATACTGAGCCTGTGAGCGTCTCTGTGTGACTCATGAAATATATAGGGAGATTAACAATTATCCTTTGACTGTATAGAGCTGTACACTTCTGATACAGTACCATATATCTGATGTTATTTTGGGTTCATTTTCTGCAAAATTTTTAAGTTTAGTGGAAGAGGCCGCGGATGTTGGTGTTGGGGGGCTAGTTGGTGCTGATGGTGGTGGTGCATCTTCTGGTAGTGGCAAAAGCACAATAGCAGCTAAGGCAGGAGGTGTTGAGCCTGCGTCATCGTCTGACTCTGGAACGCCTGGAACGCTGCCTTTTCTGGGAGTAGGTTAACCGCTTTTAAAGCCGGAGCACCAGGAACTGGTTTTGGCTTACATTGCCGAAACAGACTCCAGCAAATATGCCCTCCTCTTCTGAAGTTTCAAAAAATGCAAGCACTGAGTCGTCAAGTGCTGGCTCCTGGTCAGGAAGAACCCCTTTCCTTGTGTCCTTCACCCCCACCAAAAGTGAATGATGCAGCAGGCCACACTTCACATTAGTCCATGTAGCTCCTTCTATCATACCATGCCTGGGTTATCAAGTCAAATCGTGAATTCCCCAGTCCAAGATAAATCTGACATGGAGTGTGGGTGGCCAGCCAGGGCAGTGGGGTTAATCGGTACCGGGCCGGGGTCTCAGAGGGATGTGTCACGTTGGTGGTGATGACCCGTTCCGTGGCCCTGGGCGTCCTTGCAAAGGGGTGAATAACGTTTATAGGTGAATGATACGTGACGCCACCTGTGGTTTCTGATCAGATTGACCCGCGCTGCAGTGTCGCTTCTCTAGGACAGATGTTGTGGTGCAGCTAAGATGTAGAAACTCTGCACAGGTAGGGCCGTAGTCGCAGGGCAGATGAAAGAGTTGGTAGATGGATGAAAGATGACAGACACACTCATGCAGTTCCTTTACCTGTACTTGGTAAGTGCAGTCCAGGACGCAGAATACAGATGGAGGGCCGGTGGGAGGGCCTACCCGCCGTCAGACACACCACCGTACTATGAGGTGCTCTGTGCCAGTGCCGTCGCCAACGAGTGGGCCCCCCTGCTTGCTCAGGATCACAGCACTTGCAAAGTTGAAATACTTAGCTCTCCTTGCTCCACCGCCGTGACGTCTTCCGCATTTCCTGACAGTGACATTCTGGTCAGAGAGCACGATTACATCACGTCTGTACCCCCTCTATCTAAACAGTCTAAGCGCAGAGAGATGGAAGATGGGGATGACGAGGAGTCTAGACTAGTACAGGGATTCCCTAGCGAGGAGACTTATTTAATTGTTTTCAATGTTGGGACAGCAATTTTTCGGGAGCACTATACTCTGGAGAATGATATATGAGGCCCACCATACACTGGAGCATTCCAAAGGTGGACATCAGACACTGGAGCAGCATTTACAGGGCCAATTATACACTGGAGCATTAGAAATGGGGCCCATTATATATGGAGCATTATTTCATTATTTGGGCCCATAAGACAGTGGAGCTTCATCCATGGGGACCAACATATACTGTAGCATTATGTGGAGCTCATCATATACTGTTTCAAACATTATATGGGACCAATGATTCTGTATGGAGAAATATATGGGCCTCATTACTCTGTATAGCGCACTATGCGGTGGCCATAATACTATATGGAGTAATATACTGTCCGTTTTTGGAGCTATTGGAGAATTTAAAATGGATATCAGTCATGAGATGTAAGAAGTGAAGTATTTTTCATTGTACTATACCGCTATTTCTCTGCCGTATCAGAGGATCATGATTTGTGGCCTGTGTTAAAGGCACCCAGTGACACTCTTTGGCCCAGGGCCCACGAAAATCTGGAGCCAGCCCTACCCCCCCCCCAGAACTTTAGCCAAATAACCCCCAGTTTTCAATGCCTAACTATTATTATAAAGTAAATTAAGGTTGACAAGCTTAAGTAATAAGAATTGATGTTTTTGGCATTAAAATGGGCACTGTAGGTGTGTTTCCTGTCCTCCACTCACTGCCGACTTTTATTCCCCATTGACTTGCATTGGGTTTCGTGTTTCAGTCGGCCTTCGACTTCTCACGATAATCGGCCGATTGCGTTCGACCCGACTTTTGAGAAAGTCGGGTTTCATGAAACCCGACTCGACCTGAAAAAAGGCAAAGTCGCTCATCTCTAAGAGAGATATGTCACATAAAATACTTAATATGTAACATTTCCCACATGTATACTTTATATCAGCACAATTTTGGAAACAAAAATTTTTTTTGTTAGGAACTTGCAAGGGTTAAAAGTTTACCAGCAATTTCTCATTTTTACAACACAATTTGCAAAACCATTATTTTAAGGGACCACCTCACATTTGAAGTCACTTGAGGGGTCAATAAGACAGAAAATACCCAAAAGTGACACCATTCTAAAACTGCACCCCTCCAGGTGCTCAAAACCAAATTCAAGAAGTTTATTAATCCTTTATGTGTTTCACAGGAACAATGCAATGTGAAGCAATGTGGAAGGAAAAAAATTAACATTTAACTTTTTTTTACAAACATTTTACTTCAGAACCAATTTTTTTATTTTCACAATTGTAAAAAGAGAAAATGAACCACAAAATTTGTTTTGCAATTTCTCCTGAATACGCCGATACCCCATATGTGGGGTAGGAAACCACTGTTTGGATGCGTGGCAGGGCTTGGAAGGGAAGGAGCGCCGTTTGACTTTTTCAATGAAGAATTGGCTGGAATTGAGATCTGATGCCATATCGTGTTTGGAGAGCCCCTGATGTGCCTAAACAGTGGAAACCCCCAACAAGTGAGATCATTTTGGAAACTAGACCCCTTAAGGAAATTATCTAGATGTGTGGTGAGCACTTTGAACCTCCACGTGCTTCACAGACGTTTATAATGTAGAGCCGTGAAAATCCACAAAAATGATCTTTTCTCCCCCAAATTTTTATTTTCACAAGGCTAACAGGAGAAATTAGACCCCAAAACTTGTTGTGCAATTTGTCCTGAGTACACTGATGCCCCAAATGTTGTTGTAAACCACTGTTTGGGCACACATCGGGGCTCAGAAGGGAGATAGCACCATTTGACTTTTTGAGCGCAAAATTGGCTGGAATCAATGGTGACATCATGTCACGTTTGGAGAACCCCTGGTATGTCTAAAAGTGGAAACCCCAATATTCTAACTCTGACCCAAACCCCAACACAACCCTAACCCTAATCACAACCCTAACCCTAATCACAACCCTAACCATAACTCTAACCACAAACCTAACCCCAACACACTCCTAACCCTAATCCCCACCATAACCCTAACCACAACCTTAACCCCAACCCTATCCATGATCCTAACCACAACCCTAACCCTAGTCCCAACCATAACCCTAACCACAAACCTAACCCTAATCCCAACCATAGCCCTAACCACAAACCTAACCCCAACACACCCCTATTTCTAATCCCAACCCTAACCCTAATTCCAACCCTAATCCAAACCCTAACCCTAATCCCAACCCTAACCCTAATTACAACTCAAACCCTAATTACAACCCTAATCCTAACCCTAACTTTAGCCCAACTCACTTTAGCCTAACTCTAACCCTAATGGGAAAATGAAAATAAATATATTTTCTTTATTTCATTTTTTTCCCTAACTAAGGGGGTGATAAATGGGGGGGTTATTTACTATTTTTCTTTTACTATTTTTCTAATTTTGGTCACTGTGATTCGCAAAACCGAATCATGTTCTCTAGCGTCTCAGCTCCCCCTGGCAGTCGAGACCCCAGAGAAAATCAGACTCTGGGGGGCGCTATACAATTTAACAACAGCGCCGTTAATTGTATGCGCGCAAACATCTGCGGCAACTGGGCCCCATCATGGGACTGTGTTACTGGCATTTTTGCAGCCATTATTGGGTACTGTGTTTGCTGTCGCTGAAAGGGGAATTACCATCTTAAACGAGGGCCAGCGATAGATAGAGTTGGGGAACTTATGTATGATTGCTGTACGATTGTACCCCCCAGGAATTGCCCTGTGCCATCACAACAGCTAGGCTGTCTGCAAAGCATGTGTTAGGAGTTGGGTTGCTGTCACTGCACAGCAGGAATCCCGAGCCTTGCATTCGGCAGTCTCCCATTCCTCTTCGGCTGCAGAGGAGCATGCTCAGCAGACTCGTCGATCCCGGCGCTCTGCTCAAACCAGCTTTATGGTTTGGTTGCTGCTGCCACCTCTGGTCCAGCTATAGCAACGCATGCTGGTCATCAGCGAGCTACTCCATGGACTAAGTCCTCCTTTCGGTCCACTGAGCATGCCCGTGGGACGATCTCTCATTGGAGATCAGAGGTCACATGCTCAGGTCCTTCTCCAGCTCGGATTGGACCATCAGAAAGGTCAGGAAGGTCCCAGAAGGACACGGCTATAAAAGGTATATAAGTATAGACTGCATTATCAGACTATGAGGAGTGTGTCGTTTGCATGTATGAATGTCTCTGGTGAATGACTCATTAAGAAACCTCTACCCTTGGTAAGCATGTGTTGTGCAGCCTAGCCTGTTAAGCGCCCAGGTTTAGGTGTAGGTAGGACAGGCATCATTGTCCACCTGTGGCTCGGCACGCCACAGTCCACGTGATCAACATTCCATAGTCAGCATCTATAGTGGCGTCTGCAGGTACGACACCGGGCGCTCAGGAGGTCTAGAGGGACTCTGACCCTGTGTCCTTGGGGCAGAGTTATGTGACCGCTTTCTGTGTGTTCCGTGGCCGGGCTCTGTGAGATAAACAGGCACCGGCATTTATGTTCTGCGGTAGCGTGGCTCTGTGAGTTAACAGAGTTCGCTTCTGTTTGCACTTGCTGACATTAACCCACGTGTGACCTTTTGTGCACCGCTTTATACTTCCGCCATTACTAAGAAGCAGTTTACGACCCCCGCATGGTGGACCACGGGCTGCGAGCGCACCTTACTATTATTTTATTATTTGGTGCGTTCTGACAGCCCTAACAGCATGTCCTTTACCTTTAAGGGGGTCGCATTTCTGCTGTGTTTGTGTGATATCCTTTGTTCTTTGATATGCCTCTCCCTTGCCTTTTACACCTTTTAACCCTGTCCAATAAACTTGCTAGGTTGTTTCAACCTCATCTCTTGTGAGCATGGACAGGGTTTTTCTTAGTCAACCCCTGGCAGAAGAGGAAGACCCGCATGCATCCCCCTAGAGCTCCCAGCAAGATTCAGGTGGAGCCCCTGCACCATACTGAGGTGAGATTTACCAGACTCCTTTCCCCCAGAGGCGGCTTAAAGAGGTATTACATACATAAAGAACAGAATAATTATTTTATTCCATATAAGGACATTATTTCTGTTTCGAGTTATAGAAAGAGGCATTTTTAATACTTTTGCAATAGTATCACCAGGACATTGATAAGTCTTAAAAGTCTTAAAACAATAATAATCTGCTATTGAAGCAGTTTATTAATTGAAGGAGGCTTAGTTACTGTATCTCTCTAAAAAAGAAAAAAAAACCTGAGCTTAGAAGAATTTTTGCAATGTTAACAATGTCTGTGAAGAAATGATGCAGATATAATAAACATCCACAAATGATTCTCCAGCATCACATCTCATGCCGAACCTCCACCCTTTGTCAACCCCTTTCAGGCAACCAATCAGAGATCAGCTGTGACAAGTGTCTCATGAAAGCCCTCACGGTGTGTCACGAACAGCTGGTGACTAATGAATGCTGCTGCAGTCAAGAGTTCACTAAAGCTGATTATTGGTAAAAATTCTCAACAGACATTTCTCAGGCAACACACGGAAGCTTATTATCTAATTTCCACTTGATAGTTTGGACATTAAAGCCTCTTTGGCATGAGATCAAGGATCTTTAAAGAAGGACATAAAAGAGGGTTAAAAATATTATATAAGATTCTTGTTACCAAGAACATCCCTCCCCCTGGTTAATAGGCTAAAGGGGGTTTTACACTAAGCGATATCGCTAGCAATATCGCTAAAACGTCACTGGTTTTGTGACGTTATAGCGATATTGCTAGCGATATCGCTATGTGTGATACTTACCAGCGACCGGCTCCCCCGCTGTCCATCGCTGATCGCGCGAGAATGTCCGGCTCCATTTCTCGTCGGGCGCTTCCTGCTGAGACTTCCTGCTGTGACGACGAGCGACGCGTGGAGGCGGGCGGGAGGACGCAGGATCGCTGTGTGTGAATGGTAAGTATCGTGCGCTGCGTCGCTGCTGCATCGCTGTGAGATCTTTCTGTATGAAAGCTCACTAGCGATCATTTAGCGATGCACCAGCGATCCTTACCGGGTCGGATCGCTGGTTGGATCGCTGGTGCATCGCTAAATGTAAAAGGGCCTTTAGTCTGGCATTGCAGGCAGACCGTATTCCCTCCAAATAAGGGGCATGCTACAGGCAGCTGATTTCTAGGTGTCCACCCACTGGGACCACCAATGAGCCAGACAATGGAGCTCTGAAAGTCCCTGTTAAAAGGGAGCGGTGGGTGGATATGCACTAGTAGTCCTTGAGACTACTACTAGGTCCATTAGCAGAAAAACTCCAGCACCCACTTCTCTTGTCGAAAGGATTTCCCCATGGAAACTATTGACATATATGCTGCTCATTGATTCTACGATGAGGAGCTGAGCTGATCATTGTAACATTGGGATAAAAGTTAGTATGAGTGGAACCCACCACTGCCGAAGTCTAAAATCTTTGTTGAAGACTTAAACAAGTTAGTGCAGTATACTCAAAAGTCTTAAAATTTGCAGCGATTGTTCAGAACTTTGATATTGATGGCCTAACTTTAGGATAAACTTTATGGCTCACCCGGTGAAGGGGATTCTAAAAGCCACAGAGCAGGACCTAAAGCACGGACCTGAGGCATTGGTGCAACAAGCAACTGCAGAGTTGGAGATGCTGGCTCTTCTAAAAGCAAAAGCCGGGCCGCTGGATCCGGCCTGCAGCCGTGACACCGGGTGTGTATGCGGCGAGACATACGGGACGGACATGATTTAAAGGAGCCGCAGGAGGAGGTGGACAGAGGCAGCCGCTGAGAGACAGCTGCTGAAAGGGAGGTGAGGGGAGGGGAGGAGAAGAGACAGAGGAGAGGGGAGGGGAGGGGAGAGGAGAGGGGGGTGGAGAGAGAGATATTGGGGTTAACACTTAGTGTCCAGGCGAGAGAATCTCTCTCTCTTGCCGGGCACTTGTGGGGTTAACCCCACAGAGAGATCTCTCTCTCTCACCCAGACACTGTGAGTGTTAACCCCACAAGTGCCCGGCGAGAGAGATCTCTCACAAGTGTCCGGGTGACAGAGAGAGATCTCTCTCTCTCGCCGGGCACTTGTGGGGTTAACATTCACAGAGTCCGGGCATGCGCTGTGGAAAAAGCCGGTCCGGCGCTGACAAAAAACGTTGCAGAGAACGTTTTTTGCAGATGCCGGACGGCTAATTTTTGCCGTGTCCGGCAGCAACCAGACACGACGCATAACCATCCGGCACGATGCGGCGACCATGAAAGCTTGTGGGACAAAACCGGATCCGGTGCTGGATCCGGTTATGAAAAATTTCGCCGCATCGTGCCGGATTACAAACCCGGATGTGTGAAAGAGGCCTAAGCCAAACAGGAATGGCATAGCTGGAAATTCAGGACATCAGTATTGACATGGAAGGGGAGAGCTGAGTGTGGAACCTGGTATGAGGAGTGGCAGAGGTGAGTAAGCAGGACCGCAGCTTGGACATACAAGGGCAGAGCTGAATATGCAACACAGCACCTGGGATGAGGAATGGTCGAGCCAAGTAGGCAGGACAACAGCTTGGACATGCAAGTGCTGAATGGAGTATTGTTGGAATATGTTTGGTGCAACAACTCCATTCCTGTCTATGAGTGTTTAGTTGCTAGATTTGTATGCTGTTCATAAAGTTAGAACAAAAAATAAAAAACCTCCCAGAGGCTCACACAGGAAGAGCATGTGACTATATTTTCTGTTTTCCTGTGTCTGTGTATAAGAGAAGCAGCCTGCTGTAGATGCTACACAGATGGAGACACACAAATGATTTATTCCTGATCAATTAAGCTTATCATATATTGTTCCTGTTTGCTCCTGAATAAACAAGTTCTGCTGTCACACACTTGGAGAGTATCATGAGTAATCCGCTGCCAACAGGTTATGGGCCCAGAGTAACACAATACTCCATAGTAACACAGCAACAGAAGCCCAAAGCAAAAGCAGCACAGAGCAACAGAGAAGATGTCCACTAGCAGCAATCCTGTCAAATTCTCAGTGCCAAACCTCACTAACCACAACTACCAGTCCTGGAAATTCAAGGTGAAGATGCTGCTCATAAGAGGAGGTATGTGGAAATATACTCAGGAACAAGTGTCTCATCCATTACCATATGATTGGCTAGTGAAGGATCAGAAAGCACAAAGCACGATCTCCCTAAGTGTAGATGAATCAGATTGTGCATATATGCAAGTGTGCCACTTCAAAGGAGATATGGGATGAGTTGCAGAAAGTGCATGAAAGATCAAATCTCAGCAATAAGCTTTATCTCATGAGAAAGCTGTATCATTCTAAGTGCAGTGATGGACAGAATATGCAGGACTATAAAAGAAACACCCTAGAGATTGTGGAGCGTCTCAGGGGTATTGGAGAAGAAATTAAAGATTTTCATGTTGCTGCACTTCTATTAAGTGGTCTTCCAGAGAGTTATGACACACTTGTGACTGCACTAGATGCTCGGCCAGATAATGACCTTACACTAGAGTATGTTAAAGGCAAACTTGTGGATGACTTCAAGAGAAAAGCGCAGCATGTAAGCAGCAGTAATAAATCCAGTGCTGAAACAGCATTAAAGACAAAGGATTTCCCTAAATATAAGAGCAATCTAAGACAAACTTGTCAATGTTTTGTCTGTAAAAAGCCTGGCTGCCTTAAAGCAGACTGCAGAATTTGGAAAGCAAGAATGAGTCAGCTTAAAAAGCAGAACAGTCATCAAAGGGTTAAAACAGCTGTAAAGGAAGATTGTGCATGTGCTGAAGCTGCATTTAATGCCAAAACAAGCCCATCTGCAAAGTATGCATAATGTATAGATTCTGGTACAAGGATTTCTTCACTGACCTTAATGAAAGCAAGTTAGAAAAGGTCATTTTAGCTAATGGTCACTATATGATTCAGAAGGAGTAGGAGACACTTACCTCCACTGTCCAGTTTCCTCAGCACAAAGCAGAAAGATCCCAATAAAGGATGTTCTCTATGTTCCCAGCCTTGAAAGCAATCTTCTGTCAGTAAAGAAGCTCACGTAAAAGGGGAATGTAGTTACTTTTAAAGGTAATCTGTCACCTATTTTTTCGCATATAAGCTGCTAGCAACACCATCAAGGGCTTATCTACAGCTTTCTATAATGCTGTAGATAAGCGCCCCCAATGTATTCTGAAAGATAAGAAATACAAGTTAGATTATACTCACCTGGGGGGCGGTCTGGTTCGGTGGGTGTCGCGGCTCGTGTCCGGCGCCTCCTATCTTCTAGCGATGACATCCTCTTCCTTGCTCCTGTTGCGGCTCCTGCGCAGGCATAATTCTCAGCCCTGTTGAGGGCAGAGCAGAGTACTGCAGTGTGCAGGCGCCGGAAAAGGTCAGAGAGGTCCGGCGCCTGCACTCTGCAGTACTTTGCTCTGCCCTCAACAGGGCAGAGAATTATGCCTACGCAAAAGCCGCAACAGAAGGAAGGAGGAGGACGTCATCGCTAGAAGATAGGAGATGCCGGACCACGACACCCATTGGATCCGGACCGCACCAGACCGCCCCCCCGGGTGAGTATACTATAACTTGTTTTTCTTATCTTTCAGGTTACATCGGGGGCTTATCTACAGCATTACAGAATGCTGCAACAGAAGGAAGGAGGAGGACGTCATCGCTAGAAGATAGGAGATGCCGGACCACGACACCCATTGGACCCGGACCGCACCAGACCGCCCCCCCGGATGAGTATATTATAACTTGTTTTTCTTATCTTTCAGGTTACATCGGGGGCTTATCTACAGCATTACAGAATGCTGTAGATAAGCCCCTGTTGGCAGTGCCAGCAGCTTACATGTAAAAAATAAGTTGACAGATTCCCTTTAAAGATAACAGCTGCATCATCTCAAATGAGAGTTGTACATGAGCCAATCCAAGGGATATATTAAAGTGGGTGAAGAGCATCTTGTTTGTAAAATGCAGAAATCTCTCTATGGGCTTAAGCAGTCAGCAAGAACTTGGAACTCAAAAATGAACAAAGTTTTGATGGATGAAGGATATAAAAAATCTCAAGCTGATCCATGTTTGCATATGAAAAATGTAGCGAATGAGTGGATGTATGTTTTACTATATGTAGACAATGTAAATGTGGAGCCTCCAGGAGTATGGCCGCCACAGTGGCTTTGCCTTCCTCCAGGGGAGGGTAATGCCAGGCTTGGAGGCAATGATGGGTCTCTCTCGCAGTCAATCCATACATGCAACACAGTTTCACTCCAGGCCAGCAGGGGGAACTCTGAACCAGGATTAAGGGGAGGAGTGCCCTCTGAGGGCCAGGAGGAAGGGGAGTTAGTTAGTCTGTGGAGGATGAAGTGTGCAGACATGTAGAGAGAAGCTGGAGGTTGAGCTGCAGAAGGCGAGCTCCCTCAGCTTGAGAGCGCACAAACTGGAGCCTGGTCTCCATGGCTGTACGGATACTAACGGTCCTACAGCAGATACCAGAGGAGTAGGAGGCTATAAATGCCCTACTCCCATCTAAGACTTGAGGCACAATAGCAGCTTGGATAGAGAGCCAGGACTCAAGTGTGGAGTCCCTGAGAGAGGCTACAGCTGTCTGCCGTGCAAGTAAGGTTCTTGGAAACATCTGACAGGAGGAACTTCAGAGTAACTTAGTACTGGAGTACTTCATTCAAACAAGCGCTAGGAAGGAGACTGCACAGCCCATCTGCTGAGAGAGAATCACTGAGTTGCTTCCAGGCTAGCCTGCTCCGTTGCCATCTGTAATCAGGACCCTGGACTGCAGTTATCAAGTAAAGGTACAGAAATTGCACCCCGCTGTGTCTTGTCTGCTTCCTACCTTTCGGCACTGCTACATCCCCATGCCAACCACATCTACACTGCCCTGGGACTATAGCTTCACCTGTGTGGAGCTACTACATCTTTGCTGCACCATACCATCTGTCCCAGCGGATCTGTCTGCAGCGTCGGCTTAACATCTCCCTTGCCGAACATCACAGGTGGCGTCACGAATTATTCCTTTACACCTTTACATTCCCCCATTACTTGGGCGCCCAGGGCCACGGATCGGGTCACTGCTGCTGTGACACATCCCACTGACACCGGTCCGGTACCGAGTACCCCACAGCCCTGGGAGGGCGACCCATAATCATGTCTCATCAATATGAAAAAGAAATTGCAAAACTAGGTCAAATTCTCAACCAGCACTTTGAGACTAAGAACCGTGGAAATGTGACATATTCAGAATAAACAAATACACACCGGCGCTACAAATACACAGTCAATCAAAAAGCTGCTGGCACACCTGGCAGAGTGAGTGTGCTCTCCACCACTAGAAAATACAACTGGAACTAGACTAAAAGTGGCCGCGCTTAACGCACTGTGTAATAAAAATGCAACCAAACTAGAAATGGCTGTGGAGCTTTAAAATGTGGAATGCAAATGCATACAGCCAAAAAAAACAGATGACGTTACTCACTGTTACGAAGACTGGCTGTTGATGAACATAATGCTCTTGAAGTCACAAGTGGATAAAAAGAAGGGCCACTAAGCATAGAAGACTGAAGCAAATCCAGGGAGTGTCCTCCCATTTGCAAAAGAAACAGCTCCCCGCAAGGGAACGCGTCCCCCAAAGCGGCAGGCAGCCACAGCCGAAGGCGCCGCCGAACAGTGGCATGGTGACCGAGGGGCGTGACTGGCGGGGGGCGTGTAGTATGGGCAGTGACGTCACCGGTCCGTGGAAGATGGACATGTGCAAGGGCCAATCCTGACGCGATTCGGGGGAACCATCCCCCTTTCTCAAAGGTTTGGTTGCATTTTTAATACACAGTGCTTTCAGCGCGGCCACTTTTAGTTTAGTTCCAAATGTGACATATTATTTGGGAATCCAAATCCAGAGAGAGGAAGATGGGTGTTTCCTTCTCAAACAAAGTTCTAAAATTTCCGCAATGTTAAACCAGTTTGGAATGTCAGAAGCCAAAAGTGCATCAACACCAATGGATCTGTCCTACTTAAAGTTGGAAGGAGAAGAAATTCTGCTTCCCAGCAATGAGAGTTACAGACAAGCAGTGGGGGCGCTTCTGTACATAGCAACCACAACTCATCCGGATATCACAGCCACAGTTGGAATTCTCTGCTGACGTGTAAGCAAGTCATGCCAAAGAGTATTGGAATGCAATTAAGAGAATTCTTCAATATATTAAAGAAACTCAAAGGCTAAATCTTAGGCTACTTTCACACATCAGTTTTTGTGCATCAGGCGCGATGCGGCGAAAAGTGTAAAAACCGGATCCGGCGCCTGTTGCCACCGGATCCGGTTTTTTCCCCATAGAGTTACATTATCGCCGCATCGCGCCTGATGCCTATGCGGCGTATCCGGTTTTTGCCAGATCCGGCAAAAACAGCCGGTCCGGCGTCTGGAAAAAACGTTCTCTGCAACGTTTTTTCTCAGCGCCGACCGGCTTTTTCCACAGCGCATGCCCGGACTCTGTGAATGTTAACCCCACAAGTGCCCGGTGAGAGAGAGAGAGATCTCTCTCTGTCACCCAGACACTTGTGAGAGATCTCTCTCGCCGGGCACTTGTGGGGTTAACACTCACAGTGTCTGGGTGAGAGAGAGAGATCTCTCTGTGGGGTTAACCCCACAAGTGCCCGGCAAGAGAGAGAGATTCTCTCGCCAGGACACTGAGTGTTAACCCCACATGTCTCTCTCTCTCTCCAACCCCCTCTCCTCTCCCCTCCCCTCTCCTCTCCCCTCTCCTCTCCTCTCCTACCCTCCCCTCACCTCCCTTTCAGCAGCTGTCTCTCTCAGCGGCTGTCTCTGTCCACCTCCTGCTGCGGCTCCTTTAAATCATGTCCGAGCCGTATCAGACGCCGCACACACATCCGGTGTCACGGCTGCAGGCCGGATCCGGCGGCCCGGCTTTTCGCCGCACGCCGCCGGACCCCACACACCGGATGTGTGAAAGTAGCCTTAAGGTATCTGCATCAGGAGATCTCACTATCAGAGGTTTTTCAGATGCAGATTGGGCTGGAGATTCAAGTGATCGGAAATCAACAAGTGGTTACTTGTTCAAGTTAGGAGAAAATTAAAATTCTTGGTCCAGCAGAAAACAAGTGTCAGTCACATTATCTTCTACAAAAGCAGAATCTATACATAACAAAATAGTCCAAAACTAATAGCCACCTCAATTCAGCATATTATATCTCAATTTCTGCCACAAATTTGTGCAGACATAACAAAGGCAAATAGGCAAAAAATAAATGAATCAATAAAACCAATCATTTATTAATAAATTTCATAAAATTCTTTTTTACAAAGAAATTTCTAAAAAAGGGGAGTACAAATGTAATGATACATGCTCACAGAATTAAGCTTTATGCAACATAATCACAGAATGTTTTTTTCTTTTCTTTTTTACATACAAATAATCTCCAAATAGTGTTTATTTCTTAAGCATAAATTCATAAGCTATATTTATATAAACTTCTGTCTAAATATTTTTTAGGGAAAGACCCAGTAGTTCTAAAAGCAGAAGAAACACATCTTTGGTTAAATAGTGTGAAATACACACTGCTGAAGGTAAATAACAATTGGGTTTAACTCCCTATACTATGTGTATACCATGATAATCAAAGACAAGGCTAACTAATCCTTAATGGAGTAATCACAGTGCATAAATGCTCAGATAGTAGCGACTTTTGTTCTCAATGTTTCTCTGATTAATTACAAATACTTATAAACAAAAATGCATATACGTATATACGCCCCCTATTGAGGAAGCCAGTATGGCGAAATGGCGCTGTCGGGGTAACCAGACACGTGTATGAG
Organism: Dendrobates tinctorius; assembly: GCF_039654945.1. Classification (NCBI taxonomy): domain Eukaryota; kingdom Metazoa; phylum Chordata; class Amphibia; order Anura; family Dendrobatidae; genus Dendrobates; species Dendrobates tinctorius. The sequence goes on from NW_027361687.1 coordinate 64,834,220, forward strand.
AGAGCCGCAGAAGTTTTATACATGTAAGTTGTGTATAATTGCAAACAGGATTGCATTGTTACATCATGCAGGAATAGCTTATTTCAAACTGAATCAGTATAGCTGGCATATTAAGCAGGACACATGATTAACCTGTAGTTCTCTGCACTAGGCATTGGATATATTCACATTAAGGAGAAATTTTCTTTGCCGCACACAGTTAGGTTGTTCCTTTGTTACAACAATTAGATACATATTTACACAATCAGGTAAGCTTATGCATTTTTGTTTATAAGTATTTGTAATTAATCAGAGAAACATTGAGAACAAAAGTCGCTACTATCTGAGCATTTATGCATTGTGATTACTCCATTAAGGATTAGTTAGCCTTGTCTTTGATTATCATGGTATACACATAGTATAGGGAGTTAAACCCAATTGTTATTTACCTTCAGCAGTGTGTATTTCACACTATTTAACCAAAGATGTGTTTCTTCTGCTTTTAGAACTACTGGGTCTTTCCCTAAAAAATATTTAGACAGAAGTTTATATAAATATAGCTTATGAATTTATGCTTAAGAAATAAACACTATTTGGAGATTATTTGTATGTAAAAAAGAAAAGAAAAAAACATTCTGTGATTATGTTGCATAAAGCTTAATTCTGTGAGCATCTATCATTACATTTGTACTCCCCTTTTTTAGAAATTTCCTTGTAAAAAAGAATTTTATGAAATTTATTAATAAATGATTGGTTTTATTGATTCATTTATTTTTTGCCTATTTGCCTTTGTTATGTCTGCACAAATTTGTGGCAGAAATTGAGATATAAAAAGCAGAATCTATGTCTGCTCATTATGCAAGTCGATAAGTAATTTGGTTGAAACAACCTTTTGGAAGATTTCAGCAAGCCATTAGCTCAACCAACAGTTATCTCTGAGGACAACCAAAGATGCATTAAGCTTGCCAGCAGTGAGATTAGTGCAAGGACTAAGCACATTGATGTAAAACATCACCACTTACGTGTCATGATCCATGCTAGATCATGACAGATAAAAGCACTAGTAAACTTTTTTTTTCCTTTAAGCTGTGGTGCTTAAAGATAGGTTTGCCCCCGGTGGCCATTAGGGTCATTGCACTGTGGTGGTTTCAGTTCTAGTTTTGCCCCTGGTGGCCATTAGGGTCATTGCACTCTGGTTTCTTTAGTTTAGTGCATGTGTTGATAAAGCAGGTGTGATTGCTCTGGCTCTGATATAAAAGAGTGTCAGGTGTTGCAATCACTGTTGGTGATATTGCTCATTTCCAACCAAGACTGGTGAAAGAAGGAGAGAGAGAGTTCTCGGCAGCTCAGTCAGAGTCCTGGTGAGGAAGGAGTCAGAGAGGATTTCGTTGCAGCTCTGACAGAGCTTGGTGGCAGCTATTCAGGAGGAAAGCTGCATTCTGGTGGTGGACTCTGTTGCTGGGAGCAAGAGCAACAGAGCAAAGCTAAGTGGTGTTCCCCTGTTTGTATTTTTCCTTGGTGTGTATTAGTACAGCGGTGGGGCTAGTGCCTGCACCACCCAGCTCCCTAGCAAGGCATAGGTGTAGGGTGTACTAGGGTGACAGGTATCCTGATCGGCGCCCGGTGCGGAACCGGCCTAGGGATCGTAGGAGTGGAGGGACACTGACTCAGGGGAGTGCAGGAGATCTCCACGTCCCCGTTCCATATCACAGGGTCCACCGTTGTAACTGTTGCCCCTTTCCCCGTGTCTTGTTGTTTTCATACCGGTCTGTGGGCCATGTCACATAGGACAGTTACACATGCCGTGTCTTGTTGTCTGAGTTACCGGCCTACGGGTCGAGTCACACAGCACGGGTCCACGTGACATTATCATCAACCTTACATTTTTTTTTACTGCTGAGCCATGGACCCAATGCAGACCTTTACCCAAATGCTTCAGATCTTTACTGATGAGATTGGGGGGCTGCGCGGTGAGTTGGTGCAGCAGCTGCAGCTGTTGGTGGGCTTTGGGGGTTTGGTTCAGGCACAGGCTCAGCCAGAACCCAAGATATCCCTCCCTGACAGGTTTTCTGGAGGAGAGATCAATTCTTGGTATTTCAGCGAGCCTGTAAACTATACATCAGGCTGTGCCCTCGTTCATCAGGGAGTGAAGAGCAACTGGTGGGAATCATTATGTCCCTTCTTAAGGGTGATCCCCAATCCTGGGCCTTCTCTCTACTGGATGATTCACCATCGTTAGAGTCTGTGGACGAGTTTTTTGCAGCTTTGGCGCTAATGTATGGGGATCCTGATGGCGTCTCCCTGGTGGAATCCCGACTCTGTAGGTGAAAACAGGGAGCCCGGGTTGCTGAGCAGTACTGCTCAGAGTTTAGGAGGTGGGCTACTGACACTCAGTGGAATGACGTTGCACTTAGGAGTAAATTTGTGCACGGTCTGTCTCCAAAGTTGCAGGATACTCTGGTGCAGTATGCCCCCCCAGGTCGCTGGAGGCTGCCATGTCCCTTGCCATCCGGGTAGACGCCTTAGGGAGAGACATACACTAATTGTGCCCCCTGTAGTCCTCACTAGGGAGGAGGACCCACCAGTGCGGATGGAGGAACCCAAGCAGCCCGGTGTTGTTGGTGCAAAAAAGGGGTTGTCTGCGGTTCGCCATGGTGGGGGGGTATGCTTTTCCTGTGGGAAGCTGGGCCATTTCATGAGAGCCTGCCCAGTGCGTGCAAAGTCTCCAGATGAACCTATGCAGGTAGGAGGAGCTATTTTGTGTACGGAGCTGCCTACGGTTCAGGGAGTGGTGTCGGCATGTTTTTACTGTGGGCAGACTGGTCATGTGTTGAAGGCTTGCCCAACCCATGCCAAATTATCTGTGTCATCTCAGAAGTCGCCTTCCCCTGGTCGTTTGGAGGGAGACGACCAGGGAGTGTATATTTCCTCCATTTTGCCCTCCCAAGGTACTATGTCAGCAGAGGTGTTGGCTGGCGGAGTACCGGAGGTGACTGATTGGCGGGCGAGGGAAGTAGTCAGCTGGGGGCAGTCGTGTGAGGACTGCTGCCTAGGGACTACTGTCTCTGCCGTCTCTCTTCAACCGACCCCTTTCTCTCCAGTGAGAGCAGCAGATGTGCTGCAGGAGAGTAGGGGCAAGTCTCAACCCTCACCATTAGCCAACCCTGGGAGGCGCAGACCTCGTGGTGGAAGGGGTTGGAGGGTGGTGTACCCCGTGGTGAATTGCGGGGGTGTGAGTGTTTTGACACAGGGGGACGCCTCTATTGTCAATCCCAGAAAGAGTTGACCAAATTGTGACAAACGAATGTGTTGCCATAAACGTTCAGGTCCGGACCTGTGTGTGAACGAGCATGTATGGGTGGCCACTAAAAAACATCCAGTGGAAGTGTGTTGCAGAGTCTTACCAGCTCGGGTTACCCCCAAACATACACATACACAACTCGTTCCCCAGGTCGGCACTTCAGAGATGTGTGGTGCCTCCAGAACATACATTGCCAATACCGGCGGTGCTCGTTTGTCATCAATCTGACGTGCAGGTAGTTGCAGGGGTGAACTCAGGATCTGGGCGTCCCCTCTGTTAGGTGGTTCCCTGATGAGGAGCGGTCTTGAGGGTCCAGAGGCCTCTCATTAAGGGGAGGGTACTGTCATGATCCATGCTGGATCATGACAGATAAAAGCATTAGTAACCTTTTTTTTTCCTTAAGTTGTGGTGCTTAAAGATAGTTTTGCCCCCGGTGGCCATTACGATCATTGCACTGTGGTGGTTCAGTTCTAGTTTTGCCCCGGTGGCCATTAGGGTCATTGCACTCTGGTTTCTTTAGTTTAGTGCATGTGATTATAAAGCAGATGTGATTGCTCTTGCTCTGCTATTAAAGAGTGTCAGGTGTTGCAATCACTGTTGGTGATATTGTTCATTTCCAACCAAGACTGATGAAGGAAGGAGAGAGAGAGTTCCTGGCAGCTCAGTCAGAGTCCTGGTGTGGAAGGAGTTAGAGAGGATTTCCTTGCAGCTCTGACAGAGCTTGGTGGCAGCTATTCAGGAGGAAAGCTGCATTCTGGTGGTGGACTCTGTTGCTGGGAGCAAGAGCAACAGAGCAAAGCTAAGTGGTGTTCCCTGTTTGTATTTTTCCTTGGTGTGTATTTTACAGCGGTGAGGCCAGTGCCTGCACCACCCAGCTCCCTAGCAAGGGATAGGTGTAGGGTGTGCTAGGGTGACAGGTGTTGTGAGCTCATTCTCTGTTTCACCAGTTGTGAGTTCCCCTTCTGGACTCCCTCTGGTGGTGACGGGAGGTGGTGCAGCTGGTTTGATCGGTGGAGATCTGCCACCTGAGAATGAGGATGATGATTGGATCTCAGGATTCTCAGATTGGATTTAAGACAGCCAACACCCTATTTTGTTGGTCTATTCAGTTTTTGTGTGGTCTGCCAGCCCCGGCTGGGGGCTGAGCTGAATTTCCACTCTTATTTATCAGTATTTTGCCAATTGGCTTTTTGTCCCTTACTAGTTCGGTCTCTTTTTGCTCTGTCTCAGAATATTTCAGAGTGCTGATATAGTGGGAGAAGTCTATTGACTTCAGGGTTAATTTTGCTATCAGAAGTGTTGGACATTATTTTTGTAGGGTTTTTTGCAGGTTGCAGATAGTGTCTTCCCTTTCCTTTCCTGTCTAGTTAGTTTAGGCCCCATCATTTGCTCAGCCTATTTTCCTGCCTGTGTTTGTGCCTTCATCTTGTTTCACCGTCAATACATGTGTGGAGGCTATCTATTCCTTTGGGGTCTGCTATGGGGCAGTTAGTTTTCCCTTTTCTTGTTTTAGGCTTATGTAGTCCTCCGGCCATGATGAGGCATCTAGGTTCATCATAGGCATGCTCCACGGCTACTGCTAGTTGTGTGGTAAGATCAGGGATCTGCAATCTGCATAGTTACCAACCACTCTGGTTTTTTGTGGCTTAGCTTGTTTTGCTTTTTCTCCTCGGTGGCCCATTCATAACAGAATCACCGGCCCTACCGCAGATTCTAGGGTACTCAAAAGCAGGAACGAATTGTAAAAAAAAAAAAAAAAAAAAAAAGTGTCAGAATTTTTTTTTATATATGTATATTTTTTCCTCTTTTTCTCTGGGGCCATAGGAGGATTTTTTCTTTTGTAAATGGAGATTAAGCAATTGTCTGATCGTGTGGAGCAGCTGACTGCTGAAGTGTGGGGAATTTCCGCCTATCTCGCTCATTCACATGCTACTGAACCAAGGATCCCTACTCTTGATGTGTTTTTTGGGGATCGGTCTAAATTTTTGAATTTTTAATTGTAAATTATTTCTTGCCTTGAAGCCTAATTCATCGAGGAGCTCTGCGCAGCAGGTTAAAATTGTCATCTCTTTGCTGCGCAGCGATATCCAGGATTGGGCGTTTTCTTTGACACCTGAAGATCCTATTCTGACTAATGTGGATGCATTTTTTCAAGCCTTGGGGTTGTTGTATGATGAACCTAATGCTATTGATCAAGCTGAGAAAGCCCTATTGGCATTGAACCAGGGTCAGGATTCTGCAGAGTTATACTGTCAAAATATCCGAAAGTGGGCGGTCCTTACTACATGGAATGATGGAGCCTTAGCAGCTCTCTTTCGGAAGGGTTTGTCAGAAACCATAAAAGATACTATGGTGGGATTTCCTGTTCCCTCTGGTCATGACATGACGATTCTATGTCATTAGCCATTCAAATTGATCGGCGTTTACGTGAACGCAAAACTACACGAGAGGAGTTGACACCTTTTGGACAAATGTCTAAACCTATGCAATGTGATAGAGTTTTGTCTAGGGCGCAACGTCAGGAGTTTAGAAGGCGTAATAAGCTGTGTTTTTTCTGTGGAGATGTCTCTCATATTATTTCTGTCTGCCCAAAATGAGAGAAACATTTTGCACACACATTTGCTGTGGGCAGTATACAATCTAAGTTTCTTTTGGCAATAACACTGATCTGCTCCTTATCCACATTTTCCACGAAGGCTTTTGTGGATTCAGGAGCAGCGTTGAATCTGATGGATTTGGACTTTGCTAAACGTTGTGGTTTTTCCATGACGCCTCTGCGGACGCCTATTCCTTTGAGGGGTATTGATGCTACTCCTTTGGCAGAGAATAAACCTCAGTTTTGGACCCAGGTGATGATGCGGGTTGCCCCAGACCACCAAGAAAATTGTAAATTTTTGGTGCTGCATAATTTGCATGATACTATTGTTCTGGGTTTTCCTTGGTTGCAAACTCATAATCCAGTTTTGGATTGGAAATCTGTGTCTGTGGTGAGTTGGGGTTGTCAGTGTGTTCTTAGGGATGCTCCTGTTTTCTCCACCTCTCCTCAGTCTCATGATATTCCTGATCATCTAGCCAATTTTTCTGATGTATTTAGTGAGAGCAAGTCTGCGTCTTTGCCTCCTCATAGGAGTTATGACTGTGCAATTGAGTTGATGCCTGGGTGTAAATTTCCCAAGGGTCAGCTTTTCAACTTATCAGTACCCGAACATGATGCTATGCGATCCTATATTAAGGAGTCATTGGAGAAGGGTCATATTAGACCATCCTTGTCACCTTTAGGTGCTGGGTTTTTTTTGTGGCCAAGAAAGATGGTTCATTAAGACCGTGTATTATCGTTCCCTTAACAAGATGAAGGTTAAATATCAGTACCTGTTACCTTTGATGTCTGATTTATTCTCCAGAGTTAAGAGTGCCTGCTGGTTTACTAAGCTTGACCTCAGGGGGGCGTATAATCTTATTCGCATCAAGCATGGGGATGAATGGAAGACGGTGTTTAATACTCCGGAGGGACATTTTGAGTACCTGGTGATGCCTTTTGGGCTCACTAATGCCCCTTCTGTCTTCCAGTCCTTTATGAATGATATTTTCCGTGACTTTGTGGATAAGATTTTGATCATCTATCTGGATGATATTTTAATCTTTTCTAGTGATTGGAATTCTCATGTGGAACACGTCCGGACTGTCTTCCGGATTTTGAGAGAGAATTCCCTGTTTGTTAAGGGATCGACATGCCTCTTTGTTTTACAGAGGATTTCATTTTTGGGATTTATCTTATCTCCATCGACTATTGAAATGGACCCGGCCAAGGTACAAGCCATTCATGATTGGGTTCAGCATACTTCTTTGAAGGCCCTCCAGAAGTTTTTGGGTTTTGCTAATTTCTATTGTAAATTTATAGGTAATTTTTCTGGTATTGTCAAACCGTTGACAGATCTGACCAAGAAGGGCGCTGATGTGCTGAAATGGTCTCCTGAGGCTATCTCAGCATTTCAGGAGCTTATGCAGAGATTTACTTCAGCTACAGTTTTATGGCAACCTGATGTCTCACTTCCATTTCAGGTGGAGGTAGATGCTTCTGAGATTGGTGCAGGAGCTGTTTTGTCCCAAAAAGACCCTGTGACTTCTAAGATGAATCCCTGTGCCTTCTTTTCTCGAAAGTTCTCCCCATCTGAATGCAACTATGACGTGGGGAATCGGGAATTGTTGGCCATGAAATGGGCATTTGAGGAGTGGAGACATTGGTTGGAGGGAGCTAGATATCAAGTTGTGGTCCTCACCGATCACAAGAATTTGATTTATCTGGAGTCAGCCAAACGCTTGAATCCTAGACAGGCTAGATGGGCCTTGTTTTTCAGGCATTTTAATTTTGTGGTCTCTTTTCTTCCGGGCACTAAGAATGTTAAGGCAGACGCCCTTTCTAGGAGTTTCTTTGCCGATTCTCTTAGTGTGACCAAGCCTACTACCATCCTGGGTGAGGGGGTAGTTCTTTCTGCCATTTCGCCCGATTTGAGATGCGCCCTGGAGGAATTTCAGGAGGATAAACCTGAGCGTTGCCCTATGGGAAAATTATATGTTCCTGACCAGTGGAGAGAGTGATGTCTGAAATTCATTGCTCAGCATTGGCTGGTCATCCAGGTATTTTTGGTACCAGAGATTTGGTGAGTCGGTCCTTTTGGTGGCCTGCCTTATCTGGTGACATCAGGAATTTTGTACAGTCCTGTGGGACTTGTTCTCAGTCTAAACCTTGTTCTCGCTCTAGTGGGTTGCTGATGCCCTTGCCGGTGCCCAAGAGGCCATGGACCCATATCTCAATGGATTTTATTTCTGATCTTCCTGTCTCTCAGAGAATGACTGTTATCTGGGTGATTTGTGATAGATTTTCGAAGATGGTCCATCTTGTACCACTCCCAAAGCTGCCATCTTCTGCTGAGTTGGTGCCCTTGTTTTTACAACAGGTGGTTCGGTTACATGGGATTCCTGAGAACATTGTGTCCGACAGAGGAGTCCAGTTTGTTTCCAGATTCTGGAAAGCCTTTTGTTCCAGTCTGGGAATTTAGTTATCTTTCTCCTCCGAGTTTCATCCCCAGACCAATGGACAGACTGAGAGAACAAACCAGACCTTGGAGTCTTATTTGAGATGTTTTATATCTGCTGATAAGGATGATTGGGTCTCATTTTTGCCCTTGGCCGAATTTGTACTGAACAATAGAGCTAGTTCTGCCACTTTGATGTCACCCTTTTGCTGTAATTCTGGGTTTCATATTCGATTCTTCGTCCTGCCCAGGTGTTGACACTGTGGTTAAGAGAATGCAGCAGATATGGGACCAAGTGGTGGATAAGTTGTCACTCTCTCAGGAAAAGGCCCAGCGATTTTCCAACTGGCATAGGACCATTGGTCCCCGGTTTAAAGTGGGTGATATGGTTTGGTTGTCGTCTAAGAATATTCCTATGAAGGTTGCATCTCCTAAATTTAAGCCAAGATTTATTGGTCCTTATAAGATTTTGGAAATTCTTAATCCTGTTTCGTTTTGATTGGCTCTTCCAGTTACGTTCAAGATCCATAACGTATTTCACAAATCTCTGTTGAAGAGGTTTGTTGAGCCAGTGGTTCCTATGGCAGCACCTCCTGACCCTGTGTTGGTCGAAGGCAACGTGGAATATGAGGTAGAGAAAATATTGCATTCTCGTTTGGTTAGACGGAGACTCCAGTATTTGGTCAAATGGAAGGGTTAAGGTCAGGAGGATAATTCTTGGGTCTCTGCCTCCGATATTCATGCCAATTGATTGGTTCATGCTTTTCACCGGGCCCATCCTGATCGGCCTGGTGGCGTGGATGAGGGTTTGGTGACCCCTCCTCAAGGGGGGGTACTGTTGTGAGTTCATTCTCTGGTTCACCAGTTGTGAGTTCCCCTTCTGGACTCCATCTGGTGGTGATGGGAGGTGGTGCGGCTGGTTTGATCGGTGAAGATCTGCCACCTGAGAATGAGGATGACAATTGGATCTCAGGATTCTCAGATTGGATTTAAGACAGCCGACGCCCTATTCAGTTGCTGGTGATTCCTTCTGGCTTGTCAGCTCTTGGTTTTCAGCTCTGTTCTAGTCATCTAAAGCCAAGTTTTTCTGCTAGTGTTCACACTTGATTTTGTTGGTCTATTCAGTTTTTTGTGTGGTCTGCCAGCCCCGGCTGGGGGCTGAGCTTAATTTTCACTCTTATTTATCAGTATTTTGCCAATTGGCTTTTTGTCCCTTACTAGTTCGGTCTCTTTTTGCTCTGTCTCAGAATATTTCAGAGTGCTGATATAGTGGTAGAAGTCTAGTGACTTCAGGGTTAATTTTGCTATCAGAAGTGTTGGACATTATTTTTGTAGGGTTTTTTGCAGGTTGCAGATAGTGTCTTCCCTTTCCTTTCCTGTCTAGTTAGTTTGGGCCCCATCATTTGCTCAGTCTATTTTCCTGCCTGTGTTTGTGCCTTCATCTTGTTTCACCGTCAATACATGTGTGGGGGCTATCTATTCCTTTGGGGTCTGCTCTGGGGCAGTTAGTTTTCCCTTTTCTTGCTTTAGGCTTATGTAGTCCTCCGGCCGTGATGAGGCGTCTAGGTTCATCGTAGGCACGCTCCACGGCTACTGCTAGTTGTGTGGTAAGATCAGGGATCTGCAATCTGCATAGTTACCAACCACTCTGGTTTTTTGTGGCTTAGCTTGTTTTGCTTTTTCTCCTCGGTGACCCATTCATAACAGACAGGTATCCTGATCGGCGCCCGGTGTGGAACCGGCCTAGGGATCGTTAGGAGCGGAGGGACACTGACTCCGGGGAATGCAGTTCTCCACGTCCCCGTTCCCTATCGCAGGGCCCACCGTTGTAGCTGTTGCCCCTTTCCCCGTGTCTTGTTGTTTTAGTACCGGCCTGCGGGCCGTGTCACACAGGACAGTTACACATGCCGTGTCTTGTTGTCTGAGTTACCGGCCTACGGGTCGAGTCACACAGGACTGGTCCACGTGACATTACTTGACTTAGTGGAACATGGTGTACTCGAGTTTGTTTATTGTGACAAAATGATAGATGATGGCATGACAAAGCCATTTTCAAGAGCCAAGTTTGTAGACTTCAGAACTGCAGTAAGCCTAACAGGACTTTGAGTGGGGGTGTTGGAATATGTTTGGTGCAACAACTCCATTCCTGTCTATGAGTGTTTAGTTTCTAGATCTGTATGCTGTTCATAAAGTTAGAATAAAAAAAACTTCCCAGAGGCTCACACAGGGAGAGCATGTGACCGTAGTTCCTGTTTTCCCGTGTTTGTGTATGAGAGAAGCAGCCTGCTGTAGATGCTGCACAGATAGCGTCACACAAATGATTTATTCCTGATCTATTAAGCTTATCATATATTGTTCCTGTTTGTTCCTGAATAAACAAGTTCTGCTGTTGCACGCTTGGAGAGTATCGTGAGTAATCCACTGCCAACAAGTATGTCAGACGACACCTGGGATGAGGAATAGCAGAGCTTAGTAGGCAGGACATCAGTTTGGATGTACAAGGGCAAAGCTGAGTATGTAAGGCGACACCTGTGAAGAGGAATGACAGTGCTGAGTAGCCAATGCAGCAATTTGGATGTGGAAGGGATGAGCTGAGTATGCAAGAGAGCACCTGGGGAAAGAAATGGCAGACCTGGGTATGCAGAACAGCATCTTGAATGTGGAAGGGCAGAGCTGAGTTTGCCGGCAGACACCTAGGAAAAGCATGGAATGATAGAGCTCGACTTATTAGGAGACACACTTATAATCTATGTAGCTTTTTATATGCCATGACAATTAGACAGTTTAGACGATTTGATAAACATGGAAATAAAATATAAGTAATGTAAAGGAGATATTCAGGTCATCCGCCTCTATAGTCCCGAAGAGATAATTTTGTCCCTTGTGCTGTAGAACTTGTTTGGACTAGCAGATGCTACAGAAGATGTTTACCCGTAGTTGGCAGAGGAGTTATTATATTACACTACAAGTATGGAAAGATAACACTCGCTACATCGCCGGCATCTTCAAAGGGTATGCAGCTTTATTTTCCTTCCACATTCATCAGTTTTACCTCGTAGTCATTCCTGGAATCTAGGAAAAGTAATTAAGAGAAAATAGTGTTCCTTCTCCAGAGGCCTCATTGGTTACCAAGCTGTATACATTAAACGGTGAAATAATATTTTGAACTATCTGCCTCATCTTGAGTGGAACTTGCTTCTCAGCCTGGTTTCCTCAGCCCATAACTTCATGGCAATGTTGGTTTTTTGAATTCCTTTGCAATTGTAAGGAAACTATCTTCAATAAAAAGAAATAATGATTGGCATCTGCTGGAAGAGAAAGGGTGCTGTAGGCATAAAAGGAGTGTGGGAATGAAACTGAGAATGGAGGCAAAAAAAAATAATAACTTGTGGTACATTCTTTATTAAAACTAACGTGACATCAAAAGGCAAGTGTTTTTAAAATGAAATAACTTAGCAGTTAAACTAAATTTGACATGGGACGGACTAATGAAAAGTACTGGTGTTAGGAATACCTGCCATGGATGCAATTGTCCTCCTGTGGTGGGGGGCCCGGATTGGGGGGTGGTCCACTGCTTACCATGACCATGCGATGCAAAGACGAGACAGAGGCAGATTCCAATTGTAACAGGTCCGAGTTTATTGGCCGTCCTCCCGATGACCATAGCCTTACACCGCAGCACGTTTACAGCCCTCCGTTTCCAGGCCTGGGTACCTTCACCTTTCCTTCAGTCGTGATGACGTCCCTCGCGGATCTTTCGCTGGGGCTGTCCTAGACCAATCTACCGCCAGCGCTTCACCTGCCCAAGGTCGTCGTCCAATTGGTACCCCCGGGGCCTCATCTGTCCTGCGATCCGTTGTGTCAGGGCCACACCCCTGACTGTCTCTTCCTGTCAGTCCCCTGGTTGAGCTCTTCCACCGTTCTCAGTCTTCTGTCCTGAGTCTTCTCCTCCTGAGCTTCTCCCGGGACTAGCCTAGTCTGGAGCCCCAACCTGTCCTATTTATCCCCTCTCTCACTGGGAATTTCCCTTCTGGGTTCCTATCTCCCCGCCCCCATGACTAAGCAGTTTCTATAGCCGTAAGCTGATGTCAAGTCCAGAACTACACTCCCCCCTCCCATCTTGTGGTCAAATCTCGGTACTGCACTCCCTTTTCTGTCTTTCCCTGCTGTTACCTTTCAGTCATTGCCAATCTCCGTCTGAAGTGCACAAATTGTCCCCTCCTACTTCCAGTCAAGTCTGTCCGTCAAGTCACCTTCCCCACACTCCCACAGACTGCTCTGCCAGTCTGTGTGCCCTGGGGGCAGAGCCAGCGAGCACTTCGGTGGTGCGACTACATACGTTGGTGCATTGTGTGTGGAAGTGGTGAACATGGAATGCCATGCTTCTGTAAGGAGGTAACAGGAACTTCACTCTCTCCTATGTGCACTTCCCTGTTTACGACATGTGCATTAACGTTATTTGGCAACATATGTTTTTATTGTTTATGTCTTATGTATTAATGTAATGTATAATGATACGTACTGTTTATGTACAGTATATTGCTGTGTTCTATCTACATTGCTTTATGGTGTAGGTCTCCTTTAATTGTCTCTGTACAGTTGTGGCCAGTTGGGTCAGATAATACTCAGTTTCTTCCTGAAAATGATGGCAAACACAAATTCTTTGGTATTATTATCTTCATTTAATTTGTCTTAAATTAAAAAACACAAAAAGAATTGTCCTAAAGCCAAATTGGATATAATTCCACACCAAACATAAAAAAAGAGGGTTGACAAAAGTATTGGCACTGTTCGAAAAATCATGTGATGCTTCTCTAATTTGTGTAATTAACAGCACCTGTAACTTACCTGTGGCACCTAACAGGTGTTGGCAATAACTAAATCACACTTGCAGCCAGTTGACATGGATTAAAGTTGACTCAACCTCTGTCCTGTGTCCTTGTGTGTACCACATTGAGTATGGAGAAAACAAAGAAGACCAAAGAACTGTCTGAGGACTTGAGAAACCAAATTGTGAGGAAGCATGAGCAATCTCAAGGCTACAAGTCCATCTCCAAAGACCTGAATGTTCCTGTGTCTACCATGCGCAGTGTCATCAAGAAGTTTAAAGCCCATGGCACTGTGGCTAACCTCCCTAGATGTGGACGGAAAAGAAAAATTGACAAGAGATTTCAACGCCAGATTGTGCGGATGTGGGATAAAGAACCTCGACTAACATCCAAACAAGTTCAAGCTGCCCTGCAGCCCGAGGGTGCAACAGTGTCAACTCGTACTATCCGTCGGCGTCTGAATGAAAAGGGACTGTATGGTAGGAGACCCAGGAAGACCCCACTTCTTACCCCGAGATATAAAAAAGCCAGGCAGGAGTTTGCCAAAACTTACCTGAAAAAGCCTAAAACGTTTTGGAAGAATGTTCTCTGGTCAGATGAGACAAAAGAAGAGCTTTTTGGGCAAAGGCATCAACATAGAGTTTACAGGAGAAAAAAGAGGCATGCAAAGAAAAAAACACGGTCCCTACAGTCAAACATTGCGGAGGTTCCCTGATGTTTTGGGGTTGCTTTGCTGCCTCTGGCACTGGACTGCTTGACTGTGTGCATGGCATTATAAAGTCTGAAGACTGCCAACAAATTTTGCAGCATAATGTAGGGCCCAGTGTGAGAAAGCTGGGTTTCCCTCAGAGGTCATGGGTCTTCCAGCAGGACAATGACCCAAAGCACACTTCAAAAAGCACTAGAAAATGATTTTAGAGAAAGCACTGGAGACTTCTAAGGTGGCCAGCAATAAGTCCAGACCTGAATCCCATAGAACACCTGTGGAGAGATCTAAAAATGGCAGTTTGGAGAAGGCACCCTTCTAATATCAGGGACCTGGAGCAGTTTGCCAAAGAAGAATGGTCTAAAATTCCAGCAGAGCATTGTAAGTAACTCATTAATGGTTACCGGAAGTGGTTGGTTGCAGTTATTTTGGCTAAAGGTTGTGCAACCAAGTATTAGGCTGAGGGTGCCATTACTTTTGTCTGGCCCATTTTTGGAGTTTTGTGTGAAATGATCAATGTTTTGCTTTTTGCTTCATTCTCTTTTGTGTCTTTTCATTTAAGACAAATTAAATGAAGATAATAATACCAAAGAATTTGTGTTTGCAATCATTTTCAGGAAGAAACTGAGTATTATCTGGAAAATTGCAGGGGTGTCAATACTTTTGGCCACAACTGTATGTCTGATTGTCTATAGTTTTGTTAGGGACAATGAATAGTTGAAGGTGGGCTGAGCTAGCAGCTCAGAAAAGGCGTCAGGAAACTGCTGCTGGAGTTCAGAAGCCCGGGCACGTTGGCCCAGGGCAGATGTATTGCAGCAACCGGGGCATTGCCAGACCATCAGGAGGGGAGAGACTCTGTTGCCCCAGCTGAAGGACACTAATGCTGGACATTGCCAGACCCGAGGAGGGGAGGAACTCTGTGGCCCCAGACTAAAAACTTAAGGACCGCAACACGAACCCAGGACTTTGGAAGGGCCCCCACTGAAGGGACTAAAGAGTCCAGATCCCAGTGAGTGGATGGCTGCTCAGTTTCAGTCACCGTGGCTGAAGTGGGTACGGCTGTGGAAAGTGTCAGGGAAAGAGCAGGAAATCAGTGGTGTATCCCTTGTGCTCATCATCATTGTATTAAAGTATATTCCCTGTTGGACCGCAGCTGTGTCTTGGACTTTTATTGCCTGGACTGCCGAGGCTGGTGGAAGACAAAGGTAAATTGTGTGAGCTATATCCGTCCTGTCCATTTTTATGTACAAGTGGGTCGGGGTGCTAGCTGACCGATGGCTCAGTGGACTCTTTTTGTGGACTGTGCTTTTAAGTGATCGGCTATAACTACCACCCTGGTTTCCCTTGTTACACTTCCCACTGGTTTTGCGGGCCAGGAAACATGGGACGCTGTGACTTCCGGTTGCCATTCAACGCCGGACGCTGCCTTGCCTGGTTAGCTAATGGTGGGAATTTTTTCAGGTGAGCAGAGAGTGGCTCCCTGGTCATGACTAGGAGGAATGCATGACCTGATTGTTATCCTTGGATTTAAGGTGACTATCTAAAGGGTACTTCACACATAGGGAGATCGTTAGCGAGAAAGCTGAAATGTCACAGGTTTTGTGACGCAACAGAGACCTCACCAGCAATCTCGCTACGTGTGACACATAGCGGCGACTGGCCCCCCGCTGCGATATCGCTGATCGTGCTGGAATGTCTTAGGCCATTTTTTGATCATTGGTGTCCCGCTGGCCAGCATGCATCACTGTGTTTGAAGCCATAACAACAACGAGCAACCTCGTTGGCGACTCAGAACTCAGTAACACAGGCGTGATTTTGCTTTGTCTTTTCAATGCCCCCTCAGCTCTGATTGGTGGTCTCAAATTAGGATCTTTGTAGCGTTTCCTTTTATAGGTCAGCTATCAATTATATGCAATCATAACATTTAAAATGCACAGTTATAATAATCGCATGTCCCCGCGTCAGTGACTGTGGATCCACGAATAAATAGCACACTAGCGACTCAGGCAGGTACGCTGAAGCAAACTGCGTAGTGATAGCGCAGTAGTGGCCACCAATCGGAGCAGAGGGGTGTGGAAAAGACAACGCTGAAGCACGCCTATGGAGGTCTGAGTCGTCAGAATAGCTGCTGTGTGACAAGGTCCCAATGACCGCCGATGTCAGTATACGGATCGCCGTATCGTTGCTGCGTCGTTGAGTAGATCTGCCTATTTGACAGCTTACTACTGACCATGTAGTGATGTACCAGTGATCCCTACCAGGCTGTATCATTGTCGGAATCGCTGAAGCGTCGCTATTAGTGTTGAGCATTCCGATACCGCAAGTATCGGGTATCGGCCGATACTTGCTGTATCGGAATTCCGATACCGACTTCCGATATTTTTTCAATATCGGAATTCGGCATCGGAATCGGAAGTTCAGTTGATTGACGGCCTGACGTCATCATGATGCGCGGTGTGTGCGCATCATGATGCGCCGTCATTTCGGGCCTTCCGGGGGTCTCTGCCGGCCTGCCGGGGGGCTGTGCCGGCCTGCCGGGGGGCTGTGCCGGCCTGCCGGGGGGCTGTGTGGACTGCCCGGGGTCTGTACCGGCCTGCCGGGGGGCTGTGCCGGCCTGCCGGTGGTCTGTGCACCCTGTGGGGGTCTGTACCGGCCTGCCGGGGGGCTGTGCCGGCCTGCCGGGGGGCTGTGCTGATGTCCGGGGGTCTGTGCAAGCATCGTCCGATGGGACTACAAGTCCCATCGGGCGATGCCTGCTACCATGACAGTGATTGACACATTAGCCAATGATGGGACAGTAGTAGTCCCATCATCCGGCTAATGTGTTAAATGTTAAAAAAAAAAAAAAAAACTACATACATACTACATGCATGCTACATACATACTACATGCTACATACATACTACATGCTACATACATACTACATACATGCTACATGCATGCTACATACATACTACATGCTACATACATACTACATACATACTACATACATGCTACATACATACTGCATGCTACATACATACTACATACATACTACATACATACTACATACATACTACATGCATGCTACATACATACTACATATATACTACATGCATGCTACATACATACTACATGCTACATACATACTACATATATACTACATACATACTGCATGCTACATACATACTACATACATACTACATACATACTACATGCATGCTACATACATACTACATGCATGCTACATACATACTACATGCATGCTACATACATACTACATGCTACATACATACCACATACATACTACATACATACTACATACTACATATATACTACATGCATGCTACATACATACTACATGCTACATACATACCACATACATACTACATACATACTACATACATACTACATGCTACATACATACTACATATATACTACATGCATGCTACATACATACTACATGCTACATACATACCACATACATACTACATACATGCTACATATATACTACATGCATGCTACATACATACTACATATATACTACATGCATGCTACATACATACTACATGCTACATGCATGCTACATACATACTACATACATACTACATGCTACATACATACCACATATATACTACATACATACAATACATTCATACAATACATACATAGACATACAGTACATATAACATAGAGTAACATACTTACCAATACTTGTCACATTGTTCCCCGAAGCCATTGTCTTTTCCGGGATAAATATTAACATAACAAACCACAAAAATACTCACCCACGATCCGAAGCAGTCCACGAGTGTGTCCCACGACGATCTTGGGTAGAGAACTGCAGCATCAGATGATGCTGCCGTTCTCTACGGGCTGCAGGAATCCAATGACGGAAGGTAGGTATCCTTCCGCACTGTATTCCTCCGCCACTTAAAAAAAAAAAAGTCCCTAGTCTCACTTTATGCCATTGCTGAGTGGGAATTTCCCACACAGCAATGGCATAAAGTGAGACTAGGGACTTTTTTTTTTTTTAAGTGGCGGAGGAATACAGTGCGGAAGGATACCTACCTTCCGTCATTGGATTCCTGCAGCCCGTAGAGAACGGCAGCAACAGCTGATGCTGCAGTTCTCTACCCAAGATCGTCGTGGGACCCACTCGTGGACTGCTTCGGATCGTGGGTGAGTATTTTTGTGGTTTGTTATGTTAATATTTATCCCGGAAAAGACAATGGCTTCGGGGAACAATGTGACAAGTATTGGTAAGTATGTTACTCTATGTTATATGTACTGTATGTCTATGTATGTATTGTATGAATGTATTGTATGTATGTAGTATATATGTGGTATGTATGTAGCATGTAGTATGTATGTAGTATGTATGTAGCATGTAGTATGTAGCATACATGTAGTATATATGTAGTATGTATGTAGCATGTAGTATGTATGTAGCATGCATGTAGTATATATGTAGTATGTATGTAGCATGTAGTATGTATGTAGCATGCATGTAGTATGTATGTAGCATGCATGTAGTATGTATATGGTATGTATGTAGCATGTAGTATGTATGTAGCATGCATGTAGTATATATGTGTTATGTATGTGGTATGTATGTAGCATGCATGTAGTATGTATGTAGTATGTATGTAGCATGTAGTATGTAGCATGCATGTAGCATATATGTAGTATGTATGTAGCATGTAGTATGTATGTAGCATGCATGTAGTATATATGTAGTATGTATGTAGCATGTAGTATGTATGTAGCATGCATGTAGTATGTATGTAGCATGCATGTAGTATGTATATGGTATGTATGTAGCATGTAGTATGTATGTAGCATGCATGTAGTATATATGTGTTATGTATGTGGTATGTATGTAGCATGCATGTAGTATGTATGTAGTATGTATGTAGTATATATGTAGTATGTATGTAGCATGTAGTATGTATGTAGTATGTATGTAGCATGCAGTATGTATGTAGCATGCATGTAGTATATATGTAGTATGTATGTAGCATGTAGTATGTAGCATGCATGTAGTATATATGTAGTATGTAGCATGTAGTATGTATGTAGCATGCATGTAGTATATATGTGTTATGTATGTAGCATGTAGCATGCATGTAGCATGCATGTAGTATATATGTAGTATATATGTGGTATGTATGTAGCATGCAGTATGTATGTAGCATGCATGTAGTATATATGTAGTATGTATGTTGCATGTAGTATTTATGTAGTATGAATGTAGCATGTATGTAGTATGTAGTATGAATGTAGCATGTATGTAGTATGCATGTTGTATGTATGTAGCATGTAATTTTTTTTTTTATTTTTTTTTACATTTAACACATTAGCCGGATGATGGGACTACTACTGTCCCATCATTGGCTAATGTGTCAATCACTGTCATGGTAGCAGGCATCGCCCGATGGGACTTGTAGTCCCATCGGACGATGCCTGCACAGACCCCCGGAGCCTGCACAGACCACCGGCAGGCCGGCACAGCCCCCCGGCAGGCCGGCACAGCCCCCCGGAGCCTGCACAGCCCCCCGGCAGGCCGGCACAGCCCCCCGGCAGGCCGGCACAGCCCCCCGGAGCCTGCACAGACCACCGGCAGGCCGGCACAGACCACCGGAGCCTGCACAGACCCCCTGGCAGGCCGGCACAGCCCCCCGAAAGGCCCGTACAGACCCCAGAGAGGCTGTACAAGGGCAGGAAAGGGTTTTTCTTATTCCGATACCGGAAGTCCCATAGACTTGAATGGGACTTCCGGTATCGGAATCGGCGATACCGATACTTTTTTTAAAGATCGGCCGATACCATCCGATACGATACTTTGAAGTATCGGACGGTATCGCTCAACTCTAGTCGCTATGTGTAATGGGACCCTAAGGCTTGCTTCTAATCCAGCTCAGTGCTGTTTATTCAGTTACCCTGTGGTAACTGGTATGGTGAGTGCTTCCTGGTTGAGCTCTGGTTGCTTCTCCATAGTTGCTAATGGTTGATCTTGGTTCATCTTTATTAGCTATTGTCCCAATGTTTCCCTTTGGTTTTCATTTGTTTTTTTTCTAGCTTTGGATATACTCTTGTACTTGACTCCTCCTTGTCTGCGTCACCAGGTATCCTGTGACAGCAGTCTGGGAAGGCCATCCTCTTGTTCTGCAGTGGGTGAAGAATATCCTGGCCCTTAAAAACTTGCCTAGCAGTGGTAGCAGTGGCGTAGCAACTGTTTGTGGCGCCCGGGGCGGTCGAAAAATTTGCCGCCCCTTTGGTCGATGATAATCCGGAAGCATCAGGAGAGCCCACACTACACTCAAAGATCTAATTTTTAGTCTGCTACTAACTCTGCTGTTATTATTTCTACATTTCTAGACTTTCATCTTCTTGCAGTTCTCTCTCTATATATATATGTATGTATTAGCTTGATGATGCTGGATGAAGACCTAATGGCTTTTTTTAATAATAATTTTTAATAATGTGACAGAAAAAAACAGAAAATATATGGGGAGGAGATGTACGAGGACACGTATATGGGGGGATGTACGAGGACACGTATAGGGGGAGATGTACGAGGACACGTATATATGGATATGGGGGATGTACGAGGACACGTATATATGGGGGGGATGTACGAGGACACGTATAGGGGGATGTACGAGGACACGTATATATGGGGGGATGTACGAGAACACTTATATGGGGGATGATTATTGTATTAGGACACCTGTGGTGTGATGTCTATGTGGCATGTGACAGCTGTCTGTGGCTTCTCCCGTACAGATGTTGGTGGTGCATTCTCCGGTAATGGCCGCGGTGCACCCAGCAGCCTCTCCCACAAATCGCCTCCATACCATGCTCCCCAGTATCCCACCTCACCCCGTGCAGTACTGTCCTACCCTTTTCCTCTCGCTCCCAGCCGGGGCAGCAGCACCGCCATATTCTTTCCTCCTCCCGGGAGCATCAATAGGGCGGAGCCTCTGCAGCTGCTACGGTGCCAGGACGGGACAGAAAACCTAGGAAAGCAGAGCTGCTGCTGTGCTGACACATGCGCAGAGTGTACACACACAGGTGTATACACACACACAGACACACACACACAGGCATACACACACACATAGGTGTATATACACACACACACACACAGGTGTATACACACACACACGTGTATACACACACACACAGACACACACACACAGGCATACACACACACAGGTGTATATACACACACACACACACAGGTGTATACACACACACACACACGTGTATACACACACACACAGACACACACACAGGCATACACACACACAGGCATACACACACTCATAGGTGTATATACACACACAGGTGTATACACACACACAGGCATACACAAACACAGGCATACACACACACATATGTATATATACACAGACACACACACACAGGCGTACACACACACAGGTGTATACACACACACACACACACACAGACACAGACACACACACAGGCGTACACACACACACATAGGTGTATATACACACACACAGACACACACACACACAGGTGTATACACACACACAGACACACACACACAGGCATACACAAACACAGGTGTACACACACATAGGTGGATACACACACAGGCGTACACACACACAGGTGTATACATACACACACATAGGTGGATACACACACATAGGTGTACATACACACACACATAGGTGGATACACACAAACAGGTGTACACACACACACATAGGTGTACACACACACACATAGGTGGATACACACAAACAGGTGTACACACACACACATAGGTGTACATACACACGCATAGGTGGATACACACACACGGGCGTACACACACACACACACACAGGTGTATACACACACACACACAGGCATACACAAACACAGGCATACACACACACATAGGTGTATATACACAGACACACACACAGGCGTACACACACACACAGACACACACACACAGGCATACACAAATACAGGTGTACACACACATAGGTGGATACACACACACAGGTGTGTACACACACACACACACACAGACACACACATAGGTGGATACACACACAGGTGGATACACACACAGGTGGATACACACACACAGGTGTATACATACACACAGGTGTACATACACACACACACACACACACACATAGGTGTACATACACACACACACATAAGTGTACATACACACACACACAGGTGTACATACACACACACACACACACAGGTGTACATACACACACACACAGGTGTACATACACACACACACACACAGGTGTACATACACACACACACACATAAGTGTACATACACACACACACAGTGTGGCTGCATGCACAGATCCTTTCGCTGCTGCACATGGTGAGACACAGGCAGCGGTGTTGGTGGCACATAACTGCACACAATGGAGGCAGACACACACCCAGCGCAGCCTGTGATGAGGATGACAGCTGCCTGCACACAGGGCCGCCGGGGGCAGCCGCAGACCACCTTACCCCAGCCCCGCACTCACCAGCTCACTGCTTGGCTCTTCCTAACATGGCTCCTTGTGTGCATCACATTCCTGGCAGTCGCGACCATCCCACCATGACAGTCCTCCAGTGCAGCGGGGCTGACGTCAGCACTGCCTCTGCCCAGCGCAGCGCTGCTCACTGAGGGTCCAGGCGGAGAGGAGGGAGAAGCTGCTAGGTAGCAGGGGTACAGAGACTCCCGATAGGCGGAGGAGAAGGATGGAGGAAGGGTGGGAAGAGGCTGCATTACATTACCCCCTCACTGCACAGCCCCGCAGGCCGAAATGTACAGTCAGTGAGAGAGTCCAGGCTCCGCGCTTCTCCCACAGAGGAGAGGAATTGCTTCTGCTGCCGCGCCGCCCCCACACACGTGCCGCCTGGGGCGGACCGCCCCCCCCGCCCCCCCCACGCTACGCCACTGCGTGGTAGGTTGTGCAAAAAAAGCATTTCTTCATTCCTGTTATGCCACTTTGCATTAATTCTTGAAAAGCACCTGAAGGGTTAATAAACTTCCTGATAGCATTTTTGAATATGCCGGGGGTGCGGTTTTTAAAATGGCATCACTTTTGGAGGTTTTCCAATATATAGAGTCCCCAGCGTGACTTCAAAACTTAATACCTAAAACAATAAGTTTTGTAAATTTCCTTGAAAAAATGAAACATTACTGCTACATTTTTAAACCTTCGAAAATGTGAACAAAATAAAACAACATTTTACAAATGGTGCTAATTAAAAGCAAACATGAGGGAAATGTTATTTATTAATATTTTTGTGTGGTATGACTAGCAATTTTTGAACTTTAAATGACTATCCCTTTACTCCAGATAGTCTGTGCAATGCTAAGGATATCCTGAAAACTTGACCTGTTGGTGGGCCTTGAGGACTGGAGTTGAGAAACACAGCCTTAATAGCCCTAGAACGCATACCTGGGGCCTCGCAGGCCTGCTAGGTTACTTGTTTTCTATTTTCTGCAAGATTACTTTAGTTAGATTTCTGAAACTCTAGGTAATCCTCAGGTATATAGTTGTTAGTAATTTCCAGTTGTTCATATATTTTTATGTTACAGGCATTTCGGTATAACAACTCTTTTTTGGGACTACCCCATATTCACATACCTGGGGCCTTTTAGGCCTGTACTAGGTTTACATGTGATCCTGAGTCTTTTTGTCTTTCCTGTTGCTGGGGAAGGCTTTATGACTCAGTCTTTATGACTCTGCTGTGAAGAGTGTGGATTCTGCCTGACTACATGGTCATGTGATCTTGGGAAGGAGGCTCCCTCACAAAGTCATGCTTCTCCGACATTATCACAGGTCCTGAACACACAGGACCAGGAGGACAGACAACATCCTGTTCATTGTTTGCTACTTGCTGAAGAGACTTTGAAGGAAGGAGTCAGCTTTCTTGCTTCTGGAAAAAGAATTTTTCTGAGATACAAAAATCCAGAGGGTTCTACTGCACCTAAAAGAATGTGGTGGCCTGCTGAAGGTGAGAGGAGGGGGCCTGCACTTTACCCTTCGCACATACACTAACAAAGAGTCTACAACCCTGTTTGTAATCAGTATTACTATGGACAACTTCTTTACCAATCTTGAACTGGGCAAATTTTTGCTTCAGAAGCAACTTACACTTGTTGGTACTATGAAGCCAAACAGCCGAAAAATTCCTCCAATCATGAAGCACAATCCACAGTGAACACTTTGAGTGTCTTTGGTTTCTGCAATCAAGCGACAATGGTGTCTTACAAAGCGAAGAAAGAAAAATCTGTGATATTACTGAGTACCATGCATCATGATGGAAGTATTGACACCAGTGACAGGAAAGCAGAAACCAGAATTTATCCTGCATTATACTAAAACTAAAGGAGGTGTGGGCAAGATGGATGAAATGATTGGAGAGTATTCGTGCAAGAGGCAGACAAAACGTTGGCCTGTAGTCATTTTTTCGAATATGCTTGATGTGTCAGCCCTCAATACCTATATTGTTTATAGTGAAACTCATCCAGAATTCAATACCACAGGAAGGACAAGAGACGTCTGTTCTTGACGTAACTTTGCTATGAACTTTTAACCCCTTCCAGACATCCGACGTACTATCCCGTCCATGGGACCCGGGCCCCTATGCCCATGGACGGGATAGTACGTCTACCGCGATCAGCGGCGCCCACATGGTGAGCGCCGCTGATCGCGGCCGGGTGTCAGCTGATTATCACAGCTGACACCCGGCACAATGTGTCAGGGGTGGTCACGGACCGCCCCCGACACGTTAACCCCTTGCACACCGGTGTACCGGGAGTTAAAGTGAAGCATCGGCAGGGAGGGGGCTCCCTCCGTGCTTCCCTGAGCCCCCCACGGCAGCGCAATGTGCAGTGCTGCTGCGGGGGGCTCCTTTCCTCCAGGCCCCCGAATCCAAGATGGCGACGGGGGCCTTCGGGGGCCTGGAGGAAGCTGGCTTCCTCAGTGCCTGCAAAGCGCAGGCAAGAGGAAGTCTTCTTCAATGCCTGTGACAGATTGCTGATCTGTCACAGTGATGTGACAGATCAGCGATCTGTCACAGGACAGTGATGTCCCACCTGGGACTATGTAATAAAGTAAAAACAAAATAAAAAAAAAGTGTTAAAATAATTTTAAAAAAATCGCCAAATAAATTAGTAAAAAAAAAAAAAATATTCCCCAATAAATTCATTTTTTGAAAATAAAAAAAACCCAAAACAATAAAAGTACACATATTAGGTATCGCCGCGTCCGTAACGACCCGCCCTATAAAACTGTCCCATTAGTTAACCCCTTTAGCGAACCCCTTAAAAAATAAAAATAAAAAACGAAGCAAAAAATAATGATTTATTATCATACCGCCAAACAAAAAGTGTAATAACGCGCAATCAAAAAGACGCATATAAATATCCATGGTACCGCTGAAAATGTCATCTTGTCCTGCAAAAAACGAGCCGCCACACAGCATCATCAGCAAAAAATAAAAAAGTTATAGCTCACAGAATAAAGCGATGCAAAAATAATTATTTTTTATATAAAATAGTTTTCATTGCATAAAACCGACAAAACATAAAAAAAGACCTAAATGAGGTATCGCTGTAACCGTACTGACCCAAAGAATAAAACCGCTTTATCAATTTTACCGCACGCGGAACGGTGTAAACGCACTCCCCCAAAAGAAATTCATGAAACGCTGGTTTTTGTTCATTCTGCGTCCCAAAAATCGGAATAAAAAGCGATCAAAAAATGTCACGTGCCCGAAAATGGTACCAATAAAAACGTCAACTCGTCCCGCAAAAAATAAGACCTCACATGACTCGGTGGGTCAAAATACGGAAAAATTATAGCTCTCAAGATGTGGTGATGCAAAAACTATTTTTACAATAAAAAGCGTCTTTTAGCGTGCGACAGCTGCCAAAAATAAAACCCGCCATAAATAGTAAATCAAACCCCCCGTTATCACCCCCTTAGTTAGGGAAAAATAATAAAATTAAAAAAATGTATTTCCATTTTTCCATTAGGGATAGGACTAGGGTTAGGGCTAGGGTTAGGGCTAGGGTTAGGGCTGAGATTAGGGTTAGGGGTGTGTTGGGGTTCGGGTTGGAGTTAGAATTGGGGGTTTCCACTGTTTGGGCACATCAGGGGCTCTCCAAATGCAACATTGCGTCTGATCTCAATTCCAGCCAATTCTGAGTTGAAAAAGTCATATGGTTCTCCTTCCCTTCCAAGCTCTGCCATGTGCCCAAACAGTGTTTTACCCCCACATGTAGGGTATCAGCCTACTCAGGACAAATTGCAAAACAATTTTTGGGGTCCAATTTCTCCCGTTACCCTTAGGAAAATAAAAAATTGGGGGCAAAAATATCATTTTTGTGGAAAAAAATGATTTTTTTATTTTCACGTCCAAGAGTTATAAACTTCTGTGAAGCACTTGGGGGTTCAAAGTGCTCACCACACATCTAGATAAGTTCCGCGGGGGGGTCTAGTGTCCAAAATGGGGTCACTTGTGAGGAGTTTCAATAGTTTAGGTACATCAGGGGCTCTCCAAACGCACATAACACCCGCAGACCATTCCATCAAAGTCTGCATTCCAAAATGGCACTGCTTCCCTTCCGAGCCCCGATGTGTGTCCATACAGTAGTTTTCTCCCACATATGGGGTGTCAGCGTACTCATGACAAATTGGACAACAACTTTTGGGGTTCAATTTCTCCTATTAGCCTTGGGAAAACAAAAAAATTGGGGAATAATTGATCATGTTTGTGGAAAAAATACGATTTTTTTATTTTCATGCCCTGGCATTATAAACTTCTGTGAAGCCCTTGGGGGTTCAAAGTGCTCACCTCACATCTAGATAAGTTCCTTAGGGGTCTAGTTTTCAAAATGGGGTCATTTGTGGGGGGTTTCCACTGTTTAGTTACATTAGGGGCTCTCTAAATGCAACATGACACCCGCAGACCATTCCATCAATGTCTGCATTCCAAAACGTCACTACTTCCCTTCCGATCCCCGACGTGTGCCCATACAGCAGTTTTCTCCCACATATGGGGTAACGGCATACTCAGGACAAATTGGACAACAACTTTTGGGGTCCAATTTCTCCTGTTACCCTTGGGAAAATAAAAAAATGGTGACTAAAAGATCATGTTTGTGGAAAAAATACAAATTTTTTATTTTCACGCCCGGGCGTTATAAACTTCTGTGAAGCCCTTGGGGGTTCAAAGTTCTCACCACACATCTAGATAAGTTCCTTAGGGGGTCTAGTTTCCAAAATGGTGTAATTTGTGGGGGGTTTCCACTGTTTAGGTACATCAGGGGTTTTCCAATCGCGACATGGTGTCCGATCTCAATTCCAGCCAAAAACGTCAAATGGCGCTGCTTCCCTTCCGAGCTCTGCCATGCGCCCAAATAGTGGTTTACCCCCACATGTGGGGTATCAGCGTACTCAAGACAAATTGCACAATAACTTTTAGGGTGCTGTTACCCTTGGAAAAATAAGAATTGAGGGTGAAAAGATCATTTTTGTGGAAAAAATATGATTTTTTAATTGTACGGCTTTGTTATAAACTTCTGTGAAGCCCTTGGGAGTTCAAAGTTCTCACCACACATCTAGATAAGTTCCTTGGGAGTCTAGTTTCCAAAATGGTGTCATTTGTGGGGGGTTTCCACTGTTTTGGTACATCAGGGGTTTTCCAATCGCGACATGATGTCCGATCTCAATTCCAGCCAAAAACGTCAAATGGCGCTGCTTCCCTTCCGAGCTCTGCCATGCGCCCAAATAGTGGTTTACCCCCACATATGGGGTATCAGCATACTCAGGACAAATTGCACAATAACTTTTAGTGTGCTGTTACCCTTGGAAAAATAAGAATTGAGGGTGAAAAGATCATTTTTGTGGAAAAAATATGATTTTTTAATTGTACCGCTGTACGTTATAAACTTCTGTAAAGCCCTTGTGGGTTCAAAGTTCTCACCACATATCTAGATAAGTTCCTTGGGGGTCTAGTTTCCAAATTGGGGTCACTTGTAGGGGGTTTCCACTGTTTAGGTACATCGGGGACTCTCCAAACGTGACATGGCGTCCGATCTGAATTGCAGCCAATTTTGCATTGAAAAAGTCAAACGGCGCTCCTTCCATTCTGAGCTCTGCCATGCGCCGAAACAGTCGTTCCCCCCCACAAATCAGGTATCAGTGTACTCAGGACAAATTGCACAATAACTTTTGCAGTCGAATTTCTCCTGTTACCCTTGGTAAAATAAAAAAAATTGAACCTGAAGTATTTTTTTTATGAAAAAAAGTTAGATGTTCATTTTTTTTTAAATATTCAAAAAAATTCCTGTGACGCACCTAAAGGGTTAATAAACTTCTTGAATGTGGTTTTGAGCACCTTAAGGGGTGCAGTTTTTAGAATGGTGTCACTTTTGGGTATTTTCTATCATATAGACCCCTCAAAGTGGCTTCAAATTTGATGTGGTCCTAAAAATAAAATGGTGTTGTAAAAATGAGAAATTGCTGGTCAACTTTTAACCCTTATAACTTCCTAAAAAAAAAAATTTTGGTTCCAAAATTATGCTGATGTAAAGTAAACATGTGGGAAATGTTAGTTATCAAGTTTTTTGTGTGCCGTATCTCTGTGATTTAAGGGCATAAAAATTCAAAGTTGGAAAATTGTGAAATTTTCAAAATTTTTGCCAAATTTCCGTTTTTTTCACAAATAAACGCAAGTTATTTGAATGAAATTTTACCACTAACATGAAGTACAATATGTCACGAGAAAATATTGTCAGAATCACCGGGATCCATAGAAGCGTTCCAGAGTTATGACCTCATAAAGGTACAGTGGTCAGAATTGTAAAAATTGGCCCGGTCATGAACGTGCAAACCACCCTTGGGGGTGAAGGGTTTAATGCCTACCATGATGGAGCGAAGCAACACAAAATGCTTGCCAAGGCAAACTACGGAAGCTATGAACCGATGTGGTATACATTTTCAGGAACATCCAGAGCCAAGAGAAAAAAAGAAAGCGTTGATATATTTGTCCAGCAAAGAAGGAAAGGAAATCTGAGCGTATCTGTACTACTTGTGGACAAAATGTCTGCAAAGAACATTCTTCCAAACAGATAACATGTGAAAATTGTTGGGGTCATCAGTAAAGTTGAAAAGGAAAGTTTGAAAAGAAATATTCCTGCACCATGTTTACTACAACTTTTATATAAAACACGTTTACACAAAAAAATCATTATTATAAAGAATTATATATATACATATTTTGGGCGTTTTAAGCCCGTGTACTTACTTTTTTGCTGTTTTTTGCATATAATTATAATGTTTTGAAATATTCACATCTTAGGCTGCGTTCCCACTTTTGCTGGGGTCCGCCAGCAGGGGATCCATAATGGATCTGACCTCCTGGTAACTCCAGTTAAGGCTGCTGGAATGCCGGGATTATGCCAGCCTTAGCTGATTTCATGTCAGATATTGAGAAAAACATGCAAATGTGTCTTTTTAAATAGTGTATGTAAACGTCTGGTTTCAACTGTAACTACCTTAATACTGCCCCTTATGTACAAGAATATAACTACTATAATACTGCCCCTTATGTGCAAGAATATAACTACCATAATACTGCCTCTAAGTATAATAATATAAGTACTATAATACAGCTCCTATGTACAAGAATAAAACTACTATAATAATGCTCCCTATATCAAAGAATATAACTACTATAATACTGCCCTTATGTACAAGAATATAACTACTATAAAACTGCCTCCTATGTACAAGAATATAACTACTATAATACTGCTTCTGCCCCTATGTGCAAGAATATAACTACTATAATACTGCTCCTATGTACAAGAATATAACTACTATAATACTGCCCCTATGTACAAGAATATAACTACTATAATACTGTCCCTATGTACAAGAATATAACTACTATAATACTGCTCCTATGTACAATAATATAACTACTATAATACTGCTCCTATGTACAAGAATATAACTACTATAATACTGCCCCCATGTAGAAGAAAATAACTACTATAAAACTGCCTCCTATGTACAAGAATATAACTACTAAAATACTGCTCCTATGTGCAAGAATATAGCTACTATAATACTGCTCCTACGTACAAGAATATAACTACTATAATACTGCTCCTATGTACAAGAATATACAGTAACTACTATAAAACTGCCTCCTATGTACAAGAATTTAACTACTATAATACTGACCTCTATGTACAAAAATATAACTACTATAATACTGCCCCCTATGTACAAGAATATGACTACTATAATACTGCCCCTATGTACAAGAATATAACTACTATAATACTGCCCCTATATACAAGAATATAACTACTATAATACTGCCCTTTATGTACAAGAATATAACGACTATAATACTGCCCCTATGTACAAGAATATAACTACTATAATACTGCTTCTATGTACAAGAATATAACTAGTATAATACTGCTCCTACGTACAAGAATGTAACTACTATAATACTGCCGCTATGTACAAGAATACAACTACTATAAAACTGCTCCTATGTACAAGAATATAACTACTATAATACTGCCCCTATGTACAAGAATATAACTACTATAATACTGCTCCTATGTACAAGAATATAACTACTACAATACTGCTCCTACGTACAGGAATATAACTACTATAATACTGCCCCTACGTACAAGAATACAACTACTATAAAACTGCTCCTATGTACAAGAATATAACTACTATAATACTGCCCCTATGTACAAGAATATAACTACTATAATACTGCTCCTACGTACAAGAATATAACTACTATAATACTGCTCCTATGTACAAGAATATAACTACTACAATACTGCTCCTACGTACAAGAATATAACTACTATAATACTGCCCCTACGTACAAGAATACAACTACTATAAAACTGCTCCTATGTACAAGAATATAACTACTATAATACTGCCCCTATGTACAAGAATATAACTACTATAATACTGCTCCTACGTACAAGAATATAACTACTATAATACTGCCCCTATGTACAAGAATATAACTACTCTAAAACTGCTCCTATGTACAAGAATATAACTACTATTATACTGCCCCTATGTACAAGAATATAACTACTATAATACTGCCCCTATGTACAAGAATACAACCAATATAAAACTGCTCCTATGTACAAGAATATAACTACTATAATACTGCTCCTACGTACAAGAATATAACTACTATAAAGCTATGTGCAAACGTTGCGGATTCTGCTGCGTTTCCGCAGGGGTATTGGCCCTGCGGAAACGCAGCAGTTCCGCTGATAAGGTACAGTACAATGAAAGCCTATGGGTTTTCAAAAACGCTGTGCTCACGCTGTGGTTTTTTCTGCGAGGTTTTGCTTCGGTTTACAAACCACAGCATGTCAATTGTTTGGGCGGTTTCAGCAGAGGTTTCACACCTTTAACATAGTACACCACAAGCCCATGCTAGGGAGTGGCCTGTCTGAATCCTGTTCATATTAGACACTGTTCACATGTTCAGGTTTTTAATACATTAGATAGGGACTGCTTCAATAGGGGTTACCTTGACGTGGTGGAGCAGCTTGGTGTACATTTTTTGCGCAAAAAAAGTATCGACTAAATACCCTGTATTTGTTATCCAGCACTTGCTGATTCCTGCCATTTTTTATTGCAGAGTATTTTTGCAAATCTTTCATTCTGTGTTTTCTTGTTGTATCTCGGTCTTACCTAATGCAGAGACACTCTCCAAATTGTTTATTTCTCATATTGTAAGGTTTCTGCGTAAAATTTCTGCGTGATAGTTTTACAGCATACAATGGAGACAGAGAAGACAAAATGGACCCTGCTTTGACACTCATGGGATCCCTCTGAACATTATGTCTGATAGGGGAGTACAATTTGTCTTTACATTATTGGAGGGCTTTTTGTAGTAAACCTGGGATTGACTTGTCATTTTCATCTGCTTACCACCCTGAAACCAATGGTCAGACTGGGAGGACAAATCAATCTTTGGAAAAAATTTTAAACAGCTTTGTGTCAGCTCGTCAGGAGGACTGGTCTTTGTTTTTACCTTTCGCTGAGTTTGCTTTTAACCCCTTCCTGACATCAGACGTACTATCCCGTCCATGTGACCCGGGCCCCTATGCCCATGGACGGGATAGTACGTCTACCGCGATCAGCGGCGCCCACGTGGTGAGCGCCGCTGATCGCGGCCGGTTGTCAGCTGATTATCACAGCTGACACCCGGCACAATGTGTCAGGGGCGGTCACGGACCGCCCCCGACACATTCACCCCTTGCACACCGCGATCAAACATGATCGCGGTGTACCGGGAGTTAAAGGGAAGCATCGGCAGCGAGGGGGCTCCCTCCGTGCTTCCCTGAGCCCCCCACGGCAGCGCAATGTGCAGCGCTGCTGCCAGGGGCTCCTTTCCTGCAGGCCCCCGAATCCAAGATGGCGACGGGGGCCTTCGGGGGCCTGCAGGAAGCTGGCTTCCTCAGTGCCTGCAAAGCGCAGGCATGAGGAAGCCTTGTGCACTGCCTGTGACAGATCGCTGATCTGTCACAGTGATCTGTGATGTGACAGATCAGCGATCTGTCACAGAACAGTGATGTCCCACCTGGGACTATTTAATAAAGTAAAAAAAAAATTAAAAAAAAGTGTTAAAATAATTTTAAAAAAATCGCCAAATAAATTACAAAAAAAAAAAAAATATTCCCCCAAATAAATCCATTTTTTGAAAATAAAAAAAAAACAATAAAAGTACACATATTAGGTATCGCCGCGTCCGTAACGACCCGCCCTATAAAACTGCCCCATTAGTTAACCCCTTTAGCGAACCCCTTAAAAAGTAAAAATAAAAAACGAAGCCAACAATAATGATTTATTATCATACCGCCAAACAAAAAGTGTAATAACGCGCGATCAAAAAGATGCATATAAATATCCATGGTACCGCTGAAAATGTCATCTTGTCCCGCAAAAAACGAGCTGCCATGCATCATCATCAGCGAAAAAATAAAAAAGTTATAGCTCGCAGAATAAAGCGATGCAAAAATAATTATTTTTTATAAAAAATAGTTTTCATTGCATAAAACCGACAAAACATAAAAAACGACCTAAATGAGGTATCGCTGTAACCGTACTGACCCAAAGAATAAAACCGCTTTATCAATTTTACCGCACGTGGAACAGTGTAAACGCACCCCCCCAAAAAAAAAATTCATGAAACGCTGGTTTTTGTTCATTCTGCGTCCCAAAAATCGGAATAAAAGCGACCAAAAAATGTCACGTGCCCGAAAATGGTACCAATAAAAACGTCAACTCGTCCCGCAAAAAATAAGACCTCACATGACTCGGGTCAAAATACGGAAAAATTATAGCTCTCAATATGTGGTGATGCAAGAATTATTTTTACAATAAAAAGCATCTTTTAGCGTGCGACAGCTGCCAAACATAGAAACCGCCATAAATAGTAAATCAAACCCCCTGTTATCACCCCCTTAGTTAGGGAAAAATAATAAAATAAAAAAAATGTATTTATTTCCATTTTTCCATTACGGTTAGGGCTAGGGTTAGGGTTAGGGTTAGGGCTAGGGTTAGGGCTAGGGTTAGGGCTGAAATTAGGGTTAGGGGTGTGTTGTTGGGGTTCGGGTTGGAGTTAGAATTGGGGGTTTCCACTGTTTGGGCACATCAGGGGCTCTCCAAATGCAACATGGCATCAGATTTCAATTCCAGCCAATTCTGAGCTGAAAAAGTCAAATGGTGCTCCTTCCCTTCCAAGCTCTGACATGCGCCCAAACAGTGTTTTACCCCCACATGTAGGGTATCAGCCTACTCAGGACAAATTGCAAAACAATTTTTGGGGTCCAATTTCTCCTGTTACCCTTAGGAAAATAAAAAATTGGGGGCAAAAATATCATTTTTGTGGAAAAAAATGATTTTTTTATTTTCACGTCCGAGCGTTATAAACTTCTGTGAAGCACTTGGGGGTTCAAAGTGCTCACCACACATCTAGATAAGTTCCGTGGGGGATCTAGTGTCCAAAATGGGGTCACTTGTGGGAAGTTTCAATAGTTTAGGTACATCAGGGGCTCTCCAAACGCACATGACACTCGCAGACCATTCCATCAAAGTCTGCATTCCAAAACGTCACTACTTCCCTTCCGAGCCCCGACGTGTGTCCATACAGTAGTTTTCTCCCACATATGGGGTGTCAGCGTACTCAGGACAAATTGGACAACAACTTTTGGGGTTCAATTTCTCCTGTTACCATTGGGAAAATAAAAAAATTGGGGACTAATTGATCATGTTTGTGGAAAAAATACGATTTTTTTATTTTCATGCCCGGGCATTATAAACTTCTGTGAAGCCCTTGGGGGTTCAAAGTTCTCACCTCACATCTAGATAAGTTCCTTAGGGGGTCTAGTTTTCAAAATGGGGTCATTTGTGGGGGGTTTCTATTGTTTGGGTACATTAGGGGCTCTCCAAATGTAACATAACACCCGCAGACCATCCCATCAAAGTCTGCATTCCAAAACGTCACTACTTCCCTTCCGAGCCCCAACGTGTGCCCATACAGTAGTTTTCTCCCACATATGGGGTATCAGCATACTCAGGACAAATTGGACAACAACTTTTGGGGTCCAATTTCTCCTGGTACCCTTGGGAAAATAAAAAAATGGTGACTAAAAGATCATGTTTGTGGAAAAAATACGAATTTTTTATTTTCACACCCGGGCGTTATAAACTTCTGTGAAGCACTGGGGGGTTCAAAGTGCTCACCACACATCTAGATAAGTTCCTTGGGGGGTCTAGTTTACAAAATGGTGTCATTTGTGGGGGGTTTCCACTGTTTTGGTACATCAGGGGTTTTCCAATCGCGACATGGTGTCCGATCTCAATTCCAGCCAAAAACGTCAAATGGCGCTGCTTCCCTTCCGAGCTCTGCCATGCGCCCAAATAGTGGTTTACCCTCACATGTGGGGTATCAGCGTACTCAGGACAAATTGCACAATAACTTTTAGGGTCCTGTTACCCATGGAAAAATAAGAATTGAGGGTGAAACGATCATTTTTGTGGAAAAAATATGATTTTTAATTGTACGGCTTTATGTTATAAACTTCTGTGAAGCCCTTGGGGGTTCAAAGTTCTCACCACACATCTAGATAAGTTCCTTAGGGGGTCTAGTTTCCAAAATGGTGTAATTTGTGGGGGGTTTCCACTGTTTTGGTACATCAGGGGTTTTCCAATCGCGACATGGTGTCCGATCTCAATTCCAGCCAAAAACGTCAAATGGCGCTGCTTCCCTTCCGAGCTCTACCATACGCCCAAATAGTGGTTTACCCCCACATGTGGGGTATCAGCGTACTCAGGACAAATTGCTCAATAACTTTTAGGGTCCTATTACCTTTGGAAAAATAAGAATTGAGGGTGAAACGATCATTTTTGTGGAAAAAATATGATTTTTTAATTGTACGGCTTTATGTTATAAACTTCTGTGAAGCCCTTGGGGGTTCAAAGTTCTCATCACACATCTAGATAAGTTCCTTAGGGGGTCTAGTTTCCAAAATGGTGTCATTTGTGGGGGGCTTCCACTGTTTTGGTACATCAGGGGTTTTCCAATCGCGACATGATGTCCGATCTCAATTCCAGCCAAAAACGTCAAATGGCGCTGCTTCCTTTCCGAGCTCTGCCATGCGCCCAAATAGTGGTTTACTCCCACATGTGGGGTATCAGCGTACTCAGGACAAATTGCACAATAACTTTTAGGGTCCTGTTACCCTTGGGAAAATAAAAATTGGGGTGATAAGATCATTTTTTTGTAAAAAATATGATTTTTTAATTGTACCGCTGTACGTTATAAACTTCTGTAAAGCCCTTGGGGGTTCAAAGTTCTCACCACATATCTAGATAAGTTCCTTGGGGGGTCTAGTTTCCAAAATGGGGTCACTTGTAGGGGGTTTCCACTGTTTAGGTACATCAGGGACTCTCCAAACGTGACATGGCGTCCGATCTAAATTCCAGACAATTTTGCATTGAAAAAGTCAAACGGTGCTCCTTCCATTCTGAGCTCTGCCATGCGCCAAAACAGTCGTTCCCCCCCACAAATCAGGTATCAGCGTACTCAGGACAAATTGCACAATAACTTTTGCAGTCGAATTTCTCCTGTTACCCTTGGTAAAATAAAAAAAATTGAACCTGAACTATTTTTTTTGTGAAAAAAAGTTAGATGTTCATTTTTTTTTAAATATTCAAAAAAATTCCTGTGGCGCACCTAAAGGGTTAATAAACTTCTTGAATGTGGTTTTGAGCACCTTAAGGGATGAAGTTTTTATAATGGTGTCACTTTTGGGTATTTTCTATCATATAGACCCATCAAAGTGGCTTCAAATTTGATGTGGTCGTAAAAATAAAATGGTGTTGTAAAAATGAGAAATCGCTGGTCAACTTTTAACCCTTATAACTTCCTAACAAAATAAAATTTTGGTTCCAAAATTGTGCTGATGTAAAGTAAACATGTGGGAAATGTTAGTTATCAAGTTTTTTGGGTGCCATATCTCTGTGATTTAAGGGCATAAAAATTCAAAGTTGAAAAATTGCGAAATTTTCAAAATTTTCGCCAATTTTCCGTTTTTCTCACAAATAAACGCAAGTTATTTGAATGAAATTTGACCACTAACATGAAGTACGATATGTCACGAGAAAACAATGTCAGAATCACCGGGATTCATGGAAGCGTTCCAGAGTTATGACCTCATGAAGGTACAGTGGTCAGAATTGTAAAAATTGGCCCGGTCATGAACGTGCAAACCACCCTTGGGAGTGAAGGGGTTAACAGTCGAGTAAATCAATCTACTGAAGCCTCACTGTAATTCTGTAATTATGGTTTTCATCCCCATTTTAGTGAATATTCTAGGATTTGTTCTGAATGCACTGGGGTGGAGGTCGCTGTGCACAGACTTGGGGATGTATGGAAGGAGGTTCAAAAGAACATTGGGACTGCTCAGATTCGCCAAATTCGAAAGGCCAATAGAAGACGTTCGGTGGTGCTGTTTTAAGATTGGGGATAAAGTTTGGTTGTCATATAGGAACATTAAACTTAAAGTGATATCGGCGAAGTTGGGTTCAAAGTTTATTGGTCCATATGAGATCCTAGAGGTGGTCAATCCAGTGGCATTTAAATTAAAGCTTCCTCAATCCCTTCGCATCATTAATGTGTTCCATAAATCCCTATTGTCACGTTTGCCCGTCCTGTGTGACGCGACCAGCAGACCAGTAACTGAAACAACAAGACACGGCACGTGAAACTGTCCTGTGTGACACGGCCCGCAGGCCGGTAACTAAAACAACAAGACACGGAGAAAGGGGCAACAGTTACAACGGTGGGCCCTGCGATAGGGAGCGGGGACATGGAGACCTCCTGCACTCCCCTGAGTCAGTGTCCCTCACACTCCTAATGTTCCCTAGGCCGGTTCCGCACCGGGCGCCGATCAGGATACCTGTCACCCTAGCACACCCTACACCTATCCCTTGCTAGGGAGCTGGGTGATGCAGGCACTGGCCCCAACGCTGTACTAATACACACCAGGAAAAATACAGACAGGGAAACACCACTTAGATTTGCTCTGTTGCTCTTGCTCCCAGCAACAGAGTCCACCACCAGAATGCAGCTTTCCACCTGAATAGCTGCCACCAAGCTCTGTCAGAGCTGCAAGGAAATCCCCTCTGACTCCTTCCACAACAGGGCTCTGACTGAGCTGCCAGGACCTCTCTCTAGATCCTTCCTCCACCAAGGATGGTTGAAATGAACACAATTACTAACAGTGATTGCAACACCTGAATCTCTTTTATAGGTAAGAGCCAGCAATCACACCTGCTTTATATCACATGCACTAAACTAAAGAAACCAGAGTGCAATGATGCTCACCACCACTGGGGGCAAACTAGAACAAAAAACACCACTGTGCAATAATCCTAATGGCCACCGTGGGCAAAACCAAACTTAAGCACACAGCTTAAGGAAAAAAAAAAGGTTACATGTGCTTTTATCTGTCATGATCCAGCATGGATCATGACAGTACCCTCCCCTTAATGATGGGCCTCCGGACCCTCAAGACCGCTCCTCATCAGGGAACCACCTACAGCGGGGACGCCCAGGTCCAGAGTTCACCCCAGCAGCTACCTGCACGTCAGGTTTATGACAAATGCACCGCTTGTATTGGCAATGTATGTTCTGGAGGCACCACACATCTGCAAAGCGCCGACCTGGGGAACGAGTTATATATGTGTGTGTTTTATTATGAGCTGGCACTACACACCCCCACTGGATGTTTCTTGGTGGTCACCCATACATGCTCGTTCACACACAGGTCTGGACCTGAACGTTTATTGCCACACATTCGTTTGTCACAATTAGGTGAACTCTTTCTGGGATTGACAACAGAGGCATCCCCCTGTGTCACCACACTCACACCCCCGCACTTCACCAAGGGGTACACCACCCTCCAACCCTTTCCACCACGAGGTCTGCGCCTCCCATGGTTGGCTAATGGCGAGGGTTGAGACTTGCCCCTACTCTCCTGCAGCACCTCAGCTGCTACCACTGGAGAGGAAGGGGACATTTGTAGAGAGACGGCAGGGACAGTAGCCCCTAGGCAGCAGCCCTCACACGACTGCTACCAGCTGACTTCTTCCCTAGTCTGCCAATCTAAGACCGGGTTGTGTTTTGTAGACCAAGGGGGGTCCACAACGATAGGTGCTGGATTTCCCTCCAAGACCTAGTATGGCTGGGACAAATCCTGATGTCCGCTATGCAGCTCAATGTCTTCTATGACTTGGTTTAACCGCCCCTGGCTCAGTGGGACAGAGTTAATGGCCTGGACGCTTATGGGTTTGTCCAGCATCTTACACCTCAGACTATGAGTCTGGACAACCTGAGCATCCACCAGACTGACTTCTGCTCCACTGTTCACAAGCACCGGTATGCCCTCAGGTACCTCGTCAACCATCACCTCTGCTGACATAGTACCTTCTGAGGGCGAAGAGGAAATATACACTCCCTGATCGTCTTCCTCCAAACGACCAGGGGGGCGCGGCTTCTCTGATAGTACAGAAATTTCGGCGTCAGTGCCAATGACTAAATCATTAGTCTGCTCACTACAGGGATGCACCCCTTCACCTTGGGGAACACCAAGCAGCACCATGGGGACACCGACTCCACCCACCTGCCTGGGTACGTCCGCCTGTATAAGCAAGTCCTGCTCCCCAGCAGGGACTCCACGGCATATCCTCACCAAAGCCGTATATGGATCCTCTAGTTGAGGCAGAGGATAGGCCTCAGACCCATAATTCCGCTGCACCGCTGCAGGTGCTGCTGAAACACATCATTCAGCTCCTCACTAACCTCAGTGAGGGCCAGCAGCAACTGCTCACTGGTCTGCACTTGGCCATTGGCTCAACAGAGAAAAATGTTATGGTTGGAGATAATGTCACTGGGTCGCCCTCGCCCCCAGGGCCGTGGGGTACTCGGTACTGGGCCCGTTTGTTTCAATAGGAGATGTCACTGTAGCTGTGACCCGGTCCGTGGCCCTGGGCGTCCATTGTAAAAGGGGAATGTTGAGTGATGGAATAAATTTTATTAATGAATGATTCGCGACGCCACCTGTGGTGTTCGGCAATGAAGATGTTAAGCCGACGCTGCAGACATATCCTCTGGGACAGATGGTGTGGTGCAGCAATGATGGTGTAGCCCTCCACAGGCAGGGCTGTAGTCCCAGGGCAGTGTAGATGAAGAGATAGGGGAGAGACGTGGATGGTGCAGTGCTAGGCACAAGGATGTAGAGCAGTGCTGGGTGTGTTGACGCATGAATAAGCGGAGGACACCGGGGCATGTAGTTCCAAAGCTTTACTCACAGTCTGTTGCAGGTACAGGTGCCCGCATCTGTGCCGTGTCCTCCAGGTCATGAGCTCAGCCAACTTCCAGGCAAGATGAAGTTCTCCTTTCCAACGCTCCGCCAACATATCTGCCTTTTCTGAACATCTCCCTTTTGCGCCTATAGTGAAGTACTCACAGCAGAGTTGAGCGAAACGGGTCGAAAAATTTCAAAAGTCACCGACTTTTGGTAAAGTCGGGTTTCATGAAACGAAACCTGACCCTAGGGTGAGGTCGGCCACGAGCTCGG
This sequence comes from Dendrobates tinctorius, assembly GCF_039654945.1. Taxonomy (NCBI): domain Eukaryota; kingdom Metazoa; phylum Chordata; class Amphibia; order Anura; family Dendrobatidae; genus Dendrobates; species Dendrobates tinctorius. The sequence goes on from NW_027361687.1 coordinate 64,874,276, forward strand.
CGATTTTAGCGCCAAAGTCGTGTTTCAAAAGTTTGTTTTCCGCCCTTTTTCAGCCAATCAGGATCCACGGACACTGTGGGCAACGTGATGAAATAGGCAGGGGTCATCACCATCTTTGAGAAGGGCATGCAAGTGATTGGCTTGCTTTGGGGGGCGTCACAGGGGGTATAAAAGGGCGTGCACGCCGACCGCCATGTTACTCATGCTGATCTCAGAATAGGGAGAGCTGCTGCTGCTGCTGATTCTGTAGGGAGAGCGTTAGGCAGGGAAGAAGACACCAAAAACTGCTTCTGCTGCTAGCGATTTTGCCTGTACAACACACCAGTCATTGTGTGCGCAGTGCAAGTGGAGGCTATATTTTGCTGGATCAGCTGTGTTGGTTGTTAGGCTGCCTTATAAGGCTTCCTGATAGCTGCATTGCTGTTTTCCCACTGCTCTGCAAACTGCTTTTTTAAAAGCAATCCAAATTTTTTTTTTTGTCCTGGTGAGGTACTGAGCGTGCATTTTTTCACACCATACAGCGGTGTACGCTCCTCACACAGTACCGTGTAACGGCTGTTATCACGGCCATAGTGAAGCTATCTGTGTGTGACTCTGTAAGGATAAGTCAAGGACATGTTCCGCTCTTACAGACCTCCACCTTCTAGTTTTGTCTGGTTTTCAAACAGTTAAGCATATTTGCTGTTTGATCACATTCAAAACTATAGAGAGACAGCGTGTGTCAATCCGTATACTTAAAAAACACGGAGCTTGACAATTTTACGGACACCGGACAGCGGTGTATGTGCACGATCCTCTCTCTCCTCTCTCAGTACCGTGTAACGGCTGTTATCACGGCCACAGTGAAGCTATCTGTGTGTGACTCTGTAAGGATAAGTCGAGGACATGTTCCGTTCTTACAGACCTCCACCTTCTAGTTTTGTTTGGTTTTTAAACAGTTAAGTATATTTGCTGTTTGATCACATTCAAAACTACAGAGAGACAGCGTGTGTCAGTCCGTATACTTAAAAACACGGAGCTTGACAATTTTACGGACACCGGACAGCGGTGTACATGCACGCTCCTCTCTCAGTACCATGTAACGGCTGTTATCACGGCCACAGTGAAGCTATCTGTGTGTGACTCTGTAAGGATAAGTCAAGGACTTATTCCGTTCTTACAGACCTACACTCTAGGGAGATTCCTATTCTGCCCAATTCTATATACACCTTGTAGTTTGTCATACACTAGCCAATTTCTGCCTGTGACATAGCGGTGTGATATTCACTGGGCCTCACACAATCCAACAGTGTCCACAAGTGTGTTCAGAAATACTACATCTCCCCTGTCCTATAGTGAAATTTTTCACACCTGCGACATTGAGCCTGTGACATAGCGGTGTGATATTCACTGGGCCTCACACAATCCAACAGTGTCCACAAGTGTGTTCAGAAATTCTACATCTCCCCTGTCCTATAGTGACATTTTTCACACCTGCGACATTGAGCCTGTGACATAGAGGTGTGATATTCACTGGGCCTCACACAATCCAACAGTGTCCACAGGTGTGTTCAGAAATTCTACATCTCCCCTGTCCTATAGTGACATTTTTCACACCTGCGACATTGAGCCTGTGACATAGCGGTGTGATATTCACTGGGCCTCACACAATCCAACAGTGTCCACAAGTGTGTTCAGAAATTCTACATCTCCCCTGTCCTATAGTGACAATTTTCACACCTGCGACATTGAGCCTGTGACATAGCGGTGTGATATTCACTGGGCCTCACACAATCCAACAGTGTCCACAAGCTGTGTTCAGAAATTCTACATCTCCCCTGTCCTATAGTGACATTTATCACACCTGCGACATTGAGACTGTGACATAGCAGTGTGATATTCACTGGGCCTCACACAATCCAACAGTGTCCACAAGTGTGTTCAGAAATTCTACATCTCCCCTGTCCTATAGTGACATTTTTCACACCTGCGACATTGAGACTGTGACATAGCGGTGTGATATTCACTGGGCCTCACACAATCCAACAGTGTCCACAAGTGTGTTCAGAAATTCTACATCTCCCATGTCCTATAGTGACATTTTTCACACCTGCGACATTGAGCCTGTGACATAGCGGTGTGATATTCACTGGGCCTCACACAATCCAACAGTGTCCACAAGCTGTGTTCAGAAATTCAACATCTCCCCTGTCCTATAGTGACATTTTTCACACCTACGACATTCAGCCTGTGACATAGCGGTGTGATATTCACTGGGCCTCACACAATCCAACAGTGTCCACAAGTGTGTTCAGAAATTCTACATCTCCCCTGTCCTATAGTGACATTTTTCACACCTGCGACATTGAGCCTGTGATATAGCGGTGTGATATTCACTGGGCCTCACACAATCCAACAGTGTCCACAAGTGTGTTCAGAAATTCTACATCTTCCCTGTCCTATAGTGACATTTTTCACACCTGCAACATTGAGCCTGTGACATAGCGGTGCGATATTTACTGGGCCTCACACAATCCAACAGTGTCCACAAGTGTGTTCAGAAATTCTACATCTTCCCTGTCCTATAGTGACATTTTTCACACCTGCAACATTGAGCCTGTGACATAGCGGTGTGATATTCACTGGGCCTCACACAATCCAACAGTGTCCACAAGTGTGTTCAGAAATTCTACATCTCCCCTGTCCTATATACACCTTGTACCTTGTTTTACATTACTATATAGTTTGTGGGATTTTGTGTACATTTTTACCAAAAATGAGGAAGGCTGGTGGAAGAGTTCATGGAATTGGGCGGGGGTTGCCAGCTGGTAATGATGATGTTGGTGGTGGATCTGATGGTAGTGGCAAAAGCAAAATAGGACCGAATGCAGGAGGTGTTGAGCCTGCGCATCGTCTGGCTCCACAAGGCCTCGAAGGCTTAGTTTTCTAGGCGTTGGCAAACCGCTTTTAAAGCCAGAGCTTCAGGAAAAAGTTTTGGCTTACATTGCTGACTCAGCCTCCAGATCTAGCGCAGCCTCTTCTGAAGTTGCAAAAAATAAAAGCACTGAGTCGACATTGGAGGCTCATGTTCATGAACCACACCTTTCCTTGTGTCCTTCACCCCAACCAAGATTGAAGGATGACGCAGGCCATACAACTGATTACTCCATGGAGCTGTTTTCACATACCATGCCTGAGTTATCAAGTGAAATGGTGAATTACCCAGGCCAAGATGAATCTGACATGGAGTGCACTGATGCACAGCCACTGATAGATGATTCTGCTGGTACATTCACTCAGAGCACTACATTGTCCTCGCAGTGTACAGAGCCAGATTCTGACCCTGATGAGACTTAGGTGCCCCTTCCCGCATACAGTGGAAGGTGCACATGACATTGAAGAGGAGGTGATGGATGACCCAGTTGTTGACCCAGATTGGCATCCATTGGGGGAAGAGGGTGCTGCTTCCAATAGCTCAGATGAGGAGGAGGAGCATCCACAGCAGACATCGACATCGCAACAGCTGTTATCTGGCAGGCCTGCAGCACTCCAAAGACAGGTTCCAAAAATCAAAAGAGTTGCTGGACAGCTTGTCCAGACGGTCAAAATAACACACCGTGCTAGGCCGCAAAATGTCTTCCAAAGTAGGAAGAGTGCAGTGTGGCACTTTTTTGAACAAAATCCTCATGATCAGGCCAAGGATATCTGTAAGAAGTGCGCAAAGACCTTTAGCTGAGGGAAAAATCTGAAAAATTTGAATACCAGTTGCATACTTAGACATTTAACCAGCATGCACTTGCAAGCGTGGACACAACACCAAACCTCAAGTACCACATGTGCAACTGATCACAAAGAAGGTAGTCAGCAACGCTACATTGTTTCCCCCACTGTAAGCCCACCGGTTAGCACAGCAGCAAATGTTGAGGTGTTGTTGCAAGGCCAAAGTAGTCAGGGAATCCCACTGTTATATCAACGAAAGACTGAATCTAGGCCATCAGAAAAAACACCAACTCCATCACCATCATCAACCCTCTCTCAGTCCGCCCTGTCCACCGCTTGTTCCACCATATGCAGCTCTCAAGTCCAGCTCACCCTCCCAGAGACTATGAGTAGGTCAAGAAAGTACTCAGTCTCTCATCCGCGTACACTGGGTTTGAACGCCCACATTGCCAAACTAATCTCGTTAGAGATGATGCCCTATCAGTTGGTGGAAAGCGCAGCTTTCCGCGAACTCATGGCCTATGCAGTACCACGCTATGACCTACCCAGTCGCCACTTCTTCTCTCGCAAAGCCATCCCAGCCCTCCACCATCATGTGAAAGACCACATTGTCCATGGGCAGCACGGTGGCTCAGTGGTTAGTCCTTGGTTCGAATCCCACCTAGGACAACATCTGCAAGGAGTTTGTATGTTCTCCCCGTGTTTGCGTGGGTTTCCTCCGGGCACTCCGGTTTCCTCCCACACTCCAAAGACATACTGATAGGGAATTTAGATTGTGAGCCCCATCGGGGACAGTGATGAAAATGTGTGCAAACTGTAAAGCGCTGCGGAATATGTTAGCTCTATATAAAAATAAAGATTATTATTATTATGCACTCAAGCAGTCAGTGAGTGGAACAACAGATGCATGGTCCAGTCGGCATGGCCAGGGCCGTTACTTGTCCATCACTGCGCACTGGGTTAATGTGGTGGATGCAGGGTCCACAGGGGACAGCGGTGGTGGGACAGTGCTGCCTTGCCCACGGTATAGGAAACAGTTGGCTGTAGGCGTTCGACCCTCCTCCTCCTCCTCCAGAAGCGAAAGCTCGTCCACAGAGCGCAGTCGTACGAGCACTCCATCTGCAGCTGCCACTGTTGCACACGAGGTGTCCCCCTATCGAGCAGCTAGTGGAAAGCGTCAGCAGGCTGTGTTGCAGATGATGTGTTTGGGCGATAGACACACCGCGGAGGTGCTGGCCGAGTACTTTCAACGACAAACTGAGTCATGGCTGGGCAGTATACATCTTGAGGCAGGCAAGGTAGTTAGTGATAACGGCCGTAATTTTGTGGCAGCCATAGCCCTTTCAAAACTCAGCCACATACCTTGCTTGGCTCACACCTTGAACCTGGTGGTGCAGTGCTTCCTCAACAATTATCTGGAGTTAACAGCCCTGCTCCAGAAGGTGCGAAGACTGTGCACGCACATCCGCCGGTCGCCTGTACACTCCATTCGTATGCAGAAGCTGCAGCGATTGCTCCACCTTCCCAACCACCACCTCATTATCGACATTGCAACAAGGTGGAATTCTACCCTGCACATGGTTGAGCGGCTGTGCGAACAGAGGCAGGCCCTAATGCATTTGTGGGAGGATACACGGCCAGGCACTTTGAAAGCAGACATGGAGTTGACAGGTGTGCAGTGGTCGAAGCTGAAAGACCTCTGTAAAGTCCTTGAGTGTTTTGAGGAATGCACATGACTGGTAAGCGCAAACGACGCCATCCTAACCATGAGCTCCTCCAACCAGCACTCGCAGTGCATCATTGACACCGGGAACATTGGCCCACATGTCAGATTATGCCTTGCAGATCCTAAAAAGGGACCCCCGCAATGCCAAAATGATGAACGATGACGACTACTGGTTGGCCAGCATCCTGGATCCACGCTATAAAGGCAAATTACAAAACATCATGCCACAGGAGAACCTTGACCTAATATTGGCTAATAAACAAACAACTCTGGTAAACCAGTTGGTTGAGGCATTCCCAGCACACAGCAGCGGTGATGGTTCTCACACGAGCCGTACGGGCCGGGGGCAGCTTGGCAGAGGTGTTCGTGGTGCACACAGCAGAAGTGGCGTTGGAGACAGGGGTTTCATGACAATGTTGTGGACTGATTTTTCAAGTACCGCTCACACAACTGGTAATACTGCATCGATGGAAAGTGACAGGAGACAGCAGTTGTCAACTATGGTTACAAACTACTTTTCCTCCCATATCTATGTTCTCCCGCACAGGCCATTCCCCTTTGACTATTGGGCCGCTAAACTGGACATCTGGCCTGAATTGGCACAATATGCCTTACAGGAGCTCGCTTGCCCATCAGCAAGTGTGCTATCGGAAAGAGTCTTCAGTGCAGCTGGATCAATCCTGACAGAAAAAAGGACCCGTCTGTCAACCCAAAATGTGGATGATCTAACCTTCATTAAAATGAACCATGCATGGGTTTCCAAGGATTTTGTCCCACCTTCCCTTGATGACACATAGGTTGCCAGAAAAATGGCTTGCTTTGGTCCTCCTCCTATTCCACGAACTTGACCTATTTCACCTTCTGCAGCAGCTGAATGTCCCACATCAACATATGCCACTTTGTAAACTGCCCTAACTGGGCTGCCCCCCCCATGGCCGGGGTCACCACCTAGCGCACGAAACCGTGCGAGTGCCATTGCCCTGGACAGGTGAGTAGGCTGACTCTTGGGCGCGGGCACTGGCACAGGGTCCCTCATAGTGCAATCAAGTGTCTCTGACGGTGGTGGTGCACACCCACCGTCAGACACACCACTGTACTATGAGGGGCAGAGTGCCAGTACCGACGCCCACGAGTGTGCCCCCCTTGCCTGGGCAGGACCCCAGCATTTGCAATGTTTACCTCTCCCTGCTCCTCCGCTGTGTAGTCTGGGCTGTCAAATCCTTCACTGGGAGTGCCACTACAAATTGATTGAACTGAAAGATGATGGTTAAGATGTAGCTATGCCCTGTCCTGCTGGCCGGGCTCTAGCTCCAGATGATCAATGGCTTCCATTTCTTATGGACGTCGACTCACAATGACATGCAGTGGTGGTTTGTCATCAGCTTTCACAGTTTTCCTACTCACAAATGTGTGACATTCCGGCGCACATTTTAAAATGTGCTCTCTCATGCCAATCAAATAGAATCGCCTACGGCCTGTGGCTTCTGTCTTTTGCACTCCAAAGTTACGTGACAGATCATGATAGCCTGTGAGCACCATGTTTACATCGCTCCCTGTGATAAAAATTTGATTGAGATGAGTAACAGTGATGGAATCAACGGAAGTGCGATACAGCAAGACTTTATTCACAAAAAAATGTTTTCACTGTCTCAACACACAAATTAATTGAGGGTCAGCATCGCCTATGAGAATTGTGACCGAAGTTTTTCCCGTGAATAGTAATTCCTAGATTTCTGCAATCACTTGTCTTTATGTCAGTAATTGTATGCATCTCATTTCCTATTGCAGAGAGGCTGGACTGTATTACTGAGACAGAAATATATATGAAGATTTAAAAATAACACCAAAAGTATATAGTTGTGTACGCCTCAAATGCATTTCCTTTTTTCCACTTTTTAGATTGCTGTGTAATCCATACTGAGAACACAGAGATTTTACATGTTTAAACTATGCTATATATACCTGCTATCCAGTGATAAAGTACCCTTTCTCAACTTTGTACAATCTGGTCAAATCCATACTGGGCCTGAGAACATCTGAGTCTGCCTCCTGATCTATAGACATATATTTTTAATGTGTAAACTAGGCTACATATATACATGTTATCCGGTGAAACTGTACCCTTTATCAACTTTCTACAATGTTGTTGAATCCATACTGGGCCTGAGAACGGCTGCCGAGCTGTTAAGCAAGCTACAGCACCTGTGGTTTGGACACGTAATTTTTTCAGGAATGACGGTTAGGCCTAACTCCAGAATTGCGGTTGACCTGATATTACTGGGAAATCATCGTTCTCGGGGAATAATCTGAATCCCAGATCCCCATCACTAACGGAGTTCAGCAGGTTATCTGCACTTGTAAGCGACAAAAGCTGGTCCTTTCAGTGTAGCGTGCATGCAGCCCTGGACATGTACGGGAATACTAGACCTGTTATTGCTCGATCTCACGTGCCAGAGCCTCGCTTATCCCTCTAGTAAGCTTGACGCGTACTGCGGGGCATGCCGGAGTCTCGGTTGTTAACGGAATAAAGCTGAGAAATCGCTAGCACAACTACAAACACACATACCACACCACACACAGAATCGACAAAGCTTTCAAAGTGTGCATCTTTTCTTTAGGTGGCATGGTTGTGGTTTCCCGGGTGGAGTCCAATTATGCCACAGGCTCCACTCCTGGTGGTGCCCTTTTGGATATTCCTTTAAGGTTCAGCTTTGCAATCATACTGCCCCCGGAAACCAAAAACTTTGCCTTCATGGACGCTGTTTGGAGGTTCGTCGGAATAACGCCGCCCGATCAGCAGTCAGCATATGGGTCACCCTCCCAGGGCTGTGAGGTACTCGGTACCGGGCCGGTGTCAGTGGGATGTCACAGCAGTGGTGACCCGGACGGTGGCCCTGGGCGCCCATGTAAATGGCGTGGTATAATGGTAAAGAGTTTATATAGATAGTTTGACGCCACCTGTGGTGTTCGGCAACATAGATGTTAGGCCGATGCTGCATGCAGATCCTCTGAGACTGATGGTGTTGTGCAGCAAAGATGGTGAAGCTCCCCACAGGTGGAGCTGGAGTCCCAAGGAAGTGTAGATGTAGTGATGGGGGAAAGGCACAGGCGGTGTAGATGCTGGTACCCAGATGTAGCGGTGCTGGAATAACTGTAGGACACCAGAGCGTGCAGTTCCAAAGCTTTACTCACAGTCTGCAGGTTACACAGATGCCTGCCTCCGTGCTGTGTCCTCCGGGTCAGGACCTCAGCCAACCTCCGGGACCAAAATGGAAAGCTCCCTTCCAACACTCCGCCAATATGTACCTTCCTGAACGTCTCCTTTCTAGCGCTTGTGGGGGAAGCACTCACAGGACCGTGGTTCACTGAAGCGCCTCCTGTCTAACAGATGTTCCTCAGACTTTACTTGTATGACAGACAGCTGTAGCCTTTTCCTTCTGGCTCCCACATGTCAATGCTGGGGCCTCCGAGCCTTAGTTGGGTACAGAGCATTTATAGCTGCTACTTCCCCCGGTTTCTGCTGCAGGAACGTCAGTGTCCCTACAAACTCGGAGACCAGAATCGGGACCATGCGCTCCAGCTAGGAGTGAGCCTTAACTCTGCTCATCCTCCAGCTCCCCTTCTCACGTCCACACACTTCCCCTTCCCTGCACAGAGTGCCCTAACTTACCTCCTCCCGACCACAGAGAGCAGCTCCTCAGCAGTCAGGTTCAGAGTTCTCCCTGCTAGCCTGGAGTGGGAAATGTGTTGTGTGTTGGTTTCACGGCTAGAGAGATCCTTCGTTGCTCCCAAGCTTGACAACACACTCCCTAAAAGGAAGGTAATGCCACAGTGGCGAGCGTACTCTTCGGGACGCCACAAGTGCACTGAGGCCCAGCCACTGCTGGATGATGCTGCTGGTACATTGACCCAGACCACTACATTCCCCTCACACTCTACACTGCCAGAATCTGACCCAGAGGAAACTCAGGTTCCCCTTCCCACATACTATACCACCTTACATGGTGACAAAGAGGAAGGTGCAGATGAAAGTGCAGGTTCCTTGAGCAGGTGGGGGGGCATACTCATGGGCGATGGCACTGGCACAGGGCACCGCATAGTACGCAAAATGTCTCTGCCGGTGGGAGGGCCTAAACAGCCAAGTGCAGTGAGATGGAAGATGGGGACGACAAGGAGTTCAGAGTAGTGCAGGGATTCCCTAGCAAGGAGACTTATGTAATTGTTTTCAATGTTGGGACAGCAATTTTTGGGGAGCACTATACTCTGGTGAATGATATATGGGGCCCACCATACACTGGAGCATTCCAAAGGTGGACATCAGACACTGGAGCAGCATTTACAGGGCCCATTATACACTAGAGCAGTAGAAATGGGGCCCATTATATATGGAGCATTATTTGGGCCCATAAGACAGTGGAGCTTCATCCATTGGGACCAACATATACTATAGCATTATGTGGAGCTCATCATATACGATTTGAAACATTATATGGGATCAATGATTCCATATGGAGAAATATATGGGTCTCATTACTCTGTATAGCGCACTAAGCGCTGGCCATAATACTGTATGGAGTTATATACTGTCCGTTTTTGGAGCTATTGGAGAATTTAAAATGGATATCAGTCATGAGATGTAAGAAGTGAAGTATTTTTCATTGTACTATACTGCTATTTCTCTGCCGTATCGGAGCATCATGAGTTGTGGTATGTGTTAAAGGGGCGCTCTTTGGCCCTGGGCCCACGAAAACCTGGAGCCAGCCCTACCCCCCCCACAACTGTAGCCAAATAACCCCCATTTTTCAGTGCGTAACTAGTATTATGAAGTAAATTAAGGTTGACAAGCTTAAGTAATAAGAATTGATGCTTTTGGCATTCAAATGGGCACTGTAGGTGTGTTTCCTGTCCTCCTCTCACTGCCGACTTTAATTCCCCATTGACTTACATTGGGTTTCGTGTTTCGGTCGGACCCCCGACTTTTCCCTATAGTCGGCCGATTTTGCTCGACCCGACTTTTGGAAAAGTCGGGTTTCATGAAACGAAACTCGATCCTAAAAAAACGAAAGTCGCTCAACTCTAACTCACAGTACTGAGTTACACTGGAGTTCCTGCTGTCAGATGTTCCTATGAACTCTACTTGTATGGCAGACAGCTGTAGCCTGCTTCAGGGACTCCTTGTTACTAAGTCCCGGCTCACTCACGTTGCTGTTGTGCCCCCAAGACTTTTGTGGGAATAAAGTGGTGACGACTTCTATTCCTCCGGTGTCTGCTGCAGGACCATTAGTATCCATACAACCTCGGGGACCGGACCCCGGCCTTGTGCTGTGAACTTGGGAAGGGTTCTGCTCTAACCCTAATCCTTAGTCCTCCTCTCCTTACGTTCCATACTAATCCTTCTTTCTTATGGAGAGAGTCAGGCTTTCTATCAATGTCCCTTTCCTGTGCCAGCGGACCCAGGTCACTGAGGTCGGCTGCAGCACTTCCTTCATCCATCCCACTCAGGGGATCTTCACTCTTCCTCTGACTCTGTCAGACTTACTAAATCCTAAACTCTTCCCGCTCTTTTGGTGCCAAATAAATTCCACCCGCCTCCCAGCACACTTCGCGTTCCAAGCAGGGAGCCGCCAAAGGGTGCTTTGCTACACAACTATGTTGTGTGGGATGCAGGTGTTGGAGCATGGTCAGGTGTCTCCACCTTACCTGGATGGTGGGGCACCACACCTCAGGAGGAGGTGCAGTAACTCTGTGGCGACTTAACCCCCAGAGGTGCCACATCACGTTTGCCTGTCCTGTGTGATGCGACCAGCAGGCTGGTAACTGAAACAACAAGACACGGCACGTGAAACTGTCCTGTGTGGCACTGCCCGCAGGCCGGTAACTAAAACAACAAGACATGGGGAAAGGGGAAACAGTTACAATGGTGGGCCCTGCTATAGGGAGCAGGGACGTGGAAACCTCCTGCACTCGCCTGAGTCAGTGTCCCTCACACTCCTAACGTTCCCTAGGCCGGTTCCGCACCGGGCGCCGATCAGGATACCTGTCACCCTAGCACACCCTACACCTATCCCTTGCTAGGGAGCTGGGTGATGCAGGCACTGTCCCCACTGCTGTACTAATACACACCAGGAAAAATACAGACAGTGAAACACCACTTAGCTTTGCTCTGTTGCTCTTGCTCCCAGCAACAGAGTCCACCAACAGAATGCAGCTTTCCTCCTGAATAGCTGCCACCAAGCTCTGTCAGAGCTGCAATGAAATCCCCTCTGACTCCTTCCACAACAGGGCTCTGACTGAGCTGCCAGGACCTCTCTCTAGATCCTTCCTCCACCAAGGATGGTTGAAATGAACACAATCACCAACAGTGATTGCAACACCTGAATCTCTTTTATAGGTAAGAGCCAGCAATCACACCTGCTTTATATCACATGCACTAAACTAAAGAAACCAGAGTGCAATGACGCTCACCACCACCGGGGGGCAAACAAGAACAAAAAACACCACTGTGTAATAATCCTAATGGCCACCGGGGCAAAACCAAACTTAAGCACACAGCTTAAGGAAAAAAAAAAGGTTACATGTGCTTTTATCTGTCATGATCCAGCATGGATCATGACACCTATTATGAGTTTGTTCCTTCTGCATTGTCGCCCTCATCCCTGACTACTCCGCTTTCAGTAGATGGTGGCCTGGAGTATGAGGTTCAGAGGGTTGTGGATTCTCAGGGGGTCTGTAATTTCCTCCAGTACCTCAACCACTGAAGAGGATACCGACCAGAGGAGAGATCCTGGGTCCCTGCTCAAGATGTGAATGCTGATCGGTTAGACAGGGCTTTCCATCTAAAATTTCCTGAGATGTCTAGGGGTTCAGGCCCTCCCTCCCAGGAGAGGAGGTACTGTCACGGCTCCATCCCTCAGTGTTTCTGGGAAGCAGTTACTGACAGCTCAACCATCCAATCTGGTACAGGAGCGTGCTGAAGCTGTCAGTACAATGACAACTCAGCCATCCTATCTGGTACAGGGGCATGCTGAGCTGTCAGTGTGTTGATTGATGGCTAGACAATCAAATCTGAGACTGGGAGCCATTGGCTGTCTCCAAGTGTTGATTATCCCAGGTGATTATCATGGTACTTAACTGAGCTGTTTCTCCCATACCTCTGCCATATATACATTCAGCTAGTGAGGTTTGTGCTTCCTGTTCCATGAGTTCTCTATGCTTGATCTTTTGTTGCCTGACCTTGAACTTTGTTCTGATCATATGTCTGTTTAACCCGTTCTGCTATGATCCATTATCTTCCTCGTATTCTGACCTCAGAACATTACCTGATCATGCTTTTGTCTCTTATTTCTGTTTATGATGTACCTTCCTGGCTTCTGATCTTGGATTTCTTGACTATTCTACCTCACGGCTTGGCCGTGATATGTGACTAACATCACACCTATGTACAAGAATATACCGGTAACTGCTATAATATTGCCCCCTATGTACAAGACTATAACTACTATAATGCTGCCCCCAAGTACAAGACCATAACTACTATAATACTGCTCCTACAGTTGTGCTCATAAGTTTGCCCAGGCAGAATTTTTGCTTTCTTGGCCTTTTTTTCAGAGAATGTGAATGATAACACTAGTCATGAGCGAGCATACTCGGTAATTCTTGGTACTCGCCCAAGCATCGCTGTACTTGCGGTACTCGACAAGCGCCGATCATTTCTGGGTTTGCTCGGCAAGAATTCGGGTCCCTGCCCTGCATGTTTGGTGCTCTTTAGAGCACCAATTAACATGCAGGGATTGTCTGCTATGCACTTTAATACCACAGCCATCTTAGTTGTGATATTACAGTGATAGGCTAGCTGCACAGCATCATCAGGTGTATATGAGACCTGCCGCCGCCCTGCTCGTCAGTCACCTCCGGAATCAGACACTGTAGGGAGAGTTGCTGCCGAGATAGGGTCAGAATTGGGGGTTTATAAGTTAGTGTTGGTATACCATAATAGAATACACAAATCCAGCTTAATCAACAGTATTTCTAAGGACTAATTACGGGGTATATAGATTGCCGTGCTAGATAGGCAGGGAGTGTCTGTGGGTATATAGATATCAGTAGCAGGCAGTCATTGTATGTGGCATACTTCACTGCATATATCAAGAGGGTTAATTCCATTACTGTCTGCTGCTGCTGCCTATCACATATATTGACCGTATACACATAGCCCCAGCTATCAGTGGGCTGGAATAATTTTTTTTTAATCCTGATTATTTTATTCCAAAGCAATCCAGAGACCCCTTTGTTTTCTCCATTTGCTTGTTAACACTGCAGAATACAGCCAAATCCTTTTCATAGCACAGCGTGAAAATCCAGCTATTTTAAACGAGTTTTCCCATCCCAGCCATCACATCTGAGTGCGCAGAAAATTCTGCCATTTTTGTGGTACTGTAAAATTTGTTTTGAGTGTCTTATATAATTTCTTGACACCATTTTGCTGCCCAAAAAATATTTAGCTACAAGGCTGATATTTTACACAGAATTTTTTTGTTGTGTCTTAGCCTACTTATTGACACAATTTAGCTGGGCAAAAAAAACAAATACAGGCCAGATATTTGAAAGCGGGCTATCTGACTCCTCATCTATCTTTGGGCTACAAATTGTGGCATTTGATACCTCCATTCAACTGTTTTTGCTGTCTGTGACCCTAGGTCTATACACTATTTTGCAGTAAAAACAAAAAAAATACAGGCCACATATTGAACAGTGTGGTATCTCCGTATAACTACTCATCTATCTGTGGGCTACAAATTGTGGCATTTGAGACCTCCATGACCTCCATTCAACTGTTGTTGCTGTCTGTGACCCTAGTTCTATACACTATTTTGTGGTAAAAACAAAAAATATAGGCCACATATTGAACATTGTGGTATCTCCGTCAGACTACTCATCTATCTGTGGGATACAAATTGTGGCATTTGCTGTCTGTGACCCTAGTTCTATACACTATTTTGCTGTAAAAACACAAAATGCAGGCCATATAATGAACAGTGTGGTTGGAACGCTCGCGCCCTTACTGGATGGTGCGAGAGCGGATTGTGGCCCCACTGTGCCACAAACCAGACTACCCTGGAGGGGCATGACTAAGCAGCTACCTTGGTGTTTACTGGAGCCTCTAGTATTGAGGTCAGGCTTGTGCGGCCGGTAGCTGCCAGGTACCACTCCAGGCCGGTGTCTGGCTGTAGCAGATGATCCCACTGGGGACAAAACACTAATGACAGGTGCGGGCAAGTACAGACGGGCACGAATGATACTCTGGCAGGCATGGCTGGTACTCTTCGCAGGCAGGCGGGCACGGCTGGCACTCAGGCTGGCGGGCACAGCTGGCATTCTTGGAGACAGGTAGGCACGGCTGGCACTCTGGCAGGCAGGTGGGCATGGTTGGCAATCTGGCAGGTAGGCAGGAACAGCTGGAACTCTGGCAGGCAGGTGGGCACGGTTGGCACTCTGGCAGGTAGGCGGGCCCGGCTGGCACTCTGGCAGGCAGGCATGGGTAGGATAAGAGAACAGGTAGGAATCAGTTCAGACTGGAGGGACTGCAACCATAGAATGCAGGACGGGAGCAGAGCAGAGCCGCAAGGTGCAGAGCGGGAACGGAGCAGAACCGCAAGGTGCAGAATGGGAAAGGAGCAGAACCACAAAGTGCAGAACGGGAACAGAGCAGAACCGCAAGGTGCAGAATGGGAGCAGAGCAGAGCCGCAGGTTGCGGAGCAAAGAGCAGAGCAGAGCTGCAAGTTGTAGAGCAAGGAGCAGAGCCGCAGGTTGCGGAGCCAAGAGCAGAGCAGAGCCGCAGGATGCGGAGCCAAAGGAGTAGACACAAGGCTACACACAGCTGAGTAGGGAAGGAAACAGACAAGGATGCAGTTGGGTCGCCCTTGGCACCCAAGTAATAGGGGAGATGAAATGGTGGAAACGTAGTTAATTGAATGAATAGTTCGTGACGCCACCTGTGGTGTTCGGCAAGGGAGGTGTTAAGCCGACGCTGCATGCAGATCCTCTGGGACTGGTGGTGTGTTGCAGCCAAGATGGTGAAGCTCCCCACAGGTGGAGCTGTAGTCCCAGGGCAGTGTAGATGTAGGGGTAGAGGAGAGGCGCAGGCAGTGTGGAAGCTGGTACCCAGATGTAGCGGTACCAGGTGTGTTGGCGCAGGAGTGAATGGAGGGCACCAGGGCTTGTAGTTCCAAAACTTTACTCACAGTCTGTAGTACACACAGGTGCCTGCCTCCATGCTGTGTCCTCTGGGTCAGGGACCCAGTCAACCTTCAGGTCCAATGGAATGCTCCCTTCCAACACTCTGCCAACATGTGCCTTTCTGAACGTCTCCTCTATAGCGCCTTTAAGTGTGAAATACTCCTAGTACTGAGTTACACTGGAGTTCCTCCTGACAGATGTTCCCAAGAACTCTACTTGTATGGCAGACATGCGTAGCCTGCTTCGGGGACTCCTTGCTTCTTAAGTCCCGGCTCACTATCAATGTTGCTGTTGTGCCCCCAAGTCTTAGATGGGATTAGTGCATTTACAGCCCACTAGTCCACCGGTGTCTGCTGCAGGATCATTAGTATCCATACAACCTCGGGGACTGGGCCCCGGCCTTGCACTTAGAACTTCTAGGCAGGGTTCTTCCTCTAACCCACATCCTCTGTTCCCTTTTACTCCTACGTTCGTACTTGTCTTTCCATCTTATGGAAGATCAGGTTTCTGTTCATTGTCTTTCTCCTTCTTCCCTTTCCCGTGCCAGCAGACCCAGGTCACTGAGATCTGCTGCAGCACCTCCTTCCTCCATCCCTCTCCCAGGGATCTTCTCTCCTCACTCCTCTCTGACTGACTCACTGACTGACTGACTGACTGAAATTCTAAACCTTCCTACTCTTTTATGTATTATAACTCCACCCGCCTCCCAGCACATTTCGTGTTCCAAGCAGGGAACCACCAAAGGTGCTCTGCTACACTCCAAACAGGGAGCTGCAATGTGGCTTTGCTGAACTACTGTGTTGTGTGGGATGCGAGTGTTGGAGCGTGGTTAGGAGCCTCCAACTTACCTGGATGGTGGGGTACCACACCTCAGGAGGAGGTGCAGTACTTCTGTGGCAACTGAATCCTCAGGGGCGCCACACAAACAGAGACAAGAAATGGACTTAGTACAGACAAGGACGGACACACGAACGAGTACAAGACTAAGCATAGAGGCCAGGGTATGCAGCCTCTCGGGAGGCGGAACACAAGACACTCAGAGCACAGAAATGGGTCTGGGTATGCAGCCCCCAGAGAGGCGAGACACAAGGCAGGACCTGGCAACACAGCTGCAAAATACCGACTGACAAAGTCTGTTGCTTAGGCATCACCCCGTGGGTGGAGATGCCATAAGTACCCAATACCTCTTAGCAACAGGCTGGGGACATATTAGGAGCGAGCACACTGTCTCTATAAGACTCAGGAAGTGCCGGGGCCGCCACCCTAAGCATACAGCCTGGAAGTAAGCAGCAAGCAAGGACATGAGGTTCACAGCAAGGAGTCGGCAAAGGACAAAACTCACAGCATGGCCTAGAGCGGTGAGTAAGATGGGAGATGGGAAGCCATGCAGTGATGCCGGCAGGGATGTTACAGTGGTATCTCCGTCAGATTCCTCATCTATCTGTGGGCTACAAATTGTGGCATTTGAGGCCTTCATTCAACTGTTTTTGCTGTCTGTGGCCCTAGTTCTATACATTATTTTGTGGTAAAAACAAAAAATGCTGGCCACATATTGAGCAGTGTGTTATCACCGTCTGACTCCTCATCAATCTGTGGGCTACAAATTGTGACATTTGAGAACTCGATTCAACTGTTTTTGCTGTCTGTGACCCTAGTTCTATGCACTATTTTGAGGTAAAAACAAAAAATACAGGCCACATATTGAACAGTGTGGTATCTCCGTCAGACTCCTCATCTATCTGTGAGCTACATATCTGGACTGTGCCTCCATCACCAGCACCCTGTCTTCCACACAGTCAAGACTGAGTAGCCGTGAGTCTGGACTGCGTATTCCTCACCCTGATCATCCTTCCTCCCTCCATGCCAAGTGCCTGGAGACAGCTGATCTCACACTTGGACACTCCTAAGAGCTGTTCTCTTTTCTATTTATAGATTCGGGCCTCTTGCTTGGTCCACTTAAAGCGGGGAAGGATGAGATCGCATGTAGCAATGCCCAAATATTTTAGCAGCCACATTCACACGAAGGCGATGGTGGGAACATGTCACAAGAAGTGGACGATGATGAGACATAATTGCCAGAAAGGAGGAGGACCAGGGTGTGGAAGTGGAAGACGAGGTGGTGGCTGATTTAGTAACTGACCCAACCTGGCAGGAGAACATGCAGAGCGAAAACAGCAGCACACAGGTGGAGGGAGGCGTAGTATCCCAACAGGCAAGAAGAAGCAGTGTGGTGGCCACATACAGAAGGCGGATAACCAATCCTTGTAACACCAACACGACGGAAGTTGGCAGTACAGCTGTTAGGTCTTTCCGAGTCTGGTTGTTTTTTAAAGACTCTGCCGATAACCAAAACAGGCCATTTGCACCACCTGCGATGCCCGCATCAGCAGAGGTAGCAAAACTACCAACATTACCACCACCAGCATGATCAGGCACATGGCAGCAAAGCACCTGACATTGTGGACCGAACCCCAGGGTCCAGGAACACTGTCTGCAGGTGACACCACAGCTTTTTCCGCTGTTGTGCGTGGTGGCCAATTCCCAGTCCATGGTGTCTGCGAAAAAGCCTCCTGCCCTGCACCTTTCGTTGCTCACACCCAACTACCACCATCATCAAGTACATCCACATTCTTGTCCCAGCGCAGCCTTCAGTTGTTCATATCCCAGTCATTGGAACACAAGCGGAAATACGCAGCCAACGCCCCACAGGCCACAGTACTAAATTCACACATTTCTCGTCTGCTTGCGGTCAAAATGTTGCCTTTTAGTCTTGTGGAGATGAAAGCTTTCTGCAACTTGTTGGTGGCATCTGTCCCAACGTACTCGGTCCCCAGCTGCCACTATTTCTCCAGGTGTGCCGTCCCAACATTACGCATGCACTGTTCCCACAATATTACCCGTGCCCTCAGCAATGTTGTTACTGGGAAAGCCCACCTTACCATGGATACGTGGACAAGTGCTTGTGGGCAGGGATGGTATATCTTGCTGAGTTAACACAGTGGAAGCCGGAACCAAGTCGGATCTTGGGATGGAACACGTCCTCCCGAAGCCGAGGATTACGGGCCCTACGTCAGTCAGGGTTGCCCCCACAGTCTACAGCTCCTGCACCTCCTCCTCCTCTTCTTCAGCCTCCATCTCCGCAATGAGCACATCAGTCACAAGCTGGAAGCACTGCAGCACCTGCCTCAGCCAAGCAGCAACAGGCTTTGTTGAAATTCATATGCTTAGGTGACAAACCGCAGAATGTTGAAGAGTTGTGGACAGCTCTGAAAGAGCAGGCAGATCTGTGGCTGACACCGCTGAACCTACAGCCAGGCATGTTTGCGTTTGACAATGGCCGGAACCTGGTGGTGGCTCTGAGGTGAGGCGAGCTCACACATGTACTATGCCTCACCCATGTGCTTAACCTCGTGGCTCAGCGATTTCTCAAAACCTACCCGTAGCTGATGGATCTGCTTGTCAAAGTACACCGCCTATGTGCCCATTTTAGAAAGTCAGCTACAGCTTCCGCCACCCTTGCCGTGCTTCAACAGCGTTTGCAGCTTCCGGCTCATCGACTGGTGTGTGATGTCCCCACGCATTGGAACTCTACACTGCATATGTTGGAAAGGTTTTGTGAGCAGAAGAGGGCAGTTGTTGACTACCAGTATCAACAAAGCTGTCGGTATTCAGTTCATACTCCAAACATAAGACCTCAGGAGTGGACATGGATGTCAGACATATGTACCATCCTACAAAACTTTGAGTACTCCACCAAGATGGTGGTCAGCGATGGTGCCATAATTAACGTCACAATCCCGCTTCTCTGCATTCTGAAAAGCTCTCTGCTCACAATAAAAGAGGATACATTGCAGGCGGAGCACAATGAGATGGAGCAAGGAACAATACAGGGTGATTACACATAGCCCAATCTCATGTCATCCAAACGTGGATTGGTTGACAAGGAAGAGGTGGAGGAGGAAGAACAGGAGCTACTTTCATGCGCTATAGACGGTACTACAAGCACAGCTGTCATACTGTCTGTTCAACGTGGATGGCCTGAGGACAGGGAGGGGGAGGAGAACAGCATGATCAGTCGTTGCCAGGAATCCATTTCACGATCCCACTTTTAGTTTTGCTTTGGAACGTGCAGTTCTCTAGCGCCCCCCTTACCCTCAGGTTAGTCAGGGAATTACACCTAGGTTAAGTAGTTGCCAGAGTGGCTGCTGGTTCGTGTACTGGCTATTAGGTACTCTGCAGCGAGGGCGGTATGTGTGTCTGTGGCGACCTGTGTCTTTACCGCCACAAAATGGTCAAATATGTACTTATTTTATATGTGTTTTGTAAATGATGGGAGTTATGCTTTCTCTGCTGAGACACTGCACACACAATTTTACCTCACTCCCTTACTTGCCTGAAGCTTAGAGCTTTGGAGACGTACCCTAACTGGGAGGGGAGGAGTTTAGTTGCTGTTCTTTGAAGAAGACGGTGAGGAAAATGGAGAATGTTCCTGGAGCAGTAACATGTGCTCTCCCCAGGAACAATACTGAGAGGAATCAGGGAATCAGTCCCTAGGCCATCTATTCTTCTAGAGTCAGATGATAAGCTGAGAGACTGCATTGTTTGTACAACCAGCAGTGGAGTGTCTTCTCCCAGGAAAAACTACAGCAACCGAGAATCAGTGAGAGATTATGCCAGCACAAGCACGTGCTTCACACAGGATTCAAGCTGCATGTTGCCAGGGCAGAAAACACTGTGAGTACTGGGAGTACTGGAAGTTTCAGACTCTGGGAAACCTTTGTCCCTGAAGGGATTAGAACAGCAGGAAGTTTACACTGAACCACAGCAGAGAAGGATAACTCCCATCGTGCAGAGCAGACTGTAAACCTGGTGAGAGAGTTGTATTTTATCCTCTGAACTGCATCTGGACTTCAGTAAATGATAACGGGACTTGTCTCCTGCCTTGTTACTCCATGCCATCCACTTCCATCACAATCTCTGGGGGGCCAGCCCTAGTTGGAGGGAATTAAACACCTGCACTGCCATCACCATCTACCCCCTCAGGGATCATCTGCAGAGCCAGCTATCTTACAGTCGAGCACTCCAACTGGCATCATGAACTCATTTTTCAAATTTCTTTTATTTTTATTTTATTTTTTAACCCCCATTTCACTGTCCCTGGAGCACAGGCACAGGGCACGGCTGCCACCCCCGTGACCTCTTGAATCCAATGCTGCCCGGCGATCTGAGTACCCCGCTCTGGGTGATACAAGTCCCGAGTCTCAGTTGGAAATGCACACATAATAACCTCCGTCTGTCCCCAAAAGTACAGAACACTTCAAAGCCACCAGCTCCTAATTCTGATATTAGAATCAATATCGGGTCAGGAGCCAACCCAATATTAGCGTAGTTTTAGCACAGTGGTTGTGGGGGATATGTTTAGCACAAGGAGAATAAAGCTAGTAAAGTTTTATAGATTTTACTCCAAAAAGAATAGGCAGTGTTTACAAAAGTACAAAAGATGTAACAAAGAGAGACAACTACAATATATACAGGCAATTACAAAATAAAAAGGATTAAAAATGAGGACTTACATATTTCAGCGATCATGCATTCAGGGGAATTTGAAGTTATATTCCGCGCTGCTGCAAGGAAGGATTCCAGGAGAGAGATATCAAAGATTCACATGGTTTATTCAATGCGTTTTGGGGGTCACATGCCCCCTTCATCAGGAAATACCAGGGTGGTATTTCCTGAAGAAGGGGGCATGAGACTCCCAAAACGCGTTGAATAAACCACTGTGAATCTTTGATATCTCTCTCCTGGAATCCTTCCTTGCGGCAGCGCGGAATATAACTACAAATTCCCCTGAATGCGTGATTTCTTCTGGTCATTGCGGACCTGTGGATCTGCAGCAGCCGCCAGACTATATGCTTTTTCTCATCCTAACCAGGTGAGCAAATTTCTTGTTTTTATTTCTCCTTGTAACGTGGATAAGACCCTATTGCGCTTTTTCTGTCTCCTTTTCTTTGCAATATTTCAGCGATTTCATGTCATGTGGAGGTGGGGGAGGGGAACCTTCCTAAATCATCAGGTCAAAATGCACAGCCTCTCCTAGCTGGCTCCCCTGGCAGAAAGACACCATCCTAATTGGGCTTCATAGCTTTATACTCTCTGGTGGGTGACATCACTGGGTGGGTGGAGCTATGGCATGCACTCCCCTTTATAGAGTTGCTAAAAAGCTTATGAGTGCCTTATATCTGGGTGAGAACCTCGGACAGAGATGATAGAAATATCACAGGTCCGCTTACGAGTTTTCCTTTCATTTCAGACTAAACGTGCCATGGCTAGCTGGCTCGGTTGGGTCCAAATCCATTTCTCGGCTCCTGCTGGTCGCCGAGGTTTCATAACCTACTGGTCACTCTCATTATGCCAATGCAAAAATGTAGGTTTCCCACCTCTATCAGTAATCAGTGCTATTATTTTTGAGCTGAGATACACAATGGAACCTTGTGCCATGTGCTTCTACAAAGGTTGGTTTAACTGAGACCAAACCACATTCCCGAGGGAGGGGGAAAGAGTGTGTCATGATCCATGCTGGATCATGACAGATAAAATGCACTAGTAACCTTTTTTTTTCTTGCACTGTGGTGGTTTCAGTTCTAGTTTTGCCACCGGTGGCAGTTAGGGTCATTGCACTTGATGTTTTCTTTGCTTTGCCTTTTGCCCCCGGTGGTCACTGGGGTTATAGCAGCCTTTAGCCCCTGATCATTTGACCATTCCCTTTTCCTATGTAGGGTCACATGGTCTATGAGCAGGTGTTGGTGATAGCATCTTTTTGGGTTTCCAACCACGGTGAAGGGAGCAGTTGGCTGAGGTGGAAGCCACTACAGAAACCTGGTGAAGTTAGCTGCTGGCTTGAAGGTTGAAGCCACTGCTGAAACTGGTGTTGAACTCTGGCTGCCCAGTGTCCGCAGCAGAGTGAGATGGTGAAGGTGGCAGCTGGCTCTGAGGTGTCGAGCCACTGCGAAAAGTTAATCCGGTGATGCACTCTGCTGCCTGGTGCTGCAGCAGAGAAGTTAAGTCTTTTTGTGTTTCCCCTGTTTGTATTTTTCCCTGGTGTGTATTAGTACAGCGGTGGGGCCAGTGCCTGCACCACCCAGCTCCCTAGCAAGGGGAGGGTGTGCTAGGGTGACAGGTATCCTGATCGACGCCCGGTGCAGAAACGGCATAGGGATCGTTAGGAGTGGAGGGACACTGACTCAGGGGAGTGCAGGAGGTATCCACGTCCCCGTTCCCTATCGCAGGGCCCACCGTTGTAACAGTTGCCCCTTTCTCCGTGTCTTGCTGTTTCAGTTACTGGCCTGTGGGTCGTGTCACACAGGACAGTTACACGTGCCTTGTCTTGTTGTTTTAGTACCGGCCTGTGGGCCGTGTCACACAGGACGGGTCCACGTGACATTATCACCAACCATAACATTTTGTTCTGCTGAGCCATGGACCCAATGCAGCCCTTTGCCCAAATGCTGCAGATCCTTACTGATGAGATTATGGGGCTGCGCGGAGGGTTTGTGCGGCAGCTGCGGCTGTTGGTGGGCTTTGGGGGCTTGCTTCAGGAACAGGCTCAGCCAGAACCCAAGATACCCCTCCCTGACAGGTTTTCTGGAGGGAGAGATCAATTCTTGGTATTTCAGCAAACCTGTAAACTATACTTCAGGCTGCGCCCTCGTTCATCAGGGAGTGAAGAGCAACGGATGGGAATCATTATGTCCCTTCTTAAGGCGGATCCCCAATCCTGGGCCATTTCCCTGCCGGACAATTCACCATCATTAGAGTCCGTGGACGAGTTTTTTGCGGCTTTGGCGCTAGTGTATGGGGATCCTGATGGCGTCGCCCTGGCGGAATCCCGACTCCGTAGGTATAAGCAGGGAGCCCGAGTTGCTGAGGAGGAGTACTGCTCAGAGTTTAGAAGGTGGGCCACTAACATTCAGTGAAATGACCCTGCACTTAGGAGTCAATTTGTGCAGGGTCTGTCTCCAAAGATGCAGGATACTCTGGTGCAGTACGCCGCCCCCAGGTCGCTGGAGGCCGCCATGTCCCTTGCCATCCGGGTGGATAGACACCTTAGGGAAAGACATTCACAAAATGTGCCCCCTGTAGTCCTCGTAAGGGAGGAGGACCCACCAGTGCGGATGGAGGAACCCAAGCAGCCCGGTGTTGTTGGTACACAAAAGGGGTTGTCTGCGGTTCGCCGTGGTGGGGGGGCATGCTTTTCCTGCGGGAAGCCGGGCAATTTCATGAGAGCCGGCCCAGTGCGTGCCAAGTCTCCAGGTGAACCTATGCAAGTAGGAGGTGCTAGTGTGTGTTCAGGCCTGCCTACAGTTCAGGGAGTGGTGTCGGCATGTTTTTACTGTGGGCAGACTGGTCATGTCCTTAAGGCTTGCCCAATGCGCGCCAAATTATCTGTGTCATCTCAGAAGCCGCCTTCCCCTGGTCGTTTGGAGGGAGATGACCAGGGAGTGTATATTTCCTCCATTTTGCCCTCCCAAGGTACTATGCCAGCAGAGGTGTAGGCTGGCGGCGTACCGGAGGTGATAGATTGGCGGGCGAGGGAAGTAGTCAGCTGGGGGCAGTCGTGTGAGGGCTGCTGCCTAGGGACTACTGTCTCTGCTGTCTCTCTTCAACCGACCCCTTTCTCTCCAGTGAGAGCAGCAGATGTGCTGCAGGAGAGTAGGGGCAAGTCTCAACCCTCGCCATTAGCCAACCCTGGGAAGCGCAGACCTCGTGGTTGAAGGGGTTGGAGGGTGGTGACACAGGGGGACGCCTCTGTTGTCAATCCCAGAAAGAGTTCACCAAATTGTAACAAACGAATGTGTGGCAGTAAACGTTCAGGTCCGGACCTGTGTGTGAAAGAGCATGTATGGGTGGCTACAAAAAATCATCCAATGGAATTGTGTTGCGGAGTCTTACCAGCTCGAGTTACCCCCCCAAACATACACATACACAACTCGTTCCCCAGGTCGGCGCTTCGGAGAAGTGTGATGCCTCCAGAACATACATTGCCAATACCAGTGGTGCTCGTTTGTCATCAACCTGACGTGCAGGTAGTTGCAAGGGTGAACTCTGGATCTGGGAGTCCCCGCTATAGGTGGTTCCCTGATGAGGAGCGGTCTTGAGGGTCCAGAGGCCCCTCATTAAGGGGAGGGTACTGTCATGATCCATGCTAGATGAGGTTTCAGTTCAATGTCTTTCTCCTTCTTTCCTTTTCCGTGCCAGCAGACCCAGGTCACTGAGATCTGCTGCAGTACCTCCTTCCTCCATCCCTCTTCCAGGGATCTTCTTTCCTCACTCCTCTCTGAGTGGCTTCCTCTCTCAGACTGACCTCTAATCCTAAACCTTCCCGCTCTTTTATGCATTCTAAACTCCACCCGCCTCCCAGCACGTTTCGTGTTCCAAGCAGGAAACCACCAAAGGTGCTCTGCTACTCTCTAAGCAAGGAGCCGCAATGTGGCTTTGCTGAACTACTCTGTTAAGTGGGGTGTAGGTGTTGGAGCGTGGTCAGGAGCCTCCAACTTACCTGGATGGTGGGGCACCACACCTCAGGAGGAGGTGCAGTACCTCTGTGGCGACTGAGCCTCAGGGGCGCTACACAGCAGCCAAGTAATTTTTTTCAGGGGTGTTTATGATGCCCAAAAATGTTTACATAGTATGTTGACGTGTACCCCCAGGGGGAAAAGGTTTTTAAGCCCATACACTTAGTGTATGGGCCTTACAAGTATAGGAGACCCGCTCCTTTAAACTGGGAAAACATTTTTCGGAGACCGTCCTCCAAATTTCTTCCTTGGGGGATTGGAGTGTGTGCAAATTTTGGGCAGACCTTGCATTCACTTCATGGGCAAACTTTAGGTGACTTAAAAAATCAGAATAATGGGAACTTTGGTTTCCTGTGGCCATCCAGTACGTGGGTTTAAAGGCTTATTGGGGTGCATGTAACTTTGGTGCAGGGCAGGCCTTGCATTCAATGCATAAGCAAACAGTATGGGAGTACTAAATGAATAATATGAGCTTGGTTTTCCTGTGGCCATCCAGTGTGTGGGTTCAAAGGCTTATTGGGGTGCGTGTAACTTTGGGGCAGGGCAGGCCTTGCCTTCAATGCATAAGCAAACAGTATGGGAGAACCAAATGAATATTTGGAACTTTGGTTGCATGTGGTCATCCATGATGTCTGTTCAAAGGATTGTTGGGGAGCGTCCAAATTTTGGCAGCCCTGCCACTGACTGCATATGCAATAACAGTATAAGGGACCTACTGTTTCATAATGGGAACAGCAATGCATAGCCGGCTTATGGCTGTCTAAGAAAAGTGAGGTCCAACTGCTGTCTCTATAAAAATAGACTTTGTGACTTTCAGAGTCCCTCCTTCATAAATGAAACAGGATGTGTTTGATGATGTGTCACACACCACAAGGCCAAATAAGGTTGTAAAATGTTAAAATGACATTTCCCAGTGAATGCATTTGTCTTGGTTGAAAGCAATGCTAAAGTTGAAAAACACATCAAAAACGCTACGTGTGAACATAGCCCAAGTGGTGGAGAAACATTTTTATTTTGGGTATTTATTCTGTCTGAAATAGAAATAATTACCCTGGAAAGGATGTTCCTTAACATATTTCCCAGGAAAACTGTTTTTGGTTTTGTTTTTGTATGTTTTTTTTGTGCACCTGTAAAAGTGGCATAATACTCTGACAACATTGTTCACAGCTGTGACCTGGAAATGCTTCCAGGGGTATTCCCCATGATGTTGCGATGTCATTTGAGCGCTGTTCCCATCGATTTCAGACGTTTTTAGACCCTAAAAGGACCTCCGGGGATATTGCGGCAAAAATACTCGGTTTTCCCATAGATTTACATAGGGCTCGTTGCTCAGGTCGAGTACCCAAGCAGGGCTGGTTTTAGCAAAGTGGGGCCCTAGGCAAAGTTTAAAATGGAGCCCCAAATGCTAACATATTGCACATCACACAGAAGCATTTCGATTGTATTTACATGCGCTGAGTTCAGACCGCTAAATGAGTGTGATCGACAATATTGAAGTCGTTCAGCACTTGTTTGCCTGGCTTCTTTCCACCATCTGAGAAAGAATGATGGAGACAGAGCAATCACTAATAGATCTGTGGCGCCCCTGAGGCTTCAGTCGCCACAGAGGTACTGCACCTTCTCCTAAGGTGTAGTGCCCCACCATCCAGGTAAGGTGGGAACTCCTGACCACACTCCACAACTGCATTCCACACACAGGATAGTTCAGTGGGGCCACCTAACAGCTTCAGGCTGGGGGTTAGCAGAGCACCCCTCGTGGAACCCTGCTTCGTAACACGAGATGTGCTGGGAGGCGGGTGGAGAGAGATGATACAAAAGAGTGGGAAGAGTGAGAGTTAGTTGGTTAGTTGGAGAGGGAGAGAGAAGAGAGAAGATGGGTGTCTGAAGGACGTGCTGCAGCAGGTCCCAGTGATCTGGGCTGCTGGCACGAGAAAGACCAGAGAAAGAGACTGATAAGATTGGCAACCTAACATTTCATAAGAGAGATAGAACAGATCGGAACGAAGGAGAATAGAAGGACGGTGGAAAGCTGGTTGAAGAAAGATAGAGAACCCTTCCAGTCCAAAGCGCAAAGGCTGGGGCCCGGTCCCCGAGGTTGATTGGATCTTTATGTCCGGCAACAGACACCGGAGGAGTAGTGAGCCACTAACGCCTTGCTCCCATCATAGACTTGGGACACAACAGCAACTGAATAGAGAGCCGGGACGCAGAGAGGAGTCCCCGAAGCAGGCTACAGCTGTCTGTCATACAAGTAGAGACTAGGAACACCTAGAGAGAGGCATTCCAGGGTAACTAAGTACTGGAGTGCTTTGCACCTAAAGGCGCATTGGAGGAGTCGTTCAGTGAAGGTACATATTGGTGGAGTGTGGAAGGGAGAACCCTATCTGGCCTGGAGGTTGGCTGGAGCCCTGACCTGGAGAACACAGTACGGAGGCGGGCGTGTGTGCGAACTGCAAACAGTGAGTAAAGCTTTGGAACCGCACACCCTGGTGTACTGCAGTTATTCCAGCACCGCTACACCTGGGTAACAACATCTATACCATTCTGCGCCTCTCCTCATCCATTGCACCTACACTGCCCTGGGACTACAGCTCCACCTGTGGGGAGCTACACCATCTTTGCTGCACCACACCATCAGTCCCAGCGGATCTGCATGCAACGTTGGCTCAACATCTTACTTGCCAAACACCACAGGTGGCATCACAAACTATCCATATAAACTATATTACAACATCAACGCCATTGATATTGGGCTCCCAGGGCCGCGGACCGAGTCACTGCTGCTGTGACGCATTCCCCCCCTTGACACCGGCCCGGTACTGAGTACCCCGCTGCCCTGGGTGTGAGAGGGGCGACCCAGATCAATCTGTCCCCATACAGTATGATTTTATCAGCAGCATATCTACAGTTTACACCCCATAGTCCTCCATATAATATAATGTGCCCCATAGTCCTCCATATAGTATAATGCACTCCCTATAGTCCTCCATATAATATAATGTGCCCCTTAGTCCTCCATATAGTATAATACACTCCTCAGTCCTCTATATAGTGTGATACACTACTCATAGTCCTCCATATAGTATAATACACTCCTCATAGTGCTCCATATAGTATAATGCACCGCCAGTCATCCACGTAGTACAATTCACTTCCCATAGTATAATGCACCCCATAGTTCTTCATATAGTATAATGTATTCCCCATAGTCCTCGATACAGTATAATGCAGCCCACATATAGTATAAAGCAGCCACTCCATAGAGCATAATGCAGCCACCCTACAAAGTATAATGCAGCAACTCCACAGAATAAATGTAACCCCCCATAGAATATAATGCAGCCCCCCTCATATAGTATAATTCAGCCCCTACCTAGAATATAATGGTGCCCCTTATATAGTATAATGTAGCTGCTTCACAGAATACAATGTAGCCCTCCTCATATAGAATAATGCAGCCTCCATAGAATATAATGTAGCCCACTCATAAAGTATAATGAAGCACCCAGACAATATATTGTAATTTAGCCCCCCATAGAATTTAATGCAGCCCCTCCCAGAGAATATAATGTAGCCTACTCATATAGTATAATGTAGCCCCCTCATAGAGTATGATGCAATCACCACCATAGAATATAATACATATTATACAGCCCCCCATAGAAAATAATGTAGCCCCGAATAGAATATAATACAGCCCACCTCCCCATAGAATATAATGTAGCCCCCCATATTCTATAACACAGCCTCCGCCATAGAATATAATGTATAATGTACCCCCCATTGTATATAGCACAGCCACATAGTATATAGCACAGCCGCATAGCATATAACGCAGCCTGCATAGTATATAGCACAGCCCGCATAGTATATAACACAGCGCGCATAGTATATAACATAGCCTGCATGGTACACTACCGTTCAAAAGTTTGGGGTCACCCAGACAATTTTGTGTTTTCCATGAAAACTCATACTTTTATTATTCAAATGAGTTGCCAAATGAATTTAAAATCTAGTCCAGACATTGACAAGGTTCGAAAAAAGATTTTTATTTGAAATAATAATTTTCTCCTTCAAACTTTGCTTTCGTCAAACCTTTGGCATTCTAGCAGTAAATTTGCTGAGGTAATCTGGAGAAATTTCACCCCATGCTTCCAGAAGCCCCTCCCACAAGTTGGTTTGGCTTGATGGGCACTTTTTGCGTACCATACAGTCTAGCTGCTCCCACATCAGCTCAATGGGGTTGAGATCTGGTGACTGCGCTGGCCACTCCATTACAGGTAGAATACCAGCCACCTGCTTCTTCCCTAAATAGTTCTTGCATAATTTGGAGGCGTGCTTTGTGTCATTGTCCTGTTGTAGGATGAAATGGATCCAATCAAGCGCTGTCTACAGGGTATGGCATGGCATTGCAAAATAGAGTGATAGCCTTCCTTATTCAAAATCCTTTTAACGTGTACAAATCTCCCACTTTACCAGCACCAAAGCAACCCCAGACCATCACATTACCTCCACCATGCTTGACAGATGGCGTCAGGCACTCTTACAGCATCTTTTCAGTTGTTCTATGCCTCACAAATGTTCTTCTGTGTGATCCAAACACCTCAGACTTATATTCGTCAGTCCATAACACTTTTTTCCAATCTTCCTCTGTCCAATGTCTGTGTTCTTTTGCCCATATTAATCTTTTCCTTTTATTAGTCAGTCTCAGATTTGGCTTTTTCTTTGCCACTCTGCCCTGAAGGCCAGCATCCCGGAGTCACCTCTTCACTGTAGACATTGACACTGGCATTTTGCGTGTACTATTTAATGAAGCTACCAGTTGAGGACCTGTGAGGCGTCGATTTCTCAAACTACAGACTCCTAATGTACTTGTCTTGTTGCTAAGTTGTGCAGCGGGGCCTCCCACTTCTCTTTCTACTCTGTTTCTAGCCTGTTTGTGCTCTCCTCTGAAGGGAGTAGTACACACAGTTGTAGGAAATCTTCAGTTTCTTGGCAACTTCTTGCATGGAATAGCCTTAATTTATAAAAACAAGAATAGACTGTCGAGTTTCACATGAAAGTTCTTTTTTTCTGGCCATTTTAAGAGTTTAATGGAACCAACAAATGCAATGCTCCAGATTCTCAACTAGTTCAAAGGAAGGTCAGGTTTATAGCTTCTCTAATCAGCCAAACTGTTTTCAGCTGTGCTAACATACTTGCACAAGGGTTTTCAAGGGTATTCTAATCATTCTTTAGCCTTTGTACACAGTTAGCAAACTCAAAGCACCATAATAACACTGGAGTGATGGTTGTTGGAAATGGGCCTCTATACACCTATGAAGATATTGCATTACAAAGCAGACGTTTGCAGCTAGAATAGTCATTTACCACATTAACAATGTATAGAGTGTATTTTATTTCTGAATCATTTAATGTTAGCTTAATTGGAAAAAACTGTGCTTTTCTTTCAAAAATAAACTTTTGAACGGTAGTGTATATAATACAGCTCGCATGGTATATAGCACAGCACCACATGGTATATAGCACAGCACCGAAAGGTATATAGCACAGCACCACAAGGTATATAGCACAGCACTACATGGTATATAGCACAGCACCACAAGGTATATAGCACAGCTCCACAAGGTATATAGCACAGCACCACATGGTATATAGCACAGCACCACAAGGTACATAGCACAGCACCACATAGCATATAACCCCCCGAGAATGGCCCCACAGTCTAGTACTCACACTGACTGATATATTAAAAAAAAACACTCTACTCACCTCTCCTCATGCCTGCTCTGCTCCCGACTCCTGTCTTAGTGGCTGCACTGCCTGGCAAACAGTGAGTGCGCAATGACATTATCACGCACCCGCCGTGTCAGAATCAGAGGGGAATGATGGGAGAGGGAGCATCAGCTGGTGCTCTCTCCTCCATCATTGCTTTGAATTGTACCAGCGTCATAGACACCGGTATAGTTCAATGCGGTAGGGGGAGTCGGTGCTGGCGGCCCCCCTGCCTCACAGGCCCCATAGCGGCTGTTTGATGTGCCACTAGCTATGGGCCCCTGGAGGAGCGGGGACCCTAGGCAGCTGCCTGATGTGCCTGCCACTAACACCAGCCCTGCACCCAAGCATTCCAATTTGCTCGACTTGAACAAAGAGCACCCGAGCATTTTAGTGCTTGCCCATCACTAGATAACACCAAAACTTGTTCTCTACTCATGGTTAGTGATTAGGTGAAGCCATTTATTGTCAAACTACTGTGTTTTATCTTTTTAAATCATAATGACAACCCAAAACATCCAAATGACCCTGATCAAAATTGTACATACCCTGGTGATTTTGGCCTTATAACATGCACAGAAGTTAAAACAAATGGGTTTGAATGGCTACTAAAGGTAACATCCTCACCTGTGACCAGTTTGCTTATAATCAGTGTGTGTGCATAAAAGCTGAGTGAATTTCTGCGATCCAGACAGACTCTTGCATCTTTCATCCAGCCACTGACGTTACTGGATTGTGATTCATGGGGAAAGCAAAAGAACTGTCAATGGATCTACGGGAAAAGGTAGTTGAACTGTATAAAACAGGAAAGGGATACAAAAAGATATCCAAGGAATTGATAATGCCAATCAGCAGCGTTCAAACTGTGTTTAACAAATGGAAAATCAGGGGTTCTGTAAAAACAAATCTATGGTCAGGTAGATCAACAGAAATTTTGTCCGCAACTGCCAGGAAAATTGTTTGGGATGCAAAGAAAAACCCACAAATAGCATCAGCTGAAATACTGGACTCTCTGAAAACTAGCCGTGTGGCTGTTTAAAGATGCACAATAAGGAGGCACTTGAAGAAAAATGGGCTGCATGGTCAAGTCGCCAGAAGAAAGTCATTACTGCTCAAATGCCACAAAGTATCTTGCCTACAATATGCAAAACAGCACAGAGACAGGCCTCAAAACTTCTGGAACATGGTAATTTGGAATGATGAGACCAAAATTGAACTTTTTGGCAACAACCATAAACGTTACATTTGGAGAGAGGTCAACAAGGGCTATGATGAAAGGAACACCATTCCTACTGTAAAGCACTGCGATGGATCGCTGATGTTTTGGGGATGTGTGAGCTACAAAGGCACAGGAAACTTGGTCAAAGTTGAAGGAAAGATGAATGCAGCACGTTATCAGCAAATACTGAAGGCAAATTTGCAATCATCAGCCCAGAAGCTGCGCATGGGACGTACTTGAACGTTCCAACATGACAACAATCCAAAACACAAAGCCAAATCGACCCCCATCACAGGCTACAGCAGAACAAAGTGAAGGTTCTGGAGTGGCCATCTCAGTCTCCTGACATCAATATCATTGAGTCACTCTGAGGAAATGTCAAGCAAGCAGTTCATGCTAGACAGCCCAGGAATTTACAGGAACTGGAGGCTTTTTGCCAAGAAGAGTGGGCAGCTTTACCATCTGAGAAAATAAAGAAACTCATCCAAAACTACAACAAAAGATTTCAAGCTGTCATTGATGTTAGTGGGTGCAATACACTGTATTAAGAAATGGGGTATGTAAACTTTTGATCAGGGTCACTTGGATGTTTTGGGTTGTCATTATGATTTAAAAAGAGAAAGCATAGTAGTTTGACAATAAATGGCTTCACCCAACCACTAATCATGAGTGTAGAAAAAGTTTTGGTGTTTTCATTCATATTCTCTGAAAAAAGGCCAAGAAAGCAAAAATTCTGCTGGGGTATGTAAACTTTTGAGCACAACTGCATGTAGAAAAATATAACTACTATAATACTGCCCCCTATGTACAAGAATATAACTACTAAAATACAGCTCCTATGTACAAGAATATAACTACTATAATACTGCCCCCTATATAAAGGAATATAGCTATTATAATACTGCCCCTATCTTTAAGAATATAACTACTATAATACTGCTCCTATGTACAAGAATATAACTACTATAATATTGCCCCCTATGTACAAGAATATATCCACTATAACACTGCCCCCTATGTACAAGAATATACCTACTATAATACTTTCCCACTGTACAGGATTATAACTACTAAAATATTGCCCCTATATACAAGAATACAACTACTATAATACTGCCCCTATGTGCAAGAATATAACTACTATAATACTGCCCCTATGTGCAAGAATATAACTACTGTAATACTGCCCCTATGTGCAAGAATATAACTACTGTAATGCTGCCCCTATGTGCAAGAATATAACTACTATAATACTGACCCCTATGTACAAGAATATAAGTACTATAATACTGCCCCATGTACTAGAATATAACTACTATAATACTGGTCCTATGTACAAGAATATAACTACTATAATACAGCTCCTATGTGCAAGAATATAACTACTATAATCCTGCTCATGTACAAGAATGTAACTACTATAATACTGCCCCCTATGTACAAGAATATAACTACTATAATACAGCTCCTATGTGCAAGAATATAACTACTATAATTCTGCTCATGTGTAAAAGAATATATGGTAACTACTATAATACTGCTCCTATGTACAAGAATATAGCTATTAGAATACTGCCCCTATATACAAGAATATAACTACTTTAATACTACCCATATATACAAAAATATATCTACTATAATACTGCTCCCTATGTACTGTACAAGAATATAACTACTCTAATACTGCCTGCTATGTGCAAGAATATAACTACTATAATACTGTCCCCTATGTACCAGAATATAACTACTATAATACTGCCCCTATGTACAAGAATATTACTACTATAATACTGCCACCTATGTACACGAATATAACTATTATAATACTGCCCCTATGTACAAGGATATAACTGCTATAAAACTGCCCCCTATGTACAAGAATATAAATACTATAATACTGCTATATAGCTACCATAATACTGTTGCCTACTTCTTGGCGCAGTCCTGTATATAGATCATGGATGTCCCCTATACTCGGTGGTGTCTTACAGACAGACTGTGATGCACATTTCCAGGTGGATGACTATGAGATGATAATAGTGGCGCTATTGATGCTGGTGCAGTGTAATTAATAGCACATGCCAGAGCAGAGATAAAGCCGCAGTGAGGTTAATCTCAGTGATTATTTGTCATTTGTGGAGGCGGGCGGTACCCAGTGGGGTACACGGTGAGATATGGACTTCGTGGAGCATGTGCTCACATGTAACCACTGCTCAACTCTCACTGACCCAGATAGGTTTTCATGTACGGAACATTCCACAGATCGGCAGCATTCACCATGAAGAGGAATTTCTGATAACAATGCTCAGATGGATAAAGCCGCAAACAACAAGAACGGCAGCATCCATGCTCCAATAGGCCCATACGTGCAGTCCTGATAGCTTTCTGAGACAGTCATATATTTTAGGCTGAGATACACAGCATGCAGTATCACATATGACAGTGTAAAGTGATCGCAGGAGGCTGCTTCACATCGGCCCGACACAAGTGCACACAGAGCAAAACATCTATCATCCCCTGAATGCCAGGCACTCATCCTAGGTCCTGTGTGATAATGTGCAGGTGCAGAGTATGTCACCACGGAACAGACGGACCAACCGTTAAAGGGGAGGTTTATTTACAGGGATTGATACTGGCAAAATAACAGTGCAGTATTGGTATAGAGAACAAGTACTGAAGACAGTCAAAAAGGCATGAACAGAATTAAACAATCTTATAAGGGTTTTTCCTATGAAGGCACTTATCAGTCTGAATGAGGGTCTTGATTGAAAGGTCGAGCTTCTCCCACGTTGGTGCTTGTCATCTGTAGTCTTTCTGTACTCTGTGTCTTTTAACAGTCCCCAGCCAGGGTCTGAGGGGTTACTGCGGGAGCCAGAGGAATATGAGGTAAAACGAGGTTCCTCTGCTCTGAGTCTTTCTCTCCAGCTCTACAGCGAAGCGTATTCTCAGGGCAAAGCAGCACTGCACTGACAGCGCAGTAACCGGGACTTCGCACCAGGGTCAGTACCTCTAGACAGGTCACAGTCTCATCACAGGGCTCAGTCTCAATACAGGGCACAGTCTCATCACAGGGCTCAGTCTCAATACAGGCCTCAGCGCGGGTCTCAGTTTTTCCACAGGGATCAGGACGCACCTTTGCTGTCACTGCAGTACCCTGCCTCACGTACTCACGGACTGGTCTCTCTGCGTCTTTACTCAGTGAATGGGAGTTCTCTCTCTCTCACCGTCTGAATCAGCGTCCTCTCCCGTCTGCTGACCAGGTTCCTCTGAGGAAAGTGCTTTTCCCGCTCTCTGCTCTGCTCTCTTCCTGTGCCCGGCCCCTCTTCTGTCTCCCGGGGAACCTGCTGCCTTGCTCAGTGGTTCTGGGTATAGAGCAGAGGAGGCAACCCTCCCCCGGCTCTTCCTGTACTTCACCCCCTTACATTCTCCCTCTCTTTTAGATTGCCATTCCACAGGCGAGAGTTTCTGGAGCTCCTGTTGGCAATCTTCCAGTCCTTGCACAATCTGTTGCCAGATGAACTCGTCCTGGTTGTAGCGGATGGGGGGGTACACCAGCCGTTGAAAGTTCAGAGCGTCTCAGGTCAGTAGAGGCTGAGGTGTCAATCACAAGAGGAGTGGGGGTCGAGGCCCCCTCTGATACATCAGTAGCTTCAGGCACCAGCCTTGTTTACAGGTTCCCTGAGAGAGATTGAGAGTCTCCCTTGTCTTCATCATCAGCTTTGATCACTGGTTCAGCTGGTGGGGGCACTGGAGTAGATGGTACCACTTGAGGGTCCCGAGACAAGCATGGACTCAACATATTCCGATGCAGTGTGCGGGTGGGAAACTCTTCCCCCGTTTCAGGCTGAATCTTATAGACGGGACCCTTGCCACCGAGCCATCGCTTCACCCTATACAGCCTTTTCTCCCACTGGTACTCCAGTTTATTTTGTGGGTGCTTCTCCCTTACCAAGACCCGATCCCCAGGTTGTAGGGCTGTCCCTTCTTGGGGAGTGACTTGGGAATGTTCCAATTCTCGGAGTCGGTCCTGTACCAGCCGCTGAATAGTCCGCAGCCGACGATGGTGTTCTTGAACCCAGGAGTACAACCCCGTCCACGGGTAGTCCTCCTCAGGTTCCAGCGCCAGCTCTGTCAGCCCCTTCCCGGGTCGGCCGAAGAACAGGGAGTAGAGCGTGAATCCAGTGGTGCTGTGTTTACGGTTGTTGTACGCCCACAACAATTCAGGGACAGACTCAGTGCATCGTGCTTTCTGGTCCTCTTCCAGTGTCCTCAGCATTTGAATCAAGTTGCGGTTAAATCTTTCACAAGCCCCTTTCCCCTGTGGATAGTAAGGGGTGGTCCGGGACTTATCGATTTTATGCTGCTGATGCAACTCCTCCATTACCTTCCCGAGGAAGCAGGCTCCTTGATCGGAGTGGATGCGCTTAGGACACATGTACACCTGGATAAAGTGTTTTCAGATCGCATACGCCGCAGACTCGGCAGTCTGGTCCCATGTGGGCATCACCACGTTAAATTTAGAAAAGTGGTCTAACATTACTAAGCAATGCTCGTAGCCTTGATGTGCTGGTCCAATCGTCAAATAATCTATGGCCAGTAGGTCCATGGGGCCAGAAGATCTCACCGTCTCTGTAGGAGCTCGCTGTTCCGGTGGCTTGACCAGCTCACAATTCCAGCACTGTTGGCATACTCGCTCCACGATGTTCCTCAAGTGGGAGTGTTAAAGCAAACGCTGCAGCCACTGGAACGTTTTCTCCTGCCTGAAGTGTGCTCCTTTCTCATGTGCTTTCTTAGCCACCTGTTCTACCAAGGATGAGGGGAGGATCGTCTGCCAAACCTGATTAAGTTCAGATTGTAGGTACACCTTCCGGTAGAGGATACCATCCCAAAACTGGAGTCTCTCCCACTTCCACGACATCTTCAACACATCAGGTGTAGAGATGAGTGACTTTGCCTTTTTTCGGGTCGAGTCGGGTTTCATGAACGCAATCGGCCGATTATCGTGAAAAGTCGAAGGCCGACTGAAACACGAAACCAAATGCAAGTCAATGGGGAACCAAGGTCGGCAGGGAGTGGAGGACAGGAAACACACCTACAGTGCCCATTTTAATGCCAAAAACATCAATTCTTATTACTTAAGCTTGTCAACCTTAATTTACTTTATAATAATAGTTAGGCATTGAAAACTGGGGGTTATTTGGCTAAAGTTCTGGGGGGGGTAGGGCTGGCTCCAGATTTTCGTGGGCCCTGGGCCAAAGAGTGTCACTGGGCTCCTTTAACACATGCCAGAAATCATGATCCTCTGATACGGCAGAGAAATAGCGGTATAGTACAATGAAAAATACTTCACTTCTTACATCTCATGACTGACATCCATTTTAAATTCTCCAATAGCTCCAAAAACGGACAGTATATTACTCCATACAGTATTATGGCCACTGCATAGTGCGCTATACAGAGTAATGAGGCTCATATATTTCTCCATGCAGAATCATTGGTCCCATATAATGTTTGAAACAGTATATGATGAGCTCCACATAATGCTACAGTATATGTCAGTCCCCATGGATGAAGCTCCACTGTCTTATGGGCCCAAATAATGCTCCATATATAATGGACCCCATTTATAATGCTCCAGTGTATAATGGGCCATGTAAATGCTGTTTCAGTGTGTGATGTCCACCTTTGGAGTACTCCAGTGTATGGTGGGCCTCATATATCATTCTCCAGAGTATAGTGCTCCCGAAAAATTGCTGTCCCAATATTGAAAACAATTAAATAAGTCTCCTTGCTAGGGAATCCCTGTACTAGTCTAGACTCTTCGTTGTCCCCATCTTCCATCTCACTGCACTTGGACTGTTTAGACAGAGGGCGTACAGACGTGATGTCATCGCGCTCTCTGACCTGAATGTCACTGTCAGGAACCGCGGAAGACGTCACGGCGGAGGAGCAGGGAGAGATAAGTATTTCAACTTTGTAAGCGCTGTGATCCTGAGAAAGCAGGGGGGGCCCACTCGTTGGAGACGGCACTGGCACAGGGCCCCTCACAGTACGGCGGTGTGTCTGACGGCGGGTGAGCCCTCCCACCGGCAGAGACACATTTGCATACTATGAGGGGTCCTGTGCCAGTGCCGTCGCCCATGAGTATGCCCCCCCCACCTGCTCAAGGAACCTGCAATCTGCATCTTCCTCTTTGTCACCGTATAAGGTGGTATATTATGCGGGAAGGGGAATCTGAGTTTCATCAAGGTCAGATTCTGGCTGTGTAGAGTGCGAGGGGAATGTAGTGGTCTGGGTCAATGTACCAGCAGAATCATCTAGCAGTGGCTGGGCATCAGTGCACTTGTGGCGCCCCCAGGAGTACGGTCGCCACAGTGGCATTACCTTCCTCCTAGGGAGTGTGATGTCATGCTTGGGAGCAACGAAGGATCTCTCTAACAGTTAAACCAACACACAACACAGTTCCCACTCCAGGTCAGCAGTGAGAGCTCTGAACCTGATTGCTGAGGACCTGCTCTCTGTGGTCGGGAGGAGGAAAGTTAGGGCAGTCTGTGAAGGGAAGGGGAAGTGTGTGGACTTGAGAAGGGGAGCTGAAGGACGAGCAGAGTTAAGGCTCACTCCTAGCTGGAGCGCATGGTCCGGATTCTGGTCTCCGAGTTTGTAGGGACACTGATGGTCCTGTAGCAGAAACTGGAGGAAGTAGCAGCTGTAAATGCTCTGTTCCCAACTTAGGCTCGGAGGCCCCAGCAGTGAGCCAGAAGGAAAAGGCTATGGATGCCTGCCATATGAGAAAGTTCCAAAAGAGAGTCAACAGGGGGAACTTCAGTGAACTCAGTACTGCGAGTACCTCAGATAAGCGCTAGAACGGAGGCCACACTACCTATCTGCAGAGAGAGAATTCCAAATTTGTTTCCAGGCTGACCAACTCCTTCTCCATCTGTACTCCAGGTCCTGGACGGCACTTACCAAGTACAGGTAAAGGAACTGCACAACTGTGTCTGTCATCTTTCTCCTGCGCCTGGCGCACGGCTCTGCTACATCCTGCACTGCACACCATCTACCAACTCTTTCATCTGCCCTGCGACTACGGCCCTACCTGTGCAGGGCTTCTACATCCTAGCTGCACCACAACATCTGTCCCAGAGAAGCGACACTGCAGCATTGGTCAATCTGATCAGAAACCACAGGTGGTGTCATGTATCATTCACCTACAAATGTTATTCACCCCTTTGCATGGACGCTCAGGGCCACGGAATGCGTCATCACCACCAACTTGACACAACTTGCATTACAACAGATATAAAAATCAAATGCAACTTCCCTTTATGGGTGTCACTTTATTTTTTACGTTACAAATAACTACTATATTTATAAATATACATTAATAACACTATCCTCACTATCAAAAACTATCTGAATATAAGCATAGAAAACTTGTAAAATATAAATATTAATATTAAATATTAAATATAAATATAGATATTACATATAAATATACATATGAAACATTTGCAATACAATATAACTACACTATTAATAAAACATTTTCCATCAAATGCATCAAAGTTTAGTGCATCCTGAACCGGGGTAATCTTCATCTTTAGAGCAATATGGGGGACCCGTCTCAAACCCCCAACGTAGGCCTTGGGCGGGCTACAAGGCATGGCTGGTCTCCACATTGGACCACGTCTTCGGCCACGCCAAACGGGTTTTGGTTCTGTGGCCTATTAAGGCAAATGAACTCTCTCTTTCAAGGGTTTTATGTAAAACCAATAGGGAGCACATTAAGAAGTGCTAACTATGTACACTAAAAGTTTTGGGTTATTCATTGTTCATTGCCACATTGTCCCTTTAAAACTTTAATAATGAACAAAACCTAACCAGGTACATTTTAACTATATACAGTCATTTCAATACGATCTGTAATCCTTTATTTCTTTTTCCAAGGTAACTCCTGGTGTCTGCCACTCCCTGGCCAGGAAAGTTCATATACCAAGGTCAATCCTGGTGACAGAAAAGATGTCATGGCCAACGCAGTCATGTCCTGTTAAGTTATGTCCTGCTATTGGCATTTGAGTAGCCTGGGACTGTTCTGCAATTGGCATTGTATAGGCAGTAGGGGCTGGTGTGGCACTATATGGCAAGGCAGGAATTACTTAGGCTTCAGGTGGTGTTGACACTGGCCGTTGTTCC
Organism: Dendrobates tinctorius; assembly: GCF_039654945.1. Taxonomy (NCBI): domain Eukaryota; kingdom Metazoa; phylum Chordata; class Amphibia; order Anura; family Dendrobatidae; genus Dendrobates; species Dendrobates tinctorius. The sequence continues at coordinate 64,914,697 of NW_027361687.1, forward strand.
ATGCTGGTGTCTGCTGAGCCAGGGGTGGCAGGCCTGTATTTTCTCACATTCAGGGCATACCAGCCTTTCTCACCCCAATGACGGGTGTATGTTACGCAGTCCTCTTGGTAAAGATCCCTGTCCGGGTGTTCCTCCAAGAGGTGGGATTCCACATCCCTGCAGTTGACGAATATCTCTGCCAGCAAGTCGGGCTCCTTTATAAAGCCTCAGCCCCTGCTGAGCTGGAAAACCAGCACAATGCCCTGTTTCAGCGGCCGTTGGTCTGCTCTCCTTGCCTTTCTGGCCTGTTTCATTGCACACAGGTTTCTCTTATCCATAGCCCTGCTCTGGGCATTATGCTCTTCATTTTTCTTTTCCCACTTAAGGGCTACCTGTTTCTGATACTCATTCCAGCTTAAGACTTCCACTCTCCTTCTTCCTTTTGCCCTTCTCCTGGGAACCGAATTAAGTCGGTTCCCGGGTTTCCCCAGCGGTATACTACTCTCTCGGCGTATACCTCCCCTGGTAGACTGGTGGGCTGGAGCGGAGCCCTTATTTGATTCTCTATGCCTGTAGACTGGTCCCAATCCAGATAAGTACAAACCCGGCAGGGTTCACGGACTGGCGGTGCAGCTAGCGGGCCCGCTAAGAGCTCCCCGGCTACCGGGGCAGGGTCGGTGACATTACCTGCCTGCGGTGTCACCTCAGTGCCTGTTTCCTCCTCCTCCTCCACAGGGACTGGGGTTGCTGGCCGCCAGATGGAACGCTGCTCCTTCAACTTTTTCTTTTCTGGCAGGGCCGACTTCCACCAGCATTCCACGGTCAGTGGCATGCCCAGGAGCTGGCGGCTCAGCTCCTCTATTTGTACTCTGAAGGAGTCCCTCCGGGATGTCTTCTAGGTGTTTTGCTGCCATGCTTGCAGCTACATGCTCCGCACACTTCCTATTCGCCCCTGACCTCTTCCGGGGGCAGGCCTTTCTCCTTTCTCTATGCCCACCACAGCAATGCAAGAGGCTGGTCTTTCTTGCTAATGGAACCACCTCCACATCACGTGGGCAGGCATGGTCTTTGCACTTCACTGTGAGGCCCCGCCCACCACACCTCACCCTCCGTGACACAGCATGGTGGTTATCTTAAAGGTCAGGCGCACACCCTCTTGTGCAGTTTTTTCGGTGGCTTGACAGTCCATTAAAATATCTGGCACACCATGAAATAAAGTCTCTAACGATACAGAAAAGTCTGTGGCCCACAGTACAATAAAGCCTCTTGCACACAGTACAATAAAGCCTCTGGCACACAGTACCCAGCTTTGCCAGGCTCTGAAATAGTCCCCAGCTTTGCCGGGCTCCGAAACCCTGTTCGTGACGCCAGTTGGAGCACCCCACAGGGCCTTAGGTTACTCAGTACTGGGCCGGTCGGTTTTTAAAGGGGATGTCAAGGCAACGGTGACCCAGTCTGTGGCTGTGGGCGTCCAGTAAAATTAATAAAAGATGATGATGATGGAGTAGATAAAAGATGTTGATGATGGGGTAGATTGTAGGGGGTTTAGTAGTGACACCACCCGTGGTATTCGGCAATGGTAGCTGACGCTGCAATGCAGATCCACTAGGATGGTGTTAGGGCAGCAAAGATGGTTAAGCTCTCCATGATCTGTGTCCCAGGGCAGTTAGGATGTTATAAGTAACTAGATGGTGGCCCGATTCTAATGCATCGGGTATTCTAGAATATGTATGTAGTTCATTTATGAAGATTTAAGAATAATGTACTGAATACACAGGATTTTCCAGGTAAAATATATACATTATCATTAAATGTTATTGCTCATAGAACTTAATACAACTACAGGAGATGACCCACGGCAACCGTCAGGAGATCAGCGGCTAGCGCTGCAGATCTCCCAACGGTAGGGGTGGCATGCGTTGTTCGAATTCCACACCAATTCGCGGCCTGACTGTGCCTGTCGCTGATTGGTCGCCAGCGCGACCAATCAGCGACGCAGGATTTGCGGCTGGACTGCGCCGGTCGCTGATTGGTCGCAGCCGGCCAGACGTGACCAATCAGCGGCGCGGAATTTCTGTTACAAACAGTCAGACAGACAGAATTAGACGATTATATAGCAGATTGTGGTGGCTGTTGTGGCGAGTGTGGTGCGGGTAGGTGAGATGCAAAATGGCACAAATGACACAGCTGGGTACAGTTTCCAGAGTTTTACTCACAGTTCTTGTGTACACAGGTGCCCGCTTGGTGCCATGTCTTCCAGGTGAGGGATCCAGCAAGCTCCCAGGTAGATTGGGATGCACCTTTCCAAGACTCCCTTCTGTGTATCTCTCTCCTGCCCGTCTTAATATTCTGGTTTCCGCCCTCCATCCCAGCACCTTCACAGTGTCCCAAACCATCAGCCGCGGACCTTGTCGGGCGACGTCCTCTGAGTCCCCTTGTTCCTATCTATGGCTGCTTTTTCGGCGAATGAATGTGGTTGTGACTGATGTACATACAGCTATCCCAGCCTCCGGCTTGCTAGCTGGGCCTTGTAGTCCTCCACTAGTCTTGGGGGCCAGCTCCCCCACTGCGACCTGGCCCTATTGTCCTTCCAGGAGCTTCCTTCAGGCTCCCCTCACAACTCTCTCTATTGCTCTTCCTACTGCAGTTCTTCTCCTTCTCCATCCCTGACTGACTGACTCTTTCTAGAACAATCTTTTTATCTCAGCACTAACTCCTCCCACCAATGGTCAATACTCACTCTCTCTAACCTTCTAAGCTCCTCCCCTTTTCCCTACCTTCCCCACTCATTCCCCAACACCCTTTCCTTGCCAGCCTGGGATGAGGCCATCCTCCCCAAGGGTACACCCAGATGCCCTGACTGAACTGATGTGTGTTGGGTGCGAGAGTTAGAGTCCTGGGTAGTGCTCTCTCCTTACCTGAGAGTAGGATACCTCACCTCTCGATGAGGTGCAGTACCTCTATGACGACTGGACCCTCAGGGGCGCCGCACAATGGCAGTAAGTAATGGAAAAGGGAGAGGATGGCTATGCTGCTGTAGACAATGGTAGTGAGGAAGAAGGTAGAGGGGGATGCTGCTGCAGACAATGGTAGCAAGTAAGGGAGAAGGCAGAGGAGGGGGATGCTGCTGCAGACAATGGTATTAAGTAAGGGAGAGGAGGGGTATGCTGCTGCAGACAATGTTAGTGAGGGAGGAGAGAGATGATGGAATGCTGCTGCTGATAATCATAGTAAGTAAGGGAGAATGGAGAGGAGGGGGATGCTGCTTCAGACAATGGTAGTGAGGAAGAAGGTAGAGAAAGAGGATGCTGCTGCTTACAATGGTAGAGAATAAGGGAGTGGAGGTGTATGCTGCTGCAGACAATGGTAGTGAGAGAGGCGAGCGTGGGGAATGCTGCAGCTGACAATGGTAGTAAGTAAGGAAAAAGGGAGAGGAGGGGTATGCTGCTGCAGACAATGTTAGTGAGGGAGGAGAGAGATGATGGAATGCTGCTGCTGATAATCATAGTAAGTAAGGGAGAATGGAGAGGAGGGGGATGCTGCTTCAGACAATGGTAGTGAGGAAGAAGGTAGAGAAAGAGGATGCTGCTGCTTACAATGGTAGAGAATAAGGGAGTGGAGGTATATGTTGCTGCAGACAATGGTAATGAGAGAGGCGAGAGTGGGGAATGCTGCTGCTGACAATGGTAGTAAGTAAGGAAAAAGGGAGTGGAGGGGGATGCTGCTGCAGACAATGGTAATGAGAGAGGAGAGAGAGGAGGGGAATGCTGTTGCTGACAATGGTAGTAAGGAAAAAGGGAGTGGAGGGGGATGCTGCTGCAGACAATGGTAGTGAGAGAGAGGAGGGGAATGCTGCTGCTGACAATGGTAGTAAGGAAAAAGGGAGTGGAGGGGGATGCTGCTGCAGACAATGGTAGTGAGGGAGGAGGGAGAGGAGGGGAATGCTGCTGCAGACAATTGCATTAAGTGTGGTGTTGAAGGATGAGGTTGTGTGTTCCCATAAGCTATTAAATTCTGAAAACGCCCTCTGGTAAAGATGTATTATTAGAATACAGCTTATGTCACCAGTTTGAGTGCTGCACACCTAAAGGAGATATTCTGTAATGGCCTTAGTCTACGTAAGGGGGTTGTCCAAATCCCTTTTTCAGATGGGTCCCTGATGATCAGCGTACAAGTAACTATCCTGCTGTAACATCTCTTTGATCATCTGTAACCCATGTTGAACCCAGCAGTAAGTGGTCAGTTTTTATGTAGCACCACCACAGGAGAAATAAAGCATTACGCAGTTTTCATTAAAGTCATTTTAATGCACAGATGAGTCGGGTACTCCAGAATAAGATACACTGGAGTTTGCAATTGAAGGCTGAGCTGTAATACCAGACACAGCCTATGGACAAGAGTGGCGCTAGAATAGATATGTGACAACTAGAGTTGAGCGATACCAGCCGATACTTGAAAATATCGGATCGGAATGGATCGGCCGATCTTAAAAAAAAGTATCGGTATCGCCGATTCCGATACCGGGAACCAATGCAAGTCAATGGGGCCAAAATATCGGAATTAAAAAAAACCCTTTCTTTCCTTGTAGGTTAATTCTACATGAAGAAAAACAACTAAGAATAATGTAGAATGTATTGTGGGAGGTGGAGGAGACATTAAAGCCATAGAGGTTTAGCCCAATCAAATGGAATAGCAGGAATTAAACTTTTTTTTTAAAGATGTTAGGAGTTACAAAGATATTGACTATGTAAGCCTCATTTATATTTTGCCAGACATGTATGTCTTCTTCTTCTTTCTTCTTTCTTCTTCTTTCTTATTCTTCTTCCTTTTTTTACCTTCTTCTTCTTCTTCTTATTCCTTTTTTTACATTCTTCTTCTTCTTCTTCCTTTTTTTACATTCTTCTACTTCCTTTTTTTACATTCTTCTTCTTCTTCCTTTTTTTACATTCTTCTTCTTATTCCTTTTTTTACATTCTTCTTCTTCTTCCTTTTTTAAATTCTTCTACTTCCTTTTTTTACATTCTTCTTCTTCTTCTTCTTCTTCTTCTTCTTCTTCTTCCTTTTCTTACATTCTTCATATTCTTCTTATTCAACAATTATTATTCTACATATTCAGCTTCTTCATCTTCTTCCTATTCTTCTTCATCATATTCTTGTTTGTGTCAGGCATTCCTGTAGTTGTTATCTAGAAAAGTTAGAAGTTTACACCTTCCGTTCTGCCTGTCACAAAAGATTTACAACAGGATTTGTCCGCGTTCAGTTTGGCCTGCAGCAGCAGGCCTTTTCCAGGGGCACCACGAGGAGGAACGGACTCACCCCCATACACTGCTTAGTCTTCTTCTGCTTATAAATAAGATAATATCATTTGCTCAGAGTATTAGTCTTATGCTTATTGTTCTTCAGCTTTGTTTTTTTTATGCTTCTTTGTCTTCTCTCTCTTGTTGTTCTGCATCTTGGTGGTTGTCTTCCTGTTCTTTGTCCTCTTGAACCAGCTGACGGTACTGGCACCCGGAGGGGCAGCAGAAGGAACAAGAGCCAATGGCACTACCGAGGACCAGCTGACGGTGCTGGAACCCGGTTACTAAGCAGGAGGTACCTGTGCTACAAAGCACTACCAAGGACCAGCAGACGTTGCCGGAACTCGGATACCGAGATGGAGGCACCTAGGCCAAAGGCTCTGACGAGAACCAGCTGACGGTGCTGGAACCCGGAGGGGTAGCATAAGCTGCAAGAGCAAATGGAAATAGCGAGGACCAGCTGACAGTGCTGGCACCCGGAGGGGCAGCAGAAGGAATAAGAGCCAATGGCACAACCGAGGACCAGCTGACGGTGCTGGAACCCGGTTACTAAGCAGGAGGTACCTGTGCTACAAAGCACTACCAAGGACCAGCAGACGTTGCCGGAACTCGGATACCGAGATGGAGGCACCTAGGCCAAAGGCTCTGACGAGAACCAGCTGACGGTGCTGGAACCCGGAGGGGTAGCATAAGCTGCAAGAGCAAATGGAAATAGCGAGGACCAGCTGACAGTGCTGGCACCCGGAGGGGCAGCAGAAGGAATAAGAGCCAATGGCACAACCGAGGACCAGCTGACGGTGCTGGAACCCGGTTACTAAGCAGGAGGTACCTGTGCTACAAAGCACTACCAAGGACCAGCAGACGTTGCCGGAACTCGGATACCGAGATGGAGGCACCTAGGCCAAAGGCTCTGACGAGAACCAGCTGACGGTGCTGGAACACGGAGGGGTATCAGAAGTTACCCCTGAAAAGCAAAGTTGGCATGCCGCAAGCTGGCCGCAGTTACCGAATCACACAGTCCTACAGGGGGTGCTTGTCCTACTGGCACTATGGAACAAGCCTTTCTTACCAGAACCCGCAGTCCACATAGGAAGCACCTAAACTGCTGGCACCCTAGCCTCGGCTAACCCAACCGCAACACGACATGGCAACTTGGGGTGGCAAACTGACATTGACACTTCCCGGAAACAGCAGGCAGGGCTGGAACCAAGCTGGGCAGGAGGGAGTACCCGTGCCAAAGTCAGTTATGAGCAGCAACTGGCGATGTTGGAGCCCAGGACAAGCACTTAGCAGGCTGAGGCCTGATGTGCTGTCAATTGGGAGGCAGCAGGACAGATTGCCATCAAAACAGCAGGGGAACAGCTGACGTTACTGAACCCCACAAACACAGGAGCTAGTTTTTTACTCTGTGAAGACGGCACTTCCGAGCAACAACTGGCTGTGTTGAAGCCCAGGGACAAGCACGGAGCAGGCTGAGGCTGCATTGAAGAAATTTTAAGATCGGTTGTAGACTACTAATTTGAACCAAGCTCCACTTAGGCCTGTGGCTTCACTGATTTTCGTATTTCCCCTGTCCTCCAACCCCGCCAGTTACAGCTCCGAAGTGGCGTCTGCACAATCCACACTTGTTCCTGTGTTACAGGTGTTCAGTCCGGTCAGTTAATCCCCTGATGTGTGTCCGGCAATGTCGCCTGCTCTGTCCACATTCCCATAATGGGAATGTGGACAGAGCAGGCGACATTGCCGGACACACATCAGGGGATTAACTGACCGGACTGAACACCTGTAACACAGGAACAAGTGTGGATTGTGCAGACGCCACTTCGGAGCTGTAACTGGCAGGGTTGGAGGACAGGGGAAATACGAGAGACAGTGGAGCCACAGGCCTAATTGGAGCACGGTTAAAAATCAGTAGTGGTACGACTGTGTAGGCAGCAGGAGACTTTGCCATCCACACAGCAGGGGATCAGCTGACATTACTGAACCCCACTGAGACACGGGAGCAAGTATCTCTTTCCGTGTGGACGGCACTTCCGAACTACAACTGGCTGTGTTGAAGCCCAGGAAATAGGAGGGTGTAGGCAGAGGCCTACTGTATTTTGAATGAGGTGACAGCAGGAGAGACTGCCATCCACACAGCAGGGGATCAGCTGACATTACTGAACCCCACTGAGACACGGGAGCAAGTATCTCTTTCCGTGTGGACGGCACTTCCGAACTACAACTGGCTGTGTTGAAGCCCAGGAAATAGGAGGGTGTAGGCAGAGGCCTACTGTATTTTGAATGAGGTGACAGCAGGAGAGACTGCCATCCACACAGCAGGGGATCAGCTGACATTACTGAACCCCACTGAGACACGGGAGCAAGTATCTCTTTCCGTGTGGACGGCACTTCCGAACTACAACTGGCTGTGTTGAAGCCCAGGAAATAGGAGGGTGTAGGCAGAGGCCTACTGTATTTTGAATGAGGTGACAGCAGGAGAGACTGCCATCCACACAGCAGGGGATCAGCTGACATTACTGAACCCCACTGAGACACGGGAGCAAGTATCTCTTTCCGTGTGGACGGCACTTCCGAACTACAACTGGCTGTGTTGAAGCCCAGGAAATAGGAGGGTGTAGGCAGAGGCCTACTGTATTTTGAATGAGGTGACAGCAGGAGAGACTGCCATCCACACAGCAGGGGATCAGCTGACATTACTGAACCCCACTGAGACACGGGAGCAAGTATCTCTTTCCGTGTGGACGGCACTTCCGAACTACAACTGGCTGTGTTGAAGCCCAGGAAATAGGAGGGTGTAGGCAGAGGCCTACTGTATTTTGAATGAGGTGACAGCAGGAGAGACTGCCATCCACACAGCAGGGGATCAGCTGACATTACTGAACCCCACTGAGACACGGGAGCAAGTATCTCTTTCCGTGTGGACGGCACTTCCGAACTACAACTGGCTGTGTTGAAGCCCAGGAAATAGGAGGGTGTAGGCAGAGGCCTACTGTATTTTGAATGAGGTGACAGCAGAAGAGACTGCCATCCACACAGCAGGGGATCAGCTGACATTACTGAACCCCACTGAGACACGGGAGCAAGTATCTCTTTCCGTGTGGACGGCACTTCCGAACTACAACTGGCTGTGTTGAAGCCCAGGAAATAGGAGGGTGTAGGCAGAGGCCTACTGTATTTTGAATGAGGTGACAGCAGGAGAGACTGCCATCCACACAGCAGGGGATCAGCTGACGTTACTGAACCCCACTGAGACACGGGAGCAAGTATCTCTTTCCGTGTGGACGGCACTTCCGAACTACAACTGGCTGTGTTGAAGCCCAGGAAATAGGACGGTGTAGGCAGAGGCCTACTGTATTTTGAATGAGGTGACAGCCGGAGAGACTGCCATCCACACAGCAGGGGATCAGCTGACATTACTAAACCCCACTGAGACACGGGAGCAAGTATCTCTTTCCGTGTGGACGGCACTTCCGAACTACAACTGGCTGTGTTGAAGCCCAGGAAATAGGAGGGTGTAGGCAGAGGCCTACTGTATTTTGAATGAGTTTACAGCAGGAGAGACTGCCATCCACACAGCAGGGGATCAGCTGACGTTACTGAACCCCACTGAGACACGGGAGCAAGTATCTCTTTCCGTGTGGACGGCACTTCCGAACTACAACTGGCTGTGTTGAAGCCCAGGAAATAGGAGGGTGTAGGCAGAGGCCTACTGTATTTTGAATGAGTTTACAGCAGGAGAGACTGCCATCCACACAGCAGGGGATCAGCTGACGTTACTGAACCCCACTGAGACACGGGAGCAAGTATCTCTTTCCGTGTGGACGGCACTTCCGAACTACAACTGGCTGTGTTGAAGCCCAGGAAATAGGAGGGTGTAGGCAGAGGCCTACTGTATTTTGAATGAGTTTACAGCAGGAGAGACTGCCATCCACACAGCAGGGGATCAGCTGACGTTACTGAACCCCACTGAGACACTGGAGCAAGTATCTCTTTCCGTGTGGACGGCACTTCCGAACTACAACTGGCTGTGTTGAAGCCCAGGAAATAGGAGGGTGTAGGCAGAGGCCTACTGTATTTTGAATGAGGTGACAGCAGGAGAGACTGCCATCCACACAGCAGGGGATCAGCTGACGTTACTGAACCCCACTGAGACACGGGAGCAAGTATCTCTTTCCGTGTGGACGGCACTTCCGAACTACAACTGGCTGTGTTGAAGCCCAGGAAATAGGAGGGTATAGGCAGAGGCCTACTGTATTTTGAATGAGGTGACAGCAGAAGAGACTGCCATCCACACAGCAGGGGATCAGCTGACATTACTGAACCCCACTGAGACACGGGAGCAAGTATCTCTTTCCGTGTGGACGGCACTTCCGAACTACAACTGGCTGTGTTGAAGCCCAGGAAATAGGAGGGTGTAGGCAGAGGCCTACTGTCTTTGTAATGCGGAGACAGCAGGAGAGACTGCCATCTCCACAGCAGGGGATCAGCTGGCAATGATGAACCCCACTAACACTTGAACGAATGTGTTTGGCTCTGTGGAGACGACACTTCTGAACACCAACTGACGCTGTTGGAGCCCAGGATTAGGCGAGGAGCAGGCTGTGGCCTACTGGATTTTGGCAGGTGAAGGCAGCAGGAGACTTGCCATCTCCACAGCAGGGGAACAGCTGGCAGTGCTGAACCCCACTAACACTCTAACGAAGGTGTTTGGCTCTGTGGAGACGACACTTCTGAACACCAACTGACGCTGTTGGAGCCCAGGATTAGGCGAGGAGCAGGCTGGGGCCTACTGGATTTTGGCAGGTGAAGGCAGCAGGAGACTTGCCATCTCCACAGCAGGGGAACAGCTGGCAGTGCTGAACCCCATTAACACTCTAACGAATGTGTTTGGCTCTGTGGAGACGACACTTCTGAACACCAACTGACGCTGTTGGAGCCCAGGATTAGGCGAGGAGCAGGCTGGGGCCTACTGGATTTTGGCAGGTGAAGGCAGCAGGAGACTTGCCATCTCCACAGCAGGGGAACAGCTGGCAGTGCTGAACCCCACTAACACTCGAACGAATGTGTTTGGCTCTGTGGAGACGACACTTCTGAACACCAACTGACGCTGTTGGAGCCCAGGATTAGGCGAGGAGCAGGCTGGGGCCTACTGGATTTTGGCAGGTGAAGGCAGCAGGAGACTTGCCATCTCCACAGCAGGGGAACAGCTGGCAGTGCTGAACCCCACTAACACTCGAACGAATGTGTTTGGCTCTGTGGAGACGACACTTCTGAACACCAACTGACGCTGTTGGAGCCCAGGATTAGGCGAGGAGCAGGCTGGGGCCTACTGGATTTTGGCAGGTGAAGGCAGCAGGAGACTTGCCATCTCCACAGCAGGGGAACAGCTGGCAGTGCTGAACCCCACTAACACTCGAACGAATGTGTTTGGCTCTGTGGAGACGACACTTCTGAACACCAACTGACGCTGTTGGAGCCCAGGATTAGGCGAGGAGCAGGCTGGGGCCTACTGGATTTTGGCAGGTGAAGGCAGCAGGAGACTTGCCATCTCCACAGCAGGGGAACAGCTGGCAGTGCTGAACCCCACTAACACTCTAACGAAGGTGTTTGGCTCTGTGGAGACGACACTTCTGAACACCAACTGACGCTGTTGGAGCCCAGGATTAGGCGAGGAGCAGGCTGTGGCCTACTGGATTTTGGCAGGTGAAGGCAGCAGGAGACTTGCCATCTCCACAGCAGGGGAACAGCTGGCAGTGCTGAACCCCACTAACACTCTAACGAAGGTGTTTGGCTCTGTGGAGACGACACTTCTGAACACCAACTGACGCTGTTGGAGCCCAGGATTAGGCGAGGAGCAGGCTGGGGCCTACTGGATTTTGGCAGGTGAAGGCAGCAGGAGACTTGCCATCTCCACAGCAGGGGAACAGCTGGCAGTGCTGAACCCCACTAACACTCTAACGAATGTGTTTGGCTCTGTGGAGACGACACTTCTGAACACCAACTGACGCTGTTGGAGCCCAGGATTAGGCGAGGAGCAGGCTGTGGCCTACTGGATTTTGGCAGGTGAAGGCAGCAGGAGACTTGCCATCTCCACAGCAGGGGAACAGCTGGCAGTGCTGAACCCCACTAACACTCTAACGAATGTGTTTGGCTCTGTGGAGACGACACTTCTGAACACCAACTGACGCTGTTGGAGCCCAGGATTACGCATGCCGCATGCAGAGGCCAATGGGCAGCGGTTTTTATGGAGGTTGTGGACTACTACTGATTCTAACCATGCTCCACTTAGGCCTCTGGCTCCACTGTCTCTACTATTTACCCTGGCCTCCAACCCCGCCAGCTACATCTCTGAAGTGGCGTCAGCACAATCTACACTTGTTCCTGTGTTACTGGTGCTCAGTCCCGTCAGTTGATCCCCTGATGTTTGTCCGGCAAGTTCGCCAGCTCTGTCCTCATTCCCACTACTGGTTATGGGAATGTGGACAGAGCAGGAGACCTTGCCGGACACACATCAGGGGATAAACTGATGGGACTGAGCCACAGGAACACAGGAACAAGTGTAGATTGTGCTGACGCCACTTCAGAGATGTAGATGGCGGGGTTGGAGGTCAGGGGAAATAGTAGAGACAGTGGAGCCAGAGACCTAAGTTGGGCACGGTTAAAAATCAGTAGTGGTTTGAATGTTGATGGAGCTGGTGACTTTGCCGTCCACACAGCAGGGGATCAGCTGGCATTACTGAACCCCACTAACACAGGAGCTAGTGTGTTTCTCTGTGCAGACGACACATCTGAGCGACAACTGGCTGTGTTGAAGCAAAGGGATTATAGTTCAGGTGGTAGAAAAATGAACACACCAGCAGACCTGGATACAGTTGCCAACCACTAATTTAGTCTGTAAGAGGAATGGCAAAGTCTTTGGAGATCCAGGCCTTGTTCATTTTCAGAAAAGTCAGCCGGTCAACATTATCGGAAGATAGTCGCGTGCGACGGTCTGTTAGTACACCACCTGCGGCACTAAAGACACGTTCCGATAATACACTGGCAGCAGGGCAAGCCAGCACCTCCAATGCATACTGGCTAAGCTCTGGCCATGTATCCAGCTTAGAGACCCAAAACTTGAAGGGGGAAGAGCCATCTGGGAGTACAGCGACAGGGCAAGACATGTAGTCTGACACCATCTGACGGAAGCGTTGCCTCCTGCTGACTCGAGGCGTCGCTGATGGTGTAGACAATTGTGGTGGACACACAAAACTTTGCCACATTTGGGCCATAGTGGTCTTGCCTTGTGCTGCGGCGCTGCCTCTGCTCCCTCTTTGTGCAGAGTTTCCTCCACTGCCTCGACGCACAGAGCTGCTTTGTAAAGCACTAGCAACAATGCTGTCGGGTGGAATGGAAAACATTATGGACTGCACCAGTGACTCTTCGTACTCCCGCATTTTACGCTCCCGGTTCAACGTTGGTATGAGCCTTTGTACGCTGTCCCGGTAGCGAGGATCTAGGAGGGTGTACACCCAATAATCAGCCGAGACGAGAATGTGGGCGATGCGGCGGTCGTTTCTCAGGCACTGCAGCATGAAATCAACCATGTGCTGCAGACTCCCAACTGCCAAAGAACCGCTGTCCCCTGTTTGAGGCGTGACCTCGGCCTGCTCTGCATCACCCCACCCTCGCTGTACATACTGAGTAGAGGTTTGTGTACCTCCCTCCTCTGGAGAGATGTCTTCCTCCTCCATCGACTCCTCCTCATCCTCCTCACAAAGTGTCCCCTGCCTAGGCCTTTGTGAGGAAACACGTAGCGCAGACTGTCCAGAAGCAGATGGCATTTGGGACTCCTCATCCTCCACCTCTTCTGAAACCTCATCCCTTAGTGCTTGCAGTGTTTGTTGAAGCAGGCAGATAAGGGGGACAGTCATGCTGACTAGTGCATCATCTGCACTCGCCATCCGCGTGGATTCATCGAAGGCACGCAAAACGAGGCAGATGTCCTTCATAGAGGCCCACTCAATGGTGCTGAAGTGTGAATGGCGCACAGTGCGACTTGTTTGCGCCTGATGCAGCTGGTACTCCATGACTGCTGCCTGCTGCTCACACAACCGCTCCAACATATGTAACGTTGAATTCCACCGGGTGGGTAGGTCACATATGATGCGATGTTCCGGAAGGCCAAATCGTCGCTGCAGAGCAGCGAGGCGCGATCTTGCCGTGCTGGAACGTCGCAAGTGAGCGCACTCTATGCGGACCTTGTGCAACAGTGCAGCAAGATCCGGATAGTCCCTCAGAAAGCTCTGCACGACCAAGTTAAGAACATGTGCCAGACATGGGATGTGTGTGAGGTTGCCTAGGCCAAGAGCTGCCACCAGATTTCGGCCATTGTCACACACTACCAAGCCCGGCTGGAGATTCGCTGGCCCAAACCACACATCGCTCTCCAGCTTGATAGCATTCCAGAGCTCCTGCGCTGTGTGGCTTCGATTCCCCAAAGAAATTAATTTGAGTACAGCCTGTTGACGTTTGGCCACGGCTGTGCTCATATCGGTCGTAACAGGCTCCTGCTCTGCTGTTTCTGAGGAACTTGAGTAGGAGGAGGAGTCTATGTGTACAGACTGGAGTCCTGCAATCCGTGGCGTTGGAAGAACACGTACAGCGCCACTCTCCAGATCCGTACCCGGCTCCACAACATTGACCCAGTGGGCAGTGAGGGAAAGGTATCGTCCCTGTCCATGGTTACTGGTCCACGCATCGGTGGTCAGGTGGACCTTGCTACTAACGGCGTTTAGTAGCGCATGTTTTATTTTGCCCTCAACATGTTTCTGCAGGGCAGGGACGGCTCGCCTGCTGAAATAAAAGCGGCTGGGCACGTTGTATTGGGGGACTGCCAATGCCATTAAGTCCCGGAAGGTGTCAGTGTCCACCAGCCTGAATGACAGCATTTCAACTGCCAGAAGTTTGGCAATGCCAGCATTCAGAGACTGTGCTCGGGGATGGTTTGCCGAGTAAGGGCGCCTTTTATCCCATGCCTGTGCTACCGATGGCTGTGATGGATGGGAACGTGCTGCTATGGGTGTAATCTGACAGGGTCTCCGGACAACAGTGGCAGAGGTTCTTCCTTGGCGATCCTGTGAGGAAGCCGAACCAGCAGTGTGTGAGCTGGAGGAAGAGGGCCCAACACGAACTGAAGAGGTGGTAGGTGGTGCTGTACGTTGGCCTACGTCTTCAGGGTGTCTCTGCAACTCCAACTCGTGCTTGGTGCGCACATGTTTCCACATATTTGTGGTATTGAGGTTGCTGACATTTCTCCCTCTTTTGACTCTCTGATGACACAGCTTGCATTTGACAAAGCAAATGTCATCTGCAACTGTGTCAAAAAAGGACCACGCACTGCAACTCTTGTGAGCGCCCGGTTTGCCTTTGGAAGGAGGAATGCTCCTAACGGGTGCCGAAGTGGAGGGTACAGGCAACCAAGTCTTCCCCCTCCCTCTGCCTCCTGTTTTGGCCGGTAGGGGAATCTCTTCCTCCGAGCTGCTCCCACCACCTTCCTGTTGCTCACGCCATGATGGGTCAAGGACCTCATCATCTTCCCTCCCCTCTTCAAACAGCTGCTTCTCCGGGGTTGTCTCGCCAGCACCGTACGCACCAGAAAGTGGCAACTGAGTCTCGTCATCATCTGATGCGTACTGAGGTGTGCTGACCATAGGCACTGGCCCACTCGCCTCTTCAGATTCAGAGGGACAAAGAAGTTGCGCATCACTGCATACTCCCTCTTCTTCACATTCAGGAATGCTGCTTGGCTGGCCCCCTCTTTCCAAGCCAACAGATTCCGAGAACAGAAGTAGAGACTGTGATGGCTCCTGTCCATGTCTCTCTGACTGCCTGGGCACTTTGGCAGGTGGTGAAGAGACAGATGGTTGCTCTTCGGTGCTCTGACCCTGAGAGGATGCGGAAGTAATTGAAGTCGATGCGTTAGCTGCCATCCATCCGACAACGGCTTCAATTTGTTCCTCCCGCAGCAGTGGGGTACGTTGAGGTCCTACAAAGCTGCGCATAAAGGACTGTTGCCTGCTAAAACTGGGGGATGCTGATCCACTGGTGCCCGCAGCAGGCCCAGAATCCCCACGTCCTCTACCTGTAGAATCCCCACGTCCTCTCCCTGCAGAATCCCCACGTCCTCCCTGCTGAAACTCCACGCCCACGCCCACGCCCACGCGCCTTACTCCCTGCCTTCTTCATCTTGCAAGACTGCTTAAGATAGGCAAAAAAGTACAAAGGGGGGCCTTAGTGTGCTTATTCCTGAACAGCTGGTTACAGGTACAAGAAACACTAATTTTATGAAGTGTGTGTGTGTGTGGACTAGACTTTAATAGGAGCTGATGTGGCCTACACAAGTTCAAAATGTAGTGTTTGGTGAACTTTTTTTGTGGTTTCTTTGTTGGAAACAAACTCAAAGTATGTGAACAAAGAATTGAAACTGATAGTATCACCAACTTTTTGGAGCTATTACAATGCAGGCAGGTAACCTACAATGCAAAAGATGAGGCTCCAAAAAAATTGGGTAATACTAATCTGGCTGCGCCGGCAGGGCACAAGCCAGAAAAAAAGGCTCCTCTATCTACTCCTATATAGTGTTTGCAACCAACCAATGTTGATGGATACGGATGGATGCACACTAATAGGAGAAGAAAAAATGAGCTGCACTCAAAGACAAATATGTGTGAGGCAGTGACGCACGTTGAGCGTCCTACAACCAGACGTAGCTGCAGGACACTCTACTCAGCGTGAGCTGCACTCACACACAGTCAGAGGCCTCTCAGACAGCCGTCAACAGTGCAGCTAAGTGGGCACTGGCACTGACAGGCTGCAGAAAGGCTCCGCTGTGTACTCCTTTATAGTGTTTGCAACCACCGTAGATGGAGACGGATGGATGCACACTAATAGAAGAAAAAATGAGCTGCACTCAAATAAAAATATGTGTGAGGCACTGACGCACGCTGAGCGTCCTACAGCCAGACGTAGCTGCAGGACACACTACTCAGCGTGAGCTGCACTCACACACAGTCAGAGACCTCTCAGACAGCCGTGAACAGTGCAGCAAAGTGGACACTAGCACTGAAAGGCTGCAGAAAGGCTCCGCTGTCTACTACTAGTGTTTGCAACCAACGTATATGGATACGGATGGAAGCACACTAGATTGAAATTATGTAAAAAATGCAGCTCAAAAAATAAAAGATGTATGAGGCAGCAGTGATCACACTGGGTGGCCTACAGCCTGACGTGGCTGCAGGACCCACTCCACAGCGTGAGCTGCACTCACACAGCCCTTGCAGACAGCTGTGAACACTGCTGCTAGGGCAAAGAAGGCTACAGTGGTGGTTTATGTAGCCTGGGTAAAGCACTAGATGTTTGGTGGAATCGCTATTTCTAACTGTCCCTCACAGTCTTCTACAGCAGCCTGTTCCTAACTGAATTCACAGCAGAGTGACCAGAAATGGCGGCTGCGGTGGCTTTTATAGTGCATCATGACATCATTTCGGCAGCCAATCACAGCCATGCCAATAGTTAACATGCCTACATGCCTAACAGGATGTGCCCACACTTCGGAGGATTCCCATTGGCTTAATCAAAGCAAGCAGGCTCATAGCATGATGGGAACTTCCTATTCCGATTCCGATTCCGGAATCCGATATGACAAAAGTATCGGAACTAAGTATCGGAATTCCGATACCGCTAATATCGGCCGATACCCGATACTTGCGGTATCGGAATGCTCAACACTAGTGACAACTAATATGCCCACCATTACAGCTGACTTAGGAGACAGTCACACAGCTTTCTCAGACCCATGAATGGCAATCTTTGGTGCGCTCAAAGTTTCTCATTGGTTCCTACCCAGGTTTCCCAGATATAACTTGCTATCGGGAAGAATAGTCAATCTTTTCATGTAGTCGCTACAACCATCTGTTTGAGGAATCAACAGCCCCATCTTGTGTTCAATATGTGGATTACAACATTTTTGCCAGACAAAAACCAGGCATATTCCCGTGACTGCAGCCGCCGGAGGTCGCTCCACTCCGACTTAGCATCTCTTTTTTTTTTTTACAACTTTCAAAATCTCTGCTTGCTATCAGTGAATGGGATCATTATTGCTTCCATCCAGAGGCTGATGTGTCTGTACAGATCCAATACTTCTAACAGCTGAGGATTTGTTACATTTGGCTGCTTTCAGTCTCAAAGGGGGTAAACAGCCTTATACTGAATCCAGTTTTCAGATCTCTGCTTGCTGTTAGTGAATGGGAACATTCTTCAATGGTTGTCATCCTCCTGATATAATTGGGGTGACTGGTGTCGGCTGGGATTGGGGGACGGTTTGCAGGTGCCGGATGTTATGTTATTGCTGCTGGAGATCGAGGCCTCCAAAGGTTACTGGGAACACTGGGCTCCTTTCTAGTCTGTGAGTGGGACACAGGGCTTTACAGAGGTGTCTAGATCCTCCAGCCACATGCTGACATTTCTCCCCAGTCTTCAGCCTGTGTATTATAGCTGGTCCAGACAGTCCAAGCATTGAGGTCCCGGACCCTCAACAAAGGCCCATTGTCCCCTCAGCCATTGTCATCTCCTCACAGGGGAAGTGACCGACAGGCACAAAATGTTTACTGACCACACAACAGAAGGGTGGTGGGAGAAGACACATGGGACATCTGAGGGACAGGAGCAGCCCCGGGACCACAACTCACACATAGGGAGCAGGGATTGGAGCAACACTGGACTTACACAGGGACCAAGGACCTGAGCCACGCTGGACCAGGACTCATACATAGGGTCCAGGGATTGGAGCGACACCGGACCAGGACTCACACAGAGACTTACGCATAGGGACCAAGGACCTGAGCCACGCTGGACCAGGAATCACACAGAGACTCACACATACGGTCCAGGGATCGGAGCAACACTGGCCCAGGACTCATACATAGACTCGTGCATAGGGTCCAGGGATCAGAGCAACATCGGACCAGGACTCGCACAGAGACTTATACACAGCAACGAAGGACCTGAGCCACGCTGAACCAGGACTCACACATATGGACCGGGGACTGGAGTGATACAGAGGCCAGGACCCACACAGAGGCCCATATTTTGCGACCAGGGACTGAAGCATCGCTGGACTAGGACTCGCACACAGGGACAAGAACGACACTGAGTCAATACTCACAAAGAGATAACACATAGGGACCAGTGACTATAGTGACACCGGGACCAGGGCTCAAACCTTGAGACCAGGAACCGAAGCATCCCTGGACCAGTACTCACAAAAAAGACTAAAACATAGGGACCAGAGGGACACCAGGACTCACAGAGATTCTTTCACAGGGATCAGGTTAACACCAGGACCAGGACTTATACAAAACTCACACACGGACCGAAGTGGCATCAGGACCAGAACTCACAGGGACTAGAGCGACACGGGGCCCATTGATCAGGATTTGGATCATTACCGGAACAGGACTTGCACTCCAGGACTGGAGCGATTCTAGGCCAGTACTCACAAAATGACTGAAACATAGGAACTAGAGCAACACTAGGCCAAGGGCTCACACTGAGACTTACCAACAGAGAACTGGGATCGGAGGGACACTTGACCATTACTCACAGAATTATACACTGGGACCAAGGACAGGAGCAGACGCCAAAATCAGAGATCCCAAAGAGATTCACACTCGAGGTCCAGGGACAGGAGGGACACTGGAATCAGAAATCGCAGACAGGACTCAAGTACTAAAGTGGCACTGGGACCAGGACTCACCGCATCCACTATATCCAGAGAGGAAGAGGTTGGAGAATGGCGTAGAAGTGGTATTACACGGTAAGAAGATGATACTTACTAGCGCTTAGTACATCGGCTCATCAGGCACTATCATATATGATAGGAAAGGATCAGGGTTGTATATAGAAATGATGGGGTCTATATGAAAAATCCTAATTAAGTCCCACTTCCTTCCCCACCCAACATTTGGATGAGTAGGTTGGTCATGTTGCTTAGGTGCAGTTATAGAAGGCCATACCTCCCAACTTTTAAAGCCCCTTAGATTTTACACCCACTACGATACCTCTTTCATGGCTCCTATAGATGATGATTGCCACAAAATGCCCGCCCCATACACTATGATACCCTTACAATAAATTCCCCCACATTACCCCACCACACACACAGTACGATGACCATCAGTGCCCCTGGCAAAGTTTGCTGCTCTCACAGTGCTCCCCCAAAATTGATTCCCAATCTAGTCAAATCACCGCATCTGCAATGCCGAGACTCAGACGTACAGTCTGAATGATGTGATATTCAATTTTAAATAGTATTAAATAGTATTTTCAGGACTCCGGGATAGTTGGTGACCATTGATCATCTGTCGTCGCACCCAGCGGTGCATCTCCCATCCCTCTGTATTGTTTAGAAGTTCAGCAGTACAGCATCCAGGGAAAGCCGGGTGACGATAAACACCTGTAAATCTTAAAGTGTTAAAATATCATTGTGGCAAATCAGCGTAACATCTCATCTCATCATCCTCCAGCTTCTGGACTGAGTCATTTCTTGTCTCTCACAGACATCGAGGTTTTCCTTCAAGGATGGAATTATCATACATTCTTCTGCTCCTACTCTTTGCCTTGGCCTCCCTCCAAGATCACAGTGTCTATCGCAACGTCAACCGGAATCAAGGTCTGAGGGTCCGGGCTTGATTTATTGGGTTCGCTGTCCAAAATGGGGGATATATTATACTTTGGGTTTTTTTTAAATTAAAGGGTGCTTCCACTTTGAATTCATTGAACTCCCATTGATCTCCCAGATCTCTGCTCTGTGACATGTCATTGTGACGTCCACCAATTGCAAAACGGAGATGAAGAGCACTTTAGAGCCCCAAAAAATGCTGAAATATCATAATAATGCAGGTTTGAAAGTCTCATGGGGGAGTTTTTGAGTAATGAGAGTGCTTCAAGGGCTTCAAGGGTGGTACATAAATGGTGCCCCATAACAAAGATTAAAAGGGACCGTCTTATAGAGCTTGTTAACACTATCGAATACTTATTAATCTGGGACATATCCTTGTCCCACCTTCTTTACATGATCCTAGGCCTGACTGTTAATGCATTAAAAGAGAGCCTGTTACCTGCCAAAAAAATGTCATTTTTTTACCTGGTGTTAATGCTGTTGTGTTCCTGAATCTGACCATTCAGTAAAAAAAAAAAAAAACAATAAAAGAAAAACAACATTACACCGGCATTTACACCAGGCAAAAATTACATATTCATGGAAAGTGAAGGGGCTAACCATGATTAGAAAGACATGGCTGCTTTGTCTCAAAAACAGCTCCACCTTGACCATGGTTTGTGCGTCGTATCTGTGTTTACATGCATTAATTTCAATGGCGTTTACTTGCAATACGAGACTCATCACATGGTTAGGGGTGTTGCAGTTTCATAATAAAATAAGACATGTTTTTCTAATCCTGGACAACCCCTTTGGGTCTTCCATGGTCAGGGGCGGACATACCGCTTGTGCAGCTGCACAGAGGCCCAGAGGCTCTGGGGGGCCCCTGCAGGGCAGCTAATAATGAGGGCACTCTGGCCTGTTTATCTGGCCCGAGGCTCTGGGGGCCCCCTGGCCAGATTGCCCTCATATGCGGCGGGCAAGGAGTGATCCCTGCAGCTCCTCTGCCTACAAGAGAAAATGACAGCTGAGCTGCAGCGATCCGTCCTGCTCCCTGCCATTGCTTCCTGTCTCACAGCAGTCAGCTGAGGGGAAGCTGCCAGTGATGCTGCAGGAGAGAGTGCGGAGAGGTGAGAGGTGCTGTGTGTGTGTACATATGGGTGTGTGTGTGTGTTTAGCGATGAGGGGGAACATGCAGAGAGGTAAATGGTGCTGATTGTGTCTGTGTGTGTGTAGGTGGAGAAAAGGGCAATGACGGGGGTGATAGGGGAGAAGGCAATGATGGGGGTGACAGAGAGGGCATTGATGGGAGTAGTGGGGGAGAAAGCAATGATGGGGTGGTGGAAAGGACAATAATAGGGTGGTGGGGGAGAAACCAATGATGGAGGTTAATATAGAAGAGTTAATGGTTTGCCTTTATATCCCTTTAATTGCCTTTAATTCTTGATTTGCCTTTTGCCTTTCATTTATTCTTATGATGCTGAAGTTTGCCTGTCTCCTCATCAAGGGAAAAATGCTTCTTATCATATATATATTCTCAATAGTCAGTAACAACATGTTCTGGGTACATTGTAAACAAGGTATGACCCCGAGGGGTGGAGGGCTACATGAGCTCCATAGAGTTACATTTGTTGTAAATGGTATAAAATATTGCCTTGTATTTCATTACATCAGATAAAGTGATTTGACCACGGCTCGTGTGTGTTGAGTCTCTTTATCTCCAAGCGCTTGTGAATTAAAAGCGAAAAACTCCTAATCCGGCCTCACTGGTGATCTGGCATACTTGACTCTTGGTAAGAACAAAAAGCAGCTACGACAAGGTGGTGGAATGGGCAATGATGGAGGTGGTGGGGAAAAGGAAATGATGGTGGTGGTGGAAAGGACAATGATGGTCGTGGTGGAAAGGGCAATGATGGTGGTGGTGGGGGAGGAGGAAATGATGGAGGTGGTGGATTGGGCAGGTGGAGAGGTGCTGTGTGTGTAGCGATGTGGGGGATCATACAGAGAGGTGAATGGTGCTGGTATTGTCTGTGTGTGTAGGTAGAGAAAAGGGCAATGATGGGGGTGATGGGGGTGATGGGGAGAAGGCAATGATGGGGTGACAGAGAGGGCATTGTTGGGAGTGGTGGGGGAGAAAGCGATGGAGGTGGTAGAAAGGACAATGATGGGGTGGTGGAAAGGGCAATAATTGGGGTGGAGGAGGAGGAAGCAATGGTGGTGGAATGGGCAATGATGGGGATGGTGGGGGAGGAGGAAATGATGGAGGTGGGGGAGAAGGCAATTATGGTGGCAGTGGAAAGGACAATAATGGGGGTGTGCATTGCCAAGTTTTTAACACTAAGGTTCGGATACAGCTTTAAAGAAGGCTACTGCTTGCGATATAATGCAATTTTATTTCAAGGTACAAAATTAAAGGAATAGTATGATTGGATAGTATGATTGCGTACACTTTTGTATATTTTAAGATACAAAGGTTAAGTACATATAAACATTGAATACATATAATGATTAAGTATATATGAAGATTAACTATATACAGTATACTCACATCATCAATCACCAAGAAGCTTTTAAACATCATCCATCTGGAATATCAGAGAAGCAACGCCAAGACAGAGAACCCCTGGGAGATTCAATACACTGCATGGGCCTCCCTAATTATGCAGGTATCAACACTGTACATGTGTACAGGTATCCAAGTTGTGCTTCTGTCTTAGTCATGTTTCTCTGGCCTTAAATACTAAATTACACTTATGTGTAACTTGCTTTACCCAACCCTTCCAGTGGCCAGCCTTCAAGGTCGGATGAAACAAACAACATGGTATTATCAGACAATGGATCGTAAACCCTTACAATATAAAAGCCACATGGATTTAGATAAAACCAACACAGACAGAGGTTAAATAAACCTTAATATTTTACAATGACAAACATAGAAACTTAGAACTATTTGTGAAACAACAGTTCTCAACATTGTGTAGCTGCGGAAGCATTGTCTGTCACATCAGAAATGTAGCTATCTAATGGTCTGATAAACCCACCACAGACAGAGATTACATTAAACATCATCCGTCTGGAACTGTTTGACCAGAAATGCAGCTCTGTCATGGTCTGAATGCATTTTGTATATTTCAATATATGGACTCAAAATAGCCATTTTTATATTTGCACTGCAATATTTCAATATATGGACTCAAAATAGCCATTTTTATATTTGCACTACAGGGTGGTGGGGAAGGAGGCAATGATGGAGGTGGGGAAGAAGGCAATGATGGGAGTGGTGGGGGAGAGGGCAGTGATGGGGGTGGTTGGGAGGAGAAAATGATGGAGGTGGTGGAATGGGCAATGATGAAGTGGTGGGGGAGAAAGCAATGATGGAGGTGGTGGAAAGGTCAATGATGGAGGTGGTGGAATGGGCAATGATGAGGGTGGTGGGGAAAAGTCAATGATGGTGGTGGGGAGAAGGCAATGATGGAGGTGATGGAACGGGCAATGATGGGGTGGTGGGGGAGAAAGCAAGGATAGAGGTGTGGAAAGGGCAATGATGGGGGTGCAGGGGGAGAGGAAAATTATGGGATGCAGAGGGAGGAGGACAATGAGGTATGTGGGGGAATTGGGAAGGGAGGAAGGGGGATTTATAATGGATTTAGGAACAGGGGGAGGTGGAGGAAGATGTTATTATCGCTTATTATGTTTAACACAGTCCCTTAGTATATAGTGCACTCACTTATTATACATAACACAGCACCTTAGTATATAGTGTACTCACTTATGTATAGCACAGTCCCTTAGTATATAGTGTACTGACTTATGTATAGCGTTATCCCTCAGTATATAATGTAGTCACTTTCTATGCATTGCACAGTCCCTTAATATATAGTGTACTCACTTATTATGTCTAACATAGTCCCTTAGTATATAGTGTACTCACTTATGTATAGCACACTCCCTTAGTATATAGTTTACTCTCTTATTATGTATAGCACCATCCCTCAGTATATAGTGTAGTCACTTTTTATGTATAGCACAGTCCCTTAGTATATAGTGTACTCACTTATGCATAGCAAAGTCAGTATATAGTATACTCACTTATTATACATATCACAGTCCCTTAGTATATAGTGTACTCACTTATGCATAGCACAGTCCCTTAGTATATAGTATACTCACTTATTGTCTAACACAGTCCCTTAGTATATGGCATACTTACTTATTTTGTATAACACAGTCCCTTAGTATATAGTATACTCAATTATTATGTATAACACCATCCTTAGTTATATAGTTTCCTCTTTTGTTATGCATAACACCGTCCCTTATTACATACCATCCTATCTAGTTATATGTGGTTCTGTCCCTTATTATATAGCTTTCTCTGCTGTTATGTACAGTGCTGTCTCTTACATTGTGTATTCTTGTTATTTTTGTTATTAACAGCGCCCTCTTTGATTACATAGTCCCCTCTCTTGTTAGATATAAAATGACTGCTGATGGAGGCGCCGGTGACCAGACTACCAGTCCATCATGACCTCCATTAGAAAACAAACTTTCCCATGCTCCATCAGCCAGCATTGCATTATACAGCTAACAAGACAGGGCGGTATGTAATAAAAAAAACAGGGCTCTATATAATCCAATATGTATGGGACAGTGCTGTACATAGCAAGAGAGGGCACTCTATAAGGGACGGCAATATACACAACAAAGGAGACTATGTAATATATACATGCATGTGTGTGGCTATATATATATATATATATATATATATATATATATATATATATATATACACTACCGTTCAAAAGTTTGGGGTCATCCAAACAATTTTGTGTTTTCCATGAAAACTCATACTGTTATTAATCAAATGAGTTGCCCAATGGATTTAAAATCTAGTCCAGACATTGACAAGGTTCGAAAAAAGGATTTTTATTTGAAATAATTTTCTACTTCAAACTTTGCTTTCGTCAAAGAATGCTCCCTTTTCAGCAATTACAGCATTGCAGACCTTTGGCATTCTAGCAGTTAATTTGCTGAGGTAATCTGGAGAAATTTCACCCCATGCTTCCAGAAGCTCATCCCACAAGTTGGTTTGGCTTGATGGGCACTTTTTGCGTACCATACGATCAAGCTGCTCCCACAACAGCTCAATGGGGTTGAGATCTGGTGACTGCGCTGGCCACTCCATTACAGATAGAATCCCAACTGCCTGCTTCTTCCCTAAATAGTTCTTGCATAAGGTGTGGTTTGGGTCATTGTCCTGTTGTAGGATGAAATTGGCACTAATCAAGCGCTGTCTACAGGGTATGGCATGGCGTTGCAAAATGGTGTGATAGCCTTCCTTATTCAAAATCCCTTTCAGGCTAGTTTCACACTTGCATTTTTTTGCACTGAGTTTTTGCGCACGCATGGGTTTTTTTTTTCCCTATACTTAACATGGGTGCACATAGTAATGCATTTGTACGTGTTTGTACGCGTTTGTATGCGCATGTGTTTTTTTGTAGTGTTAGCCCGGGCGCACAAAATGCATCCTGTTGCATTTTTTGTGCGTCCGACCTGTCTCAAAAAAACGCATGTGCACGCAATGCGCAAAAAATTCACCCAAAACCCATTAAAGTCTATGGGAGCGCTGGCGTGCGCATGGTCATGTGCACGTCAGCGCAAAAAAAGCATGCTTTTTTTGCAAAAAACATGCGCAAAAAACAAGAAGACACATTAAAATGCATGATGCGCATTTATGCGCATTTGCACTGCGCACGCAGCGCAAAAAAATGCAAGTGTGAAAGTAGCCTAACTTTGTACAAATCTCCCACTTAGGCCGGTTTCACATTAGCGCATTTTCAGCGCGCGCACGGCCGGGGGTAGCTCCGCCCCCGAGCCGGCTCTCTGCCCGGCGTGCCCGCCCCTTCCTTGTAGCGCCGCCTCCTAGCGGACAGCGGCGCCTGCGATCGGCGCACCCTATCTTTAGCATAGGGTGCGCCGATCGTGCGCAGGCCGTGCGCTAGTTGCGCTTTGACCTGCGCTGCGCACTTTTGACGGTGCGCCGTGCGCGCCAAAATCAAACTTTTCGGATTTTGGCGCACACGGCGCACCGTCAAAAGTGCGCAGCGCAGGTCAAAGCGCAACTAGCGCACGGCCTGCGCACGATCGGCGCACCCTATGCTAAAGATAGGGTGCGCCGATCGCAGGCGCCGCTGTCCGCTAGGAGGCGGCGCTACAAGGAAGGGGCGGGCACGCCGGGCAGAGAGCCGGCTCGGGGGCGGAGCTACCCCCGGCCGTGCGCGCGCTGAAAATGCGCTAATGTGAAACCGGCCTTACCAGCACCAAAGCAACCCCAGACCATCACATTACCTCCACCATGCTTGACAGATGACGTCAGGCACTTTTCCAGCATCTTTTCAGTTGTTCTGCGTCTCACAAATGTTCTTCTGTGTGATCCAAACACATCAAACTTGGATTCGTCTGTTCATAACACTTTTTACCAATCTGTCCAATGTCTGTTTTCTTTTGCCTGTATTAATCTTTTTCCTTTTATTAGCCAGTCTCAGATATGGCTTTTTCTTTGCCTCTCTGCCCTGAAGGTCAGCATACCGGAGAGGCCTCTTCAATGTAGACGTTGACACTGGCGTTTTGCGTGTACTATTTAATGAAGCTGCCAGTTGAGGACCTGTGAGGCGTTGATTTCTCAAACATTAAAGAGAATGATGTGCACTCTGTATATAGCGGGAGGTGGTGGCTGAACAATAGCAGTCCAAAAATTTGAAAAAACAGCCGCATTCAATTAATGCCAAAAACGAGAATTGCTTTATTTATTATTTACGCGTACAGACATCACCGGGTGCATAAAGGTATGAAATATATTTCAGATGCAGGTGAAGAAGGGTAACGTTTCGACCAGTAATGGTCTTTGTCAAGACCTCACTTTATAGAAAAGAATGGGATAGCACTTAAACTCAGTAAGAGGTCCCCAATGTGCACTGAGGGGTTAACAGATGTCCTGCACGTCTGGTTCGAAGGTGTAGCCCCTGTTCCTGCTGCTAAAGATAAATGAGTATTCACGCCTTACCACGCCCCCATGGGTGTGGAGAGGCGTGAATACCATTTCTCTTCAACAGCCGGCAGTGTTAGGCTGGTTTCACGTTTTTTAGAGCAGCGCATCGTGCGCGTCCATGCTCATGTGCCATGCGCCCCTATGTTTAACATGGGGGCGCATGGTCTAGCGTTGGCACGCGCTTGTATGTGTTTTCACGCGCATGCATTTTTTTTCTGTGTGCGCCTAGGCGCGCCCGACGCAACCTGTTCCATTTTTGGTCCGTCCAACCTGTGTAAAAAAAACGCATGCGCACAGAATGCGCCGAAATAACACATTACAGTCTATGAGAACGCAGGTGTTTTAAGAGTTAACATGGATAGAAACGCATGCGCCTAAAAAAAAGCAAACGCATGATGAGTTTTTTGCATGTGTTTCTATTGCGCATGAAGCGCATCGCTAAAAATGCTAGTGTGAAAGTAGCCTTAGCCATCAAGCTGCGGCTAACACTGCCCACTGGTGCTGCTGAATCGGGGCCCTGGAGGTGGGCCCACTAAAGGGAGGCGAACCCTAATTACGCTCCCTGCAGATTTTGACTGGAGCGGAGCTGCAGGGATCTGATCATCCGAGTCATGATCTGACACTGTCCTCCTCTTACAGGCCTGCCCGGCACTTCCTGTCTGACTCAGCAACGCAGGATGACATCATCATTCAGCCCGGCTGTTTCAGAGAGGAAGCTGCCAGCATGTGCTGCGGGGCACCTGCGGAGAGGTGGGTGTGTGTGTGCGGTGCTTTGTTGTGTGTGTGTGCGTGCGCATGTGTGTGGTGTGTTGTGCGGTGCGTTTGTGTGTGTGTGGTGCGGTGCTGTGTGTGTGTGGTGCGGTGCTGTGTGTGTGTAGGGCGGTGCTGTGTGTGTGGTGAGGTGCTGTGTGTGTGTGTGGAGTGGTGCTGTGTGTGCATGTGAGGTGCAGTGCTGTGTGTGTGTGTCGTGTGGCGCGGTGCTGTGTGTGTGGTGCTGTGTGTGTGTGGTGCGGTGCTGTGTGTGTGTATGTGGTGCAGGGCTGTGTGTGTGTGGTGCAGTGCTGTGTGTGCGGTGCGGTGGTGTGTGGGTGTGGTGCAGTGCTATGTGTGTGGTGCTGTGTGTGTGGTGCGGTGCTGTGTATGTGTGGTGCTGTGTGTGTGTGCGGTGCTGTGCTGTGTGTGCGGTGCTGTGTGTGTGTGTGGTGCGGTGCTGTGTGTGCGTATGTGTGCGGTGCTGTTTGTGTATGTGTGGTGCTGTGTGTGTGGTGCTGTGTGTGTGGTGCGGTGCTGTGTATGTGGTGCGGTGCTGTGTGTGTGGTGCATTGCTGTGTGTGTGTGGTGCAGTGCGTGTGTGTGGTGCGGTGATGTGTGTGTGGTGCTGTGTGTGTGTGGTGCGGTGCTTTATGTGTGTGAGAGAGTGGTGCAGTGCTGTCTGTGAGGTGCTGTATATGTGATGGTGTGGTGTGGGGGAGACATTGATGATGGTGAGGAGGCAATGATGATGGTGGGCGGGAAGCAGTGATGATGGTGAGGAGGCAATGATAATGGTGATGAGGCGATGATGGTGGTGGGGAAAGGCAATGATGATGGTGGTGAGGAGGCAATGGTATTGGTGGTGAGGAGGTGATGATGATGGTGGGGGAGGCAGTGATGATGGTGAGGAGGCAATGATAATGGTGATGAGGAAGCGATGATGGTGCTAGGGGAAGGCAATGATGATGGTGGTGAGGAGGCGATTATGATGGTGGTGGGGGAGGCAGTAATGATGGTGAAGAGGCAATGATGATGGTGGTGATGAGGCGATGATGGTGGTGGGGGGAGGCAGTGATTACGGTGAGGAGGCAATGATGATGGTGGTGGGGGGAGGCAATGATGGAGGTGTTGGAATGGGCAATGATGGGGGTGTGGGGGGAGAAAGCAATGATGGTTGTGGTGTAAAGTACAATGATGGTAGTGGTGGAAAGGACAATGGTAGTGGGGGAGGAGGCTATGATGGAGGTGGTGATGAGGACAATGGTGGAGGGGTGCTGCATTATACCCTTTGAGGGGGGCTGCATTATACCTTATGAGGGGGCTACATTATATTCTGTGGGGGGGCTGCATTATACTATATGAGGTGGGCTGCATTATGCCATATGAGGGTGCTACATTATATTCTATGGGGGGCGGCATTATAACTTATGAGGGGGTTGCAGTATATTTTGTGGGGTTCTGTATTATACCCTATGAGTTGGGTGCATTATATTCTATGAGGGGGCTGCATTATATTCCATGAGGGAAGCTACATTATATTCTATGAGGGGGGCGACCTTATATTCTCTGAGGGGGCTACCCCAAACCGTGCTACATAATTAAGACGTGTACTACCATATATTATACCCTGATATTAGCGTGTTTTACCGCACAATTGGCGGTCTTGCATTTATTTCTATGTGGCTAATAGAGATGAGCGACTTTGCCTTTTTTAGGGTCGAGTCGGGTTTCATGAAACCCGACTTTCTCAAAAGTCGAGTCGAACGAAATCGGCCGACTATAGGGAAAAGTCGGGAAAAGTCGAGAAACATGAAACCCAATGCAAGTCAATGGGGAGAAAAGTCGGCAGTGAGTGGAGGACTGGAAACACACCTGGCATGAATTTTAACCCTAGAGGTGGCGAAATCTCTCTCTTCTCTCTCTCTCTCCCTCTCCCTCTCCCTCTCTCTCCCACTCCCACTCCCGCTACGTTCCGCTTCTCTCATTTTATCACTAAATACAGTTTAAACATTCATTTTCATAAACCTGCAGAAAGAAACAATGACCTGCAGGTGGCACCTCAACTGGAAGACTTTTTTTGGCCTCTACTTATCAAACCAATTTATTGTATTACCAATCTACATATATAAATACCTGTCTGTGTTCATCAGCTCATGAAATACATTTACATTTGATCAGCTTGCTTTTTGTGAAATTGTCTGCTCCCCCGACAACCAATGTGTGAAAATTTGGTCAATTAGTATATATATTTATATATGTAGCTTTGTCGCCATAAAAGGATGGGGGTCCAGACACATTTCTTGCACAGGGCCCCAAGCTGTCAGTGTCCACCCCTGGCCAGAGTGGTAATTAAACCCAAACCCACTTAGTTAATATCTTTTGGTATGGCCCTATCTGGCTGAGAACAATTTCTCTAAAGAACGCAATCTCTGTGTCCTTATTCCCTTAGACCACACCACAGGGAACCAGTATCTGCTGAATCCTATCCACAGTGTGATTCACAGCACACGAGGAGCCAATGTCACCCTTCCCTGTATCATGAGACGACGACCCAGGAGCTATAAGGTCAAATGGAGCAAGGTCAATCCCGAAGATCCCCTGGAGAACCTGATTGTCATCTCCAATGGTCAGCATCACAAGAATTATGACAAGCTGAGAGGTCGGGTGAGACTGAGGAGAAGCCATAGACTGGACGCTTCTCTCATAATCACCGGCGTGAGCTTAGAAGATGAAGGAAGATACAAATGTGAACTGGTCAATGGCCTAGAGGACCAAAGCTTGACTTTATCTCTGCAGCTAGAAGGTAAGCCTTCAGTTTGTTAAGGCACAGTTGCCAGAGATCCCGGGTAGAGATGAGCGACTTTGCCTTTTTTAGGGTCGAGTCGGGTTTCATGAAACCCGACTTTCTCAAAAGTCGAGTCGAACGAAATCGGCCGACTATGGGGAAAAGTCGTGAAAAGTCGTGAAACATGAAACCCAATGCAAGTCAATGGGGAGAAAAGTCGGCAGTGAGTGGAGGACTGTAAACACACCTGGCATGAATTTTAACCCTGGAGGCGGCAAAATCTCTCCCTCTTCTCTCTCTCTCCCTCTCTCTCTCTCTCCCTCTTCCACTCCCACTCCCACTCCAGCTACGCTCTCGCTACGCTTCTCTCATTGGCTGAAAAAAGTCACGTGCAAGCATTCGGCGAAACCCGACTTTGGCACTTGGGTTGCCGACTGCATGGCCGACTTCACACTGTGGTTGGGTTTCGTTTCAAAAAACCTGACTTTGGCGAAAGTCGGCGACTTTTGAATCTGACCAACCTGTTTTGCTCAACTCTAATCCCGGGCATTCCCTATCCCTAAAGCTAGGGGTGCCTGTTGTGAGCTCATTTTCGGGTTTGCCTCTGGCTTCTGGTGAGGGTTATGGAGCTGGCTGTGCTGACAGAGGAGTAGTTAGTTCTCTATCTGAACTCCCTCTGTTGGTGAAGGGAGGTAATGAAGCTGATCTAAATGGCAGAGACCGGCCACCTGAGGAAGAGGACTGCGATTGGACATCAGGAGTTTCTGATTGGATTTAAGGCAGTCGAATACCTAGTTTCTTGCTGGTGATTTTTCCTGACTGTGGCTTCTGGTTTCCAGTTTGGTTCCTGCCTTCCTAAAGCTAAGTTTTCTCTGCTATTGTTCATATGAGTTTTGTCTGGTTTACTTAGTTTTTGTGTCCAGCCAGCCCTGGCTGGGACTGGGCTGAATCCCCATTTTGTCTCTGATCAGTTGATCTCTTTTGCTTTGTCTTCAGAATATACCTGAGTGCTGATATAGTGATTTGAAGTCTAGCGACTTCAGGGGCTTTTTCTATCAGACGTGTTGGACATTTTTTTTGTCAGGGTTTTT
Organism: Dendrobates tinctorius; assembly: GCF_039654945.1. Lineage (NCBI taxonomy): Eukaryota > Metazoa > Chordata > Amphibia > Anura > Dendrobatidae > Dendrobates > Dendrobates tinctorius. Next base: position 64,946,351 of record NW_027361687.1, read on the forward strand.
TGCGTGATTGCAGACAGCAGCTTTTCTTTCCTGTCCTTTCTAGTTAGTGAGGGCCCCATCGTTTGCTCAGCCTATCTTTCTATCTTTGTCTGAGTTTTCATCTTGTTTCACTGACAATACATGTTGGGGACTGTCTATTGCTTTGGGGTCTGCTCTGGGGCAGTTTAGATTTTCCCTTTCTTTCTTTAGGCTTATTTAGTTCTCCGGCCGTGACGAGGCGTCTAGGACCACCGTAGTTGCTAGTTGCTGTGGATAGGATCAGGGGTCTGCAATCCGCTAGTTCCCAACCTCTCCGGTTTTCTGGGCTTAGTTTGCTTTTTGTTTTTTCCTCCTCGGTGACTCATTCATAACAGGTGCCCTAGCTATCTCTGCTCCCTGGATTAATTCTGATGGGGAAGATGCCAGGGTCATGTACCTTATTGAGCTTCTAAATCAGCCCTTATCTGTCCCCTCCCACACCCAGGGAAGTGGGGAGAAGCAGTGTATACGAACACAGAAACCAGACCAACAAGGGAAGATGTACAGGGATAAATGAAAATATCAGTCATACAAATATGCACTCATAAGCAACAGAGTGGAACATCCAGAAGTAATGGGAGGAAAAACTAGATAAGACAAGATAAGGATATGCACACAAGCAAATCACTAAGCAATAGTCATTAGATCAACACTCCAAATGCATCCTGTCAACCAACACCTCCAACTCCAGAACCAGGCAGTATAAAACTAACACTGCTAGTCCCTGATTGCCAGAGGCCATAACATACAGCAGAGGGGAGTGGCCAACACTGAACAGCTGAGACCATCAAAGCAGGGAAGCTCCAGGAGCTCACAACTGAACAGATTAACCCCTGCACTGCAAGCAGAAACCTGCACTGTTAATATGAAGGTGAAGTGCTTCTAATCAGTGCACGAGTATGAGAAATTAGGCTCTGCTGTTTTCTGGCCCCTCGCTGTTGACACAGATTATATGGATAGTTTGAGGTTGTGTGAAAACAATATGTATAGATATGTCCTAGATGGATGATAAAAGCTAAACTTGGGAGAAAAAAGGAGGAAAACTGAGTCACGAAATACTGCAAAAATAAATACAATTTTATTGAATACAAAGGGACATATAATGGGATAAGACAAATTTCATAAAATAGTAACATAGTGAATATAAGATGATACGAAAATAATGACCATTGCCTGAAGAAAAAAGACTGGTGTAACCCTGTTGTAAAAATCCCTGGGTAAAAAGTGCTGGGGCTGGTCAAACTCCAAGGAAAACGAGCAATATGTAACCCAAAAATGGTGGTTAATCACATGCATTAGGGAGTGACTTCTCTGCTCATCAAATATTTATCCACCACCAAAAAGCAGAAACTGACCAAACCCAGCACACAAATACTAGACTAATAGCCCCAAAGAGGGCGCTCAGTGTAACATGTGAAATGGGGTGGAAGAAGCCTCAGTGCAAAAAGTCAATGTAAGAAAATTCCTTATTAAAGAAGAGGCTTAACCACACCACCCACAAAAAAAGACATCAGATAACATTAACAGAAAAATAAATTACCCATTGTAATGGCTGTAAGGGTGCACCAGCCACCCCAATGTACGTTTCACCCAAGTGATATTAGCTTCTTCAGGGGGCATGGCTAAACTTGTGGCTGTCTGAACGCTGAAACCCCCACTGATCAATCATCAGCAAGAGTTTGAGGAGAGCGCTAGTCAAGACTGAGTTATGCTAAATCTTTAGTAGTCTATGGAGTCCACACAAGCGTTTTCAAGCTTTGGAGATCAGTGGTGGTCTCAAATTCTGGACACAGATCTACAGTAGATAGAATATCTCTTAAAAGGAAATCTCCAGCCAAAACAAAAAAAATGGGAATTTGGATGTAATAGGATGGGTTTAATCATATAGCAACTTATGAATCACTTTCCACTCTTGATCTTGACCATATTCTACTATATGTTTCAACTGATCTGGTCTGTATCAACTCTCATTCATTTACTTAAGCATGAGTAGTTGTCATCCTTAAAGAGGATTCACCAGGTTAAAAGTGGACAATTTTTGCTCTTGTCTTAGTTTCATTGTTCCCTTGAGTATTCTGCTTTTTTTTTGTTTTTAAATCAGTCATAGGATTCCAGAGATATGGAACTTTTTATTTAGTGCTAAATAGATATTCAGGTGGAGTTCTCCTTTAAGCTCATCTATAGCACTAATATTTATAGAAAATAATCCACATATTGAGGTATCGTTTATAAAAGTTCTGTTGTGGGGGCAATCCAATAGCTTGAAAGAAATGTCTTATATTCATTTTAGGGGTCGTCTTTCCATATCAGTCCAAAGAGGGGCGCTATCGCTTTAATTACATTGAGGCTCGTCAAGTTTGTGAAGAACAAGATGGAAGACTGGCCACTTACTCCCAGCTCTACCAAGGTACTGTGGTGTCATATTGTTGTAAGCGGTCAACTATCACATACAGTGGGTATGGAAAATATTTAGACCCCTTTAAATTTTTCACTCTTTGTTTCATTGCAGCTATTTGATAAATTCAAAAAAGTTCTTTTTTTTTCTCATTAATGTACACTCTGTACCTCAACTTGACTGAAAAAAACCAAAATGTACAAATTTTTGCCAATTTATTAAAAGAGAAAAACTGAAATATCACATGGTCATAAGTATTCAGACCCTTTGCTCAGTATTGAGTAGAAGAACCCTTTTGAGCTAGTACAGCCATGTGTGTTCTTGGGAATGATGCAACAAGTTTTTCACACCTGAATTTGGGGATCCTCTACCATTCTTCTTTGCAGATCCTCTCCACTTCCATCAGGTTTGTTGGTGAACGTTGGTGGACAGCCATTTACAGGTCTCTCCATAGATGCTCAATTGCGTTTAAGGTCAGGGCTCTGACTGGGCCAGTCAAGAATGGTTACAGAGTTGTTCTGAAGCCACTTCTTTGTTATTTTAGCTGTGTGCTTAGGGTCATTGTTTTGTTGGAATGTGAACCTTTAGCCAAGTCTGAGGTCCTGAGCACTCTGGAAAAGGTTTTTCATCCAGGATATCTCTGTACTTGGCCGCATTCATGTTACCTTCGATTGCAACCACTCATCCTGTCACTGCAGCTGAAAAACATGCCCATAGCATGATGCTGCCACCACTATGTTTCACTGTTGGGATTATATTGGGCAGGTGATGAGCAGTACCTGTTTTTTCCACACACACCGCTTAGAATTATCATGAAAAAGTTCTATCTTCGTCTGATCAGACCAGATAATCTTATTTCTCATAGACTAGGAGTCCTTCATATGTTTTTTAGCAAACTCTATGCAGGCTTTCATATGTCTGGCACTGAGAAGAGGCTTCTGTCGGGCCACTCTGCCATAAAGGCCTGACTGGTGGATTGCTGCAGTGATAGTTGACTTTATGAAACTTTCTCCCATCTACCTACTGCAACTGTGGAGCTCAGCCACAGTGATCTTGGGGTTCTTCTTTACCTCTCTCACCAAGGCTATTCTCCCATGATTGCTCAGTTCGGCTGGAAAGCCAGGTCTAACAAGACTTCTGGTGGTCCCAAACTTCTTCCATTTAAGGATTATGGAGGCCACTGTGCTGTTAGGAACCTTGAGTACTGCAGAAATTCTTTTGTAACCTTGGTGCTAGCGTGGGTGGTTTGGAGCAGGAAACTCCTAGAGTGGACCCTCTGGACCGTGGCACGGAGGGACCCCGGGCCAGCTGCCAGGTGGAACCGACCCCTATACAGGGACCGTTAGGAGCAGGCCCAGGGGTTCGAGTACCACGGTAGCCGGTACCGAGAGGGGCGGCTCAGGATGCGTCGAGGTAGTCCGTGAAGTCTGAAGATTTGACGAATGAAGGTTTTGGCCAGTTCCGGCGCTGAGGGAAGACCGGGCAGAGGGACGAAGTGAGCCATCTTGGAAAAACGATCCACCACCACCAGGATGACTGTGCAGCCCACAGAGCAGGGTAGGTCGGTGATGAAATCCATGGCGATGTTTTCCCAAGGAACCATAGGGACGGGCAACAGAAGCAACAAGCCGGACGGAGGTCTCCGTGGCACTTTGTTTTTTGCACAGGATGGACAAGAAGCCACAAAGTCGAGTACATCTTGGCGAAGCGTGGCCACCAGTAGTGACGCGTGATAAGGTCAAGGGTCTTCTTAGTTCCGGCATGGCCGGCCAGTTTGGAGGAGTGCCCACATAGAAGAACCTTTCGCTTGAGATTCTCTGGCACAAGCGTCTTGCCAGGTGAGGGAGTACGCCAGTTCACCGGAGCCACGGTGATGATCCTAGTGGGATCAATGATAGGTTCTTCCGTGGATTCGTGTGGCTGGAAGACCCTGAACAGGGCGTCGGCTTTGGAATTCTTGCTGCCAGGACGGAATCGGGGCTTGAAATCAAATCGGGTGAAAAATAAGGACCATCTGGCCTGGCGAGTGTTAAGTCTCTGGGCAGACTGGAGATAGGCCAGATTCTTGTGGTCCGAGAAGATGACAAAAGGATGGACAGCTCCTTCCAGGAGGTGGCGCCATTCCTCCAAGGCCAACTTGATGGCCAAAAGTTCCCGGTCGCCGATCAAGTAGTTACACTCGGATGGAGAAAAGGCCTTCGAGAAGAAGCCACAAGGGTGCAGGCGACCGGAGGCGATTCTCTGGGACAGTACCGCCCCGGCACCTGTCGAGGAAGCGTCCACCTCGAGTACAAAAAGTCGATCGCTCTCAGGGCGACGCAGGACCGGAGCCGTGGAGAAAGCCCGTTTTAGGGTCAGAAAGGCCTCCTCTGCCTCAGGAGACCAATCCTTGGAAGAAGGCCCTTTACGGGTGAGCACAGAAATGGGTCTTGTGATCGCGGAGAAGTGAGAGACAAATTGCCGGTAATAGTTGGCGAACCCGAGGAATCGTTGTATCGCCTTTAATCCGATGGGGCGAGGCCATTTGAGGATGGCAGACAACTTCTCGGGATCCATCCTTAGACCAGCGTCGGAGATAATGTATCCCAGAAATGGCAGAGAGGTCTGTTCGAAGAGACATTTCTCGATCTTCGCATACAGGCGGTTCTCCCGAAGATGCTGAAGCACCAGGCGGACACTCTTTCTGTGAGACGAGAGGTCCGGCGAGAAGATGAGGATGTCGTCTAAGTACACGACCACACAGGAGTACAAGAGATCCCGGACGATCTCATTGACGAACTCTTGAAAGACTGCAGGAGCATTGCAAAGACCGAAGGGCATGACCAGGTACTCGTAATGGCCATCTCGAGTGTTGAAAGTGGTCTTCCACTCGTCACCTGCACGGATACGGACCAGATTGTAGGCTCCTCTGAGGTCCAGCTTGGAAAAGACCCGAGCCCCTCTGAGACTGTCAAGCAGCTCCGGAATGAGTGGAAGAGGATACCTGTTCTTGATGGTAATCTCATTCAAGCCCCTATAGTCAATGCACGGCCGTAGAGTTCCGTCCTTCTTTTTGACGAAGAACCCGGCTCCTGCGGGCAAAGAGGATTTCCGTATAAAACCTTTGGCGAAATTCTCTCGGACGTACTCGGACATGGCGGTGGTCTCTGTCGGAGACAGAGGGTAGATTCTGCCCCTTGGAGGGGTTGAACCGGGAACAAGTTCAATTGGGCAGTCAAATGGCGTGGAGGAAGGACCTCCGCTTCCTTCTTATCAAAAACATCGGCGTAGGAGCTGTAAGCTGGAGGAAGACCCGGGAGGTCTGGAGGTGACCGAGGAGCAGCCGCCAGGCAGACAGGAGTCAGACAGCGAGCTTGGCACGGGTGCCCCCAGCAGAGTATCTCCCCAGAAAATCAGTCGAGAACTGGCTGATGAGTCCTTAACCATGGAAGACCGAGTAGAATGGCATGAGAGAGCTTAGGCAAAACATAAAAGGCTATCTTCTCTCGATCTAAGGCTCCAACTTGCAACTCCACCTCTTCAGTGACCAAGGTGACGGTCACCTGTAGCGGTTTGCCATCCACGGTGGCAATCTGAATTAGGTTAGGTAGAGTGACTACAGGAATTTGGTATTTGTCCACCTCTTCCGGCTGAATGAAGTTACCCGCTGAGCCTGAATCCACGTAGGCCACCTCGGAACCAAGCCTCCCTCCTGAAACCAAAAGCACAGAAATCGTAAGGAGTTGAGAGGGATCATCATCACCAAGGAAGGCCTCTCTTGCCTGACCTAGGTGGAGTCGTTTCCCTGTCTCTTAGGACAGGTGCGGACATAGTGTGACGAATCACCGCAATAGAGGCACAGACCTTGTGCCCGTCTCTCTCTCTGATGCAACTCGGCCAACCTGAGACGATCTATCTGCATGGGCTCACCCGAAGAGAAGGAAGAGGACCCGACCGAACAGGAGGTGGCAGACCGGGTGAAAGGAGAAACTGACCTGGAGGGCCGCCTGTCTCTCGCTGACTCCCGAGCGCGCTCCAGGAAGCGCAGGTCAATGCGGGTAGCCAGCGAGATAAGGTCCTCTAAGGTGGATGGGTTATCTTGACCTGCGAGTTCATCTTTTATTCTAATAGAAAGGAGTAGAACCATCTCTAGGAGGATCACAAGGAAATGGACAGCATGTGACTTAAATATGAGTGTCTGAGCAAAGGGTCTGAATACTTATGACCATGTGATATTTCAGTTTTTCTTTTTTAATAAATTTGCAAAAATTTCTACATTTCTGTTTTTTTCAGTCAAGATGGGATGCAGAGTGTACATTAATGAGAAAAAAAATGAACTTTTTTGAATTTACCAAATGGATACAATGAAAGAGTGAAAAATTTAAAGGGGTCTGAATACTTTCTGTACCCACTGTAATTAGGAGGTAGCATTTATTTATCTCTTCCACAGCCTGGACCGATGGCCTCGACTGGTGCAACGCAGGGTGGCTCTTGGAAGGGAGTGTTCATTACCCAGTCATTGTCACACGGGAGCCATGCGGGGGTAACCTACCTCCGGGGATACGCAGCTATGGCCCCAAAGACAAGCTGAAAGACAAATATGATGCATTTTGCTTCACCTCGGCACTTAAAGGTATAGTTTGAATTATTAGTCTATGTCATAGGAATACTGAATGTATGCACAGAAGCACGGAAACTTTTTATAGTGTCCAGCTCACATGTTAATATCCAGCCACTACAGCACTTAGTCTGGGCCTTTAGTCTTAGCTGCCTTAGTCTTTACTCAACTCCTTAATATAGTGCCTAGTCTTTGTTGCTTTTGACCAGGGGTGGAAAATCTTTTATCTGCCAAGGACCAATCAGATATTTATACCGCCCTCCGGAGGCAGTACAAATTGCACGCTAACTCTGCTCGCAAAGTACGTCCTGATGCTGGCCCTGATGTCAGGATATAATCTTTCATTACAGCGTTTAGTAATGAAAACTGCATGTATGTGCACACAGAGCAAGAAGAAATTAATGGAACGTGGACATCAAAATAGAGCTGCCAGTCCACGCTGTGCGGTGCCTGGCTAATTGCCCGGGGGCCGGATAAAAGGTCATCAAGGGACATAAACAGCAGGCGCCTGATGTTTCCCACTCCTGCTATAGACATTATTCTATTCCTTAGTCTTAGTTACTCTGGCCCTTGGTTTTAGCTGCTCAAGTGCTTAGTATAGCCATTAGTCTTTGCTGCTCTACCCCTTAGTCTAGTCCTAAGTTTTAACTGCTCTTGCCTTTAGTCTAGTCCTTAGTCATAGTTTCTCTAGCCCTTAGTCTTAGCTGTTGTAGCTCTTAGTCTATCCATTGGTATTATCTGTTCTTGCCCTTAGTGTAGCCATTAATCTGGCCTTTAGTGAGAGCTGCTCTAGCCCTTAGTCTAAACCTAAGTCTTAGCTACTTGGTCCCTTCGTTAGCCCTTAGTCTTGCTGCTCTAGCCCTTAGTCAAACCTAGGTTTTAGCTTACCCTGGCACTTAGTATCTTGCTGTTCTTGCCCTTAGTCTAACCCTAAGTCTTAGCTATCTAGGCCCTTAGTATAGCCCTTAATCTTGCTGCTCTTGCACTTAGTCTAACCCTAAGTCTTAGCTGCCCTTGCCCTTAGTATAGTCCATAGTCTTAGCTGTTTTATCCCTTAGTCTAATCCTAAGTCTTAGCTACCCTGGCCCTTGATATAGCCCTTAGTCTTGCTGCTCTGGCCCTTAGTCTAACCCTAAGTCTTAGCTGCCCTGGCCCTTAGTATAGTCCATAGTCTTAGCTGTTTTAGCCCTTAGTCTACCCCTAAGTCTTAGCTGCCCTGGCCCTTAGTATAGTCTGTAGTCTTAGCTGTTTTAGCCCTTAGTCTAATCTTACATCTTAGCTACCCTGGCCCTTAGTATAGTCCTTAGTCTTCCTGCTTAAGCCCTTAGTCTAATCCTAAGTTTTAGCTACCCTGTCCCTTAGTGTAGTCCTTAGTCATGCTGCTCTTGCCCTTTGTCTATCCCTGGTCCTTAATATAGTCCATAGTTTTAGCTGTTCTAGCCCTTAGTCTAGCCTAAAATGAATGAAAATGTGTAGACCATCTTTCTAAATCCAGCCTAAGTGGAGTTAAAGTGAAACCATGGTAACATTGTAATATGTATCATTCTCATTACATAAAATAATGCTTGATTACAACAGGGTGATCATTTATACATTTCAGGTGCAATTGCCTTTAATTATTAATATATTATTTTTATTTGATAATAACTACTAAATAATTTGCCTAATTTTTCTGTCAAATATACATTTAGCCACAATTAATAATGTTTGGATTACATAGGTCCAGGTCCAGGCCTCATGTGATCCACAATAAACCTGAGTCACCTTATTTACCACAGAAACCAAATCTAAATCCAAAAGTCACACACATTTCTTGTGCATTTTCACCGTGAAATGCGTTCCCCTATAATGGGATTTTACTATGAAGAAAAGCGTAGGGCATTTACTAGGGGCTCTTTTCCCTATATTGTCATCGTTCTCACCAGCTGCTGACATATTTTGTAGGATACGTCTACTTTGTCCAGGGCCCGATGACCTTCCAGGAAGCTTCCACCACTTGCCATACTCGTAAGGCTGAGATCGCCAAGGTTGGACATCTTTACGCAGCCTGGAAATTTTTTGGCCTGGATTACTGTGATGGAGGCTGGCTGTCAGATGGCAGCGTTCGTTACCCCATCACGGACCCTCGGGAACGATGTGGAGGACTCCCTGACCCCGGAGTGAGGAGTTTTGGTTTCCCCAATAAGGAGGAGAGATTGTATGGGGTGTATTGCTATGCTACTACATAGGCCTTATCATGGCGGGTTCAAAGGATTTCTACTGGACGCAGTGATCTCCAGATGTCCGACTACAAGGATATAGACAAGAGGCCAAAAGATGGACATAGGTCAAGGACATCGTAATCTAACTGTCAATTAATGAGCTGTATGAACGTATTAATAAATCAGGGTCACCTTAAAGGACAGCTCCATTTTTCAACACCATGTTAGAGCTTAAATATCCATATACTGCTACATAAAATAATTGGTTTTATCTTGTTTTGATCTAGGCTTTCTGGATACTCCAAATATACATCCAGAGCTGCAGTCACAATTTTTGAGGCTGAGGATTGGAGTGTAAATACTTTCTTATGCTGCTGAAAAAAATGTCTTTTCCTTTCCTTCTCCTCCTGAGACTACCCTCTTCGCTCTCCTCACTAACATCAGCACATGACTCTACAGGTCACTGTCCCCAAACTGAAATACTCTGTGTAATGTCCTCTGTGCAATGCTTTCTTGCTCTTTGTTGCTGGGAGAAACAATTGCCTTAAAATGTTGAAAAGAAAAATATAAAGTGCTCGGACCATATTAAAGCGCAACTTAACAATAATGTTATTATAAAAATCACTATAAAAATTGCAATACGATATAGTTACCATAAGATGTCACAGTAGGGAAAAAAGCTTACACTGCACAACACACTAACAACCAAATATAATTAATACGGAAAATATAATCGTTCGGTTTATAAGGTCAAACTATTGTTTTTAGACTCATTTATAGATGTTTAAATGATCTTTATTATATTATTATCTAAAATATTCTAACTACTATAATACTGCCCTATATGTACAAGAAAATAACTACTATAATACTGCCCCTATGTACAAAAATATAACTACTATAGTACTGCCCCTATGTACAAGAATATAACTATTATAATACCACCCCTATGTAAAGAATATAACTACTATAATACTGCTCCTATGTACAAGAATATAACTACTATAATACTGCTCCCTATGTACAAGAATATAACTTCTATAATACTGTCCCTATGTACAAGAATATAACTACTATAATACTGCTCCTATGTACAAGTATATAACTACTATAATACTGCCCCTATGTACAAGAATATAACTACTATAATACTGTCCCTATGTACAAGAATATAACTACAATAGTACTGACCCTATGTACAAGAATATAACTACTATAATACCGTCCCTATGTACAAGAATATAACTACTATAATACTGCTCCTATGTACAAGAATATAACTACTATAATACTGCTCCTATGTACAATAATATAACTACTATAGTACTGCCCCTATGTACAAGAATATAACTACTATAATACTGCCCCATGTACAAGAATATAACTAATATAATACTGTCCTTATGTACAAGAATATAACTACTATAGTACTGCCCCTATGTACAAGAATATAACTACTATAATACTGCCCCTATGTACAAGAATATAACTACTATAATACTGTCCCTATTGTGGGGATGTGGCTCGCTTAGGTGCAGCGGGAGACAAATATGAGACAGGTTCTTCAACAGTGCTTGCGGTTTATTTACGGCATAAACGCACAAGGCAACGTAACACCAAACAAATAGCTTTTTAGCTCAGGCAAAATAACACAAAATGTCCGTAGTTGTAGACTCAGAGCAGGAGTCTCAGCACACATGGGAGGCTTAGTCCTCCCCACACACAACTCCCTGGTTCAGGAGCAGGCCACATTATAAGGCTGTAGCCACACCCACAAACTCAGCAGCTGACTGGTTACCTGACTGTGACCTCACCACAGGTCCTTCAAACAACCACAATAATAATATCTGGTACGCTTTACTTATGCCTTACATTATAGAGACAAGCCATTTATGAGGCACATATCTCCCATCAATTACACGACCCTTAGCCCTGCCACATACCTCCCCCCTCTGCCTAAAGCCGTGGGGCTTGGCACTTTCACCTACCAGGCAAGGGATTCTGGAGAGGGCATCGGCATTCCCATGTAGCTTCCCGGCCCTATGCTCTACATGGAAGCTGAAGTCTTGTAGGGCTAAGAACCAGCGGGTGACCCTAGCATTCTTGCCCTTTGTTTCCCTCATCCACCTGAGTGGGGCATAGAATCATCATAGAATCGTAGAGTTGGAAGGGACCTCCTGGGCCATCTGGTCCAACCCCCTGCTCAAAGCAGGATTCGCTAAATCATCCCAGTCAGATGTCTGTCCAGCCTCTGTTTGAAGACTTCCATTGAAGGAGAACTCACCACTTCTCGTGGCAGCCTGTTCCACTCATTGATCACTCTAACTGTCAAAAAGTTTTTTCTAATATCTAATCTGTGTCTCCTCCCATTCAGTTTCATCCCATTGCTTCTAGTCTTTCCTTGTGCAAATGAGAATAAAGATGATCCTTCTACAATGTGACAGCCCTTTAGATATTTGTAGACAGCTATTAAGTCTCCTCTCAGTCTTCTTTTTTGCAAACTAAACATTCCCAAATCCTGCAACCTTTCCTCATAAGACAGGGTTTGCAGACCGGTCACCATTCTGGTCGCTCTTTTCTGAACTTGCTCCAGTTTGTTGATGTCTTTTTTAAAATGTGGTGCCCAAAACTGGACACAATATTCCAGATGAGGTCTGACCAAAGAGGAGTAGAGGGAAATAATGACTTCACGTGATCTAGACTGTATGCTTCTGTTAATACATCCTAGAATTGCATTTGCCTTTTTTGCTGCTGCATCACACTGTTGACTCATATTCATTCTGTGATCTATTAGTATACCCAAGTCTTTTTCACATGTGCTGTCACTTAGCCCTATTCCTCCCATTCTATATATGCTTTTTTCATTTTTATTGCCCAGATGTAGTACTTTGCATTTCTCCCTGTTAAAAACCATTCTGTTAGTTGCTGCCCACTTATCCAGTTTATTTAAATCTTTTTGAATCCTCTCTCTCTCTTCTCTAGTATTAGCTATCCCTCCTAGCTTTGTGTCATCAGCAAATTTAATCAGTTTACCCTCAATTCCTTCATCTAAATCGTTGATAAAGATGTTGAACAATACAGGGCCCAGGACAGAGCCCTGTGGTACCCCACTTGAGACATTCTTCCAACTGGATGTGCAGCCATTTACGACCACTCTTTGGGTCCGATCACTAAGCCAGTTATGAATCCACCTAACAGTTGCCTTGTCCATTCCATACTTAGTCATTTTTTCAATAAGGATTGTATGAGAGACTTTGTCAAATGCTTTGCTGAAGTCAAGATATACTATATCTACAGCATTTCCTTGATCCACCCAATCAGTGATACCGTCATAGAAGGAAATTAAGTTAGTCTGACATGACTTATTAGTTACAAACCCATGCTGACTCTGTTTGATCACTTCATTCTTATCCAGGTATTGACATACATGTTGTTTAATAATTTGTTCAAAGATCTTTCCTGGTATAGAAGTCAGACTCACTGGCCTATAGTTGCCTGGGTCCACCTTCTTCCCCTTTTTGAAGATAGGAACAACATTTGCTCTTCTCCAGTCTTCTGGCACTTCTCCTGTTCTCCAAGAATTTTCAAAGATTATGGAGAGGGGTTCAAAAATTTCTTCTGCTATCTCCTTCAGTACTCTGGGGTGTAATTCATCTGGACCTGGAGACTTGAATTCATTTAGGTTAGCTAAGTGTTTCCTCACTATCTTTCTGTTTATAGATATCCTGGATTCTTCTATTCCCTTAATAGGACAGTGAATAACAGTTGATGTTACATTTCCTTTCTGAGAGAAAACAGATGCAAAATAGGAATTTAAAAGTTCAGCCTTCTCAACATCCTGTCTTACCATTTCATCATTTTTATCCTGTAAAAATCCTATAGCATCTTTGACTTTTCTTTTACTTTTGACATATCCCCAAAATCCTTTATTATTGCTTTTGACATCTCTTGCAAGCCTCAATTCATTTTCAGCTTTAGATAATCTGATTTGTGCCCTGCAGGTTCTGCAGACAGCATTATATTCTTCTTTAGATATGCCTCCCTCTTTCCATTTTATAAACATTTTTTAATTCCTTTTTAGCATGTGCTTAAGTTCTGTATTCATCCATCCTGGTTTCCTTAATTGCTTCCTATTCTTCCCTCTTTTCGGAATTGTTAACAACTGTGCTTTGAGAATTTCATTTTTCAAGATTTCCCATCCTTCCTGGACATTTTTGTCTTTAAGGATATCCAGCCATTGGATCCCTCCAATTATCTTTCTGAATCCCTTAAAATCTGCCTTTCTGAAATCTAACCTTGACGTCTGAGTCTTCACAGGTCTTCCACCTCTAGTTATCCAAAATTCTAAAATAGCATGGTCGCTACCTCCTAGGGTTCCAGCCACTTTTACCTCCTCAACCATTTCCTCCCTGTTTATAAGGATTAGATCCAAGGTAGCAGTTCCCCTTGTTTTCTCCCCTACCTTTTGGAAGATAAAGTTGTCAGCAAGAGAGGATAAGAATTTCCTTGACCTGTTAGTTTTGCCTGAGAGAGATTCCCAACAAATGTCTGGATAGTTGAAATCTCCCATGACAACTATGTCATATTTTTTGGAGAACTTGGCCATTTGATGCATAAAGAGTTCATCCATATCTTCAGCTTGCACAGGCGGCCTGTAGTAAATGCCTACAATGGTGTCCTTTCCATTGTTCTGTCCTTGTATTCTTACCCAAACAGTTTCCACAGAACTCCCAGTCTCTGAAGCTTCAATCTCTGTGCAGATATACGTGTTTCTAACATACAATGCGACACCCCCTCCTCGTTTATCAAGTCTGTTTCTTGCAAATAAGTTGTATCCTTCTAGTCTTGTATTCCAATCATGTGTATTGTCCCACCAAGTTTCAGTGATTCCAATGACATCATATTTCTTTTCCTGTGTTAGTAGTTCCAATTCTCCTTGTTTGTTGCCCATGCTTTGTGCATTAGTATAGAAACATTTTAGTTTGTGATTGGTTTCTCTTTCTCCAATATTTTTATTAATTAGATTCTTTCGTCTTTGTTCTTCCTTTCCACTTCTAATAGCAGAGTTCTCAATAGCATTTGTCAGGTGTATGGCTTTTTCTGGTCTTTTGCTTCCCTTCCCATGTTGTTCTAGTTTAAAGCTCTCCTTACAAGTGTAGCAAGGCGACTTCCAAATACATGCTTTCCAGTCTTCGTAAGGTGCACCCCATCTCTAGCAAGTAGTCCATCGTATAAGTAGTTCACTCCGTGATCCAGAAATCCAAATCGTTGCTGACGGCACCATCGACGTAGCCAGTTGTTCACCTGCAGAATCTTATTCCACCTCCTTGTTCCATGGCCATCCACTGGGAGGATGGAAGAGAAGACCACCTGCGCTCCCAGTTCTTTCACTTTCTTGCCTAAGTCTTCAAAGTCTCTGCAGATGGTTTCCAGGTCGCTTCTTGCGGTGTCATTTGTCCCCACATGTAGTAGCAGGAATGGGTATTCATCTGTAGGTCTGAAAAGTCCTGATATCCTGTCAGACACATCTTTAATTTTTGCACCTGGAAGACAGCACATTTCTCTTGAAGTTATATCCGGTCTGCAGATAGCGGCCTCTGTTCCTCTCAACAGGGAATCCCCCATGACCACCACTCTCCGTTTCTTCTTCACAACATTTTTCTTTCTCCACCCAGGAGGACTCTGAAGGCGTACAAGGTTGCTGTTTGTTGGCAAAGTCTTATCCTGATGTATTTCTTCATCGTTTTCCTGCGTGAGAGCCTGGTACTGGTTTCTGAGCAGTATGGGTGCTGACTGCCTCCTGATCCTCCTGCTTCTCTGGGTCACATGTCTCAATTCCTCTGTTTCTTCAGGTGCACTTCGAATTTCTGCTCTTTCTGTAACATGAAGAGATAATTCTGCTCTGTCCAAGAATTCTTCACCTTCCTTAATGATCTTCAACGTAGCTAACCTCTCTTCGAGATTTTGCAACTTTTCCTCCAACAGGGACACAAGCTTGCATTTGTGGCATGTGAAGTTTGGCTTTTCCACTGGTAAATCTGTGAACATGTAGCAAGAAATGCAACTCACCAAATGGCTCCTGGCCTCTTCCATCTTGAGATTTCTTAAAAACGATGAAAGATGAGCCAAAATTTTTTTTCCGATTTCCTCTTTTCAGCTGCAACGGCCAAAACCCAGTGATCGTTGAGCTCGCGGAGACTCTTCACTTATCCCAGAAGGCACTGGGAATATGCAAATGATCTCCTCAAGACTCTTCCCCTGGTTTTTGGTCGGATATTAATCTAAACTTCCGTCCCACCAGGTAGTACCGTAATGTGTCCACTGCCCATTTTATGGCCAAACACTCCTTCTCTACAACTGAGTAATTTCTCTCACAAGGAGTTAACTTCCTACTCAATCAGAGAACAGGATGCTCCTCCCCACGTATCTCTTGGGAGAGGACTGCTCCTATCCCGACATCTGAGGCATCTGTCTGGAGGAAAAATTCACGTTTAAAGTCTGGGGCCACCAAAACGGGTTGCTTGCAAAGAGCTCCCTTCATTTCTTGGAAGGCTGACTCTGCTTCTTCGGACCAGCTGACCATCACTGACTTCGTCCCCTTAAGCAGATCAGTTAGAGGTGCAGCCATTGTGGCGAAGTTTGGGATGAACCTCCTGTAATATCCCACAATCCCCAGGAAAGCTTTAACTTGCTTCTTTGACAGAGGTCTCGGCCATGTCTGAATTGCTTCCACTTTATTGATTTGGGGTTTGATCTCGCCACGCCCCACTACATATCCGAGGTACTTGGCTTCTTCTCTCCCCAAGGCACACTTCTTCGGGTTTATTGTAAACCCCGCCTCTCTTAGAGCATCAAACACTGCTTGGACCTTCTCCAGGTGAGTCTCCCAGTCCGGGGTAAAGATGACGATATCATCTAGATATGCGGCAGCATATAGCTTATGAGGCGCAAGGATTCTATCCATCTCCCTCTGGAAGGTTGCTGGAGCTCCCTGTAGGCCAAACGGCATCCGGACATACTGGAAGCACCCGTCTGGTGTGGAGAATGCCGTCTTCTCCTTGGCTTCCTGTGCCATGGGAATCTGCCAATATCCCTTTGTCAGATCCAAAGTGGTTATGTATCTGGCCGGTCCAAGCCTCTCGATGAGCTCATCAACGCGTGGCATGGGATAAGCGTCGAACTTGGAGACCTCATTCAGCTTTCGGTAATCGTTGCAGAACCTCCATTCACCATCAGGTTTTGGGACCAGGACAATCGGGCTCGACCAGCCGCTCTTGGATTCCTCAATGACCCCGAGCTTCAACATACGCTGCACCTCCTTGGAGATTACCTCTCGCCGGGCCTCAGGAATACGATAGGGTTTCACGTTCACCCGCACATGTGGCTCGGTCAGAATTTCGTGCTCCACCACCTTCGTGCTCCCCGGCAACTCTGAGAACAGGTCGCGGTTTTTCTGGAGTAACTCCCAGCACTGCTGTTTCTGGGCCTTCGACAGAGTCTCCGCTATGGTAACGGCTCCAACCTCCCCTTCTAGGTTGCCCAGCAAGCACGGAGTTACCCCTGGCTCTCTATCTTGCCATGGCTTGATAAGGTTAATATGGTAAACCTGGTATGGCTTCCGTCTTCCGGGTTGGTGGATCTTGTAGTTTACGTCTCCCAGCTTCTCCACCACCTCATATGGCCCTTGCCACTTGGCCAAGAACTTACTTTCCACCGTCGGGATTAGTACGAGAACTCGGTCTCCCGGATTGAACTGCCTCACTCTGGCTGACCGGTTGTAGACCCTGGCCTGAGCCTCTTGTGCCTGGCGGAGATGTTCTTTAACAATGGGCATCACCTTCGCAACCCTCTGCTGCATCAGTGCCACATGCTCAATGACGCTTCTGTGGGGCGTGACTTCGGCTTCCCAGGTTTCCTTGGCTATATCTAGGAGACCTCGTGGATGCCGGCTGTACAGAAGCTCGAAGGGGGAGAACCCCGTGGAGGCCTGGGGAACTTCACGGATAGAAAACAGTAAATACGGTAGGAGACAATCCCAGTCTCTACCATCTTCCTCTATGACTTTTCTCAGCATGCTCTTCAGTGTCTTGTTAAACCTCTCAACAAGGCCATCTGACTGCGGATGGTACACTGAAGTACTTAACTGGGAAATTTGCAAGACTCTGCACAATTCTCTCATCACTTTGCTCATAAAAGGTGTCCCCTGGTCGGTCAGGATCTCCTTCGGCAAACCCGTCCGGGAAAACACATGGACCAGCTCACGGGCTATACTCTTCGCGGAGGAGTTTCTCAGGGGAATGGCCTCAGGATAGCGTGTGGCATAGTCCAGGATGACTAATATATACTGATGCCCCCGAGCTGATTTAACTAAGGGACCGACCAAGTCCATGGCAATTCTCTCAAATGGCACCTCAATAATGGGCAGTGGCACAAGAGGGTTCCGAAAATGAGATGTGGGGGCAGTTAACTGACATGTCGGGCAGGACCTGCAATAGTTTACTATTTCCCGGTGACACCCAGGCCAATAGAACCTCTGTACAACCCGTTCCTGGGTTTTTTCCACCCCCAGGTGTCCCCCCAAGATGTGTGAATGGGCCATGTCCAACACTTTTCGTCTATAGGGGCCTGGTACTATTAACTGCTCTGCCACCTCCTCCCTTATTTTCGTGACCCGGTACAACAATTCCCCACTCAACATAAAATGGGGAAACCTTGTGTCTGCTCCTGGCTCTTGTGCAACCCCATTAATGACGGTGACATTGTTAAAGGCTTCCCTTAGTGTGGGGTCCCTATGTTGGGCAGTCCCAAAATTCTCCCCGGCCACCCCTAACTCCGGGATGTCAGGTACAGGGGACCCTTCCTCTTCATCCCCAACAAGGACACATAAAGGAAAGTCGTCTGCCTCTGGTGGTGGCGATACCTCAGTGGGTTGGATTGGTTCCCTGCTCTTGCTAGCACACTCAGAACCCCTCCCCCACAGATCCCAAAACAGACAGAAATCCCGGCCAATAATTATGGGATGCAACAAGTCTCAAACAACACCAACTTCATGTGACTCGGTGCCATGCGCCGTTTCAATCTTCACCCTAGCCATAGGGTAGTCCTTTGCATCGCCATGTATGCACCGAACACCAATCTTTTTACCCGGGAGTATGTTTAGAGGAAAACTGGCCCTCACAAGGGTCACCAAGCTCCCGGAGTCCAGAAGCGCCATTGCTGCTCGACCGTTCACCTTCACGGGACACGCTTGTGGCCCCTTGTTAGGTAGCAAGTTCACACTGCAAGCTGGATATGCGTAGTATGAACTATGGCGTCCCATGCTGCAGTCCATCTGCTCGGTGGTCTGGGGACAACGGGCCGCTATATGTCCTGGCTCATGACATTTCCAGCAAATAACACCCGAGAGGACCTTGGGCACCGCCTCCCCCACCCCTTTTGACCTTGGACGCACCACGCCTTTTTGTGACTCCGCCCCCTGCTGGGACCCCCAATACGGAATGGGCTGCTTCCCCAGGGAACCTTCCATCCCCTGGTATCTCTCGACCAGCCCAACCAGTTCATCAGCATTTTGGGGATCACCCTGGGCAACCCAAGTCTGTAGAGGTCTAGGCAGAGAATGCACAAACCGATCCATCACAACTCGCTCTACCATCTGTGCCGGGGAAGCCAACTCTGGCTGCAGCCATTTCTGGACCAGGTGCAACAGGTCAAACATTTGGGAGCGCGGGGGTTTGTCCCGGTGATAGGCCCAACGATGCACTCTCTGTGCCCTGGTAGTCATTGTTACCCCCAAGCGGGCGAGAATTTCCGCTTTTAATTTGGGATACTCTCTGGCATCTTGTACCGTCAGGTCAAAGTACGCCTTCTGGGTCTCCCCCGTTAGGTATGGGGCCAGTACCTCCGCCCACCGCTCTGGCTGAAGTTTTTCCCTCTCAGCCACCCTTTCAAACACCGTCAGGAAGGCCTCAACATCATCCTCAGGGGTCATTTTCTGTAATGCGCGTCTTACCGCCTTCTCGACGTCGGTGGCATCAGCCCGACCTGGGGTTGGGGCGCTCGTCCTGCCCTCCTGGATGGCGGTTGCCAGAAGCTGCATCTGCTGCCGTTGTTCCTGCTGGCTCTGCTGGAACTGCTGCCGCTGCTCCTGCTGGCCTTGCTGGATCTGCTGTAACAACAGCTTGTTGGTTTCCTGCTGCAGTGCCTGGGACTGGACCAGGTGTTTCAGCAGGTCCTCCATGATTCCCGGCAGTACTTGTTGCCCCGCTGCAAACTTCACCCAGGACATGCAGCAACTGTCTCAAGTCTCTGCTGGGACCGCTGCCCGCACGTGTACCACCAATTGTGGGGATGTGGCTCGCTTAGGTGCAGCGGGAGACAAATATGAGACAGGTTCTTCAACAGTGCTTGCAGTTTATTCACGGCATAAACGCACAAGGCAACGTAACACCAAACAAATAGCCTTTTAGCTCAGGCAAAATAACACAAAATGTCCGTAGTTGTAGACTCAGAGCAGGAGTCTCAGCACACATGGGAGGCTTAGTCCTCCCCACACACAACTCCCTGGTTCAGGAGCAGGCCACATTATAAGGCTGTAGCCACACCCACAAACTCAGCAGCTGACTGGTCACCTGACTGTGACCTCACCACAGGTCCTTCAAACAACCACAATAATAATATCTGGTACGCTTTACTTATGCCTTACATTATAGAGACAAGCCATTTATGAGGCACATATCTCCCATCAATTACACGACCCTTAGCCCTGCCACACTATGTACAAGAATATAACTACTATAGTACAGCTCTATATGTAGAAGAATATAACTACTATAATACTGCTCCTATGTACAAGAATATAACTACTATAATACTGCTCCTATGTACAAGAATATAACTACTATAATACTGCACACATGTACAAGAATATAGCTACTATAATACTGTAAAAAAAAAGGGGAGAAGCTAGCACTGCTTGTGATCAGAACGCAATACATAAAGTGCATATGCACATATTAATTTCTAACTGTATTTCAATATGAGACATTTGGCAAAAAATTGATCAATCATTTGAGCCACCCCGCCATGCCAAGGCAATCTCATATGGGGTAGTCCAACTCTACGATTTTTATATTCGCTGTGCCATTGCGGCCTCCTAAATGTATTAAAAGCAAGACCATATTGAATGCAATCTGTACCTGAAGTGTTTCTGAATCACTCCCATGGAGCCATAAAAGGCGAGCGCAGATAAAGGCCAACCAGGTCTGGATATAGACATCTCAGGTTTAACCTCCATGCCTTAAAGCGGCATACGTTCGCGACGTGCCGTTATCACTGACGGAGCCTCGGACGCAGGCTGCAGCGTCTGAGGCTCCGTCACCGCTAGCGCTGATGAAGCATCAGCGCTAGCGGTATAGCATAATGCATATCGCGTTATGCTAGCGCGCTAACGCAGCCCGTCAACGCTATGCATTGAACGGGCTGTGTTAACGCTATGTGAACCCGGCCTTACACTCATTTTATCTACAAGAATATAGCTACTATAATACTGCCCCCTATGTACAAAAATATAACTACTGTAATACTGTCACTATGTACAAGAATATAACTACTATAATACTGCCCCCTATGTACAAGAATATAACTACTATAATACTGCTTCTATGTAAAAGAACATAAGGTAACTGCTATAATACTGCTCCTGTGTACAAGAATATAACTACTACAGTATAATACTGCTCCTAGGTACAAGAATATAACTACTGTAATACTTCTCCCTATGTACAAGAATATAACAACTATAATACTGCTCCCTATGTACAAGAATATAACTACTATAATACTGCTCCCTATGTACAAGAATATAACTACTATAATACTGCTCCCTATGTACAAGAATATAACTACTATAATACTGTCCCTATGTACAAGAATATAACTACTATAATACTGCTCCTAGGTACAAGAATATAACAACTATAATACTGCTCCATATGTACAAGAATATAACTACTATAATACTGCTCCTAGGTACAAGAATATAACTACTATAATACTGCTCCCTATGTACAAGAATATAACAACTATAATACTGCTCCCTATGTACAAGAATATAACTACTATAATACTGTCCCTATGTACAAGAATATAACTACTATAGTACGGCCCCTATGTACAAAAATGTAACTACTATAATACTGCTCCCTATGTACAAGAATATAACTACTATAATACTGCCCCCTATTACAATACTATAGCTACTATAATGATGCTCCTATGTGCAAGAATATAACTACTATAATACTGCTCCTATGTACAAGAATATAACTACTATAGTACTGCCCCTATGTACAAGAATATACTGTAACTACTATAATACTGCCCCTATGTACAAGAATATAACTACTATAATACTGTTCCTATGTACAAGAATATAACTACTATAATACTGTCCCTATGTACAAGAATATAACTACTATAGTACTGCCCCTATGTACAAGAATATAACTACTATAATACTGTCCCTATGTACAAGAATATAACTACTATAATACTGTCCCTATGTACAAGAATATAACTACTATAGTACTGCCCCTATGTACAAGAATATAACTACTATAATACTGCCCCTATGTACAAGAATATAACTACTATAGTACAGCTCTATATGTAGAAGAATATAACTATTATAATACCACCCCTATGTACAAGAATATAACTACTATAGTACGGCCCCTATGTACAAAAATATAACTACTATAATACTGCTCCCTATGTACAAGAATATAACTACTATAATACTGCCCCCTATGTACAAGACTATAGCTACTATAATGATGCTCCTATGTGCAAGAATATAACTACTATAATACCGCCCCTATGTACAACAATATAACTACTATAATACTGCTCCTATCTACAAGAATATAACTACTATAATACTGCTCCTATGTACAAGAATATAACTACTATAATACTGCACCTATGTACAAGAATATAACTACTATAATACTGCCCATATGTTCAAGAATATAGCTACTATAATACTGTAAAAAAAAATGGGGAGAAGCTAGCACTGCTTGTGATCAGAACGCAATACATAAAGTGCATATGCACATATTAATTTCTAACTGTATTTCAAAATGAGACATTTGGCAAAAAATTGATCAATCATTTGAGCCACCCCGCCATGCCAAGGCAATCTCATATGGGGCAGTCCAACTCTACGTTTTTTATATTCGCTGTGCTATTGCGGCCTCCTAAATGTATTAAAAGCAAGACCATATGGAATGCAATCTGTACCTGAAGTGTTTCTGAATCACTCCCATGGAGCCATAAAAGGCGAGCGCAGATAAAGGCCAACCAGGTCTGGATATAGACATCTCAGGTTTAACCTCCATGCCTTAAAGCGGCATACGTTCGCGACGTGCCGTTATCACTGACGGAGCCTCGGACACAGGCTGCAGCATAATGCATATCGCGTTATGCTAGAGCGCTAACGCAGCCCGTCAACGCTATGCATTGAACGGGCTGTGTTAACACTATGTGAACCCGGCCTTACACTCATCTTATCTACAAGAATATAGCTACTATAATACTGCCCCCTATGTACAAGAATATAACTACTGTAATACTGTCACTATGTACAAGAATATAACTACTATAATATTTCCCCCTATGTACAAGAATATAACTACTATAATACTGCTCCTATGTACAAGAATATAGCTACTATAATACTGTTCCTATGTACAAGAATATAACTACTATAATACTGCCCCTATGTACAAGGATATAACTACTATAATGCTGCCCCTATATACAAGACTATAACTACTATAATACTGCTCCTATATTCAAGACTATAACTACTATAATACTGCCCCTATATACAAGAATATAACTACTATAATACTGCCCCCTATGTACAAGAATATAACTACTATAATACTGCTCCTATGTAAAAGAATATAAGGTAACTGCTATAATACTGCTCCTGTGTACAAGAATATAACTACTATAATACTGCTCCTAGGTACAAGAATATAACTACTATAATACTGCTCCCTATGTACAAGAATTTAACTACTAAAATACTGCTCCCTATGTACAAGAATATAACTACTGTAATACTGTCACTATGTACAAGAATATAACTACTATAACACTGCCCCCTATGTACAAAAATATAACTTCTATAAAACTGCTCCTATATTCAAGACTATAACTACTATAATACTGCCCCTATATACAAGAATATAACTACTATAATACTGCCCCCTATGTACAAGAATATAACTACTATAATACTGCTCCTATGTACAAGAACATAACTACTATAATACTGTCCCTATGTACAAGAATATAACTACTATAATACTGCTCCTATGTACAAGAATATAACTACTATAATACTGCCCCTATGTACAAGAATATAACAACTATAATACTGCTCCCTATGTACAAGAATATAACTACTATAATACTGCCTCCTATGTACAAGAATATAGCTACTATAATACTGCCCCTTTGTACAAGAATATACCTACTATAATACTGCCCCTATGTACAAGAACATAACTACTATAATACTGCCCCTATGTACAAGAATATAACTACTATAATACTGCTCCTATGTACAAGAATATATGGTAACTGCTATAATACTGCTCCTGTGTACAAGAATATAACTACTATAATACTGCTCCTATGTACAAGAATAAAACTACTATAATACTGCTCCTATGTACAAGAATATAACTACTATAATACTGCTCCTATGTACAAGAATATATGGTAACTGCTATAATACTGCTCCTGTGTACAAGAATATAACTACTATAATACTGCTCCTATGTACAAGAATATAACTACTATAATACTACTACTTATTTATATAAGGGTCACTTACATTAAGAAAATGGAACAAAAAAAATCAATGTATTTACTTTTATTTCAACAAAATCTCAATTACAATAATTAGTAAATAATTCCAGTTTATACAAATCATTGCTTCCACCTCCCCCATTTGTAACATTCGGTGCCAGATAACAAAAGTTGCAGAATGCGTTTTTACAGACTGTCTGCTAAAAATTTACTACCAGATGGTAAATTAAGGGACTCTTCAGTTTGGATCAAGATCTGTTCTGATTTATCGGTGAGAACATTGTCTATGGTGGCACAGAGTGTGGATCTGGTTGGTGACGCTGTAACTACAGTAATTCGGATGGGCATCCATGACCTGAGTTCAGATGATACTATCAACATGATGAACATGAATGGTTGAGGATACAAGTTCACAATTATTACATGTTACATCCTAGCCATTGCCAAAATGGCCGACTTTTCTCCCAGCATAAATAGGGAAATGTTGTAAAAAGTGAAGATACATAAGGGATATAATTTTAAAAACCCACTATCCTATGGATAATCCGAACTGGAACGTGTATCTAGGCTTGTCGTTGAAAACTATGT
Source organism: Dendrobates tinctorius (assembly GCF_039654945.1). Classification (NCBI taxonomy): domain Eukaryota; kingdom Metazoa; phylum Chordata; class Amphibia; order Anura; family Dendrobatidae; genus Dendrobates; species Dendrobates tinctorius. Next base: position 64,971,033 of record NW_027361687.1, read on the forward strand.
GTATCAAAGAGGTTATAAATGCTCAATATATGGAACAGTCAGGCCACAGACTAATAGTATATAGCACCTCCCTGTGGCTCTGCTTTAGTGGAGTGTTGGCCAAATGTGGCCTCGTCTTGGGAGTCATAGAGCCTGTGATAATTGGCCAAAACTTCCTATTCGAGTGGCAGATGGATTAGGATCTGGAAATGCGATCACATCATTGAAGTGCTGCATGGAAACAGAAGGGTAGAGAGCAAAATGTGAGTAAAATCACCACGAAAGACTCTTTATAAAAAGACGGACAATTTTCGACCAGTTGCCTAGTTTCTTTTCATCTGTCCAACCAACCAAGAAACATTCACCCAAGTCAACGCATGCTCCAGAGTTTCAGAAAATTTCCCTTACTTGGCCAAGCCAGACTGAGTTGATGACTCTAATTTCCTTTGGAACAAAAACATACCCTAAAATCCACCCTTTGGTACACCTCCAAATCTAGCAAGGAGAGAAGAGGAAGGAGAGAGAAGGGATGGCTTACTCAAATTGGGGTGGGGTGAGAGGGGTGGGTGCTCAAACTGTACCCAAAAAAGGTGCAGTATTCCACTTCTGCTGCATACAAAACTGACTATAGAGTGGAAAGTACACTACTGTTATGCAACCACCTTGAAAATATTAGGGGAAATTGGTCAGATTTTTCTTGTTGGTGGGGGTCTGAGGGAGCAGGTGGTAAAACATCTCCTAGGTTTTTTAAAATATGTGGTGTCCCCAGTGGCATAGAGTGGGGAATGTCACAGAGAAATGTCTCCATTATGGCAAGAAGTGGGCTAGAGTTAGGCTTAGGACTATGGTTAAGGTTGGGGCTTGGGTTAGCACTTAAGCTAGGTTTAGAGCTAAGTTTGGGGCTAGGGTGTCATCTCAGACACTGGATGTTCTCTTATCCCATCTAAAACTAATTTTATGAGATCTCATTCGTCAATGTCCTTTCATTAATTGCCCTCAAAAAGGCAATTGCCCAACTACCCATTTCAGTAATTGACTCAACGTGTTAGGACACCTTTCCAGCTTCTTACCAGGTAAGCAATTTATTTGTGGTTCTTCCCATGCTCCGTCCGACTGGCACCTTATGATGGGCAAATTTCGTTGAGCAAAACCATCTTCACAGCGATATCCAACCACAGAGCTGATTGGGTACCGTATTTTGGGTCGGCCATATATAGAAGCATTAGCCACTTCTGGTGGGGGACCACAGGACACTGAAAACAATATGAATATGTGATGCTAAAAAAAATTACTCTTTCGCACATCGAATCTCACCTTCCATTGTCGAGCATCATTTTTGTAGGGTGAATGGAGTAGTGTTTGTAGTTATTCTTACCCAGACCCATTTTACAAGTATAGGGCAGATGGTAGTTACATGGGACGTCACTCCAAAGACCACCATCATGCCAACCCATTACCACACAGTCTTCACCGGAAAGGAAATAGCTGTCAGGTTGTCCTTGTTTCCAATTTTCAAAAAGCTGTAAAAAAAAAAGGCAAAATATAGAAGAGTTATGATTCGACTGAGTCTATATTATTGTACGTAGGAGACGTAGCATTGGTCCCTTGGCACCTTTAAAAAGATAATGGGTCAAAGTTGACTTCTTATTTTATCTACTATTGTCATAGAGAAAAATTAAAATCCATAAGACATCTCCTGAGAGGGGACATAGCAGCTGCAAATTGAACATATGTGATTAATTATAGCTGGGAAAGAGAAGCACTAATTATAACTGGAGACGCAGGAGGGAACTGACACTTAACCTCCTTTGAAGTAGGGGAATCCTGCAGGGACAAGGTAAATGCAACAGAATATCTACTTTGTAAGGGTTACTGGCACAGTTTATTAGGGGAGATATGTGTCAGGGAGACTGCTTTCCTCAGTGATCTAGAAACCCATAAATTTCTCTTCAGCATGCTATGTGCTGAAGAAGTTAATCAGCCATGTTACAGGATGGGTTTGTAGGTGAGTAAGTAAGAGATGGGCAGGATGCCAACTCACCATATCTCCACCTCAAGGGTGTGGCTGAGATGTTAAATGTACAGCCACTGTTTTTTTTCTCTGTGTTGTGGTTTGGAGAAGAGAAAATCCGGACGTGGCTCTAGGTGGAGGTGAAGACACATGGTGGTCTGAGCGGGCGAACCCCTCAGACATATGGACTTTGCTATACTTTATCTTTTTGTTTTGCTGTTATGCCAGAAAGGCCATGTTTACTTTACTGAACCCTGCTATGGGTTATGCTGTTCCATAATAAACCATGCCTTGTTTCATCTCTATGGACAGGTAAAATAGTGAAAAGAAACATGACAACAATATCTACCTCCTGGGACCTCCAGGGGCGAAAATATCCTGTAAATTGGGAATCTCAAAATTCTGAAAGACCTAGCATGTCTAGAAGCATCCCCCACATGAGCTCACGAAGGAGAGGTATGTGGGTGTAACCGTTATCTAGTAAAACCCGAGTGTGGGTTTCTGTCATTCGTCAGTCCTGGAAGGTACAGCTTGATGTGGGTTCTATCTGTCTGTTTTCCGCTAAGCTCTATGTAATTTCTGTAACTTCAGGTTTAATATTTTTCTTTTTTTAGCCCTTTTATCTTATGTACTTGTACATATCGTATTGTTTTGGTCCCATTTTGTATCATCTTTGTATATTTTTATAAACACTGTCTACCTTTCCGGATTAAATATACAGTATATAAAACTTAATAGCTCTGTTGCTTTTGCTCTGTAAACTGCTCTCCTAAAGCCATATGCTACCTTGTAATGGGTGTTCAATCAGCCTTTAAAAATTATTGTTGGTGGCAGCTAGTAGTTGCCTTTCTTATTGTGGAGTTGGCAATCACCGTGCTGGGGCATATATATACATTTGATGAGTTAGAATTAGAGGTGTATATACCATACACTCACTGTGAGTTCCCAATAACCGGCCTAGTAGTGGAAGCAGCTGCGTCCATTCTTTGTCAGTCAATTGCGGAATTGTCCTGACAAATGGAGGCAGTGGAGTTACGTCTTATGAGAAACTGGTGATAGCTTTGGGATGTGTGTGATCTCTTTGGTGTCATCCTTGACAACTGGTGGCAGCAGGTGGATTCTTGGCAACCCCCCCCGGCTGTTATCTCTGACAACCTTAGACATGTACTAACTATAGCTAACCAACTGGAGGGATGTGTTGGATCTAGGAGTTGATTAAAATATCAAAAAGTAAAGATTACCAGACAAAACCTGCTGTACAAAACTTACCAGAGGATTTCCATCTGACCACTGAAAATCTCCTTCTATCGTCCGATCATTGAGGCCTGTCCATTGGTAGTCCTGATACTTATCTGTCGTAAAATAAATAAATAAATATATATATATATCTATTTATATATATATATATATATATATATATATATATATATATATATGAAATTAGTGGACTTTTTTTTACTGCTTGAATCCATGGTGGTTCGTACTCATAAACATCCCATTCAGTGCTTGAGAAAAGCATTGTCATAAAAAAAATTTGTGGTATGAAGTGCTTGTAGCTTTATCGGATTAAAACACAGGGTTCATCAAGTGCAACCTTACCTAAATGTTGCTAAAGTGTTTAGTAAAGATGTCAATATAAATGATCAAAACAAACATATATAATAAAAACAGGATTACAATATAAGGAAGGAGATATTTTTCCTTTTTGGACAAATCATTAGTCTTGGTAGTTTATCGGCGAGATGTCGATGGATATGCTCTGCTATAATTGAAGAAGCTCTTTTGCACTGTAAATGACATGGTAGTGCTATGTATGTCTTCTAGGATTATGTTAAGTACATTTGTTATGTCCATCCAATACACATTAAATGGTCTTCCAACTTTAAGCCACTTCATACACATTTGACCAATGTCAGCCACACCCAATGATATCGACTGGTTTGGCTGACACATTTCTGTATTAGAGTGCCAGCCAATTGATTGTCATTCGAGATGCTGATCGGGTACCTCTGATAAGCCACTGGTAGACATATCTGTTAGTGGGTTTCTAAAGGCCCCGTCTCACATAGCGAGATCATTAGCGAGATTGCTGAAACGTCACAGATTTTGGAACGCAACAGCGACCTCGCCAGCAATCTCACTACAAATGACACATAGCGGCGACTGGGCTCCCGCTGCGATCTCGCTGATCATGCTCGAATGTCCTGGGTCATTTTTTGATCGCTGGTGTCCCGCTGGCCAGCATGCATTTTTGTGTTTGACGCTGACGAGCGACCTTGTTGGCGACTCAGAACTCAGGGGCGCAGGCGGGAGTCGTCAGAATAGCTGCTGTGTGACAAGGTCCGCTGTTTGACAGCTTACTAGCGACCATTTAGCGACGTACCAGCGATCCTTACCAGGTCGTATTGTTGCCGGGATGGCTGTTGCGTCACGTAATGTAATGAACCCTAATAGAGAACACGAGTGCCCAGTCGAACAATCGCTCCTGTGTATGGTTAGAGATGACTGTCAGCCAAACATTCAACCGAACAATATGATCTATAGTTTATGTGAGGTCTAATCTTCATGAGGCAGAAGCTCAATATTCCGATGCATGTCTGGAGAACAAACACCTTGGTTAGGTTTATGGACATAACCTGAGATTTTATTATATTTCTGAGAGGCAAGGCCAGCTATTCCTCTGAATTCTCTATAAACATGCATGCTTGGTTCAGACAGTCATATATGTATGGTGAAAGGTAAGCCTTCCACAAGAGAGTTTGTCCACCATGTTGTTACTGTAATGGTATTTCGGTACACCATGATAGATCCAAGTTGAAGGGCTATAGTTATTTTGAGGAAAATTTCCCACAACTTTATTTATGATTGAATCGTGCCTTCCATTTCTCAAACCACAAAAAAATCTGTATTTTGTGGTTTAGCTCGCAGTGGGAACTGGGGCAAATAATCCTACATCTAGACACTGCTGAGGTTGGGCTACGTATATTGGTAGCCCAAGCTCCTTGTGAAAAAAAATTCTAAATAAATTGAGATGATTGTGCTTGTGAAAATATCAGACCCCATTGAATTTCAAGGATCACTAGTTTTTTTCTGCCAAAGCAGGTTAGGTGTCTTATTTATTTTGGTTGATTTGGAATTCACTTCTAGCTTTCATATTTTCTACACTAGTTACCAAATATTGCGAGCTGTGACCTTTAGGCCCGGTGCCCACGATCCAGAAATTGCAGCGCTTTGGATAGGAAAAATCATACTAGGAGTCCATAAATACATTGTAATTTCTATACTTACTGTTTACAAAATCTTGCTCCTCTGGGGTCACAATGCTTACGAGGTGACCACCATATTCTCGACAGTGGGTTTCAGCTTCTTCCCAACTTTTACGATCATAGAAATGCTTGTAGCAGAATCCTTGGAAGGTGTCCCAATCGTCAAGACATTTATCTACATCTAACCAGAGACATTAACATAGGACATAAGTTCAGGAGCTGAAGGAAGATGTTCAGCAATGGCATAGAGAATTTTGTTCTGAATGCTAAGATAGTCCCTCATAAGGCAACACCACTTCTCTAATGATAGCTCAAAATTTCTCTTGGGATTTATCCTTAATGTGCTTATCTGGATGTTGTGGAAATACAAGCACACTTGGCTTCAAAAGTATAAGGAATGGGCAGGAATGAAAAAGGTTTGTGACTTAAAGAAGTTATATTTCTGTCTTAGTAACTATATGGCCGTGGTGCCCTTGTCATCTTGTGGTTCCAATGTATACTTGTTGATATCCAGCTGGTGTTTAAACGTGACCCATGATGCTATTCTATGTAGACCCTATCCATCTAATCACAAACTTTCAAGTCTTTTTCTGGTGGTTGCTCACCTGCATGTTCCGCAAAGTACAGGAATAACTTGGAATGTGAAGGCATTTTGGTGTAAGAACTATCGGTGAACTATATCTCTAGGATCCCCATATGTCAACAGTCTCTGAACCTCTGTGTGACACTAGATGCGTGCCAATTTTTTTTATTTAATTTTTTTGGGAGTAGCCATTTTGGCAAAGCACATAAACTTCAACAGTGAGAGACACATGCATGGGTGGTATCTTTATTTCTAGAGTGAGAAAATTGAGAAAGGGTACCCGCTTTCTTTTAATATGTCAAAGTCCTGGAAAGGAGCTGGTAATTATCTTATATTTACAACATATACTGTTGCTGTGCCATAAGTCTCAGATTGTAATACCTCTTTAAGTTTCATTATGGTCCAATGAATTGCTTCAATCTGACACCATGGTCCTCGGACCAGAAAGGGGTGTGCATTGCTACCGTAGAGCTAAGGATTAAAGAATGTAAACATTTCTCTCAAGAAAGTTTATTTTTTTTGCATAGTAAATTACTGAAGTATAGCTTTTGTCCCTAAACATAACAATATCAGTCTCTTCCTTTGCATTTGTTACATCATCTCCTAAGTCTGGTATTCCGAGATTTCCGTTTCCGAATCTGAAACTACCATAGGATCAGTACATCTATATAATACAATTTAATTTTAAATAATTCTGGTATAGAAGATGTTACTAGTAGGTGCTGCACTACTAGTTTTACTATGTCTTTCAAAAATCTGCAATGAAGCTGGTTTTATTTTAATTAGTTTTCTATTATTTATAGTGGTATAATGTTTGAGGCTGTAGTAAGACCACATAGCGGTCCCCTTTTAATTGTAAAGTATTTGAATTTTTCTTGTATAGAAATTGCTCAAAATGTTAAATTCCCATTGGATCTTTGTAGACAATGACCTGATAAAAGCCCCATCATAGTACTATAGGTGGTACTGCCAGTAGGAGCCCAGAAAAAACTGCCAGTTGTGGCTAGCTGTTCACTAGTCACCACTTTCTTTAATGTCATCTGATCATATTATACCTTTTAAATTCTCCAGATAGACACCATGTATAACAGATAATTCCCCACCTTATTCCATGTAGACAGTTAGGTACAAGATGGAAGAATAGTATGTCCAAATGGTCTTATATATTTTACTGTATGTGGTCCATAATTCTGCACATGACTATTCTGTAATATGTGTGGAACGCCTGTATGTATATTATGTGACACATCAATTATATTGTGCTGTAAACAATTAAATAACAATTCACTCCCTATTCACTCACTTATATCACAGACTTTTCCATAATAGCCTGGCAAACACAAACAGCGAAATTCACCATCGTCTTCATCAATGCAGGTCCCTCCATTTTCACAAGGGTTGGGGTAGCAGACATCTACAACACAAGCGACAATGGGAAACTACGAATGTGCTCAAAAACAGCATAAATTATACTGTAACTAATGTACATGCCATCAATGATGACAACCTTAAAGTTAACCATAGAAGGTTCTGGCAGAAAAATATGAGTAGAAAGATAGCATTTTCTAACAATTATATTTGGAAAGACTAATTCTATTTCATGGTCTTCAACCCTACAAATTCCTAAAGAGAATTGTAGTGTTTTTTGGAAACACCACTGGCTTCAGAATCAGACCTGTGTTGGAAATCACAGATATGGATAGATCTAACCAGTACTGCAGGGGTCTAGGTCAATTTGGCTAAAGGTATTGTAGATGTTATGTTTTTTTTATAAGACTAAACGTCAGAAGATAAATGGAACTCCACAGTTGATTTCCTTCTACAGTTGTGCTCAAAAGTTTACATTCCCCAACAGAATTTTTGCTTTATTGGCCTTTTTTCAGAGAATATGAATGATAACACCAAGACTTTTTCTCCACTCATGGTTAGTGGTTGGCTGAAGCCATTTATTGTCAAACTACTGTGTTTTATCTTTTTAAATCATAATGACAACCTAAAACATGCAAATGACCCTGATCAAAAGTTTACGTACCCTGGTGATTTTGGCCAAATAACATGCAAGAAGTTGACACAAATGGGTTTGAATGGCTACTAAAGGTAACATCCTCACCTGTGACATGTTTACTTGTAATCAGTGTGGGTGCAAAAAAGCTGAGTGAGTTTCTAGGATCCAGACAGACTCTTGTATCTTTCAGCCAGCCACAGAAGTTTCTGGATTGTGAGTCATGAGGAAAGCAAACGAATTGTCAACAGATCTGCGGAAAAAGGTAGTTGAACTGTATAAAACAGGAAAGGGATACAAAAAGATATCCAAGGAATTGATCAGGCCAGTCAGCAGCGCTCAAGCTGTGATTAACAAATGGAAAATCAGGGGCTCTGTAAAAACAAAACCATGGTCAGGTAGACCAACAAAAACGTCATCTACAACTGCCAGGAAAATTGTTCGGCATGCAAAGAAAAAACGAAAAATATCATCAGCTGAAATACTGGACTCTGAAAACTAGCGGTGTGACTGTTGGGAATAAGGAGGCACTTGAAGAAAAATGGCTTGCATGGTCGAGTTGCCAGAAGAAAGCCATTACTGCGCAAATGCCACAAAGTATCTCACCTACATTATGCAAAACAGCACAGAGACAAGCCTCAAAACTTCTGGAACAAGGTAATTTGGAGTGATGAGACTAAAATTAAACATTTTGGCCACAACCATAAACGTTATATTTGGAGAGAGGTTAACAAGGTCTATAATGAAAGAAACACCATTCCTACTGTAAAGCACAGAGGTGGACCACTGATGTTTTGAGGATGAGTGAGTTACAAAGGCACAGGAAACCTGGTCAAAGTTGAAGGAAAGATGAAAGCAGCACGTTAACAGCAAATACTGGTGGCAAATTTGCAATCATCAGCCTGGAATCTGCACATGGGACGAACTTGGACATTTCAACATGACAATGATCCAAAACACAAGGCCAAGTCAACCTGTCATTGGCTACAGCAAAATGAAGGTTCTGGAGTGGACATCTCAGTCTCCTGACCTCAATATCATTGAGCCACTCTGTGGAGATTTCAAGCGTGAAGTTCATGCTAGACAGCCCAGGAATTTACAGGAACTGGAGGCTTTTTGCCAAGAAAAGTGGGCAGCTTTACCATCTGAGAAAAAAAGAACCTCATGCACAACTACCACAAAAGACTTCAAGCTTTCATTGATGTTAGAAGGGACAATACACGATATTAAGAAATGGGGTATGTAAAGTTTTGATCAGGGTCATTTGGATATTTTGGGTTGCCATTATGATTTAAAAAGAGAAAACACAGTAGTTTGACAATAAATGGCTTCACCGAACCACTATCCATGACTGGAGAAAAAGATTTGGTGTTATCATTCATATTCTCTGAAAAAAGGCCAAGAAAGCAAAAATTCTGCTAGGGTATGTAAACTTTTGAGCACAACTGTATGTAATAAGTTCTGACATATTGGGTTAATTCAGGTGTTCCTTGTCCTTCATTCCTTAAATACTCCCCACTTCAGACCTTATTTTCCAAATCTATCTTCAAGGTGTGAATGTCTGACACCTAAGATAGCAAAGTGCCATCTACAGTATTTCAATTATTATATTGTTAACGTTGTAACTTATGACTTGTGTTTTGAAACTGTTAAACTGTAAAGCACTGCGGAATATGTTGGCGCTATATAAATAAAGATTATTATTATTATGTGTCTAGATTGGCTTTATTTCATTTCTGATCTTTATCTAGAAAGCCAAATTCTTTTTGAGCCATTACAAAAAGTATCCACCAGGTGAAGAGGACAATTTAAGGAATTTTTTTTAACAAAAACATTTACCTATAAAGCTCAATATTGCAAAATTGTTTGTTATTTCTTCTGCCCAATCACAAGTGAATGTAGTGTCCTTGGAATTCCATTGTATTGGAAAACTGGTTGTACAGAATAACTAATTTTATTTCTTATAAATGCGATAGGAAAATGTTAGTGAAAGAATCAGATAGACACACACACATAAAGAAGACACCGGAAAGGAATTGAAGGAAGAAAAAAGAATGTAACCTGAACCAAGTGCTTTAATACTAAAAAAGCATTTAATTTGGTTTATTTTTTTTCATGGAAACAATCATAAAAATACTTCATAGAAGTCAACAAAAAACAATGCGTGCTCTCAAATGATCAGATTGGTTGGATTGACATAGATCAGGCTGTTGACAGGGAATCCCAGATTTTAATGAGATAGTGAAAGAACAAAGCGCAGAGGTAGAAGTAGAGGATTCATCTGAAGGCCTTGGTGATGTAGCAGACCACCGAAAGAATAGCTGTGCAGATAATTAGGTGGTTACCTGAAAAATTCACGGAGGATCCCACTAGAGCTTTCTCGGTAGGGACAGCCAGCAGAGGATCTGTTGGGCTCATGGACGCAGTGGGTTGAATGGTCTTCTCTAAATTGTTGTGTGAAGAGTTCCTGGGATTAATGGGCGATGAAGTGAAAGTAGTAATGGTGGGAAATACAGATGTATTGGATTGTAGGTCTTTAATGCTCTCCACTGAGCCTACCACTGTTGACTTTTCTACGCCTATATCCTTAACAGCTGATAGGACATGAGACATGTTAGCACTTAATAGGTGGGAAACTTGTGCAGTAGACGTTTCATTTAGCCCATATGAACCTTGTATGAGTAGCATAGGTGTACGAGTTGTATTTTGTTGACCTTCTTTCTGAATGGTTGCATTGGTTTCATGTTTTTGGGTATAATTTGTATTGATCATGGACTCACTAGCCAAGTTAATCCACGTAGACTCTGGAACATCTCCACTTCCATCTTCCCAAGATAATTTAGAGCTATTATCGATTTTTGGCTGTGACAAAGGTTGCAATAGTGTTTTAGGATTTAGACTTGAAGCTAAGACAGAAACATCTTTTATAGGATCATGCGTACCGCTAAAATGGTCACCAGAAGCTAGTCCCTCTAGTGATCGTTGGGTTGTTTGTGGAAGCATGAGTCCTCCTGAAAACACAGAGTGATCTTCTTGTCCAGATCCTTCAAAATGATCAATGGATGGATGTATGGTGGGAAACATGTATATGGTAGAAGTTTGTGATGTAGTGTCAATTAACTGATTATCATATAAGACAGCTAACTTCTTATTGATATCTGTATGATTTACATAAGCCTCAAGGATAGAGGAGGCCGTGGTTGACATGGCAGAAGAACTGTTATCTGTCCTAGTTTTGTTATACTCATCTCCTTGATCTGTATCTTTCTCAAGGTTTGCATCCGCTCCATGGTCTCTTTCGGGGAACTGTATAGGAACAGGGATTTCATCAATGTCATAGTAATTTGGTGATTCTGACACAGCAACTCCCGGTTCCTGTGCCAAGCCAGTAAAGTTGTCATATACATTCTCTGCATGTGCATTCACAATTCTTACGCTTAAGATGGAGTCACCTGCAGTCGGTAGAACAGCTCCTTCAATTGTTCTTCTGGTTGACTCAGAAGAAGTGTTCTCTTGGACCAACCCAACCTTGTCTTCTGTAAAAAATAAAAAAAACCAATGTACAATATGTTATCATAGTATCACTTCAGGTGTCTTCACCATTAATATGTATTATCCGTTTTTATGTTTTTTGGATAAGTTTATTTTATAGTTCAAGACATTGTCCATCTATAGAAAAATTACCACTGTTTATTATATGGCTGATCTGGTAAGGATCTATTTTATCCTGGGAAACTTGAGAAAGTAAAAAGGAAACCAAATATAAATCATTCTTAAAATTATATAATTAGGAAAATGATTGACTAATTTAGCTCTGGCCCTTTAAGAGAAGTCGACTAAAGTCGGTTCAAATTGGGGGTCTCACTATTTGACAGCTGTGCGAGGGTTGCTGTATCTGAATTATATACCACTTACTAAGGGTGGTTGGGGGGCATGGAAAAATGTAGCTTATAAACAAGACAGGAGAGTCTTTACTCCTTGCTCAGTGTAGTTACTGTATATATTTGCCAAAATCGGATTGATCCCTGTATATTACATGGAGCAGAAGTATAGAAGTAGCAGCAAATGTAAATCCTGCCACCTTCCGTGGGTGTTAGGGCCTCTGTTGTGCAGTCATTTTCTTCAGTACCAGCAAAGCCTATGAGACTTCAGAAATCTCATGCACACATTGGTTTTATTGTCATCAGGATTTTGTGCTTTCTATGGTTTTTTGGACATAGAGCATGTCACTTCTTTCAGCGTTTTTCACTCATTAACTTTAATGGGTGGTGAAAAAAACGCATAGCTAACGCAAGTATCATATTTTGCAACATTTTTTTTTTTTTTTGCCTAAACCTCATACTTTGGAATAGAACTTTTTTTTTCAATACTAAATTTTATTTAGCATGCACAAGAGACAAACCTAGCATGCCAAAACCCCATCAAAAAATGCACAAAAAGTGCATCAAGAACAAGGAAAACCTGCTTTTTTCTGCAGCTTCTTTCCTGCCAAGGGAATAGGTTTGATTGGAGAAAAAAAAATGCTGAAAAAATGCCTAGTGCGAACTTACCTTTATAATTTCATCCACTAACGCTCTTTACATTTTTTTCAGAACTGATAGAGGCATTTTAACCCCTTCACGACATGCGTCATAAATAAATATAGGGCACTGTGAGAGCTGCATCCCTGCAAACCGCCGTATATGTACTGCATGACAATTACGCGGGCTGACGCTGAGCGCTGCCGTGATCAAATGTGGGTATTAGCTCTATATGAGAACTGACACCTTGCAGCATTGCCCACATTCAGTTTTTTAGACCCAATTGCGGGCGTTTAACCCCTCTGATGCCACTGTGAGTAGTGACAGAACAACTCAAAACTGTTCCACTCGTTAACCCCTTCAGTGAACACCAGAAAAAAAATGAGGCAAAAAAACTATGCTTTCTCATCATACTACAGAACAAAAGTGGAATAAAACGTAATGGAAAAGATGAATTTAAATAAAAATCGTATCGCTGAAAACATCATGTTGTCCCGTAAAAAAAAAAACAAGCAGCCATAGAGCTTCATCAAATAAAAAAGTTATATCTCTCACAATTAAGCGATGCAAAAAAAAATATTTTTTCTACAAAATAGTTTTTATTGTGTACAAGCGGCAAAACACAAAAAACTATATAAGGCCTCTTTCACGTCCGTTTATTTCCGGTACCCAAGATATCCGTGTCCGTGTGTGTAATACTCGCGGCACACGTGTGGCAACCGTGTGCCGCCCGTGTGCCGCATCAGTACCACACGGACGGATGGCAGTGAAGAAGTGCTACAGTAAGCGCTTTTCCCCAGCGTCAGGTGCTGAAGACGCTCTCATCATTCTCCCCTGATCTGCCGGCGATCGGCACAAGCAGGGGAGAATGATGAGAGATATATTAAAGCCAGAACAATGACAGGTGGGGGCTTTTGAGACTATTACTCCCATCAACCTACACCTGCTGCCGCTAAGAACAGTGACAGCAGGAGCAGATAATGGGGGTATTCCTCACACGCTGCCTGCCCTATACCTAAATAAATGAATGAAAAACCCGGCGTGGGTTCCCTCTATTTTCTATAACCAGCCTGGCAAAACTCAAAGCTGGGGGCTTACTTGTAGTGCTTCTTCCCCGATACAGATGCGTGTCACACAGATGACATCAATGTGTGTTCTCAGTGTGCATGTGTGCGGGACGTTTTGCGGCTCGTGCTGACGGTAAAAAATGGACATGTCAGCGTGTTTTGCCCATGGACACACGGTCTCTGTACATACACTGACATGTGCACAGACCCATTCATCTGAATGGGCCTACATGTGTCTGTGTCTCCGATATATGTGAAAACTATCACCACACGAAGGAGACATGGATGTGTGAAAGAGGCCTAAGTGTGGTATCTGTGTAATCGTACAGACCCGAATAATAAAACTGCCTTATCAATTTTACCACACGTGGAAGAACATTAATAAAAAAAAAAATCTGAATTTCTGTTTTTTCTTCATTCTGTCATCCCTAACATGACTGTGTCAGCTGAAATATGTGAAAAATTATAGCAATCTAAATATGGCGATGCAAAAACTAGTCTTTTAGTGTGACAGAAGCCGAACATAAAAAACAAATATAAATTTGGTATTGCTGTAATCGAAGCGAAGAATAAAGTCACCTAATCACTTATAGTGCATGGGGAACGGAGTAAAAAATAAATAAAACCAATTCTTCACTTGCTATTGATTTTTTCATTCTGCCTCCCAAAAATCACAGTAAGGCTCGGCGCACATTTATCCTGTGCTCTGCGCTGAGCACTTTCACCGGGGTTTCCATGTAAATCTCTGAAAAACCTGATTCACACGGAACTTCAGGCGGAAGATTTCCTAGAATGAGGCAGATGGAGGCACTATAATGTACTGGTGACTGCAACTTACAGTGACAGTTTGTAATTTTGACTTCGCAACATCCACTGCTGCTTGTTTCTGGAAAACACCCATTAAGTCAAAATCATCAATACAACTGTAGATAAATTCCCAAAAGGGTATAATTTCCAAAATGGGGTCACTTGAGGGGGGATTCTGGCCTTATAGCACTTAGGGGCTCTGTATATGGAGTCTGCAAACTATTTTAGGAAAATCTGCACTCTAGAATAGCGCTCCGTTACTACTGAGTCTCGCCATGTGGCTATGCAGTACTGTACAGCAATATATAGGGTATTTCTACATTCATCAGAAATTGTGGGACAAATTTTGGTGCTATTTTTACACATTTTCCAGGGCGAAAATGTAAAATCTGGGGCTTTAACAAAATTTTGGTGGTAAAAATGTATTTTATTTCTTCACTGCCCAATGGTATAGAATTCTTTGACACCCCTCTGGTGTCAATGTGGGGAGGAGGACTCCCAGACAGTGAAAGGACAGGTACCCAGGGGATTGCCATCAGGGTTCCTGAGGGAACGATACTGGGAAGACAGTAAAAGGAAAGACTTGACTGAAGTTGTCAGGGAAACAGGGGGCGGGGCAAGCTTAAAAGGAGCAGGGGGTGCGCTGAAGTGGCAGTTGACAGAGAGCAGGACAACAGACAGGAAGCCTGTGAGACAGAGAGGACCGAGGGAGCAGACGGTGTGTTGTGGAGAGACCGACGGGGCCTGTGAAAGGAAAGCTGCGGACTCATCGACTAGTGACACGTGAGAGACTTGCACCGGCGGCCGCTCTCCGCATACGGTCCCATACAGCGACTCCTGCTGCTTCCCACCCTGTTGTGACAAGGCGGCTACCTCAGGTGACCGCAGCGACGACAGACCATTCCTTTATAGCGGTCAGGACACTGCCCCCCTGCCTTCTCCCACAGCTGTGGCCCTGTCATCACAGGCCCCAGGGGGCGCCACCTCGCTACAGGCGGTAG
Source organism: Dendrobates tinctorius (assembly GCF_039654945.1). NCBI lineage: Eukaryota > Metazoa > Chordata > Amphibia > Anura > Dendrobatidae > Dendrobates > Dendrobates tinctorius. Next base: position 64,986,269 of record NW_027361687.1, read on the forward strand.
TAGAGGCCCCTGCCCAGTTTGCTCAGGGACCCTGAGCAGAGGTTGGTGAACGGTTATATTTTGAGACTGCGTCATAACCCCGCGGTGAGATGAGAGTCGCAAGGAGACGCCTTTTGTGCCCATCGGCACAGTTTCTCCAGGGCTTGTTGCGCCCCACCGTCACAGTTTCTTCAGGGTCTGTTGCGCCCCACCGTCATTGTTTCTTCAGGGCCTGTTGCGCCCCACCGTCATCATTTCTTCAGGGCCTGTTGCGCCCCACCGTCATTGTTTCTTCCGGGCCTGTTGCGCCCCACCGTCATTGTTTCTTCCGGGCCTGTTGCACCCCACCATCATCATTTCTTCAGAGCCTGTTGCGCCCAGCTCCATCCCAGAATATCGAGGCGTCAAGGCAGCCGCATCAGCGACCTCTACGCGGCCACGCCTGTGATCCTGACAGACCCCTGGAAGGATAAGTTTATTATAAGAGATAAGGACCCCCCAGTTTGGTCATACATGGCCTATAGCACCCGGGCCAACCAGGTTAGTCGCATTACCCATAAGAAAGTGTTGTTAGGTTTGTTGAGTCCCTGCGTGGACTGGTTGCTGTTAATACTTTTTTTTTTGGTTCTTCATTTTTGCCCCAGCGGCTACAGTTTATAAAAGTTATTTCCACAAACCACACTTAGTCTCGTGTCTCGGCACTGCATCCTGCGAACCTGCTAGAACCCTACACTTGGCGTAGTCGGCAGGATGCAGTCTCCGAGCACAGACAGTGGTGCCCCAGATCAGGTTAGAGCTGTAAACTCTACAAATGATGAGGGTCCTCATACCAGCATATCATTGGGGGCCATGCTGAACAACCTGCCTAGATTTTCCGGCTCCAATACTATGTTATGGAGCTGGACAGAGCGGATGCGGGGACTCTTTCGGATGCACCCAATGACCCCTGATCTGGAGGCTGAGGTGGCACTCATGGCACTTGACGGGGTGCGCGGAGGTCAGTGATGTTGAAACCTCCGGGTCACCGCAACACTTTTGAAAAAGTGTTACAGATAGTAGAACATACCCATGGGGACCCTACTGATGTGGAAGAGTTAAGAACTCGTTTGTTTAGTCGGATGCAAGTAGAGGGGGAGACGATCACAGAGTATATGAATGTCCTCCAAGAATTGCATACAGCTATAGAAAGAAAGGACGGGGTAGGGGCAGGACCTGTTGACATTACCCTATGTGACCTACTGGTGACTGGTTTGTGAGATCCATTAGTCAAACAGGCACTGCGGGAAGAGATCAGGATGAATCCCCGAATAGATTTTTCAGAGGTGGGAAGTCAGGCACTTGCTCGAGAGCAGGAGCAGGGGATGGCGGTCCCCGTAGGGAAAGTCCGAGGTGTGGAGGCCTCCGCGAATGTAGTCAAGGAGCCTCAGTGGGTGGAAGAGATGAAGCAAGAGCTGAAAAGTATTAATGGCGAGTTGGCCGAAGTAAAGAGAAGAACCGAGACCGGGACTGGACGACCTGGCTTTAACCCCGGCTTCTGGGGATCACACTCCCCGCAGGGTGGTCAATCTACACAGGCCCGGTGTTTTGAGTGTGGAGAACCGAGAGTGTCCGCGGCGTGGGAGATACCCACCCCGGTCGCCATTAAAGTAAAGGGCTCCAGGCTGGGGGGGACGACGCTCGGAGCCGAAAACCACAACTAGGGGTGGTGGAAGTCCCAAGTCCCAAAGATTTGGTAGCAAAATGCCAGGTGGTTTGGGCAGAAGAGGAGGGCCCGGCCATCCGGTGCCTGGTGGACAAGGCATCACAAGTAACCACTATGCCCGCAACGTAATTTCAACAGAACTTCCCGGAAGCAGCAAGGCCTCAGTGGGGGCCCGTGATCAGACTAGTAGCTGCCAACCAACTGCCGGTCCCAGTTGCCGGGGTGGTGTGGGTGCAAGTGACAATGTGCGGTAAATCCCTTGGTCGCAGAGGGGTGGTACTGACTCAAGTAGAAGCTGATAAGTGACACCCCGTCACCCTAGGCATGAATGTTCTACGAGAGTTCGGCAACCTACTGCTCAATGACCCTACACAGAGGATTCTGAAGCAGTGGGGTTCTCGCACAGCTCAGGGACAGGTATTCCAGCAGCTGGTGCGGGGAGCACGGGTACATCAGGACCGCCAGGAAGGCGAGGCTCTGGGTAAGGTCATCATGCCAGCGACTCCCCTGCTTGTGTTACCTCCTGGACAGACTGTGGTGGCCCTGCCCTTTCGAGCCCTGATACCCTTGGAGGGCGTGGAGGTACAGGTGGAGCCGTGTCACTCGGAGCGCTTACTTCCTGGCATACTGGTGGCCCGTTCCCTGACTACCGTGCAAAAAGAAGCCGTCCTGGTGCGCTGCAGTAACCTTGAAGACCAAGACATCTTTCTGAAAGCACAGACTGTGCTGGCCAAACTAGTAAGGCCTTTAGAAGAAGTGCTGCCAGCTCCTGCGGTTCAATTACAAGTACACCCCGAGGATCCTTGGGAAATAATAATACGAACCTTACAGGCCCACGAAGTGTCGGCACAAGAGAAGGGCTGAAAGATTTTGGAGTAGATGCGGGCCGAGCTTTCTGGGTTAACTGTAGCCCAACTCTCACAGATAAAAACATTGCTGGGACAGTACCATGAAGTATTTGCTAGTCATGAGGACGATTTTGGGTATACTACCACCATCACTTATGAAATCCCCACAGCAGGAGCGGCCCCTATCCGGGAACGATATCGACAGATTCTGCCACAACTCTATCAAGAGGTGAAAACTTTGCTGGCCCAAATGCTGCGAAAAGGGGTGATACGGGAAAGTCTAAGCCCCTGGGCGGCCCAATCGTGTTGGTCCGGAAGAAAGATGGTACACTACGATTTTGTGTGGATTATCGTAAACTGAATGCTTGCACTATTAAAGACTCATATCCACTGCCCCGCATAGAAGAATCCCTGTCCGCCTTGGGAAAAGCAACTGTTATGATAGAGTCACCGTAGGAGGCAAAAACAGAAATGCTAGCTAAGTCCTGAAAACCAGAGAAGTTGGCAACTATCAGATTGCAGACCCCTGAACCTATCAACACAACTAGCAGTAGCCGTGGGGGGTTCCTACGATGACCTAGACCCCTCGATCACAGCCGGAGAGATACATAGGCCTAAAGAAGGAAAGGGGAAATCTAACTGCCCCAGAGCAGACCCCAAAGCAATAGGCAGCCCCCCACATATAATGACGGTGAAGCAAGATGAAAACACTTACACAGACAGAAAGACAGGCTGAGCAAAGACGGGGCCCAAAAACTACCTAGATAGGAACGGATAGGAAGGCTGCTGTCTGCAATCTGCCAAAACCCTATCAGAGACAAAAGCCAACAAGCTGATAGAAAAATGGCCCTGAAGCAACTAAGCTTCAAAAACTAAATCAGCACTCAGGTACTTTCAGAAGACAGAGCTCAAGGAACACTGCACACTCCAGCAGGGAGTGGCAGAATCCAAAAAGCAAGAAAAACAAAAGCAAAACTTAGATGCAAAAGGCAAAACAGAAAACTTAGCTTTAGGAGAGCAGGAATCAGACTGGTGTCAAAGAGTCCACAGAGAAATCACCCGCAGGGCAGAAAGGGCGTAGGCTGCCTTAAATCCAGTCAGTGACTCCACTCAGCCAATCGTCTTCATTAGTCCCAGGTGCCTGATAATCAGGCTCACTACCTTCCTTCACTAGAATAGGGAGTTCACCAGGCCTCAGTGACGGAGGGGAAAATGAACTCACAACAGCAACATATTTTTCAACCCTGGACTTGGCCAGTGGGTACTGGCAGGTGCTCATGTCAGAAGAAGATAGAGCCAAGACGGCGTTCATATTGCCCGTGGGACTGTTTGATTTTAATCGGATGTCGTTTGGGTTGGCCAACGCCCCCGGGACCTTTCAGCAATTGATGGAGCGGTGTCTGGGAGATCTCAATTTTGAGGCTACGTTGATCAATCTGAACGACATGTGGAACAGGCTGCCACGAGAAGTGGTGAGTTCTCCTTCAATGGAAGTCTTCAAACAGAGGCTGGACAGACATCTGACTGGGATGATTTAGCGAATCCTGCTTTGAGCAGGGGGTTGGACCAGATGGCCCAGGAGGTCCCTTCCAACTCTACGATTCTATGATTCTATGACATCATCGTCTATGCCGCCACCTTTGAGGACCACCTGAAGCGGTTGGGACAGGTACTCAGCTGGTTGCAAAAGTACGGGTTGAAGGTGAAGCTTCAGAAATGCCACCTATTTCGCTCTCAGATTGAGTATCTGGGTCATGTCGTTTCGGCAGAGGGTGTGAGGCCATCCCGGGAGAAGGTTGCTGCTATCCAGGAATGGCCTACCCCCGAGACGGTGAAAGATGTGCGGGCTTTTCTGGGGTTAGCCGGATATTACCGTTGCCTCGTAAAGAATTTTGCATGTCGAGCTCGAGCCCTGCACGACCTGCTGAAGGAGGCTCCCGCTGGGGCCGATGGGCGAAAAATCCATTGGCAATACCCCCAGGAAGAGGCCTTCCGAGACCTCATGGCTGCGCTCTTGGATGCCCCAGTGTTGGCTTATGCGGATTTCTCCCAACCGTTCATCCTGCACACTGACGGGAGACTTCACGGGTTGGGGGCTGTGTTGTCACAGGTTCAGGATGGCCGGGAGAGTGATCGCATATGGAAGTCGCTCACTCCATGACTCCGAGCGTAACCCCGACAATTGCAGTTCTTTTAAGCTCGAGCTCCTCGCAATGGTGTGGGCTATGACGGAGAGATTCGCAGAGAACCTAACGGGCTCCGAGGTGGTAGTGCGAACTGATAACAACCCGCTGGCCCATTTGGAAAATGCCCAATTGGGGGCTCTGGAACAGCGATGGGTGGCCCGGATGGCTAAGTACAATTATAAGATTATCTACAAAAGAGGGGCCGAGAATGTCCACGCAGACTCCCTCTCCAGGATTTGACATACAACTCCAGGACAGAATCGAGACGAAGAATTAGAAGGAGAGGAAATACCGTTCGCTCTCACTGCTGCCGTGCTCACAACTGACAATAAAAAAATATCTTCCTCTGAGACCCCAAGGGGCATATTAAAACAATCCCGGGATAAGTGGATACAACAGCAACAAGAAGATGAAGAGGTTGGCCTTCTCAGGACATGGGTCGCCGCTGGGCAATTACCCCCTGACTCTCAACGGCAAAATTTGACTCAAAACCTGTTGCTTATGCTGCGACAATGGGAGAGGTTGGTTATCTGAAAGGGATTATTGTATCGTAAAATAACATCACAAACAACCTCAATGACGGTTTGGCAGGTGGTTACGCCAGGAGCCCAACTTCACGTACTGGCTCGGGAGGCTCACGAAAAAGGGGCCCATTTCGGAACAAAGAAAACTTTGCAATGGCTGCAACAGAAAGCTTACCACCCACGCTTGCCGGCTGTTGTGGACAGAATTTGCCGGACCTGCCGCTTGTGTGAACTAGCCAAACCACAACACAGACTATTGTGACCTCAGCGCCCCTTGAGCTCCTGACGGTGGATTATCTGACCATTGGGCCCACATTTCAGGGATACGAACACTGTCTCGTTATGGTAGATCATTTCACCAAGTTCGCTGTGGTCACCCCCACTCGGGATCAGACCGCAGATTAAGCTGCCTCCGCCGTTTGTAGAAACTTTATACAAGTATACGGCTGCCCTCAACGAATACATTCTGATCAGGGAGCATGTTTTTTGGGAAAAGTCATGGAAGAACTACATCACCTCTATGGAATTCACAAATTCTTGACCGCACCGTATCACCCGCAAGAGAATGGGGCTTGTGAACGATTTAATCGGACATTGATTCAGATGTTGTGCACTCTGGAGAATGACAAGAAGGCCCGTTGGCCCGAATATGTTTCCAAATTAGTTTGGGTCTATAACAATAGGGTACATCGAGTGACTGGCTAGACCCCCTATTCCCTGTTGTTTGGGCGAGAAGGTAAAGGGATCATGGAGGTGGAGTTAGACCCCGAAGAACCTCAGCCCTGGACTGGAGTGCCGTCTTGGTTCCGAAATCATCGCTATCGGCTGCAAACTCTTCCCCGAATTGTACACACCAAGCTCCGAGACTAGGAGCACCCAGGGAAGAATGCAACCCCGCCTCCTCACCTCCAAAGCGGGGCCCGGGTGCTTGTACTAGATCAACGCCCCCAGAACAAACTGGAGCCGCGTTGGGAGGAAAGTCCTTATCGGGTCTTACGCCGTATCCATCAGGACGGACCGGTGTACAAAATACAATCCGAGGAGGATGAAACACTGCCCACTCGTGTTGTGCATCGTAATATGTTACGCCCATGTACTTCCTCCAACCCGAAGCAACCGGAGCCTATCCCGTCGACATCTGAACCGTCTTCCATATGTTGGGACCCGGACGATGACGAAGATTGTCTCCCAGGACTCGGAGTCCCTCCACTCAGTAATGAATCATCTGACACAATTAGCCCGCCCGCACCAACCAGCCCACTGATGTCCACCACCCCAGACGACTCTACCTCAGTCGGACTTAGACGCTCCAAGCGGTCAACAGCCGGCAAACCCCCTGAACGATATGAGCAAGATCAATTCATATGGCAACGAACATTGAAACCTCTACAGACCGATCTCAATAGACTAAGGCCCTTGCCCGAGGACTGGTGAGCTTACAGGCTGGAGGACTGTGGGGAGGAGGACTCCCAGACAGTGAAAGGACAGGTACCTAGGGGATCGCCATCAGGGTTCCTGAGGGAACGATACTTGGAAGATAGTAAAAGGAAAGACTTGACTGAAGTTGTCAGGGAAACAGGGGGCAGGGAAAGCTTAAAAGGAGCAGGGGGTGCGCTGAAGTGGCAGTTGACAGAGAGCAGGACAACAGACAGGAAGCCGTGTGAGACAGAGAGGACCGAGGGAGCAGACGGTGTGTTGTGGAGGGACCGACAGGGGCCTGTGAAAGGAAAGCTGCGGACTCACCGACTAGTGACACATGAGAGACTTGCACCGGCGGCCACTCCCCGCATACGGTCCCATACAGCGACTCCCGCTGCTTCCCACCCTGTTGTGACAAGGCGCCTACCTCAGGCGACCGCAGCGATGACAGACCACTCCTTTACAGCGGTCAGGACACTGCCCCCTGCCTTCTCCCACAGCTGCGGCCCTGTCATCACCGGCCCTAGGGGGCGCCACCTCGCTACAGGCGGTAGTAGAGGCCCACGTCCGGTTTACTCAGGGACCCTGAGCAGAGGTTGGTGAACGGTTATATTTTGAGACTGCGTCATAACCCCGCAGTGATACGAGAGCCGCAAGGAGATGCCTGTTGCACCCATCGGCACAGTTTCTTCAGGGCCTGTTGCGCCCCACCGTCATCGTTTCTTCAGGGCCTGTTGCGCCCCACCATCATCGTTTCTTCAGGGCCTGTTGCGCCCCACTGTCATCGTTTCTTCAGGGCCTGTTGCGCCCCTCCGTCATCGTTTCTTCCAGGCCTGTTGCGCCCCACCGTCATCATTTCTTCAGGGCCTGTTGCACCCACCTCCATCCCGGAATATCGAGGCGTCAAGGCAGCCGCATCAGCGACCTCTGCGCGGCCACGCCTGTGATCCTGACAGACCCCTGGAAGGATAAGTTTTTTATAAGAGATAAGGACCCCCCAGTTTGGTCATACATGGCCTATAGCACCCGGGCCAACCAGGTTAGTCGCATTACCCATAAGAAAGTGTTGCTAGGTTTGTTGAGTCCCTGCGTGGACTGGTTGCTGTTAATACTTTTTTTTTGGTTGCTCAATATAGCCCCAGCGGCTACAGTTTATAAAAGTTATTTCCACAAACCACACTTAGTCTCGTGTCTCGTCACTGCATCCTGCGAACCTGCTAGAATCCTCCATCAATATGATCTCTGCACCTCTAGATGAATTTATTGTGAGGTATATTCTGTAAAATGGGGTCACATATGGAGAGTTATGCTGTTCTGGCACCTCAGGGGCTCTACCAATGTGAAATGGCACCCTCAAACCAGTCCAGCAAAATAAATGGCGTTTCTTCCCTTCTGAACTGTGCACTGTGCTTCAAAAGTAGTTTTCAACCACATATGGGATATCAGTGTACTCAGGAGAAATGTCACAACAATTTTAGGATCCATTTGCTCCTGCTATCTTTGTGAAAAATGAAAAAAAAATGGGGTTAAAACAATATTTTTGTGGGAAAGATATTTTTTTCATTTTCACAGTTCAACGTTCTAAATTTCTGTGAAGCATCTGTGGGTTCAAGGTCCACACATCTAGATAAATTCCTTGCTAGGTCTGGTTTCCAAAATGGAATCACTCATGAGGGAAGGTTTCCACTGTTTAGGCACATCAGTGGCTCTCCAAACATGACATGACACCCGCAGAACATTCCATTAAAATCTGCATTCCAAAATGTCACTCTGTCCTTTCTGGGCCCTCCCGTGCTCCCAAACAATAATTTTCCTCCACATATTAGGTATCTGCGTACTCTGGAGAAATATAACAACAAATTGTTGGTCCATTTTCACTTGTTGCTCTTGTGAAAATAACAAATTTGGGGCTGAAAAAACATTTTTGTGTGAAAAATGTGATTTTTTATTTTCACGGCTCAACGTTATAAAGTTCTGTGAAGAGCCTATGGCTTCAAGGTGCTCACCACACATCTAGATAAGTTCCTTGAGGGGTCTACTTTCGAGCCCTGTTGTGTGAACAGTAGTTTTCCTCCACATATTGGATATCGGTGTACTCAGGAGATATTGCACAACAAATTTTATGGTGCATTTTCAATTGTTACCCTCGTGAAAATAAAAAAAATTGGGACTAAAAAACATTTTTTGTTGGAAAAATCAGGAGAAATTTCAAAACAATTTTTAGGGTCAATTTTCTCTTGTTACTATTGTGAGAATAAAACAAATGGGTCAAAATAAAAGTTTAGTGAAAAAATTTAAATGTTATTTTCTTCTTCATTGCTTCCTGTAAAGCACCTGAAGGGTTAATAAACTTCTTGAATGTGCTTTTGAGCATCTTGAGGGGTGCAGTTTTTAGAATGGTGTCACTTTTGAGTATTTTCTGTCATAGAAATCCCTAAAAATTGGTACGTAAATTTTGTTGAAAGAAAAGAGAAATCGCTGGTCAACTTTTCACTCATAACTTCCTAACGAAAAAAAATTTGTTTCAAAAGTTGTGCTGATGTAACATAGACATGTGGGAAATGTTATTTATTAACAAATTGTGTGACATATCTCTCTGATTTAAGAGCATAAGAATTAAAAGTTTGGAAATTAAAACATCTAAATTTTAGCCAAATTTACGATTTTTTCACAAAAAAATGCAAGTCATATCCAACAAATTTTTCCACTATCTTGAAGTACAATATGTCACGAGAAGACAATATGATAATCAGTAGGATCCGTTGAAGCGTTCCAGAGTTATTACCGCATAAATTGACAGTGGTCAGAATTGAAAAAATTGGCCTGGTCAGGAAGGTGAAAACAGGCTTCGGGCTGAAGAGGTTAAAATAATGCTTTGGCCTTTCATTGTATATGTCACTATTACATGGCAGCTCAAGGCAGGCGCTCACCTAATGCTGTTTCTATCAATCAGGGGATGCAATACCAGTGGAGAGGGGAACACATGTGGCCCCTGATACTATTCTGTGTGGCCCCCAACCATCTGGACATAGAAATGCATGCTTATGTGTGATTGCTTACATGTAATCCATGCCAGAGGGAAGTGATATGTAGTGCTGGAACAGAGACAAACACCAGACCACTTTGTGGGCCTATCATATATTAAAGTGGTTGTCCACTACTAGGACACCCCTTTCTTAAACTAAATGTTTGGCCCCAATGAAATAATAGTTCTCGGGGCTGTATTGTGACACGTGACGCCGGCGCTCAACCAGTACTGTGAGGGAATGCACTCTGGTGATATCATACTTTGTGGGGGAAATGTACTGTGGGGATATTGTACTGTGTGCGAAGGGAATGTACTGTGGGGATTATACTTTGTGCGGAGGAAATGTACTGTCGGGATGTCATATTGTGTGGATATAATGTATTGTGGGATAATTATACTATGTAAAGAAATGTACTGTGGGCACATTATACTGTGTGTGGGGAATGTAATGTGGGGACATCATACTGTGTGTGGGGGAAGGTAATGTGTGGACATCTTACTGTGTGTGGGGGGAATGTACTGTGGGGACATCATACTGTGTGTGGGGGAATGTACTGTGGGGACATCATACTGTGTGTGGGGGAATGTAATGTGGGGACATCATACTGTGTGTGGGGGGAATGTACTGTGGGGACATCATACTGTGTGTGAGGGAATGTACTGTGGGGACATCATACTGTGTGTGGGGAATGTAATGTGGGGACATCATACTGTGTGTGGGGGGAATGTACTGTGGGGACATCATACTGTGTGAGGGAATGTACTGTGGGGACATCATACTGTGTGTGGGGGAATGTAATGTGGGGACATCATACTGTGTGTGGGGGCATCGTACTGTGGGGGCATCATACTGTGTGTGGGGAATGTAATGTGGGGACATCATACTGTGTGTGGGGGAAGGTACAGTGGGAACATTGTACTGTGTGTGGGGGAATGTACTGTGATGGTATCATATTGTGTGTGGGAGAAGGTACTGTGTGGACATCATACTGTGTGTGGAGGGAATGTACTGTGGGGACATCATACTGTGTGTGGGGGGAATGTACTGTGGGGTCATCATATTGTGTGTGGAGGAATGTACTGTGGGGACATCATACTGTGTGTGTGGGAATGTAATGTGGGGACATCACACTGTGCGTGGGGGAATGTAATGTGGGGACATCATACTGTGTGTGGGGGGAATGTACTGTGGGGTCATCATATTGTGTGTGGAGGAATGTACTGTGGGGACATCATACTGTGTGTGTGGGAATGTAATGTGGGGACATCACACTGTGCGTGGGGGAATGTAATGTGGGGACATCATACTGTGTGTGGGGGAATGTACTGTGGGTACATTGTACTATGTAGACATAATGTATCATGGGATCATCCTACTTTGTGGATATAATGTACATTGGGGACCTTGCATAGTATGTTGGGAATATTCAGAGTGGACACACTATTGTGTGTGGAGAGAATGTTCTTATACTGTTTTGAGGGAATGTACTCAATATTGTTTTTTGGGTTTTCTTTCTATGGCATTCAGTGTGGGGTAAAAATGGCCTGGCTTCATGATTCAACATGTAAGTACGGATATTAAGATACCAAGCTTGTTCAGTTTTTAAATTATTTTAGTACTTATAAAACAATTCTGAAATTTGTAACAAAAATAATTTTTTCTTTGTGTCACCATTAGCTTTTTTATTTTTTCATCGTTGGAGATTTGTGGGCACTTGATTTTTAAAGGGAAAGCTGACATTTGTATTCATACCATTTTTGGATAGATACAGCTTTTTGAAAGCTTCTTATTGTTTTTTTTACTTTTACATCATTTTTCTCTTTATGGTGTTTTCTAGTTGGGTTGATTAATTCTGTTAGATTGGATTTTTACAGACACAGAGATACCACATGTGTATTTTTGAAAAAAATCAATCAACTTTATTCTTCTTTTTTTCAACTCTTTTCACTTTTTTTCATCATCGCAAATAGTAAAAATCAGTCTTTTACGAAGACCATCTACAGGTTGGATTTCAACAGTGCATCATAAGGAAAGACAATAGGCACTCTGTGGTGGTGTCATTTGGCATAGAGAGTATACCATACCCAACTTGCGCCATACATGTATAACAGATGTCAGGAATGGGTTAAAGAAATGGGGTCATCTGACTCCTAATTGGGACCCCACAAAGAGGTGAGTAAATATTTATTTACTTGGATGTTCATGATAATGCTCGTTGCCAATTATTTGCTCATACATGTGCCGTTGAACCAACAAATGAGCAAAATGGTAATTTACTGGTTTACTAAATCATTCTTACAGGCATAAAAATCAACATTGTTGGCAGTGCATGGCCCAAAGTATTGCAAATCATTCTGTCCTCATACAGATTGTTAGCCCGTGTGAACGGTGCTTTAAACGAGTGCTGTTAAACTTCAATATAGTTGATTAAGGCTTGTTATAGGCAGAAATTTTCCAGTAGAAGTGACCGCCTGTGCAAAGGTGGCTCTATGTTGCAATTAATGGGATCTAGAAATAAAACTGTTGCCTCAGTGTCCATAATATTCAATGAAGAGACTCACATGTATCCTTTAGGAGTGGTTGAGTGTAACAATCTGACCCCAGGACCAGAAAAACTTGTGCATTCATACCATACATAACTTAATGAAACTTAAACTTAATTAATGGGAATCTTCCCTTGACTAAATCTTAGATACATAATTGGTAACTTGAGGCTGATTTACCATATATACTTACCTTGAGAACTTTGTAAAATGGGCATATTAATGGTGTAACCCATTGTAGATTCTTCACTGTTATCAGTATGATCTTCATAAGGTGGAAAACTTGCAAATGCAGGAGACAGATCTTCTTCATCACTGACAATGCTTTTGAGAATTGGGGTTGTTGGTACTTGAGGAGAAGGTGGAGACTCTTGTTGGACCTTGAGAACAGGTGAGTTCCTCCTTTCATCTTCTCCACTTACTTTTTTTAGTTGAGTCTCATTTAAAGGTATGGAGTCTACTGAGCCTTGGGCTTCATTTTCAGCTTTTATATCTGGAAACTTTAGTTCCTCAAAACCTTCTGTTACTGTAATAACATCTCGATCTCCAGAGACTAAGGATTCATGTGTTGGTCCAGTGTCTTGACCTAAAATGGACATTTTGAAATTCAGCAATATTTACAATGAAATGTCTGCCTATAATTTTAGAAGTTAAACTTTAAATTATCAGAATTGGTCTCCTAAACATTACATTGTTAATTGATTATTGACCAACTTATGGTGGTCAGCGGATTGTGGATTATCTTGTTTTATCATGATCTATTTCTATAGATTGATGACGTACCTTTAAAACAGTAAACATCATACTTTGCCTGGGAGTTGGGGAAACCAGTCTGGTTACGAAACTGGAAGATAGTCTTCACCCCAGGAGAGTTGCCACCACATTTTTCCCTGGGATTCACTATAGGGTATCGAACACTTCCATCAGCCAACCACCCTGGGTTGCATTGGTCCAGTCCTTCGTTCCACGCAGCATAGAGTTGACCGGTTGTTGCCATTTCAGTACCGAGGGCACTACAGTGTTCTCTAGCTTCTTCCAGGGTGAATTTTTTGGACGATAAACTTAGAAATACTTGACCTACAGTGAAAAGGCAGAAGGAAAGTCATCAAAGAGGTCCTTACTTAAGCATATCTAAATTTACTTAGAAGAATTAAGGATAGGTACTTCTGGAGGAAATTTAGGCATTTTAATTAATTAGTGTAAAATTTAGGTGGTCCAAAATGTTATTTTAAATGCTTTTTAGGAATTAGTGGTCACCCAACTGATCACAGTGATACTTAGATTCAGATATGTTGGAAGCTTTACTAGTGCATTGACCAAAGACTCTAAAAATGGTATGATGGAACTAGAAATTTGTCTCAAGAAAACTTATAGTATAAAGGGTTTGTCTTCTCATAGAAGTGGTATATTAGAGAAGCTTTGATATATTTATTAGACTGGCCTTCGTGCCTTCAAACTAAATTGCAAGGTCCCTATGTTGATAGAATGAACACGTTGCATTAATGATTACCAAGCCCACCAATTTCAGTTGGATTGGCAGATTATCTAATGTCTTAGGGGCCTTACGACTCTTCCCTGACCGATGATGTCAGGTAAAATGAATAGTAGGACTATTTCAATCCAAATGCATGTGTGGGGTTGCACACATCCCACAAGCAAAGCATCACAAAAGCTAAGCATCAAGAAAAAGCAGTTATTCCATGGCAAAGAATTAACATCCATCTTCCCTCTTCACACATGTATCCATCTCATTCAACTCCTGCATTGATCATGCATGTATTCACTTTATTCTATGTCAGCAAGCAGCCTCTAATGGTGTCCATCTCATTCAACTCCTGCATTGATTCTGCATGTATTCACTCTATTCTATGTGAGCAATCAGCCTTTAATGGTATCCATCTCTGCTTGCTGTCTGCTGTCTGTCATCTGCCGCTTTACCACCTAGCAACATATCTTAATGTGCCTGCTAAATCACTGGTACAATTCAATTGTTGCATTGCACTTAATACTCACTGTTGTATATCCATGACTGGAGTCACTCTAGATGTTATATGGTGGAAGGTGCTATAGCATATAGATGTAGCCAGGCCCAATGTCTTTGATCATCTAACCACCCTCTGGTGTGCTCGCCCCAGCTGTCAAATTATCCCAAATCAGCTCCCACAATTCATCTCTCCTGACCCTGTCGTATGGGCTATATATTTAAAAACATTCTAAGTGTTGCATGCCTTTGAGGGGCTGCATGCATCACAGAAGCTAAGCATCAAGAAAAAGCAGTTATTCCATGGCAAGGAATAAGGGCAGGAGTCAGGTAACCCACACTCTGCTCTCCCTTTTATCAATGTGCTTTATCTCTATCCTCCTGTGTTCCCTAGCCATCCACATTCACCGCCCCATCCCTCCTACATCACGGTTAATACACATCAGCCCCTGTTTACTTCCCTCTCCCATGTACAGCTCCCATGCACTTCTCACCTTCCTGAAAAACCTCAGCTCATCTTGCCCAAACAGATCGCACAAAAAAATTTCTTACAATTCCAATAACTACTTGTTCTTTATCTTCCTTCTCCTTTCTGATCTCAGGGGACATCTCTCCCAACCCTGGTCCACCATCCCCCGACCTCTACCCCTACCCCACCTCACATCGAAACCTTACTATCCTTATTAATATTAGTTGCACGCCTTCACTGCCTTCTTTTAATAGTGCCCTCGGGAATCCACAGTCTGTATGTAACAAACTACCTTTCCTACACAATTACTTTCTGAACAACTCTCTGAATCTATGGGCCCTCATGGATTCAGGATTCTGACACTGTCTCCCCTGCTGCCATTTTCCATGGTGGCTTACAATTCTCCCATTCCTCGAGACCCACAAACAGACATGCTGGTGGAGTCGGCATACTCCTGTCCACACAATCCACTTTCCAGGTCATCCCCCAGTTCTATCACTCTCATTGCCTTCTTTTGGGGACCACACCATCAGGCTCTTCCGTCCCCTCTACCTTGGAGTAGTGGTCATATACTGGCCCCCAGGCTCACCCACCCACTTCCTTGACCATTTCTCTGCCTGGCTGCTGCACTTCATGTCCTCAGAACTCCCACCCTTATCCTGGGAGACTTCAACATCCCCATTAACAGCCCCACTTCCACATCTGTATCCCAGCTTCTATCAATAATCACTTCTCTCGGCCTCTCACAACTCTCAACCTCTGTCACACACAAAGAAGGTAACATCCTTGATCTGGTCTTTGTCCGGCTCTGTTCAATCTCCTACCTAGATAACTCACCACTTCCCCTCTCTACCCACAACATTCTCTCCTTCACGTTCACAAATCCTTGCCCACCCCAGCACACTCCTACCTACCATACAGTCAGAAATTTACAAGCCATTAATCCTCATACACTTGCAGACTCCCTACACTCATCATTGTCCACAATCTTCTCTTTTTCCTGTCCTGATCTGGCTGTACATCACTACAACGACACTCTTAGAAGCACCCTTGACCAAGTAGCTCCCCCACCCTCAAAACCGCCAAGCACAGCGTAAAACAGCCCTGGCTCACATTGCAAACCCGATTTCTCCAGCAATGCTCTAGGTGTGCTGAACGCTTATGGAGGAAAATTCACAGACCAGAAGACTTCATCCACTTCAAATTTATGTTAAGAACCTATAATTCTGCCCTTCATCTCAGCAAACAGACCTACTTCACCACCTTGATCTCCTCACTATCCAACAACCCCACTAATCTTTTTGACACTTTTCACTCCCGCCTCAAGATGAAAGCACAAGCTCCTATCACAGACATTTGTGCTGATGACCTAGCCTCCCACTTCATAGAGAAAATAGATAATATCCATCAGGAAATCCGCTCCCAGCACCCAGGGGCAGTGACTCTCATCCCTCCCTGCATTTCCCCTGGGCTCACTCTCCACATTCAATCCCATCACAGAACAAGTCTCCAGGCTCCTCTCTTCTTCTCTTCTGACTACAGGCACTTCTGACCCCATTCCCTCACATCTCCTTCGGTCTCTCTCTCCAGTCGTCACAACTCACCTAACTACAATCTTTAATCTCTCCCTCTCCTCGGGCATTTTCCCTTCCTCCCCTACTCCCGCCTTACCCGTTACCTCTCCACTCACTCCCTCCTAGACCCTTCACAGTCTGGCTTCCACCCCTACACTCAACAGAAACTGCACTCCTCAAAGTGACCAATGACCTTCTGAAACAAAATATAATCGTGACCACTCTATGCTCCTTCTTCTCGACCTTTCTGCAGCTTTCGACACTGTTGACCACCACCTCCTACTCTCTAGGCTCCAGTCACTAGGCATTAAGGATACTGCTCTCTCCAGGTTCTCTTCCTATCTTTTGGACCGCTCCTTCAGTGTTCTGGTCGCTGGCTCCACTTCATCTCCTCTTCCTCACTGTTGGGGTACCTCAGGGCTCAGTCCTTGGCCCCCCTCTCTTCTCTCTCTGCACGGGCCCAATTGGACAAACCATCAGCAGATTTGGCTTTGAGTACCATCTTTATGCTGATAACACACAACTATATACATCATCCCCTGACCTTACCCCCGCTGTACTACAGAACGCCAGTGACTATCTGTCCACAGTCTCCAACTTCATGTCCGCTCTCCATCTGAAACTCAACCTTTCTAAAACTGAACTTCTTCTACTCCCGCCCTCTACTAACCTCTCTAAATTTGACATTTCCCTCTCCGTGGATGGCATCATAATAACACTCCGGCAGCAGGCGCAATGTCTGGGTGTTGTGTTTGACACCAATCCAATTCAAAGTACTACTACTACATCTCCTCCCTCATTTCTGTCTATTGGCCTAGCTGATCGCTGCGCTCTGCAAATGACTTTTGACTAACCACTCCTGTCTCCAAGACTTTTCCTGTGTTGCGCCAATCCTCTGGAATGCTCTACCCCAAGAAATTAGGACCAGCCACAACTTGCACAGTTTAGGCGCTCCCTAAAAACACATTTGTTCAGAGCAGCCTATCACGTTCCCTAATCAAAGTCATTTTATGTGAAAGTGTGCGTGTGTAGCCTATTCACTATATCTATCCCCCACCCCTCAAGATGGCTGTACCATTATTGTAAATACACACCTGTACTTTGTATCTCCCCCACTTCATTGTAGATTGTAAGCTCTCACTAGCAGGGTTGTTTTATTTTGCTTTAATCATTATATTATTGTTAATGTTGCTACTTATGACTGTTGTGTTTAAAACTGTTTAACTGTAAAGTGCTGAGGAATATGTTGGAGCAATATAAATAAAGAATATTATTATTATTATTATTATTATTATTAAATGCGGTATCCTTTTGTTCTTCAGATAGATGAGTTGTTTGCGGAGATGATTGGCAGCGATGAAAGGAAAAATGTGTTCGGCACCGCTGCAGCTATTTCACCTTAGCACCATATAGCAAGAAGCAATTCACACACCTAAAAGTGAAACGCCACCAACCAACAGAACAGGTGCTCAATCCTGAAGAAACACACGAATTATGCAACTAGGAACAAGAAAAAAGAGAATGGCACTCACAGTTCTGATGTGACAAATTAATTGCTGAATAAAAAGCATTGGCACGGGAGTAATGTACAGACTGTGGACAACGGCCGTTTCACACTCCTGAGCTTCACGTTGAAGTGCAGGAGCGTGAAAAGGCCGTTGTCCACATACCACAGTCTGTACATTACTCCCGTGTCAATGCTTTTTATCCAGCAATTAATTTGTCACATCAGAACGATGAGTGCCATCCTCTCTTTTCTTGTTCCTAGATGATTGGCAGCGTCTTACTCCCATTCTTTATAGAGAACAAATTAACACTTGGCCTTGTTAAATAATGAGGCTTATGGAGGAGAGATAGCTGTCGACTGAGCGAGCGCTTGGTTGACAGCAATCTAAGATATATGGGCATATTTACACCTAGAATGAATGTCTTCTAAAGAACAAACCAAACTTTTAGTATTGTTTGTTTTCATGTAGATCAACTAGTGTAGATAAAATACTATAATTTTCTGACTTTTACCTACATTTCCTAACTGAATGTTGGGAATCTCATAATTTTCTGAAACTGAGGTCACATACAGGGCCGGCCCGAACGTATAGGCGAACTAGGCGGCCGCCTAGGGCGCCGACCCAAAGGGGGCGCCAGAGAAAAAATAGAAAAAATTATAAAAAATCTTTTCAAAAGGCAAAAAGTTTTAGGGATGGAAAGAAAAGTGTACATATTTAAGGGAAAATATGACGCAAGAGAGGTTGGTTGGGTTGGCAACAATTTCGATAGAATCTGAAGTTGCTAAACAAATTAATCTCAGTGACTTAGTTTCATCCTTTTAAAAAAAAAAGGCAAGGAAACAAAAATTTTAATTACCTATGGTCGTTTTTGTTTTGTGTTATTGATTACTTTGTATATATTTGTCCTATACAACTTCTCAGAAGATTAAAGAGTTAGGAGAGAGTTAATTAATCATTGTTGTTGTGGCTTATTTTGCTCCTAAATTGATATCCCAAGTTTTCATCTACTGCCAAGAATAGTAGGGGCGCAACAAAATAGTTTCGCCTAGAGCGCCATAATCTCTCGGGCCGGCCCTGGCCACATCCAAGGCCAGACCTGTTTGAGTCCTCAATGCGAGGTGTGAGGGTGTAATTAGGTGCTGATAAAAAGATAATGTAAAATATAATCTGTGTTCAGTGTGAAGGAGGATATATATCAGTGTAGGCTTGATCCACATTAACCAGATGTTTTTCAATTGGATTGCTTCTATCCCCGCTATACTAAGCCATCTCTGTGACCAGCGTTTAGTAAAGGGCATGTCACACTAAGCGATATCGCTAGCAATATCGCTATAACTTGTAACGTTATAGCGATATTGCTAGCGATATCGCTGTGTCTGATTCTTACATACAACCCGCTCCCCCGCTGGTTATCGCTGATCGCGCGAGAACAGGCTGCAGCGCTTCCTGCTGTGACGACGAGCGAAGCGTGGAGCTGGGCAGGAGGACGCAGGATCGCCTGGTGTGACAGGTAAGTAGCGACCCCCGTCCCCAGCGATGTCGCTGGTGAGATCTGCCTGTGTGGCAGCTCACTAGCGACCACTTAGCGATGCACCAGCGATCCTAACAGCGTCATATCGCTGGTCGGGATCGCTGGTGCATCGCTAAGTGTGATGACAGTACCCTAAGTCTTTTGTTAATCCGAGTAGTTAGTTGGTTTACTGTGGAGCTGGCAGTGATCATACCGTGTTATACACATATTCCATGCATTGGAATCGGAGGTGTATATACCTTACACTCACTGTTAGTTCTCCAATAACTGGCCTAGTAATGGAAACAACCTGCAGCCTCATTCGTTAATCATCAGTCAATTGCATAATTGACGATAGGGGGCAGCAGAGGGTTGTTCATGACAAAAAGGTAGCTGCATGTTGGGTTCAGCGTGACTCCCCTGGCTGTGATCTTTAACCATTGTTGGGAGAAGTGGGATCAGCATGACCCTCCTGGCTATGATCATTGACAAACTTTCATTGCTGAAACAATATTTAAGCCTACCCTTGGGTTCTTCCACATAGCAGTAAACATCGTACATGTCATTGGGATCCAGTACTCCATAGTTACGAACTCCTGGAAACCCATCCATGTCTCCGAAACAGCCTTCTCTTGGAGTCTGAATGGGGTATCTGCATGTTAAAAAGTCAAGAAGAGTTGACCTTGCATTGGTTAAAAACATTATGAATCTGAAAAAAGACTTGTTACCTTACGGTTTGATCTGCGATCCACCCTGCATCACACTGTTCATAACCTCCATGGTAAGCAGCCAGGAGCTGGTCGGCAGTGGCTATGTGGGCCTTAATTCTTGTGCATGCTTCCTGGGCAATGGAGAAATTATAAGTGTACCGATTGTTGCCTTCTCGATAGAGAAAGACAACACCTAAAAATAAAAAGAGGAAGATTCATCAAGTTCAACTTAGCATTTCCATATTGTGTTGATCCAAAGTAAACTGAAAAAAAAAAAATGAAACCTGAGGGGGCATACAAAATCTTCCTTGATTATATGTATTTACCGTAGATTATATATATTTACCTTTGACCTTGACTTCCACCATGGCATAGTCATCCTCAATTCCATGTTGTACATGACATCGGTATATTCCTGAGTCGTTACTTATCAGCTCCCTTAGGACTAAAGTGGCATCATATGCTGAAGTAGGGTATTCAGGCAGAGAGGCTCGAGACTTATAAACCTCATTAAACTTCACTTTGTGGCCCCGGGCCACTAAGATTTCCACTTCTTTACCATTGGAGATAAAGGTCCACTTTACACGAGGTGTGGCCAAGACAGCTCGACGCCCAGTGCTAACGTCTTCAGGTTCTGAGTGGTATGTGATGTGGCATGGGATAGTGAGAGTACCAGACAGGACAGCTTTGGTGGTAGAATTTCCAATCCTTACCCTCAAGCTCTGGTAATCCTCTAGACAGGAAAAGAATGTGGTATTAAGTAAGGAAGGATGGCAATGTGTCATGCCAAACCACAATTGGCGACTTCGATGCACATTATACCACATAGAAAATTGAGACACCTCATTCTTTAGCAGAAATTTGGAAAATCTGGGTCACTGCTCACATTGATTTTCTTCAATTACAAAACCACAATTAAAGTTGACCTGCCATGTTGACATAAATTCATACTTTCCTTTAAGACATCAAAGTGTAATATTCAGGAGTCTTCGTAAGAACATAACTTTTCTTTTAACCTATTAATTTTATCTTAAAAGTCTATTTTTTTTAACTTTTTCTCAACTACAGTTTTAGAATACACATCTGATCCCATCTAAAGCTATATTCACAAACTCCTTTTGTAGTAGGTGGTGTACATCGAACAGAGGTGGCCTCATATAAATCATTTTAAGGGGTTCCTCATTATAGTGTTGGGTTTTCCTAATCATGTCAGAGACCTAGTATGTTTTCACTCTCCACGCTCTTTCTATTAGCCTTGGGCTAGTTGTCCTCTCTCCTAAAACATCCAAGAGGATTCCCCTAAAAGTCAGCCAAAGTAGTTATGTAGCATATGTCTATAAGTTCTACAATGGGAGCAATAAAAGAGGAGGTCATATTGTTCCTGGACAAAAATAGATATCTTTTGTGTCTGGGACATAAACCCATTTTCATGATTTTTGCTATTGGATTCCTTAGTTAAGATGACCCCTCGGGATGGGACAGAATAGTTTTACTCATCATGTAGTATTAATTGATTCCAGATGGCAGACAACAGACTAGTAAATACAGTTTTGGATGTGAGTGGAGTATAAGATCAGAATTCATAGGCCTTTATTAGACAACTGCATTAGACTTCTGTTACTGGATTTTTAGAGTTAAGAGTTTGATCCATCACAGCTTTAGAATATATTATTAGTGAAAACCATTGTAAAAATCTCAAAATGAGTCATCCAAGTAACTGAATTCTTCTTATTATTCTTTCCATTAGAGGTACTGTAACACAATGCAGAAAATGTATTGCTTGAATAATTTTGAAGTGTCGTAATGTTGGTGTTATGACTCATGATGGTTGTAATTGGCTTTGTCTTTGTAACATTACGCTTCTGCATTAACAGCCCCTTTTTATTTACTTTCTTTAGTTGTTCCTAACATTAAAATGAGTTGAAAACATAAATGAATACATTTGTGGAACAGAAACACTGCACTCCACTGTTGCTTTTTCATCAAACCCTTGACCAAGCAATGGCAAAAGTCTGGCAGGAAGAGAAGTTGCTGCCAGAGGAGCCTGGCAGTGGCTAAGCTGAGCTTTAATGTGTGTAAAGAAGTCAGCAGAGAGAGCTAACAGCCGAATAATCGTGTGTATGTGTATACAAGAGGGTGAATAAGTGACCGAAAAGAGCTCTCTACAGCTCCAAAATGATTGATGATGGTTGTAACTTTAAGATTCCATGAAAACCTCACATGTAAGTTGATTAGTAAAATTATACACATTATTTTTCCATTAAATTTAGGGACAATTTTGCACAAATGGAGGCCACACTATCATGATGATGACTCATGCTCAAAGTACTAGTAATGAGAGGAGACAAAACTTAACTTGAACCCCCGTCAACGTTGGACGTTAAAGTTTGTGAGACAAGAGTCAAGACGAAGAGAAGCAACAAGTCTAACTTCATTTCAGCCTGTACGAAAAGAAATAACACCTATTAGTGAACGTACATTATAAATGATGCAATCAACATCGATATGAGTAATATGTCATACGGCATATAAGACATTACAATGTTCCCGAGTCTTGGATGACTTTCATAGCCTAAAAAAAATCCCGGAGCTGTAGGGTCAGTCAAAAAGCACCCATAATATTGTTACTGTTGAGTAAACTGAAAAAGTATGAGACAGTATGAAACTCATTGATGACCTCAACAAACAATTCCTCAAAAAGTTGGCCAAGCTTTTTATTCTCACAATGCGGAGATAGGTTTATCCCAGCCAAAATAGATGGCATGTAGCTATCGAACCTTCAAAATGGAACCTTCAAAATGTGTGTCCTTTGACATACTTATAAAAAGTTAGTTGGGCTCTTTAGAAGTCATTTACGACAATTACCTACAAAGTTCATCTTTTAGGGTGTCTTGGGCTAGTCTTACTATAAATCCTTCACAATACATAAGTAACTACAGGCTTTAGGCATCTCCTGTGTAGCGCCCAAGGTCCACAATGGATGCAGAATGGGTGGTTACGCAATCTGCACTCATTTTTGCTCCATGAAGAAGATGAGGGGAGCTCATCAGTGAATTTCTACTGGAAGCTTCTGAGATAGAGCAGATGATTGTCATATTACATGATGCCAATGTGATTCATATAATCCACTTATGATAACATTTATTTCCGGCAAGGGGTGTAGGTAGTTCTAAACATAACTTAGAGTGGGGTCCTTTCTGATGGGAGACAAGCAAAGTAAAAAAATATGGGAGAAACATGTTAAGTGCGGACTTGTCATCTTATTTCTCTTAACCTATACAAGCTTTAATTGGCCAGTGTAAATAGTCATGTTTTACTTAAACACTTCCTAATCTAGGAAAGTCTTTATAAATGAAGGTTTGGAAACTATTTCTTCTGGTACAAAACTAAGTTAGAAAAAGACTATAATACCAAATTTACATTCTACAATTTCAAGCTCAATCATCACAAGTGTTCTACATTTGGTCATTAATTTTCCTTCATGATTCCTCCCATGATCATCTAGTAGACATCATAAGAGGATACTGCAGCTCAAAGTAACACTTCTCTACAAGAACAATTTTCTTCCCGGCATTCCCATAGCCTTTGTCTGTTTAAAGAATGATCCAAGGGCAGGATGAATTGGCTGCCTCACAATAGTGAAATACTCTGAATAGACCACCAATCCATAGACTGTTGATAATGGAAGGGGGTGAGGAGCCTCTTAGAATTCAGTTCATGCCAGTTACTATGTGAAGTTCGCGATGGCCAAAGTCCACCCTAAATAACGGGGGTCACAAAGAAACTTTCTGAAAAGGAATGAATGGTGACAATGACAACGTCGTTTTACGTATGTGTACTTTTGTTTTACTTGCATCTCACACAACTTCAGCAGAATATTCCTGGTGTTAGTTTAACACCCAGGAAACGTCATCAATAGACCCAATACTTTTCATCTGTAATCTACATAGACAATAGTCACCTTACAATATATGGGAATAATTAAAATAATTCAGTAAATACTATTAGAGATTAATGAATTGATTTGATACAAATTGGATTTGTGTTGAATTTTTTGGAACTTGCTGAACTCGGCGAAAAACTCAAATCAATTAAAGTGACCTTCAACATTTTACACATTGCATAAGTTTGTATCAGCCAGAAAGGGTACTTATGACCTCAGGTGTGACTGGGAAGGATTTCACATATTGTCCCGGAGCTATCAAATCACATGGTATTGCACAGTCAATCAGACAAGACTATCATAGCCTGTATAAAATCCAAGACAGGGAATGCAACAGGCCTTTGGTGGCGAAACTAAAAAGTGTGATGACGTCACATTTCAGCCAAAATGACAGGGAATGAAAACCATAAAACACTGAAGAAATAGTATTAATAATGTGTCTGGCAGCACAAGAGTGACTAGGATTTGTGTGTGAGGAAAAGCAAAAATTGTTGTCTAATTTTTTTTCAGGACAACTGGAGTCTTTAGAGTACTTTTGATTTGAATCAAGTTCTTGGGAAAATTAGGTGAATCTGGCTAACTACACAATCTGATATAGACACATACAAGTGTAAGCAGATCCTGGGATACAGTAATGCAAGGAATGCAGAGCAAGGGTTAACAATAATGCAATTTAATTATAACAATAGGGAAAATTCACAGGCAGACAACAGGTAGTTAACAAAGGAAATTGTAATATAACACAACAGTCTTGTTATGAAACTTATCGTGACCCCTATGTAGTCTGGTGGGGGGCTGTAGTCCCAGCAACGGCCGGTACAGTGTCGTCAGGCGTAACCCGCCCACGCACAAACAAGCTTCTGGTGGCAAGGGCGGTCTCTGGAAGGGTTGCTGCAGAGGTCTCTGTCCTATGCGTGCTCCGCCACACGCATCTGAAAGATAGGGAACACACCGCAGGATCCAGCACCTGGCACCCACCTCTCACTGCCAGCACTGCGTGCTGCTTAGCTGAGCGCCCGATGCTCTGCGCACTCACTGACTCTCGGGGGGCCCCCACGCAAGCTCTGCTGAAGACAACTCCACTCTGCCTCTTTTGCTGCGGAACGCAGTCCACCCCCACTGCCTCTTTCTCTACCGACGGGAAACTTCTTCCTTTTTCCCGCAATTCCTGTTCTCTGCCTGGTCTTACCAAGCACCCTCTCACCAGATCATTCCTTCCCCCCGGCAACATTGGACGCAGCCTCAACAGTTCCGGACCCAGCGTCGCAATGGTACCCGCAGCCCGGTCTTCCTCCTTACACATGCAGTGGGGAAAATAAGTATTTGATACTCTGCCAATTTTGCAAGTTTTCCCACCTACAAAGAATGGAGAGGTCTGTAATTTTTATCATAGGTACACTTCACCTGTGAGAGACAGGATCTTAAAAAAATCCAGAAAATCCCATTGTATGATTTTTATATAATTAATTTACATTTTATCACATGAAAAAAGTATTTGATACAATAGAAAAACAGAACTTAATATTTGGTACAGAAACCTTTATTTGCAATTACAGAGGTCAGAAGTTTCCTGTAGTTCTTGACCAAGTTTGGACACACTGCAGCAGGGTTTGTTGTCCACTCCTCCATACAGATCTTCTCGAGATCTTTCAGGTTTCGGGGCTGTCGCTGGGCAGTTTCAGTTCCCTCCAAAGATTTTCATGTGACCTTGTCCCATGCTTCCCCTGAATCATCCAGATAGTAATTCGTGAACTTCAAACGGGCTTGGACATGTGCTGGCGTGAGCAGGGGGACCTTGCATGTCCTGCAGGATTTTAATCCATGACAGTGTAGTGTGGGGATTTCCAGAAAGAGGAGATAAGAGAGAGAAGTCCCAAGGGCAGGGCAGAGAGACACCCATGGGGAAGAAAGAAGTGAGAAGAGCACGGCAGCCACGGTGAAAGAACCCAGAGGGTCTTCGCCAATCGAAGCAGAAGGAAGGTGACAGATACTCAGGCCAGGGAGCAGAAGCTGGTGTGTCTGCTGTGGATGTCAAGAGGACACTGAATAAAGTTTGGACCTGATTGAACGGATTTCTGCCTCCAGTCTGTTCTGCGACCGAAAGGGACCACCCCCCAGTCGGCCCATGTACTACAATTTCACATCAAACTGCTAGTCTATTGTCCTGTAGCCCATCTCATCCTTGTGTAGGTCTACAATTTTGTCACTGTTGTCCTTTGACAGCTCTTTGGTCTTGACCATGATGGAGAGGTTTGAGTGTGATTGAGTGTTAGACAGGAGTCTTTTATACAGGTAACACATTCAAACAGGTGCAATGAGTGCAGAGTAGGAGGGCTTCTTAAAGGAAAACTAACAGGTCTGTTTTTATTTTCCACACTGTATATATATATATATATATATATATATATATATATATATATACACACAAAAAATAGTGTTGGCCCAAGAAGACTCAAAAATCAATTTTATGTTACCTTGGTTTTAGGATATTGTAAACACCGAAGTCATATTATCTCTGGACTAATAGGTAGAAGCTAAAGAATATATAGACATTGCAGTTATATTCAGTTTCGAATACCTATTTCGACCCAAAGGTTATAAATGGCAAATGGTTTTGGTGGTCTGAGGAGCTTCAAGTTACCCTACCATGTCTATTAAGTTATTTAGGAAATAAAGTATAAACTAGATGTGACTTGATAGCCACAATAGCTATAGGCGTGTCTACGATTCCTGTTGGCACCTCTAAATAAAAGCTGATACTTCATTTGGGCCAAAACACACAAGACTTTGGTGTTGGACTTCCCCCAAGTCAACAGGCGCTATAACGTTAAAGACATATACTGTACATGAGGGAATGTCTCACTGTCAGGAACTGCCGCCATCACTAGATAATCATTAGTATTCGACTGGAGTAACTTCCCAGTCTTAGAGATCACAATGTAATTGAAAACATGAGCTGGCCAGACCATCCCCACCATAAAGAGGTCTTGCCAAATACTGGGTCCCCTTTGTTAGAGGGATTTTTCTCTTTTTTCCCAAGGCAACGTGGCAGGGGATGAAATAGCCCTCATATCCTGCAAGGACATAATTCAGGAGCTCTCCAAAAGCTTGAACGCGGTTTCCTCTTTCCTTCAGTGCCAAAAGCCGTTATGCACCTAGTTAACTGGTATTACTGGGAACATAATCAATTCAGGATTTCTGCCGTCTGGCAATCATCGACCACTACACTTTAGGGCTGTAAATCCTACCAACTCTAACTTTAAATTACCCTAAAGTCCTGATATAATCCACAAAGGAATATTACGTCTGTGAAAAAAATAATTCCTAAGTAGAGATTTAATATTAGAGGCCAGGGAAACTGTTCTACAAAAAGATCATCAGCTCTATCTAGGAAGAGCTGAAATAGTGTTGCCGGAGACACTTGACCACATATGATCAGTCACCTGATTTTTCATCGATTTGAACAGTTGTGCAAATATTGTGTGAAATACTCTTAAGACAGATACAGTGACTTGCCAAAGTATTCGACCCCACCCTTTGGATTTTTACCTATTTTGTTACATTATTATTACTATTATTATTATCTAATATATAAAGCTCAAGTGTGTGTATGTATGTATGTGTGTGTATATCCGGGATTGGCATCCGCACGGTCGCAGCTACAGCCACAAAATTTGGCTCAATCACACGTCTGGACCCCGAGAGCGTCCTAGACTATGTTGTGAGGCGAAATTTTAACCCTGCGCGTTCCAATTCACCAAACAATTTTGTCCCTTTCTACATAATGGGGAAAAAGTGTGTGTATCAAGCCCCGCCCCTCATTATGATGTCATAATGGCTGCCATGGCGACACTGATGTCATCATAGGTTGCAAGCCCCGCCGCTCATTATGATGTTATAATGGTTGACTATGGGATGGAGGATGTGTGATGGGTATATGGGCACTGGACTATGGGATGGTGGATATGTATGACGGGTATATGGGCACGGGACTATGGGATGGAGGATATGTATGATGGGTATATGGGCATGGGACTATGAGATGAAGGACATGTGATGGGTATATGGGCACTCGACTATGGGATGGAGGATATGTATGATGGGTATATGGGCACGGGCCTATGGGATGGTAGATATGTATGATGGGTATATGGGCACGGGACTATGGGATGGAGGATAATTATAATTTGCTATAACTAACCACAGTTAGTTACTATGCCCGTCCAGCGCCGGGCTCTTCAGCTAGTTTATTTATATGGCGCCATTAATTCCATGGTGCTGTACATGAGAAGGGGATTACATACAAAGTTATAGATATCGTTAACAGTAAACAAATTTACAATGACAGACTGGTACAGAGGGGAGAGGACCCAGTCCTTGCGGACTTACATTCTACGGGAGAGTGGGGAAGAGACAGAAGGTCGGGGGTGCAGCAGCTCAGGTGGTGATGAGGCGGCAGCTCAGGCAGTGGTGAGGCGGCAGAATGGTTATTGCAGGCTGTAAGCTTTCCTGAAAAGATGGGTTTTCAGGTTCCATTTGAAGGATCCGAGGGTGGTGGATAATCGGACGTGTTGAGGCATGGAATTCCAGAGGATAGGGGATATTCGGGAGAAATCTTGGAGGCGGTTCTGTGAGGAATGAATAAATGTGGAGGAGAATAGGAGGTCTTGGGAGGATCGAAGATTGCGTGAGGGAAGATATTGGGAGATTAGTTCACAGATATAGGGAGGAGAGAGGTTGTGGATGGCTTTGTAGGTCAGTGTTAGTAGTTTGAACTGGATTCATTGGGGAATTGGGAGCCAATGGAGGGATTTGCAGAGGGGAGAGACAGGGGAGTAGCGAGAAGAGAGGTGGATTAGTCGGGCAGCAGAATTGAGGACAGACTGAAGTGGTGCAAGAGAGTTAGCAGAGAGGCCACAGAGGAGAGTGTTGCAGTAGTCAAGGTGGGAGATGATGAGGGCATTTACAAGAGTTTTAGTAGATTGAGGGCTGAGGAAGGGACGGATTCTGGAAATATTTTTGAGTTGGAGGCGACAGGAGGTCGCATGAGTTTGGACGTGTGGATTGAAGGACAGGGCAGAGTCGAGAGTTACTCCGAAGCATCAAATTTCAGGTGCGGGAGAGAGCGTGATGCCGTTTACCATAATAGATAGATTGGGTAGAGAAGATACGTGAGATGGAGGAAAGATAATGAGTTCAGTTTTGTCTACATTGAGTTTTAGGAAGCGAGAGGTGAAAAAGGAGGATATGGCTGATAGACACTCCGGGATTCTGGACAGCAGAGAGGTGACATCAGGGCCAGAGAGGTAGATCTGAGTGTACTTTACAACCTGCGTTTAAATATTTTTGTAATCCGATTTGTTTGTGACGCATCCGCACTAAATTGGTGTTGAAGTGAGAAAAACATAGGCATAAAATAAATTTATGGATAATATAACTAAAAACTGACATGGGCATATGTATTTTGCGATTATACCCCTACAAATTTCTGGTGCAAGAAATTACCTTCATAAGTCATATGCTTAGTGACAGGATGTCCACCTGTTACAGGTCTGTCAGTATAAACACTTTACCTTTTCTGAAAGCCACATACCATTAAGCAAGAGGCACCACTAACCAAACACCATGAAGACCAAGGAGATCTCTAAACAGGTCAGGGAAAAGTTGTTGAGAAGTACAAGTTAGCGCTGGGTTATAAAAAAAAATCCCAATCTCTGATGATCCCCCGGAGCACCATCAAATCCATTATCAAATGGAAAGAACATGGTACCACAACAAACCTGCCATGAGAGGGCCGCCCACCAAAACTCTCAGCCTGGGAAAGGAGGGCATTAATCAGAGAGGCAGCACAGAGACCAAAGGAAACCCTGAATGAGCTGCAGAGTTCCCATGCAGAGACTGGAGTACCTGTCCATATGACCACAATAAGCCATACACTCAATAGTGGTGGCCTTTATGGAAGAGTGGGCAGAATAAAGCCTTACTTACACAAAAAAATAAAAATTGTAAGACTCATTTTTAGTTTGACAAAAGACATGTGGGAGACTCCCAAAATGTATGAAAGAAGGTGCTTTGGTCAGATGTGACCAAAATTGAACTTTTTGGCCACCAAGTTAAACGATATGTCTGGCCCCAAACTTATACAACTCATCACCCCAAGAACGCCAACCCCACAGTGAACAATTGTGGTGGCAGCATCAGGCTATGGGGATGTTTTTCGGCATTAAGGACAAGGAAAATAGTCCGAGTTGAGGGGAAGATGAATGGTGCAAAACGCAGGGATATTCATGAGCAAAACCTGTTCCAGTCTGTCAGTGATTTGAGACTGGGGCAGAGGTGCACCTTCCAACAAGATAATGACCCAAAGCATACTGCTAAAGCACCACTTAAATGGTTTAAGGGGAAATATGTAAATACTTTGGAGTGGTCTAGTCACAGCCCAGACCTTAATTCAATTGAGAATCTGTGGTCAGACTTGGCGATTGCAGTTCACAAGAGGAAACCATCTAACTTGAATTAGCTGGAGAAGCTTTGCCTTGAGGAATGGGCAAACATCCCAGTGGCAAGATGTGGAAAGTGCAAAGTACCTTATTCAAAACGACTTGCAGCTGTAATTGCCACAAAAGGAGGTTCTACACATTACTGACTTTAGGGGGTGAATAGTTAGGCACACCGATGTTTCCAGTGATTTTGTTTAATTTGCTGTTTGCATCACAAAAAAAAAAGAAAAACAAATGTACAAATGTTCACAGTTGTAGGCATGTTCTTTACATGAACTGATGCAAACTCTCAAAAAAACAGTTAAATTCCAGGTTGTGAGGTAGCAAAACACGAAAAATGGCAAGGAGGTGAATACATTTGCAAGTCATTGTACAGTAAAATATATAGGGAGATGCAGAAGGCAAGCCAATGACTCCTTAAGATTCTGAAAGTGACAGCCTCATATCGGGTAAGGGTACGTAGAGTATTTTCTCAATAGGCAAAGGGCATGGTAGGGGCTCACCTAGTTAGGTCAATTTTCTAGTCTACAGATCTGGGTGAGCAGCAAAGACAGGAAGTAATGGTGCAGCAGAGTGGGTCTTAACAGATAACATACGGATCAGCGAGGACCAGTGTAGCGGGGTATGGAAGCTGCAGACAAAAGAGAGAAGCAGGTAGTGCAGAGTTAGGAATGCGGATACACGGGCCACTAACTGTACAGGAAACTGGTATCTTCTGGCAGGGAAGCAGATAATCACAGAAATGCAGTCTGATATCTTCAGTATGGTAATGGTTAATAGTAGTAATATAATAGAGAAGTAAAGGAAGAGAAGTATCTGGCGACATCCTTGTAAAGATACCTAACATTGATTGTAGAGGCCATGTGTTAACTACACTAAGAACAATTGTGAAGAGTTGGTAACTTGCTTGCTGAGAGTAGGTGTGAACACATATTGGACTGATCTAGGAAATTCTAGCATGAAAGTCAGTCATAGCAGAGTAGACGATAGATTCCTGGCTTAAGTTCAGGCAAGTAAAGTAGATGAAGTTCTCTAACCAACTTGAGGCAACTGATGATAATGAAACCCCAAAACCCAAATACCAAGCCTCCACTTCTCCCATCCATAAAAGGCTATGATGATGTCAGAGGAATTGGCTGAGTTAACAGGAGGGCTCAGCTATTAAGCCAGAAAGGCAAATAATAAGTCAGACACTGCTAAAATTGATTATTTGCTGTTATATCAAAAGATCAGGCATGTCAAAATCCTGCATGCTTGGTCCTACCTCGGCCTCACAGCTGATGTCAGAGTTAGGGGATACCTGTGCGCATTTGTTGGTCATCCTGAAAAGAAAAATTATACTGCAATATATACATTAAAATAATTACTAGTTGTAGGTAGACTGGCCCATTAAGTACTAAAGGGTTTTAATTGCTGGTACTAGGCATATACCTAGAATTGAAATTTTATCTACCTACCTTATAATAAACCATTAAAATTGAAAAATATCATTAATCTTGTCATTGCGCAAATCAGTTTGTCAGAAGGTGGTGCAGGGGATAACGAGGCAATCTGAGCTAATTTCTCCATGTTGTCAGTGAATCTATTTCAGCAATAAGGACAAGCCAGGCCTCTGAGATGAGATCACATATGAATGAGGAGACATGGCGCCATTCCAGGATAGCAAAGGCATCTTCTTGGCAGCAGCTTGTGATGAATGAAACCAACAGTTCTTGACGCAAAAGATAAAATCAGTTATTTCTAAGATGTGGAGGCGGCAAAAAGACAAATGTATATGTGAGGAGATATGAGATATAAAGGGATTACAGAGTAACGACACGGAGAAGTCAAATAAGATTTTAAATCATTGGACGACCTAAATATAAATAGGGGGAAATCATTTCATGAAAGCGTCAATCTAATATTTAGTGTCAGGATTAAAAGTAAAGAAAGGGGATCTGTTGCTTATGTACAAGAATATAAAGTACTATAATACTGCTCCCTATGTACAAGAATATAACTACTATAATACTGCTCCTATGTACAAGAATATAACTACTATAATACTGTTCCTATGTACAAGGTTATATCTACTATAATACTGCTCCTATGTACAAGAATATAAACTCCTATAATACTGCCCCTATCTACAAGAATATAACTACTATAATACTGCCCCTATGTACAAGAATATAACTACTATAGTATTGCCCCTATGTACAAGAATATAACTACTATATTACTGCTCCTATGTACAAGAATATAACTACTATAATACTGCTCCTATGTACAAGAATATAACGCCTATAATACTGCTCCCTATGTACAAGAATATAACTACTATAATACAGCTCCTATGTACAAGAATATAAACTCCTATAATACTGCTCCCTATGTACAAGAATATAACTACTATAATACTGCTCCTATGTACAAGAATATAACGCCTATAATACTGTCCCTATGTACAAGAATATAACTACTATAATACTGCCCCCTATATACAAGAATATAACTACTATAATACTTCCCCCTATATACAAGAATATAACTACTATAATACTGCTCCCTATGTACAAGAATATAACTACTATAGTGCTGCCCCCTATGTACAAGAATATAAACTACTATAATACTGCTCCCTATGTACAAAATTATAACTACTATAATACTGCTTCTATGTACAAGATTATAAACTATTATAATACTGTCCCTATGTACAAGAATATAACTACTATAATACTGCCCCTATATACAAGAATATAACTACTATAATAGTTCCCCCTATATACAAGAATATAACTACTATAGTACTGCCCCCTATGTACAAGAATATAAACTACTATAATACTGCTCCCTATGTACAAGAATATAACTACTATAATACTGCTCCTATGTACAAGAATATAACTGCTATAATACTGCCCCTATGTATAAGAATATAATTACTATAATACGTCGACGGGGTAGGGGGAGCGGGGGTGTCAGAGATCATTCTTACTCCCCTTGGCGCGGTCTCTGCAGCCTCCTCGCTTCTCCACAGAGAAGCATATTCATGAGTGTAATGAGCGGTATCACGTGACCGCTGAAGGCAGGAAAGGAGACCATGGATAAGCGGGGCTGCAGAGACCGTGCCAGGAGGGGGTAAGTATAGCGATATTCACCTGTCCGAGGTCCATCGCTGCTCACCGCTGTCTGCTCTGCTGAGTCCTGTCAGTGACGTTTAGGCAGCAGACGGCGCGATGACGTAGTTAGTGCACGCTGTGCCCTCTGCTGGCTGAACAGTCACTGACACAGAAAATGGCAGACAGCGGTGAGCAGCGATGAACCCCGGACAGGTGAATATTTCAAGTGCTGGGTCCTGAGCAGAGGTGAGTATGGCATTTTTTTCTTGCAGCATATGGGGGCATAATATATGGAACATCTTATGGGGGCAGCATATGGTGGCATATTCTATGGAGCAGCATATGGGGGCATATTCTATGGAGCAGCATATGGGGGCATATTCTGTGGGGAAGCATATGGGGGCATATTCTATGGAGCAGCATAAAGGGGGCATATTCTATGTGGCAGCATATGGGGGCATATTCTATGGGGCAGCATAAAGGGGGCATATTCTATGAAGCAGCATATGAGTGCATCTATGGATTACCATATGGGGCATAATCTATGGAGCATTTTATGGCACATAATCTATGGAGCATCTTATTGGGGCATAATTTATGGAGCATCTTATGGGGGCATAATCTATGGAGCATCTTATGGGGGCATAATCTATGGAGCATCTTATTGGGGCATAATCTATGGAGCATCTTATGGGGGCATAGTCTATGGAGCATTTTATGGGGCGTAATCTATGGAACATCTTATGGGGCATCTTATGGGGCATAATCTATGGAGCATCTTATGGGGCCATAACCTTTATGGAGCATTATATGGGGCTTATTATACTATGGAGCATCTTATGGGGGCATTATTAACCTTTGTGCAGCATTTTATGGGGTATATGTTGTATGGAGCATCTTATGGGGCCCATCATGAACTGTATGGAGCATTATATGGCTCTCCTGATTCAATATGGATATTCAAAAACATTTAACCTACTGATGTCTCAATTAATTTTACTTTTATTGGTATCTATTTTAGAAATTTACCAGTAGCTGCTGCATTTTCCACCCTAGGCTTATACGCGAGTCAATAAGTTTTCCCAGTTTTTTGTGGCACAATTAGGGGGGTTGCTTGTACACGAGTCGGCTTATACATGAGTTTATACGGTACTATGCTCCTATGTATTAGAATATAAACTACTATAATACTGGCACTTATGTGCAAGAATATAACTACTATAAAACTGCCTCCTATGTAAAAGAATATAAGTACAATACTGCTCCCTACGTACAAGAATATAAACTCCTACAATACTGCTCCTATGTACAAGAATATAACTACTATATTACTGCTCCTATGTACAAGAATATAACTACTATAATACTGCTCCTATATACAAGAATATAACTACTATAATACTGCTTCTATGTACAAGAATATAACTACTATATTACTGCTCCTATGTACAAGAATATAAACTATAATACTACTCCTATGTACAAGAATATAACTACTATAATACTGCTCCTATATACAAGAATATAACTACTACAATACTGCCCCTATGTACAAGAATATAACGCCTATAATACTGCTCCTATGTACAAGAATATAACTACTATAATACTGCCCCCTATGTACAAGAATATAATTACTATAATACTACTGCTATTTTAACTAAAGTTATCATACCTAAAGTTGATCATTAGTGTCAAGATATGTAAAATGGGCAACTCAAAACATTATTGGAATCCACAAAAAACTGAGTTCAAAAACACGTCCAACCAATACAAACCAAATATTCAGCATGAGGACAAAAGAGTTTTGTTTTAAACATGCAAAAATTCTTTTTATTCAATTTTAGTAAATACATGTATATTAAAAGGCGAACATACAAGTGAGTATATGTAAGGTGCTAGAACCACGGCATGGAACACCCAACACATTAGTTGATCACATTGAGAAAAGTCACCATTTAAATAAGGTGAACAGTGACAAAGGGGGTGCACATGAAGTCAGTGCACAGCCCCTGAGGAAGCCCTATAGCGAAACGCGTCGGGGAATTGGCAAGACCATCCGACCACCCACATGGGTAAGATGATGTTTATGTTGTCTCATTGATAGTTAGCCATGGATTTGAGGGAGGGTGCGTGAAGTAGATAGCAGGCATTGAGGCATAACCATTATATGTACCCTCTCCTTGTTTATTAAGGTGAATTGATAATATGATATGAAATTTATTACTAATTTATTGATATCTGGGTTGCACTGACTTCATGTGCACCCCCTTTGTCACTGTTCACCTTATTTAAATGGAGACTTTTCTCAATGTGATCAACTAATGTGTTGGGTGTTCCATGCCGTGGTTCTAGTACCTTACATATACTCACTTGTATGTTCGCCTTTTAATATACATGTATTTACTAAAATTGAATAAAAAGAATTTTTGCATGTTTAAAACAAAACTCTTTTGTCCTCATGCTGAATATTTGGTTTGTATTGGTTGGGCGTGTTTTTGAACTCAGTTTTTTGTGGATTCCAATACTACTGCTATGTACAAGAATATAACTACTATAATACTGCCCCTATGTACAGGAATATAACTACTATAATACTTCTCCTATGTACAAGAATATAACTACTATAATACTGCCCCTATGTGCAGGAATATAACTACTATAATACTGCTCCTATGTACAAGAATATAACTGCTATAATACTGCTCCTATGTACAAGAATATAAACTATAATACTGCTCCTATGTATAAGAATATAACTACTATAATACTGCTTTGTACAAAAATATAACTACTATAATACTGCTCCTATGTGCAAGAATATAAAGTACTATAATACTGCTCCCTATGTATAAGAATATAACTGCTATAATACTGCTCTATGTATAAGAATATAAACCATAATACTACTCCTGTGTACAAGAATATAACTACTATAATACTGCCCCATGTACAAGAATATAACTACTATAATACTGCCCCCTATGTACAAGAATATAACTACTATAATACTGCTCCTATGTACAAGAATATAACTACTATAATACTGCCCCTATGTACAAGAATATAACTACTATAATACTGCTCCCTATGTACAAGAATATAACTACTATAATACTGCTTCTATGTACAAGAATATAACTACTATAATACTGCCCCTATGTACAAGAATATAACTACTATAATACTGCTCCTATGTACAAGAATATAATTACTATAATACTGCCCCTATGTACAAGAATATACAGTGGGGCAAAAAAGTATTTAGTCAGTCAGCAATAGTGCAAGTTCCACCACTTAAAAAGATGAGAGGCGTCTGTAATTTACATCATAGGTAGACCTCAACTATGGGAGACAAACTGAGAAAAAAAAATCCAGAAAATCACATTGTCTGTTTTTTTTTCATTTTATTTGCATATTATGGTGGAAAATAAGTATTTGGTCAGAAACAAGCACTCAAGATTTCTGGCTCTCACAGACCTGTAACTTCTTCTTTAAGAGTCTCCTCTTTCCTCCACTCATTACCTATAGTAATGGCACCTGTTTAAACTTGTTATCAGTATAAAAAGACACCTGTGCACACCCTCAAACAGTCTGACTCCAAACTCCACTATGGTGAAGACCAAAGAGCTGTCAAAGGACACCAGAAACAAAATTGTAGCCCTGCACCAGGCTGGGAAGACTGAATCTGCAATAGCCAACCAGCTTGGAGTGAAGAAATCAACTGTGGGAGCAATAATTAGAAAATGGAAGGCATACAAGACCACTGATAATCTCCCTCGATCTGGTGCTCCACGTAAAATCCCACCCCGTGGGGTCAGAATGATCACAAGAACGGTGAGCAAAAATCCCAGAACCACGCGGGGGGACCTAGTGAATGAACTGCAGAGAGCTGGGACCAATGTAACAAGGCCTACCATAAGTAACACACTACGCCACCATGGACTCAGATCCTGCAGTGCCAGACGTGTCCCACTGCTTAAGCCTGTACATGTCCGGGCCCGTCTGAAGTTTGCTAGAGAGCATTTGGATGATCCAGAGGAGTTTTGGGAGAATGTCCTATGGTCTGATGAAACCAAACTGGAACTGTTTGGTAGAAACACAACTTGTCGTGTTTGGAGGAAAAAGAATACTGAGTTGCATCCATCAAACACCATACCTACTGTAAAGCATGGTGGTGGAAACATCATGCTTTGGGGCTGTTTCTCTGCAAAGGGGCCAGGACGACTGATCCGGGTACATGAAAGAATGAATGGGGCCATGTATCGTGAGATTTTGAGTGCAAACCTCCTTCCATCAGCAAGGGCATTGAAGATGAAACGTGGCTGGGTCTTTCAACATGACAATGATCCAAAGCACACCGCCAGGGCAACGAAGGAGTGGCTTCGTAAGAAGCATTTCAAGGTCCTGGAGTGGCCTAGCCAGTCTCCAGATCTCAACCCTATAGAAAACCTTTGGAGGGAGTTGAAAGTCCGTGTTGCCAAGCGAAAAGCCAAAAACATCACTGCTCTAGAGGAGATCTGCATGGAGGAATGGGCCAACATACCAACAACAGTGTGTGGCAACCTTGTGAAGACTTACAGAAAACGTTTGACCTCTGTCATTGCCAACAAAGGATATATCACAAAGTATTGAGATGAAATTTTGTTTCTGACCAAATACTTATTTTCCACCATAATATGCAAATAAAATGAAAAAAAAACAGACAATGTGATTTTCTGGATTTTTTTTCTCAGTTTGTCTCCCATAGTTGAGGTCTACCTATGATGTAAATTACAGACGCCTCTCATCTTTTTAAGTGGTGGAACTTGCACTATTGCTGACTGACTAAATACTTTTTTGCCCCACTGTAACTACTATAATACTGCTCTCTAGGTACAAGAATATAGCTACTATAATACTCCTCCTCTATACAAGAATATAACTGCTATAATACTGCTCCCATTTACAAGAATATAACTGCTATAATACTGCTCCTATGTTCAATCTTCATTTTTGTCTTATTGAAATAATTTGTCTGCAATAAGCCCCATGTTCCAAAAGAGGTTATAGAGAATTTGCCTTAGTTAACCATAGTAGCAGATAAGTCAACCTCTGTAGCTTTGGCAACCGTTTCTACTTGGCTTTTTAATTTAAAATCTGTCTTGTAATGCAATTTGTCTTCCCAGATTACCGGTCAGGAATGTACGTAAGTTGTATGACAAGTCTTCATTTAAGTTTTTAAAATCGAATTTCTCTGTT
Organism: Dendrobates tinctorius; assembly: GCF_039654945.1. Lineage (NCBI taxonomy): Eukaryota > Metazoa > Chordata > Amphibia > Anura > Dendrobatidae > Dendrobates > Dendrobates tinctorius. The sequence continues at coordinate 65,025,039 of NW_027361687.1, forward strand.
TATATCTATTCCTGGGAAAGATGAGGGAAAATCAACATGGTCATCATAACAGGTAACCCAAGGGTTCAACCTCAGCTTTCTCAGACCTCTGAATGGCAAGTCAGTTTTATCATGTAGTGCATGACATATAAACCAGGAGTATTGGAAAACATAAAAAAAAAAAATAATAAAAATATTAATGCAAAATCTCCAGGAAAAAAAGTCGAACTCCCAGATTTGCATGGGAGTTGGCAAAGTGTCCTTGGCACCACGGAAATCTTCCATAACCTCCAAGAAAGCAAGTTTTGTGAAATATTGGCAGATAACTCAGAGGCATGGCAAGTGTAAGCTTGGGTTTATTCAAAGAGTATGTGTGGACATGAATACGGAAGTGGCTACACTGTAAATACATCTATATCTACTAATGGCAAATACTATTTAAATCTGCATTTGGGTGATAACCATATTTGCTAGTTTTCTCAGAACACTCTCCAAAAGGTTCCTAGAGAATAAAAAAGGGGAGATTCCCTAAATATTAGTGAATTTCTAGCCAGTGCATCCGGATGGTTTCCTGTGCAAGATCTCTGCATGTTCTACATCCTAAAACACATTTAGGCAGTAGAAAAAGGAGTGGAGGGGATATGGTAGGTGTATTTCTGAATTGGAATCCCTCCCCTGACCATGCTTGCTGTTACAGGACATGCCCTCATGGAGCCTCCATGAGGATTTGTGAGAACAGGCAAGTGTGAACTACCCCCAGCTTTCCTAGCCATGTAGTATTTCTTCTCTATTTCTATTTTCAAGTATAACTAGGCAGTTTTACTGTTTTGTCAACAGGATTTTTCAGGAACAGGACTAAAAAATGGCTCTAGGACCTTGTTTCAGGAAAAAAAAAATTGGGCCCTTAAGGAAAGAGGCATAATCAAAATTTGGGTGATCCACCAGACCATTTGTGTCACAAGGGTGACACGTTCTACTAGAAGATCTGGAATTAGACGGTCACGTTGAGTAATGAATCGCTGGTCGTCTTTAGAGATGGTGTGATTTGGGTCCCATATTAAATGGATTTAGCTTCTTCTGGTACTGAAGAGGTTAATGATCCTTTCTATGCTAGCTCCATTTCAGCTGTTTCTGATCTGGTCATTACATATTCTTATATAAACTGGTTAGAACTTCTTGTCCCTGCTGGTGAAAGATTAGTCTTCCTCTGCTGCGTGCTAATGCTAAGGGTATGTGCACACATTGCAGATTCGTGTGCGGATTTTTCTGTGCGGAACCTGCAGAATCCGCAGGTCAAAATGCCTGCGTTTTACCTATGGATTTAGTGCGTATTTTGCCTGCATTTTTACACCTGCGGATTCCTAGCATGAAGCAGGTGTAAAAACGTTGTGGAATCCGCACAAAGAATTGACATGCTGTGGATAATAAACTGCTGCGTTTCCACGCGGAATTTTCCGCAGCATGTGCACAGCATTTTTTGTTTTCCATACGATAACATGGTACTGTACATCCCTTGGAAAACTGCTGCTGATCCGCAGGGCCAAATCCGCAATGGATCCGCAAACGAATCTGCAACGTGTGCACATACCCTTAGTGGTTGGAGTGGAGTTGTTGTAGGATTTTGCTGTAGTACCGGTATGTTTATTTCCTGGTTCCTGTTCCTGATATAGGTTTTCTGCAATCCCTGTTTTGACTTTGTGTCTTGCTTACATTATGTTTCTGTCCCATGCCTCATGGAGGGAATAGATCAGGGTTTAACAGGAGCATAGTAAGGTCGGAGACTGAGGCCTCTCTACCTTAAGAGAGCCCCCTGGGAAAGTGATAGTTAGGGTCTCAGTTCCAGGGACAGTTTGAGGCCCCCCCTGTCTTTACCGAAGACCGTCACAGCATGACAATTTGACGGTGAAAGGACCACACAAGAAAGACTTGTATTTATATGACTCCTGGCCAGAAGATCGATACAGATGGAAATGCCTGACTTCTGGCCCCAACCTGCAAAGGGCTGGAATAAATGAAATGAATTATAGCGAAGCCCAGAAGTTTTCATATCTCCACCTTCCACCCTTCGCTGATTCAGGATTTTCTTCTCTGCAGCCTTTAATAACTGATTAAATTCCAATAAAAACATGGGATGTGAAGTCAGCAAAGTAATTCACTGCTCCACCGCTTAATGGGGGAAAAGATGGAAATTTATAGCATTCATTGAAGAAAGCGAGACTCTGGTCTGTCACCACATAATGAGGAATTGGTCCAAGACAATCACGTGAGAACCAGATGCCCCTCCATAATGAAGAACCATCACCGCTGATCCCAAAGTCACCGCACAGAGAACGTGTGCGGAAATGTGTACTAGACTATAGTAGGAAAAAGATGGAAACGAGCGTCTGGAGGTGAAAATCGAAGGATGACTAAACTAGAGCCCAGGTTATACCAATATGACCTATATCACCACATGTAAGAAGATGTATGATTTATACCAGCTGTGTATACATGCAAAATACAAGCTGCGCATATATAGTACCATACAGAAGATGCCTAGGTTATACCAGTTTTACATATATAATTATATAAAGAAGATACCCAGGTTAAACCAACTGTACATATATAATTATATACAGAAGATCCCCAGGTTATACCAGCTGTACATATATAATTGAGATACCCAGGTTATGCCAACTGTACATATATAATTATATAAAGAAGATGCCCAGGTTATACCAGATGTACATATATAATAATATACAGGAGATGCCCAGGTTATTCCAGCTGTACATATATAATTATATACAGAAGATACCCAGGTTATACCAACTGTACATATATAATTATATAGAGGAAATGCCCAGGTTATACCAGCTGTAAATTTATAATTATATACAGAAGATACCCAGGTTATACCAGCTGTACATATATAATTATATACAGGAGATGCCCAGGTTATACCAGTTGTACATATATAATTATATACAGAAGATACCCAGGTTACTCCAGCTGTACATATATAATTACATACAGGAGATGCCCAGGTTATACCAGCTGTACATATATAATTATATACAGGAGGTGCCCAGGTTATACCAGTTGTTCATATATACTTATACTGGAGATACCCAGGTTATACCAGCTGTACATATATAATTATTTACAGGAGATGCCCAGGTTATACCAGCTGTACATATATAATTACATACAGCAGATGCCCAGGTTATATCAGCTGTACATGTATAATTATGTACAGGAGATGCCAAGGTTATACCAGTTGCACATATATAATTATATACTGAAGATACCCAGGTTATACCAGCTGTATATATATATATCAAATCAAATCAAATCAATCAAATCAAATCAAATTTATTATCGCCAAGTACATATTACATATATACAAGGAATTCTTTGTGGCAAAGAGGCAACATAATATATAACAACAGATACAACAAGTAACATCTAACAAGACAGATACAGTATATAGTCTACACATGACGATTTAATTGTTGAACAGAGAGTGGATAGAAGCTGTTCATATGGCGGTTGGTGCTGCATTTGGGGACTCTGAAGCGACGTCCTGAAGGGAGTAGTTGGAATGAGGAGTGTCCCGGGTGAGAGGGATCGGATGAAATTTTCAATGCGTGGGATCGAATACTCTTATCATAAAGATCCTGGATTTTAGGCAGGGGGGAACCTATAATTCTCTCTGCTGTTCTGAAAGTCCTTTGTAAGCGGAGTTTGTCATGCGCAGTGGCTCCCCCATACCAGACTATCAGAGAGGAACAAATCACAGATCTGATGACAGCATTAAAGAATAAGATCAGCAGATTCTTAGACAAACCATATCTTTTCAGCTGACGCAGGAAGAACATCCTCTGTTGTGCTTTTCTTAAAACAGCATCCACGTTTTTCCCCCATTTAAGATCATGAGAGATGATAACACCAAGGAATTTGGTCTCTGTGACCCTAAGAACCACTTCGTCATGGATGTAGATTGGAAGTATCTCATGTTGATCTTTCCTAAAATCCACAACCATCCACTTATATATTTAAGTATTTACAGGAAATGCCCAGATTATACCAGCTGTAAATATATAATTATTTACAGAGGATGCCCAGGTTATACCAGCTGTACCCATATAATACTATGAAGAAGATGCCCAGGTTATACCAGCAGGATCCATACATAAAATGTGTTATTATCAGTCAGCTTATATTGTATTAGTTTCTTCTTTTTGTGTAATTATCTTGGAACCCGTCACTTATCACCCCAGACGTCTTTCTGAAGTTTTCCAAGAAGCTTCCTCCATAAGGAGACTTCCTTCATATCAGAGCAGCTGTCTCATCAGGACCCAACTGTTCCTTTTCTCTGAATTTTCCCACACACAATCTGTAACTGGTCTATATTCCTGGAAGGACAACGATCTACAGTATATCCATAGCAACTGAGCACCAGATTTTACATAAGAGTCAAGTATTAGTGAAATCTGAGAAGAAAGTGACCTAATTTGTTTTCTAAAATAAAAAATTACCTAGAACTTCATCTTCTCTATTCAGTTTTTTACACAGGTATGTTGACCGGTTGTCACGCTGACTTTCCTTAGCTGTCACCCTGTGCTCTGCCTGTTGCAAAACTTCTTACATTCCATCCATGAACTGTGGATTGGATAGTAGTCAAATTATTTCCACAAATTCAACATTGGGGCACCTCCCACGAGCACAGCCTATTGGCCCCACCCCTGAGGAGTATAATGATGCTGCAACTTACTTGGAACATAAAGGGCAGTTCAGTGCCTTACTGTGTCTTCTGCCTGCTCAACATATGAGTTCTCACCACAGTGGTGGCACAGGATGCACTAGTCCTACACTGACAACATAGAGTGAAGGTCACATCCTACAACTTCTCCTAAGTGCTTTTTGCCAGTAAATTCGAGCAATACAATAATATTGACAAGCTCCTGGGAAAAAAAATATACCTCCCGGATTCCCAAGACAGTTCCAAAGTTCCAAAAGGTGCCAGAAAATTATGTTAGGAAGCAATACTCATTTAGTGTGCTCTGAGCATAATGCCTAGATGCTACATAATCAAACTCTGCCCCGGCATCCAAACATACATCAAGGCATGATAGAGCATGACCTGTTCAAAAGGGGTGATCCTTTTCCGCACCATCAAACTCAAATAAGAATTTTCTTTTATAGAGGAAATATGTGGCCCCCTAAACAATGGACTATTGTAGCTTCCAGCTTTGTAGGAACAGTTTTGAGAAGGCCTTTTTCTGTTCCCCATGAATGTGCCCAGTTAGGAGATCTTGGTGTGGGAGAACATGACTGGACACACAAAGCCCAGAACTCAACTCCAACCAACACCTTTGGTATTAACTAGAATGGTGACTATGATCCTGGTATCATGTATTGTACCATTAAATTTACCTAATTTTCATGGCCAACGCCAACTGGACCATCCAAAGATACAACCTGGATGCTGAAAAATGGGGCACAGCTCTGTATAGATACATCTTTCTGCTTTTATTTCTTTATCAATCTCTTGCTCATATCTCTTTCTTTCGCGTTCTCATCTACAGTATTTGCTATTGAGAACTTATGTAAAATCACTTCTAATAAGCCCTGTGTCACCATTATACAGCGGTATTACACGACTATATCTAACCTGGCACTCCTGGAACCAAAAAGACACCGAGACTGAAGGAAGGCAAAGTTTAACAAAGTGGTCCTAAACACTACTCAGATTAAATACAACTTTACTGAAATATCTGGAATCCTCCTCATCGAGCATCATTGCTACACACTATGCTTCCAATTGTGATTTTATTATACTTAAAATAATAAATAAATTAAAAACACATATAAAATATATCAAATGTGCTGCACGCCAGCTTATACCAGACCCTGAGTTTCGCCTTTCGGCTTCTTCTTGGGGCTTGATATATAGTATTCTATATTAGTGTTCCCAGGAAGAAGCTTACTGAGGAAACTCAAAGCAATATATGATTGATATATCTTTTGTGTGTCTAAAGTTCATTTTTTCTTCTGTTCTTCTATGGGACACTTATGACAGGATTATTGGCGGTGACCGTTTGTTGATTTCAGGAGAACTGATAGCCTCGTTAGATGAAGTACACTGTGACGAATTGCACAGGAGAAGGGGGTGTCGACTTCTTTCACCTCGGGTGAGGAGAGAGAAGGACCCAGCTGGGATCGGCTCTCTGGTGCCACCACTTGCCACAGGTCAGTCATGGAACTGCACCGAGGGCAAATAGTCGAAGGAAAGGCTTCCCTTATAGGTACGAGTTAATAAGGCGCTCCCAGTGAGGGGTGATTTCTATCACCAGTCCAGGCTGGGGATATATATTTAAACGTCCTGGCCATCACTGCCATAGATCCTCACTAAAACAGTATGGTTTGTGACCACCAGTTCCTCATTTGAAATAAGCCCCGTCCGACAGCAGGCTTATATCAGATCAGAAACCAACCTGGGTCGCGTATATAAAACAACAGAGTGTGTGGTCATGGGGCACGGGCGTGTGGGGGAAGGAATGTCGATTCCATTTATGTGCTTGGTAAGTCTCAGAGATATTATATTCTATTATTATAGGTCATTTTCCAAATTCAATACCTCAGAGCCTTGCTTGGACCTATAGTGCCACGATGTCTCCATGTGCTTGGTCAGAGAAAGGAATCCAGTTTGGCTGGTCCTGTAGGAGAGTTCACACCCCTGTGATAATTGGTGTGGACCAGAGCTTCAAATGGCTTGTTTTTGGAGTTAATTTAAGAAAAACAAGGACCCTGTGGATTCCCAAGGGTGGGGGGCACATTTCAGGAGTGGAATGTGATGTCCTGAATCTATAATCCAAAATGGAGTCTCATTCATCCCTCACACTTCACCGCTTTAGAGGGCGCTAGGGGGTATCACATTCCTGTGTTCCACCGCGTGCCCCTCCACAATCTCCCCTTGCCGGGATAACCCATCAGCATTCCTGTGGTCACGCCCCGTTTTGTGATGAATGGTAAAATGGTATTGCTGGAGCGCGAGGCTCCAGCGGAGCAACCTCCCATTCGTCCTGGAGACCGTGTGCAATCAGCTGAGGGGGTTGTGATTCATCTCCACGATGAAGGGGTGATTGTACAAGTAGGGCTGCAGATACTGCAGGGCCCATACCATTGCCAGGCATTCCTTTTCCATTGTTGAGTAGGCCACCACTCTTGGCAATAGCTTCCAGCTCAGGTACAGGATGGGATGCTCCTGGCCCATGGTGTTGACCTGACTGAGCACGGCACCGAGGCCAAAGTCGCTGGTGTCGGTCTGTACTACAAATGGCTGTGTAATGTCAGCAGCGTGTAGTACCCAGAAGCTGGAGAGAGCGGTCTTGAGTGCCTGAAATGTGGTTTCGCAGGTGACTGACCAGCCTACCCCGAGAGGCAGTTTTTTTTGTTGGTGAGGTCCATCAGGGGCTTGGCCAGGGTACTATAGTGTGGAACAAACCTCCTATAGTACCCAGCGGTCCCGAGGAAGGACATCACCTGTTTCTTGGTCCTGGGGTGGGCCAGGATGCGATGGCATCCACTTTCCTGGGCTCTGACTTCAGAACCCTCCTGCCTACCCGGTGACCCAGGTAGAGGACCTCGCTCATGCCGAGCTGGCACTTTTCCGGCTTGATGGTCAAACCTGCCGAGTGGCTCCGCCTAAGCACCTGGGTCAGATGCTCTAGATTATCCTCCCATGTGGGACTGAAGATGGCAATATCATCCAGGTTCGCAGCCGCGTACCCTTAAAGTCCCTGGAGCAGCATGTTGACCATCTGCTGAAAAATGGCAGGGGCACAAAGGAATCCAGTTTGGCTGGTCCTGCAGGAGAGTCCACACCCTGTGCTAATTGGTGGGGACCAGAGTTTCAAAGGGCTTGTTCTTTGAGTTAATTAAAGAATAACAATGATCCTGTGGAATCCCAAGGGTGGGGCACATTTCAGGAGTGGAGTGAGAACCTATAATCCAAAATGGAGTCTCCCTCAATGCTGGAAGTGTCACAGAGAAGGAGGATTCTGGAGGCTGTGGATTCTACTCTAAACTTCATAGATGCAGTAAAGTTGTACTTTATCTGTGTTTACAGTACTCTTTTAAAATTTCCTCCAATTTGTCCACTACTATGTACTATAGCACTACTGTGTAGCATCATCCCCTCTAACATGCATTGTGGCACTACTATACAGTAGAACACTCATTTAAAATCAATCATTTAATGCTCTACAGCATTAATTTTCTCTTGCGGCACAGCTCAGCCAATAGACCCTTGGGACCCCTTGGAAATCAATGCTTTGACCCTATTATACAGCACCTAACATGTTGCACTACTAGATACTATAACTGTAAATTCACACAGTATTTGGTGCTACTATTTTGGGAATTATTAAATATTACTATTGCCAAACTGCTCCTAATATTCCCTGTCGCCTCCATTTTGAGCACTATGAAAAACAGTAGATAGAGAGTTTTGGCATTGATGACATAGCGATTTGGTTACATATGCTGGGCACAGCAGTGGGTAATGTGTATAGTGTATGGCACTATTATTGCTGTGTAGCATTGCATATAAGACATAATTATGACTCACACAAATTTTAATATATGACAGTGTTTTGGGGCATTGGTGTATCAATATAACTGACCTGACACTATACTATGGAGCCTTTCTGTTTGGGGATTACCATACAGCACTATGAAGTCTCTCTATTTTGGAGTATACTGTGGGTGCTGCTGTTTGCCCTTATACACTGCTCAAAAAATAAAGGGAACACTTAAATAACACAATGTAACTCCAAGTCGATCACAGTTCTGTGAAATCAGCCTGCTGCTGTGCAAATGAAAAAGACAATTGGTAGAAATGATAGGAAATTAGCAAGACAACCCCTTTAAAGGAGTGGTTCTGCAGGGGGTGACCAAAGACCATTTAACTGTTCTCAATTTCATCCTTTTTGGCTGTTGCTTTGGTCACTTTTGCATTGTTTCATTGCTCTCACCCCTAGAGGTACTGTCCAGTAGCATGTGGCTGTGTTTACAACCCACAGAAGCTACTCCGGTAGTGCAGCTCATCCAGGATGACACATCAAAGCGAGCTGTTCCAAGAAGGGTAGCTGTGTCTGTCACAAGAGTGTCCAGAGCATGCAGCAGATACCAGGAGACAGACCTGTCATCTGCTGGACCTGGACCTGTTGAAGCGTCTGTGTACGCGAAACGGCTGTCGTCCGTCTTTTTTCCCCGCATGCCTCATCTTATCTGCCCGTCCTTTATTGTGTGACCTTTAATGGTTGAATAAAGAAACACTGCACTGCAAATCTGGGTGAGTGCCGCATCTTTTCCCTTCTTTTACAAATTTAGCATGTTTTTTCTGATGCTGAGCACCGCTATTCCCAGCAGTGTTTTACACACTGTGTGCCTGTGATTGATCCTCGACTTATTGCTGGTGGATTAGAGCCTTGGTGCCGATCATCTGGGCTTTCTTTGAATTGACATTGATGCTATGGACTGACTTGCCCGTTCCCCAGACCTGAGTCCAATCAAGCACATCCAGGACATCATGTCTCGTTCCATCCACAAATGCCACGTTGCACCACAGACTGTCCAGGAGTTGACTGATGCATTAATCTCAGTCTGGGAGGAGATCCCTCAGGTGAACGGGCCCTGAAGACCATACAAAGGCGTTGTAGGGAGGTCATATAGTCACGTGGAGGCCTCACACACTACTGAGCACCATTTCATTGTATTGAGGCATTTCTAATGAAGTTGAATCAGCCTGTAATTTGATTTTCTACTTTGATTTTGAGTATCATTCCACATCCAGATCTCCATGGGATATTCATTTTGATTTACATTGATCATTTTTATGTTTTGTTGTTTTTCAACGCTTTCCACTATGTAATGAATAAAGATTTGCAACTGGAATACTTCATTCAGTGATATCTAGGATCTGAGATTTTATTGTTCCCCTTATTTTTTTGAGCAGTGTAGTATATTCTCAATATAGCAGTACCCATAGGTAGTACTATATGGTCAGTGACCCTGTTATAGTCATCTAGTATTGGAATATCACATATATACAAAGGCCTGATGCAAATTTAGAAACTCATCTGAAAAAATATTACACAGACTGTGAACATCCATCTTACATTCTTGTGCACAGAGATGAAGAGCGTGAGTCAGTAAAGCTGAAAAAAATGGACTTCTATTTTATTTTTTCATTGGGTGCCCAGATATCTCATCCCATTGCTGCTTGTGGTTCAGTGGTTTCTGTTATTCCCTGATAACTAGGGATCCCTTTAGATTGTTATCTAGTTAACAGTCCTGATGGTTAAACTTGTTATTATTATCCCTGGTGGTCCAGTGGTCAAATAAAATTGCTCTCTTTGCTGTTATGTGTTATTAAAAATATTCATACTAACACTATTATTAATAATATTCTTTGTGGTGTCCAGGGTAATAATAATTTACAATAAAAAAAAATTGTCCTGGTGGTCCAGTGAATAATGGTATCATTGCGGGATGTCGGGGAGGGGCAGTTAAATAATATCCTTGGTAGAAACAATCAGTTTAATACTATAGATGGTTAGTAATTTCAAGTGTGGGAGTTGATGGTAATGGCACTGGTGGCCTATTAGGAATTAATATCCCTTGTTGTCCAGTGATCACTACTTTTTCAGTTTGAAGCCTTGAATCTGCAGCTTGTGCCAAAAGAAGTTGAGTAAGTCAACCCTGTAGTCAGCGCGATAACTGCTGCACACACCGACATGCACACCAGAGGGATCTCAGAGAGTGCAGATTTAACATGGAGTTAAATTACAGTGGGCTCCATCTAGTGGTGGCAGTATTTAAGGAACTTACCCACCGTTTTCTTAAAAAAAAAAAAAAAAAAAAACACTCTAATACATAAAACAAGTCAGTACAGAATTAATTATTATCTTTTTCTACCTCTATCACACTGACGCGCGCCCTTGGCTTCAGGCAACGAAACATAAAGATGTGAAAGGAAATAAAATGTATCCTGTTAATTAATTGAATTGCTGTAACTCGATTCCCTGTGCGCTAGTTCTGGCTTCAGTTCAGGACGATGAATATATATTTGTTGTAACTTATGAGATGGAAACATTTCTTGAATTATTAATTAAGTCACAACAATCAGATGGCAGCACCTCGGGGAAATGGGGTGTGTGCTAAACGCAACTTTTCTGTCTTGTTGGCATCCTTCTCTTTTAGCTACTCTGGAATTAATATCATTAGGCAGGAATAGGAGGCGCTAGAATGTTCTAGACACTAATGTATAGCGCTACTATAACCCTAATGTAAAATCACCTCTAATATACCGTACGGCACTACCATAAAACAGTAATGTAAAAACACCTCTAACCCCTTACTGCCACTGGACAAAATAGTATGTCTAATGGCAGTACACCCCGCTATGATGAGGGCTCTGGCGGTGAGCCCACATCAAAGCCGGGACATGTCAGCTCTTTTGAACAGCTGACATGTGCCCGCCATAGCCGTGGGTGGAATTGCGAACCGCCCGCGGCTATTAGCTAGTTAAATGTCGCTGTTAAACTCTGAAAGCAGCATTTACCAAGTGCTCTCGGCTTTCCAGCCGGAAATGCACTCACCGGTGACCCCTAGTCACGTGATCGGGTGTCATCGGTTCGTCGGCATAATAACCAGACCTCTATGGTTGTTGATGCCGGATTGCTCTGTCACCCTGTGGTCGGTGCTCATAGCACCCCATTCAAAATAAAACAATAAAAAAAAATCACACTTACGCATATTAGGTATCGCCGCGTTCAGAATCGCCCGATCTATCAATTAAAAAAAAGGTTTAACCCGATCGCTAAACGGCGTAGTGGGATAAAAAGCCAAAACGCCAGAATTACGGTTTTTTTGGTCGCCCAGACATTGCATTAAAATGCAATAACAGGTGATCAAAAGAACGTATCTGCACAAAAGTGGTATCATTAAAAATGTCAGCTCGGTGCACAAAAAATAAGTCCTCACCCAACCCGAGATCATGAAAAATGAAGACGCTACAGGTCTCGGAAAATGGCGCAATTTTTTTTTAGCAAATTTTTGAATTTTTTTCACCAATTACATAAAAAAGAACCTAGACATGTTTGGTGTCTATGAACTCGTAATGACCTGGAGAATCATAATGGCAGGTCAGTTTTATCATTTAGTGAACCTAGCAAAAAAGCCAAACAAAAAAAAAGTGGGAATGCACTTTTTTTTGCAATTTCACCACATTTGGAATTTGTTTTTCCGTTTTCGAGTACAAGATATGCTAAAACCAATGGCGTTGTTCAAAAGTACAACTCATCTCTCAAAAAACAAGCCCTCACAAGGCCATATTGACAGAAAAATAAAAAAGTTATGACTCTAGAAAGAAGGGGAGCGAAAAACGAAAACAAAAAAAAAAAGCTCCGGGGGTTAAGGGGGTAATATACCGTATGGCATTACTATGTAACACTAATGTAACATCACCTTTAATATGCCGTATGGCATTAATTTATAACACTAATGTAAAATCACCTCCTCCGCTTCTCCCCTCTGCAAATCTCATCACTGGCTCCCATTCCCTCAGCGCATCCAGTTCAAATTACTAATACTAGCCAGAATCCTACTCCACACTGATGAGGGTTAACACCCCGAAACAGCTGTCTGTGGATGGATATCTGTCCTTGGTATTTCCCTTGTCATATCTGTAAACTTGTAAAGAGCTGGATATTGACTTAAAGGGCCACTTAATATGGTGGGAATGGTGGTTTCCGAAAGGAGCCACTCACTCTTTGGCTGGGTCCTTCCCTGGAGGAAGATCTGGCTAGTCCCGTGTTTGAGACTCTTAAATGAGGCTCCACGGACTTTATTTGCATATTCTTATTTCCCAGGGAGCATTGCACCTAGGATTTCACTGTGATTGAGTGCCTTTGCCAGCTGCCGCAGTGTTTTCTTTGACTGGTCTCCCTGAGGTCAGTGATTGTTTCATGATGTTTGTCTACTAGGCATTGCTCCCACCTAGCCAGAATCCTACTCCACACTGGTGAGGGGCAACACCCCGAAACAGCTGTCTGTGGATGGATACCTGTCCTTGGTATTTCCCTTGTCATATCTGTAAACTTGTAAAGAGCTGGATATTGACTTAAAGGGCCACTTAATATGGTGGTAATGGTGATTTCCGAAAGGAGCCACCACTTGGCTAGGTCCTTACCTGGAGGAAGATCTGACTAGTCCCGTGTTTGAGACTCTTAAATGAAGCTCCACGGACTTTATTTGCATATTTGTATTTCCCAGGGAGCAATGCACCTAGGATTTCACTGTAATTGAGCGCCTTTGCCGGCTGCCGCATTGTTTTCTTTGACTGGTCTCCCTGAGGTCAGTGATTGTTTTGTGAAATTACTAATACTGACCTACAAGGCCATCTACAACCTGTCTCCTCCATATGTCTCTGAACTAATCTCCCGATACCTTACCTCACGTAATCTCCGGTCCTCCAAAGACCTCCTTTTGTCCTCCACACTAAGGGTAAGTGCACACGTTGCAGATTGTGCTGCGGATTTTTCCGCTCGGATTTGGCTAATTCCACAGGTCAAAAGACCTACGTTTTACCTGCGGATTAGCCTGCGGTTTGACACCTGGTCATGGAGAAGGTGTAAAACCGCTGTGGAATCCACACAAAGAATTGACATGCTGCAGATTTAAAACCACAGCTAATCCGCGTGGAAAAATCTGCAGCATATGCACAGTGTTTTTCAATTTCCATTGAATGTAAAGGTACTGTACAACGCAGCAGAAACTGCTGAGGATCCGCAGGGCCAAATCCACTGCGGATCTGCAGCAGAATCTGCAACGTGTGCACAGGCCCTTATTCGCTCCTAACCCAACCGCCTCCAAGATTTCTACCGACTATCAACCACATTCGGATCCTTCAGACGGAACCTGAAGACCCACCTCTTCAGGAAAGCTTACAGCCTGCAATGATCCCCACTGCTGCCTCCTCACCACTAGCTGAGCTACCGCCTCACCAACACCGGAACTGCTGCAACCCCCCCAACCTACATTCTCCTTCCCCACCATCCTGTAGAATGTAAGCCCGAAAGGGCAGGGTCCTCTCCCCTCTGTATCAGTCTGTGATTGTTAGTTTGTTTACTGTAAGTGATATCTGTAATTTGTATGTAACCCCTTGTCATGTACAGCATCATGGAATCAATGGTGCTATATAAATAAATAATAATAATAATAAGCCGTATGGCACTACTATATAACGCTAATGTAAAATACCTCTAATATACTGTATGGCACTACTATATAACAGTAATGTAACATCACCTCTAATATACCGTATGGCACTACTATATAACAGTAATGTAACATCACCTCTAATATACCGTATGGCACTACTATATAACAGTAATGTAACATCACCTCTAATATACCGTATGGCACTACTATATAACACTAATGTAAAATCACGATTTTCCACTGCTGTAGAGCACTGATATAAGATAATATTTTAAATGAACTTGTTCGGTGTATATCTATAATATAACGGGCTAAGCGTCACTCTGTCCGATGCTTTTATAGACTGCGCAAGCGCGACGCGCCTGCGCAGTCTGGCTCCAGACAGAATGAAGCAGCCAGGGGTGAGGAGTGTGTTTGGCTCCCGGAGACGGCAGTTTGCTTACATACCGTGATCTCGGGCACCATACTTACATACTTACCTGACCGGGAGGAGCGTTGCCGCGGCGTTTCTCTTCGGCCGGAGATCGGGCAGGAGTGCGGCCGGAATCGCGCATGCGCATAGCGCGATCTGGCGCCATTTTCCTGAAGACACATTTGCAGTGTGTCTTCAGCAATATGGCGCTGGACAGCGCTATGGGCATGTGCGTACTCCGGCGCCAGACTCCTCCCCCGGCCTCCAGCAGAACGTGAAAATGCTAGAGCACAGGAAAGAAGGGTGACTATAAATGTTTTTTTTTGTATGTGTGCAGTTTAATAGGGGTGAGGGGGACCATGCATACCAGGATAGGGGGTGACAGGACCATGCATACCAGGAAAGGGGGGTGAGGGGACCACGCATACCAGGATAGGGGGTGAGAGGTAGCAGGCATACCAGGAAAGGGGGGTGAGAGGACCATGCATACCACGAAAGGGGTGAGGGGGACCATGCGTACCAAGAAAGGGGGGTGAGGGGACCATGCATACCACAAAAGGGGGGTGAGGGGTAGCATGCATACCACGAAAGGGGGGTGAGGGGACCATGCATACCACGAATGGGGGGTGAGGGGACCATGTATACCACGAAAGGGGGTGAGGGGACCATGCATACCACGAAAGGGGGTGAGAGGACCATGCATATGACGAAAGGGTGAGGGGACCATGCATACCACGAAAGGAGTGTGAGGGGACCATGCATACAACAAAAGGAGGGTGAGGGGACCATGCATACTACGAAAGGGGAGTGAGGGGACCATGCATACTACGAAAGGGGGGTGAGGGGATCATGCATACCACGAAAGGAGGGGGTGAGGGGACCATGCATACCACAAAAGGGGGGGTGAGGGGTAGCATGCATACCACGAAAGGGGGGTGAGGGGACCATGCATACCACGAAAGGGGGGTGAGGGGATCATGCATACCACGAAAGGAGGGGGTGAGGGGACCATGCATACCACAAAAGGGGGGGTGAGGGGTAGCATGCATACCACGAAAGGGGGGTGAGGGGACCATGCATACCACGAAAGAGGGGTGAGGGGATCATGCATACCACGAAAGGCGGTGAGAGGACCATGCATACGACGAAAGGAGGGTGAGGGGACCATGCATACCACGAAAGGAGTGTGAGGGGACCATGCATACGACGAAAGGAGGGTGAGGGGACCATGCATACTACGAAAGGGGAGTGAGGGGACCAAGCATCCCACGAAAGGGGGGTGAGGGGACCATGCATACCACGAAAGGGGGGTGAGGGGACCATGCATACCACGAAAGGGGGGGTGAGGGGACCATGCATACCATGAAAGGGGGGTGAGGGGACCATGCACACCAGGAAAGGGGAGTGAGGGGACCATGCATACCACGAAAGGGGGGGGTGAGGGGTAGCATGCATACCACGAAAGGAGGGTGAGGGGACCGTGCATACCACGAAAGGCGGGGTGAGGGGACCATGCATACCAGGATAGGGGGTGAGAGGACCATGCATACCAGGAAAGGGGGGTGAGGGGACCACGCATACCAGGATAGGGGGTGAGAGGTAGCAGGCATACCAGGAAAGGGGGGTGAGAGGACCATGCATACCACGAAAGGGGTGAGGGGGACCATGCGTACCAAGAAAGGGGGGTGAGGGGACCATGCATACCACAAAAGGGGGGTGAGGGGTAGCATGCATACCACGAAAGGGGGGTGAGGGGACCATGCATACTATGAAAGGGGAGTGAGGGGACCAAGCATCCCATGAAAGGGGGGTGAGGGGACCATGCATACCACGAATGGGGGGTGAGGGGACTATGTATACCACGAAAGGGGGTGAGGGGATCATGCATACCACGAAAGGCGGTGAGAGGACCATGCATACGACGAAAGGAGGGTGAGGGGACCATGCATACCACGAAAGGAGTGTGAGGGGACCATGCATATGACGAAAGGAGGGTGAGGGGACCATGCATACTACGAAAGGGGAGTGAGGGGACCATGCATACCACGAAAGGGCGGTGAGGGGACCATGCATACCACGAAAGGGGGGGTGAGGGGACCATGCATACCACGAATGGGGGGTGAGGGGACCATGCATACCACGAAAGGGGGGGTGAGGGGTAGCATGCATACCACGAAAGGAGGGTGAGGGGACCATGCATACCAGGATAGGGGGTGAGGGGACCATGTATACCACGAAAGGGGGGTGAGGGGACCATGCATACCACGCAAGGGGGTGAGAGGACCATGCATACCACGAAAGGAGTGTGAGGGGACCATGCATACAACGAAAGGAGGGTGAGGGGACCATGTATACTATGAAAGGGGAGTGAGGGGACCATGCATACTACGAAAGGGGGGTGAGGGGATCATGCATACCATGAAAGGGGGGGGTGAGGGGACCATGCATACCACAAAAGGGGGGTGAGGGGACCATGCATACCACGAAAGGGGAGTGAGGGGACCATGCATACCATGAAAGGGGGGTGAGGGGACCATGCATACCACGAATGGGGGGTGAGGGGACCATGTATACCACGAAAGGGGGTGAGGGGACCATGCATACCACGAAAGGGGGTGAGAGGACCATGCATATGACGAAAGGGTGAGGGGACCATGCATACCACGAAAGGAGTGTGAGGGGACCATGCATACAACAAAAGGAGGGTGAGGGGACCATGCATACTACGAAAGGGGAGTGAGGGGACCATGCATACTACGAAAGGGGGGTGAGGGGATCATGCATACCACGAAAGGAGGGGGTGAGGGGACCATGCATACCACAAAAGGGGGGGTGAGGGGTAGCATGCATACCACGAAAGGGGGGTGAGGGGACCATGCATACCACGAAAGGGGGGTGAGGGGATCATGCATACCACGAAAGGAGGGGGTGAGGGGACCATGCATACCACAAAAGGGGGGGTGAGGGGTAGCATGCATACCACGAAAGGGGGGTGAGGGGACCATGCATACCACGAAAGGGGGGTGAGGGGATCATGCATACCACGAAAGGCGGTGAGAGGACCATGCATACGACGAAAGGAGGGTGAGGGGACCATGCATACCACGAAAGGAGTGTGAGGGGACCATGCATACGACGAAAGGAGGGTGAGGGGACCATGCATACTACGAAAGGGGAGTGAGGGGACCAAGCATCCCACGAAAGGGGGGTGAGGGGACCATGCATACCACGAAAGGGGGGTGAGGGGACCATGCATACCACGAAAGGGGGGGTGAGGGGACCATGCATACCATGAAAGGGGGGTGAGGGGACCATGCACACCAGGAAAGGGGAGTGAGGGGACCATGCATACCACGAAAGGGGGGGGTGAGGGGTAGCATGCATACCACGAAAGGAGGGTGAGGGGACCGTGCATACCACGAAAGGCGGGGTGAGGGGACCATGCATACCAGGATAGGGGGTGAGAGGACCATGCATACCAGGAAAGGGGGGTGAGGGGACCACGCATACCAGGATAGGGGGTGAGAGGTAGCAGGCATACCAGGAAAGGGGGGTGAGAGGACCATGCATACCACGAAAGGGGTGAGGGGGACCATGCGTACCAAGAAAGGGGGGTGAGGGGACCATGCATACCACAAAAGGGGGGTGAGGGGTAGCATGCATACCACGAAAGGGGGGTGAGGGGACCATGCATACTATGAAAGGGGAGTGAGGGGACCAAGCATCCCATGAAAGGGGGGTGAGGGGACCATGCATACCACGAATGGGGGGTGAGGGGACTATGTATACCACGAAAGGGGGTGAGGGGATCATGCATACCACGAAAGGCGGTGAGAGGACCATGCATACGACGAAAGGAGGGTGAGGGGACCATGCATACCACGAAAGGAGTGTGAGGGGACCATGCATATGACGAAAGGAGGGTGAGGGGACCATGCATACTACGAAAGGGGAGTGAGGGGACCATGCATACCACGAAAGGGGGGTGAGGGGACCATGCATACCACGAAAGGGGGGGTGAGGGGACCATGCATACCACGAATGGGGGGTGAGGGGACCATGCATACCACGAAAGGGGGGGTGAGGGGTAGCATGCATACCACGAAAGGAGGGTGAGGGGACCATGCATACCAGGATAGGGGGTGAGGGGACCATGTATACCACGAAAGGGGGGTGAGGGGACCATGCATACCACGCAAGGGGGTGAGAGGACCATGCATACCACGAAAGGAGTGTGAGGGGACCATGCATACAACGAAAGGAGGGTGAGGGGACCATGTATACTATGAAAGGGGAGTGAGGGGACCATGCATACTACGAAAGGGGGGTGAGGGGATCATGCATACCATGAAAGGGGGGGGGTGAGGGGACCATGCATACCACAAAAGGGGGGTGAGGGGACCATGCATACCACGAAAGGGGAGTGAGGGGACCATGCATACCATGAAAGGGGGGTGAGGGGACCATGCACACCAGGAAAGGGGAGTGAGGGGACCATGCATACCATGAAAGGGGGGGGTGAGGGGTAGCATGCATACCACGAAAGGAGGGTGAGGGGACCATGCATACCACGAAAGGGGGGTGAGGAGACCATGCATACCACGAAAGGAGGGTGAGGGGACCATGCATACCACGAAAGGGGGGTGAGGGGACCATGCATACTACGAAAGGGGAGTGAGGGGACCATGCATCCCATGAAAGGGGGTGAGGGGACCATGCATACCACGAATGGGGGGTGAGGGGACCATGTATACCACGAAAGGGGGTGAGGGGATCATGCATACCATGAAAGGCGGTGAGAGGACCATGCATACGACGAAAGGAGGGTGAGGGGACCATGCATACCACGAAAGGAGTGTGAGGGGACCATGCATACGACGAAAGGAGGGTGAGGGGACCATGCATACTACGAAAGGGGAGTGAGGGGACCATGCATACCACGAAAGGGGGGTGAGGGGACCATGCATACCACGAAAGGGGGGGTGAGGGGACCATGCATACCACGAAAGGGGGGTGAGGGGACCATGCATACCATGAAAGGGGAGTGAGGGGACCATGCATACCACGAAAGGGGGGGTGAGGGGTAGCATGCATACCACGAAAGGAGGGTGAGGGGACCGTGCATACCACGAAAGGGGGGTGAGGGGACCATGCATGCCACGAAAGGAGGGTGAGGAGACCATGCTCACCACGAAAGGGGAGTGAGGGGACCATGCATACTACAAAAGGGGAGTGAGGGGAACATGCATACCATGAAAGGGGGGTGAGGGGACCATGCACACCACGAAAGGTGGGTGAGGGGACCATGCACACCACGAATGGGGGGTGAGGGGACCATGCATACTACAAAAGGGAGGTGAGGGGACCATGCATGCCATGAAAGGAGGGTGAGGAAACCATGCATACCACGAAAGGGGGGTGAGGGGACCATGCATACCACGAAAGGAGGGTGAGGGGACCATGCATACCACGAAAGGGGAGTGAGGGGACCATGCATACCATGAAAGGGGGGTGAGGGGACCATGCAAACCACGAAAGGGGGGTGAGGGGACCATGCATACTACGAATAGGGGGGTGTGAGAGGACCATGCATACCAGGATAGTGGGGTGAGGGGACCATGCATACCAGGATAGGGGGTGATAGGACCATGCATACCAGGATACGGGAGTGAGAGGACCATGCATACCAGGATAGGTGGGTAAGGGGACCATGCATACCAGGATTAGGGGGTGAGAGGACCATGCATACCAGGATTGGGGGGTGAGGGGGCCATGCGTACCAGGATAGGGTGGTGAGGGGACTATACATACTAGGATAGGGATAAGGGGGTACCATGCATACCAGGATTGGGGGGTGAGGGGACCATGCATACCAGGATGAGGAATAGGGTACCATGCACACCAGGACAGGAGGGGGACAGCATATACCAGGATGGGAGACCATATACCAATAAAAATGCTCACCACCCGGGCGTAGAACGGGTTCATAGCTAGTTTTAATATATTGCACTTTCCTTTATCAGTATCACACTGTCCTGACAGACGTATACTATGTGATATTTCTGATTGACCTCCGGCACCCTGTACTACTATGGACGATACTGTCGGTCCTGCTGTGTGGCCTTATTGTATGCTCCCTACCTCAGTAAGTGCAGTATAGCAGTACCCATAGGGAGCACTGTATGAGCACTGACACTGCTATAGTCTTCTGATATATGAATATGACATGCATACAAAGGTCTATTGCTCATTTAGAAACATTCTCAAAAATATAACACAGATTTGTGAACATCCATCCCACATTCCTGACTTTGTAGTGACAGGCCTGTGTCAGTGAGCTGAAACAGTGTAAAGTTCCCCTGAGGGCACTTAGGGGGCCTCCTGTACCCACTCCGATCACACACTCCGATAAATACTGATAACCCAGTGGTTTCTGGTCTTCCCTAATATCTAAGAAGTTCTGTAGAATTGTTATCATTAGGTGACAGCATCCCTGGTCCAGTGGTCTCAAAAAACTCCCAGTGTGGTTGGGGGTTATTTAAATATTCATACTAACACTAATAATTATATATTTTTGTGAAGAATATCCCTGGTAATCCATGAGATAAGATTATACACGTGGTCAAAATTGTTGGTACCCCTCATTTCATGACCAAAAAAAACCCACAATGGTCACAGAAATAACTTGAATCTGACAAAATAATAATAATTAAAAAATCCATGAAAATGAACAAATGAAAGTCAGACATTGCTTTTCACAGAAGTTTTGAAAAAAATAAAACTCATGAAATAGTCCTGGACAGAAATGATGGTACTCCTGAAAATAATGTGATAAAAGGGACATATTAAATCAAGGTGTGTCCACTATTTAGCATCACAGGTGCCTACAATCTTGGAATCAGTGAGTGGGCCTGTATAGAGGGCTACAGATAATCACTGTGCTGTTTGGTGACATGCTGTGTATCACAATGTAAGGAGATGGCTGGTCCCCTCTGTTGTACCCCCTCCTTCTGCCGTGTGACCCCCTATGCACTTTCCATATACCTAAGTGATGTACCTGTATATGTGTGCCTTATATCTTGCAATGTATTATACAATATTATGTATGTTCTCCTTTAAAGGGCTGTACTTAGTTAGGGACGGCAATGGTTAATGTGAGGGCCTGGGTCATCTGCAGAGACAGAAAGCGTCTGTTTTCCCTCCAGAATTGCCGGGATCGTGGATCAGTGCAGACGTACAGACAGATGGGGCACTGCCAGACCCCCTCAGATGGGAGAGGTCTGTTGCTCCGGGCTAAAGACCATCAAGGCCTAAAAAGGACTGCAACACAGGCCCTCTGGACTCTGGAGTCCACTTTGCTGCAGGGATCTCGGGCGCCCAGATTCCAGCGGTTGGACGACTGTGATCCTCGGCTGCTGCGGCCGTTGTGGGTTCGACTGCAGCAAATTTCAGGGCGAAAGCAGAAATCCAGTGTTGAAAATTGTCTTTTATGTCCATCCTTCATCCGCTGTTCTATAAAATGTTATTTTTTCCCTGTTGGAAGACAGTTGCATCTCTGGACTCTTAATTGCCTGGACTGCTGTGGCCCGAGGAGAGAAGGTAACTCTGTTTGGGGGAAAGACTGAATCCATCCCAGATTGCATGTACAAGGGCCCGGGGTGTCTACAGACTGTGTTTAGTGGGTGAGCACAGTCCGGACTACTACCCCGGTGCCCCTTGTCTTACACTTGGCGTAGTCACGACAGGATGGATGAAGTGACCGCCATGGGAGAAATAGAGGTGGCAGCTGACAGGGACTATGAATCTGAAATGTGTGATGTGCTGCCTGAGCTGGAAGAAATGGAACTGTCGGCTGACAGCGATTTGGAGATTTATGACTGAGAATTTGGGTCTTGTGCTTTGTTGCCCGCATTATAGCATTGCAGGCGGATGATAGAGACTTTGAGCAGTGGACTGCTGTAAAAGAAGTAAAGATGGCGGATGTTGCTGACTTACAAATGGCGCCGACTGCTATGGAGAAGATGGTGGCTGTTGGCGCAAAAAATGGGGAAATTGCCGCCTTTCGTGGGTGTCATACAGTGGATTTGGCGCCAGAAGAGAGAAGGCTGCACCCCGTTGTGAAAGATACCCACTTTGAATGGGTGCAGGTGACGGAGGAGCTGCCGCCCTTACAGTCTGAACAGGAGAAACCGGTGGAGTGGCAGAAGATGACCCCACCCACGAATGGGTGGAACCCAGAAAAGACAGACTACCTGGCATTGGACAAGGCGCCATTATCTGCTGACAGAGAGAGACACAACATGACACACTACGGCAGTATGGGCCGCCAAGACTGGAGGTGCTCCAATGTCCGGGTGGAGGCGGGCCTGCAGTGTGAGGCCTGGTGGACAGAAGACCTAGAGGAGTGGCCCTTATCCCGACGGCCGCCTCTGCTACCCGCGAAGGCCAAGGACTATTTGGAGGAAGGACCAGCAGTACCCCCACGGAAGCCCGCAGGTGAACAGGAGATTTTGGAGGCAGTCCTGCGAGGCATCGTGTCAACTGCAATTGCTGAACCCAGTGGCCGTATAAGCCGGCTAACATCAGGCACAGCAGTGAGTAAAAACTCCCCATCGGACTGTTCTGTCGTCTCGTCGGCCGCTTAAATGCTTCCCGTGGTCCCGCCGTCCTCACCGGAGATGTCCCGTGGGTCCTTGTCATCAGTTTTGGCAGCACAGGCCCCAGCGCATCCTCAGGCCACGCCTGCTCCGGCCAACGCCCATGGCGAAGGTGTGGAAGAACACCGTGCAGCTACAGAGGAGCCCCATCTGCCTACGTAGGCCGAGTGGAAACACGAAGTGATCCAGGAAAAAAGGAGGCAGGAGCACCGCATCCGCGAGGAGCTACAGCACCCGGGCGGAGGAACAGCAGTAGGCCGGATGACCCGCGGCCTCATCAGGTACCTTGATTTGCGCAGGGGCTTTGACTTCCTGCAGGAGTTGAAAACTGGGGCCAAGGTTACTACGTGGCTTTTATCAAGGAACAAGGACCCTGAGGGCCCTACGCTATGGCCATAAGAATGGCCTCTGACTTTGAAACTAGTCCACCACAGGGACCCCGCAGTTGCCCCGGCTGCACAGGAGCAAGCAGTGCCTCGGAACAGTGAGGCTGCCGCAAGTGCGTCCATAGAGCCGGAGACTCAAGGGGCTGCAGGATCACCACTGGAGGTAGTGCGGAGCCAGAGGAATAGCGGAGACTCCTCCTCCTCTAGTGGGTTCTCGTCCAACGTGTACATGGTAGTGCAGGGTTCCCATGCGGCCCACTAGGCAACACAGTGGCCATGTCCAGACTGATGCGGTCCCTTTAAGGTAATGTTAATAGTTACCGGTTGCACCCAACTGTTCTAAGGGACTGTTCCACATCCTCAAGAGGGCAGTCAGCCCTGCAAGGCACATGAAAGACAATGGCTCCTGACGTGGCCCCATGTTAGTGGCCACACTTGTTTGTCTTCCTCCTCCCAGTTTTGATTACACACGTTGGTGTCCCCCCTGCTGGATCACGGAACCAGGACCCCAAAGTGTTAATAACGGTGGACTCTGGATGCAGCTGCTGGACTGCCTGTTCCTGAACTTTGTCCCCACTTCAAACCACGGGCAAGCCCTTTGTTTGTAAAAGCAGCCCACCACCGCTAAAAGGGGCCCGTGATCCACTGAAAGGAGGGAGGGGGAGACTGTCCCCTGAAGGACAAGGGTCACGGAGACCCACGCACAGGAAAATGACTGTCGGGTCTGACTGAGGCCCACTTCCCAAAGACTGTGGCCGCCCTTGTTGAAGGAATGAACAGCCATAATAAGACTATGCGCGTTTTATAAACCGTTGTCTTATGTGTTTTTCAGGTTACCATGGCCGTGGACGGCCATGCTTAAGGAGGGAAGAGTGTAAGGAGATGGCCGGTCCCCTCAGTTGCACCCCCTCCTTTGCCGTGTGACCCCCTATGCACTTTCCATGTACCTAAGTGATGTACTTGCATGGTTATATGTATGCCTTATATCTTGCAATGTATTATACTATATTATGTTTGCTCTCCTTTAAAGGGCTGTATTTAGTTAGGGACAACAATGGTTAATGTGAGGGGCTGGGTTAGCAGCAGAGAGAGAAAGTTGTTGTTTTCCCTAAAGAACTGCCGTGATAGTGGACGAGTGCAGATGTACAAACAGATGGGGAACTGCCAGACCACTGTTAAAGACCATCAAGGACTAAAAAGAACTGCAACACAGGCCCTCTGGACTCTGGAGTCCCCTTCGCTGAAGGGGTCTCAGGTGCCCAGATTCCAGCAGCTGGACGACTGTGACCCTCGGCTGCTGCGGCTGTTGTGGGTACGACTACAGCAAATGTTAGGGCAAGAGCAGGAAATCCATTGTTGAAAATTGTCTTTTATGTCCATCCTTCATGCTCTGTCAATGAAAAGTTATGTTTTCCCTGTGGGAATACAGCTGCATCTCTGGACTCTTAATTGCCTGGACTGCTGTGGCCCGAGGAGAGAAGGTAAGTCTGTTTGGGGGGAAAGACTGAATCCATCCCAGATTGAATGTACAAGGGGCCGGGGTGTCTACAGTCTGTGTTTAGTGGGTGAGCTCGGTGAGCCCTGTGGGACTACCACCCCGATGCCCCTTGTCTTACAACAACACTCAACATGGACCAGAGGAAGCAAAGAGTTGTCTCAGGAGATTAGGAAAAAAATTATAGATAAACATGTTAAAGATAAAAGTTATAAGACCATCTCCAAGCAGCTTAATGTTCTTGTGACTATAATTGCACATATCATTCAGAAATTTAAGCTCCATGGGACTGTAACCAACCTCCCTGGACGTGGCCACAGGAGGAAAATTGATGACAACTCAAAGAGACGGATAATACAAATGGTAACAAAAGAGCCCAGAAAAACTTCTAAACAGAATAAAGGTGAGCTTCAAGCTCAAAGAACATCAGTGTCAGATCGCACCATTCGTCGTTGTATGAGCCAAAGTGGACTTCATATGGGAGACGACCATTGTTGAAAAAAAATCATAAAAAAGCCAGACTGGAATTTGCCAAACTACATATCGACAAGCCATAAAGCTTCTGGGAGAATGTCCTATGGACAGTGGACAGGACAGATGAGACAAAAATTGAACTTTTTGGCAAGGCATATCAGCTCTATGTTCACAGATGGAAAAATGAAGCATATCAAGAAAACACTGTCCCTACTGTGAAACATGGAGGAGACTCTGTTATGTTTTGGGGCTGTTCTGCTGCATCTGGCACAAGGTGTCTAGAATATGTGCAGGGTACAATGAAATCTCAAGACTATCAAGGGATTCTAGAGAGAAATGTGCTGCTCAGTGTCAGAAAGCTTGGTCTCAGTCGCAGGTCATGCATCTTGCAGCAGGATAATGACCCAAAACACACAGCTAAAAACACCAAAGAATGGCTAAGAGGAAAACACTGGACTATTCTGAAGTGGCCTTCTATGAGCCCTGACCTAAATCCTATTGAGCATCTTTAGAAAGAGCTGAAACATGCCGTCTGGAAAAGGCAACCTTCAAACACGAGACAACTGGAGCAGTTTGCTCTTGAGGAGTGGGGCAAAATACCTGTCGAGAGGTGCAGAAGTCTCATTGACAGTTACAGGAATCGTTTGATTTCAGTGATTGCCTCAAAAGGTTGTGCAACAAAATATTAAGTTAAGGTACCATCATTTCTGTCCAGGCCTATTTTTATGAGTTTTATTTTTTTTAAAAATTCTGTGGAAGCATGGTTGAAAAGCAATGTCTGACTTTCATTTGTTCATTTTCATAGATTTTTGATTATTAGTTTTGTCAGATTCAAGTTATTTCTGTCACCATTGTGGGTTATTCTGCATTAAATGAAGGGTACCAACCATTTTGACCATGTGTGTCCCTAGTGGTCCAGGAGAGTAGAATATCCCTGGTGGTCCAGTGGTCACTATTTTTTCAGGCTGCAGTTTGTGCCAATAGAAACAGAGTAAGCGAACATACATTCATCACATTCACTGCTGCATGCACATTAGATGCACATAAAAAGAAGATGCCCCTTGTAAAGTCTTTTTTACATTTTTGCCCATACTTTTAAGTTTCTTTTAGTCACTTTTATGACTGATCACATGACCTGGTACGTTGCCTCAAGGGTGTTGCACTCAGTCTGCCCAACTCTGCTGTACAGTGAACAGGGGCAAACAGCTGTCTGTAGAGGAGATTCTGGCTAGGCTGGCCCCCACTACTGCCCCCAGGAATCCCATAGACTGCCATAGGTTTATACGTGATGGACCTTCCTAAGGGTGGAAAGAGGCTATGTGGCTGCTCCTCACGTATAGAGGTCAACATTTTGGGATTAGGATTTAGGAGTAATAGCCAAAAATATTCACGCAAGAGGGAAGGTCACTAGAATACCAAATGTTATGTGTATCCTTGTATGTGTGTATCTGTGTGTTTCTGTGTGTATATATATATATATGTATATATATATATTATATATGTGTGTATATGTATGTGTTTCTGTGTGTGTGTATATATATATATATATATATACAGTATATATATATATATATGTGTGTGTGTGTGTGTATGTATGCTTGTGCACATATTAATGTGTTTATGTGTGTTTTTGTGTATATGCATGTGTTATATGTTTGTGTGTATGTGTCTGTACATGTGTGTATCTTTGTGTTTCTGTGTCTATATATATATATATATATATACAGTATATATATATATGTGTGTGTATATGTATGTGTTTCTGTGTGTGTGTATATATATATATATATACAGTATATATATATGTGTGTGTGTGTGTGTGTGTGTATGTATGCTTGTGCACATATTAATGTGTTTATGTGTGTTTTGTGTATATGCATGTGTTATATGTTTGTGTGTATGTGTCTGCACATGTGTGTATGTTTGTGCAAATGTGTGTGTATGTAGGTACATGTATGTACTCGTTGACCATCTTGTTCAACTTCTCCCTCCTTGACATTGCTACTGTTCCAGCTAGTCCTTGGTGTTGTTTCTGTCCAAATATATATGGACCTAACTGTATGCATGTGTATGTACGTTTGTGTGCGCATATATGTACATGTGAGTGTGTATGTGTGTATATGTGTCTATATATAAGTGTATATGTGTGCATGATTGTATATATATACACACATATACACAGTCTATAGTGTATGTATATACTGTATGTAAATGTGTGTATATGTGAATATACATATGTTTATATATATGTGTATGTAAGTGTATATGTATGTATGCGAGTGTGTATATGTGTGTATATTAGTACATATGAGTGAGTATATGTACATGTAAGTGTGTATATGTGGGTATGTGAGTGTGTATATACATGTCTGTGTATAAGTGTGCATGGGATTGTATATGTGTGTGTGTTTCCATAGAATCTCATACAAGCTAGTAGATAACACCCCCTAGAATAACATGTCCCATGTCTTCTCTTGTCCCATATCCTCCCATTACATAACCCCACCTGCAGAATACAACTTAATAAAGCAGAATCCAGATCCCAGAAACTTGTACCCCTCATACACCGCACTATACACACGGAGATGTAGCAGAGCTGAATGTGTCATGCCCGGCTTGTGCCCCTTAGAAACTCTGTAAGCTCAGGATTGTCTGCAGCCCCACTGACCAGCACAGACAGCGTAGTAATATATCCCTATAGTCAATGACAACCTAGGCTCTGCTACATCTGACAAACTCAGCTCTCCTAACTCTACATGTACATGGCAGCTGTGTGCGGGGAGATCACTTACTTGTCAGGCTCCAGGCTCTGAGGAGACGGAGGAATGGGTGCAAGTTGGGAGGATGTTGCAGTTGGGGCAATGCGGAGGTGAATGCAGCGGAGTCAGGATCTAGTGTTACAGGATGCTCAGTGCACCGCCTCTCACTGCTGCTGAGCCCACTGGCAATCCTCCTGCCTCACACCATCATGGCATCTGCATCTCTGGGAGGGGACACGTATTATACCGGGGAGGGAGAGCTGATACTCGGGATGGAATGAGCTTCAATCAATGGCTTCCATGCTGATTCATTAGACTTCACACAAACTGCGGAGATTCCGACAACAGAAATAATGGATGAGGTCAGTCCGGGACCGACCATAGAATGGCAAGAGTGATTCCCCTTAAAATTCTCAGTAAAAAGAAGTAATTTACTAAGTGGTTAAATATTCTGACGATGCTGCTTCATTTTTTCTTTCTATGAAAGTTGGCTGAAAACCAGTAAGACTAATAGCATATTTCGCTATCTACTAGATTATTACTGCTATAATACTGTCCCCATGTACAAGAATATAACTACTATAATACTGCTCCTATGTACAAGAATATAACTACTATAATACTGCTCCTATATACAAGAACATAACTACTATAATACTGCCCCCTATGTATAAGAATATAACTACTATAATACTGCTCCTATGTACAAGAATATAACTACTATAATACTGCTCCTATGTACAAGAATATAACTACTATAATACTGCCCCCTATGTACAAGAATATAACTACTATAATACTGCCCCTATGTATAAGAATATAACTACTATAATACTGCTCCTATGTACAAGAATATAACTACTATAACACTGCCCCCTATGTACAAGAATATAACTACTATAATACTGCCCCTATGTATAAGAATATAACTACTACAATACTGCCCCTATGTACAAGAATGTAACTACTATAATACTGCTCCTATGTACAAGAATATAACTACTATAATACTGCTCCTATGTACAAGAATATAACTACTATAATACTGCCCCCATGTACAAGAATATAACTACTATAATACTGCCCCTATGTACAAGAATATAACTACTATAATACTGCCCCATGTACAAGAATATAACTACTATAATACTGCCCTATGTACAAGAAAATAACTACTATAATACTGCGCCTATGTACAAGAATATAACTACTATAATACTGCTCCTATGTACAAGAATATAACTACTACAATACTGCTCCTATGTACAAGGATATAACTTCTATAATACTGCCCCTATGTATAAGAATATAACTACTATAATACTGCCCCTATGTACAAGAATATAACTACTATAATACTGCTCCTATGTACAAGAATATAACTACTATAATACTGCCCCTATGTATAAGAATATAACTACTATAATACTGCTCCTATGTACAAGAATATAACTACTATAATACTGCCCCTATGTATAAGAATATAACTACTATAATACTGCCCCTATGTAAAAGAATATAACTACTATAATACTGCTCCTATGTACAAGGATATAACTTCTATAATACTGCCCCTATGTACAAGAATATAACTACTATAATACTGCCCCTATGTATAAGAATATAACTTCTATAATACTGCCCCTATGTACAAGAATATAACTACTATAGTACTGCCCCTATGTACAAGAATATAACTACTATAATACTGCCCCTATGTACAAGAATATAACTACTATAATACTGCCCCTATATACAAGAATTTAACTACTATAATACTGCCCCTATGTATAAGAATATAACTTCTATAATACTGCCCCTATGTACAAGAATATAACTACTATAATACTGCCCCTATGTATAAGAATATAACTTCTATAATACTGCCCCTATGTACAAGAATATAACTACTATAATACTGCCCCTATGTATAAGAATATAACTTCTATAATACTGCTCCTATGTACAAGAATATAACTACTATAATACTGCTCCTGTGTACAAGAATATAACTACTATAATACTGTCCCTATGTACAAGAATATAACTACTATAATACTGCCCCCTATGTATAAGGATATAGCTACTATAATACTGCCCTCTATGTACAAGAATATAACTACTATAATACTGCCCCATGTACAAGAATATAACTACTATAATACTGCCCCTATGTACAGGAAAATAACTACTATAATACTGTCCCCTATGTACAAGAATATAACT
Organism: Dendrobates tinctorius; assembly: GCF_039654945.1. NCBI lineage: Eukaryota > Metazoa > Chordata > Amphibia > Anura > Dendrobatidae > Dendrobates > Dendrobates tinctorius. Next base: position 65,055,698 of record NW_027361687.1, read on the forward strand.
ACTATAATACTGCCCCATGTACAAGAATATAACTACTATAATGCTGCTCCTATGTGCAGGAAAATAACTACTATAATACTGTCCCCTATGTACAAGAATATAACTACTATAATACTGCCCCCTATGTACAAGAATATAACTACTATAATACTGCGCCTATGTACAAGAATATAACTACTATAATACTGCCCTTATGTACAGAATATAACTACTATAATACTGCCCCTATGTACAAGAATATAACTACTATAATACTGCCCTCTATGTACAAGAATATAACTACTATAATACTGCCCCATGTACAAGAATATAACTACTATAATACTGCTCCTATGTACAGGAAAATAACTACTATAATACTGTCCCCTATGTACAAGAATATAACTACTATAATACTGCCCCCTATGTACAAGAATATAACTACTATAATACTGCTCCTATGTACAAGAATATAACTACTATAATACTGCCCCTAAATACAAGAATATAACTACAATAATACTGCCCCCTATGTACAAGAATATAACTACTATAATACTGCTCCTATGTACAGGAAAATAACTACTATAATACTGCTCCTATATACAAGAATATAACTACTATAATACTGCCCCTTATGCTCAAGAATATAAGTACTATAATACTGCCCCTATGTACAAGAATATAAGTACTATAATGCTGCCCCCTATGTACAAGAATATAACTATTATAATACTGCTCCTATGTACAAGAATATAAGTGCTATAATACTGCCCCTATGTACAAGACTATAACTACTATACTACTGCCCCTATGTTCAAGAATATAAGTACTATAATACTGTCCCTATGTACAAGAATATAAGTACTATAATACTGCCCCCTATGTACAAGAATATAACTATTATAATACTATTCCTATGTACAAGAATATTAGTGCTATAATACTGCCCCTATGTACAAGACTATAACTACTATAATACTGCCCCTATGTTCAAGAATATAATTACTATAATACTGCCCCTATGTAAAAGAATATAAGTACTATAATACTGCCCCCTATGTACAAGAATATAACTATTATAATACTGCTCCTATGTACAAGAATATAAGTACTATAATACTGCTCCTATGTACAAGAATATAACTACTATAATAGTGCCCCTATGTACAGGAATATAACTACTATAATACTGCACCTATGTACAAGAATATAAGTACTATAACTCTGCCCCTATGTACAAGAATATAACTATTATAATACTGCTCCTATGTACAATAATATAAACTACTATAATACTGCCCCTATGTACAAGAATATAACTACTATAATACTGATCCTATGTACCAGAATATAATTACTATAATACTACTCCTATGTGCAAGAATATAACTACTATAATACTGCCCCTATGTACAAGAACATAACTACTATAATACTGCTCATGTGTACAAGAATATAACTACTATAATACTGCTCCTATGTACAAGAATATAAGTACTATAATACTGCCCCTATGTACAAGAATATAAGTACTATAATACTGCTCCTATGTACAAGAATATAAGTACTATAATACTGCTCCTATGTACAAGAATATAAGTACTATAATACTGCTCCATGTACAAGAATATAACTACTATAATACTGCTCCTATGTACAAGAATATAACTACTATAATACTGCTCCTATGTACAAGAATATAACTACTATAATACTGCACCTATGTACAAGAATATAACTACTATAATACTGCCCCTATGTACAAGAATATAACTATTATAATACTGCTCCTATGTAGAAGAATATAACTACTATAATACTGCTCCTATGTACAAGAATATAACTACTATAATACTGCTCCTATGTACAAGAATATAACTACTATAATACTGCTCCATGTACAAGAATATAACTACTATAATACTGCTCCTATGTACAAGAATATAACTACTATAATACTGCTCCTATGTACAAGAATATAACTACTATAATACTGCCCCTATGTAGAAGAATATAACTATTATAATACTGCTCCTATGTAGAAGAATATAACTACTATAAGGCTACGTGCACACGCTGCGGATTGGGGTGCGGATTTGACTGCGTGGATTTTGTAAAATCCGCAGGTAAATCCGCAGGTCAAAAGACCTGCGGTTTATCTGCGGATTATCCTGCGGTTTCAGCATCTCCACAATGGTGGAGATAGGAAACCGCTGCGGATTCCACAGAAAGAATTGACATGTCAATTCTTTCTGCGGTTTCAAAACCGCAGGAAAACCACGCGGAAAATTCCGCACCGTCTACACTGCGGTTTTGTATTCCCGTAGGGAATAATGGTACTGAACACCGCATCAAAAACTGCTGCGGACCCGCAGCGGCCAAATCCGCTGCGGAACCGCAGCAGAATCCACAGCGTGTGCACACACCCTAATACTGGAGAGCCATGTAGAAAGATGTGGAGCCGTGCAGAGCCGTACAGAGCCTTGCAGAGCAGCTCGGATCCTTGCTGTGTGGAGTTGGGCAGAGCCTTACAGAGCAGTGTGGAGTCTTGCTGTGAGGAACTGTTGGGGCAGATAGACTGACGTGCACAGGCAGTGAGAGGACCATGTGGAGTTCACAGTGTGCACCTAAAGTAGGGATGGTTGCCAAAAAAGGGTGGAGGGAATCTCAAAAGGAGGCGGTGGCCCAAAAAGTGGCAGTGAAAAAATGCACTGAGTGTCTGTGGCCAGGAACAGTGTTCGAACAGCGTGAATCTGGTATCCTGTCTCAGTTATACATCTGACAAGACGTCACAGAGGTGTTCTATAGAAGTCAATAGAGAAAGTGTGTCTGGTCTTCTAGATTCAGGGAGCATGGTGATCCTGGTGAGCGCCTCACTCCCTGTCTATCTTATCCCCGGAAGGAATATGGACGTCCTCTGCATCCATGGGGTCCCTAGGGATTATCCGGTGTCCAGAGTAATCGTTGAGACACCCACGATTATTACCAGTCATGACGTTGTAATAACGTGCAGGTGCTGAGTATGTCACCAGGGAACAGAGACAGACCAAAAGTTAAAGGGTTTATTTACAGGGGACAATATCTCATCGCAGGGAAAAGCAGTGGGAGTTTAACTGACAAAGTAATAGTGATTTAATGGTATTCAGAAGTTAGGCAAATTTATCAAGCAGTCAAGCAGAACAACGATAATTAACGGGTATTCTTGCAACTTATCAGTCTGATGAAATATTGATTGAAGGGTCGTCTTCTCCAATGTAGGCACCAACAACAGCGGCACTTGTAGTCTCTGTAGTCTCTGTAAGAAGGTATCCAAGACCTCCGGGGTTAATGCGGGAGGCAGGGGGGACGCTGTGCAACTGGGTCTCCCCTGTTCTGAGTCTTTGCTTTCAAATTAACAGTCTCTCCGCAGGAACGATGTTCCATCCTCTGTTAAGTCTCTCAGCCACAATCAGGGGCTCTGACCTGAGCTGCGGGCACCGGGGCTGCGTGCACAGGTCACCATCTCTGCACTGTCAGGGGACATACTCCTCTACCCAATGGGGACTCCGCGTCCACTTACTCACAGACAGCACTATCTATGTCACGTCCTTCTGTCTTAGCCCTCTGACCGGGAGTCCTCTCTCTTCTAGAGTGCGGGGCTGCCACCTGCTCTCTCTGCGGCACATGCTGCTCTGCCACACGCACGCTCTGCTTTCGCGCCCTCAGCCTGCTTCCTGTTCACCGCCCCTTCTCCTTCCCTGCTGCTTCTGACAGACACATGATACAGTCGGTCCAGGTCTAAAAGTCTTCCCTCCGGCAACCCTGCTGCCCAGCTATGTGGTTCCAGACACAGAGCAGAGGAGGTAACCCCTTTCTGATTCTTCTTGTGCTTCACCTCCTTAGATTCCCCCTCTCTTTTTGCTCGCCATTCCACGGGCGAAAGTTTCTGAAGTTCTCGTTGACAGTCTTCCAATTCCTGCACAATCTGCTGTCAGATGAACTGATCTTGGTTATAGAGAAAGGGGGGTACACCAGCCGTTGAACGTACAGAAAGATGCAAATCAGAAGGAGCAGTGGTGCCAGTGGGTCGCCCTCCCAGGGCTGTGGGGTACTCTGTACCGGGCCCGATGAGCCTCAATGGGAGATGTCACGGCAGCTCTGGCCCAGCCCATGGCCCTGGGTGCCCATTATAAAAGGGGGTTGTTTCAGTGTGCTTGTGGCAGTGAAAGTTTATCAGTGATTCGTGACGCCACCTGTGGTGTTCGGCAATGAAGATGTAAGCTGACGCTGCAGACGGATCCTCTGGGACAGATGGTGTGGTGCAGCAATGATGTTATAGCCCTCCACAGGCAGGACTGTAGTCCCAGGGCAGTGTAGGTGAGGTTACATGCAGATTGTGTAGTGTCAGGCGCCGAGAATGCAGCAGTGCTGGGCAGGTTGGCGCAGGAATGAGTGGAGGACACCAGAGTATGTAGTTCCAAAGCTTTACTCACAGTCTGTTGTACAAACAGGTGCCTGCCTCCGTGCTGTGTCCTCCGGGTCAGGGACTCAGTCAACCTCCAGGCCAGACGGAATACTCCTTTCCAACACTCCGCCAACATGTGTCTTTCTGAACGTCTCCTCTTATAGCGCCTTTAAGTGAAGTACTCCTAGTACTGAATTACACTGGAGTGCCTCCTTTTTGATGTTCTTATTAACTGTACTCGCACAACAGACAGCTGTAGCCTGCTTCGGGGACTCCTTGCTACTAAGTCCCGGCTCACTATCCAGTTGCTGTTGTGCCCCCAAGTCTTGTGTGGGAATAAAGTGGTCACTACTTCTATTCCTCCAGTGTCTGCTGCAGGACCATTAGTATCCTTACAACCTCGGGGACCGGGCCCCGGCCTTGTGCTTAGAACTTCTAGGAAGGGTGCTCTTCTAACCAACGTCCTCTGTTCTCTCTTACTCCTCACGTTCCGTACTAATCTTTCCTTCTATGGAGAATCAGGCTTTCAGACTACATTGCTCTTTCTCTTTCTCTCCCGTGCCAGCAGACCCAGGTCACTGGGATCCGCTGCAGCACCTCCATCAATCCCTCTCTCCGGGTACCTTCTCCTCTCCAACTCTCTAGCCAACTGACCTCTAATCCTAAATTCTTCCTGCTCCTTGTAATGTAAACTAAACTCCACCCACCTCCCAGCACGTTTCGTGTTCCAAGCAGGGAGCCACCAATGGGTGCTTTGCTATACTCCAAGTAGGGAGCCTCCGAAAGTGCTTTGCTACACTACTTTGTGGTGTGGGGTGTAGGTGTTGGAGTGTGGTCAGGAGTTTCCACCTTACCTGGGTGGTGGGATGCTACACCTCAGGAGGAGGTGCAGTACCTCTGTGACGACTGAGCCTCAGGGTCGCCACACCAGCTGTTGCGGGAGCAACGGGAGTCGGGTTCACTCCCGGCATGTTGTGTTGGTAGTTTCAGGCACCAGCCCTGTTTCCGTATCCCCCTGAGGGAAGTTGGGAGTCTTCCTCTTCTTCATCATCAACATCTACCACTGGAATGGCCTGTGGGGGCGTTGGTGCCATTTGCACTGGTTCAGGATCTCGAGACAAACATGGTCGCAACATATTTTGATGCAGCGTGCGAGTGGGGGCCCCTTCCTCCATTTCTTGCTGAACCTCACAGACAGGACCTTTGCTACCAAGTCGCTGCTTCACCTTGTATGGGCTCTTCTCCCACCGGTTCTCCAATTTACTCTTAGACCTGTGACGGGGACAAGGGGGCATCCTCTACATCTGGAGGAAAGAAGGTTTAAGCAAAATCACAGATGCAGATTCTTTACTGTAAGAGCAGTGAGACTTTGGAACTCTCTGCCATATGTTGTTGTAGTGAGTGATTTCTTACTAGTGTTAAGTAGAGTTGAGCGAAACGGGTCGAAAAATTTCAAAAGTCGCCGACTTTTGGTAAAGTCAGGTTTCATGAAGCGAAACCCGACCCTAGGGTGAGGTCGGCCACGAGCTCGGCGACTTTAGCGCCAAAGTCGCGTTTCAAAAGTTTGTTTTCCGCCCTTTTTCAGCCAATCAGGATCCACGGACACTGTGGGCAACGTGATGACATAGGCAGGGGTCACCACCATCTTTGAGAAGGGCATGCAAGTGATTGGCTTGCTTTGGGGGGCATCACAGGGGGTATAAAAGGGCGTGCACGACGACCGCCATGTTACTCATGCTGATCTCAGAATAGGGAGAGCTGCTGCTGCTGCTGATTCTGTAGGGAGAGCGTTAGGCAGGGAAGAAGATACCAAAAACTGCTTCTGCTGCTAGCGATTTTGCCTGTACAACACACCAGTCACTGTGTGTGCAGTGCAAGTGGAGGCTATATTTTGCTGGATCAGCTGTGTTGGTTGTTAGGCTGCCTTATAAGGCTTCCTGATAGCTGCATTGCTGTTTTCCCACTGCTCTGCAAACTGCTTTTTTAAAAGCAATCCAAATTTTTTTATTTTGTCCTGGTGAGGTACTGAGCGTGCATTTTTTCACACCATACAGCGGTGTACGCTCCTCACAAAGTACCGTGTAACAGCTGTTATCACAGCCACAGTGAAGCTATCTGTGTGTGACTCTGTAAGGATAAGTCGAGGACATGTTCCGTTCTTACAGACCTCCACCTTCTAGTTTTGTCTGGTTTTCAAACAGTTAAGTATATTTGCTGTTGATCACATTCAAAACTATAGAGAGACAGTGTGTGTCAGTCCATATACTTAAAAAACACGGAGCTTGACAATTTTACGGACACCGGACAGCGGTGTACGTGCATGCTCCTCTCTCAGTACCGTGTAACGGCTGTTATCACGGCCACAGTGAAGCTATCTGTGTGTGACTCTGTAAGGATAAGTCGAGGACCTGTTCTGTTGTTACAGACCTCCACCTTCTAGTTTTGTCTGGTTTTCAAACAGTTAAGTATATTTGCTGTTTGATCACATTCAAAACTATAGAGAGACAGCGTGTGTCAGTCCGTATACTTAAAAAACACGCAGCTTGACAATTTTACGGACAGCGGTGTACGTGCACGCTACTCTCTCAGTACCGTGTAACGGCTGTTATCACGGCCACAGTGAAGCTATCTGTGTGTGACTCTGTAAGGATAAGTCGAGGACTTGTTCCGTTCTTACAGACCTACACTCTAGGGAGATTCCTATTCTGCCCAATTCTATATACACCTTGTAATTTGTCATACACTAGCCAATTTCTGCCTGTGACATAGCGGTGTGATATTCACTGGGCCTCAACACATTCCAACTGTGTCCACAAGTGTGTTCAGAAATTCTACATCTCCCCTGTCCTATAGTGACATTTTTCACACCCACGACATTGAGCCTGTGACATAGCGGTGTGATATTCACTGGGCCTCACACAATCCAACAGTGTCCACAAGTGTGTTCAGAAATTCTACATCTCCCCTGTCCTAGAGTGACATTTTTCACACCTGCGACATTGAGCCTGTGACATAGTGGTGTGATATTCACTGGGCCTCACACAATCCAACAGTGTCCACAAGTGTGTTCAGAAATTCTACATCTCCCTTGTCCTATAGTGACATTTTTCACACCTGCGACATTGAGCCTGTGACATAGCAGTGTGATATTCACTGGGCCTCACACAATCCAACAGTGTCCACAAGTGTGTTCAGAAATTTTACATCTCCTCTGTCCTATAGTGACATTTTTCACACCTGCGACATTGAGCCTGTGACATAGCGGTGTGATATTCACTGGGCCTCACACAATCCAACAGTGTCCACAAGTGTGTTCAGAAATTCTACATCTCCCTTGTCCTACAGTGACATTTTTCACACCTGCGACATTGAGACTGTGACATAGCGGTGTGATATTCACTGGGCCTCACACAATCCAACAGTGTCCACAAGTGAGTTCAGAAATTCTACATCTCCTCTGTCCTATAGTGACATTTTTCACACCTGCGACATTGAGACTGTGACATAGCGGTGTGATATTCACTGGGCCTCACACAATCCAACAGTGTCCACAAGTGTGTTCAGAAATTCTACATCTCCCCTGTCCTATATACACCTTGTACCTTGCTTTACATTACTATATAGTTTGTGGGATTTTGTGTACATTTTTACCAAAAAGGCTGGTGGAAGAGGCCGTGGAATTGGGCGGGGGTTGCCAGCTGGTAATGATGGTGTTGGTGGTGGATCTGATGGTAGTGGTAAAAGCAAAATAGGACCGAATGCAGGAGGTGTTGAGCCTGCGTCATCATCTGGCTCCACAAGGCCTCGAAGGCTTAGTTTTCTAGGAGTTGGCAAACCGCTTTTAAAGCCACAGCTTCAGGAAAAAGTTTTGGCTTACATTGCTGACTCAGCCTCCAGCTCTATCGCCTCCTCTTCTGAAGTTGTAAAAAATAAAAGCACTGAGTCGTCATTGGAGGCTCATGTTCATGAACCACACCTTTCCTTGTGTCCTTCACCCCAAGCAAGATTGAAGGATGACGCAGGCCATACAACTGATTACTCCATGGAGCTGTTTTCACATACCATGCCTGGGTTATCAAGTGAAATGGTGAATTACCCAGGCCAAGATGACTCTGACATGGAGGGCACTGATGCACAGCCACTGATAGATGATTCTGCTGGTACATTCAGTCAGAGCACTACATTGTCCTCGCAGTGTAATGAGCCAGATTCTGACCCTGATGAGACTCAGGTGCCCCTTCCCGCATACTATACCACCATACACGGTGACACAAAGGAAGGTGCACATGACATTGAAGAGGAGGTGATGGATGACCCAGTTGTTGACCCAGATTGGCATCCATTGGGGGAAGAGGGTGCTGCTTCCAATAGCTCAGATGAGGAGCATCCACAGCAGACATCGACATCGCAACAGCTGTTATCTGGCAGGCCCGGAGCACTCCAAAGACAAGTTCCAAAAATCAAAAGAGTTGCTGGACAGCTTGTCCAGACGGTCAAAATAGCACAGTGTGCTAGGCCGCAAAATGTCTTCCAAAGTAGCAAGAGTGCAGTGTGGCACTCTTTTGAACAAAATCCTCATGATCAGGCCAAGGTTATCTGTAAGAAGTGCGCAAAGACCTTTAGCCGAGGGAAAAATCTGAAAAATTTGAATACCAGTTGCATGCTTAGACATTTAACCAGCATGCACTTGCAAGCGTGGACACAACACCAAACCTCAAGTACCACATGTGCAACTGATCACAAAGAAGGTAGTCAGCAACGCTACATTGTTTCCCCCACTGTAAGCCCACCGGTTAGCACAGCACCAAATGTTGAGGTGTCTTTGCAAGGCCAAAGCAGTCAGGGAATCCCACTGTTATATCAATGAAAGACTGAATCTAGGCCATCAGAAAGAACACCAACTCCATCACCATCATCAACCCTCTCTCAGTCTGCCCAGTCCACCGCTAGTTCCACCATATGCAGCTCTCAAGTCCAGCTCACCCTCCCAGAGACTATGAGTAGGTCAAGAAAGTACTCAGTCTCTCATCCGCGTACACTGGGTTTGAACGCCCACATTGCCAAACTAATCTCGTTAGAGATGATGCCCTATCAGTTGGTGGAAAGCGTAGCTTTCCGCGAACTCATGGCCTATGCAGTACCAGGCTATGACCTACCCAGTCGCCACTTCTTCTCTCGCAAAGCTATCCCAGCCCTCCACCATCATGTGAAAGGCCGCATTGTCCATGCACTCAAGAAGTCAGTGAGTGGAAAGTTGCACCTCACAACAGATGCATGGTCCAGTCGGCATGTCCAGGACCGTTACGTGTCCATCACTGCGCACTGGGTTAATGTGGTGGATGCAGGGTCCACAGGGGACAGTGGTGGTGGGACAGTGCTGCCTAGCCCACGGTATAGGAAACAGTTGGCTGTAGGCGTTCCACCCTCCTCCTCCTCCAGAAGCGAAAGCTCGTCCACATAGCGCAATCGTACGAGCACTCCATCTGCAGCTGCCACTGTTTCACACGAGGTGTCCCCCTATCGAGCAGCTAGTGGAAAGCGTCAGCAGGCTGTGTTGCAGATGATGTGTTTGGGCGACAGACACACCGCGGAGGTGCTGGCCAAGTACTTTCAGCGACAAACTGAGTCATGGCTGGGCAGTATACATCTTGAGGCAGGCAAGGTAGTTAGTGATAACGGCCGTAATTTTGTGGCAGCCATAGCCCTTTCAAAACTCAGCCACATACCTTGCTTGGCTCATACCTTGAACCTAGTGGTGCAGTGCTTCCTCAACAATTATCCGGAGTTAACAGCCCTGCTCCAGAAGGTGCGAAGACTGTGCGCGCACATCTGCCGGTCGCCTGTACACTCCATTTGTATGCAGAAGCTGCAGCGATTGCTCCACCTTCCCAACCACCACCTCATTATCGACATTGCAACAAGGTGGAACTCCACCCTGCACATGGTTGAGCGGCTGTGCGAACAGAGGCAGGCCATAATGCATTTGTGGGAGGATACATGGCCAGGCACTTTGAGAGCAGACATGGAGTTGACAGGTGTGCAGTGGTCGAAGCTGAAAGACCTCTGTAAAGTCCTTCAGTGTTCTGAGGAATGCACACGGCTGGTAAGCGCAGACGACGCCATCCTAAGCATGAGCATCCCACTTATGCGTCTGCTCATGCAAACTTTGACGCACCTTAAGGAGCAGGTGTCTGCAGCCAATGTTGACGAGGAGGAAGAGGAGGAGGGAATCCTTGATGACATTCAGCCATTGTCTGCTCAGGGACCTCTCCTGGACGAGGTGGAGGAAGAAGAGGAGGAGGAGGATGATGATGGGGATGATTACTTAGGGGAGGAGGATGCATCTCGTGGGGCAAGTGAAAATGTTGGCGTGGCAAGGTCTGGTACAGGGTTTGTGCGTGACTGGAGGGATGTGGATTTGCCAGAAAGTGCTCCTCCAACCAGCACTCGCAGTGCATCATTGACACCGGGAACATTGGCCCACATGTCAGATTATGCCTTGCAGATCCTAAAAAGGGACCCCCGCATTGCCAAAATGATGAACGATGACGACTACTGGTTGGCCAGCATCCTGGATCCACGCTATAAAGGCAAATTACAAAACATCATGCCACAGGAGAACCTTGACCTAATATTGGCTAATAAACAAGCAACTCTGGTAAACCAGTTGGTTGAGGCATTCCCAGCACACAGCAGCGGTGATGGTTCTCACACGAGCCGTACGGGCCAGGGGCAGCTTGGCAGAGGTGTTCGTGGTGCACACAGCAGAAGTGGCGTTGGAGACAGGGGTTTCATGACAATGTTGTGGACTGATTTTTCAAGTACCGCTCACACAACTGGTAATACTGCATCGATGGAAAGTGACAGGAGACAGCAGTTGTCAACTATGGTTACAAACTACTTTTCCTCCCATATCGATGTTCTCCCGCACAGGTCATTCCCCTTTGACTATTGGGCCGCTTAACTGGACACCTGGCCTGAATTGGCACAATATGCCTTACAGGTGCTCGCTTGCCCAGCTGCAAGTATGCTATCGGAAAGAGTCTTCAGTGTAGCTTGATCAATCCTGACAAAAAAAGGACCCGTCTGTCAACCCAAAATGTGGATGATCTAACCTTCATTAAATTGAACCATGCATGGGTTTCCAAGGATTTTGTCCCACCTTCCCTTGATGACACATAGGTTGCCAGAAAAATGGCTTGCTTTGGTCCTCCTCCTATTCCGCGAACTTGACCTATTTCGCCTTTTGCAGCAGCTGAATGTCCCACATCAACATATGCCACTTTGTAAAACGCCCTAACTGGGCTGCCCCCCCATGGCTGGGGTCACCACCTAGCTCACGAAACCGTGCGAGTGCCGTTGCCCTGGACAGGTGGGTAGGCCGACTTGGGCGCGGGCACTGGCACAGGGTCCCTCATAGTGCAATCAAGTGACTCTGATGGTGGTGGTGCACACCCGCCATCAGATACACCGCCGTACTATGAGGGGCCCAGTGCCCCAGTACCGAGGCCCACGAGTGTGCCCCCCTTTCTTGGGCAGGGCCCCAGCATTTGCAATGTTTACCTCTCCCTGCTCCTCCGCTGTGTAGTCTGGGCTGTCAAATCCTTCACTGGGAGTGCCACTACAAATTGATTGAACTGAAAGATGATGGTTAAGATGTAGCTATGCCCTGTCCTGCTGGCCGGGCTCTAGCTCCAGATGATCAATGGTTTCCATTTCTTATGGACGTCGACTCACAATGACATGCAGTGGTGGTTTATCATCAGCTTTCACAGTTTTCCTACTCACAAACGTGTGACATTCCGGCGCACATTTTAAAATGTGCCCTCTCATGCCAATCAAATAGAATCGCCTACGGCCTGTGGCTTCTGTCTTTTGCACTCCAAAGTTACGTGACAGATCATGATAGCCAGTGAGCACCATGTTTACATCGCTCCCTGTGATAAAAATTTGATTGAGATGAGTAACAGTGATGGAATCAACGTAAGTGCGATACAGCAAGACTTTATTCACAAAAAAATGTTTTCACTGTCTCAACACACAAATTAATTGAGGGTCAGCATCGCCTATGAGAATTGTGATGGAAGTTTTTCCCGTGAATAGTAATTCCTAGATTTCTGCAATCACTAGCCTTTATGTCAGTAACTATGCATCTCATTTCCTATTGCGGAGAGGCTGGACTGTATTACTGAGACAGAAATATATATGAAGATTTAAAAATAACACCAAAAGTATATAGTTGTGTACGCCTCAAATGCATTTCCTTTTTTCCACTTTTTAGATTGCTGTGTAATCCATACTGAGAACACGGAGATTTTACATGTTTTAACTATGCTATATATACCTGCTATCCAGTGACAAAGTATCCTTTCTCAACTTTGTACAATCTGGTCAAATCCATACTGGGCCTGAGAACATCTGAGTCTGCCTCCTGATCTATAGACATATATTTTTAATGTGTAAACTAGGCTACACATATACGCGTTATCCGGTGAAACTGTACCCTTTATCAACTTTCTACAATGTTGTTGAATCCATACTGGGCCTGAGAACGGCTGCCGAGCTGTTAAGCAAGCTACAGCACCTGTGGTTTGGACACGTAATTTTTTCAGGAATGACGGTTAGGCCTTACTCCGGAATTGCGGTTGACCTGAACTTACTGGGAAATCATCGTTCGCGGGGAAAAATCTGAATCCCAGATCCCCATCACTAACGGAGTTCAGCAGGTTATCTGCACCTGTAAGCGACAAAAGCTGGTCCTTTCAGTGTAGCGTGAATGCAGCCCTGGACATGTACGGGAATGCTAGACCTGTTATTGCTCGATCTCACGTGCCAGAGCCTCGCTTATCCCTCTAGTAAGCTTGACACGTACTGCGGGGGCATGCCGGAGTCTCGGTTGTTAATGGAATAAAGCTGAGAAATCGCTAGCACAACTACAAACACACATACCACACCACACACAGAATCGACAAAGCTTTCAAAGTGTGCATCTTTTCTTTAGGTGGCATGGTTGTGGTTTCCCGGGTGGAGTCCAATTAAGCCACAGGCTCCACTCCTGGTGGTGCCCTTTTGGACATTCCTTTAAGGTTCAGCTTTGCAATCATACTGCCCCCGGAAACCAAAAACTTTGCCTTCATGGACGCTGTTTGGAGGTTCGTGGGAATAACCCCGCCCGATCAGCAGTCGGCATATGGGTCGCCCTCCCAGGGCTGTGAGGTACTCGGTACCGGGCCGGTGTCAGTGGGATGTGTCACAGCAGCGGTGACCCGGACGGTGGCCCTGGGCGCCCATGTAAATGGCATGGTATAATGGTAAAGAGTTTATATAGATAGTTTGGCGCCACCTGTGGTGTTCGGCAACATAGATGTTAGGCCGACGCTGCATGCAGATCCTCTGGGACTGATGGTGTTGTGCAGCAAAGATGGTGAAGCTCCCCACAGGTGGAGCTGGAGTCCCAGGGAAGTGTAGATGTAGTGATGGGGGAAAGGCACAGGCGGTGTAGGTGCTGGTACCCAGATGTAGCGGTGCTGGAATAACTGTAGGACACCAGAGCGTGCAGTTCCAAAGCTTTACTCACAGTCTGCAGGTTACACAGATGCCTGCCTCCGTGCTATGTCCTCTGGGTCAGGACCTCAGCCAACCTCCGGGACCAAAATGGAAAGCTCCCTTCCAACACTCCGCCAACATGTACCTTCCTGAACGTCTCCTTTCTAGCGCTTGTGGGGGAAGCACTCACAGGACCGTGGTTCACTGAAGCGCCTCCTGTCTAACAGATGTTCCTCAGACTTTACTTGTATGGCAGACAGCTGTAGCCTTTTCCTTCTGGCTCCCACACGTCGATGCTGGGGCCTCTGAGCCTTAGTTGGGTACAGAGCATTTATAGCTGCTACTTCCCCCGGTTTCTGCTGCAGGAACGTCAGTGTCCCTACAAACTCGGAGACTGGAATCAGAACCATGCGCTCCAGCTAGGAGTGAGCCTTAACTCTGCTCATCCTCCAACTCCCCTTCTCACGTCCACACACTTCCCCTTCCCTGCACAGAGTGCCCTAAATTACCTCCTCCCGACCACAGAGAGCAGCTCCTCAGCAGTCAGGTTCAGAGGTCTCCCTGCTAGCCTGGAGTGGGAAATGTGTTGTGTGTTGGTTTCACTGCTAGAGAGATCCTTCGTTGCTCCCAAGCTTGACAACACACTCCCTAGGAGGAAGGTAATGCCACAGTGGCGACCGTACTCTTGGGGACTCCACAAGTGCACTGAGGCCCAGCCACTGCTGGATGATGCTGCTGGTACATTGACCCAGACCACTACATTCCCCTTGCACTCTACACTGCCAGAATCTGACCCAGAGGAAACTCAGGTTCCCCTTCCCACATACTATACCACCTTACACAGTGACAAAGAGGAAGGTGCAGATGAAAGTGCAGGTTCCTTGAGCAGGTGGGGGGGGCATACTCATGGGCGATGGCACTGGCACAGGGCACCGCATAGTACGCAAAAGTGTCTATGCCGGTGGGAGGGCCTAAACAGCCAAGTGCAGTGAGATGGAAGATGGGGACGACAAGGAGTTCAGAGTAGTGCAGGGATTCCCTAGCAAGGAGACTTATGTAATTGTTTTCAATGTTGGGACAGCAATTTTTGGGGAGCACTATACTCTGGTGAATGATATATGGTGCCCGCCATACACAGGAGCATTCCAAAGGTGGACATCAGACACTGGAGCAGCATTTACAGGGCCCATTATACACTAGAGCAGTAGAAATGGGGCCCATTATATATGGAGCATTATTTGGGCCCATAAGACAGTGGAACTTCATCCATTGGGACCAACATATACTATAACATTATGTGGAGCTCATCATATACGGTTTGAAACATTATATGGGATCAATGATTCCATATGGAGAAATATATGGGCCTCATTACTCTGTATAGCGCACTAAGCGCTGGCCATAATACTGTATGGAGTTATATACTGTCCGTTTTTGGAGGTATTGGAGAATTTAAAATGGATATCAGTCATGAGATGTAAGAAGTGAAGTATTTTTCATTGTACTATACTGCTATTTCTCTGCCGTATACTTCATTCATACAGCATACGTACATACTACATACATGCTACATATATGCTACATTCATACAACATACATATATACTACATACATACTATATACATACTACATATATACATACTACATACATGCTACATACATACTACATATATAAAACATTCATACAACATACATACATACATGCTACATATATACAACATACATATATACTACATACTACATACATGCTACATATATACTACATTCATACAACATACATATATACTACATACTACATATATACTACATACAACATACATACATACTACATACTACATATATGCTTCATATATACTACATTCATACAACATACATATATACTACATACTACATACATGCTACATATATACTACATTCATACAACATACATATATACAACATACATATATACTACATTCATGCATACTACATACTACATACATGCTTCATATATACTACATTCATACAACATACATGCTACATACAACATACATACATAGTACATACATACTACATACATGCTACATATATACTACATTCATACAGCATACATATATACTACATACTACATATATACAACATACATACATACTACATTCATACAACATACATACTACATACAACATACATACATAGTACATGCATACTACATACATACTACATATATACTATATTCATACAACATACATATATACTACATACATGCTACATATATGCTACATTCATACAACATACATATATACTATATACATACATACAACATGCTGCAGACATACAACATACATACTGCATACAATACATTCATACAATAAATACATATAGACATACAGCACATATAACACAGAGTACATACTCACCAATACTTGTCACTTTGATCCCCGAAGCCAGTGTCATCTAAGGAAAAATATGAAAATAACAAACCACCAAATACTCCCTGATCCGCAGAAATCCACAAGTGAGTGTCCCATGCCGATCTCCCGTGGAGAGCAGCAGCATCAGCTGATGCGACCGCTCTCTACGGGGTTCAGGAATCCAGTGTCGGAAGGTAGGTATCCTTCCGCACTCTATTCCTCCACCACTGTAAAAAAAATAGTCCCTGGTCTCACTTTATGGCAAATGCTGCGTGGGAACTTTTTCACACAGCAATGCCAAAAGTGAGACTAGGGACTATTTTTTTTTACAGTGGCGGAGGAATACAGTGCGGAAGGATACCTACCTCCCAACACTGGATTCCTTGAGCCCCTAGAGAGCGGTCGCATCAGCTGATGCTGCTGCTCTCCATGGGAGATCATCGTGGGACACTCGTGGATTTCTGCGGATCAGGGAGTATATGGCTTGTTTGTTATTTTCATATTTTTCCTTAGATGACACTGGCTTCGGGGAACAATGTGACAAGTATTGGTGAGTATGTACTCTATGTTATATGTACTGTATGTCTATGTATGTATTGTATGAATGTATTGTATGTAGTATGTATGTATTGTATGAATGTATGTATGTTGTATGTAGTATGTATGTATGCAGTATGTAGTATGTATGTATGTTGTATGTCTGTAGCATGTTGTATGTATGTAGTATGTATGTAGCATGTATGTAGTATATATGTATGTTGTATGAATGTAGTATATATGTAGCATGTATGTAGTATATATGCATGTTGTATGAATGTAGTATATATGTAGCATGTATGTAGTATGTATGAATGTAGTATATATGTAGCATGTATGTAGTATGTATGTAGTATATATGTAGTATGTATGTAGTATGTATGTAGTATATATGTATGTATGTTGTATGAATGTAGTATATATGTAGCATGTATGTAGTATATATGTATGTATGCTGTATGAATGTAGTATATATGTAGTATGTATGTAGTATGTATGTAGTATATATGTAGCACTGTATGTATGTAGTATGTATGTATGTTGTATGAATGTAGCATATATGTAGCATGTATGTAGTATGTATGTAAGAATGTAGTATGTATGTAGCATGTATGTAGTATGTATGTTGTATGAATGTAGTATATATGTAGCATGTATGTAGTATATATGTTGTATGAATGTAGTATATATGTAGCATGTATGTAGTATGTATGTATGTTGTATGAATGTAGTATATATGTAACATGTATGTAGTATATATGTATGTATGTTGTATGAATGTAGTATATATGTAGCATGTATGTAGTATGTATGTATGCTGTATGAATGTAGTATATATGTAGTATGTATGTAGTATGTATGTATGTAGTATATATGTAGCATGTATGTAGTATGTATGTATGTTGTATATATGTAGTATGCATGTAGTATGTATGTATGTATGTTGTATGAGTGTAGTATATACTGTATGTAGTATGTATGTAGTATGTAGTATGTATGTTTTTTGTTTTTTTTTAACATTCAACACATTAGCCAGATGATGGGACTACTACTGTCCCATCATTGACTAATGTGTCAATCACTGTCAGTGTAGCAGGCATCGCCCGATGGGACTTGTAGTCCCATCGGACAATGCCTGCACACACACAAGACCCCCCGGCAGGCCCGCACAGACCACCGACAGCCAGCACAGGCACCCGTCTGGCCCGTACAGACCACCGGCAGCCGACACAGGCCCTCGGAAGGCCCGTACAGACCACCTGCAGCCGGCACAGGCCCCCGAGAGGCCCGTACAGACCACCGGCAGTCGTCACAGACCCCCCGCAGTCGGCACAGACTGCGCATCATGATGCGCACAGACCGCGCATCATGATGACGTCATTTCAGCAGCCAATCACAGTCATGCCAATAGTTAACATGCCTAACAGGATGTGCCCACACTTCTGAGGATTCCCATTGGCTGAATCAAATCGAGCAGGTTGATAGCTTTATGGGAACTTCCGATTCCGGTATCCGATACGAAAAAAGTATCAGAAGTCAGTATCGGAATTCCGATACAGCTAATATTGGCCGATACCCGATACTTGCGGTATCGGAAAGCTCAACCCTATTACTTACTAAAATGTAAGAAGGGACTGGATGCCTTTCTTGAAAAGTATAATATTACAGGGTATATACACTAGTTTCCTTAATATTGCGTTGATCCAGGGAGCTAGTCTGATTGCCGTATGTGGAGTCGGGAAGGATTTTTTTTACCCAATGTGAAGCTTACTGTTTGCCACATGGGTTTTTTTTGCCTTCCTCTGGATCAACGTGTTAGGGCAGGTTAGGATAGGATATGGGTTGAACTAGATGGACTTAAAGTCTTCCTTCAACCTTAATAACTATGACTACGACTATGAATTTGAAGTGTAGGCATTTTTCTCTCAGACTCAGTCTCCAGGCCGTAGAGCTGTTCCCTTTTGAGGACTGACTTGAGGATGTTCCAACTGGTGTAGCTGGTTCTGCACTAGTCGATGGAGTCAGTAGCCGATGACGGTGTTCTCAAACCCAGGAGTACACCCCCATCCGTGGGTAGTCCTCCTCGAGCTCTAACTCCAACTCCGCCAACTCTTTCCCGGGCCATCCGAAGAATAGAGAGTAGGGTGTGAAGCCGGTGGTGCTGTCTTTCCGATTGTTATACACCCACACCAATTCAGGGACGAATTCAGCCCATTGTGCCTTCTGGTCCTCTTCCAGGGTTCGCAGCATTTGGATCAGGGTGCGATTAAATCTCTCACAAGCTCCATTCCCCTATGAGTGATAGGAAGTTGTCTGGGACTTATTGATCTTATACAACTGGTGCAGCTCCTCCATCACCTTTCCAAGGAAACAGGCCCCCCTGATCGGAGAGGATACGTTTGGTGCACACCTGTATGAAATGCTTGCAGATTGCATGTGTGGCGCCCCCAGGAGTATGGTCGCCACAATGGCATTACCTTCCTCCTAGGGAGTGTGATGTCAAGCCTGGAAGCAATGAAGGGTCTCTCTGAAAGTTAATCTCTACATACAACACAGTTTCCACTCCAGGCCAGCAGAGGGAGCTCTGAACCAATACTAAGGGGAAGAGCTTCTCTCTGGGGGCCAGGAGGGGAAATTAGTTAGTTCTGTAAGGAGGGTGAAGTGTGTGGACGTAAGGAGAGGAGCTGGGGGATTGAGCAGAGAGTTGAGGCTCATTCCCAGCTGGAGCGCATGATCTGGAGCCTGGTCTCCAAGGTTGTATGGATACTGACGGTCCTGCAACAGAAACCAGAGGAATAGGAAGCTGTAAATTCTCTATTCCCATCTAAGACTCGGAGGCACAACAGCGACGTGTGAGACAAAGCAGATAGAAGGCTACAGCTGTCTGCCATACGAGGTAGATCCTAAAGGGAAGAAGAAGGAGGAACTTCAGTGCAGCACAGTACTGCATGTACCTCAAGTAAGCGCTAGAGAGGAGACTACACAACCCATTTGACAGAGAGATTCCTAAGTTGCTTCCAGGCTAATCAGCTCCTGTGCCGTCTGTAATCTGGACCCTGGACTGCACTTATAAGTAAAGGTAAAGAAACTACACTTTGTTGTGTCCTTGCCTTCTTCCTGCAACTTCTTCAGCACTGCTACATCTCTGTGCCAGACACTGCACCCTCTTCCTCAACACCTATCCTCTTCATCTACTCTGCCCTGGGACTACAGCCCTACCTGTGGAGGGCTATAACATCACTGCTGCACCCCACCATCTGTCCCAGAGGATCTGTCTGCAGCGTCGGCTTAACACCTCCCTTGCCGAACACCATAGGTGGCGTCACGAATCACTCATAAACTTTATTCCACCACTCAACCCCTTTTTGCATGGGCGCCGAGGGCCACGGACTGGGTCACCGCTGCTGTGACATTCCCCTCTGAAGGACCGGCCCGGTACCGAGTACCCCACAGCCCTGGGAGGGCGACCCATTTTGGCGTCACAAACAGGATTTACGGAGCCCGGTGTCCCCTGGTCCTGTGTGCCAGAGACTGTGTTGCGTGCATTAGACTGTTTGTATCATTGCCGCCATTATCCCGCTGCTGGGCGCGCGCGGGAACCCAAAGAGGCGGGCCGTCGTGGGCGGAGCCAGCCGAAGAGCACGAAAAAGGGAAGCCCTGCGCGGTAAAAGGACACCGCGCGAGAAGCGAGGAGCTGAGGCCTGCAGCCGGCAAGCCTACTTGACCCCGGGGCCTGGCTAACGTTAACTGAGGGGGAAGAGAATGTCGGAGGCATGCGCCGATGCAGCGGTGGACGCGCCCGCCAACCCATCACCGCCGCAAGATGCAGGGCCCAACGCGGCTGTGGCTCCAATAGCACCCACCGCAGCAGTCCCCATAATGCCGCTGTCTATGCCTTACATACCGGGAGCAGCATGGCTACCGCAGTATTCAGGGGAGTCACATACCCTGAGTGACTTCAAAGAGAGACAGTGCAGTTTGTTTGAAGTGTATCCTCTGTCTGAAAGCCAGAAGGTGAACATCCTTATTGGGCAGCTAACAGGTGCAGCACAGATAGAGGTAAAAGCCTGGCAGGACACTGATAAGGAGACTGTTAAAAAGATCCTGGCTAAGTTAAGAAGCACCTTTGACACCCGCACTGCCGCTGAGATCAAGATGAGATTCTTTTGGTGTAAGCAGAAAGCGCAGGACAGTATACGGGACAATGCTCTTAACCTGCAGGAGGCGCTGTGAGCCGTCAAGCAGAGTGACCCAGACAGTGTGAAAGATGGAGATGGACTGCTAAAGGAGCAATTCATTGAGGGACTCCTATCCAGTACCCACAGAGCACAGCTGCACATCATAGCCCTACAGAACCCTGATCTAGACTTTGCTGATTTCAAAGACAGGGCTATCCAGGTGCTGCATGAACTGAATGTCAGCCGTCCAGCGCCCCTTAGGCGCCCAGCGATTACATACCACCAGGAAGCAACATCTTTCCCTTCCATCCCTGTGGAGGCTGATGCACAGACTCTAGACAAAGATCCATCTGCAAAATTGCGTCTTCAGGTCCAGGAGTTGACCAAGGGTATGGCTGCACTTGCTAAAACCATGCAATCCCTGCAGGTATCCTCCAAGGAGAAGATCCAACTCACCTCCAGTCCAGAGCATGTCCCATGGCTAAAGAAGAAGATGATCCCGCCACTCCGAGGAAGGAACAACGATTGCTATGACAAGGATGGACGTCCCATCTGTCGTCACTGCCACAAGGCAGGGCACCTTGCAAGATTCTGTTATTTAAATGAGAAACCCCTGGGGCAGAGGGCCAACCCCCAAGAGTAGGACCACAAGGCCCAAAGAACTGGCGAGCCAAGTATGTTGGAGGGAGACCAGTCCTCCCAGTGGTGATTGACGGCATCCCCATGAACGCTTTGCTGGACACTGGCTCTCAGGTGACAACTATGCCGTATAACCTTTACAAGCGGTATTGGGCAGACTCTGAACTTACCCATGGCCCAAGTGATGAACTCACAGTAGTTGCCAGTAATGGTCAGTCTTTGCCGCAAGTAGGATGTAAAGAAATTACTGTTAAAGTGGGTCGAGTAGAGTTAAAATCTCAAGGTCTGATAGTTGTGGATATTGATCGACAAGAATGTAACCCAATGATGACTCTTGGTACCAATGTGATTGAAAATTGTCTTTCCAAGGTTATTGTCTTGTTGCAACAGGTGGCTAAGACTGCTGGTTCCAGTGAACAACGAGTTCTGCAGAAGGAGATCAAGGCCCTGATGCAACGACAGCAGGTAGAACTCTCTGGCGGAGAAATTGGCAGCGTCAGAGTGAGTGATTCTTTCCCCATTGCAATACCCCCCAGATGTGAAATGTTGATTTGGTGTCGGGCAGCCATAGGCCTAAGAGGAAAAGATTACCAGGCATTGGTAGAACCAGTGTTCTCTGACAGCCGGCCCACTGTCTTGACAGCCAGAGGGGTAGCTGATGTTCGCAAAGGGAGAGTACCTGTACGCCTCTTGAATTGTGGGGAGGAGGAGGCCATAGTACCTCGGTATGCCACAGTTGCTAAGCTGCTTACTGTCAGCAACAACACCATATGGGCAGCAGAGCCCTTGGTCTCGTCCGACCAGGTTGGAGGATAATGGCTCTGTAAAGCAGCTGGAGGAGTGGTGTCAGCAACTGCAGGTGGGAACTGACTCCACTCCTTCATACCAAAAGAATGGGGTTTACAGAGTGACCCAGGAGTATGAGCGGGTATTCAGTAAACACCCCCTAGACTTTGGGAAGGCAAAAGGGGATCAACACCATATCTCCACTGGAGATCATCCACCCATCAAAGAAAGGTACCGGCCTATACCCCCAACACAATATCAATGTGCCAAAAGTATGTTGCGGGAAATGAAGGAGGCTGGGGTGATCAGAGACAGTTGTAGCCCCTGGGCAGCCCCAATAGTTTTTGTGAAAAAGAAAGATGGTACCATGAGAATATGTGTTGATTACAGGAAAATTAAGAGCATTACACATACGGATGCCTACCTATTACCCAGAATTGAGGATTCATTAGCCGCACTTAAAACTGCTAACTATTTTTCCACCTTGGATCTCACTAGTGGGTATTGGCAGGTTCCCGTGGCAGAGGCAGACAAGGAGAAAACAGTGTTTACTACCCCAATGGGTCTCTGCGAGTTCAACTACATGCCATTCGGGCTCTGCACTGCCCCAGGGACATTCCAACGGCTGATGGAGTGCTGTCTTGGACACAAGAACTTCGAGACAGTCTTGTTGTACCTGGATGATGTCATTGTTTTCTCCAAAACTTATGAAGACCATCTGAAGCACCTGGCTGAGGTGTTTGAAGCCTTGTCCAACTTTGGCCTGAAGGTGAAGCCTTCCAAATGCCACCTCCTGAAGCCCAAGGTACAGTACCTCGGTCATGTAGTGAGTGCAGAAGGTGTGGCACCAGATCCTGACAAAGTCACTGTCATCCGGGACTGGCAGAAGCCCAGCAACCTCCATGAGGTACATCAATTCCTCAGGTTGATAGGCTACTACCGAAGGTTCATCAAGGGCTTCACTGAGACAGCCACCCCCATGCAAAATCTTCTGGTGGGCCAGCCCAAGAAAATCAGAAAACAGAGTCCTACATTCGAATGGAATGAGGAACTAGAGAGGTCCTTCACTCGACTGAAGATGGCTCTCACAGGAGATGAAGTTCTGGCCTACCCAGATTATGACCAACCCTTTGTGTTGTATACTGATGCCAGCAACGTGTGACTGGGAGCAGTACTGTCACAGGTACAGAATGGCAAAGAAAGAGTGATCTCCTACGCCAGCAGGAAGCTTCGTCCCACTGAAAGGAACTCTGACAACTACAGTTCCTTCAAGCTGGAGTTCCTTGCCATAGTCTGGGCTGTGACTGAACGATTCAAGCATTACCTAGCTTCAGCCAAGTTTACCATCTTCACGGACAACAACCCGTTGACTCACTTGGAAACTGCCAAACGAGGTGCACTGTAGCAGCGATGGATGGCCTGGCTGTCTAACTATGAATTCACCATCAAGTATCGAGCGGGGCACAAGAATGCCCGGAGCTCCTGTAGACTCCCGTCGGTATGCAAGATGAATGGTTGCATGAAGTCAGCATAGGCCAGCACAGGGGCCTCCGTCAAAGCTTTCTTCAGGGCTAGGAATGCTTCTTCCTGACTCTCTCCCCACTGTATGTTCCTGTTTTTTGCACAAGAGGGCACTCATTTGCGATGTAGGTAAAGTATTTTAGGAAGCACCAGAAGCATCCTGTGAGTCCCAGAAATGCACGCACATCTTTCACGGTCTTTGCAGTCGGCCACTCTTGTACCGCTGCGATTTTCTCCTGAGAGGGCCTCACTCCTTCAGCGGAAACAACATGTCCCAAGTATTCAATCTGGGTACAGAATAGGTGACACTTTTGAGGTTTCACTTTCAGCCTGTACTTCTGTAGCCGACTCAGAACCTGCTCCAGTCTCTGCAGATGTTGATCAAAGGTGGGGGCAAAGACGATGATATCATCCAGGTAAATCAAAGTGGCCTCAAAGTTCAGGTCCCCAAGACATCTTTCCATGAGGCGTTGAAATGTTCCCGGAGCATTGGCTAGATCGAAGGGCATGTGGTCAAACTCATTTAATCCCATTGGAAGGATAAAAGCTGTCTTGGCTCGATCTTGTTCGGACATTGGTACCTGCCAGAAACCGCTGGCCAGATCTAACGTGGAAAAGTACATGGCATTCTCTAGCGCCGATAGGGATTCCTCTGTTGTGAATTCCCTTGCTTGTAGTTCTGAGCTGAAGCTCCCTCTGCTCCCTCTGGTGGTTACTGAGAGTAGTGGAGCTAGCCAGGTTGATGGAGGTTCCCCACCTGACGACGATAATTGGGAACCTGGAATTGCTGGCTGGGAGCATATAATTGAGCTGGCTCCTCTTGAAGGTTGCTGGTGATTTCCTCCGTGTGCATTTGGAGTTCTTTTGTCCCCTGCCTGATCTGTATGGTTCAGCTAAGTGATTCCTTTGCTAATCCTTTGCATCTAATCTGGTTTTGTCTTTTTTTTGCTTTCTGTTTTTCTCCTAGGGTTCAGCGTGCTCCCTGCTGGGGGCAGCACTGGGCCATGCTTCATATGTTGCAGCTTGTTCAGTCCCCTGTTATGTTAGTATCTTTTTTCTTTGCTTCCAGTTTATACCAGAGTGCTGATCTAGCGGGGGTGAGGTCGTGTAACCTCAGGTATTTTGTATATCAGAAGTGTTGGACTTTTTTAGGGTTTTATGCGTGATTGCAGACAGTGTCTGTTCTGTCCTGTCTAGACAGCTTTGGCCCCACTCTTTGTCAGTCTGTACTCTGCCTGTGTTTGTGTCTCATCTTGTCTCACTGACAATATATGTTTGGGGGCTGTCTATTCCTTTGGGGATCTCCTCCGGGGCAGTTTAGATTTCACTTTTCTGTCTTTAGGCTTAGTTAGTTCTCCGGCTGTGACGAAGCGTCTAGGGCATCGTAGGAACGCTCCACAGCTACTGCTAGCTGTGTTGATAGGATTAGGGGTCTGCAATCAACTTAGTTACCAACCTCTCTAGTCTTCTGGTGGCTTAGCCTGTTCTTGTCATCCTCCTCGGTGACCCATTCATAACACTCCACTATCCTCAGCAATGGATAGGAGTTTCGCACCGTACAACCGTTGAGCCGGTGGTAGTCCACACAGAAGCGTAAGGACCCTTCCTTCTTCTGCACCAAGACTTTGGGGGCAGCCCACGGACTGTGACTCTCACGAATCACTCCCCTCTTCAACATCTGTGACAGCATCCTTTTTACCTCCTGATACATCTGTGGGAATATCTGGCAATACAGTTCCCAGATATGTGCCGCATCCCCGGTGGGTATCTCGTGGGTAATGGCCGTGGTGCACCCAAAGTCATTTTCATTTTTGGTGAACACCTCCTGGTATTTTCCTAACAAGGCTTCCACCCGAGAAACCTTCTGAGGAGTCAGTTCCGAGAGCTCTGCCTGCATGTGTTCCAGTATCTGTCGCCCTTCCTGCAGCAATTGGGGGTCTGGGGCTGCTTCTGCCTTGATAGTCACCAGGCACGGATGTTCTGGCTTTACAGTCAGCTGTACTCTCTCAGATGGAACCAGCACGTCTGGCATACCCAGTTTGTGGGCAACTTCACTCGTGGGGGGCAAGGTTACATCGGTCTCCCCCAAATTTACACAGCATACAAGGACAGTGCCATCCCGCACAGTAGCCAAGGTCCGTGCGACCAATATTCCCGATGGCAGCTGGTCGGCTTTGCTAGGTTCAACTTGACCTCCACTCCACCCCCTCCAGCGGAAAATCAGCTCGGACAGGCAAGGGGAGCATGGTCTGTCCAGGGGGCAACACTCGATTGATAGAGGCGGATGCAATGACTTTGCCGAATGCCTTCCCGTCGCTGTATGTTTCCCGGACTGGAAGACCTTTCTTTGAGGGGTTTGGTCACTCCATTGTTGCAGGAACTGTTCTGGGGACTTGTTGAAGAGAAGGCTTCCGAGATCTTTAAGCACATTCATGCCCAGAGTTACAGTATGTTCCTTAGCTGCTTCTCCATCCACCACCAATACTCCTCTTCTCCCAAAACATCTTTACCGCAGACCTCTATGTTCATCCTTACCACCCCTGTGACCGGGATGGGTAAGTGGTTGGCTGCTGTGAGTTTGATCACTGGGCCGGATTCTGGCCGCAGAGCCTTCGTGAAGTGTCGGTGGAAATATCCTTCAGGCATGGTGGTAACCTGTGAGCCGGTGTCTACTAGGCAATGTACTGCTCTTCCATTCATTTCATCCCATACCAAAGGGCATGGAGAAATGAGGCTGGTAGGACTTCTGATACTCCTTCTCCAATTTTCACGCTCCGGGCGGCGTCCCTCGGGCTTGGAGCCACCCTCCGTCAGGAACAATATTCGCGCTAACTCGTAATGGAACAATGTGCCTGTCAAGCGTAGGCTAGAAAAATGCCTAGAATATCTAATTTTCTCAATTTCAGTGATCTAAAAGTGATCAGAGACCTTCATAGGGATGTAATAAAAGAGACTACACATTATCAGGTGCAAAACAAACCCATTTACTCAACATAAAAGTAATAACTTTGATATACACAAATTTCAAAACTCCCACCAAATAGCCCCCAATGATATCAAGTAACTGTTATTAAAAAGAGAAAATTTTGGCACAAAAACATTTTCTAGGCACCTAGAATAATATTACACACAGAATTAATCTGAATTAGATCCTGAAGGTTCCCCAGAAAAAACACATTTGCAAAGCAAAGAGCAAGAATTGCAATACATTTTTGCATGTGTCAGGCAGATTGCATGATGACATTTGAGACATTCATAATTAGAAAGCCTTCTGTTCCCGCTTTCCATAGTGCAGGTGGTGCATCTCCTTCTTTAGGGAGGTGGTACAGGTGTTGGATTTTCAGTATCAATATTTGGGCGGAATCTTATGAGCCTAACTTGAAGGCCAGAGGGGATACTGATGGTTTTCATACTTCTCCTGCGTAGCTCTCCAAGCATTAGTTCATGGGCCAATATTTTCAGGTACAATCGTCTACGGAGTGGTTCAAGCTGGTTTTCAAGGTAAATGATTTGTGAATTTATACCACCCAATTTTAGCATAGCGAAAAATATGACCATTGGCCAGCGCTTGGTGTTTCTGCTGACGCTGAAAGTTGAGCACATCTGATCAGCTGTATCAACACCCCCTTTGGTTTCATTATAAAATGTAATAATCTCTGGTTTTTGTTGTGCTTCAGATTTAGGATCGATGGCATCATCATTATGAAGCGTTGAGAGAAGAAGTACATTTTTTTTTCGCGTGGTACATAGGAAACCAAAACCTTTCCATCATGGAATGCAAACATACTGCTGTACTGTTTTCTCCCTGTCACAGTAACAAGCTGTGGCGGCAATTCTTTTTTATTTTTCTTACAGTTCCGACATATGAAAGCTTCTGCGTTTTTAGATAATCAATAAGATCACAATTTGAAAACCAATTGTCAGCAGTTATATTGCGACCTGATCCAAATAAGGGCTCAGACATTCTTTTCACAACATCAGTGGGTTTGTTGCTGACACAGTAAGGACCATCTGGCTGTTTTCCAGCATAAATTTCAATGTTGTATGTGTAGGTCTTACTGGCATCAACAAGGGCATACATTTTTATTCCGTACTTGCTAGGTTTTGATGGTATGTATTGACGAAATGCGCATCTGCCACGAAAACCAGGGAGCATTTCGTCAATTGTGACATTTGCCCCAGGGCGATAGTTTATCTTACTGTTTTCCACAAATTTTTGGAATACATCGCGAATTGGAGCAAGCCGGTCATATGTTTTACGTTTGGTTCGGGTAGTCCTGTCATCAAACCGAAGGCAACGAATTAGAATCTTGAATCTTTTTAGAGACATAATAAGGCTAAATTTTTCAATTCCATCACTTTCTATACCCCAAAGTTCCTCCAAACTTTGCCGATTTGCCCTATAAGCTCCTGCAAGGTATAATAATCCAAAAAATGCACGCAGTTCGATTTCATCCGTGGGCTTCAGGATTCTGTCACAGATGAACTTGTGCTTTATATTGTCTATATATTGATTAGTGTATATGACAATAGAGTCCAGAATGTCATTTGTGAAAAAACTATTCCAGCATTCAGCTGCATTTTTTGCATTACGTGCTGTTCCCATAACTGCAGGAAGGTGAGTGATAATGTTATGAGGTTCCATACGTTTTTTATGGGTGGATTCTTGTTCCATTTGGTTTTTTTATCTTTTCCCATATAATAAGATTCTATATCTTCTTCCTCCTCATCACTGTCACCATCTTGCTCTGTTTCAGAATTTAGTTCACAGACTTCCACCTCATCATGAGAATCAAGCTCATTTTCTTCAAAATCCTCATTCATTGTGGGGTCTGCATCATCATCATCATCTAACAGCATGTTTTCCATTTCCTCAACATGATGGGGTTTTGAAAGATCATACATTTTCTTCTCCATTTCAGAAGATAATCTGAAGCAAGAGAGAGAATATGCGTTAGGGAACAATGTGAGTGAGAAACACACTTTCATTTGTAAGAAAATCTGCCTTATTTATATGAAATATCCACTAACCTTTCTCTATCCATTCATAAAACAAGCTAAATAAACAATAGTAATGACTAAAAACATTACATACCAACCTTATAAAGTGTGATGTGTTCGGGACCAATGAGCCTGAGAAGCCAGCACAGCTATATCTTCCTTCCAGAAGCTCTGCAGACCAACTGTGGTATCAGGTTTCACACAGCAGCTAGAGCCAGGAGACTATCTAGAGGGAGGGGGTTTCCTGAAAATCTGGTGAGAAGGGAGAAATGAAAGTAGAAGAGCTGTGTCTGTCAGATCCATTGTTCCTGACGGAGGGTTAATGGATGCAGCGGGGATGGTCGGCTCCACTGGGGGCACCACCGAGCAATGTGATCGGGTTCTCAGCAGGTATAACATGTAGGTGGGCCTCTTCTCCGGGTGGCACCAGTCTCACGTCAGGGGGGGTAGTCTCCCTATCTCCCACCAGCGAGCCGGGCTCTAGTTTCAGGGTTCTCTTTGACACAGCCATTTCTTCACAGACATGTTTAGTCTCCTTCAAGTCTTCCACCCATTGAGGGGCAGCGTCCGTGGTGGCAGTTACCTCCCTGCTCCATACCTTCCCCACTGGCACTATCACTGCCCGCTCTTGCTCGCGCATGCGTGCCTCACTCCCACCCTCAGAGAAAGTCATATCTGGCTTTACCCGCATGCGCTCTCGCAGGGCCTGTTTCATCAATCAACGGAACACTAAAAGCTAGGCAAAGCTGTCAAGCAGTTAAGCAGAGTAAAAATGCTTAAACGGGTATTCTAGTAACTTATCAGTCCGATGAAGTCTTGATAAAGGGTCATCTTCTCCAACGTAGGCACCGTCAACAGCGGCACTTGAAATCTCTGTAGTCTCTCTTCTCTTGGGAAACGGGAACTCCGGGGTTAAAGCAGGAGGTCGGGTGACGCTGTGAAACTGGGTCTCCCCTGCTCTAAGTCTCTGTATGTCAAGCTAACAGTCTCTCCGCAGGAAAGATGCTGTACACACTGATAAGTCTCTCTGCCACACTCAGGGGCTCTAGCCTGTCACCGCGGGCACCGGAGCTGCGTGCACGGGTCACTGTCTCTGCACTGTCCTCTGGACACAGGGGCTTTTGAGTCCACGTACTCACAGACAGCGCTCTCTATATCTTGTCCTTCAGCCTCAGTCCTCTGACAGGGAGTCCTCTCTCTCCTGGAGCGCAGTGCTGCAGCATGCTTCTTACGTGACGTGCACCCTGCTGTCGCGCCCTCAGCCTGCACAGCTTCCAGTCCACTGCCCCTTCTCTTCCCCCTTGCCCCTGACAGTCACATGGTGTAGTCGGTCCAAGTCAGCAAGTCTTGCCCCCGGCAACCCTGCTGCCCGGCTATGTGGTTCCAGACACGGAGCAGGGGATGTAACCCCCTTCTGACTCTTCTTTCTCTTCACCCCCTTACATAGCATAAAAGGGACAGTATGGGGGTCATATTTTGTGCAGAGAATATAATGAGGGGCAATTATTTATTGAGAGGCTCAGCAGATATTTTTATTCCAGAGCATTATAATGACATGGCTATCTTTAAGGGCATCATATGGGGATGTGCTGCACAAGATGGCAGATATTTTTATTTGGGAGCATTATAATGACACTGCTCTCTTTGACCCCTTTACCCCCAAGGGTAGTTTGTTCGTTCATGACCGGGCCAATTTTTACAATTCTGACCACTGTCCACTTATGAGGTAATAACTCTGAAATGCTTCCATGGATCCTGGTGATTCTGACATTGTTTTCTCGTGACATATTGTACTTCATGTTAGTGGTAAAATTTTATTCAAATAACTTGCTTTTATTTGTGAAAAAAATGGAAATTTGGCGAAAATTTTGAAAATTTCACTATTTTCCAACTTTGAATTTTTATGCCCTTAAATCACAGAGATATGGCACACATTTCCCACATGTTTACTTTACTTCAGCACAATCTTAGAACTAAATTTTTTTTTGTTAGGAAGTTATAAGGGTTAAAAGTTGACTAGCGATTTCTCATTTTTGCAACACCATTTTATTTTTACGGACCACATCACATTTGAAGTCACTTTGAGGGGTCTATATGATAGAAAATCCCCAAAAGTGACAATATTCTAAAAACTGCACCCCTCAAGGTGCTCAAAACCACATTCAAGACGTTTATTAACCCTTCAGGTGCTTCACAGGAATTTTTTGAATGTTTAAAAAAAATGAACATTTAACTTTTTTTCACAAAAAAAATTACTTCAGGTCTAATTTTTTTTATTTTACCAAGGGTAACAGGAGAAATTAGACTGCAGATGTTATTGTGCAATTTGTTCTGAGTACGCTGATATATGGGGGGACCACTGTTTCGGCGCATGGCAGAGCTCAGAAGGGAAGGAGCGCCATTTGACTTTTTCACGGACACCATGTCACGTTTGGAGAGCCCCTGATGTACCTAAACAGTGGAAACCACCCACAAGTGACCCCATTTTAGAAACTAGACCTCCAAGGAACTTATCTAGATATGTGGTGAGAACTTTAAACCCACAAGGGCTTCACAGAAGTTTATAACGTACAGCCGTACAATTAAAAAATCATATTTTTTCCACAAAAATGATCTTTTCACCCCCAATTTTTATTTTCCCAAGGGTAACAGGACCCTAAAAGTTATTGTGCAATTTGTCATGAGTACGCTGATACCCCATATGTGGGTGTAAATGACTATTTGGGTGCATGGTAGAGCTCGGATGGGAAGATCGCCATTTGACATTTTTGGTTGGAATTGAGATCGCACACCATGTCGCGTTAGGAAAGCCCCTGATGTACCAAAACAGTGGAAACCCTCCACAAATGACACCATTTTGGAAACTAGACCCCCCAAGGAACTTATCTAGATGTGTGGTGAGAACTTTGAACCCTCAAGGGTCTCACAGAAGTTTATAACGTACAGCCGTACAATTAAAAAATCACATTTTTACCACAAATATGATCTTTTCACCCTCAATTTTTATTTTTCCAAGGGTAACAGGACCACAAAAGTTATTGTGCAATTTGTCCTGAGTACGCTGATACCCCATATGTGGGGGTAAACCACTATTTGGGTGCATGGCAGAGCTTGGAAGGGAAGCAGCGCCATTTGACTTTTTTGGCTGGAATTGGGATTGGACGCCATGCCGCCTTGGGAAAGCCCCTGATGTGCCTACACAGTGGAAATCCCACACAAATGACACTATTTTGGAAACTAGACCCCCTAAGGAACTTATCTAGATTGTGGTGAGCACTTTGAACCCCCCAGTGCTTCATAGAAGCTTATAACGCCCAGGCATGAAAATAAAAAAATCATATTTTTTTCCACAAACATGATCTTTTAGTCCCCAATTTTTTTATTTTCTCAAGGGTAACAGGAGAAATTGGACGCCAAAAGTTGTTGTCCAGTTTGTCCTGAGTACCCTGATACCCCATATGTGGGAGAAAACTACTGTATGGGCACACGTCGGGGCTCGGAAAGGAAGTAGTGACGTTTTGGAATGCAGACTTTGATGGAATGGTCTGCTGGTGTCATGTTGCATTTGGAGAGCTCCTGATGTACCTAAACAGTGGAAACCCCCGAAAAGTGACCCCATTTTGGAAACTAGACCCCCTAAGGAACTTATCTAGATGTGTGGTGAGCAGTTTGAACCCCCCAGTGCTTCATAGAAGCTTATAACACCCTGGTGTGAAAAGAAAATCTTATTTTTTCCACAAAAATGATCTTTTAGTCACCAATTTTTTTATTTTCCCAAGGGTAAAAGGAGAAATTAGACCCCAAAAGTTGTTGTCCAATTTGTCCTGAGTACCCTGATACCCCATATGTAGGAGAAAACTACTGTATGGGCGCACGTCGGGGCTCGGAAGGGAAGTAGTGACGTTTTGGAATGCAGACTTTGATGGAATGGTCTGCTGGTGTCAAGTTGCCTTTGGAGAGCCCCTGATGTACCTAAACAGTGGAAACCCCCCACAAGTGACCACATTTTGGAAACTAGACCACCTACGGAACTTATCTAGATGTGTGGTGAGCACTTTGAACCCCCCAGTGCTTCACAGAAGTTTATAACGCCCGGGCGTGAAAATAATAAAATCATATTTTTTCCACAAACATGATCTTTTAGTCCCCAATTTTTTATTTTCTCAAGGGTAACAGGAGAAATTGGACCCCAAAAGTTGTTGTCCAGTTTGTCCTGAGTACCCTGATACCCCATATGTGGAAGAAAACTACTGTATGGGCACACGTCGGGGCTCGGAAGGGAAGTAGAGACGTTTTGGAATGCAGACTTTGATGGAATGGTTTGTGGGTGTCATGTCACGTTTGGAGAGCCTCTGATGTGCCTAAACTGTTGAAACTCCCCACAAGTGACCCCATTTTGGAAACTAGACCCCCCCCACAGAACTTATCTAGATGTGTGGTGAGCACTTTGAACCCCCAAGTGCTTCACAGAAGTTTATAACTTCCGGGCGTGAAAATAAAAAAATCATATTTTTTTTCCACAAAAATGATATTTTTGCCCCCAATTTTTTATTTTCCTAAGGGTAACAGGAGAAATTCGACCCCAAAAGTTGTTTTGCAATTTGTCCTGAGTAGGCTGATACCCCATATGTGGGGGTAAACCACTGTTTGCGCGCATGGCAGAGCTTGGAAGGGAAGGAGCACCATTTGACTTTTTCATTGCAGAATTGGCTTGAATTGAGATCAGACGCCATGTTGAGTTTGGAGAGCACCTGATGTGCCCAAATAGTGGAAACCCCCCAATTCTAACTCCAACCCTAACCCCAACACACCCCTAACCCTAATCTCAGCCCTAACCCTAGCCCCAGCCCTAACCCTAGCCCTAACCCTAGCCCTAGCCCTAACCCTAGCCCTAACCAAAGCCCTAATGGGAAAAAGGAACTAAATGCTTTTTTTTAATTTTACTATT
Source organism: Dendrobates tinctorius (assembly GCF_039654945.1). NCBI lineage: Eukaryota > Metazoa > Chordata > Amphibia > Anura > Dendrobatidae > Dendrobates > Dendrobates tinctorius. Next base: position 65,089,670 of record NW_027361687.1, read on the forward strand.
TTTCCCTAACTAAGGGGGTGATAACGGGGGGTTTGATTTACTATTTATGGCGGGTTTTTGTTTTTGGCAGCTGTCGCACGCTAAAAGACGCTTTTTATTGTAAAAATAGTTTTTGCATCACCCCATTTTGAGAGCTATAATTTTTCCGTATTTTAACCCACAGAGTCATGTGAGGTCTCATTTTTTGTGGGAAGAGTTGACGTTTTTATTAGTACCATTTTCAGGTGTGTGACATTTTTTGATCGCTTTTTATTCCGATTTTTGGGGCGCAGAATGAACAATAAACAGTATTTCAAGAATTTCTTTTGGGGCGTGCGTTTACACCATTCCACGTGCAGTAAAATTGATAAAGCGGTTTTATTCTTCGGGTAAGTATGATTACAGCGATACCTCATTTATGTCTTTTTTTATGTTTTGGCGCTTTTATGCAATGAAAACAATTTTATATAAAAAATAATTATTTTTGCATCGCTTTATTCTGCGAGCTATTATGTTTTTATTTTTTCGCTGATGATGCTGTGTGGCAGCTCATTTTTTGCGGGACAAGATGACGTTTTCAGCGGTACCATGGTTATTTATATCTGTCTTTTTGATTGCGCGTTATTGCACTTTTTGCTCGGCAGTATGATAAATAAATCATTATTTTTTTGCTTTTTTTTATTTTTATTTTTTATGGGGTTCGGTGAAGGGGTTAACTAGTGAGACAGTTTTATAGGGCGGGTTGTTGCGGATACGGCAATACCAAATATGTGTACTTTCATTGTTTTTTTTTTATTTATTTCCAAAAAATGAATTTATTAGGGAATATATATTTTTTAATTTATTTAGCGATTTTTTTATAAATTATTTTTACACTTTTTTTTTAAAAACTTTATTACAATGTCCCAGGGGGGACATAACTGTCCTGTGACAGATCGCTGATCTGTCACATCACAGATCGCTGTGATAGATCAGTGATGTGTGCCAGGGGTTAATGTGTCGGGGGCGGTCCATGACTGGAGAAGATGGAAGTCTGCGGAGAGGAGCTGTGGGAGAGAAGAGTCATCATAGCATCTGGACAAAATGAAGATAAATGAAAGAGACGTTGTCTCTGGAGTCGCTCATCTAAAAAGGTACCAAGATGTAAATTTTTTTTGTAATACTAATTCTCATACAGGGGTTGTCCAGGTTTGAGATGAGTCTGCAGTCATTCTATGTGACTGCAGACTTCTGAATTCACACACTGCGCACTGGACACTGTCAGGATTCTTTTGGGCGATTTACATACATGCGGTCACGTGCTGACAAGATATGCATAGCCTTACTTAATGAAAATTAATTGAGCGAGGCTGGACAAGTCTAGTTGGAATGTGACCAGAAGTATTCAAATCGCATACGTGTGCTGACATGACCGTCCACTCTTGCCATCAGCAAGGGAGAATCCTGAGGGTATGTGCACACGTTGTCGATTACCCTGCGGATTTTTCCATGCAGATTTCGCAGGTAAAATGTCCTGCGTTTTACCTGTGGATTTAGTGCAGATTTACTGCGGATTTAGTGCAGATTTAGTGCTGATTTCCCCTGCGTCTTTACACCTGCGGATTCCTATAATTGAGCAGATGTCAAAACACTGCAGATCCGCACAAAAGGATTGACATGCTGCAGATTCAAATCCGCAGAAAATCCACAGCATGCAGCGTTTTTTAATTTACATAGGAAATAATGGTACTGTACACCGCAGCAGAATGCGCAACATGTGCACAGACCCTAAAGGTGTGCAGTGCATGCGCTATAAAAATTCAGAAGCCTGCAGTCACTTAGAGTGACTGTAGACTTCATCTCAAACCTGCTATATATAAAATAAAGCCCTGTAGCCAATCCTAACAGCATGTAATATCCTCACTGTCAGAATTTAGCTCTGCTCGCTGGTTCCAGCCATTTCTCTAAAATGCGATGTTGATGCCTATGGTCATGTGACGAGCTTCTCTTCCTGCTTCTTTCAGTTTTCCACTGGACATTGAGAGAATTAACCCCTTCACTACCAAGGGTGGTTTGCACGTTAACTCCCGGGCCAATTTTTACAATTCTGACCACTGTCCCTTTATGAGGTAATAACTCTGAAACGCTTCCATGGATCCCGGTGATTCTGACATTGTTTTCTCGTGACATATTGTACTTCATGTTAGTGGTAAAATTTCATTCAAATAACTTGCGTTTATTTGTGAGAAAAACGGAAATTAGGCGAAAATTTTGAAAATTTCGCAATTTTCCAACTTTGAATTTTTATGCCCTTAAATCACAGAGATACGGCACACAAAAAACTTGATAACTAACATGTCCCACATGTTTACTTTACATCAGCACAATTTTGGAACCAAAATTTTTTTTTGTTAGGAAGTTATAAGGGTTAAAATTTGACCAGCGATTTCTCATTTTTACAACACCATTTTATTTTTAGGACCACATCACATTTGAAGCCACTTTGAGGGGTCTATATGATAGAAAATACCCAAAAGTGACACCATTCTAAAAACTGCACTCCTTAAGGTGCTCAAAACCACATTCAAGAAGTTTATTAACCCTTTAGGTACGTCACAGGAATTTTTTTAATATTTAAAAAAAATGAACATCTAACTTTTTTTCACAAAAAAAATACTTCAGGTTCAATTTTTTTTATTTTACCAAGGGTAACAGGAGAAATTGGACTGCAAAAGTTATTGTGCAATTTGTCCTGAGTAGGCTGATACCTGATATGTGGGGGGGAACGACTGTTTCGGCGCATGGCAGAGCTCAGAATGGAAGGAGCGCCGTTTGACTTTTTCAATGCAAAATTGGCTGGAATTCAGATCGGGCGCCATGTCACGTTTGGAGAGTCCCTGATGTACCTAAACAGTGGAAACCCCCTACAAGTGACCCCATTTTGGAAACTAGACCCCCCAAGGAACTTATCTAGATATGTGGTGAGAACTTTGAACCCACAAGGGCTTTACAGAAGTTTATAACGTACAGCGGTACAATTAAAAAATCATATTTTTTCCACAAAAATGATCTTTTCACCCCAATTTTTATTTTCCCAAGGATAACAGGACCCTAAAAGTTATTGTGCAATTTGTCCTGAGTATGCTGATACCCCACATGTGGGGGTAAACCACTATTTGGGCGCATGGCAGAGCTCGGAAGGGAAGCAGCGCCAATTGACGTTTTTGGCTGGAATTGAGATCGGACATCATGTCGCGATTGGAAAACCCCTGATGTACCAAAACAGTGGAAACCCCCCACAAATGACACCATTTTGGAAACTAGACCCCCTAAGGAACTTATCTAGATGTGTGGTGAGAACTTTGAACCCCCAAGTGCTTCACAGAAGTTTATAACGCCCAGGCGTGAAAATAAAAAAATATTTTTTTTCCACAAAAATTATATTTTTGCCCCCAAATTTTTATTTTCCTAAGGGCAACAGGAGAAATAGGACCCCAAAAGTTGTTTTTCAAATTGTCCTGAGTAGGCTGATACCCCACATGAGGGGGTAAAACACTGTTTGGGTGCATGGCAGAGCTTGGAAGGGAAGGAGCACCATTTGACTTTTTCAACACAGAATTGGCTGGAATTGAGATCAGACGCCATGTTGCGTTTGGAGAGCACCTGATGTGCGCAAATAGTGGAAACGCCCAATTCTAGCCCTAACCCTAACCCTAGCCCTAACCCTAACCCTAACCCTAGCCCTAACCCTAACCCTAGCCCTAACCCTAATGGGAAAATGGAAATAAATACATTTTTTTAATTTTATTATTTTTCCCTAACTAAGGGGGTGATAACGGGGGAGTTTGATTTACTATTTATGGCGGTTTTTATGTTTGGCGGCTGTCGCACGCTAAAAGACGCTTTTTATTGTAAAAATAGTTTTTGCATCACCACATATTGAGAGCTATAATTTTTCCATATTTTGACCCACCGAGTCATGAGAGGTCTTATTTTTTGCGGGACGAGGTGACGCTTTTATTGGTATCATGTTCGGGCATGTGAAATTTTTTGATCGCTTTTTATTTTGTTTTTTGGGACGCAGAATTTACAAAAACCAGCGTTTCATGAATTTCTTTTGGGTGGTGCGTTTATGCCGTTCCGGGTGCAGTAAAATTTATAAGGCGGTTTTATTCTTTGGGTCAGTACGGTTACAGCGATACCTCATTTAGGTAGTTTTTTATGTTTTGGCGCTTTTATGCAATGAAAACAATTTTATATAAAAAATAATTATTTTTGCATCATTTCATTCTGCGAGCTATAATTTTTTATTTTTCCACTGATGATGCTGTATGGTGGCTCGTTTTTTGCGGGACAAGATGATGTTTTCAGCGGTACCATGGATATTTATATGCGTCATTTTGATCGCGCGTTATTGCACTTTTTGTTCGGCGGTATGATAATAAATCATTATTTTTTGCTTTGTTTTTTATTTTTATTTTTTAAGGGGTTTGCTTAAGGGGTTAACTATTGGAACAGTTTTATAGGGCAGGTCGTTACGGACGCGGCGATACCAAATATGTGTACTTTTATTGTGGGTTTTTTTTATTTCCAAAAAATGAATTTATTTGGGAATATTTTTTTTTTAATTTATTTAGCGATTTTTTTTAAAATTATTTTTACACTTTTTTTTTCTTTTTACTTTATTACAATGTCCCAGGGGGGATATAACTGTCCTGTAACAGATCGCTTATCTGTCACATCACAGATCACTGTGACAGATCAGCGATCTGTCACAGGCACTGCACAGGCTTCCTCATGCCTGCGCTTTGCAGGCACTGAGGAAGCCAGCTTCCTGCAGGCCCCCGGAGGTCCCCATCGCCATATTGGATCCGGGGACCTGCAGGAAAGGAGTCCCCCGCAGCAGGGCTGCACATTGCGCTGCCGTGGGGGGCTCAGGGAAGCAAGGAGGGAGCCCCCTCCCTGCCGATGCTTCCCTTTAACCCCCGGTACACCGCGATCGTGTTTGATCGCGGTGTGCAAGGGGTTAACGTGCCAGGGGCGGTCCGTGACCGCCCCTGACACATTGTGCCGCGTGTCAGCTATGATAATTAGCTGACACTCGGCCGCGATCAGCGGCGCTCACCACGTGGGCGCCGCTGATCGCGGTGACGTAATATTCCGTCCATGGTAATTAGGTCCAGGGTCACATGGACGGAATATTACGTCAATTGTAGGTAAGGGGTTAAGGAGAGCAGCTAGGCGGCATGTGACTGTAAGTTGGGGCAGCACGATGGCTCAGTTGTTAACACTGCAGCCTTGCAGCACTGGAGTTCTGGGTTCAAATCCGACCAAGGACAACATCTGCAAGGAGTTTGTATGTTCTACCTGTGTTCCCGTGGGTTTAATCCAGGTTCTAGGGTTTCCTCCCACACTCCAAAGACATACTGATAGGGAATCTATATTGTGAGCCCCATTGGGGATAGTGATGTCTGTAAAGTGATGCGGAATAAGATAGCACTATATAGGCAAAGCAAATCGACTATGTGCTTAGGGAGGGTGTTATGATTGGGCTTCCGAGGAAGACAACAAAATGTCAATTCCCAGAAAACCAGAGAGGTTGGTAACTATGCAGATTGCAGATCCCTGATCCTATCCACACAACTAGCAGTAGCAGTGGAGCGTTCCTACGATGATCTAGATGCCTCATCACCGCCGGAGGACTACATAAGCCTAAAGCAAGGAAAGGGGAAAACTAACTGCCCCAGAGCACACCCCAAAGGAATAGACAGCCCCCACACATGTATTGATGGTGAAACAAGATGAAAGCACAAACACAGGCAGGAAAATAGGCTGAGCAAATGATGGGGCCCAAACTAACTATAAAGGATAGGAAAGGAAAGACACTGTCTGCAATCTGCCAAAAACCCTACAAAAATAATGTCCAACACTTCTGATAACAAAATTAACCCTGAAGTCACTAGACTTCTCCCACTATATCAGCACTCTGAAATATTCTGTGCAAAAAAGAGGCCAATCTAATAAGGGACTAAAAAGCAAATTGGCAAATACAGATAAATAAGAGTGGAAATTTAGCACAGCCCCAGCCGGGGCTGGCTGACCACACAAAAAACTGAATAGACCAACAAAATCAAGTGTAAACATTAGCAAAAACACTTGGCTTTGAGAAGGCTGGAACAGAGCTGAAAACCAAGACCTGAAAAGCCAGAAGCAATCACCAGCACTGACTTAGGGTGTCGGCTGTCTTAAATCCAGTCTAAGATTCCTGAGGTCCAATCGTCATACTCATTATCAGGTGGTGGATCACTACAGATTAAATCAGCCTCACTACCTCCTGTTACCCCCAGAGGGAGTCTGGAAGGAGAACTCACTACTGGTGGACAAGAGAATGAACTCACAACAGTACCCTCCCTTGAGGAGGGATCACCGAACCATCATCCACGCCACCAGGCCGATCAGGATGGGCCCGGTGAAAAGCACGAACCAATCTATTGGCATGAATATCAGAGGCAGAGACCCAAGAATTATCCTCCTGGCCATAACCCTTCCATTTGACCAAATACTGGAGTCTCTGTCTAACCAAACGACAATCCAATATTTTCTCTACCTCATATTCCATATTGCCTTTAACCAATACAGGGTCAGGAGGTGCTGCCATAGGAACCCCTGGCTCAACAAACCTCTTCAACAGTGATTTATGAAATACGTTATGGATCTTGAACGTAACTGGAAGAGCCAATCGAAAAGAAACAGGATTATGAATCTCCAAAATTTTATAAGGTCCAATAAATCTTGGCTTAAATTTTGGAGATGCAACCTTCATAGGAATATTCTTAGACGACAACCAGACCATATCACCCACTTTAAACCGGGGACCAATGGTCCTACGTCGGTTGGAAAACCGCTGGGCCTTTTCCTGAGAGAGTGACAACTTATCCACTACTTGGTCCCATATCTGCTGCATTCTCTCAACCACAGTGTCCACACCTGGGCAGGATGAAGATTCCACTTGCCCTGAAGAGAATCGAGGATGAAACCCAAAATTACAGAAAAAGGGTGACATCAAAGTGGCAGAACTAGCTCTCTTGTTCAGCGCGAATTCGGCCAAGGGCAAAAATGAAACCCAATCATCCTGATCAGCAGATATAAAACATCTTAAATAAGACTCCAAGGTCTGGTTTGTTATCTCAGTCTGCCCATTAGTCTGGGGATGAAACGCAGAGGAGAAGGATAACTGAATTCCCAGATTGGAACAAAAGGCTTTCCAGAATCTGGAAACAAACTGGGCTCCTCTGTCCGACACAATGTTCTCAGGAATCCCATGTAACCAAACCACCTGTTGTAAAAACAAGGGCACCAACTCAGCGGAAGATGGCAACTTTGGGAGTGGTACAAGATGGACCATCTTCGAAAATCTATCACAAATCACCCAGATAACAGTCATTCTCTGAGAAACAGGAAGATCAGAAATAAAATCCATTGAGATATGAGTCCATAGCCTCTTGGGCAACGGCAGGGGCATCAGCAACCCACTAGAACGAGAACAGGGTTTAGACCGAGAACAAGTCCCACAGGACTGCACAAAATTCCTGACATCACGAGATAAGGCGGGCCACCAAAAAGACCGACTCACCAAATCTCTGGTACCAAAAATACCTGGATGACCAGCCAATGTGGAGCAATGAACTTCAGACATCACTCTCTTTCTCCACTGGTCAGGACCATACAATTTTCCCATAGGGCTACGCTCAGGTTTATCCTCCTGAAATTCCTCCAGGGTGCATCTCAAATCGGGCGAAATGGCAGAAAGAACTACCCCCTCACCTAGGATGGTAGTAGGCTCGGTCACATTAAGAGAATCAGCAAAGAAGCTCCTAGAAAGAGTGTCTGCCTTTACATTCTTAGTGCCCGGAAGAAAAGAGACCATAAAATTAAAATGCGTGAAAAACAAGGCCCATCTAGCCTGTCTGGGATTCAAGCGTTTTGCCGACTCCAGATAAATCAAATTCTTGTGATCGGTGAGGACCACAACCTGATGTCTAGCTCCCTCCAACCAATGTCTCCACTCAAATGCCCACTTCATGGCCAACAATTCCCGATTCCCCACGTCATAGTTGCGTTCAGATGGGGAGAAGGCACAAGGATTCATCTTAGAAGTCACAGGGTCTTTTTGGGACAAAACAGCTCCTGCACCAATCTCAGAAGCATCTACCTCCACCTGAAATGGAAGTGAGACATCAGGTTGCTGTAAAACTGGAGCTGAAGTAAATCTCCGCTTAAGCTCCTGAAATGCTGAGACTGCCTCAGGAGACCAATTCAGCACATCAGCGCCCTTCTTGGTCAGATCAGTCAGTGGTTTGACAATACTAGAAAAATTACCTATAAATTTACGATAGAAAAACCCAAAAACTTCTGGAGAGCCTTCAAAGAATTAGGCTGAACCCAATCATGAATGGCCTGTACCTTGGCCGGGTCCATTTCAATAGTCGACGGAGACAAGATAAATCCCAAAAATGAAATCCTCTGTACACCAAAGAGGCATTTCGATCCCTTAACAAACAGGGAATTCTCCCTCAAAATTCGGAACACAGTCCGGACATGTTCCAAATGAGAATCCCAATCACTAGAAAAGATCAAAATATCATCCAGATAGATGATCAAAAACTTATCCACAAGGTCTCGAAAAATATCATTCATAAAGGACTGGAAGACAGAATGGGCATTAGTGAGCCCAAAAGGCATCATCAGGTACTCAAAATGTCCCTCCGGAGTTTTAAACTCCGTCTTCCATTCATCCCCGTGCTTGATGCGAATAAGATTATACGCCCCCCTGAGGTCAAGCTTAGTAAACCAGCAGGCACTCTTAACTCTGGAGAATAAATCAGACATCAGAGGTAATGAGTACTGATATTTAATCGTCATCTTGTTAAGGGAATGATAATCAATACACGGTCTTAATGAACCATCTTTCTTGGCCACAAAAAAAACAGCACCTAAAGGTGACAAGGATGGTCTAAGTTGAAAAGCCGACCCTTGGGAAATTTACACCCAGGCATCAACTCAATTGCACAGTCATAACTCCTATGAGGAGGCAAAGACGCAGACTTACTCTCATTAAATACATCAGAAAAATCGGCCAGATAATCAGGAATATCATGAGACTGAGGAGAGGTGGAGAAAACAGGAGCATCCCTAAGAACACACTGACAGCCCCAACTCACCACAGACCCAGATTTCCAATCCAAAACAGGATTATGAGTTTGCAACCAGGGAAAACCCCGAACAATAGTATCATGCAAATTATGCAGCACCAGAAATTTACAATTTTCTTGGTGGTCTGGGGCAACTCGCAATATCACCTGGGTCAAAATCTGAGGTTTATTCTCCGCCAAAGGAGTAGCATCAATACCCCTCAAAGGAATAGGCGTCCGCAGAGGCGTCATGGAAAAACTACAATGTTTAGCAAAGTCCAAATCCATCAGATTCAACGCTGCTCCAGAATCCACAAAAGCCTTAGTGGAAAATGTGGATAAGGAGCAGATCAGAGTAATTGCCAAAAGAAACTTAGATTGTACACCACCCACAGCAAATGTGTGTGCAAAACTTTTCTCTCGTTTAGGGCAGACAGAAATAGCATGAGAGGCGTCTCCACAGAAAAAACACAGCTTATTACGCCTTCAAAACTCCTGACATTGCGCCCTAGACAAAACCCCATCACATTGCATAGGTTCAGACATTTGTTCAAAAGGTGGCAGCGCCTCCCGTGTAGTTTTATGTTCATGTAATCGCCGATCAACTTGAATGGCTAATGACATAGAATTATCCAGACCAGAGGGAACAGGAAATCCCACCATAACATCTTTTACGGTCTCTGATAAACCCTTCCGAAAGAGAGCTGCCAATGCACTATCATTCCATGTAGTGAGGACCGCCCACTTTCAGAATTTTTGACAGTATAAATCTGCAGAATCCTTACCCTGGTTTAATGCCAACAGGGTTCTCTCAGCTTGATCAACAGCATTAGGTTCATCATACAACAACCCCAAGGCTTGAAAAAATGCATCCACATTAGTCAAAATAGGATTTTCAGATGTCAGAGAAAAAGCCCAATCCTGGGGATCGCCGCGCAGCAAGGAGATGACAATTTTAACCTGCTGCACAGAGCCCCCCGATGAGTTAGGCTTCAAGGCAAGAAATAATTTACAATTATTCTTAAAATTCAGAAATTTAGACCGATCCCCAAAAAACACATCAGGAGTGGGGATCTTAGGTTCAGCATCATGTGACTGAATGAGGTAAGTGGAAATTCCCTGCACTTCAGCAGCAAGTTGCTCCACACGATCAGACAATTGCTTAATCTCCATTGGAAAAAAAAAAATCCTCCTACAGCCCCAGAAAAAAAAGAGGAAAAAATATATATATAAAAAAAATTCTGACACTATTCCTTTTTTTTTTTTTAAACAATTTTCTCCTGCTTTTGAGTACCCTAGAATCTGCGGTATGGCTGGTGATTCTGTTATGAATGGGTCACCGAGGAGGACAACAAAAAGCCAAGTCCCAGAAAACCAGAGAGGTTGGTAACTATGCAGATTGCAGATCCCTGATCCTATCCACACAACTAGCAGTAGCAGTGGAGTGTTCCTACGATGATCTAGACGCCTCGTCACCGCCGGAGGACTACATAAGCCTAGAGCAAGGAAAGGGGAGAACTAACTGCCCCAGAGAAGACCCCAAAGGAATAGACAGCCCCCACACATGTATTGATGGTGAAACAGGAAGAAAACACAAACACAGGCAGGAAAATAGGCTGAGCAAACGATGGGGCCCAAACTAACTATAAAGGATAGGAAAGGAAAGACACTGTCTGCAATCTGCCAAAAACCCTACAAAAATAATGTCCAACACTTCTGATAACAAAATTAACCCTGAAGTCACTAGACTTCTCCCACTATATCAGCACTCTGAAATATTCTGAGACAGAGCAAAAAAGAGGCCAATCTAATACGAGACTAAAAAGCAAATTGGCAAATACAGATAAATAAGAGTGGAAATTTAGCACAGCCCCAGCCGGGGCTGGCTGAACACACAAAAAACTGAATAGACCAACAAAATCAAGTGTGAACATTAGCAAAAACACAGCTTTGAGAAGGCTAGAACAGAGCTGAAAACCAAGACCTGAGAAGCCAGAAGCAATCACAGGCACTGACTTAGGGCGTCGGCTGTCTTAAATCCAGTCTAAGATTCCTGAGGTCCAATCATCATCCTCATTATCAGGTGGTGGATCACTACTGATTAAATCAGCCTCACTACCTCCTGTTACCACCAGAGGGAGTCTGGAAGGAGAACTCACTACTGGTGGACCAGAGAATGAACTCACAACAGGAGGGGTGCCAAATTGAATTGTTGCCCTGGGTGCCAGAAAACCTAGATACATCTCTGGCCCCAGGATCTACAAGGCACTTGCGTACAAATCCATTCTTGCCTCCTTGTTGGGTTTCTGTCTTAGGGTGATCCATTTCCATAGCTCCGATAGTTCAGGATCAGACTGTTGCAGTTGCACCTAATCTGAGTGGGTTTGGTCTCCTCTCCTAAATCTTGGGTGGTTTACAAGGGTTGCCATGAAATGCTGAACGTCTGGGGCTTCGTCACTTTGCACCTCTCCGTCCGCATCCCTATTTGGGCCCACTGGGTCACTAGGGACAGCGTATCTGCATGCGTGTTCCCAGACTTTGATCAATAAGATATCTTGTACCTGTACTTGGGCATTCTCGAAACCCACCTGTGTTCTAGTGCACCCAACTTTGCATTCTCCAGGTGCGTGAGGGGATTGTTATCAGTTTGTACATGTACGCCTAATCCCGACAGGTACTCCACAAACTTTTCAGTCATAGCCCACACCAGCATCAGTAATTCCAACTCGACTAACTGTGATTATCGGGGTTCTTCTCAGTGCCCTTCAATGATCGACTGGTCTAAGCAATCAGACCTTCTGACAACTAGCATAAAATCAAAATAATCAAATACCCTGCAGTAAGTAAATAAATAGCAATAGTGCATCAAAATAATATAGCGTACTTTGTTAACATAACTGTAGCACCGGCATCCCTGCACATTTCCCGTCCTCCCCTCCCCAGCAGGGAAGCTGTCCTCTTCCTTCTGCTGCTTCTCAAAGTCTGTGCACACTTGGCAAATCTCCGGACACTGTGTCTAGGGCATGCACATGTAATGGGGTGGCATTGCTATGAACAGTAGAGATAAACTGCCATTTTAAGAGACAGAACCCCCTTTGGCTAGAGCAATGGGACATTCGGCTCTCCCTGCAATAAGACTGGTTTTGGTTTGCTCCTCCAGCTATGGAGAGGGGAGGGGCTGTTTTTCCATTGAGTGTTCTGAACTGGGATTCTGCAGGACACTGGTGTGCTGTAAGCTGTGAGGAGAAAAACATGCAGCTTGTAACTGACTGAACTTATGGGATTGTGTATACCCTTCTGGGGATAACGAAGGTGATTTTCCTGTGTTGCTGCGAGGAGCCACAAAGATATACAAAGAAGAAATTCAGAGGAGAGAATTCACCATTTCTAGGAACAGGTTCCGAACTGTCACACAAGGACAAGGCCACGTTGCACAGAGCTTCCAGGGAGGACATCGCATCATCTTGCAGAGAACTGCAGGGGGCCCCCAGGAAGGAACTGAGACACCAACTTTACCGTGAGTGTTAACCCCGTGTGCGCTCATGTTTAGGGCTTAGGATGGACTGCAATAGACAGAGCACGGTAGTCGTGTGGCCGAAGTAGCAGCGGTCAGTCAGGCTATAGTTAGAGTAGCAGCATACTGTACTTTATTGTATTGTTTTGCCTTTTGAAAAATACACTGATCTGTAATAGTTGGTGCACCGTGCCATTTGTACGGCCCAGCTAGAGAATATCACTTTTGTAAATTGTTATATGACATTGCATACCCTTGTTTACACTTTTCTAACACTGCATTCCTTGCCTGTAAATAAATTCACCCTTTGTTGCTTGCACCTCATCTTGCGTACTGTAGTCTCCCTGCACTGTGGTGGTCCCCCGGCCATCGCTTCAAGTGGCGCTGCGAGCAGGGTTACTGTCACCAAGATGCAGGCAGAAATGCTAGTGTTAGTGGGGATGCTGTGGGCATTGGAGGAACCCCTGCAAGGACACTCCCTATGGGCACCATATTTAGTGTGCTTCCAAAGTTTGACGGCAATAATATGCCCCTGTCTGATTGGGTGTCCCGGCTGCAAAGCACCCTGAAGATTTATAACATCAGCAGAGACCTTGAAGTGGACATTGCGTTGACTGCCTTGGAGGGAGAGGCCCGTAAAAACGTCTGTCTACAGCCAGAACTCACCCGTAGTACCCTGAAGGAGCTAGTGAAATTCCTGGAAGAGATCTACGGCGAGACTGCTAGCGCGGGACACCTTCGCTCCAAATTTTTCTCTCGACTGCAGCAGGAAGAAGATATCTCTCAGTATGCGACAGCACTGCAAGAAGTGTTGGTAGAAGTGCAAAGGAAAGAGATGTATGGGCTTGGTGGCATGGGCTCCAAAGACTGGATACTCAGGGAACAATTCATTCTGGGACTGCATAGCGCATCCTTGAGGAGAGCACTATCAGAACGGGTCTGTGTAGATCCGACTCATTCCATCAAATCCTGGCAGAATCAGTGGCCCGAAGCAAAGAAGACAGTTATGCATCTGGTGTGATGCATGTCCAGGGTGCATGAGTAATTGCCAAAAGAAACTTAGATTGTACACCACCCACAGCAAATGTGTGTGCAAAACTTTTCTCTCGTTTAGGGCAGACAGAAATAGCATGAGAGGCGTCTCCACAGAAAAAACACAGCTTATTACGCCTTCTAAACTCCTGACATTGCGCCCTAGACAAAACCCCATCACATTGCATAGGTTCAGACATTTGTTCAAAAGGTGGCAGCGCCTGCCGTGTAGTTTTATGTTCACGTAATCGCCGATCAACTTGAATGGCTAATGACATAGAATTATCCAGACCAGAGGGAACAGGAAATCCCACCATAACATCTTTTACGGTCTCTGATAAACCCTTCCGAAAGAGAGCTGCCAATGCACTATCATTCCATGTAGTGAGGACCGCCCACTTTCGGAATTTTTGACAGTATAAATCTGCAGAATCCTGACCCTGGTTTAATGCCAACAGGGTTCTCTCAGCTTGATCAACAGCATTAGGTTCATCATACAACAACCCCAAGGCTTGAAAAAATGCATCCACATTAGTCAAAATAGGATTTTCAGATGTCAGAGAAAAAGCCCAATCCTGGGGATCGCCGCGCAGCAAGGAGATGACAATTTTAACCTGCTGCACAGAGCCCCCCGATGAGTTAGGCTTCAAGGCAAGAAATAATTTACAATTATTCTTAAAATTCAGAAATTTAGACCGATCCCCAAAAAACACATCAGGAGTGGGGATCTTAGGTTCAGCATCATGTGACTGAATGAGGTAAGTGGAAATTCCCTGCACTTCAGCAGCAAGTTGCTCCACACGATCAGACAATTGCTTAATCTCCATTGGAAAAAAAAAAATCCTCCTACAGCCCCAGAAAAAAAAGAGGAAAAAATATATATATAAAAAAAATTCTGACACTATTCCTTTTTTTTTTTTTAAACAATTTTCTCCTGCTTTTGAGTACCCTAGAATCTGCGGTATGGCTGGTGATTCTGTTATGAATGGGTCACAGAGGAGGACAACAAAAAGCCAAGTCCCAGAAAACCAGAGAGGTTGGTAACTATGCAGATTGCAGATCCCTGATCCTATCCACACAACTAGCAGTAGCAGTGGAGTGTTCCTACGATGATCTAGACGCCTCGTCACCGCCGGAGGACTACATAAGCCTAAAGCAAGGAAAGGGGAGAACTAACTGCCCCAGAGAAGACCCCAAAGGAATAGACAGCCCCCACACATGTATTGATGGTGAAACAGGAAGAAAACACAAACACAGGCAGGAAAATAGGCTGAGCAAATGATGGGGCCCAAACTAACTATAAAGGATAGGAAAGGAAAGACACTGTCTGCAATCTGCCAAAAACCCTACAAAAATAATGTCCAACACTTCTGATAACAAAATTAACCCTGAAGTCACTAGACTTCTCCCACTATATCAGCACTCTGAAATATTCTGAGACAGAGCAAAAAAGAGGCCAATCTAATACGAGACTAAAAAGCAAATTGGCAAATACAGATAAATAAGAGTGGAAATTTAGTACAGCCCCAGCCGGGGCTGGCTGAACACACAAAAAACTGAATAGACCAACAAAATCAAGTGTGAACATTAGCAAAAACACAGCTTTGAGAAGGCTAGAACAGAGCTGAAAACCAAGACCTGAGAAGCCAGAAGCAATCACCAGCACTGACTTAGGGCGTCGGCTGTCTTAAATCCAGTCTAAGATTCCTGAGGTCCAATCATCATCCTCATTATCAGGTGGTGGATCACTACTGATTAAATCAGCCTCACTACCTCCTGTTACCACCAGAGGGAGTCTGGAAGGAGAACTCATTACTGGTGGACCAGAGAATGAACTCACAACAGGAGGGGTGCCAAATTGAATTGTTGCCCTGGGTGCCAGAAAACCTAGATACATCTCTGGCCCCAGGATCTACAAGGCACTTGCGTACAAATCCATTCTTGCCTCCTTGTTGGGTTTCTGTCTTGGGGTGATCCATTTCCATAGCTCCGATAGTTCAGGATCAGACTGTTGCAGTTGCACCTAATCTGAGTGGGTTTGGTCTCCTCTCCTAAATCTTGGGTGGTTTACAAGGGTTGCCATGAAATGCTGAACGTCTGGGGCTTCGTCACTTTGCACCTCTCCGTCCGCATCCCTATTTGGGCCCACTGGGTCACTAGGGACAGCGTATCTGCATGCGTGTTCCCAGACTGTGATCAATAAGATATCTTGTACCTGTACTTGGGCATTCTCGAAACCCACCTGTGTTCTAGTGCACCCAACTTTGCATTCTCCAGGTGCGTGAGGGGATTGTTATCAGTTTGTACATGTACGCCTAATCCCGACAGGTACTCCACAAACTTTTCAGTCATAGCCCACACCAGCATCAGTAATTCCAACTCGACTATCTGTGATTATTGGGGTTCTTCTCAGTGCCCTTCAATGATCGACTGGTCTAAGCAATCAGACCTTCTGACAACTAGCATAAAAACAAAATAATCAAATACCCTGCAGTAAGTAAATAAATAGCAATAGTGCATCAAAATAATATAGCGTACTTAGTTAACATAACTGTAGCACCGGCATCCCTGCACATTTCCTGTCCTCCCCTCCCCAGCAGGGAAGCTGTCCTCTTCCTTCTGCTGCTTCTCAAAGTCTGTGCACACTTGGCAAATCTCCGGACACTTATTCTAGGGCATGCACATGTAAGGGGGTGGCATTGCTATGAACAGTAGAGATAAACTGCCATTTTAAGAGACAGAACCCCCTTTGGCTAGAGCAATGGGACATTCGGCTCTCCCTGCAATAAGACTGGTTTTGGTTTGCTCCTCCAGCTATGGAGAGGGGAGGGGCTGTTTTTCCACTGAGTGTTCTGAACTGGGATTCTGCAGGACACTGGTGTGCTGTAAGCTGTGAGGAGAAAAACATGCAGCTTGTAACTGACTGAACTTATGGGATTGTGTATATCCTTCTGGGGATAACGAAGGTGATTTTCCTGTGTTGCTGCGAGGAGCCACGAAGATATACAAAGAAGAAATTCAGAGGAGAGAATTCACCGTTTCTAGGAACAGGTTCCGAACCGTCACACAAGGACAAGGCCACATTGCACAGAGCTTCCAGGGAGGACATCGCATCATCTTGCAGAGAACTGCAGGGGGCCCCCAGGAAGGAACTGAGACACCAACTTTACCGTGAGTGTTAACCCCGTGTGCGCTCATGTTTAGGGCTTAGGATGGACTGCAATAGACAGAGCACGGTAGCCGTGTGGCCGAAGTAGCAGCGGTCAGTCAGGCTATAGTTAGAGTAGCAGCATACTGTACTTTATTGTATTGTTTTGCCTTTTGAAAAATACACTGATCTGTAATAGTTGGTGCACCGTGCCATTTGTACGGCCCAGCTAGAGAATATCACTTTTGTAAATTGTTATATGACATTGCATACCCGTGTTTACACTTTTCTAACACTGCATTCCTTGCCTGTAAATAAATTAACCCTTTGTTGCTTGCACCTCATCTTGCGTACTGTAGTCTCCCTGCACTGTGGTGGTCCCCCGGCCATCGCTTCAAGTGGCGCTGCGAGCAGGGTTACTGTCACCAAGATGCAGGCAGAAAGCGGCAATGGCAGGAATGCTAGTGTTAGTGGGGATGTTGTGAGCATTGGAGGAACCCCTGCAAGGACACTCCCTATGGGCACCATATTTAGTGTGCTTCCAAAGTTTGACGGCAATAATATGCCCCTGTCTGATTGGGTGTCCCGGCTGCAAAGCACCCTGAAGATTTATAACATCAGCAGAGACCTTGAAGTGGACATTGCGTTGACTGCCTTGGAGGGAGAGGCCCGTAAAAACGTCTGTCTACAGCCAGAACTCACCCGTAGTACCCTGAAGGAGCTAGTGAAATTCCTGGAAGAGATCTACGGCGAGACTGCTAGCGCGGGACACCTTCGCTCCAAATTTTTCTCTCGACTGCAGCAGGAAGAAGATATCTCTCAGTATGCGACAGCACTGCAAGAAGTGTTGGTAGAAGTGCAAAGGAAAGAGATGGATGGGCTTGGTGGCATGGGCTCTAAAGACTGGATACTCAGGGAACAATTCATTCTGGGACTGCATAGCGCATCCTTGAGGAGAGCACTATCAGAACGGGTCTGTGTAGATCCGACTCATTCCATCAAATCCTGGCAGAATCAGTGGCCCGAAGCAAAGAAGACAGTTATGCGTCTGGTGTGATGCATGTCCAGGGTGCAAATACCAGAGGAGACCCTAATCATCAGGAGGCGCTGGTCCAGGTAGTGCACAACTTTAAGCGGTCTCTTGTCAGTATGCAAGATAAATTAACCCGGATGGAGCAAAAAATGGGAGAACAACAGTCTGACTCAACGCACTCATATAACCATCCTTCGGGCCGACCTTTAAGGGGTCAGTGGGTGCAAGCTCCCCCCCACCAGGCATCAGAGGCACGAAGACAGGCTTGGGTTGCTCCTCGGCGAAGAGGAGGCATCCAATGCTGGGAATGTGAAGGACAAGCACACCTTGCCAGGGACTGCAGGAATTATGCTCAAAGCCAGCAACAGCCGCCTTAAACTATCAACCCCCGCAGTAACGTGGCACTCTTTGGGGGAAGCAAGAAGAGAGGCCGCTCGTTATCATAATGAACACTTGATTGCTGGGAGTCCCATCCTGCATGCTGAATTTGAGGGCTTTCCAGTGGATTGCTTGATAGATACCGGTTCACAAGTGACAACGATGCCAGAATCATATATAAAACAGCATTTTCGGGCCCTGGCTAAGCCAGAGAAGGAGACATTGATCCAGTTGTTTGCTGCCAATCAACAGCCGATCCCGGTCACAGGGGTTGTGTGGATGAATATTCGAATCTGTGGGCAAGAAGGAGGAAGGAAAGGGATCCTGCTAGTTTCTGAGCCCATCAAAGAAGATGTGCCTGTAGTACTGGGAATGAATATCCTACGAGAACTCGATAAGATAATGTTCACCAAATGGGGACCTAGTTACTGGAAGAAGGCTGCCACACACAAGCTTACTCAAGAAGCCATTTAGCAATTGATCCACATCTGTGGGACGTAGAAGAGTGTGCCATTTTATCAGGCGGTAGGGGTCATCAGGGCCCGTGGGAAGGAGTCTGTAATCCTGCCTCCTGAGCGAGAAAGTACAGTTGTGGCCAAAAGTATTGACACCCCTGTAATTCTCTCAGATAATACTCAGTTTCTTCCTGAAAATGATTGGAAACACAAATTCTTTGGTATTATTATCTTCCTTTAATTTGTCTTAAATGAAAAAACACAAAAGAGAATGAAGCAAAAAGCAAAACAATGGTCATTTCACACAAAACTCCAAAAATGGGCCAGACAAAAGTATTGGCACCCTCAGCCTAATACTTGGTTGCACAACCTTTAGCCAAAATAACTGCGACCAACCACTTCCGGTAACCATCAATGAGTTTCTTACAATGCTCTGCTGGAATTTTAGACCATTCTTCTTTGGCAAACTGCTCCAGGTCCCTGATATTTGAAGGGTGCCTTCTCCAAACAGCCATTTTTAGATCTCTCCACAGGTGTTCTATGGGATTCAGGTCTGGACTCATTGCTGGCCACCTTAGAAGTCTCCAGTGATTTCTCTCAAACCATTTTCTAGTGCTTTTTGAAGTGTGTTTTGGGTCATTGTCCTGCTGGAAGACCCATGACCTCTGAGGGAGACCCAGCTTTCTCACACTGGGCCCTACATTATGCTGCAAAATTTGTTTGTAGTCTTCAGACTTCATAATGCCATGCACACGGTCAAGCAGTCCAGTGCCAGAGGCAGCAAAGCAACCCCAAAACATCAGGAAACCTCCACCATGTTTGACTGTAGGGACCGTGTTCTTTTCTTTGAATGCCTCTTTTTTTCTCCTGTAAACTCTGTGTTGATGCCTTTGCCCAAAAAGCTCTACTTTTGTCTCATCTGTCCAGAGAACATTCTTCCAAAACGTTTTTGGCTTTTTCAGGTAGGTTTTGGCAAACTCCAGCCTGGCTTTTTTATGTCTCGGGGAAAGAAGTGGGGTCTTCCTGGGTCTCCTACCATACAGTCCCTTTTAAGTCAGATGCCGACAGATAGTACGGGTTGGCACTGTTGTACCCTCGGACTGCAGGGCAGCTTGAACTTCTTTGGATGTTAGTCGAGGTTCTTTATCCAACATCCGCACAATCTTGCATTGAAATCTCTTGTCAATTTTTCTTTTCCGTCCACATCTAGGGAGGTTAGCCACAGTGCCATGGGCTTTAAACTTCTTGATGACACTGCGCACTGTAAACACAGGAACATTCAGATCTTTGGAGATGGACTTGTAGCCTTGAGATTGCTCATGGTTCCTCACAATTTGGTTTCTCAAGTCCTCAGACAGTTCTTTGGTCTTCTTTCTTTTCTCCATGCTCAATGTGGTACACACAAGGACACAGGACAGAGATTGAGTCAACTTTAATCCATGTCAACTGGCTGCAAGTGTGATTTAGTTATTGCCAACACCTGTTAGGTGCCACAGGTAAGTTACAGGTGCTGTTAATTACACAAATTAGAGAAGCATCACATGATTTTTCGAATAGTGCCAATACTTTTGTCCACCCTCTTTTTTATGTTTGGTGTGGAATTATATCCAATATGGCTTTAGGACAATTCTTTTTGTGCTTTTTCATTTAAGACAAATTAAATGAAGATAATAATACCAAAGAATTTGTGTTTGCAATCATTTTCAGGAAGAAACTGAGTATTATCTGACAGAATTGCAGGGGTGTCAATACTTTTGGCCACCACTGTATATTACACCTTCCAGTGGGGACTCATCGCAACCTTGACTGGCTGGAGGTGATAGTTCAGCCTGTGGTAGGCGGAGGAGCGGACCAAGAAGTCATGATAGCTCGTACGATAGGTGTGGTCCAGCGAGGACACGTCCCCATAAGAGCTTTGAACGTGGGCCCCGGGAAAGTCACCTTGCCATGGGGGACAGATCTGGCCCGGGTGTACCTACACAAGGGTGAAGTGGTGAGTCAGAAGGAGATGTCTTTATTGCCGATCGAAGGTGTGGGGTGGACCCTAGCAGTTGCTGCGGGGCCCAAAGAGAAGCCATCCCCAGAGTGGAATGGGCGGATCATCCTTGACCAAATGGAAGTAGATGTGAAGGCTCTTGGCCCTGAGCGTGTGCAGGCGACAGAAGCTATGCTGTGGGAAAATCAGGGCACATTCGCCCATCACGCCGAAGATTTTGGCTGTACCGAAGCGATCACACACGAGATACCGACCGAGGATGCTCTTCCAATTCGAGAACGATACCTGCAAATCCCACCCAAGATGTACCAAGAGGTGAAGACATTACTGAGGCAAATGCTGGATTCAGGAGTAGTGCAGAGTAGTCAGAGCCATTGTGCGGCACCGGTGGTGCTCGTCAAGAAGAAGGATGGGACCTTCCGGTTCTGTGTAGATTACAGGAAACTCAATGCCTGCACTGTGCGAGACTCATATCCGTTACCCTGCATCGAGGAATCCTTGACAGCATTGAAGAAAGCCAAGTACTTCTCCACCTTGGACCTAGTGAGTGGATACTGGCAAGTGGCCGTGGTTTCCGAGAAAGACAAGGAAAAAACTGCCTTCATCCTCCCTATGGGATTGTTCAAGTTTAACCGGATGCCCTTCGGCCTCTCCAATGCTCCGGGCACGTTTCAACGGCTGATGGAAAAGTTTTGGGAGACTTAAACTTTGAGGCTACCCTGATGTACCTGGTTGACCTCACTGTGTTCTCTGCCTCGTTCGAAGACCATCTAGCCCGGCTTGGACAGGTACTCGGAAGACTATGGGCTCATAACCTGAAGGTGAAGCCAAAGACGTGCCACCTCTTCAAGAGGGAGATCGAGTACCTGGGCCACATAGTGTCACAAGACGGAGCTCTGCCTTCTCCAGAAAAAGTGGCTGCTATCCTGAAGTGGCCAGTCCCTCGCACTGTGTGGGAACTCCAGGCCTTCCTTGGACTTGCTGGGTACTACCGATGGTTTGTCAAAGATTTCGCAAAGGTGGCGTGTTCTCTGAATGAACTGCTGAGGGGGACCATTTGAGTGCTGAAGACCCAGTGCATCCCCTGGGACCAGAGACAAGATGAGGCCTTCCAGGCTATAAAGAATGCTCTAACTTCAGCCCCAATTTTGGCCTACGCAGATTTCGACCAACCGTTCCTGTTGTACACAGATGGTAACCTTCATGGACTCGGTGCAGTACTTTCCCAAATACAGGATGGACATGAGAGAGTCATGGGGTATGCCAGTAGGTCCCTGTGAGACAGTGAAAGAAACCCCCATAATTGCAGCTCTTTCCGGTTAGAGCTCCTGGCCCACGTGTGGGCCATGACAGAGAAGTTTGCGGGCTTCCTGGCAGGGACCAAGATTCAAGTTCGAACGGACAATAATCCCCTGGCCCACCTTGAGAAAGCTAAATTGGGGGCCTTAGAACAACGGTGGGTGGCTCGCCTGGCCAAGTTTGACTTTACCATCCATTATCGCTCTGCCCCTGAAAATGCAAATGCCAATGGTCTGTCAAAAGTGACGGTGGAAACACCAGTGGGGATCTCGATGAACAACTCGAAGAGGAAGAAACCCCATACTTCTGTAAATTCAAGACCCCAGTGGTTGCGGTCCAGTCAAGTAGGGAGACCTGCGCACTACCCCGATCTCTGGGGAGAACCAATGAAGAGTGGGGAAATGTTCAAGATGAAGACGGAGGGCTGAGACAGATGGAATGCTGGGTAGCGCAGAAGTGGAAGCCAGGCAAACAAGAGAGGGATAGTCTGGATGTTGAGATGAAGAGTGTCTTACACCAGTGGGATAGGCTGGAGGTGCGAGAATCGGTGCTATATCGCAAGAGGAAACAGCCGAAAGATACTGAAGTAAGATGGCAGGTGGTCATCCCAGGAGGAATGGCCCAAGAAGTGGCTAAAGATGCCCACGAATTCAGAGCCCACTTCGGGTCCACAAAGTTCTACCAGTGGTTACAGCGGCACATGTACTGACCCCAGTTGGAGTCCGTGGTAGAAAAGGTTTGCCGGCAATGTCAGGTATGCGACCTCATTAAGAGTACTGAACAAAGGGCACCCATCCAGACAATACATACTAAGGAACCGCTAGAAGTCTTGATGATCGACTATCTCCTTGTGGGACACTCAGCCTGGGGGCCACAGTACTGTTTGGTCATGACCGACCATTTCTCCAAGTTCGCGGTAGTCACCCCGACTAGATATCAGACTGCCGAGTCGGCGGTACAGGCCATCTGTCAAGACTTCATCCGAGTGTATGGGTGCCCAAAGCGCATCCACTCTGACCAAGGTGCATGTTTCCAAGGCAAGGTGATGGAAGAACTGTATCGTTTGTATGGCATCGAGCGGTCCCGGACCACCCCTTACCATCCTAAAGGCAACGGAGCATGTGAACACTTCAACCGAACCTTACTTCAAATGCAGAGGATGTAGGATGAGGACAAGAAGGCATGCTGGCCAGATTTCCTGCCAGAGTTGGTCTGGACCTACAACAATTGGGTCCATTCCGCCACGGGTTACACCCCCTATCTGCTGCTGTTTGGAAGAGCTGGACAAGAGATCATTGAATTGAAGTTGGAACAGCCAGAGGAGCTGATGGAGCAAAGCGTCACTTCATGGGTGAAAGAACATTGGAAGCGACTGCAAACAATACAGCAGTTGGTGAATCAGCAGCTACAGGACAATAAACATACGGGCTGTAAACTGATTCAAGAGATAACGCTCCAGCCCGGGGACCAAATATTTGTCAGAGAGAAACGCCCCAATGGTAAACTAAGTGAGAGATGGGAAGTACAGCCTTACAAAGTCATCGAGCGAGTGTATGCTGACAGTCCGGTCTACAAGAGAATGGGGCATCCTCCCCTAGAGTGATTCATAGAAATATGCTGCGGCCATGCCGGTCTGGGCCCTGTCCTGTACCAGTGCTGCCTGAAGATGCTGCTCCACTTCCTGAACCTGTCTTGCCTGCTGGTGAAATCAATGATGAACGGTGGATCGATCCTGACACCATGGGGGGTCCTCAGCCAGACAGAGATGGTAATACTCTGGAGGTACCACTACCGCCACATGACGATGAGTACAGACAAGAGCCTACAACTCCTGCAGCAAGTATTCCTTTGGAAGATACTCAAGACCTCCGGAGATCCCAGAGGTCTACTGCAGGGGTTACACCAGTCCGTTATGTAGAACAGTGTTCCCTGTCTGTTTTTCTGCTTGTGTTGCCTCCCCTATAGGTGCTATTCTGCATTGCAAGTTTCTTCTTCCCACTGCAACCTTGATGATGTGATGGTCGAGGATGACCATATTTAAGTAGGGAAGCATGTAGGGGTGGCATTGCTTAGGACAGTAGAGATAAACTGCCATTTTAAGAGACAGAACCGCCTTGGCTAGAGCAATGGGACATTCGGCTCTCCCTGCAATTAGACTGGTTTTGGTTTGCTTCTCCAGCTATGGAGAGGGGAGGGGCTGTTTTTCCAGTGAGTGTTCTGAACTGTGAGTCTGCAGGAAGCTGGTGTGCTGTGAGCTGAAAAACGTGCAGCTTGTAACTGACTGAACTTGTGGAGTGTGTATACCCTTCAGGGGATAACGAAGGTGATTTTCCCGTGTTGCTGCGAGGAGCCACAAAGATATACAAAGAAGAAATTCAGAGGAGAGAATTCACCATTTCTAGGAACAGGTTCAGAATCGTCACACAAGGACAAGACCACGTTGCACAGAGCTGCCAGGGAGGATGTCTCATCATCTTGCAGAGAACTGTAGGGAGCCCCCAGGAAGGAACTGAGACACCAACTTTACCGTGAGTCTTAACCCTGTGTACGCACGTTTAGGGCTTAGGATAGGCTGCAATAGACAGAGCACGATAGCCGTGCGGCCAAAGTAGCAGCGGTCAGTCAGGCTATAGTTAGAGTAGCAACATACTGTACTTTATTGTATTGTTTTGCCTTTTGCAAAATACACTGATCTGTAATAGTTGGTGCACCGTGCCATTTGTACGGCTAGAGAATATCACGTTTGTACATTGTTATATGTCATTGCATACACCTGTTTACACTTTCCTAACACTGCATTCCTTGCCTGTAAATAAATTAACCCTTTGTTGCTTGCACCTCATCTTGCGTACTGTAGTCTCCCTGCATTGTGGTTGTCCCCCGGCCATCGCTTCACACACACGTGCTCCCAGTCTTTTAAAGGGACAGTGTGTGATGTCCTTAAGTGTCTCTAGCCAATAGCTGGGATACACTTATTATTAAGGGCACCTCCACCTGTTGGGAGGTGTCTGAGCAACTTGCTCACTCTACTTGTTGCCTCTTTGCTAGTTCTCAAGTTCCCTGCCCATGTTTATCTTCCAGTACCTGCCTGTACCTGCCAGTGCCTGACTGTATACCAGTTGTAACTGCCTGCAACTGCCGTGCCCACCTGTATGCCACCCATACTTGCCTACACTAGCCAATGCCTGTCTGTATGCCAGCCATACCTGCCTGCACCTGCCAGTGCCTACCTGTATACCAGTTGTACCCACCAGCACCTGCTATTCCGGTATTCCTGCCGTGCCTGCCTGTACCAGCCTAGCTTTTCCTTTCTATGCCATTCCAGCTCTCTGCCCCTTGGTGGGTGGGTCAACTGTCATATGTTTGAGGTCTGTCCTGGAGTAGCACCTGGTGTTCATCTGGAGCCAAGTCTAACCTTACCATCAGGGGTTATAGCGAAAGTCAGGTGTTCACCTATTTATGCCCCTCCAGGCTCTCCTCCAACTATTGTATACTGAAAACATGGAGTGACTGTCCGAAAGGTATAGTATATGAAAAACACTAGTTTATTGAAATCACAGAAAAACAATTACATATATACAGGGTGGGCCATTGCATGGATACACCTACAGTAAATAAAATGGGAATGATTGTTAATATCAACTTCCTGTTTGTGGCACATTAGAATATGGGAGGGGGGAAATTTTTCAAGATGGGTGGTGACCATGGCGGCCATTTTGAAGTCAGCCATTTTGGATCCAACTTTATTTTTTCCAATGGGAAGAGGGTCATGTGACACATCAAACTTATTGAGAATTTCACAAGAAAAACAATGGTGTGCTTGGTTTTAACATAACTTTATTCTTTCAAGAGTTATTTACAAGTTTATGACCACTTATAAAATGTGTTCAAAGTGCTGCCCATTGTGTTGGATTGTCAATGTAACCCTCTTCTCACACTTTTGACACACTGATATCAACACAGCAGAAGAAATGCTAGCACAGGCTTCCAGTATCCGTTGTTTCAGATGCTGCACATCTCTGTACAAAGAACAGGTAAGGCAGTTCCAGAGTTGATTAGAACAAAGATCAGGTAGATAACGGCATGAACATCACTGACTACATCTGAGGGAATCTGAATCAATAAAAAAATAAAAAAGTACATAGTGCTTTTATAAATCTACAGATACCTCAGAGTGGGAGGGAGCAAAGCTGCTTTGTTGTAAGCCTGTGCTTAGTGTTGGATCACATGTAAACCCAACCTTCCGTGTCGGAAAAGGCTCTTACCCATGATCAGATGTAAGTGATGCCACGCCACTAGACCCAACATGCATTTTGCGTCGGCTTCCTCATGGAGCTTTACATTATCATTGTCAGGGAAAAAGCAACTGCTAAAACACGCATTTGATTGATTTGAGTGAGGTCAATTGTGAAAACCGGAAGGCAAAAATGCACTGAGAATTGACATACTACAGATTATTTTCTGCACCAAATCTGCAAGTTTAAAATACTCAACGTGTGCATGACACTTTTCAGGACATTTCTCATTTGCTGGCATCAGGTTTTAGTAATGAAGAGTAACGTCCAGCGAATAATCAAAGGATAAAATTTAACTTTTAATGCAAACAATGGTTAAAATTCCATTTAGATTATGTCCAGCACAATACACACACTGACTCAATGCCGCTAATGATCAACGCGTTTCGACCTGTGGGTCTTAATCATGACAAATCCATGCCGAAAGAAAGTGACAAAAACGCACCAAACTGCAACAGCCTAAAATTTTGAACAAGTTTTTCCAGACTTGTATAGCAACGAAATCTACCCAAGAATATGTAAAAGTCTATGGATGAGCAATATAATACCTATACATTTTTGAACAATTCTCTTAAGGGTTATATACCAATGAAATATACTCCAGATCATGGAATAGTCTATAGGTGAGCAATATAATACAGATTACATTTTTGTAATAAGTTTTTTGAGGCTTATATAGCAACGAAATCTACCCAAGAATATGTAAAAGTCTATGGAGGAGCAATTAATTATACTGATCATTTTTTCAACAAGTTTTTTGAGGCTTACATAGTAAAGAAATACAGTGGGTACAGAAAGTATTGAGACTCCTTTAAATTTTTCACTCTTTGTTTCATTGCAGCCATTTGGTAAATTCAAAATAATTCATTTTTTTTCTGTAGTACTCAAGGCTCCTAAGAGCACAGTGGCCTCCATAGTCCTTAAATGGAAGAAGTTTGGGACCACCAGAAGTCTTCATAGACCTGGCCATCCAGCCAAACAGAGCAATCATGGGAGAAGAGCCTTGATGAGAGAGGTAAAGAAGAACCCCAAGATCACTGTGGCTGTGTAACGGAGACCAGGGGGATAGTCGTGGCTGATGGTGGTTGCCCTGTCACACCCTGGTCTCCCGCCACATACACACAATGTCCCTTCTGCAGCATACCTTTTTGTCCATCAGGGTCCTCTCTGGTCTGCTGGGATTTCTTTCTTGCAGTCCCATATAAAGACAGGCAGAGTCAAGTTCCAATTTAAAACAAACAACTTTACTCAGTTCTATTCTCCGCTCATCCAGTCCACATGTAGGTACAGCACAAGATTCTTCACAAAGCATAGCATTTTCTTTTACTGTTCCTCAGTTCTTTAGTAATATCGCAGGGTCGTACCATTGTCTCTGCTTCGTGGTGACATACCCCACACCTGCACATTTGTAACAGCCACAAGCACTTGTCCACGTGTCAATTGTTACCCCAGGTTATTAGAAGCACCTAGCACAGGTGGAACCAATGGCACCAATCGTGGTCCCAGTTGTTCGACCCAACAAATCGGGCACTTAGATGACATGTAACCAGTGGCGGATTATAATGAGGTCAATCTGGGCGGTAGCCCAGGGCCCAGTGGTGTTGGGGGGCCCACCAGCCCAGGGTAAAATTGCCCCATTATAATCCGCCACCATACCGCCACGGCCCCCCATGTACCGATGCCATGCTCGCCCTCCCAGACAAGCCCACCGGTGCCACTGCAGCCACTGCCACTCACTCATAAATCCCCGCTCTGTGAGCACAGGCCCTATGATGAGATCACAGGAGGGGAGGAGTCAGGGGTCACATGATCAGAGGCTTCAGTCCAAGTCCCCTGATCATGTGACCCCTGATTCCTCCCCTCCTGTGACCTCATCACAGTTCCTGTGTGCACACTGCACAGCCCTCGATGTATTGTATGGAGGACTCTGCTGTGCAATGAGAGATTATATTAGAAGAGACTTATGAGCACATGTTCTGGTGTGTTGGGTTCCACATTTGGAATGTTCTGACCATTATGTGTTCATGTACTCAATTGCAGAATAAGTCAGATTTATGAAGCTGGGGACTTGTGAGAATGTCATCTAGAATGCTTGTCTCAACATCTGATATCGTCTCGATGTTAATTTAGAGGGTTCTAAACTGGTAGACATGTAAGAACATCTAAAGCATGGGGCTCCACATATGGTACCCTCTGACTGTGTATGTGTCCGTGAGCTCAATGAAAGCATATACAGTGCAGGTTGTCATTGTGCTGGATGAGGGAAGTATGTGTGGGGTCAGGAGGGGTTTATAGGGTGGATGTAGCAGAGCTGTGTGCGCGAGGTGTACGGTCCGGAGCTGTGAGTGTGTGCGAGGTGTACAGAGCGGAGCCGCGCATGTGCGAAGTGTACGCAGTGGAGCCGCACGTGTGCGAGATGTAAGGAGCGGAGCGTGCACAAGGTGTACGGAGCCGCGCATGTGCAAGTTGTGCAGAGCGGAGCGTGTACGAGTTGAGCGGAGCGTGTACGATGTGTGCTGAGCTGCGCGAGTGTGAGGTGAGTGTGTACAAGGTGTGCGGAGTGGAGCCGTGTGTGTACGAGGTGTGCAGAGTGGAGCCGCGCATGTATGAGGTGTACAGAGCGAAGCCGCGTGTGTGTACGAGGTGTACGGAGCGGAGCCGCGTGTGTACAGGGTGTACGGAACGGAGTTCTATGTGTACAAAGTGTACAGAGCTGAGCCGTGTGTTTACGGAGCGGAGTCGCGTGTGTATGAGGTATATGGCGCAAAGCCGCATGTGTACAAGGTTTACAGAGTTGAGCCATGTGTGTACTGAGTGGAGCCGTGGGAGCGTGAGGTGTACGGAGCGGAGCCATGTGTGTAAGAGGCATACAAAGCGGAACCGTGTGTGTATGAGGTGTGTGGAGCCATGCGTTTACAAGGTGTATGATGGGGAGCATTCATACCTCCCAACCATCCCAGATTTTGAGAGTCTGCCACACTGCGCTGACCGGGAGCTTACTTTTCCCGCGGACACAGGAGTACATGGCAGAGCTCCGAGGAGCACTTGACAACTCGCACGTGACGTTCCATCGGAAGTGACATACTGGAAGCTGACCAGAAATGAGGTAATTTCGGGAGAAGATTGTAACAGAACCATGGAGGCACTTCACGGAATGCTTCAGATCCATCACCGTGTCCTCCAACAGTGCAAACAGCGGGATTGCATTGGACTCGGGGATGACGGCCATGTTAGTGAATCATGATATGTCCTGCACCAGGAGGCTCAGGTGGGCATTGCAATGGGAGCCGGGCTGCTATAGCATCTTTATAGAATCTTTCTTTCTTTCTCGCTCTCTGTTCTTTCTTTCCCCTCTTTCTTTCTCTCTCTGTTCTTTCTTTCGCTTTCTTTCGCTCTGTCCTTTCTTTCCCCTTTCTCTCTCCCTCTCTGATCTTTCTTTCCCCTTTCTTTCTTTCTTTTTTCTTGCTTTGTTCTTTCTTTCCCCTCTTTCTTTCTCTGTTCTTATGTTCCCCTCTTTCTTTCTCTCTCCCCCTCTGTTCTTTCTTACACCTCTTTCTTTCTCTCTCCCTCTCTGTTCTTTCTTTCATGGAAAGCATCGCCGAACCAGGGATTGAAGCTTGAGGAAGATAATTTGCATATTCCAGGTGCCTTCTGGGAAAAGCGAAGAGTCTCCCTAAGCTAGAGGATCGTTGGATACAGCCGGGACCAGCTGCTTGGAAAGCATCGCAGAACCAGGGATTGAAGTTTGAGGAAGATAATGTGCATATTCCAGGTGCCTTCTGGGAAAAGTGAAGTCTCCCTAAGCAAGAGGATCGTTGGATACAGCCGGGACCAGCTGCTTGGAAAGCATCACCGAACCAGGGATTGAAGCTTGAGGAAGATAATTTGCATATTCTAGGTGCCTTCTGGGAAAAGGGAAGAGTCTCCCAAAGCTAGAGGATCGTTGGATACAGCTGGGACCAGCTGCTTGGAAAGCTTCGCCGAACCAGGGATTGAAGCTTGAGGAAGATAATTTGCATATTCCAGGTACCTTCTGGGAAAAGCGAAGAGTCTCTCTAAGCTAGAGGATCGTTGGATACAGCCGGGACCTGCTGCTTGGTGGCATAGCTGAACCAGGGATTGAAGCTTGAGGAAAAAAATTTGAATATTCCAGGTGCCTTCTGGGAAAAGCGAAGAGTCTCCCTAAGCTAGAGGATCGTTGGATACAGCCGGGACCAGCTACTTGGAAAGCATTGCCGAACTAGGGATTGAAGCTTGAGGAAGATAATTTGCATATTCCAGGTGCCTTCTGGGAAAAGCGAAGAGTCTCCCAAAGCTAAGAGGATCGTTGGATACAGCCGGGACCTGCTGCTTGGAAAGCATCGCCGAACCAGGGATTGAAGCTTGAGGAAGATAATTTGCATATTCCAGGTGCCTTCTGGGAAAAGCGAAGAGTCTCTCTAAGCTAGAGGATCGTTGGATACAGCCGGGACCAGCTGCTTTGAAAGCATCACCGAACCAGGGATTGAAGCTTGAGGAAGATAATTTGCATATTCCAGGTGCCTTCTGGGAAAAGCGAAGAGTCTCTCTAAGCTAGAGGATCGTTGGATACAGCCGGGACCAGCTGCTTGGAAAGCATCACCGAACCAGGGATTGAAGCTTGAGGAAGATAATTTGCATATTCCAGGTGCCTTCTGGGAAAAGCGAAGAGTCTCCCTAAGGCCGGGGTCACACTAGCGAAAAAATCGCATTGCATTCGTCCCAATGTTATTCTATGGGGCAGCTTCCATCATCCGATTTTTTGTCGGAATGTTTCCTCGGACCGAGACAATCGCAGCATGCTGCGATTGTCACCGATTTTCAGATCGGACTCACCAATGCAAGTCTATGGGTGCGATTAAAAATCAGATTACAAACGGACCACAAGTGTGACTTGCGATAAAATCGCAAGACTTCTCCCGGTCAACAGGAAAGAGCATTTGGCATTGGATGTCAATTTGATGCTTAGATGCGAATAAAATCGGTTCATCGCCGGAAATTCGGATGACAGACGGATCCCTGGACAAGAAACCTTTGTGCGATTTCGTACTGTAAAAATCGGACCGATTTTCTAATCGTTGTGTGTGACTCCAGCCTAAGCAAGAGGATCGTTGGATACAGCCAGGACCAGCTGCTTGGACAGCATCACCGAACCAGGGATTGAAGTTTGAGGAAGATAATTTGCATATTCCAGGTGCCTTCTGGGAAAAGCGAAGAGTCTCCCTAAGCAAGAGGTTCATTGGATACAGCCGGACCAGCTGCTTGGAAAGCATCGCCGAACCAGGCATTGAAGCTTGAGGAAGATAATTTGCATAGTCCAGGTGCCTTCTGAAAAGGAGTGGCCTCTCTTCTTGCCTCCCCCGCAGAGTGCCACATTACTGCGGGGGTTGGTAGTTTAACAGTGGCTGCTGCTGGCTTTGAGCATAATTCCAGCAGTCTCTGGCAAAGTGCCCTTGTCCTCCACATTCCCAGCATTGGATGCCTCCTCTTCGCCAAAAGGCACCCCGAACCTGTCTTCATACCGCCGATGCCTGACGGGAGGGAGCCTGCACTCACTGATCCCTTATGGGTCGGGCCAAAGAGTAGTTATATGAGTACAATGGGTCAGACTGTTGTTCTCCCATTCTTTGCTCCATCCGGGTTAATTTACCTTGCATACTGACAAGAGACCGCTGCAAGTTGTGCACTACCTGCACCAGCGCCTCCTGATAATTTGGATCCCCTCTGGTATTGGCACCCTGGACACGCATCACACCAGACGCGTAACTGTTATGAACGGGTCACCGAGCAGGAAAAAAAAACAACAAGCTAAGTCTCAGAAAACCAGAGAGGTTGGTAACTATGCAGATTGCAGATCCCTGATCTTAACCACACAACTAGCAGCAGTCGTGGAGCGTTCCTACGATGGTCCTAGACGCCTCATCACAACCGGAGAGCTACATAAGCCTAAAGCAGGAAAAGAGGAAAACTAACTGCCCCAGAGCAGACCCCAAAGTAAAGACAGCCCCCCACATGTATTGACGGTGAAGCAAGATGAAAACACAAAAAAAAGGCAGGAAAATAGACTGAGCAAACGATGGGGCCCGACTAACTAGAAAGGACAGGAAAGGAAAGCCACTAACTAGAAAGGACAGGAAAGGAAAGCCACTGTCTGCAATCTGCCAAAAAACCCTACCAAAATAATGTCCAACGCGTCTGATAGCAAAATTAACCCTGAAGTCACTAGACTTCTCCCACTATATCAGCACTCTGAAATATTCTGAAACAGAGCAAAAAGAGGCCAATCTAATAAGGGACAAAAAGGCAAATTGGCAAATACAGATAAATAGGAGTGGAAGTTCAGCATAGCCTCAGCAGGGGCAAGCTGACCACACAAGAAACTGAATTGACCAACAAGCGCAAGTGTGAACATTAGCAAAAAACAAACTTAACTTGAGAAGACTGGAAGAGAGCTGAAGTCCAAGACCTGAGAAGCAGACTGAATCACCAGGATAAGGTGTCGGCTGTCTTATATCTAGTCTGATACTCCAGAGATCCAATCGTTATCCTCCTCATCAGGTGGCAGATCACTACCACTTAAACCAACCTCACTACCTCCTGTCACCACCAGAGGGAGAACGGAAGGAGAACTCAACTGGTGGAGCAGAAAATGAGCTCATAACATGTAACTGTCTTCCTTGCTTCGTGCCACTGCTTCTGCCAAGATTTGACAGAATGAAAGAGCCAGATCTGCATGGACCCATTCTGACAGTGCTCTCCTGTGTTGTACAGTCCCAAAATGAATTGTTCCCGGAGTGTCTGGTCTTTGGGGCCCATGCCACCGAGCCCATCCATCTCTTTCCTCTGCACTTCTGCCAACACTTCTTGCGGTGCTGTTGCATACTGAGAGATACCTTCATCTTCCCACTGCAATCTAGAGAAAAATTTGGCGCGAAGGCGTCCCGCGCTAGTAGTCTCGCCGTAGATCTTTTCCAGGAATTTCACTAGCTCCTTCAGGGTACTACGAGTGAGTTCCGGCTGTATAGAGACGTTTTTATGGGCCTCTCCCTCCAAGGCAGTCAAAGCAATGTCCACTTCAAGGTCTGTGCTGATGTTATAAA
Organism: Dendrobates tinctorius; assembly: GCF_039654945.1. Taxonomy (NCBI): domain Eukaryota; kingdom Metazoa; phylum Chordata; class Amphibia; order Anura; family Dendrobatidae; genus Dendrobates; species Dendrobates tinctorius. The sequence goes on from NW_027361687.1 coordinate 65,123,087, forward strand.
TCTTCAGGGTGCTTTGCAGCTGGGACACCCAGACAGGGGCATATTATTGCCATCAAACTTTGGAAGCACAATAAATATGGTGGCCATAGGGCGTGTCCTTGCAGGGGTTTCACCAATGCCCACAGCATCCCTACTAACACTAGCACTCTCGCCGTTGCTGCCTGCATCCTACATCTTGGTGACAGTAACCCTGCTTGTAGCGCCACTTGAAGCGATGGCCGGGGGACCGCCACAATGCAGGGAGACTGCGGTACACAAGATGAGGTGCAAACAACAAAGAGTTAATTTATTGAGAGGCAAGGACTTCAATGTTAGGAAAGTGCAAAACAGGGGTTTGCAATGAAAACAGACAATTTACAAGAGGGATATTCTTTAGCTGGGCCGTCAAACAGCACGGTGCACCAACTATCACAGCTCACTGTATTTAGCCAACAGCAAAACAACACAGTAAAGTACAGTATGCTGCTCCTCTAACTTTAGCCTATCTGGCCTCTGCTATGCGGCCATACGACTACCGTGCTCTGTCTATTGCAGCCTATCCTAAGTCCTAGCATGTGCACAGAAAAGGTTAACACTCACAGTAGCGTTGGTATCTCAGTCCAATCCCGGGGGCCCCTGCAGCTTTGCAAGATGGTGCACACATCTTACTGGAAGCTCTGTGCACCTTGTGTGCGGGTCCTGAGATGCTCCTAGAAATGGTGGATTCCCTCCTCTGGATTCCTTTCTTGTATTTCTTCGTGGCTCCTCACAGCAACACAGGAAAGCCACCTTGTTATCCCCAGAATAGTTTACAAAGTCACGCAAGTTCAGTCAGTCTCAGGCTGTATTTTTCTTTTCCTCACAGCTCCAGGCACGTCTGCTTCCTGCAGAAATCTCGGCTTTTAACACACACACAGAAAAGCAGCCCCTCCCCTCTCCAGTGCTGGCAGAATTAACCACACAGTCTCTTCTGTAGGGGAGAGCAGAATGTCCCATTGCTCTAACCAAGGGGGATGCTGTCTCTTAAAGTGGCAGTTTGTCTGTTCATAGCAATGCCGCCCCTTTACACCACTACACAGTCCCACATCTCCTGCCAGTCCATCATGTTCCATCCTGTACTGCTGCCACTAGAGAACCCAACATCTCCTGCCAGTCCATCATTTTTTTCCTATACTACTGCCACTACACAGCCCCATATCTCCTGCCTGTCCATCATGTTCCATCCTGTACTGCAGCCACTACACAGTCCCACATCTCCTGCCACTCCATCATGCTCCATCTTGCACTGCTGCCACTGAACAGTTCCACATCTCCTGCCAGTCCATCATGTTCCATTCTGTACTGCTGCCACTAGACAGCCTGACATCTCCTGCCAGTCCATCATGTCCCATCCTGTGCTGCTGCCACTACACAGCCAGACATCTTCTGCGTGTCCATCATGTTTCATCCTGCACTGCTACCACTACACATTCTCACATCTCCTGCCAGTACATCGTGTTCCATCCTGTACTGCTGCCACTGCACAGCCCCACAATTCCTGCCAGTCCATCATGTTCCATCCTGTACTGCTGCCGCTACACAGTCCCACATCTCCTGCCAGTACATCATGTTTCATCCTGTACTGCTGCCACTACACAGCCCCACATCTCCTAACCATTGTTGCTGTTTTGCTGTTCTTGCGTCCGGAGAGATGATACACACTAGATATTGTGAAGTCCAGACTTGTTTATTGGAAATCTGGACATACAGCGTATGATTGGTAATGCAGTACTTCTCCAGAAATGCAGGTATAACGACCAAGGTGGTACAGCAAGATGCAGCAAGGTGAGCAACGGATTTGTATGTGAAATTATGGTAAAAAAAACTGATGCCTTTCACAGCCTGGTAAGCGTGTCTCTCCCAGGAGAAAATGAAACTAGTAATGGCCACTGGCAGGAAGAGAAGGACTGACCTGACCTGGAAATGGAAGGCATGTACTAGAATTAATTAGCTGCAGTCTGCTATACAGAAAAAGGACAGCAGGTGGCAGCAGACCAAATGCAAAACTTAACACAAAGAATGGTAACATAACACAATCTATATAAGCATATAGTCATAACTTTAGATGGAACAGCACACTCCCCGTCTGAAATTCCGTAAGGGATTTCACTATATTAATGTTTTTTGTTTAAATAAAGTTCAATAACCTAGAAAGGAAACACAAATAAGCATGCAACAATAACAACTTCAAAACGAGGTAGATGACAGTCAGTTCCTGAGACAATCCAATGAAAACCCATCTTCGAATCGGAGAAGCCGCATTAGGCCAAACTGTCTCCGACCCAACGGTAATCCAATGGATGAAGCAGTAGGGCAGTGTTCTGTTCATGGTTCATCCTACCGGAATGTCCTCAATTGGTAGTATCAATACAAGCTCGTGGATTGGCCTCTGAAATGTCTTAGGCTCACCTTTCCTAAGGACCTTCCGCTCCACCTTCCGGACCCTACCGTCTTGACTAGGGAAAGTCTTTGTAACGATTCCCATAGGCCAGTCGATCCTTCGGGCTTGTTGTTCTTTCATTAGTACCATGTCTCCTTCTTTCAAGTTCAGTTTATTCTGTCACCATTTTCTTCTTCCTTGGAGAGTCACGAGATATTCCTTTCTCCACCGGTTCCAGAAGTAGTCAGCGAGGTACTGCACACGTTTCCACTGTTTCTGGTAGGTGTTTGCGTGAGTAAACTCTCCACTAACTGTTAGCGGGTTCCCAATCTTTTGGGTGAGAAGAGTAGCTGGCGTAAGAATGGTCGGTTTTTCGGGATCCATGGACACTGGGACAAGTTTTCTTGAGTTGATTATGGCAGAAATTTCGGCCAGAAGAGTAACCAAGGTCTCATGCGCAAGCCTTGAAGCATTTACATCCATAAATATAGAATTCAGGATGTTGCGTGAGATCCCGATCATCCTGTCCCAGGATCCCCCCATGTGAGAACTATGCGGAGGATTGAAGATCCAGGTGCAACCTCTTTCTGCCAGCTGATCCGGAATTGGCTTGATGTCAATATCCAGCTCTTGACATGCACCGATGAAGTTGCTTCCACGGTCGGACCTCAACTGTTTCACCGGTCTTGTTATCACTGGAAACCTCCGGAGAGCGCTGATCAGGCTGGATGTGTCCATAGACTCTATTACCTCTATGTGGATGGCACGGACACTCATGCAAGTGAATAGTACGGCCCATCGTTTGCTGTTGGCATGACCACCTCAACTTCTGCGTGCAGATACCATCCATGGCCCAAAGACATCTAGGCCAACGTAGGTGAAAGGCGGCTCAGCACTCAATCTGTCAGAGGGCAGGTCGGCCATTTGTTGATGTACCTGTTTTCCTCTGATTTTCCGACATTACACACAGTGATGTAGTGATCCTGCTACACGTCTTTCCATACCTATGATCCAAAGCCCTGCAGACCATAACTTGCCTTCTTTGATTTGCCTGCCTTGGTGCTCGTTTTTTTCATGAAAGTGCCGGATCAGTAGATCAGTGATATGATGTTTAGTGGGAATGATGCAAGGATGTTGCTCTGAAGCCGCAATCTTGGCTTGATTTAAACGACCACCGACTCTCAGCAAACCGAAGCCGTCCATTACTGGATTCAAGTGGGCAATGGGGCTTTTCAGAGGGATCTGCTGTTTGTGGTGTAGGCATTCCCATTCAGTACTGAATACGCTCTGCTGGACGTAACGTATTATAAGGGACTCACAGTGAGAAATGTCCTCAGCAGAGAGTGGTTTACGGCAGACGTGCCAGCCGTGACAGTCTTTGTCTCCAAGTGAGTTGTGATACGATCTCGCAATGTGGACTAACCTTGCTATAGTCTTGACGAGTCTCATCCAATTGGAGAAGCTTTCAACGCGCTGGCAACCGAGGCTGGAGGTGGGTTTAGTGTTCGTCGCCAAGGCACTGACCTCGGAGCGGACTTCTGAATCGCCATCCGGATCCTGGATGCTGAAGACTTCCTGGAGACGTTCACTTCCCTCCTGTTCCAACAGAAACTTAGGACCTGAAAGCCAAGAAGAGTTAGCAAAGGACCTTATAGACATAGGTCTAGTGGCATGGTCAGCTGGATTAAGTTCAGATGGGATACAGTGCCATTGTTCAGGCTTGGAAGACCTCCTTATTCTCTCGATGCGGTTACTGATGTACATGTAGAAGCACCTTGTTTGGTTGTAGATGTAACCTAAGACAACCTTACTGTCACTGTAGTATTGCACATCATCTATGTTGGTGTCCAGCTCGTGCTGTATAAAGTCTGCGAGTTCTACTGCAAGCACGGTCACACAGAGGTCAAGCCTGGGAATAGTGTGATCAGGTTTGGGAGCCAACTTGCCGAAGACGAATCCAACGCGATCTTGATTGTCGGGACCCGTCACCTTCAAGTAGGCGACAGCTGCAATGGCTTCTGTGGATGCGTCTGAGAACACATGGAGTTCCGTCCTAGTGCTGGCAACAAGTGAGGTTCTGGTGTAGCATCTTGGTATATGGATTTCATCCAAGGCACACAAAGACTGCTTCCAGGTTTCCCATTTCGGTTCCTTTTCAGGAGGGAGTGGGGCATCCCAGTCTTTGACGGTTTCGGAAAGCTGTCTCAGAAGGGATTAAAGCCTAAGCTTCTCTGCACAGGCAGACAGTCTGGTCCCTGGTCTATGTCCTTGAATCCTGGTGCGTGGCCACTTCAATCAAAGGCTCTCATGACAGCCAGGCTGTTTGAAGCAATTTTGTGCAATCTAATCTTAGCTTGGTTCAGCATACCTTGGGTCTTCTTGAGTAGATCGATAGCCGCTTCTTCTGTGGGCAGAGATTTTAGTCCATCATCTACATAGAAGTCTTTCTCTACAAAGTTTCTGGCATCTGTTCCATATTCGGACTTTCCTTCTTGAGCAGTTCTCCGCAGGCCATAGGTTGCCACTGCGGTGGAAGGGCTGTTCCCGAATACGTGCACCCTCATGCGATACTCCACCATCTCTTTGCTAGGGTCATTGTCCTTGTACCATAGGAACCTGAGGAAATTCCTATGGTCCTCTCTGATTACTAGGTTGTTTGTAAGGTTAGGACCCGTGAGGAGGACATCGTTAAGAGATACGCCTTGATGTTTGGCGCTTGAATCAAAGACAACTCTAATTTGCTTAGGTTTCTGTGGTGATATACTCTGAATGAGGGTAGGTACCAGCACTCCTCATTTTCCTTTAAGGGATTCGCTGGCTCCGCATGGTTATTCCGGAATATAATGCTCAAGAAGGTGACAATGTGTTCTTTCAGCTCCGGTTTGTTGCTAAGTGTGCGCTGGAGAGAGTTGAATCTGGACAAGGCTTGTTCACGAGTGTTCGGGAGTCTTACCCTGGTAGCTCGGAAGGGTAGGGGAAAAACACAGTGATTGGTCTCCTCCAATAAGGAACTCATTGTCCATTATCCTGACAAATTCCTTGTCTTCCATTGACGGGGCTACATTGTTGTCATCCTTAGTTGTATGAAACACTGATCTTCCCAAGTCGTCTGCATAGGGAGAAGGAATGACATCAGGCAGCTGTACTGGATCTGGAGGCTTCCCTTTCACCTCATAGTGATGAGGACGTGGTTTGCAGAAAGTAGCTTGTCCGTCTCTGCGTACATAGGTCTTAAAGGAATCGACTCTTGTTCGGTCCAAGCACACATTTCCTATGATTACCCACCCCAAGTCAAATCTCTGTGCGTAGGGGGCATAGTCAGGACCATTGCACTGTTGGCAGACCTTATGTATCCTTAAATTTTCTCTGCTGAGCAGAAGTAGGATTTCAGCATCTGGGTCCATAGGTGGGATAACACTGACTAGGTGCCTTAGGTGTGGTTGGTGGAAATCAGCTTCTGGGGAAGGAATTTCATCCCTTTGGTCGGGTATTTGATCGCATTCGATTAGCGTAGGTAAGGGTATTTCTACGCCTCCGTTGACAGGAGAAGCAATGAAACCTTGTGCCCTTCTGTCACTAGTCTCTATGCGGCCTGAGCAAGTGTTCAGAGTGTATGGCGTTGCTGGTCCCTTGATTCCAAAGGCTTCAAAGAACTTAGGTCCAGCTAGGGATCAATTGCTCTGAACGTCAATGATGGCATACATTTTTACTGCCTTCTCTGGTTGCCCTTCTGGATTAACTCTGATTAGGCATATCCTGGCACAGCATTTATCACTTTGGCTCTCCCCACATACCTCTGAGCATGAGCAGGAGACAGCCGTGGTAGAATTGGCGTTATTCTGTGGCTCCCCGCCATGACTTGTAGCTGGACTAGAGGTAACTGCACCTGCTGAATCGCTGGTGGCTGAGGTTGGATGCAAAGCTGATGGGTGTTTGTCACTATGACACTCTTCACACTTAATGGCAAATTTACAGTCCTTGGCCATATGTTCTAATGAGGCGCAGCACTTGAAACATACCCCAGGTTTGCTGAGGATTTTCTTGCGCTCCTGCATGGTTTTGGACCTGAAGCCTCTACATTTATTCAGTGAGTGCGGTTTTTTGTGAATGGGACACTCACGATTGAAAGACTTATCTCTCAATGGAATAGTGTACTGTTTATCGGCAGTTACTGCAGGTGGTGGCAGGTTAGTCTTTCTGACACTTATACTGCTCCTCAAGTCCTTGCGCCTATGTGAGACGCTTTCATACCTTGATGACGGTGTTGCTGGAGCTGCAGTGTTAGACTCCAGGAAGTCTAGGCTAGGGTCGTTCCTCATTTGGGCCGGTTTGTCGACAAACTTGCAGAACTGATTGAATGGAGGAAAGGTGACATCATGTGATCTTTTGTACATGGAAACGCATACTGCCCACTTCTCTTGCAGACTATGTGGCAGCTTTGAGACGATTGGGTTCACCCCATGGGCAGTGTCCAGGTATCATAATCCAGACAGACGAAGGTCTCTTTTCTCAAGTTCCAGCTCCATAAGCAGATCACTTAAGTCCAGAAGCTTGTGGGTTTCCTTAAGGTTGATCCTTGAAACATTCTGCAGTCTCTTGAATAGGGACATTTCTATGGCTTCAGCACTGCCATAGGTTCTTTCGAGTCTCAGCCAGGCAGCGGCGAGACCTGCTTCAGCTTGCCCCACGTAGACGGTCCGAACACTCTTGATACAGTTTGTGGAGTCAGGACCCAACCATTTTACCATGAGGTCGAGCTCCCATTCTGCAGATAGATTGAGGTCAGCAATGGTGGCCTTGAAGGCTGCTTTCCAGGCTCTGCAGTTCTCTGCACAGTCGTCAAACTTTGAGAGGCTGGTGCTGATTAGATCTTTGCTCACCATAAACCTGGCTAACTCGGGCATATCCGAACCTTCACTCCTTGTTACCATGTTAGCTTGTGTTGCCTCTCGGGCGTATAAGCTGTGTGGCATGGAAGGGTGAATTGTTCCCGGGTAGAATGATGTTGCTGCAGGGTTGAGCTGTGGTTTAATCTCTGGAGATTTTGATGACTGCGGCTTGAACTGTGGAGATGGACTGGAGTGCATCTTGTGGTCGTCTTGTGATGATTGCTGCACCTGAGGGGACACATTATGGCGTTGGTCTTGGGTCTCTGCGGATGCTGTGGATAACACTGGTGGGTCGCCCTCCCAGGGCTGTGGGGTACTCGGCACCGGGCCAGCGCCAGCGGGATGTGCCACAGCAGCAGTGACGCGGTCCGTGGCCCTGGGCACCCAAATCAATGGTGGTTGCGGTTTGTAGTGTAATAGTTTGTGACGCCACCTGTGGTGTTCGGCAAGTGAGGTGTTAAGCCGATGCTGCTTGCAGATTCTCTGGGGCTGGTGGTGTGTTGCCGCATAGATGGTGTAGCTCCCCACAGGTGAAACTGTAGCCCCAGGGCGGTATAGGTGTAATGGATGAGAAGCCCAGGCAGTGTAGGAGCTGGTACCCAGATATAGTGGTGCTGAGGGTGTAGGCGCGATAATGAATGGAGGACACCAGGGTCTGTAGTTCCAATGCTTTACTCACAGTCAGTAGGGCACACAGGTGCCTGCCTCCGTGCTGTGTCCTCCGGGTCAGGGACTCAGTCAACCCCCAGGCAAGATGAAGGGATCCTCTCCAACACTCCGCCAACATGTGCCTTTCTGAATGTCTCCTCTATTGCGCCTTTAAGTGTGAAGATCTCCTAGCACTAAGTTATGCTGGAGTTCCTCCTTACAGATGTTCCTGTGTTCTCTACTCGTATGGCAGACAGCTGTAGCCTGCTTCGGGGACTCCCTTCTCCTGAGTCCCGGCTCTCTATACAGATGCTGTTGTGCCCCAAGTCTTAGATGGGAGTAGTGCATTTACAGCCAACTACTCCACCAGTGTCTGCTGCAGAACCATAAGTGTCCATACAACCTCGGGGACCGGGCCCCGGCCTTGCGCTGAGAACCTATAGGTAGGGTTCCTCTTCCAACCCACGTCACCTCTGTGTTCTCTACTCCTTCGTTCCGTACTTGACTTTCTTATGGAAACCTAGGTTACAGTTCTACGTCTTTCTCCTTTCTCTCCTTTCCCGTGCCAGCTGGCTCAGGTCACTGAGGCAGCTGCAGCACTCCTTCCTCAATCCCTTCTTCCAGGGATCCTCACTCCTCCTGGAGTGTCCTACTACTCCACCAACCTTCTATCTGACTCCAGACGGAGTGCCCATAATCCTACACTTTCCCAATCTTTTATATGTCTTAACTCCACCCACCTCCCAGTACGTCCAGTGTTCCAAGCAGGGAACCACCAAAGGTGCTCTGCTACTCTCTAAGCACAGAGCCGCTTGTGGCTGTGCAGAACTACCCTGTGTGTGTGTGGGGTGCGGGTGTTGGAGCATGGAAAGGAGTTCCCACCTTACCTGGATGGTGGGGCACTACACTTTAGGAGAAGGTGCAGTACCTCTGTGGCAACTGAGCCTCAGGGGCGCCACACTGGCACCGTAAGTTGGGCTGACTTGGACGCTTCCACATTGTTGGGTTGAACGTCGCTGGAGGTGTGTGCTGCAGATATCTGTTTCTGCGCGTAATCACTGGTACGGACAGCTGGGTCCTCTTCTTCCAGTGGTGGTAGGCAAATCGGGTCGAGGGTTTGATTCAATGCTTGCTCAAGTATTTTCACTTCAGCTAATGCGATTTTTTCCTCCATTTCTGTTTGAAGAATCTTTGCTTGGGCCTCTGCTTCTGTTTGAAGGATCTTTGCCTCTGCCTCTGGCTCTGCTTTCTTCACTTCTGCCTCTGCTTTCTTGGCTTCTGCCTCTGCTTTCGTTTTCTTTTCTGTGTAGGAGCGTCTCAGTTTGGATCGCTCTGCGTTTAAACGGGCCTCTAGGATTCTGTCGCTGAGGGCTGAAGTTCTTGAGCAGGATGATTTGTATGACCGAGCAGAGTGTCTGGATGAGCCTGACCTGTGAGATCTAGCTTCTTGCAGATAAGCGATACTGAGCTCCGCTTTATCTTTGGCGTCTTGCACAGCGGTGTCCCTTTCTCTTTCTGTGGAATCCACTTTGCTTAATTCTGATGAGGCTTCATCAATATTAGAGTCTTTTAGGAAGGCAACGTACCTTGCAGACAGTTTCTTGTATCTTCCGTGGGCCGCCCGTGTCTAGCCGTTTTATAGTGTCCTGTAGACTCGCTGCATCATTTTTGTTGCGTTGGATGCTTGACATGAGGGAGGTGACTCGTTCCCATAGGTCGTCCAGGTTGTCATTGAACTCATCCTTCATATTGTGATAGTTTTCGACAGCCTTTATGGTTGGTTTGACAGAGCATTTTGGTCGTGAGTCTTGGTCTGTTTCTGAAGCTTGCTCTGTTTCCCCCTCTTCATAATGGACAGTATCGGGTAGTATTTGCTCTGTTTCAGCAGTGGGAGACTGTGCAGGGTCTTTTTCGGCCATTTTGATTTAAGGTTCACTGTCTTCTTAAGAAACTGAACTTTTGAATTGGGGGCTGGAAATCGCAGTGCAGCTTAGTTAAGACGTCCTGAAGAGATCCCCAATGTGTTCTTAGAGAAATGTGGGGTTTTGCAGTCCGACAATCTGCAGCAATGTTATATAATATACAGACAGTCTCTATGCACAATGCGGTCTGGGGTGACGCTGCAGAGTTTCTTAGCAGAGCAGTGCTGCAGTATGTGAGCGGGCAGACGGGTTAGGATATAAGGGTGATTTTTTGCCAGGCTTCAAGGCAGTTTTTTGACTGTTCTGTCCCCACATGAGGCGAATGGAGGTGTAGTTGATTGGGGTTGGGAGAGATTCCTAACTTCCGTTTCCTCAATGCAGAGCAGACAGGACCATTGTTGCTGTTTTGCTGTTCATGCGTCCGGAGAGATGATACACACCAGATATTGTGAAGTCCAGACTTGTTTATTGGAAATCTGGACATACGGCGTATGATTGGTAATGCAGTACTTCTCCAGAAATGCAGGTATAACGACCAAGGTGGTACAGCAAGATGTGTGCAGCAAGGTGAGCAATGGATTTGTAAATGGTCAAAAAACTGATGCCTTTCACAGCCTGGTAAGCGTGTCTCTCCCAGAAGAAAATGAAACTAGTAATGGCTACCGGCAGGAAGAGAAGGACTGACCTGACCTGGAAGTGGAAGGCATGTACTAGAATTAACTAGCTGCAGTCTACTATACAGAAAAAAGACAGCAGGTGGCAGCAGACCAAATGCAAAACTGAACACAAAGAATGGTAACATAACACAATCTATTTAAGCATATAGTCATAACTTTAGATGGAACAGTACAGCTGCTGTAGCTGCTGCCCCTTCACAGCTGAACATTTCTTTCATGTCCATATTCCATATTGTGCTGCCATTTCATAGCTGCATGTGTCCTTCCTTATCATGTTCCATACTATATTGCTGCTACCTCTTTTACACTGCTAAAGGTGTCTTTGCGTAAAAGGGAACCTGTCACCATAAAACTGCCTTCCAATCTGCAGGCAGCATGTTATAGAGCAGGGGGAGCCGAGCACATTTATAAATAGTTTTGTGGGAAAATATTCAGGATAACCTGTGTTTTAATTATTTAAGTCTCTGCTCTTTCTGAGATTTTTGAGCCTGTGGGCTGTTCTATCAGTGATTGATAGTTATATTGTAATGCACAATTATACAAGGAAGGTTGTCAGTCACTGATCGGAACCACCCACCGATCCAAAATTCCCAGAAATAACAGAGCTTTAAACGTTTAAAATAAAACTATGTATCAATCTGCTCAGCTCCCTCTACGCTATAACATGGTGCCTACACATTAGACTCAATTCTCATGGTGACAGGTTCCCTTTAAAGAACTTAAAAGAAGGATATAATCTCGGAAAACCTAAGAATATCAAACATGTCTTTTCAGTACAATGGGAGACCTTGGAGAGTTTTCAATTCTTAGAGAATCAGACAAATTTAACCTAAAACGAATTTTGTGAAATTCAGTCATGTCAAACTGTAAACTGGATGTATGTAAACTTCTCACTTCTTAAATGTCAGCATAGAGAATAATAAATGAAATGATCTGATTTTCAACATTTGTTGGAAATTGATAGTACAAAGTAGATATTGGAAACTACACAGATTCTGTGGAGGGGAAAAATTAGATAAATGATTGTAGCCTAATTGCATTCAATCCTGTGACTTCAGTCGTAAATACCGTATGCATTCTCCATCTTACATTGCTATACAGACAGGACGACCCTCGAATGCTACTCCATGTAAGTTGGAGCAGGGCTGTGAACATGCTGTCAGCCCACATAGACAATATTAGCCAGTTCATGATTCACCTCGACTGACAACCCAGACATGGAAGCAGACGACATACACGTCATATTCCATATACTCCACACTTCAATGCAAAATTCCTCTTATTAGTGATACATATTCCAAAAGAAAGACTCCAATCTTCTTTATAATCACTGTGTCTGGAGACTGAGGATTGATTATTGCTGTATGCAGACATTCTTAGATTAGACAAGATGCTTAAAAGGCTGTGCAATGAGATTCTATATTACCAAGGCCATTCTTTACTATTCACAGAATACAACTGTTCGATACTACCCCTTAGAAAAGAAGATATCATTTCTATACCACTGTTACTGTGCACAAGAATATACGGTAATACTGCTCCTATGTAAAAGAGCATAACTACTATAAAACTGCTCCTATGTACAAGAATATAACTACTATAATACTGCCCCTCTGTTCAAGAATATAATTACTATAATACTGCTATGTACAAGAATATAACTACTATAATACTGCTCCTATCTACAAGAATATAACTACTATAATACTGTCCCTCTGTTCAAGAATATAATTACTATAATACTGCTATGTACAAGAATATAACTACTATAATACTGCTCCTATGTACAAGAATATAACTACTATAAAACTGCTCCTATTTACAAGAATATAACTACTATAATACTGTCCCTCTGTTCAAGAATATAATTACTATAATACTGCTCCTATGTACAAGAATATAACTACTATAATGCTGCTCTCTATGTACAAGAATATAACTACTATAATACTGCCCCTATGTAGAAGAATATAACTACTATAATACTGCCCCCTATATACAAGAATATAGCTACTATAATACTGCTCCTATGTACAAGAATATAACTACTATAAAACTGCCCTATTTACAAGAAATAACTACTATAATAATACTCTTATGTACAAGAATATAACTATTATAATACTGCACCTTATATACAAGAATATAACTACTATAATACTGCTTCCTATGTACAAGAATATAACTACTAGAGTTGAGCGAAACGTGTCGAAAAAAGTCGCCGACTTTTGGTAAAGTCGGGTTTCATTAAACGAAACCCGACCCTAGGGTGAGGTCGACCACTAGCTGGGTGACTTTAGCGCCAAAGTCGCGTTTCAAAAGTTTGTTTTCCACCCTTTTTCAGCCAATCAGGATCCACGGACACTGTGGGCAACGTGATGACATAGGCAGGGGTCACCACCATCTTTGAGAAGGGCATGCAAGTGATTGGCTTGCTTTGGGGGGCGTCACAGGGGGTATAAAAGGGCGTGCACGCCGACCGCCATGTTACTTATGCTGATCTCAGAATAGGGAGAGCTGCTGATGATGATGATTCTGTAGGGAGAGTGTTAGGCAGGGAAGAAGACACCAAAAACTGCTTCTGCTGCTAGTGATTTTGCCTGTACAACACACCAGTCACTGTGTGTGCAGTGCAAGTGGAGGCTATTAGGGATGGGCGAATCTACTCGTTAGGACTCGTTACTCTGCGAGTAGTAGGGGACTCGCAGGAGTCGGTACTCTGCGAGTTTCCAAGCGATTACTCGGACAGTAACGAGTCCAATGCAAATCAATGGCAATCCTAGTTTTTTCAGAGTTTAATACAAGCAATCCTAGTTTCTTAGCGATTTTGTGTCCCCCTGCTGACACAAAATTGCTAAGAAACTAGAATTGCTTGTGTTAAACTCTGAAAAAAAAAAAAAAATAGGAGTCTTAGCGATTTTGTGTCCCCCTGCTGACTAGTGTTGAGCTTTCCGGTTGGCTGCCGAAATGACGTCATCATGATGCGTTGTCTGTGCGCATCATGATGCGCTGTCAGTGCGGGCCTTCGGGGGGGCTGTGCCGACTGTCCGGGGGTCTGTACCGGCCTGCCGGTGGTCTGTGCCGGCCTGCCGGTGGTCTGTGCAGGCTCCGGTGGCTGTGCCGGCCTGCCGGGGGGCTGTGCCGGCCTGCCGATGGTCTATGCAGGCTCCGGTGGTCTGTGCCGGCCTGCCGGGGGGCTGTGCCGGCCTGCCGGTGGTCTGTGCCGGCCTGCCGGGTGGCTGTGCCGGCCTGCCAGGGGGCTGTGCAGGCTCCGGGGGGCTGTGCAGGCCTGCCGGTGGTCTGTGCAGGCTCCGGTGGTCTGTGCAGGCATCGTCCGATGGGACTACAAGTCCCATCGGGCGATGCCTGCTACCATGACAGTGATTGACACATTAGCCAATGATGGGACAGTAGTAGTCCCATCATCCGGCTAATGTGTTGAATGTAAAAAAAAAATAAAAAAAAAATAAATAAATTACATGCTACATACATGCAATATGCATACTACATATATACTACATGCAACATACATACTACATACTACATGCATACTACATACATACTACATACATACAACATATATACTACATATATACTATATATACTACATGTAACATACATACTACATATATACTACATGCTACATACATGCAACATACATGCTACATACTACATGCATACTACATACATACTACATACATACAACATATATACTACATGTAACATACATACTACATATATACTACATGCAACATACATACTACATACATACACTACATGCATGCAACATGCATACTACATATATACTGCATATATACTACATGCATGCAACATACATATATACTACATACAATACATACATATAGACATACAGTACATATAACATAGAGTACATACTTACCGTCACTTGTCACTTTGATCCCCGAAGCCATTGTCACCTGAGGGACTTTTTTTTTTTTTTACAGTGGTGGAGGAATACAGTGCGGAAGGATACCTACCTTCCGTCATTGTATTCCTGGAGCTGGTAGAGAACGGTAGCATCAGCTGATGCTGCTGTTCTCCAAGCAAGATGGACATGGGACCCTCGTGGACTTCTGCGGATCGGGGTAAGTATATTGGTGTTTTTTTATTTTAATATTTAACCCTCAGGTGACAATGGCTTCGGGGATCAAAGTGACAAGTGACGGTAAGTATGTACTCTATGTTATATGTACTGTATGTCTATATGTATGTATTGTATGTAGTATATATGTATGTTGTATGCATGTAGTATATATGCAGTATATATGTAGTATGCATCTTGCATGCATGTGGTATGTATGTAGCATGTATGTAGTATGTATGTAGTATGTATGTAGCATGTATGTAGTATGTATGTTACATGTAGTATATATGTTGTATGTATGTAGTATGTATATAGTATGCATGTAGTATGTAGCATGTATGTTGCATGTATGTAGCATGTAGTATATATGTAGTATGTATGTTACATGTAGTATATATAGTATATATGTAGTATATATGTTGTATGTATGTAGTATGTATGTAGTATGCATATAGTATGTAGCATGTATGTAGCATGTATGTAGCATGTATGTTGCATGTATGTAGCATGTATGTAGTGTGTTGCATGTATGTAGCATGTAGAGTGTATGTATGTTACATGTAGTATATGTAGTATATATGTTGTATGTAGTATGTATGTAGTATGCATGTAGTATGCAGCATGTATGTAGTATGTATGTTGCATGTATGTAGCATGTAGTATATATGTAGTATGTATGTTACATGTAGTATATATAGTATATATGTAGTATGCATGTTGCATGCATGTAGTATATATGTTGTATGTTGCATGCATGTAGTATGTATGTAGTATGTATGTAGCATGTATGTAGTATGTAGCATGTATGTAGTATGTAGCATGTATGTAGTATGCATGTAGTATGTAGCACGTATGTAGTATGTATGTTGCATGTAGTATATATGTAGTATGTATGTTACATGTAGTATATATGTAGTATGTATGTTGCATGTAGTATATATGTAGTATGCATGTTGTATGTATGTAGCATGTATGTAGCATGTAATTTTTTTTTTTTTTTTTTAATTCAACACATTAGCCGGATGATGGGACTACTACTGTCCCATCATTGGCTAATGTGTCAATCACTGTCATGGTAGCAGGCATAGCCCGATGGGACTTGTAGTCCCATCGGACGATGCCTGCACAGACCACCGGAGCCTGCACAGACCACCGGCAGGCCGGCACTGCCCCCCGGCAGGCCGGCACAGCACCCCGGAGCCTGCACAGACCACCGGCAGGCCGGCACAGCCCCCCGGAGCCTGCACAGACCACCGGCAGGCCGGCTATATTTTGCTGGATCAGCTGTGTTGGTTGTTAGGCTGCCTTATAAGGCTTCCTGATAGCTGCATTGCTGTTTTCCCACTGCTCTGCAAACTGCTTTTTTAAAAGCAATCCAAATTTTTTTTTTGTCCTGGTGAGGTACTGAGCGTGCATTTTTTCACACCATACAGCGGTGTACGCTCCTCACACAGTACCGTGTAACGGCTGTTATCATGGCCACAGTGAAGCTATCTGTGTGTGACTCTGTAAGGATAAGTCGAGGACATGTTCCGTTATTACAGACCGCCACCTTCTAGTTTTGTCTGGTTTTCAAACAGTTAAGTATATTTGCTGTTTGATCACATTCAAAACTATAGAGAGACAGCGTGTGTCAGTTCGTATACTTAAAAAAAACGGAGCTTGACAATTTTACAGACACCGGACAGCGGTGTACGTGCATGCTCTTCTCTCAGTACCGTGTAATGGCTGTTATCACGGCCACAGTGAAGCTGTGTGTGACTCTGTAAGGATAAGTCGAGGACATGTTCCGTTCTTACAGACCTCCACCTTCTAGTTTTGTCTGGTTTTCAAACAGTTAAGTATATTTGCTGTTTGATCACATTCAAAACTATAGAGAGACAGCGTGTGTCAGTCCGTATACTTAAAAAACACGGAGCTTGACAATTTTACGGACACCGGACAGCGGTGTACGTGCACGCTCCTCTCTCAGTACCGTGTAATGGCTGTTATCACGGCCACAGTGAAGCTATCTGTGTGTGACTCTGTAAGGATAAGTCGAGGACTTGTTCCGTTCTTACAGACCTACACTCTAGGGAGATTCCTATTCTGCCCAATTCTATATACACCTTGTAGTTTGTCATACACTAGCCAATTTCTGCCTGTGACATAGCAGTGTGATATTCACTGGGCCTCACACAATCCAACAGTGTCCACAAGTGTGTTCAGAAATTCTACATCTCCCCTGTCCTATAGTGACATTTTTCACACCTGCGACATTGAGCCTGTGACATAGCGGTGTGATATTCACTGGTCCTCACACAATCCAACAATGTCCACAAGTGTGTTCAGAAATTCTACATCTCCCCTGTCCTATAGTGACATTTTTCACACCTGCGACATTGAGCCTGTGACATAGCGGTGTGATATTCACTGGGCCTCACACAATCCAACAGTGTCCACAAGTGTGTTCAGAAATTCTACATCTCCCCTGTCCTATATACACCTTGTACCTTGTTTTACATTACTATATAGTTTGTGGGATTTTGTGTACATTTTTACCAAAAATGAGGAAGGCTGGTGGAAGAGGCCGTGGAATTGGGTGGGGGTTGCCAGGTGGTAATGATGGTGTTGGTGGTGGATCTGATGGTAGTGGCAAAAGAAAAATAGGACCGAATGCAGGACGTGTTGAGCCTGTGCCATCGTCTGGCTCCACAAGGCCTCGAAGGCTTAGTTTTCTAGGAGTTGGCAAACCGCTTTTAAAGCCAGAGCTTCAGGAAAAAGTTTTGGCTTACATTGCTGACTCAGCCTCCAGCTCTATCGCCTCCTCTTCTGAAGTTGTAAAAAATAAAAGCACTGAGTCATCATTGGAGGCTCATGTTCATGAACCACACCTTTCCTTGTGTCCTTCACCCCTACCAAGATTGAAGGATGACGCAGGCCATACAACTGATTACTCCATGGAGCTGTTTTCACATACCATGCCTGGGTTATCAAGTGAAATGGTGAATTACCCAGGCCAAGATGAATCTGACATGGAGTGCACTGATGCACAGCCACTGATAGATGATTCTGCTGGTACATTCACTCAGAAGACTACATTGTCCTCGCAGTGTAATGAGCCAGATTCTGACCCTGATGAG
Source organism: Dendrobates tinctorius (assembly GCF_039654945.1). NCBI lineage: Eukaryota > Metazoa > Chordata > Amphibia > Anura > Dendrobatidae > Dendrobates > Dendrobates tinctorius. Next base: position 65,140,848 of record NW_027361687.1, read on the forward strand.
ACTCAGGTGCCCCTTCCTGCATACTATACCACCATACACGGTGACACAGAGGAAGGTGTACATGACATTGAAGAGGAGGTGATGGATGACCCAGTTGTTGACCCAGATTGGCATCCATTGGGGAAAGAGGGTGCTGCTTTCAATAGCTCAGATGAGGAGGAGGAGCATCCACAGCAGACATCGACATCGCAACAGCTGTTATCTGGCAGGCCCGGAGCACTTCAAAGACAGGTTCCAAAAATCAAAAGAGTTGCTGGACAGCTTGTCCAGACGGTCAAAATAGCACAGCGTGCTAGGCCGCAAAATGTCTTCCAAAGTAGGAAGAGTGCAGTGTGGCACTTTTTTGAACAAAATCCTCATGATCAGGCCAAGGTTATCTGTAAGAAGTGCGCAAAGACCTTTAGCCAAGGGAAAAATCTGAAAAATTTGAATACCAGTTGCATGCTTAGACATTTAACCAGCATGCACTTGCAAGCGTGGACACAACACCAAACCTCAAGTACCACATGTGCAACTGATCACAAAGAAGGTAGTCAGCAACGCTACATTGTTTCCCCCACTGTAAGCCCACCGGTTAGCACAGCAGCAAATGTTGAGGTGTCGTTGCAAGGCCAAAGCAGTCAGGGAATCCCACTGTTATATCAACGAAAGACTGAATCTAGGCCATCAGAAAGAACACCAACTCCATCACCATCACCAACCCTCTCTCAGTCCGCCCTGTCCACCGCTAGTTCCACCATATGCAGCTCTCAAGTCCAGCTCACCCTCCCAGAGACTATGAGTAGGTCAAGAAAGTACTCAGTCTCTCATCCGCGTACACTGGGTTTGAACGCCCACATTGCCAAACTAATCTCGTTAGAGATGATGCCCTATCGGTTGGTGGAAAGCGCAGCTTTCCGCGAACTCATGGCCTATGCAGTACCACGCTATGGCCTACCCAGTCACCACTTCTTCTCTCGTAAAGCCATCCCAGCCCTCCACCATCATGTGAAAGACCGCATTGTCCATGCACTCAAGCAGTCAGTGAGTGGAAAGGTGCACCTCACAACAGATGCATGGTCCAGTCGGCATGGTCAGGGCCGTTACGTGTCCATCACTGCGCACTGGGTTAATATGGTGGATGCAGGGTCCACAGGGGACGGCGGTGGTGGGACAGTGCTGCCTAGCCCATGGTGTAGGAAACAGTTGGCTGTAGGCGTTCGACCCTCCTCCTCCTCCAGAAGCGAAAGCTCGTCCACAGAGCGCAGTCGTACGAGCACTCCATCTGCAGCTGCCACTGTTGCACACGAGGTGTCCCACTATCGAGCAGCTAGTGGAAAGCGTCAGCAGGCTGTGTTGCAGATGATGTGTTTGGCCGACAGACACACCGCCGAGGTGCTGGCCGAGTACTTGAAGCGACAAACTGAGTCATGGCTGGGCAGTGTACATCTTGAGGCAGGCAATGTAGTTAGTGATAACGGCCGTAATTTTGTGGCAGCCATAGCCCTTTCAAAACTCAGCCACATACCTTGCTTGGCTCACACCTTGAACCTGGTGGTGCAGTGCTTCCTCAACAATTATCCGGAGTTAACAGCCCTGCTCCAGAAGGTGCGAAGACTGTGCGCGCACATCCGCCGGTCGCCTGTACACTCCATTCGTATGCAGAAGATGCAGCGATTGCTCCACCTTCCCAACCACCGCCTCATTATCGACATTGCAACAAGGTGGAACTCCACCCTGCACATGGTTGAGCGGCTGTGCGAACAGAGGCAGGCCCTAATGCATTTGTGGGAGGATGCACGGCCAGGCACTTTGAGAGCAGACATGGAGTTGACAGGTGTGCAGTGGTCGAAGGTGAAAGACCTCTGTAAATTCCTTCAGTGTTTTGAGGAATGCACATGGCTGTTAAGCGCAGACGACGCCATCCTAAGCATGAGCATCCCACTTATGCGTCTGCTCATGCAAACTTTAACGCACTTTAAGGAGCAGGCGTCTGCAGCCAATGTTGATGAGGAGGAAGAGGAGGAGGGAATCCTTGATGACATTCAGCCATTGTCTGCTCAGGGACCTCTCCTGGACGAGGAGGAGGAAGAAGAGGAGGAGGAGGATGATGATGGAGATGATTACTTAGGGCAGGAGGATGCATCGCGTGGGGCAAGTGAAAATGTTGGCGTGGCAAGGTCTGGTACAGGGTTTGTGCATGACTGGGGGATGTGGATTTGCCAGAAAGTGCTCCTCCAACCAGCACTCGCAGTGCATCATTGACACCGGGAACATTGGCCCACATGTCAGATTATGCCTTGCAGATCCTAAAAAGGGACCCCCGCATTGCCAAAATGATGAACGATGACGACTACTGATTGGCCAGCATCCTGGATCCACGCTATAAAGGCAAATTACAAAACATCATGCCACAGGAGAACCTTGACCTAATATTGGCTAATGAACAAGCAACTCTGGTAAACCGGTTGGTTGAGGCATTCCCAGCACACAGCATCGGTGATGGTTCTCACACGAGCCGTACGGGCCGGGGGCAGCTTGGCAGAGGTGTTCGTGGTGCACACAGCAGAAGTGGCGTTGGAGACAGGGGTTTCATGACAATGTTGTGGACAGACTTTTCAAGTACCGCTCACTCAACTGGTAATACTGCATCGATGGAAAGTGACAGGAGACAGCAGTTGTCAACTATGGTTACAAACTACTTTTCCTCCCATATCGATGTTCTCCCGCACAGGTCATTCCCCTTTGACTATTGGGCCGCTAAACTGGACACCTGGCCTGAATTGGCCCAATATGCCTTACAGGAGCTCGCTTGCCCAGCTGCAAGTGTGCTATCGGAAAGAGTCTTCAGTGCAGCTGGATCAATCCTGACAGAAAAATGGACCCGTCTGTCAACCCAAAATGTGGATGATCTAACCTTCATTAAAATGAACCATGCATGGGTTTCCAAGGATTTTGTCCCACCTTCCCTTGATGACACATAGGTTGCCAGAAAAATTGCTTGCTTTGGTCCTCCTCCTATTCCGCGAACTTGACCTATTTCGCCTTTTGCATCAGCTGAATGTCCCACATTAACATATGCCACTTTGTAAACCGCCCTAACTGGGCTGCCCCCCCCGGCTGGGGTCACCACCTAGCGCATGAAACCGTGCGAGTGCCGTTGCCCTGGACAGGTGGGTAGGCCGACTCTTGGGCGCGGGCACTGGCACAGGGTCCCTCATAGTGCAATCAAGTGTCTCTGACGGTGGTGGTGCACACCCGCCGTCAGACACACCGCCGTACTATGAGGGGCCCAGTGCCAGTACTGACGCCCACGAGTGTGCCCCCCTTGCTTGGGCAGGGCCCCAGCATTTGCAATGTTTACCTCTCCCTGCTCCTCCGCTGTGTAGTCTGGGCTGTCAAATCCTTCACTGGGAGTGCCACTACAAATTGATTGAACTGAATGATGATGGTTAAGATGTAGCTATGCCCTGTCCTGCTGGCCGGGCTCTAGCTCCAGATGATCAATGGCTTCCATTTCTTATGGACGTCGACGCACAATGACATGCAGTGGTGGTTTATCATCAGCTTTCACAGTTTTCCTACTCACAAACATGTGACATTCTGGCGCACATTTTAAAATGTGCCCTCTCATGCCAATCAAATAGGATCGCCTACGGCCTGTGGCTTCTGTCTTTTGCACTCCAAAGTTACGTGACAGATCTTGATAGCCAGTGAGCACCATGTTTACATCGCTCCCTGTGATAAAAATTTGATTGAGATGAGTAACAGTGATGGAATCAACGGAAGTGCGATACAGCAATACTTTATTCCCAAAAAATGTTTTCACTGTCTCAACACACAAATTAATTGAGGGTCAGCATCGCCTATGAGAATTGTGATGGAAGTTTTTCCCGTGAATAGTAATCCCTAGATTTCTGCAATCACTAGCCTTTATGTCAGTAATTGTATGCATCTCATTTCCTATTGCGGAGAGGCTGGACTGTATTACTGAGACAGAAATATATATGAAGATTTAACAATAACACCAAAAGTATATAGTTGTGGACGCCTCAAATGCATTTCCTTTTTTCCACTTTTTTGATTGCTGTCTAATCCATACTGAGAACACGTAGATTTCACATGTTTAAACTATGCTATATATACTTGCTATCCAGTGATAAAGTACCCTTTCTCAACTTTGTACAATCTGGTCAAATCCATACTGGGCCTGAGAACATCTGAGTCTGCTTCCTGATCTATAGACATATATTTTTAATGTGTAAACTAGGCTACATATACGTGTTATCCGGTGAAACTGTACCCTTTATCAACTTTCTACAATGTTGTTGAATCCAGACTGGGCCTGAGAACGGCTGCCGAGCTGTTAAGCAAGCTACAGCACCTGTGGTTTGGACACGTAATTTTTTCAGGAATGACGATTAGGCCTACCTCCGGAATTGCGGTTGACCTGAACTTACTGGGAAATCATCATTCGCGGGGAATAATCTGAATCCCAGATCCCCATCACTAACTGAGTTCAGCAGGTTATCTGCACCTGTAAGCGACAAAAGCTGGTCCTTTCAGTGTAGCGTGCATGCAGCCCTGGACATGTACGGGAATGCTAGACCTGTTATTGATCGATCTCACGTGCCAGAGCCTCGCTTATCCCTCTAGTAAGCTTGACGCGTACTGCGGGGGCATGCCGGAGTCTCGGTTGTTAATGCAATAAAGCTCAGAAATCACTAGCACAACTACAAACACACATACCACACCACACACAGAATCGACAAAGCTTTCAAAGTGTGCATCTTTTCTTTAGGTGGCATGGTTGTGGTTTCCCGGGTGGAGTCCAATTAAGCCACAGGCTCCACTCCTGGTGGGGCCCTTTTGGACATTCCTTTAAGGTTCAGCTTTGCAATCATACTGCCCCCGGAAACCAAAAACTTTGCCTTCATGTTGTTTGGAGGTTTGTGGGAATAACGCTGCCCGATCAGCAGTCGGCATATGGGTCGCCCTCCCAGGGCTGTGGGGTACTCGGTACCTGGCCGGTGTCAGTGGGATGTGTCACAGCAGCGGTGACCCGGACGGTGGCCCTGGGCGCCCATGTAAATGGCGTGGTATAATGATAAAGAGTTTATATAGATAGTTTGACGCCACCTGTGGTGTTCGCCAACATAGATGTTGGCCGACGCTGCATGCAGATCCTCTGGGACTGATGGTGTTGTGCAGCAAAGATGGTGAAGCTCCCCACAGGTGGAGCTGGAGTCCCAGGGAAGTGTAGATGTAGTGATGGGGGAAAGGCACAGGCGGTGTAGGTGCTGGTACCCAGATGTAGCGGTGCTGGAATAACTGTAGGACACCAGAGCGTGCAGTTCCAAAGCTTTACTCACAGTCTGCAGGTTACACAGATGCCTACCTCCGTGCTGTGTCTTCCAGGTCAGGACCTCAGCCAACCTCCGGGACCAAAATGGAAAGCTCCCTTCCAACACTCCGCCAACATGTACCTTCCTGAATGTCTCCTTTCTAGCGCTTGTGGTGGAAGCACTCACAGGACCGTGGTTCACTGAAGCGCCTCCTGTCTAACAGATGTTCCTCAGACTTTACTTGTATGGCAGACAGCTGTAGCCTTTTCCTTCTGGCTCCCACACGTCGATGCTGGGCCTCCTAGCCTTAGTTGGGTACAGAGCATTTATAGCTGCTACTTCCCCCAGTTTCTGCTGCAGGAACGTCAATGTCCCTACAAACTCGGAGACTGGAATCGGGACCATGCGCTCCAGCTAGGAGTGAGCCTTAACTCTGCTCATCCTCCAGCTCCCCTTCTCACGTCCACACACTTCCCCTTCCCTGCACAGAGTGCCCTAACTTACCTCCTCCCGACCACAGAGAGCAGCTCCTCAGCAGTCAGGTTCAGAGGTCTCCCTGCTAGCCTGGAGTGGGAAATGTGTTGTGTGTTGGTTTCACTGCTAGAGAGATCCTTCGTTGCTCCCAAGCTTGACAACACACTCCCTAGGAGGAAGGTAATGCCACAGTGGTGACCGTACTCTTGGGGATGCCACAAGTGCACTGAGGCCCAGCCACTGCTGGATGATGCTGCTGGTACATTGACCCAGACCACTACATTCCCCTCGCACTCTACACTGCCAGAATCTGACCCAGAGGAAACTCAGGTTCCCCTTCCCCCATACTATACCACCTTACACGGTGACAAAGAGGAAGGTGCAGATGAAAGTGCAGGTTCCTTGAGCAGGTGAGGGTGGCATACTCATGGGCGATGGCACTGGCACAGGGCACCGCATAGTACGCAAAAGTGTCTCTGCCGGTGGGAGGGCCTAAACAGCCAAGTGCAGTGAGATGGAAGATGGGGACGACAAGGAGTTCAGAGTAGTGCTGGGATTCCCTAGCAAGGAGACTTTTGTAATTGTTTTCAATGTTGGGACAGCAATTTTTGGGGAGCACTATACTCTGGTGAATGATATATGGGGCCCACCATACACTGGAGCATTCCAAAGGTGGACATCAGACACTGGAGCAGCATTTACAGGGCCCATTATACACTAGAGCAGTAGAAATGGGGCCCATTATATATGGAGCATTATTTGGGCCCACAAGACAGTGGAGCTTCATCCATTGGGACCAACATATACTATAGCATTATGTGGAGCTCATCATATACGGTTTGAAACATTATATGGGATCAATGATTTCATATGGAGAAATATATGGGCCTCATTACTCTGTATAGCGCACTAAGCGCTGGCCATAATACTGTATGGAGTTATATACTGTCCATTTTTGGAGGTATTTGAGAATTTAAAATGGATATCAGTCATGAGATGTAAGAAGTGAAGTATTTTTCATTGTACTATACTGCTATTTCTCTGCCGTATCGGAGCATCATGAGTTGTGGTATGTGTTAAAGGGGCGCTCTTTGGCCCTGGGCCCACGAAAACCTGGAGCCAGCCCTACCCCCCCACAACTGTAGCCAAATAACCCCCATTTTTCAGTACGTAACTAGTATTATGAAGTAAATTAAGGTTGACAAGCTTATGTAATAAGAATTGATGCTTTTGGCTTTCAAATGGGCACTGTTGGTGTGTTTCCTGTCCTCCTCTCACTGCCGACTTTAATTCCCCATTGACTTACATTGGGTTTCGTTATTCGGTCGGACCCCCGACTTTTCCCTATAGTCGGACGATTTTGCTGGAACCGACTTTTGGGAAAGTCGGGTTTCATGAAACGAAACTCGACCCTAAAAAAACAAAAGTCGCTCAACTCTAATAACTACTATAATACTGCCCCCTATGTTCAAGAGTATTACTACTATAATACTGCTTCTATGTACAAGAATATAACTACTACAATACTTCCCCTATGTTCAGGAATATAATTACTATACTACTTCTCCTATGTACAAGAATATAACTACTATAATACTGCCCTATGTACAAGAACATAACTACTATAATACTGCCCCCTATGTACAAGAATATAACTACTGTAATACTGCCCCCTATGTACAAGAATATAACTACTATAACACTGCCCCCTATGTACAAGAATATACTGTAACTACTATAATACTGCTCCTATGTACAAGAATATAACTGCTATAATACTGCTCCTATGTAAAAGAACATAACTACTATAATACTTATGTACAAAAATATAACTACTATAATACTGCCCCCTATGCACAAGAATATAACTACTATAATATTTCCCCCTATGCACAAGAATATAACTACTATAACACTGCCCCCTATGTACAAGAATATAACTACTATAATACTGCTCCTATGTACAAGAATATAACTACTATAATACTGCTCCTATGTACAAGAATATAGCTACTATAATACTGCTCCTATGTACAAAAATATAACTACTATAATACTGGCGCCTATGCACAAGAATATAACTACTACAATACTTCCCCTATGTTCAAGAATATAATTACTATACTACTTCTCCTATGTACAAGAATATAACTACTATAATACTGCCCTATGTACAAGAATATAACTACTATAACACTGCCCCTAAGTACAAGAATATACCTACTATAATATTTCCCGATGTGTACAAGAATATAACTACTATAATACTGCCCCCTATGTACAAGAATATAACTACTATAATACTGCTCCTATGTACAAGAATATAACTACTATAACACTGCCCCCTATGTACAAGAATATAACTACTATAATATTTCCCTCTGTGTACAAGAGTATAGCTACTATAATACTGCCCTCTGTGTACAAGAATATAACTGCTATAATACTGCCCCTATGTACAAGAATATACAGTTGTGCTCAAAAGTTTACATACCCCAGCAGAATATTTGCTTTTTTGGCCTTTTTTCGGAGAATATGAATGATAACACCAAATCTTTTTCTCCACTCATGGTTAGTGGTTGGGTGAAGCCATTTATTGTCAAACTACTGTGTTTTCTATTTTTAAATCATAATGACAACTCAAAACATCCAAATGACCCTGATGAAAAGTTCACATACCCCATTTCTTAATATCGTATATTGCCAAATCTAACATCAACAGCTTAAAGTCTTTTGTGGTAGTTGTGGATGAGATTCTTTATTCTCTCAGATGGTACAGCTGCCCACTCTTTTCGGCATAAAGACTCCAGTTCCTGTAAATTCCTGGGCTGTCTAGCATGAACTGTGCGCTTGAGATCTCCCCAGAGTTGCTCAATGATATTGAGGTCAGGAGACTGAGATGGCCACTCCAGAACCTTCTCTATATTTTGCTGTAGCCAATGACAGGTTGACTTCGCCTTGTGTTTTGGATTGCTGTCATGTTGGAACGTCCAAGTACGTCCCATGCGCAGCTTCCTGGCTGAAAAGGGCAAATTTGCCTCCAGTATTTGCTGATAACGTGCTGCATTCATCTTTCCTTCAACTTTGACCAAGTTTCCTGTGCCTTTGTAGCTTACACATCCCCAAAACATCAGTGATCCACCTCTGTGCTTTACAATAGGAATGATGTTCCTTTCATCATAGCCCATGTTGACCTCTCTCCAAATGTAATGTTTATTGTTGTAGCCAAAAAGTTAAATTTTGGTCTCAGCACTCCAAATTACCTTGTTCCAGAAGATTTGAGGCTTGTCTCTGTGCTGTTTGGCATATTGTAGATGAGATACTTTGTGGCATTTGCGCAGTAATGGCTTTCTTTTGGTGACTCGACCATGCAGCCAATTTTTCTTCAAGTGCCTCCATATTGTGCATCTTGAAACAGCCACATCGCTAGTTTTTACAGATTCCAGTATTTCAGCTAATGTTGCTTGTGGGTTTTTCTTTGAATCCCGAACAATTTTGCTGACAGTTGTGGATGACATTTTTCTTGGTTTACCTGACCATGGTTTTGTTTTTACAGAGCCCATGATTTTCCATTTATTAATCACAGCTTGAATGCTGCTGACTGGCATTATCAATTCCTTGGTGGTAGCGTGGCTGGTCTGGAGCCGGAATCTCCAGGAGTGGACCCTCTGGGCCGTGGCACCGAGGGGCCCCGGGCGAGCTGCCATGTGGAACCGACCCCTATACAGGGACCGTTAGGAGCAGGCCCGGGGGGTTCGAGTACCACGGTAGCCAGTACCGAGAGGGGCGGCTCAGGATGGACTGGAGTAGGAGTGTGGGGCTGAAGTGTAGATGACAGGACAGAGCTGGAACACAGGAGACAGGCGTGGAGTAAGACTGTAGACTGGAATGTGGCGGGATGGCTGGAGCAGGAACACAGGAGAAAGGATTGGAGTAGGACGGAAGGACTGGAGCCGGATGGAACAGGAACACCGGAGGCAGGACAGGAGTAGGATGGAAGGACTGGAGCAGGATGGAACAGGAACACCGGAGGCAGGACTGGAGTAGGATGGAAGGACTGGAGCAGGATGGAACAGGAACACCGGAGGCAGGACTGGAGTAGGACGGAAGGACTGGAGCAGGATGGAACAGGAACACCGGAGGTAGGACTGGAGTACGACGGAAGGACTGGAGCAGGATGGAACAGGAACACCGGAGGCAGGACTGAAGTAGTACGAAGTACAGCAGGAGACACGAATAGCAGGACTGCGAGGCTGCTGAAGGGAGCACAGGAGAACGGGACTGTGAGACTGCAGAGAGCACACGAAGAAGCGGGGCCCAGTGTGCTAGGAAACACAACGATCAGGCGCCTTCCTCAGAGGGAAGCGGCCTGATATGCCCCTCTCTGGTCTGCCTTTAGTCATGGGGTGCTTCCGGGTCAGGGCATAGCTGGAGCACAAGAAGCAGAAGGGAGGCATGGCCACGGCCTATGGCGCATGCGCATTGCATGCAGAGACGCCGTTGGCCGCACACCTGTCAGAGGTGACCACCGTGGCTGTCGGGCGGTGAGGGGCTGTGGCGTGGGAGCAGAGGCCGGGTGAGTATGCAGAGACGGCGTGGGAGCAGAGGCCGGGTGAGTATGTCGGCACGGCGTGATACTTGGATATCATTTTGTATCCCTTTCCTGTTTTACACAGTTCAACTACCTTTTCCCATAGAACCATTGTGTCACGTCTCCGACAGATTTGGGGCCTGCTGTTCCGGTCGCAGCCACTAGGAGGCGCCGGGCCGCCACTTCGTCGTCAGACTCGGGGACGGCTGTTCCTGCCTCGGCCACTGGGAGGCGCTGTGGTTCTATTACGTCGCCGTCAGACTCAGGGCCTATGGTCCCAGCTTTAGCCACTAGGAGGCGCCGGTCTGTCACGTCACCATTGGATTCGAGGCCTGCTGTTCCGGTCACGGCCACTAGGAGGCGCCAGACCGCCACTTCACTGTCAGACTCGGGGACGGCTGTTCCTGCCTCGGCCACTGGGAGGTGCCGTGGTCCGCCCGTGAGTTATGGTGGTGACAGAGAAGTGGCTCCTGCGCAGGCATCTGGTGGGCGCAGGCTCCGCCCCTCTGTCAGTCATCAGGGGGTTACTGCAACTCCATCTGGCCTGGTCCTGGGGGCGGCCCTAATGACATCACCAGTCCAGGAACCTGTGAGGGATGACCTGATCCCTCAAATACCTTGGGACTGGTCTTGCAAGCCGCCGGATATATTCTTGGTTCCCCTGTGTGTTACTTAGTGATTGATTTCTGTTTGACTCTGACCTCAGCCTGGATTTCTGACCCCTCTTTTGCCTGACGATTCTGTACTTCTGCTACTCTCCTGGTTTGTGACCTTGGCCTGGATATTCTGACTCTGCTACTTCCTAACGATTCTGTACCTCTGCCGCCCTCCTGGTTTTTGACTCTGACCTTGGCCTGAAATTGACTCTGCTATTGCCTGCCGTTTTTGTACTTCACTCTGACGACCGTCTTGCTCTGGCCGCTGCTCCTATTCAGACAGTACCTCCTGGGCTCTGTTGTAAATCCAGATCCCTGTATAGGGGTAAAGGGTATCGGTGTTTCTCGGGGTGTTGCCTGGCTGCAGCCCAGAACCGCAGACGGACGTTACATTGACAATTCTTTTGCTTTCCCCATGACAATCCAGAAATGTCAGTGGCTGGATGAAAGATGCAAGAGTCTGTCTGGATCCAAGAAACTCACTAAGCTTTTATGCACATACTGATTACAAGCAAACAGGTCACAGGTGAGGATGTTACCTTTAGTAGCCATTCAAACCCATTTGTGTCAACTTCTGTGCATGTTATCAGGCCAAAATCACCAGGGTATATGTGAACTTTTGATCGGGGTCATTTGGATGTTTTGGGTTGTCATTATGATTAAAAAAGAGAAAACTCTGTAGTTTGACAATATATGAATGGCTTCACCCAACCACTAACCATGAGTGGAGAAAAAGATTTGGTGTTATCATTCATGTTCTCTGGAAAAAGGCCAAGAAAGTAAAAATTATGCCAGGGTATGTAAACTTTTGAGCACAACTGTAACTACTCTGATATTACTGCTATGTACAAGAATATAACTACTATAATATTATACCCATCATAGTTTTACTTAGTTTTGAGATATCTTATGAAAGAATAGAAACATTAATGCGCTGCGGAATAATATAGCGCTATATAAGCACAGCATAATAAATTTAAAAAATATATATATTTTATTCCCTATGCATATTATAATCATCCTATATTTAGTAGGTTTGTAGAATATATTCCTTTTCAGAGATTGTGACATTGATCCGCATTCTACAATGTATTAGTAAATTTGTTAATTATGGTAACATATTATTATTAGACAATATTGACTTTTTTCAGGGAGCGTTTGCCCCCTTGTGGTAGATTCATATATTGCATTTGCAGCATTTTATATAGAATCTCCAGAGCTGTAGTAATTGTCACAGTTATTGGGAAAGATTCAGTGGATAAACAGACAGCTAACTCCCCTGTTGTACTCCCTAGTGTTGTGGGCATTTCTGTGGAAATGAGGCGTCATTATGGAAGGCTGAGTATGCACATGCGCACAGTCTGTCTTCATGGAAGGCAGATTCTGACTTTGCACCATATAGGACATCAGACAGGCAGTATTATAATACTTAATCGACCATGTACAGCACTTATATGTGTATTTATACCGTATAGCTCTCAAATTTGAAAGAGGGAAGAAGTGTGCCACTGCAAATTTTAGTTCACACTCAGCCACTTTCAGAACCTCACTCAGTCACTTACATGAGCCCACACAGAAATATTACTCCTAATGATGACCATCAGTGTTCTCTCTCACTATGGTACCATTTTCATGCCACCCACTGTGCCCTCCACACCTTTTTCGCATAGATAGTTCAGTTTTGGATTCTTAATGCGCGCGGTCCTATAGGAGCCACCGGCGTAACAACTCCATTCATGTCATTTCTGAGTGATATTATTGAGAAGTCGAAGGAACCGCAGCAGCTCAGCCAAGTGGAGACCCCATAATCTTACAGAGCAGGGGGGGTAAGTGCAAAATAGTCACCAACGCACTACTGACCCCATAACTGCAGAATCCAGATTTTCTCTGATATTAACAAAACCATTGACACTGCGCCCTCGCTGGGAGCTTCATAGCCAAGCAACTGCATGCAGCCTTACATCACCAAGCACAATGCCGAGCGTGGGATGGAGTGGTGTAAAACCGCCACCACTGGACTCTGGGGAAAAATGTGTTCTGTGCAGTGAAGGATCGTACTTCTTTATCTGGTGTCTGATTTGAGGAGTCTGGGATTGGCGAATCTCAGGAGAACAATATCCACCTGACTACACTGTGTCCCCTGTAGAGTTTTGTGTAGGAGGGATAATGCTATGGGCTTGTTCCTCAGGGGTCGGCCTTGGCCTCTTAGTGATGTGAAATCTTATTGACATTGTGGACAATTGAAATTTGCAGCTTTGTGGTAACATTTTGGTGAAGGCCCTTAAAAGTTCCATAAGACATCATTGGGGGAGTGTTACAGACGTGGTTGTGGAACCACTGTGCCATGGTCCGGGGATAGCTTGGAGGGGCGTAACTAAGGGAGCACCTGACTCTTCAATAGAGCCCCTGATGGTGGGGTTAGACTTGACTACAGGTGAATGGCAGTATGGACCTGTGGAGCCATGGCAGCTGACCCCCACGCTGGACAGGGATGTATTTTTGGCCAGGATCTGGTTAATTGGATGGTATGGCTTAAGCAGGACTGGAACAGGAACACAGGACAGCCACAGTACGGGGTCACAGATGCAATTACTTAGGTGCAAGTTTTTGGGTACATAAGTAGCAGAGGTATGTGTTAGATGGATCAGGATCGGGAATAGGCACAGACAGGATGGATATGGGAATGGGTATAGCAGGATTGGGCTTGGACAGATGCAGACAAAGCAGACTAGATCTGGAGCACAGGGACCTAACAACTAACTAGCAGGACACACATAGACTAAGTTGCTAAGGCACCTCTCAATAGGGGAGGGTGCCTTATATACAAGACGTCTCCCATCAATTGGCAGGGGATATTTTTAGTAGCGCACCCGCTGGCCCTTCAAGGGTCAGGGAGCCCGCATGCCCTAAGCCCACTCCCAGGAGATCTGCGTGCCGCACGCAGGTCCTGGAAGCAGACACATTCCCATGGAGCTCAAACAGATAAGTTCCCACGCTGGTATCCCTGCAGGGAGGGTGAAAAGGACATGTGCAGGGGCACCAGCAGTGTCCTAAGAGTACCCCTTATATGCCCCCTCTTCCTCAAGCTTGCAAGAGATTTCTGTAGAGCACAAATTCTCCTCGGGCTCTCCTTCAGGCCCGAATACCTCACAAACAACTAAAAAGAATGTTCTCCTGCTCACCTTCTTCGAGGAAAGGATTTTCTTCACTTCAAAGACATCTACGGCACTGATGAGAGCGGGCATGACACCGGGATCCTTGAAGAAGGGACTTAGGATGACTGTGTCACGCTGCTGCTATGCAGGTAGATGCAAACTTCACTAGATGGCAATAGAGTGGAAGGAGGACTGCACACAGCAAGAGAAGACCTGCAGCGCAGCAGCGAGGCTACCAGCAGGTGGCAGCAGAATATTCAAACAAGTAGTGCAGTACCAAAGGAATAAACAAACTCAGAGTCAGAAACAAGACAAATGGGTCAGAACCAGTCAGGAGCAGATATGCCAAAGCCAAAAGGCAAATAGCAGGTCAGGGTCCAAGCCAAGTCAAATACCAGAGAGTCCAAAACATGAAAGGGGAACACAGAGTCGGGAAGGAAGAGGGGAACAAAACAGACAGGGCAAAGTCAGCTACAGCAGGAGGACAATTCAGGGTATACATGGAGTCCGCTACTCACAATAGAAAAAAACTATAACTGACTCCACCTAAAGAATGCAGTAAAGAGAAATAGCCAGCCTGGCACCAGAACGAGGCAGAGAAAAGTTAACCCTTGACATGATCACACCAGGAAAGGGAGACAGGATACAAAACCCGGCCTGGATCATGACAGACTGCCTTCAAGAGGGACACATGGAAGGAATTGGGTGTTTGTAAGGAGGCTGGTAACTTTAATTTGCAGGATAAAGCCTTAATTTGTTTGATGACTTCAAAGGGACTGATGAAGCGAGGACTTAACTTGTAGGACAGGTTTTTAAGACAGATGTACTTAGAAGGCAAGCACACCTTATCTCCATAACGATAACAACGTGCATCCAAACGTCTCTTGTCCGCATGCTTCTTCATAAGTGTAAGACGGCCAGGGTGGCAGTCATGGCACCCCACAGATAAATCACAATGTCCCTTCTGCTGCACGTGCAATGTGCGTAGAAGAATACTTACGATTACTGTCAGAGTTCCTTCCCGTTCTGTCACTCAATGTTTCCAAGTTCCACAAAATAACCTTAGAGTCACAGTTCTTTTTCAACAGTTGAACTTTACTTATCCATAGGGCATTCATCACACTGGCAGTGCAATTCACACAGAGCCACGTATCCTGTGCTTTCCCTGCCTTTCGGGCAGACTATATTCTTTTTGTAATCTCTCTCTCTTTCCTCCCAGCAATCCCTGCCATTTCTTTGGACAAGCTGTGTCCCATCTGTACCTCCAGCATCACCAGCTCCCTTTCAGCCCCTCGTCTGGTTCCAATTTTGAAAAGTGCCGGGAAAGCCATCTCTGCTGTTCCCGCCCCAGTCATAGACCCCGGATCCTTCCTGAGGATGATCCTATTGAGCTGGTGCCCGGCTGCATTCTCCGCCTGGAGCCCCTTACTGCCATAACAGCTTTATCCCCATGGCCAGCCATCTGCTTCATCTGCTGCTTACTCTTCGCACTGGGGAAGCCTGCCTGTGCACTGCTGCCTAACCAGGAAGTCCTTCTTATATCCCTGTCTCTGCACTGCCCTGCCCTGTAACTCCTCCCAGCTGCTAAATGCCTATGCTAAATAACACTCCTATCTCTAATGTGCCCTCCTATATTCTAATCCCCCTGTGGTCCTATACTATCTAAGATCCTATCCTAGCCCTAAGCCTATACACAGTACCTGACAGACACATGACATTACAGTACATAAACATTACATTTCACATTAATAAACTGTAAGGTTTTTAGACTCTTTGCCATATCTGCTGTTACTTTTTAATTGAACCTAGTTTTCCCTGTCAGATATTTTGCTTTCTGTCATAATAATAATAATATTTTTATTTCTATAGCGCCAACATATTCCGCAGCACTTTACATTATAGATGTCATGCTGCATCTACCTTGCCTTTAACCAGTATGGAGTTTTCAGCTTCTATGTTTCCGCCCTGTCCTCTGCCACTTGCCCTTTTAAGCAGCATCAGCTGTTCAATCAGTGCTTCAGAATCCATTCTGCAGTTTACCTGTGATCTGCTCTTAACCACCTTCTACTTCGTATCCTTGGACACGTGTGGACTCAGGAATCCCTCAGCTTACCATCAGCATTTGCAAGGGAAGTAAGGGGGTGAAGTACAGAAGAGCCGAGAGAGAGTTGCCTTCTCAGCTCCGTGCCCTGAACCATTGAGCAGGGCAGCAGGTTCCCCGGGGGAGACAAAAGCAGCCTGTTCAGCAGCCAGAAACAGGAAGGGAGGAGAGCTGAGAGCGGGAAAACAGCTCGCACTTTCCTCAGAGCAGCGCAGACAGCAGAGAGGGCAGGATAAAGTGATATGTAGGTCGCGAACGATCCGACACAAAGAGCCGGCTCCCCACGGTGAACGATGGGAGCCGGCACCCAGTGAGAGCCTAAAATCCCGGTGTTCAGCAGACGTAACTCCGCCCACCAGAACAAAACTCCGCCCACTAAGCAATGTAATTGGTTCCTAGTGAGTGATCGGGGTTTATGCGGTAGGTGGGCGGAGTTTAGAACGAAATAACACATATACAATAGGGATCCATTTAGGATCCAAAAGGAGTCGAAAAAGAGCCGGCTCTTTTTGGTGAGCAGAGTCGTGAGAGCTGGATCACCAAAAAGAGCCTGACTGCCCATCACTAGCAGGATGCTGACACCGACAGGGAGAGACAGAGATCTCCGGTACAACAGCCAGAGTCAGAGAGACCGTGTGCAAAGACTGCGGACCGTGATTACGTGAAGTCGGGTACTGCAGTGACAGGAAGGTTGCTCACTCACCTCAGTGATAAGATGTTTCCCTGCAAAGAGACTGTGTGCTGTGACAAGACGCTTCCCTGTAAAGAAACTGTATGCTGCCATAAGACTTATCCCTGCAAAGAGACTGCGCCCAGTGACAGGGCTGTGACCTGCTTAGAGAGACTATACCACGTAAAAAGTTCCAGTGACCCTTGTGTTAATGCAGAGCCCCTGATTCCGGTGGAGAAGCACCGCTATGGAGTTGGAAAGAAGGACTTGGAGCATAGGGGATATCGTTTGTCTCATGCCCCTCTGGCTCCCGCAGTAATCCCACATATTTCGGCTGGACATAGTTAAAGGCGCAGGATATAGAGTACTTCAGACTACAAGCGCTGCTGGTGATTCAGCGCCAACGTTGGAGAAGAGTGACCCTTTCAATCAAGACCCCTGCAGATTGATAAGTTCCCCATAGGAAAATTATCTTTATTACTGTTCAATACTGTTCATGCTTTTTGGCTGCTTGCTTAACTTGTTTTCATATCATATTCATATCTACACTGTTAATTCTGCCAGTGTTATTTCCTGTAAATATACCTCCCTTTAACTGTTGGTCCGTCTGTTCCATGGTGACATACTCTTCTCCTGCACTTTATTACCCTTGGCGTAGTCTGCAGGATGTCACACGATAGCACGGAAGAAGCAGACCAAGCAGTCAGGGAAGGCCCCAAGACTAGCATTTCCTTGGAGGCCATGTTGAATAATCTGACGAGGTTTACGGGGAACAATGTGATGTTGTGGAACTGGACGGAGAAAATTCAGGGGCTGTTGTGGATGGAACCCTTGGCCACAGCATTAGAGGCAGAGATTGCATTGATGGCCCTAGAGGGGGAGGCACGGGACTCTGTAATGCATTGGCCCCCCCAGTAAAGAATCACTCTGGACAAGGTGCTGCGTATACTAGAGGAGACACATGGGGACCCCACTGACGTAGGGGAACTCCGTATGCGACTGTTCCACTGGGTACAAAGAGAGGGGGAGACCGTGACTCAGTTTATGAATGCCCTACAAGAGCTCCACACTGCTATTAAATGGAAGGACGGGGTAGGCGTAGGGTCAGTAGACGTTGTGCTCAGAGACCAGATGGTGACGGCCTACGTGACGGTATGATGAAGCAGGCTATGCGAGAGCACCTGCGGGTAAAGCCAGACATGAGCTTCTCTGAAGTTGGTAGTGAGGTGCACACGTGCAAGCAGGAACAAGACGTGCCAGGGCCAGTGGGAAAGGTGCGGAGCGGGGAGGCAACCACCCCCGCAGACAAAGTCCCCCGATGGGTAGAAGACCTGAGAATGGAGATCAGCCAGTTCCGCGAAGAAAAGGCAGCTTCCAGAAGGACCCAGGCAGAGAGGCCCGGTTCAATGGTGCGAGATAGAGAAGCTGTTCCTTGAAGAGAAGTTGCAGCTACCCAGAGGAGACGTCCCCTCACATGCTATACTTGTGGAGAGCCCGGTCACATTGCCCGGTGGTGTCACCAGCGGAGCCGACCATCCCCACGGCCTCCGTTAAACTAGGTGGCTCCGAGCACGAGGGACACCTCCAGGAATGTGAAGAGCAGAGGAGGAGTGAAAAGAGTCCCACCAGCTTTGTTTCCACGTGCCCCCTGGTCTGGGCCGAAATCAATGGAAGAGCTGTGCGGTGCCTGATAGACACCGGTTCGCAAGTGACCACCATGCCCAAAAAATTTTTTTGCAGACACTTCACGGAGGCGCTGTGGCCTGATTGGGTCCCAGTCATCAAGCTTACGGCGGCCAACCATTTACCCATCCCGATTGCAGGGGTGGTATGGCTGAACATAGAAGTCTGTGGAAAAGATGTGGGGAGAAAAGGAGTAGTGCTGATAGATGGAGAAGCCGCTAGGGATCATACCATAACCCTGGGCAAGAACGTGCTTAAAGACCTCGGGAGTATTCTTCTCAATGAGTCTCCAGACCAATTCCTGCGACAATGGAGCGACCAGACCCCACAGAAGAGGGTCTTTCAGCAGCTGATACGAACAGCCCAGGTTCGGGAAATATGTAGTAGTGGAAAAGAACTAGGCAAGATCATCACCCCTGCTTCTTTGAATCGAGTGTTGCCCCCTAGACAGACCGTGCTTCCCCTGCCTGTCTGAGCAGGTATTCCCCTAGAAGGAGTGGAGGTCCAAGTGGAACCCAGCCAAGCTGATCAATTACTGTCAGGGATATTGATCGCACAGACCTTGGCCACTGTGCAGGATGGCACCGTTCTCGTGCGCTGTGTGAATTTGGGAGATACTGACGTGATTCTGCCTCCAAGGGGTGAAGTGGCCCACATCCTGGGCATGCCGGACGAGTTGGTACCATCTGAAACAGTACAGCTGACTGCAAAGCCAGAAGACCCGTGGCTGGTGACTGTAAAGGCAGAAGCCAACCCAGATCCCAGGTTGCTGCAAGAAAAACGACAGATACTAGAGCACATGCGGGTGGAACTCTCAGAACTACCTTCTCAACAAGTTCCTCGGGTGGAAGCCTTGTTAGGAAAATACCAGGAGGTGTTCGCAAGAGATGAAGATGATTTTGGGCACACGACGGCTATCACCCACGAGATACCCACCAGGGATGCGGCACCGATACGGGAGCGATATCGCCAGATACCCCCACAAATGTATCAGGAAGTAAAGAGAATGCTGTCACAGATGTTGAAGAAAGGAGTGATCCGTGAGAGCCAGAGCCCGTGGGCTTCCCCCCATCGTCTTAGTGCGAAAGAAGGATTGAACATTACGCTTCTGTGTAGATTACCGCTGGCTCAATGCCTGTACGGTGCGAGACTCGTATAAACTGCACGGATAGAGGAGTCCCTGTCGGCACTGGGAAAAGTCCAGTATTTTTCCACGCTAGACATGGCCAGTGGATACTGGCAGTTCCCCATGTCTGAAAAAGATCGGGCCAAGACAGCTTTCATTCTTCTGATGGGATTATATGAATTCGACCGCATGCCCTTTGGGCTAGCCAACGCCCCGGGAACGTTTAAGCGCCTCATGGAGATACGTTTGGGAGACTTGAACTTTGAAGCCACTCTGATATACCTAGACGATATGATCTTTGCTCCCACCATTGAAGAACATCTTCAAAGACTGGAGCAAGTTAGGAGTCGGCTACAAAAGTACGGGTTGAAGGTGAAACCCCAGAAGTGCCACCTCTTCCGGACTCAGATTGACTATTTGGGGCATGTTGTCTCTGCTGAAGGAGTAAGGCCCTCTCAGGCACTCACAGGATACTTCCGGCGCTTTGTAAAAGACTACCCGCATTGCAAACCCCCCTCTTGGAATTGTTGAAAGGGGTACCCTCCTCTGCGAAGAACAGGAACATACACTGGGGAGAGCACCAGGAGAGAGCATTTCAGGCCCTGAAGAAAGCCCTGACAGAGGCCCCTGTGTTGGCCTATGCTGACTTCACACAGCTGTTTATCTTACATACCGATGGACGCCTACAAGGATTCGGGGCAGTGCTTTCGCAGATGCAGGACGGAAAGGAGCGTGTCATCGCATACGGCAGTCGCTCCTTACATGACTTGGAAATAAATCCAGATAATTACAGCTCATTTAAGCTGGAGTTGTTGGTGTTGGTGTGGGCAATGACTGAGAAGTTTGCAGAATATCTGGCCGACTCGGAAGTCCATGTGCGTATGGATAACAATCCATTGGCTCACCTCGAGACAGCAAAGCTAGGGGCCCTAGAGCAACGTTGGGTGGCACGAATGGCAAAATTTCAGTACAAGATCTCCTACAGGAGGGAAGTGGAGAATACTCATGCTGGTGCTCTTTCTCGAGTGAACTACCATAAACCAGTGCCCAGTCGGGATGAATAGTTAGAGGCTGTAGAGTTTCCAGAGTTTGGAGGGACTGCCAGGACAATGGCAGCGACGCGTGAAACAGTTCAAGAAAGCACACAGGAAAGTTTGTTGGAGCAACCCGCGATGAGTGGGTCCGAATGCAGCAGGAAAATCGAGAGATAGCTCAGCTGAGGCGGTGAGTCGTATCCGGACAAGTGCCTAGCCAGAGTGAGAGGATATCTATGTCCCCTGAGATGTTACGTATGCTGCATCAGTGGGAACGGCAACAGTTGCGAGATGGTATCCTGTACAGAAATGTGTATCTACAATCTGAACTTAATCTCGTTTGGCAGATGATCATCCCCTCGTCCTTGGTAGAACAGGTGGCTAAGGAGACGTATGAGAAAGGAGCACACTTCGGGTCAGAAAAAACATTCCAGTGACTGCAACGTTTATTCTACCACCCCCACTTGAGGAGCGTCATGGAGAGAGTATGCCAGCAGTGCCAGAATTGTGAACTAGTCAAGCCACCAGAACAGTGAGCTCCCACAGAGACAGTGAGATCCTCTGACCCCATGGAACTACTGGCCATAGACTACTTAACGATTGGACCAGCGCATCAGGGCTATGAGGATTGCCTAGTGATATCGACCACTTTTCCAAGTTTGCCATAGTCACGCCCACTCGGGACCAAACTGCTGAGTCTGCGGCCTATGCTATCTGCAAACACTTCATCCAGGTGTACGGGTGTCCCAAACGAATCGATTCTGATCAAGGAGCCTGCTTCTTTGGGAAGGTGATGGAAGAATTGCATCAGCTGTACAAAATCGATAAGTCCCGGACCACCCCTTACCATCCACAGGGGAACGGGGCTTGTTAGAGATTTAATGGCACCCTGATTCAGATGCTGAGGACACTGGAAGAGGACCAGAAAGCGCATTGGACTGAAACTATCCCCGAATTGGTGTGGGCGTACAACAACCATAAACACAGTACCACAGGATTCATGCCCTATTCACTGTTCTTTTCCCGGCCTGGGAAGGGACTGACAGAATTGGCGCTGGAGCCTGAGGAGGACTACCCGCGGATGGGGGTGTACTCCTGGGTTCGAGAACATCGTCGTCGGCTGCGGACCATTCAATGGCTGGTGCAAAACTGACTCCCCAAGAAGGCACAGCCCTACGACCGGGGAATCGAGTCTTAGTAAGGGAAAAGCGCCCCCACAGCAACTTGGAGTACCTGTTATGAACAGGTCACCGAGGAGGATGGCAGGAATAGGCTAGGCCACCAGGAAACCAGAAAGGTTGGTAACTTAGCGGATTGCAGACCCCTAATCCTAACAACACAACTAACAGTAGCTGTGGAGCGTACCTACGATGCCTTAGACGCCTCGACACAGCCGGAGAACTAACTAGGCCTAAAGCAAGAAAGGTGAAATCTAAACTGCCACGGAGTAGAAGCCCAAAGAAATAGATAGCCCCAAACATATATTGTCGGTGAGACAAGATGAAACATAAAGGCAGGCAGAACATAGACTGAGCAAATGGGGCCCGAACTGACTAGATAGGATAGGATAGGAAAGGAAAGACACTGTCTGCAATCAAGAAAAACCCTAAAAAACCCAACACGTCTGATGTAACAAAAAACACTGAGGTCTCACGACCTTGCCCCCACTATATCAGCATTCTGGTATGAACTGGCAGCAAAACAAAAGAGACTAATATAACAGGGGACTGAACAAACTGACACAAGCTGTAACATATGGAGCGGGGTCCAGCACTGCCCTCAGCGGGTAGCTCGCTGAACCCTAACAACAAGCAGAAAGAGGCAAAACCAGATCAGATGCAAAGGATTAGCAAGTGAACAACTTAACTGAAAAAATGCAGGATCAGGGCAGGAGACATCAGACCTCAGAATGCACAGGAAAACTAATCACCAGCAGGGATTGAAGGAAGCCTGCTGACCTAAATACTCTAATCAGTAACCCCAGATCTCCAATCATCATCTTCATCAGGTGGCAGACCTCTGTCAATCCAGCCAGCTCCACTACCCACAGTAATCACCAGAGGGAGCCCTGACTCAGAAGTAAGAGAATTCACAACAGTACCTGTTATGTGTTACAGAACCACTCAGCACCCAGAATATGTTGTGCAGTTATATGTATGTATAATAGGTTCTATGTGAGATGCATGTCCCTAATGCATCAGCCCACAGGCTGCGCCCCTGGGCAGAGGGGACACGATATTCTCCTTTTGTCCGCCCTCTGTTATGAGCTCATGTTCTCCTTCACCTTTGATGTCCGATGAACTCCCTCTGCTGGTGAAAGGAGGTAGTGAAATTGATTTGGATGGGAAAAACCTATCATCTGAACAGGTGGAGTGTGATTGGACATCCGGAATCTCTGAGAGGATATAAGGCCGCCGACGCCCTGCTGGGTTGCTGGTGATCCTCTCTGCTCTGAGCTCTGGCCTCCAGTTTAGTCCTGTCTACTAAAGCTACGTTTTTGCTCTGCTTTTTGTTCCAGGAGATTTTGTCTGGTTTACTTAGTGTTTGTGTTCAGCCAGCCCTGGTTGGGACTGGCTGAACTCCATTTTTGTCTCTGATCAGTTGATCTCTTTGCTCTGTTTTCAGAATATACCTGAGTGCTGATATAGTGATTTTGAAGTCTAGTGACTAGTGTTGAGCATTCCGATACCGCAAGTATCGGGTATCGGCCGATACTTGCTGTATCGGAATTCCGATACCGACTTCCGATATTTTTTCAATATCGGAAGTCGGCATCGGAATCAGAAGTTCAAAGTTGATTGACAGCCGAAATGACGTCATCATGATGCGCGGTGTGTGCGCATCATGATGCGCCGTCATTTCGGGCCTTCCGGGGGTCTCTGCTGGCCTGCCGGGGGGCTGTGCCGGCCTGCCGGGGGGCTGTGTGGACTGCCCGGGGTCTGTACCGGTCTGCCGGGGGGCTGTGCCGGCCTGCCGGTGGTCTGTGCACCCTGTGGGGGTCTGTACCGGCCTGCCGGGGGGCTGTGCCGGCCTGCCAGGGGGCTGTGCTGATGTCCGGGGGTCTGTGCAAGCATCGTCCGATGGGACTAAAAGTCCCATCTGGCGATGCCTGCTACCATGACAGTGATTGACACATTAGCCAATAATGGGACAGTAGTAGTCCCATCATCCGGCTAATGTTTTAAATGTTAAAAAAAAAAAAAAAAAATACTACATACATACTACATACATACTACATGCATGCTACATACATACTACATGCTACATACATACCACATATATACTACATGCATGCTACATACATACTACATGCTACATACATACTACATATATACTACATGCATGCTACATACATACTACATGCTACATACATACTACATATATACTACATGCATGCTACATACATACTGCATGCTACATACCACATATATACTACATACATACTACATGCATGCTACATGCTACATACATACCACATACATACTACATACATACTACATATATACTACATGCATGCTACATGCATGCTACATGCTACATACATAACACATATATACTACATGCATGCTACATACATACTACATGCTACATACATACCACATACATACTACATACATACTACATACATACTACATGCATGCTACATACATACTACATGCTACATACATACTACATATATACTACATGCATGCTACATACATACTGCATGCTACATACATACTGCATACATACTACATACATACTACATGCTACATACATACTACATACATACTACATACTACATGCTACATACATACTACATATATACTACATGCATGCTACATACATACTGCATGCTACATGCATGCTACATACATACTACATACATACTACATGCTACATACATACCACATATATACTACATACATACTACATACATGCTACATACAATACATTCATACAATACATACATAGACATACAGTACATATAACATAGAGTAACATACTTACCAATACTTGTCACATTGTTCCCCGAAGCCATTGTCTTTTACGGAATAAATATTAACATAACAAACCACAAAAATACTCACCCACGATCCGAAGCAGTCCACGAGTGTGTCCCACGGCTATCTTGGGTAGAGAACTGCAGCATCAGCTGATGCTGCCGTTCTCTACGGGCTGCAGGAATCCAATGACGGAAGGTAGGTATCCTTCCGCACTGTATTCCTCCGCCACTTAAAAAAAAAGTCCCTAGTCTCACTTTATGCCATTGCTGTGTGGGAAAAGCATGTAGTATGTATGTAGCATGCATGTAGCATGCAGTATGTATGTAGCATGCATGTAGTATATATGTAGTATGTATGTAGTATGTATGTAGCATGTAGTATGTATGTAGTATGTATGTAGTATGTATGTAGTATGTATGTAGCATGCAGTATGTATGTAGCATGCATGTAGTATATATGTAGTATGTATGTAGCATGTAGTATGTATGTAGCATGCATGTAGTATATATGTAGTATGTATGTAGCATGTAGTATGTATGTAGCATGCATGTAGTATATATGTAGTATGTATGTAACATGTAGAATGTATGTAGCATGCATGTAGTATATATGTGGTATGTATGTAGCATGTAGTATGTATGTAGCATGCATGTAGTATGTATGTAGTATGTATGTAGTATGTATGTGGTATGTATGTAGCATGTAGTATGTATGTAGCATGCATGTAGTATATATGTGTTATGTATGTAGCATGTAGCATGCATGTAGCATGCATGTAGTATGTATGTAGTATGTATGTGGTATGTATGTAGCATGTAGCATGCATGTAGTATGTATGTAGTATATATGTGGTATGTATGTAGCATGTAGTATGTATGTAGCATGCAGTATGTATGTAGCATGCATGTAGTATATATGTAGTATGTATGTAGCATGCATGTAGTATATATGTAGTATGTATGTAGCATGTAGTATATATGTAGTATGCATGTTGCATGCATGTAGTATATATGTATTATGTATGTTGCATGTAGTATATATGTAGTATGAATGTAGCATGTATGTAGTATGTAGTATGAATGTAGCATGTATGTAGTATGCATGTTGCATGTAGTATATATGTAGTATGTATGTTACATGTAGTATGCATGTTGTATGTATGTAGCATGTAATTTTTTTTTTTTTTTTTACATTCAACACATTAGCCGGATGATGGGACTACTACTGTCCCATCATTGGCTAATGTGTCAATCACTGTCATGGTAGCAGGCATCGCCCGATGGGACTTGTAGTCACATCGGACGATGCCTGCACAGACCCCCGAAGCCTGCACAGACCACCGGCAGGCCGGCACAGCCCCCCGGAGCCTGCACAGACCACCGGCAGGCCGGCACAGCCCCCCGGAGCCTGCACAGCCCCCCGGCAGGCCGGCACAGCCCACCGGAGCCTGCACAGCCCCCCGGCAGGCCGGCACAGACCACCGGAGCCTGCACAGACCCCCTGGCAGGCCGGCACAGCCCCCCGAAAGGCCCGTACAGACCCCAGAGAGGCTGTACAAGGCAAAAACAGGGTTTTTCTTATTCCGATACCGGAAGTCCCATAGACTTGAATGGGACTTCCGGTATCGGAATCGGCGATACCGATACTTTTTTTTAAGATCGGCCGATCCATTCCGATCCGATACTTTGAAGTATCGGACGGTATCGCTCAACTCTACTAGTGACTTCAGAGCCTTTTCTATCAGACGTGTTGGACATTATTTTTGGCAGGGTTTTTGCGTGATTGCAGACAGTTGCTTTTCTTTCCTGTCCTATCTAGTTAGTGAGGGCCGCATCATTTGCTCAGCCTGTCTTTCTGTCTGTGTTTGTGTTTTCCTCTGTTTTCACCGTCAATACATGTTGGGGGCTGTCTATTGCTTTGGGGTCTGCTCTGGGGCAGTTTAGATTTCCTCTTTCTTTCTTTAGGTTTATTTAGTTCTCTGGCTGTGAACGGGGTGTCTAGGACCACCGTAGGAACACCCCACGGCTACTGTTAGTTGTTGTGAATAGGATCAGGGGTCTGCAATCCGCTAGCTACCAACCTCTCCGGTTTTCTGGACTTAGCTTGTATTTTTGTTTTTTCCTCCTCCGGTGACTCATTCATAACAGAATCACCAGCCATACCGCAGATTCTAGGGTACTCAATAGCAGGAAAGAATTGTAAAAAAAAAAAGTGTCAGAATTTTTTTTTTTTTAATGTATATTTTTTCCTCTTTTTCTCTGGGGCCATAGGAGGAATTTTCTTAACCCTCCGTCAGGAACAATATTCGCACTAACTCGTAATGGAACAATGTGCCTGTCAAGCGCAGGCTAGAAAAATGCCTAGAATATCTAATTTTCTCAATTTCAGTGATCTAAAAGTGATCAGAGACCTTCATAGGGATGTAATAAAAGAGACTACACATTATCAGTTTCAAAACAAACCCATTTACTCGACATAAAAGTAATAACTTTGATATACACAAATTTCAAAACTCCTGAGAAGTACACTTTCATTTGTAAGAAAATCTGCCTTATTTATATGAAATATCCACAAACCTTTCTCTATCCATTCATAAAACAAGCTAAATAAACAATAGTAATGACTAAAAACATTACATACCAACCTTATAAAGTGTGATGTGTTCGGGACCAATGAGCCTGAGAAGCCAGCACAGCTATATCTTCCTTCCTGAAGCTCTGCAGACCAACTGTGGTATCAGGTTTCACACAGCAGCTAGAGCCAGGAGACTATCTAGAGGGAGGGGGTTTCCTGAAAATCTAGTGAGAAGGGAGAAATGAAAGTAGAAGAGCTGCGCCTGTCAGATCCATTGTTCCTGACGGAGGGTTAATGGAGATTAAGCAATTGTCTGATTGTGTGGAGCAGCTGGCTGCTGAAGTGCGGGGAATTTCCGCCTATCTTGCTCATTCACATGCTGCTGAACCAAAGATTCCTACCACTGATGTGTTTTTTGGGGATCGGTCTAAATTTTTGAATTTTAAGAATAATTGTAAATTATTTCTTGCCTTGAAGCCTAACTCATCGGGGAGCTCTGCACAGCAGGTT
This sequence comes from Dendrobates tinctorius, assembly GCF_039654945.1. Classification (NCBI taxonomy): domain Eukaryota; kingdom Metazoa; phylum Chordata; class Amphibia; order Anura; family Dendrobatidae; genus Dendrobates; species Dendrobates tinctorius. The sequence goes on from NW_027361687.1 coordinate 65,168,732, forward strand.
AAAATTGTCATCTCTTTGCTGCGCGGCCATCCCCAGGATTGGGAGTTTTCTTTAACACCTGATGATCCTATTATAACTAATGTGGTCACATTTTTTCAAGCCTTGGGGTTGTTGTATGATGAACCTAATGCTATTGATCAAGCTGAAAGCCATGTTGGCATTGAGCCAGGGTCAGGATTCTGCAGAGTTATACTGTCAAAAATTCCGAAAGTGGGCGGTCCTTACTACCTGGAATGATGGTGCCTTGGCAGCTCTCTTTCAGAAGGATTTGTCAGAAACCGTAAAAGATACTATGGTGGGATTTCCTGTTCCCTCTGGTCTTGACGATTCTATGTCATTAGCCATTCAGGTTGATCGGCGTTTACGTGAACGTAAAAGTACACGAGAAATGTTGCCACCTGTTGAACAAATGTCTGAACCTATGCAATGTGATAGAGTTTTGTCTAGGGCGCAACGTCAGGAGTTTAGAAGGTGTAATAAGCTGTGTTTTTTCTGTGGAGATGCCTCTCATATGATTTCTGTCTGCCCTAAACGAGAGAAACGTTTTGCACACACATTTGCTGTGGGTGGTGTTCAACCTAAGTTTCTTCTGGCAATTACTCTGATCTGCTCCCTGTCCACATTTTCCGCTAAGGCTTTTGTGGATTCGGGAGCGGCTCTGAACCTGATGGACTTGGATTTTGCTAAACGTTGTGGGTTTCCTATGACACCTCTGCGGACGCCTATCCCTTTGAGGGGGATTGATGCTACTCCTTTGGCGAAGAATAAACCTCAGTTTTGGACCCAGGTGGTAATGCGGGTCACCCCAGACCATCAAGAAAATTGCAGATTTTTGGTGTTGCATAATTTGCATGATACCATTGTTCTGGGATTTCCCCGGTTGCAAATCCATAATCCAGTTTTGGATTGGAAATCTGTGTCTGTGGTGAGTTGGGGTTGTCGGTGTGCTCTTGGTGACGCTCCTGTTTTCTCCACCTCTCCCCAGTCGCATGATGTTCCTGACTATTTGGCTGATTTTTATGATGTATTTAGTGAGAATAAGTCTGCGTCTTTGCCTCCTCATAGGAGTTATGACTGTGCAATTGAGTTTAGCCCTGGGTGTAAATTTCCCAAGGGTCGACTTTTCAATTTATCTGTACCCGAGCACGAGGCTATGTGATCTTATATTAAGGAGTCGTTGGAGAAGGGTCATATTAGACCATCCTCTTCACCCTTGGGTGCTGTTTTTTTTTTCGTGGCCAAGAAAGATGGTTCATTAAGAGGGGTTAACCCTTTAGGTGCACACATTTCGGATAACGTAAAACAGTAGGCATGGGTCTACAGATACTAGGTCTTTAGTGACAACGGATCAGTCATCGATGGGGACTGGAGGGTGGATAGACTAATGGACAGGAAGCTGAAAGTGACAATGTTTTTTGGGAATTCAATGGACATCATCCCTATAAGGGAATGTCCGACCCGATACTTGCCACGTGGCTAAGGAAATTGGCAAAACTTTATCTCCTCCATGAAAAGATGATACCCATCTGCAGACAGCAGCTGAACTGGAAGAAGGCAGCCATGATTCTCTAATACTAAACTACCCCTTTAAGAACCTACAATGGGATTTTTATTATATTGTTACTTACTGCTGGTTTTCTTGGTGACAGAAGCTCATTTGTGACATGCGTATTCTGGTGGCCGTTACACTGATATACGCATGTGCCCATTATCTCTGCTCACCTGTGCTGTCACTATAGATGCTGGACGCTTGAGAGTCTCAGAATAAACACCTGAGCTGCTGCAGAAAAAAAATACCTCTCAAAACATCAGAATCAAAAAATGTCTGTGAAGTTTCTATCATTTAAATATGTAGTTCACGTCTTTTCCAGCAGGTGGCAGCATTATAACAGATTGGTTTCTGTCTGGGAGCAATGACTACAATAGAAGTACAGCTAATGTAGTAGATGTCACCTGCAGTCCTATGTAACGCGACAAATAACTCTGAGTTCAGCTAATGTAGTATTCACCTGCAGTCCTATGTAACACAACAAATAACACAGTGTTAACTCTCTGAGTACAGATGATGCAGTAGTTGTCACCTGCTATCCTATGTAACACCACAGATAACACAGTGATAACTCCCTGAGTACAGATAATGTAGTAGATGACATCTGCAGTCCTATGTAACACCTCAAATAACAGTGTTAACTCTCTGAGAACAGATAATGTAGCAGTGACCTGCAGTCCTATGTAACACAGTGATAACTCACTGTGTACAGATAATGTAGTAGATGTCACCTGCAGTCCTATGTAACACAGTGATAACTCTCTGAGTACAGATAATATAGATGTCACCTGCAGTCCTATGTAACACCACAGATAGCATAGTGATAACTGAGTACAGATAATGTAGTAGATGACACCTGCAGTCCTATGTAACACCACAGATGACACAGTGATAACTCTCTGAGTACAGATAATGTAGTAGATGACACCTGCAGTCCTATGTAACACCACAGATAACACAGTGATAACTCTCTGAGTACAGATAAAGTAGTAGATGACACCTGCAGTCATATGTGACACCACAGATAACACAGTGATAACTCTCTGAGTACAGATAATGTAGTAGATGTCACCCGCAGTCCTATGTGACACCACAGATAACACAGCGATAACTCTATGAGTAGAGATAATGTAGTAGATGACACCTGCAGTCCTATGTAACACCACAGATAACACAGTGATAACTCTCTCAGTACAGATAATGTAGTAGATGTCACCCGCAGTCCTATGTAACACCACAGATAATACAGTGAAAACTCTCTGAGAACAGATAATGTAGTAGATGTCACCTGCAGTCCTATGTAACACCACAGATAACACAATGCTAAGTCTCCGAGTACAGATAGTGTATATGTTACCTACATATGACGATGTGCTGCAGAGAACAATGATTTTTAAGCGAGCTGCACAGTAACAGTGCCCTCTCTGTGCCTCCATTTGATAAGTGCCACCTTTCTACCTCCCCAAAGTAATAACTCCCCCTTTATGCCTCTATGTGCTATTAATGTCCCCTTTCTGTGCCCACCAGGTAATAGTGTCTCCTTTATCTCTTCACATGGTAATTATGTTTCCTCTTTGCCTCTACACAGTATTAGTGCCCCATTTATGCTGCCTGGTGTTGATAGTGCCCCCATGTCACTAAATGCTAATAGTGCCCCCTCTATGCACACGCATGGTAATAATCCTCACTCTGTAGTGCTACACAATAATAATGGCTTCTCTCTGCCTATACATGTTAATACTGCCCCTCTGTGTCTCCACAATGTAATAGTGCCCCCTTTGTAATTTTCTATATCAACAGTGCCCCTTTGTGCCTCCATACTGTAATAGTGCCCCCTGTGATTCCACATGGTAAGTGTCCAGAGTAATAGTTCCCCTTCTGTGCTGTCAGATGTCAATAGTGCCCCCTTTGTCACCACATGGTAATACCACATGATAATACTGTCCTCTGTGCCTCCACAAGGTATCAATGCCCCCTCTGTGATTTTCTATGTCAATAGTACCACCTTGTGCTTCCACTCGCCTCCTCCCCTACCCAAGCCTCTTCATTGTAATAGTTCCTCCCACAAGGATGTAGTGCCCCCTATGTGCTTCCAAACAGTGATATGGCCATCACAAATGATTCCCCACCAAAGGAAGTGGAGAAATCAGGTGTGAAGGATGGGGGGAATTAATAACAGCTTATTATCCTCCTGACACCTGGCTCAGTAGGGAGACCCAGGCTTCTCTTCTTCAGAGAAGAAATTCACACTAGCTAGCAGTCTCCAAGCTCCTACAGGAAGACCCTTGTGGATACCATGCACTTTAACTGCTTTGTTGTGTCAGTTATGATTTCATAAGGAGAATATGAACTTATCGTATGTCCTATCCACACAATGGTTACATTTTCGAGATCTCTAAAACAGACCGAATGCCTTCCATGGTCTCGATTTGTTCTAGCACCCCAGGGTGGGGAGTTACATGGAATGGCTATTAGGTCTCAGCTAGCAATGCTGTGTTTTCTCTCCAAGCATAACGGGGCCTGGCCGCACCCAAGGCACCAGGACCACCGCCCTATGACCTTCCTTTGGGAAGTTATGATCCTTCATAGGTTTTGGGAGATGTAGCTACAAACCTCCAGGGTAGGACGATAAGGATGCAACCATCTAAGAGGATAAAGGCTTGTGTAAGGCCATGTGGTCTCTCTCTCTATTATGCTTGCTGTTCACGTCGAAAGTGGGGGCCACTTCGAATAACCTGCTGTGAAGGAACTAGGAACCAGCTGGCAGCCCACGTGTAATAGACACACTGATTGTGTGTCTATAGTATACACCAGGGGAAGTGTGGAGGGGGCAGTAGTCTCGAGTCGGAGCGAGACGCACGAGAACAGGACCTGAGATACGTGCCCACCGGGGGAGTGGCTGGAGGTGGAGCTAACCCCCGAGTGGAAGAGAAAATGGAAGTGGGCACCAGCAGTGCCAGGAGCGAGATCAGACTAGCCAAGTTCAGTAACCAGAGGGTAAGTCAGGTTCCTAGGGATGAGACAGAGGACTGGTGCAGTACAAAGCCGAAGACAGAAGCCGGACAGGAACGCAGTAGCCAGAGGCGCAGACGGGGGGGGGAGTCAGAAAACTTAGCCAAAGGTCAGAACCGGAGAATACAAGAGGTACAGAATCAGAATGCAGGCACAGAATGAGGGACAAGCCGAATCATGCACAGAACAAGCACACAGAGGAACAAGCGGTATACACAAGTATCACTTAGGTCAGCTGCCCAGCCGAGAACGGAAGTTTCATTGATAAAGAGCTCAGCACAAGAGCGGGTTAAAATAGCCATCCCCAAACCAAAGGGAGGCCATCCAGAGTTGACCCCAACAAGCCCAGGATGGGGAAGGAAATCCCGTCCTGAGCCATGACACCATGCCCCCTGCGGCCCAGCACACATGGTCGAACATCAAACTGGTAGATGACATGATTCATCTGTTTATATCTCTTGCTCTACCACTATTTGTATTTGCATATCTGACCATTGTATATCTATAACTATCGTGCATATAGTGCACTGTTTAGTGTGCCCTTGAATATAACCTTGGGCTGCTCTTTTATCTTGATCCATGAATCCACACCTCCGTTTCTCTATTTGACTTTCCATGCTACTGTAGTAATAGTAGGTACTCAGGATGCAGTGACGAGACGCGAGACAGAAATGACTTTAAACGTTAACTTTTATAGATAAATGCCATTAGGGCTATTGTTACGCAACCAACAGAATAACATAATTGTCCTCTCAGGGATCAAATATACATAAACAAGTATTGGGAGAACACGACTAATCTGGCAAAGACTGGTCACTATAGGGCCGCGGAATGTCCGACTATGGGTCCTTAGTCACTATGTATCACTTATCCGTCCTGACGTCCCTCGGTGTTCTGTTCCACGGTGTGTCTGCGTTGCAGCCACTGGGACCAGCCACTGAAGATCTGGCGTAGTCTTCGGGCGTTCCGACGCCCAGGAGGAGCAGGGGCACAGCAGGCCCGTGGAGAGTTCTTTGGCGGGATGTCCCCCAGCGGAGGCAGCGGGATACCGCCTGGGAGAGGGAGAGTGGAGGTCGCAACTCCCTGACAGGGACTGGCAGCGGCGGTGATAAGTGGCGGTTGATAGGCCACAGGCGCTGTCTGCGGCCACACTGGAGGATCCGCAGCAGGCACAGGTCCAGTCTCTACCGCGGATTGGAGCGGGGAGGTGGCAGCTGCGGGTGGCAAAGGAGGAGTCACCGCCATGGTCGGGAGTGATGCGGCAGTGGCTGCGGTCAGCAGCGAGGAGGCCGCAGCCGAGAGCTGGAATGAGACAGCAGTCTTCTTTTGTCGGTAAGCTCCGCGCCGTCTCCCTCCTGTCGCTGTCCTCCTCTCTGGTAGCTGCTCGTGGCTCTCGCTCTCTGGCCCTCACCAAGTCTCCACCTCCTTCTCCCTCGTTCTGCTGACTCACAGTCCGGCCCTCTCCGCCCTTCTTCTCTGGACTCCTCCCCCAACTGCCCTGTCAGTCTCAGCGGTCCATCCCCTAGCTCTGCTCCCTGGAAACAGATACCCCAGGAACCTAGAAGACGGTCCCCTCGTGTTGTGAGTTCATTTTCCCCTTCACCATTGAGGTCTGATGAACTCCCTCTTCTGGTGAAGGAAGGTAGTGAGGCTGATTACAAAGCACCTGAGCAGAATGATGATGACTGGGTGACTGGGATTGCTGACTGGATATAAGGCAGCTGACGCCCTTCTGCCTTGCGGGTGATTACTCTGAGGGATTCTTGGAGACCAGTCTGATTCCTGCTCCTCAAAAGCTAAGTTTTCTGCTCTACTTTTTGCATTTGTGTTTTGGTTTTGTTTTGCCATGTTTTTCTGGATTTCTGCCTTTCCCTACTGGGTGAGCTGAATTCCTTTTTGCTCTGTCTTCAGATAATACCTGAGTACTGATATAGTCTTTTTGAAGCCTAGCGTCTTCAGAGCTTTTTTCCCTATCAGTCTGGTGGCTCTTGTTTTTGAGAGGGTTTTGGCGGATTGTAGACAGCAGCTTTTCTGTTCTGTCCTATTTAGTTAGCTTGGGCCCCATCATTTGCTCAGCCTGTCTTTCTATCTGTGTGAGTGTTTTTTCATCTTGCTTCACCGTCATTATATGTTGGGGGCTGCCTATTGCTTTGGGGTCTGCTCTGGGGCAGTTTAGATTTCCCTTTCTGTCTTTAGGCTATGTAGTTCTCCGGCTGTGATCGAGGGGTCTAGGGCACGGTAGGAACCCCCCACGGCTACTGCTAGTTGTTGTTGTTAGGTTCAGGGGTCTGCAATCCGATAGCTGCCAACTTCTCTGGTTTTCTGGACTTAGCTAGTATTTCTGTTTTTGCCTCCTATGGTGACTCATTCATAACAGAATCACCCGCCATACCGCAGATCCTAGGGTACTCAATAGCAGGAAAGAATTGTAAAAAAAAAAAAAAAGTGTGTATATTTTTTCCTCTATATCTCTGAGGCCGTAGGGGGAATTTTTTTTTTCTCTCAATGGAGATAAAACAATTTGTCTGATCGTGTGGAGCAGCTCGCTGCGGAAGTGCGGGGAATTTCCGCCTACCTTGCTCATTCACATGCTGCTGAACCAAAGATCCCTACTCCTGATGTGTTTTTTGGGGATCGGTCTAAATTTTTGAATTTCAAAAATAATTATAAATTATTTTTTGCCTTGAAGCCTAACTCGTCAGGGAGCTCCACGCAGCAGGTTAAAATTGTCATCTCTTTGCTGCGTGGTGATCCCCAGAATTGGGCGTTTTCTTTGAAACCAGATGATCCTATTCTGACTAATGTGGACGCATTTTTTCAACCTTGGGGTTGTTGTATGACGAACTTAATGCTATTGATCAGGCTGAAAAGATCATGATGGCATTGAGCCAGGGTCGAGATTCTGCAGAATTGTACTGTCAAAAATTCCGAAAGTGGGCGGTCCTTACTACCTGGAATGATAATGCCTTGGCAGCTCTCTTTCGGAAGGGTTTGTCAGAAGCCGTAAAAGATAGTATGGTGGGATTTCCTGTTCCCTCTGGTCTTGACGATTCTATGTCATTAGCCATTCAGGTTGATCGGCGTTTACGTGAACGCAGGACTGCACAAGAGGTGTTGCCACCTGTTGAACAAGTGTCTGAACCTATGCAATGTGATAGAGTTTTGTCCAGGAAGCAACGTCAGGAGTTCAGAAGGCGTAATAAGCTGTGTTTTTTTTGTGGAGATGCCTCACATATTATTTCTGTCTGTCCTAAACGAGAGAAACGTTTTGCACACACGTTTTCTGTGGGTGGTGTTCAACCTAAGTTTCTTCTGGCAATTACTCTGATCTGCTCCCTGTCCACATTTTCCACCAAGGCTTTTGTGGATTCGGGAGCAGCCCTGAATCTAATGGATTTGGATTTTGCTAAACGTTGTGGATTTCCGATGACACCTCTGCGGACGCCTATCCCTTTGAGGGGGATTGATGCTACTCCTTTGGCGAAAAATAAACCTCAGTTTTGGACCCAGGTGGTAATGCAGGTCGCCACAGACCATCAAGAAAATTGCAGATTTTTGGTGTTGCATAATTTGCATGATACCATTGTTCTGGGGTTTCCCTGGTTGCAAATTCATAATCCAGTTTTGGATTGGATTGTGTCTGTGGTGAGTTGGGGTTGTCGGTGTGCCCTTAGTGAGGCTCCGGTTTTTTCCACCTCTCCTCAGTCGCATGATGTTCCTGACTATTTGGCGGACTTTTATGATGTATTTAGTGAGAATGAGTCTGCGTCTTTGCCTCCTCATTGGAGTTATGACTGTGCAATTGAACTGAGCCCGGGGTGTAAATTTCCTAAGGGTCGGCTCTTCAATTTATCTGTACCCGAGCACGAGGCTATGCGATCCTATATTACGGAGGCGTTGCAGAAGGGTCATATTAGACCATCCTCTTCACCCTTAGGTGCCGTTTTTTTTTTCGTGGCTAAAAGATGGTTCATTAAGGCCTTGTATTGATTATCGTGCCCTCAACAAAATTACTATTAAATATCAGTATCCGTTACCCCTGATTTCACATCTATTCTCCAGAATTAAAGGTGCTTGCTGGTTTACCAAGCTTGACCTCACGGGGGCGTATAATCTTATCCGCATTAAGCATGAGGATGAATGGAAGACGGCGTTTAATACTCCGGAGGGACATTTTGAGTACCTGGTGATGCCTTTTGGGCTCACTAATGCCCCTTCTGTCTTCCAGTGCTTCAAGAACGACATTTTCCGAGACTTTGTGGATACATTTTTGATTATCTATCTGGATGATATTTTGATCTTCTCCAAGGATTGGGATTCTCATGTGGAACATGTTCGGACTGTGTTCTGGATCTTGAGGGAGAATTCCCTGTATGTCAAAGGATCGAAATGCCTTTTTGGGGTACAGAGGATTTCATTTTTGGGATTTATTTTGTCTCCGTCAACTATTGAAATCGACCCGGCCAAGGTACAGCCCATTTATGATTGGGTTCAGCCCATTTCTTTGAAGGCCCTCCAGAAGTTTTTGGGTTTTGCTAATTTTTATCGGAAATTTATAGCAAAATTTTCTAGTATTGCCAAGCCATTGACTGATCTCACTAAAAAGGGTGCTGATGTGTTGAATTGGTCTCCGGAGGCTGTTTCTTCCTTTCAGGGGCTGAAGCGAAGATCACTTCTGCCCCGGTTTTGCGGCAACCTGATGTCTCACTCCCGTTCCAGGTAGAGGAGGACGCTTCTGAGATTGGTGCAGGAGCTGTTTTGTCCCAAAAGGATCCTGTAACATCTAAAATGAATCCCTGTGCTTTCTTTTCCCGAAAGTTCTCTCCATCTGAACGTAACTATGATGTGGGGAATCGGGAACTGTTAGCCATGAAATGGGTATTTGAGGAGTGGAGACATTGGTTGGAGGGAGCTAAACACCAAGTCGTGGTCCTCACTGACCACAAGAATTTGATTTACCTGGAGTCGGCCAAACGCTTGAACCCTAGACAGGCTAGGTGGGCCTTGTTTTTTACACGTTTTGATTTTGTGGTCTCTTTTCTTCCTGGCACTAAGAATGTCAAGGCAGATGCCCTCTCTAGGAGCTTCTTTGCTGATTCTCCTGTGGTGACCCAGCCTGCTACCATCTTAGGCGAAGGAGTAGTTCTTTCTGCCATCTCGCCCGATTTGAGACGTGCTCTGGAAGAGTTCCAGGAGGACAAACCTGAGTGTTGTCCCAGTGGAAAGTTGTATGTTCCTGACCAGTGGAAGAAGAGAGTGATGTCTGAAGTTCATTGCTCTGCATTGGCTGGTCATCCAGGTATTTTTGGTACTAGAGATCTGGTGAGTCGGTCTTTTTGGTGGCCCGCCTTGTCTCGTGATGTCAGGAATTTTGTGCAGTCCTGTGGGACTTGCTCCCGGTCTAAACCTTGTTCTCGCTCTAGTGGGTTGTTGATGCCTTTGCCGGTCCCCAGGAGGCCATGGACCCATATTTCAATGGATTTCATCTCTGATATGCCTGTCTCTCAGAGAATGACTGTTATTTGGGTGATTTGTGATAGGTTCTCTAAGATGGTTCATCTTGTACCATTCCCTAAGTTGCCATCTTCCTCTGAGTTGGTGCCCCTGTTTTTGCAACAGGTGGTTCGCTTGCACGGTATTCCTGAGAACACTGTATCTGACAGAGGAGTTCAATTTGTGTCTAGATTTTGGAGGACTTTCTGTTTCAAGCTGGGAATTCAGTTGTCCTTCTCCTCTGCTTTTCACCCTCAGACCAATGGGCAGACGGAGAGAACAAACCAGACCTTGGAGTCGTATTTGAGATGTTTTATTTCCGCTGATCAGGATGATTGGGTTTCATTTTTGCCCTTGGCCGAATTTGCTTTAAATAATAGAGCTAGTTCTGCCACTTTGATGTCACCTTTTTTTTGTAACTTTGGGTTTCATCCTCGATTTTCTTCAGGGCAGGTGGAGCCTTCTGCCTGCCCAGGTGTTGACACTGTGGTGGAGAGAATGCACCAGAATGGGACCAAGTGATGGATAAGTTATCTTTCTCCCAAGAAAAGGCCCAGCGGTTTTCCAACTGACATTGGTCCCCAGTTTAAGGTTGGTGATATGGTTTGGTTATCATCAAAAAATATCACTATGAAGGTGGCTTCTCCTAAGTTTAAGCCTAGATTTATTGGACCTTACAAGATTTTGGAGATTATTAATCCGGTCTCTTTTCGTTTGGCTCTTCCTGTCACATTTAAAATTCATAATGTGTTTCATAAGTCCTTGTTGAAGAGGTTTGTTGAACCAGTTGTTCCTGGGGTGGCACCTCCGGACCCTGTATTAGTTGAAGGTAACATGGAATATGAGGTAGAGAAGATACTGGATTCCCGTCTGGCTAGACGGAGACTCCAGTATTTGGTTAAGTGGAAGGGTTATGGTCAGGAGGATAATTCCTGGGTCTCTGCCTCTGATATTCATGCCAAAAGATTGGTGCGTGCCTTTCATCGGGCTCACCCTGATCGCCCTGGTGGCGTGGATGAGGGTTCGGTGACCCCTCCTCAAGGGGGAGGTACTGTTGTGAGTTCATTTTCCCCTTCACCATTGAGGTCTGATGAACTCCCTCTTCTGGTGAAGGAAGATAGTGAGGCTGATTACAAAGCACCTGAGCAGAATGATGATGACTGGGTGACTGAGATTGCTGACTGGATATAAGGCAGCCGATGCCCTTCTGCCTTGCGGGTGATTACTCTGAGGGATTCTTGGAGACCAGTCTGATTCCTGCTCCTCAAAAGCTAAGTTTTCTGCTCTACTTTTTGCATTTGTGTTTTGGTTTTGTTTTGCCTTGTTTTTCTGGATTTCTGCCTTTCCCTGCTGGGTGAGCTGAATTCCTTTTTGCTCTGTCTTCAGATAATACCTGAGTACTGATATAGTCTTTTTGAAGCCTAGCGTCTTCAGGGCTTTTTTCCCTATCAGTCTGTTGCCTCTTGTTTTTGAGAGGGTTTTGGCGGATTGCAGACAGCAGCTTTTCTGTTCTGTCCTATTTAGTTAGCTTGGGCCCCATCATTTGCTCAGCCTGTCTTTCTATCTGTGTGAGTGTTTTTTCATCTTGCTTCACCGTCATTATATGTTGGGGGCTGCCTATTGCTTTGGGGTCTGCTCTGGGGCAGTTTAGATTTCCCTTTCTGTCTTTAGGCTATGTAGTTCTCCGGCTGTGATCGAGGGGTCTAGGGCACCGTAGGAACCCCCCACGGCTACTGCTAGTTGTTGTTAGGTTCAGGGGTCTGCAATCCGATAGCTGCCAACTTCTCTGGTTTTCTGGACTTAGCTAGTATTTCTGTTTTTGCCTCCTACGGTGACTCATTCATAGCACCCTCGGTTCCGGCCCGGGTACTCGGCGGATGCCTCTCCTCCTACATTACTGGGCCTGATTTCTGGCTCGATATAATCCTGTTAACAGACTGGGCTTATCTCTAATGGGGAACTGGTGGCAGTCCTACCAGGCTGACCAGGCGCTGTTTCACTGGTGCTAGTGAAAGTGGTCCCTCAGCCTGACAGGGTTGTGAGCAAGTATGGTGCCATGCCAGTGACTGTGTGGGCCTCCCTCTCTCACTCATCTGTGCCAAGCTGACCTTACGTGTCGCCAGGCATGCGGTACGTCACTTTGGTGCAAGTGAGAACGCACTACCTTATCCTTCTGACGTAATAGTGGCGTCAGGCGGAGAAGGGAGGTGTAGATTCATCACACCAGAAGTCGAGGGCTCTCTGACCCCCAATGATTGCAACTGTATCCGTATCTTGAGGATGCAGATCCGTGTACAGAAGCTTTGCCAATCCCCACGGGAGTCTGGAGGTCTGCCCTAGTTTGACATTACAGGAGAGTTATCAAGTATTTGCTATTCATTGACAGCTAGCTGAGATGCTAAAATGGGCTAGAATCACAATACACAGTAAATTAGAAGTTGTAGTAGTACTATGGATGACCCCTATAAGTACAATTTTTGGCCCCATAACAGGCTTAAAGGGTTTTTTTTTTTTTACCGATGACACATAAGGGAAACTAGAGTTGCCGTCTGACAGCGCCACTGGCCATAGGGACAAAAGACCATTAGTCAGGCCGGTCAGCGGCTGGACCAGGTGACCTCATCCTGTGGGTCTGGTCCGGAGTCCATTGTGAGATCATCAGGGAGTTGATAGATGGATTGTGTCTGGAAGGAAGTCTGAGCTCGATTCCATTACATTTCTCAATTGATTCAGCAGCAGTGCGCCGCCTTCTCCCCCTCACCCACATGGAAGATACGCCGGCGGTATCCCTTAAAGGAGAATTTCACTTCCCTATGAAACTCGCAGTGTGCCGTCTTCACCAGGAGGAGGCCCAGTCTCTGCTGTATGAATGTGACCCGCTTTACAGTTTTTCCCAAACTGTCCAGAGAACAAATCAGAGCTCAGCTTTCACTTCCTTAGTAGCTCCGGTGAAAATGAAAGCTGTACTGTAATTGGTGTATTCTAAAAGGGGCGTGGTTCAACGTTGGCAATTTTTTTTTTTACAATGTTTTTTTGACCCCTAAATTACACATCTGCCTGAAATACAGCAGACAGCCCTTCTCCGTGACTCACGGTAATTTGAGCGGTAGTACACATGTGTAACTGCCGCCCCCAGATTCATACAAGACCCCAATTTCTTGAGTTTTGGGAATCCGAGCAGTGGGACCTTTAGCGATTTTACATCTATCACCCATGGATACAGATAGTGACACATCCCACTCATGGTCCCTAACCCCTTTAAGAGGGGAACTTAAATGGGGGCTGCTCATCAATCGCTGGACTAACAATTCCCAAAATGATTCCTGAGGGGTCTGTAGCAGTCAGAACCCCCACATCTGATACTGCTGTACGTTTAACCCCTACTTTGCCACAATACATTAACATAATGGCCCAAGCAACAAATGGACGTGCCCCTGACTCGGACTCCGACCACTGACAACCCCGAATGGAATTCCTGTTGAGCAGGCCTCTCCTCCACCACAATGTGCTGGGTGATATCAGCGGAGAGGAATCTGGCTCTGCTCCAGAACAGAGAGCCTTCTCTTCCCGGCCTGGATGGCTGCGGTTTACTGTGGCCAGCAGGGGGCAGAGTTCTTACAACATTATTACAAATTTCACGCTTTTACTTTTCTTCCATTTATTTGTAACATTTTTTTGTTACTTTAATTTTTGTCTATCCTCCGTACCTTCCTAGACTGTGACACCCAGTGTAGAGATACCGCTACATTTTACTACACTTTTTTATTATTTGCTTGGGGTCGCCATTTTCTGAGACTAACAGCTGTCCCAGCAATGTGACGGTGCGTTTGTGTTTTTTCCAGGACAAGCTGTCGTTTTACTTGGTGATGTTTTATATGGTTTTTTTGGCTACTGAGAGGCGATGTCACGAAAAAACATTGTACTTTCTATTTATTTCGCCCCCTCTGAAGCTCACAGGCTTCATTATTTTTATGGCTCTTTTATTAAAGAGACTGATAAAAATGGGAAGATTAGATTTTTTTTAAATTAGTTTTTTATATACTGTATATATGCTTTTATTATCACTTGTGAGGTTAATATTTCCCTATTTTGGAGTAAAGGAAACAGTGATGGTAGTTGTGGCAGGATGATGACTAAACCCAGGAAGTCCTGGGTCACTGACACTGCTGTTACTGGACATAAGAAGACAGTATCACTGAGAGGGTATCGCATACTAGATACATGACTCAGCAGGCAGTATCATACAGAAGAGGATTAGATACACAGCTCAGCAGGCAGTATCACACAGGATAGGATTAGATATGCGGCTCAGCAGTCAGTATCACACAGGATGGGATTAGATACACAGCTCAGCAGGCAGTATCACACAGGATAGGATTAGATACACGGCTCAGCAGACAGTATCACACAGGATAGGATTAGATACACGTCTCAGCAGACAGTATCACACAGGATAGGATTAGATACACAGTTCAGCAGTCAGTATCACACAGGATAGGATTAGATACACTGCTCAGCAGCCAGTATCACACAGGATAGGATTAGATACACAGCTGAGCAGTCAGTATCACACAGGATAGGATTAGATACACAGCTCAGCAGTCAGTATCACACAGGATAGGATTAGATACACGGCTCAGCAGACAGTATCACGCAGGATAGGGTTAGATACACAGCTCAGCAGTCAGTATCACACAGGATAGGATAAGATACACGGCTCAGCAGTCAGTATCACACAGGATAGGATTAGATACATGGCTCAGCAGTCAGTATCACACAGGATAGGGTTAGATACACGGCTCATCAGACAGTATCACACAGGATAGGATTAGATACACGGCTCAGCAGTCAGTATCACACAGGATAGGGTTAGATACACGGCTCAGCAGGCAGTATCACACAGGATAGGATTAGATACACGGCTCAGCAGTCAGTATCACATAGGATAGGATTAGATACACGGCTCAGCAGTCAGTATCACACAGGATAGGGTTAGATACACGGCTCAGCAGTCAGTATCACACAGGATAGGATTAGATACATGGCTCAGCAGTCGGTATCACACAGGATAGGGTTAGATACACGGCTCATCAGACAGTATCACACAGGATAGGATTAGATACACGGCTCAGCAGTCAGTATCACACAGGATAGGGTTAGATACACGGCTCAGCAGGCAGTATCACACAGGATAGGATTAGATACACGTCTCAGCAGACAGTATCACACAGCATAGGATTAGATACACGGCTCAGCAGACAGTATCACACAGGATAGGAATAGATACACGGCTCAGCAGACAGTATCACACAGGATAGAATTAGATACACGGCTCAGCAGACAGTATCACACAGGATAGGATTAGATACACGGCTCAGCAGTCAGTATCACACAGGATAGGATTAGATACACGGCTCAGCAGACAGTATCACACAGGATAGGAATAGATACACGGCTCTGCAGACAGTATCACACAGGATAGGATTAGATACACGGCTCAGCAGACAGTATCACACAGGATAGGAATAGATACACGGCTCAGCAGACAGTATCACACAGGATAGAATTAGATACACGGTTCAGCAGACAGTATCACACAGGATAGGATTAGATACACGGCTCAGCAGTCAGTATCACACATGATAGGATTAGATACACAGCTCAGCAGACAGTATCACACAGGATAGGATTAGATACACGGCTCAGCAGACAGTATCACACAGGATAGGAATAGATACACGGCTCTGCAGACAGTATCACACAGGATAGGGTTAGATACACTGCTCAGCAGACAGTATCACACAGGATAGGATTAGATACACAGCTGAGCAGTCAGTATCACACAGGATAGGGTTAGATACATGGCTCAGCAGTCAGTATCACATAGGATAGGATTAGATCCTGGGAATGACTTTATCAGTCTATTGTAGCATTACACGATGGGGAGAGTAGTGCTTTGAGCAGTGGAGACCCCCTCAGACCTCAGTGTATCTGAGCCTTGCGTGGTCTGGGATGGTTCGTCCTGACAACAGCTGACCCCGGTAACAGCTGCAGGACCGCCATCTCTGATCCGTTCCCTGGATGCCGCTCCCTCAGTCAGTATGACACACGGGGGGAATGTTAATAAGGGGCGCCATGGCAGATCATGTATCCTGCAGCCGCCCCTCCTGACATATGGCGCAGACCGCTGTCACCATATAGACTATTGATTTTCTTTTCGCAGATCAATATCGTCCAGGCCTGATGTCTGCTCAGCTGTCCTGTCTCCTCACTTATTGTATTCCTCTCTAGTCACATCCAGAGCTGCACCTAAATGTCTGGCTGGTAAAGGGTTTTTCCCATTTTATATATGGGTATTGTCGGATAGAGCTTGTACATACTAATCATTTTTCAATTTACTATTAAACTTTTTAGCCATTCTTCAGCCGACCACCGCTGCTGGACAGCAGAACACGCTCAGCGCTTACAAGCTCTTCTCCAATAAGTCTAGAAGCTTTGACTCTTTGCCCGCCAAGATCACTGGAGCATCGTTACCTCCTAAGTCCGGCCAGCCACAAAAGTGTTAATATCTCAAAAAAGGCTGCAAATTTTAATAAGCAGTAATTGCAAAATGACTTGTAATTAGAGGATGTCTCCGACAATACCATCTAAGACCATTGGATACCCCGATAACTGCCACTAGAGAGCGCTGCATTGTGGTAGCCCTGTACGCTCCAGCAGGCTATGCAGCTGCTTTGGATGTGACCAGAGGATAACATATAGCATTACTCAGCGCTTTCAGTTCCATGATTGCGAGCCGGTTCCCAGCACAGAACACAATGGCGACTCCAGTATATTTAGCTCATTGGCTTTTTTCTATTGTTTCCTTACAAGGATTTGCAGTTTGCAGTGAGGTCATCTCCTGGTGTTGGGGGGATGCGGTCTAGATACAATCCCCCCTGTATCCACTCTGCATGCAAGCTGCCCAAAGGAAACAAAGCTCTTAATTGTCTGGACCTCCTCCAAACCATACTGATACCAAGACAGCAGAGGATCGGAGAGATAGTCTGCAGGGCTGGGGACAGAGCCAGTACCCAATAATACAACTCTCATCATGTTCTGTAAGGCCTCTTTCACACTTCAGTTTTTTACAATCAGTCACAATCCGCCAGGTTTTGAAAAAAACGGATCCTCAATTTTCTGTTGAGGATCCGTTTTTTTTTCCCCATTGTCCTGCATTAATGGCGGATTGTGACGGATTGCCGTCCGTTGCATCCGTTTTTTTTGAGGATCCGCCAAAAGTTGCTGTCCGTCACCATCCTCAAAGATTTCAGAACGGAGCTTGCAACGTTTTTTTCTGTGGCGGATCCTCCAGACACTTATATAACCCGAAATTCTTTCTGGGTGTCTGACAAAAGGAAAAAATTCTCTCTCTCTCTCTCTCTCCCAATGATCCCCACTAATACTGTCTGCTGAGTCATGTATCTAATCCAATCCTGTGTGATACTGACTGCTGAGCCGTGTATCTAATCCTCTCCTGTGTGATACTGACTGCTGAGTCGTGTATCTAATCCAATCCTGTGTGATACTGACTGCTGAGCTGTGTATCTAATCCTATCCTGTGTGATACTGACTGCTGAGCCGTGTATCTAATCCTATCCTGTGTGATACTGACTGCTGAGCCGTGTATCTAATCCAATCCTGTGTGATACTGACTGCTGAGCCGTGTATCTAATCCTCTCCTGTGTGATACTGACTGCTGAGTCGTGTATCTAATCCAATCCTGTGTGATACTGACTGCTGAGCCGTGTATCTAATCCTCTCCTGTGTGATACTGACTGCTGAGCCGAGTATCTAATCCTATCCTGTGTGATACTGACTGCTGAGCTGTGTATCTAATCCTATCCTGTGTGATACTGACTGCTGAGCTGTGTATCTAATCCTATCCTGTGTGATACTGACTGCTGAGCTGTGTATCTAATCCTATCCTGTGTGATACTGACTGCTGAGCTGTGTATGTAATCCTATCCTGTGTGATACTGACTGCTGAGCTGTGTATCTAATCCTCTCCTGTGTGATACTGACTGCTGAGCCATGTATCTAATCCTATCCTGTGTGATACTGACTGCTGAGCGTGTATCTAATCCTATCCTGTGTGATACTGTCTGCTGACCTGTGTATCTAATCCTATCCTGTGTGATACTGACTGCTGAGCCGTGTATCTAATCCTATCCTGTTTGACACTGTCTGCTGACCTGTGTATCTAATCCTATCCTGTGTGATACTGACTGCTGAGCTGTGTATCTAATCCTATCCTGTGTGATACTGACTGCTGAGCCATGTATCTAATCCTATCCTGTGTGATACTGACTGCTGAGCTGTGTATCTAATCCTATCCTGTGTGATACTGACTGCTGAGCTGTGTATCTAATCCTATCCTGTGTGATACTGACTGCTGAGCTGTGTATCTAATCCTGTCCTGTGTGATACTGACTGCTTAGCCATGTATCTAATCCTATCCTGTGTGATACTGACTGCTGAGCCGTGTATCTAATCCTATCCTGTGTGATGCTGACTGCTGAGACGTGTATCTAATCCTATCCTGTGTGATACTGACTGCTGAGCCGTGTATCTAATCCTATCCTGTGTGATACTGTCTTCTGAGCCGTGTATCTAATCCTATTCTGTGTGATATTGACTGCTGAGCCGTGTATCTAATCCTATCCTGTGTGATACTGTCTGCTGAGCCGTGTATTTAATCCTATTCTTTGTGATACTGACTGCTGAGCCGTGTATCTAATCCTATCCTGTGTGATACTGACTGCTGAGCCGTGTATCTAATCCTATTCTGTGTGATATTGACTGCTGAGCCATGTATCTAATCCTATCCTGTGTGATACTGTCTGCTGAGCCGTGTATTTAATCCTATTCTGTGTGATACTGACTGCTGAGCTGTGTATCTAATCCTATCCTGTGTGATACTGACTGCTGAGACGTGTATCTAATCCTATCCTGTGTGATACTGACTGCTGAGCAGTGTATCTAATCCTATCCTGTATGATACTGACTGCTGAGCTGTGTATCTAATCCTATCCTGTGTGATACTGACTGCTGAGCTGTGTATCTAATCCTATCCTGTGTGATACTGTCTGCTGAGCCGTGTATTTAATCCTATCCTGTGTGATACTGTCTGCTGAGCCGTGTATCTAATCCTATCCTGTGTGATACTGTCTGCTGAGCCGTGTATCTAATCCTATCCTGTGTGATACTGACTGCTGAGCTGTGTATCTAATCCTATTCTGTGTGATATTGACTGCTGAGCCATGTATCTAATCCTATCCTGTATGATACTATGTGCTGAGCCGTGTATCTAATCCTTTCCTGTGTGATACTGACTGCTGAGCTGTGTATCTAATCCTACCCTGTGTGATACTGTCTGCTGACTTGTGTATCTAATCCTATCCTGTGTGATACTGACTGCTGAGCTGTGTATCTAATCCTACCCTGTGTGATACTGTCTGCTGACTTGTGTATCTAATCCTATCCTGTGTGATACTGACTGCTGAGCCGTGTATCTAATCTTATCCTGTGTGATACTGTCTGCTGACTTGTGTATCTAATCCTATCCTGTGTGATACTGACTGCTGAGCCGTGTATCTAATCCTATCTTGTGTGATACTGACTGCTGAGCCGTGTATCTAATCCTATCCTGTGTGATACTGACTGCTGAGCCGTGTATCTAACCCTATCCTGTGTGATACTGACTGCTGAGCCGTGTATCTAATCTTATCCTGTGTGATACCGACTGCTGACTTGTGTATCTAATCCTATCCTGTGTGATACTGACTGCTGAGCCGTGTATCTAATCCTATCTTGTGTGATACTGACTGCTGAGCCGTGTATCTAATCCCACTCTGTGTGATACGTCTGCTGCGCTTTCAGTCGTACATCCTACTGGCTTCTTGTGTATTCTCTCCCGCAGACATAAGACGTCTCCTGTGCGTTGTGGATGAAGATGGCGTCACATAATACATAGTGAAGGAGCAGGACGGGTTAACGCTGCCCGCACCGATGACATGATAAGCTCTGATAGGTGTCTGGAGACAAGAACTCGCTCTCTGACTTTATTCCTCCGTATAAGGCAATCGGCTCCTTATAGCAGCGGTGAAATCATGGAAGAGTTGGCCGCTGCCTTCATGGTTCAGTCATATATTAAAAATGTATTTCCACTGGATTTATATAGAATGCCAATGACGGGTAGAGGGGTGCAGATTGTAACGACAATGCTACTCTATTTAATTGGAAAGGGTTAAGTATATTCAGTGAGTAGTACCCACAAATACTCATAGGCCCTATTACAGGATTGAACGCATTAGTCCCTCTGTTAGTAATGGTTATGTAATACTTGAAAGTGGCTTATATGACAATATTAAATAAAAAAAACAGTTATGTACATTGGAAATGTGAAAATGGTTTTGTAATATCTCACTGGGCTAGGGGAAAATGTGTGTAGATGGGTAGGTAGCTGGCTTAGTGATAGAAAACAAAGAGTGGTTATTAATGGTGCATACTCAGATTGGGCCAGGGTTACTAGTGGGGTACCACAGGGTTCGGTATTGGGCCCCCTACTATTTAATATATTTATTAATGATCTAGTGGATGGCTTACACAGTAAAATATCAGTCTTTGCAGATGATACAAAACTATGTAAGGTAGTTAACACAAAGGAGGACAGTTTGCAACTACAGACAGATTGGAGTAAACTGGAGAATTGGGCTGAAAAATGGCAAATGAGGCTTAACACAGATAAGTGTAAGGTTATGCACATGGGAAGGAGAAACAGATGCTACAATTACTTACTAAATGGGAAACTGCTGGGGAAATCAGACATGGAAAAAGACTTAGGCATCTTAGTCAATAAGAAGCTAAATTGGAGTGCCCAGTGTCAGGCAGCTGCCACCAAAGCAAATAGGGTCATGGGATGCATTAGAAGAGGTCTGGGGACACGAGATGAAAACATAATTCTCCCTCTGTACAAATCACTCGTCAGACCACACTTGGAGTATTGTTTGCAATTTTGGATGCCGGTGCTCAAGAAAGACATTACTGAACTTGAAAGGGTTCAAAGGCGGGCTACTAAAATGATAAATGGAGTTGGTTCACTACATTACCCAGAAAGGCTATCAAAATTAGGTCTATTTACTCTTGAAAAGAGAAGACTTAGGGGAGACTTAATATATATATACAAGTATATCAGAGGGCAATACAGAGATCTCTCCAATGAACTGTTTGTACCAAGGACTGTGACAAGAATGGGGCACTCTCTTCGTTTGGAGGAAAGACAATTTCTGCACCAGCATAGAAGAGGGTTCTTCACGGTAAGAGCAGTGAGGCTCTGGAATTCTTTTCCTGAGGAAGTGGTGATGGCCAACTCACTGAATGAATGTAAGAAAGGAATGGATACTTTTCTTGTGAGTAACAGTATAGAAGGTTACGAATAACAGAATATTATAGGTAGATGGTTGACCCAGCTTAGGGGAAGGAATTTTTTTCCCTATGGAGAAAATTGGCTTCTACTCTGTGGGTTTTTTGCCTTCCCCAGGATCAACAATGCAGAACAGCTGCACTAAAAATAGGCTGAACTAGATGGACATAAGGTCTTCCTTCAGCCTTCAAAACTATGTTACTATGTTACTTCTAGGCCAAGATATTATCATTTGAATTTCCACGCCCTAAGCCTGAGGCTGTACTACTGAAAAATACTCTGATCTGTGCAGTGTTGTCATGGAGACCTTACGTAGATTCAAATCAACTTGTGTAAATAACTGCCACCAACTGACATTATAGGTAGGGATGTTGCTATTGGAGGAAATTCAAATCCATGACAACGTTGTTGCAGAATCTCTCAGTAGTGCAGCCTCAAGCTTTAGGCTTGCAATTTCAATTAAGGATATCTCAGCATTGGATTGAGATATTGAAAAACGGATTTCAGATTTTTGCAGTGTCCACTAAAGACCCGTTTCATTTTGTAGGTTTCCTTTAAGATGATGAGCTGCATAACATGGAAATCCTGGAGGGGTTATTATAACTTATTATTTTTCTACCTCCGACCTGTGAATCTTCCATTACCACTTGTTTTCCTTGCAAACCACTGACCATATATACAGGAACAATGTCCTCATTGTGCTGTGGCCATTATGATCCCCCTGGCATTGTGTGCCAGTTTCTCGCTCTCGTCTAGGTGTGGAATGATCCAGGTGTCTAATGCCAGGACACTGCGTTCCATGAGGCTCCGTACAGATGAGGTGCCGGGTGCTGGATGGCAAGATTGGAAACATTCATTACTGCTGGTTATTACATTTCCAGAGTCCCAAATATATAGAAACTGCTGGGGGCATAAAGCCTGATGGCCGAGTGCGAAAGTCTGCAGATTCAATTACACTAATCGTTACTAACGGTAAACAGCGCAAGGTTTCAATGCAAGACAAAAAGCAAGCTACAACAACAGGCTACAAACCTCTAAGCAACACAAGCCATGGAGGAGGACAAACAACACAAATACGATGTATATCTACATACATGTAATGCATACACACATATATCTATATACACACATACTGTACATGCACACATATATCTAAAGACACGCAATGCACATACACACATATGCCTATATACACACATACAGTACATACACACATATATCTATACACACATACAGTACATACACACTTCTATTTATACACACTGTACATACACACACATATATATACATACTTTTGAATGGTATAAGTTGAACAGAGCAGGTCAGATGTGATATCATTTGAAGTGTGACATCTTTTAAGTGTTACATCAGAAATATACCAGATTGATAAACCATGGTATATTCTCCTTCATGCTGCCATGTCCTGATCCATCTGCTTTCATCCACACGTACGTCTGCTGAACCCTCTTAATCCTGACTACCCACTGAACCCCCATGCATTCCTCACCCTCTGTTTTTTAACTGGTTTGTCTGAACCCTCTTAAACCAGAATACCCACTGCACCCCTGAACCCCCATGCATTCCTCATCCTCTGTTTTTTAACTGGTATGTCTGAACCCTCTTAATCCAGAATACCCACTGCACCCCTGAACCCCATGCATTCCTCATCCTCTGTTTTTTAACTGGTATGTCTGAACCCTCTTAATCCAGAATACCCACTGCACCCCTGAACCCCATGCATTCCTCATCCTCTGTTTTTTAACTGGTATGTCTGAACCCTCTTAATCCAGAATACCCACTGCACCCCTGAACCCCATGCATTCCTCATCCTCGGATCCTTCAAACGGAAACTGAAAACTCATCTCTTCAGGAAAGCTTACAGCCTGCAATAACCATTCTGCCGTCTCATCACCACCAGAGCTGCTGCACGCCCGACCTTCTGTCTCTTCCCCACTATCCCGTAGAATGTAAGTCCACAAGGACAGGGTCCTCTCCCCTCTGTACCAGTCTGTCATTGTAAATTTGTTTACTGTTAACAATATCTATAAATTTGTATGTAACCCCTTCTTATGTACAGCACCATGGAATTAATGGCGCTATATAAATAACTAATAATAATAATACTCTACACACATCTATAATATAATGCTGGGAGCGTCACTCTGTCCGAAGCCTTTATAGACTGCGCAAGCGCGACGCGCCTGCGCAGTCTGGCTCCAGACAGAATAAGACACCCAGCGTATGGCGCCGGAGATGGCGGTACGCGTAGACACTGAATGCATACCGCGATCTCCGGCGCCATGCTTACATACTTACCTGACCGGTAGGAGCGTTGCCACAGCGCATCTCTTCGCCAGAGACCGGGGCAGGAGTTCATTGTCAGAATCGCGCATGCGCAAAGCGCTAGCCGGCGCCATTTTACTAAAGACACATTTGCAATGTTATGGCGACGGACAGCGCGGTATGGGCATGCGCGTACTCTGGCGCCACACTCCTCCCCCGGCCTCCGGCAGAATGGGACAACAAAGGAGCACAGGGAAGAAAGGTGAGTATAAATGTTTTTTTTTCGTATCTGTGCAGTTTAATAGGGGCGAGGGGGACCATATATATCGGGATAGGGGGGTGAGGGGTAGCATGCATACCAGGATTAGGGGTGAGAGGACCATGCATACCAGGATAGGGGGGTGAAAGGACCATGCATACCAGGATTGGGGGGTGAGAGAACCATGCATACCAGGATAGGGATGAGGGGGGACCACGCATACCAGAATTTGGGGGTGACGGGGGACCATGCATATCAGGATTGGGGGTGAGAGGACCATGCATACAGGGATTGGGGGTGAGAGGACCATGCATACCAGGATTGGGGGGTGAGGGGACCATGCATATCAGGATAGGGGGGTTAGGGGTAGCATGCATATCAGGATTGGGGGTGAGAGGACCATGCATACCAGGAAAGGGGGTGAGAAAACCATGCATACCAGGATAGGGGGGTGAGAGGACCATATATATCAGGATAGGAAGGGTGAAAGGACCATGCATACCAGGATTGGGGGTGAGAGGACCATGCATACCAGGAAAGGGGGGTGAGAGGACCATGCTACCAGGATAGAGGGGTGAGGGGTAGTATGCATACCAGGATGGGGGGGTGAGAGGACCATGCATACCAGGATACCAGGATAGGGGAGGTGAGAGGACCATACATATCAGGATAGGGGGGTGAGGGTTCCATGCATACCAGGATAGAGATGAGGGGGCCATGCATAGCAGGATAGGGTTAAAGGGGGTATCATACATATCAGGATAGGGATGAGGGGGCCATGCATACCATTATAGGGATGAGGGGGCCATGCATAGCAGGATAGGGAGGAAGGGGTGTCATGCATACCAGGATAGGAGGGGGGCAGCATATACCAGATGGGAGACCATATACCAATAAAAATGCTTGTGTAGAACGGGTTCATAGCTAGAATATCTATATACACACACTGTACATACAAACATATATCTATATACACACATACAATAGATACACATATATATCTATACACACATACAGTACATACACACTTCTATTTATACACACTGTACATACACACACATATATATACACATACTGTACATACACACTTATATCTATGGATCACCCCCAGGGCAAGGTGTGGGGATCACTCGGTACCGGGCCGGTGTCTCAGGGGGACGTATCATGGTGGCGGTGACCCGGTACGTGGCCCTGGGTGTCCACGTAAAATGGGTGAAATGGTATAGAGTTTATATGTAGGTAGTTTGTGACACCACCTGTGGTGCTCGGCAATGAAGGTGTTAAGCCGACGCTGCAGTGCAGATCCTCTGGGACAGATGGTAATAGGCAGCAAAGATGGAATAGCTCTCCACAGGTAGAACTGTAGTCCCAGGGCAGTAGTAGAATAGATATTGAGGTAGATGGAGTAGTGTAAGGCATAGAGGTGTAGCAGTGCTGAGTGGGTTAGCGCAGGAAGAAGGCAATGACACAGCTGAGTGCAGCTCCAATTGTTTTACTCAGGTTTCTGGCACAGACAGGTGCCCACTTCAGTGCCACAGCCTCCAGGTCAGGGACTCAGCCAAGTCCCAGGCAGATGGAATTAACCCTTCCATCACTCCCTTCCGTGTGCCTTTTCTGAACGTCTCCTTTCTAGAGCTAATCTGAAGTACTTGTAATTCTGAATTACACTCAAGTTCCTCCTTCTTGATGTTACTTAAACTCCACTCGTATGACAGGTGGCTGTAGCCTGCTTCGGGGACTCCATCAATAATGTCCCGGCTCACACATAAGTTGCCACTGTGTCTTCGAGTCTTTGGTGGGAATAAAGTGGTCACAACTTCTATTCCTCCGGTTTCTGCTGTAGGATCATTAGTATCACACACAGCCTCGGATACCGGTGCCCGGCCTTGGCGCATTAAACTAAGGAAAGGGCTCTGCACTATCCCTAGTCCCCAGTCTCTCTCCTCCTCACATTCCATTCTTATCTATCTTCCTTCTGAACAACTGATCCTTCTCTATTCCTCTTTCCTTGCTAGCAGCTCCAGCTTACAGGAGGCTGCTGCATCTACATCCTCTCTCCATCCCCCTCCAGGGATCTTCCTTTCTATCTCCCCTCTAGATATTCTGCCCTAATTTCCTGTCAGCTTTCCCCTCTAGTGTTTCTATGCTCCACCCACCACCCAGCACCCTTCATGAACCAAATCAGCTGCCATAAAGGGTGCTCTGCTGTTCTAAGGTGTCTGTGCTGGATGTAGGTGCTGGAGTCTGGTCAGGTGTTCCATCTTACCTGGGAAGTGGGATACTACACCTCGGGAGGAGGTGCAGTACCTCTGTGGCGACTGAACCCTCAGGGGCGCCACATACCCCCCATTAACCGCAGCACGTCCGTGGGCTGTAAACAAATACGAATACAAGATGTTAGTGGGACATACAAATTTTGCTTTTTAAATTAACAATATAAAACATCTCTTAAGGAGAGGACTATAACTTGAATGTTATATAACATATTAATAACAGCCTATGTCCTAATGCTATCTTATATTATGTCCTAAGTGCTAGCTAATTCTTGACATTCTTAAAGTGCTACTGGGGCAACCGCTTTTGCATATCAGGTTCGCCACCAGGTCTGAACATTCTTAGTCCCTGTAACAATACCCTTCTTTGTTACTTCCTACAAAAAGGCACTTCTAAAATTTTATATAATATTATATACCTTATAACAGCCTAATGCTAGACAGTAGTCAAAACATTCCTATCTTACCTTTAAGACATTATCAATAAAGTGCTATTCTCTAAATTCTTTAGTGACAGCCGCCAAACTAAGGTTCGCCATTGCTATAAACATCCTTAGTTAACCATTTATGCGTATCAAAAAGTGCTTATGTTTCTTTTATCCTCCAGTAGAGGTATTTGTAATCAAAAGTTATAAAAAAAATCCTACACTTATTAAACATTCTATACTTAGCATATTTTACAATTATAATAACACTTTTATTGTACAAAGACTCCAATGATCAATGAAAAATGACAGATATTCTCCCAGACGGGGTATCTTCAAGTGTCCACGTTCTTTGTGCAGGACCCGCTCAAAACCTCAAACGGTGGTCCTGGGTGGGCTGCAGGACATGCTGTTCTCGCCGCTTAGACCCTGTCTTCGGCCACACCCAATGGGTTTTTCTTCAGGTCTACTGTAATGATGAGTTGGTGAAAGTTGAAAAATGACTTACTGTTCCTAAAAAGGGTTCAAGTAAAACCAAGAGTAAGCACCTTAAGAGGTGCTAAACTATATACAAATGGAGTGTCCGGATCATTCATTGTCCATGATCTCCACAGTTCTTTATAAAAGGAACAATTTTGCCAAAACCCACCTGGGGTTAAACTTTTTACAAAAAGTTGTTAAAGTGCACTGTTCGCTTTAATAAAAAAAGCAGAGAACTTGTAAAACCCTCCTGGGTAACTATGTACAATTAGAGACTCACTGGAGAATCAGTTCAGTTCAGTCCTCCTGATTAGCATTGCCTTAAGCATCAGGTTTTGTCGCTTGCATGGTGTAATGTGGGGATGATGAATCTCTGGTAGGGGAAATCCGTGATGCATGGTAACACCCATCAGCCGTTCAGGTCCCACTATCAGGTTTGGGTAGCTTGATCCTGCACTTTAGGGTTGCATTGAACTGTAGATAATGCAGTAGGTATCGACATTACAGCTTGCGGTACCAAAGGGGTTAACGAACAGGCTGTTGATACTGCGGCCGTACCTGCCAGTGGTGTCATCTTGTTATCAGCTTTCTCCTCCGTGGAGATCAGGGGTTGCCGGAGGGGACGCGGCTTCACTAAATGCTCTCCTTTCTGCAGAGACATTTTCCACTTCTCCATTGGGGTCAGCTTAGCGCCTTGGAATTGATGACGCAACTCCTCCATTTGTTCCATGAGGAGCACCGACCTGTTGCATGCGGTGGACAGTAGCGTGGGTATAGGAGCAGGTTCTAGGATACCCCCCTTGGGTGCCATTCTCCAGTCCCAAGCTACATCTAGGACAACCTGACCAGATTTCGGGGTTGGTGGCTTTTTGATGGGGCCTAGCAGGGCCTACCATTTCTGTCCCAGGGGTGTCAGACATACCTGCTCCTCCAGGGCCGCAGTCTTCCTCCTCATCCTCCGGTGACGGGGAGACTGGTGTGGCAGCGGGTACCTGTGACGGTGGTACTGGGGAAGTGCTGGTGGGTACCAGTGGTGAGGGTACCTGTGGGATGACTGTCGGTACCGGTGGTGAGGGTACCAAGATGGCGGACTCCTCCTGGGCAGCCTGGCTTTGTCGCTTCAACAGAGCCTGCTTGTCCTGGAGTTTTCTGTGCAGCTCCGCGATTTTCTCCTCCAGCTGCTACAGGTTAGAAAATGGTGAGCGTCCAGAGCCTGATTCTCCGGAGCCGGGAGATGCTGACATTTCTCCGCTGTGCTCCACAGGCCTCCTGCTGCTCTCCATCATGGATTCCTGGTACTGTGTCTTCTCCTTCTCTTCTGCTCCATTTCCCGCTGTGGAGCTTCTCTCCACCCCCGAGGGGTGGTGTCTTTTTCCTTTGCCGCAATGCCAGGCTAAGATCCGGACCCCTCTCTGCGTCGGCCATGACGCAGTACCATAGAAGTACAGGCAGGGGAGGTTCATGTCATTTTGCACTCTTTCTTGGGTGCTGCCCACGAAGGCACACCTTACTTCACCGCCATGGCGGCCATCTTTACAGTCAAAGTCACAATTCAATAAATCAATTCCTTTGCACATTTCTTGTTTAGCATTTCTCAAATCAGTCAAATCTTCGGCACACAGGACCCGGTGGCACCGGGCTTCAAAATCCTGTTCGTGACGCCAAAATTGGATCACCCCCAGGGCAAGGTGTGGGGATCACTCGGTACCGTGCCGGTGTCACAGGGGGATGTGTCATGGTGGCGGTGACCGTGGCCCTGGGTGTCCATGTAAAATGGGTGAAATGGAATAGAGTTTATATGTAGGTAGTTCGTGACGCCACCTGTGGTGCTCGGCAATGAAGGTGTTAAGCCGACGCTGGAGTGAAGATCCTCTGGGAAAGATGGTAATAGGCAGCAAAGATGGAATAGCTCTCCACAGGTAGAGCTGTAGTCCCAGGGCAGTAGTAGAATAGATGTTGAGGTAGATGGTGTAGTGTTAGGCACAGAGATGTAGCAGTGCTGAGTAGGTTGGCGCAGGAAGAAGGCAATGACACAGCTGAGTGCAGCTCCAATGCTTTTACTCACGTTTCAGGCACAGACAGGTGCCCGCTTCAGTGCCGCAGCCTCCAGGTCAGGGACTCAGCCACTCCCAGGCAGATGGAATTAACCCTTCCAGCACTCCCTTCCGTGTGCCTGTTCTGAACGTCTCCTTTCTAGCACTAATCTGAAGTACTTGTAGATCTGAATTACGCTCAAATTCCTCCTTCTTGATGTTACTTAAACTCCACTCGTATGACAGGCAGCTGTAGCCTGCTTCGGGGACTCCATCAATCATGTCCCGGCTCACACATAAGTTGCCACCGTGTCTTCGAGTCTTTGGTGGGAATAAAGTGGTCACAACTTCTATTCCTCCGGTTTCTGCTGTAGGATAATTAGTATCACATACAGCCTCGGATACCGGTGCCCGGCCTTGGTGCATTAAATTTAGGAAAGGGCTCTGAACTAGCCCTAGTCCCCAGTCTCTCTCCTCCTCACATTCCATTCTTATCTATCTTCCTTCTGAACAACTGATCCTTCTCTAGTCCTCTTTCCTTGCTAGCAGCTCCAGCTTACAGGAGGCTGCTGCATCTACGTCCTCTCTCCATCCCCCTCCAGGGATCTACCATTCTGATCAGACTGTATGAAGACCACTACCACGTTACGGCGAACATCGTAGTGGGTCCCTACCGTCCTAACGGAGAGGAGCCGTGCGCTGACCACCGTCACAGCGGCAATGAAGCGGCAGGGCAGACTGCCCGGTGTCTTCAGACCATGCCATCCCACCAGCACAAAACCACAGCAACAATGGCCACCCCAAAGCACCAACACCAAATGAAAGGAGTCGCCATTGCCACCACGGAGTGGAGCCGTGTACTGACCACTGCCACAGCAGCAATGCAGCAGCAAGGCAAACGGCCTGGTGTCTCACAGCACCCTTGCTGCAAGACCGAGTCCCTTTGACTCCAGACCACGCCGCCCCACCAGTACACAACCACAGCAACAATGGCCGCCACACAGCACCAGCACTAAATGAAAGGAGCAAAGAAGTTCACCTCCATCAAGCTCTTCAGTGAGAGCAGAAATGGGCTAGACCACTTATTTTGCAGTCTCCTGCTAATTAAACTTACATTTAGGGTATGTGCACACGCTGCGGATTCCGCTGCGATTCCGCAGCGGTTTTGGCCGCTGCGGACCCGCAGCAGTTTTAGCTGCGGTGTACATTACCATTCAAATGAATGGTAAAAAAAAAACGCTGTGTAGACATTGCGGAAAAATCCGCGCGGATTTGCTGCGGTTTTGAAACCGCAGAAAGAATTGACATGTCAGTTCTTTCTGCGGAATCCGCAGCGGGTTCCTATCTCCACCATTGTGGAGATGGTGAATCCGCAGGACCAAACCGCAGGCAAAACCGCAGATAATCCGCAGGTCTTTTGACCTGCGGTTTATCTGCAGTTTTTGCAAAATCCGTGCGGATTAATCCGCAGCGGATTCCGCAGCGTCTGCACACAGCCTTATACACACTGTACATACACACATATAGCTATATACACACTGTACATACGCACATATGCCTATATACACACATACAGTACATACACATATATATCTATATACACATATCTATACACACATACAGTACATGCACACATATTTATACACACTGTACATACACACACCTATATACACACATACTGTACATGCACACATACTGTATCTACACACACATACTGTACATAAACACAAATATCTATACACACATACTGTACATAAACACAAATATCTATACACACATACTGTACATGCACACATATCTAGACACCTAGACGCTCTCTGACCCTTTTCTACCACTGGCATCCATATCCTCACTTCACGACACAGACAGTGCCACTGCTTTCTGCAATGCCACTCTCACATCAGCTATTGACGCAGTCGCCCCTCTTGTTCATGGCAGAGTGCGACGTATCAACAGACAACCCTGGCACAATAACACCTCTAAAAAGCTCTGGCAAGTGTCCAGGGCTGCAATGTGGCACTGAAAGACGACTTGACTGCATTCAAACAGGCAACACTCACTTTCAAATCTGCCTTCACCTCTGCTAAACAGGCCTACGTCACCACCCTGGTATCTTACCTATCCTACAACCCCAAACAGTTATTCAAAACTTTTAACTCCCTCCTCCACCCACCACTGACCCCTCCAACCTCCCTCATCTCTGCTGAGAACTTTGCCACACACTTCAAAAATAAGATCCACCAAACAAGGCAAGTCTTCATTGTTGAACCACCACAACCCCTTTGTATACCAGACTAATGCCCAAATCCCATAACCTCACTTTCCAACATCACTGAAGGTGAGCTTAATTGTCTCCTCTCCAAATCACACCTCACCACCTGTGCACTCGACCCCATCCCATCCCACCTCCTCCCCAACCTCACCACCACTCTTATCCTATTCCTAACCCACCTCTTCAGCCTATCACTAACTTCTGGTGCCTTCTCTTCTGGTTTCAAACATGCCACAATCACACCTATCCTCAAAAAGTCAACCCTCAACCCAACCACTATGTCCATATATCGCCCAATATCGCTACTCCCATTCGCTTCCAATCTCCTGGAGCAGCACGTCCACACTGAACTTTCCTCCCACCTCTCATCGAACTTGCTCTTTGACAATCTACAATCTGGTTTCTGCCCCCATCACTCCACTGAGACAGCCCTGACCAAAATTACTAACGACCTACTTACAGCCAAAGCTAACAGACAATACTCTATATTCCTCCTTCTAGACCTGTCCTCTGCTTTCGACACAGTTGACCACTGCCTCCTACTACAGATCCTCTCCTCCTTTGGTATCAAAGACCTCGCCCTATCCTGGATCTCCACATACCTTTCAAACCGCACATTCAGTGTCTCCCACTCCCACACTACCTCCTTATCCTACCCTCTCTCTGTTGGAGTCCCCCAAGGTTCTGTTCTAGGACACCTACTCTTCTCAATCTACAGATTCACTAATAGGACTTTTATGGATCAAAACGTGCGCTGCCAGACCATCAATCCTCACAGGTGGTATATTTAATATATTTATTTCCCAACGCGTTTCGAGGTCATAAAACCTCTTCCTCAGGGGATGACATGACATGTCGGTGAGTATAAACTACTATTTGATATCTTGGTTTTCTCAGATAAGACCCTATTGCGCTTTTTTTTCCTTGCAGTTCTAATTCTTCTCAATCTATACACTTGGCCTGGGACAACTCATAAAGTACCATGGATTCCAGTACTACCTGTATGCTGAAGACACTCAGATCTACCTCTCTGGCCCAGACATCACCTCTTTGCTGTCCAGAATCCCGGAGTGTCTATCAGCCATATCCTCCTTCTTCTCCTCTTGCTTCCTCAAACTTAATGTGGACAAATCTGAACTCATCATCTTTCCTCAATCTCATAGATCTTCCTTACCTGACGTACCCGAAGTCCGCTGCCTCAGAGTAACCATTGACTCTGCCCTGTCCTTCAAACATGCACATCCAAGCTCTTTCCACCTCCTGTCACCTCCAGCTCAAAAATATTTCCAGAATCCGTCCTTTCTTTAAACCTCAATCTACAAAAATGCTTGTGCATGCCCTCATCATCTCCCACCCTGACTACTGCAACATCCTTTTCTGTCGCCTCCCTGCTAACACCCTCGCACCTCTCCCGTCCATCCATAATTCTGCTGCCCGACTAATTCATCTCTCTCCTCTCTAGTCATCCACTTCTCCCCTCTACAAATCTCTTCACTGGCTCCCATTCCCTCAGCGTATCCAGTTCAAATTACTAATACTGACCAACAAGTCTATCTATAACCTGTCTCCTCCATATATCTCTGAACTAATCTCCCGATATCTTCCCTCACGTAATCTCCGGTCCTCCCCAGACCTCCTTATTCGCTAATCACTCAACTGCCTCCAAGACTTCTCTCAAATATCCCTCATCCTCTGGAATTCTTTGCCCCAACACGTCTGACTATCAACCACATTTGTATCCTTCAGACGGAACCTGAAAACCCACCTCTTCAGGAAAGCTTACAGCCTGCAATGACCCCGCTGTCTCCTCACCACTAGCGAAGCTACCGCCCCACCATCACCAGAGCTGCTGCAACCCCCCAACCTACTGTCTCCTTCTCCCCCATCCTGTAGAATGTAAGCCCGCAAGGGCAGGGTCATCTCCCCCTTGTATCAGTCTGTGATTGTTAGTTTGTTTACTGTAAGTGATATCTGTAATTTGTATGTAACCCCTTCTCAAGTGCAGCACCATGGAATCAATGGTGCTATATAAATAAATAATAATACTGTACATGCACACTTATATTTATAGACACTGTACATACTGTAAGGAAGCGCTTGTCATTAAGGTAGGGGATACTCGCTAGGCAGCCCAAATAACCAGGTCCAGCACGGGTTTCTCATATAACTCCAACAGTCCATGCAGTTTATTAAGTCTCATAAACCATGAACAGCAACAGAAAGTTCATATCAACAGCATAGCGTCCATGACAGAGCTCCACTCTGTTAACCCTGTAGTCACACAGGTTATGCAATGTCCAATACGCAGGCTCCCTAGCCTCACAGTTATCTCACCCCGTGGCCGTGTTACCTCATGGTTGCTTCACCACACTGCAGACGTCCATTCCCTTCCCTGGGAACTCTCAGGCACTTGCAGTCATTAAACACAGCGTCCACACATGCTGTTAGGAAGGCAGCCACATCTTCCTCATTCGGTCTCATGTCAGCCCAGACGAGACCTTTCATATGGACCAACCGGGTCCAAGCATTCACTCATGTGACCTACCCTGGCCACCTAATGTGGTCCGTAACCACGCCCACCGGATCACATGGCTATGACCTCATCACAGGTCCTTCAATCATTCACACACATATACGTTACTATGGCATTCTAGATACCCGCCCCTAGGTGGGTTTGTAGGTAGCTGGTTCCGCCCATCTCACCAGCTACCTGGAAAGCTCTTCCCTGACACAGTGTAACGA
The DNA here is from genome assembly GCF_039654945.1 of Dendrobates tinctorius. NCBI lineage: Eukaryota > Metazoa > Chordata > Amphibia > Anura > Dendrobatidae > Dendrobates > Dendrobates tinctorius. Next base: position 65,203,017 of record NW_027361687.1, read on the forward strand.
AAGCTCAACAGTACCTCTGCTGATCAACACACATATTCAAGCTTCCATCCCAAGGCCACCTACCTTGGGATACATAATGATCATTCAGCACCCTGCCACTCATCCTCTCTCCTGGGACACCCACACAGCACCCCCTAATGGACACAGTGGTCACTACACCACAATACCACATATATCAATACACACATGCTGTACATGCACACATATCTATAGACACATAGTGTACATATGTAAGGGGGACGACCAGACTGCGAATACCTGCGTGCCGGGTCCAGAAATGTTGAGGCTGCATCCCCTGTTCCCTGGAGGAAGCAAAAGCGAGCCGGACCAACCTCCTGACCATGTGGGACGGGGAATATAAAGTGAAAAGCGCGCAGCAGTAGAGGAGAGCTTGGTGCCAACATAGGGCAGCACAGAGTCAATTGAGCGGCGCTGAGTGGAGCCATGCATGTAGCAGCAGCCAGGGAGAGGAGTGCTCCATCCTGGGAACATCAGCATCGTGTAGGCCAGCGTCTGCCGTCTCCCGCTAGCGGGGACCAGAAAGACAGAGAGAGGTGCAGTGTGTTCCCGGTGACTACAGAGAACATGGTGCCAAATGTTTTGGGCCTGTGAGTACAGTGCACGTGCCACATTAGAAGGATTGAGTACGGGACTGACACTTGCTCCCTGAGTTTTGCCAGTTTATATTTGCTGAGCCACGTTGGGCTAGTACAGGACTGTAGCCCGCATCCTTGCCAGCCACTGCAGCATATGGACTAGGAGCAGTGGAAGGTACCGGAAGATGAAGATGAGGCATTGTTGTCCACAGGACTAGAGTTGAGCGACTTTTGGTTTTTTAGGGTCGCGTTTCGTTTCGTGAAACCCGACTTTTCCAAAAGTCGGGTCGAGCAAGATCGTCCGATTATAGGGAAAAGTCGGGGTCGTCCCGAAACACGAAACCCAATGTAAGTCAATGGGGAATAAAAGTCGGCAGTGAGAGGAGGACAGGAAACACACCTACAGTGCCCATTTGAATGCCAAAAGCATCAATTCTTCTTACTTAAGCTTGTCAACCTTAATTAACTTCATAATATAAGTTACGCACTGAAAAATGGGGGTTATTTGGCTAAAGTTGTGGGGGGGAGGGCTGGCTGCAGGTTTTCATGTGCCCTGGGCGAAAGAGCGCCCCTTTAACACATACCACAACTCATCATGCTCCGATACGGCAGATAATTAGCGGTATAGTACAATGAAAAATACCTCACTTTTTACATCTCATGACGAGGCCCATCTATTTCTCCATACAGAATCATTGGTCCCATATAATGTTTGAAACAGTATATGATGAGCTCCACATAATGCTACAGTATATGTTGGTCCCCATGGATGAAGCTCCACTGTCTTATGGGCCCAAATAATGCTCCAAACATAATGGGCCCCATTTCTAATGCTCTAGTGTATAATGGGCCCTGTAAATGCTGCTCCAGTGTCTGATGTCCACCTTTGGAATGTTCCAGTGTATGGTGGGCCCCATCTATCATTCTCCAGAGTATAGTGCTCCCCAAAAATTGCTGTCCCAACATTGAAAACAATCAAATAAGTCTCCTCGCTAGGGAATCCCTGTACTTGTCTGGACAAGTGCTGTAGCTTGCTTAACAGCTCGCCAGCCGTTCTCACGCCCAGTATGGATTGCACGTGATTGCACAAAGGTTAGAAAGGGTACCGTATCCCTGGATAACATGTATGGATAGCGTACACATTCAAAATATATGTCTATACAGCATGAGGCAGGCTCAGACGGTGTTAGGCCCAGTATGGATTGCACGTCATTGCACAAAGGTTAGAAAGGGTACCGTATCCCTGGATAACATGTATGGATAGCGTACACATTCAAACTATATATGTCTATACAGCATGAGGCAGGCTCAGACGGTGTTAGGCCCAGTATGGATTGCACGTCACTGCACAAAGGTTAGAAAGGGTACCGTATCCCCGGATAACATGTATGGATAGCGTACACATTCAAAATATATGTCTATACAGCATGAGGCAGGCTCAGACGGTGTTAGGCCCAGTATCGATTGCACGTGATTGCACAAAGGTTAGAAAGGGTACCGTATCCCTGGATAACATGTATGGATAGCGTACACATTCAAAATATATGTCTATACAGCATGAGGCAGGCTCAGACGGTGTTAGGCCCAGTATGGATTGCACGTGATTGCACAAAGGTTAGAAAGGGTACCGTATCCCCGGATAACATGTATGGATAGCGTACACATTCAAAATATATGTCTATACAGCATGAGGCAGGCTCAGACGGTGTTAGGCCCAGTATGGATTGCACGTCATTGCACAAAGGTTAGAAAGGGTACCGTATCCCTGGATAACATGTATGGATAGCGTACACATTCAAAATATATGTCTATACAGCATGAGGCAGGCTCAGACGGTGTTAGGCCCAGTATGGATTGCACGTCATTGCACAAAGGTTAGGAAGGGTACCGTATCCCTGGATAACATGTATGGATAGCGTACACATTCAAAATATATGTCTATACAGCATGAGGCAGGCTCAGACGGTGTTAGGCCCAGTATGGATTGCACGTGATTGCACAAAGGTTAGAAAGGGTACCGTATCCCCGGATAACATGTATGGATAGCGTACACATTCAAAATATATGTCTATACAGCATGAAGCAGGCTCAGACGGTGTTAGGCCCAGTATGGATTGCACGTGATTGCACAAAGGTTAGAAAGGGTACCGTATCCCTGGATAACATGTATGGATAGCGTACACATTCAAAATATATGTCTATACAGCATGAGGCAGGCTCAGACGGTGTTAGGCCCAGTATGGATTGCACGTCATTGCACAAAGGTTAGAAAGGGTACCGTATCCCTGGATAACATGTATGGATAGCGTACACATTTAAAATATATGTCTATACAGCATGAGGCAGGCTCAGACGGTGTTAGGCCCAGTATGGATTGCACGTGATTGCACAAAGGTTAGAAAGGGTACCGTATCCCTGGATAACATGTATGGATAGCGTACACATTCAAAATATATGTCTATACAGCATGAGGCAGGCTCAGACGGTGTTAGGCCCAGTATGGATTGCACGTCATTGCACAAAGGTTAGAAAGGGTACCGTATCCCCGGATAACATGTATGGATAGCGTACACATTCAAAATATATGTCTATACAGCATGAGGCAGGCTCAGACGGTGTTAGGCCCAGTATGGATTGCACGTGATTGCACAAAGGTTAGAAAGGGTACCGTATCCCTGGATAACATGTATGGATAGCGTACACATTCAAAATATATGTCTATACAGCATGAGGCAGGCTCAGACGGTGTTAGGCCCAGTATGGATTGCACGTCATTGCACAAAGGTTAGAAAGGGTACCGTATCCCTGGATAACATGTATGGATAGCGTACACATTCAAAATATATGTCTATACAGCATGAGGCAGGCTCAGACGGTGTTAGGCCCAGTATGGATTGCACGTGATTGCACAAAGGTTAGAAAGGGTACCGTATCCCTGGATAACATGTATGGATAGCGTACACATTCAAAATATATGTCTATACAGCATGAGGCAGGCTCAGACGGTGTTAGGCCCAGTATGGATTGCACGTGATTGCACAAAGGTTAGAAAGGGTACCGTATCCCCGGATAACATGTATGGATAGCGTACACATTCAAAATATATGTCTATACAGCATGAGGCAGGCTCAGACGGTGTTAGGCCCAGTATGGATTGCACGTGATTGCACAAAGGTTAGAAAGGGTACCGTATCCCTGGATAACATGTACGGATAGCGTACACATTCAAAATATATGTCTATACAGCATGAGGCAGGCTCAGACGGTGTTAGGCCCAGTATGGATTGCACGTGATTGCACAAAGGTTAGAAAGGGTACCGTATCCCCGGATAACATGTATGGATAGCGTACACATTCAAAATATATGTCTATACAGCATGAGGCAGGCCCAGACGGTGTTAGGCCCAGTATGGATTGCACGTGATTGCACAAAGGTTAGAAAGGGTACTGTATCCCTGGATAACATGTATGGATAGCGTACACATTCAAAATATATGTCTCAGGAGGCAGGCTCAGACGGTGTCAGGCACAGTATGGATTTGACGGCCCAGATTACACAGCGGAGGAGCAGGGAGAGGTAAAGATTGCAAATGCTGGGGCCCTGCCCAAGCAAGGGGGGCCCACTCGTGGGCGTCGGTACTGGCACTGGGCCCCTCATAGTACAGTGGTGTGTCTGACGGCGGGTATGCACCACCACCGTCAGAGACACTTGATTTTACTATGAGGGACCCTGTGCCAGTGCCCGCGCCCAAGAGTCGGCCTACCCACCTGTCCAGGGCAACGGCACTCGCACGGTGTCGTGCGCTAGGTGGTTACCCCGGCCATGGGGGGGGAGGCAGCACAGTTAGGGAGTTTTAGAAAGTGGCATATGTTGATGTTGGACATTCAGCTGATGCAAAAGGCGAAATAGGTGAAGTACCAGGAAGAGGTGGACCAAAGCAAGCCATTTTTCTGTCACCCTATGTGTCATCAGGGGAAGGTGGGACAAAATCCTTGGAAACCCATGCGTGGTTCATTTTAATGAAGGTTAGATCATCCACATTTTGGGTTGACAGACGGGTCCTTTTTTCTGTCAGGATTGATCCAGCTGCACTGAAGACTCTTTCCGATAGCACACTTGCAGCTGGGCAAGCGAGCTCCTGTAAGGCATATTGGGCCAATTCAGGCCAAGTGTCCAGTTTAGCGACCCAATAGTCAAAGGGGAATGACCTGTGTGGGAGAACATCGATATGGGAGGAAAAGTAGTTTGTAACCATAGTTGACAACTGCTGTCTCCTGTCACTTTCCATCGATGCAGTATTACCAGTTGTGTGAGCGGTATTTGAAAAATCAGTCCACAACATTGTCATGAAACCCCTGTCTCCAACGCCACTTCTGCTGTGTGCACCACGAACACCTCTGCCAAGCTGCCCCCGGCCCGTACGGCTCGTGTGAGAACCATCACCGCTGCTGTGTGCTGGGAATGCCTCAAGCAACCGATTTACCAGAGTTGCTTGTTTATTAGCCAATATTAGGTCAAGGTTCTCCTGTGGCATGATGTTTTGTAATTTGCCTTTATAGCGTGGATCCAGGATGCTGGCCAACCAGTAGTCGTCATCGTTCATCATTTTAGCAATGCGGGGGTCCCTTTTTAGGATCCGCAAGGCATAATCTGACATGTGGGCCAATGTTCCCGGTGTCAATGATGCACTGCGAGTGCTGGGTGGAGGAGCACTTTCTGGCAAATCCACATCCCTCCAGTCACGCACAAACCCTGTACCAGACCTTGCCACGCCAACATTTTCACTTGCCCCACGAGATGCATCCTCCTCCCCTAAGTAATCATCCCCATCATCATCCTCCTCCTCCTCTTCTTCCTCCACCTCGTCCAGGAGAGGTCCCTGAGCAGACAATGGCTGAATGTCATCAAGGATTCCCTCCTCCTCTTCCTCCTCATCAACATTGGCTGCAGACGCCTGCTCCTTAAGGTGCGTCAAAGTTTGCATGAGCAGACGCATAAGTGGGATGCTCATGCTTAGGATGGCGTCGTCTGCGCTTACCAGCCGTGTGCATTCCTCAAAACACTGAAGGACTTTACAAAGGTCTTTCAGCTTCGACCACTGCACGCCTGTCAACTCCATGTCTGCTCTCAAAGTGCCTGGCCGTGTATCCTCCCACAAATGCATTATGGCCTGCCTCTGCTCGCACAGCCGCTCCACCATGTGCAGGGTGGAGTTCCACCTTGTTGCAATGTCGATAATGAGGCGGTGGTTGGGAAGGTGGAGCAATCGCTGCAGCTTCTGCATACGAACGGAGTGTACAGGCGACCGGCGGATGTGCGTGCACAGTCTTCGCACCTTCTGGAGCAGGGCTGTTAACTCCGGATAATTTTTGAGGAAGCACTGCACCACCAGGTTCAAGGTGTGAGCCAAGCAAGGTATGTGGCTGAGTTTTGAAAGGGCTATGGCTGCCACAAAATTACGGCCGTTATCACTAACTACCTTGCCTGCCTCAAGATGTACACTGCCCAGCCATGACTCAGTTTGTCGCTTCAAGTACTCGGCCAGCACCTCGGCGGTGTGTCTGTCGCCCAAACACATCATCTGCAACACAGCCTGCTGACGCTTTCCACTAGCTGCTCGATAGGGGGACACATCGTGTGCAACAGTGGCAGCTGCAGATGGAGTGCTCGTACGACTGCGCTCTGTGGACGAGCTTTCGCTTCTGGAGGAGGAGGAGGAGGAGGGTCGAACGCCTACAGCCAACTGTTTCCTATACCGTGGGCTAGGCAGCACTGTCCCACCACCGCTGTCCCCTGTGGACCCTGCATCCACCACATTAACCCAGTGCGCAGTGATGGACACGTAACGGCCCTGGCCATGCCGACTGGACCATGCATCAGTTGTGAGGTGCACCTTTCCGCTCACTGACTGCTTGAGTGCATGGACAATGCGGTCTTTCACATGATGGTGGAGGGCTGGGATGGCTTTGCGAGAGAAGAAGTGGCGACTGGGTAGGTCATAGCGTGGTACTGCATAGGCCATGAGTTCGCGGAAAGCTGTGCTTTCCACCAACCGAAAGGGCATCATCTCAAACGAGATTAGTTTGGCAATGTGGGCGTTCAAACCCAGTGTACGCGGATGAGAGACTGAGTACTTTCTTGACCTACTCATAGTGTCTGGGAGGGTGAGCTGGACTTGAGAGCTGCATATGGTGGAAGTAGCGGTGGACAGGGCGGACTGAGAGAGGGTTGATGATGGTGATGGAGTTGGTGTTCTTTCTGATGGCCTAGAATCAGTCTTTCGTTAATATAACAGTGGGATTCCCTGACTGCTGTGGCCTTGCAACGACACCTCAACATTTGCTGCTGTGCTAACCGGTGGGCTTACAGTGGGGGAAACAATGTAGCGTTGCTGACTACCTTCGTTGTGATCAGTTGCACATGTGGCACTTGAGGTTTGGTGTTGTGTCCACGCTTGCAAGTGCATGCTGGTTAAATGTCTAAGCATGCAACTGGTATTCAAATTTTTCAGATTTTTCCCTCGGCTAAAGGTCTTTGCGCACTTCTTACAGATAACCTTGGCCTGATCATGAGGATTTTGTTCAAAAAAGTGCCACACTGCACTCTTCCTACTTTGGCAGACATTTTGCGGCCTAGCACGCTCTGATCTTTTGACCCTCTGGACAAGCTGTCCAGCAACTCTTTTGATGTTTGGAACCTGTCTTTGGAGTGCTCCGGGCCTGCCAGATAACAGCTGTTGCGATGTCGATGTCTGCTGTGGATGCTCCTCATCTGAGCTATTGGAAGCAGCACCCTCTTCCCCCAATGGATGCCAATCTGGGTCAACAACTGGGTCATCCATCACCTCCTCTTCTATGTCATGTGCACCTTTCTCTGTGTCACCGTGTATGGTGGTATAGTGTGCGGGAAGGGGCACCTGAGTCTCATCAGGGTCAAAATCTGGCTCTGTACACTGCGAGGACAATGTAGTGCTCTGAGTGAATGTACCAGCAGAATCATCCATCAGCGGCTGTGCATCAGTGCACTCCATGTCAGATTCATCTTGGCCTGGGTAATACACCATTTGACTTGATAATCCAGGCATGGTATGTGAAAACAGCTCCATGGAGTAATCAGTAGTATGGCCTGCGTCATCCTTCAATCTTGGTTGGGGTGAAGGACACAAGGAAAGGTGTGGTTCATGAACATGAGCCTCCAATGACGACTCAGTGCTTTTACTTTTTACAACTGAAGAAGAGGAGGCGATAGAGCTGGAGGCTGAGTCAGCAATGTCAGACAAAACTTTTTCCTGATGCTCTGCCTTTAAAAGCGGTTTGCCAACTCCTAGAAAACTAAGCGTTCGAGGCCTTATGTAGCCAGACGATGACGCAGGGTCAGCACCTCCTGCATTCGGTCCTATTTTGCTCTTGCCACTACCATCAGATCCACCACCAACACCATCATTACCAGCTGCCAACCCCCGCCCAATTCCACGGCCTCTTCCACCAGCCTTCCTCATTTTTGGTAGAAATGTAGACAAAATCCAACAAACTATATAGTAATGTAAAACAAGGTACAAGGTGTCTATAGGACAGGGGAGATTTAGAATTTCTGCACACACTTGTGGACAGTGGACACTTTTGGATTGTGTGAGGCCCACTGATATCTGAGCGCTATGTGACACGCTCGATGGCACAGCTGCCTGTGACCAAAGTGACGAGAGGATAATGGAGATTTTGAATCTCTGCGTACACTTTTGGACACTGGACACTTGTGGATTGTGTGAGGCCCACTGATATCTGAGCGCTATGTGACACGCTCGATGGCACAGCTGCCTGTGACCAAAGTGACGAGAGGATAATGGAGATTTTGAATCTCTGCGTACACTTTTGGACACTGGACACTTGTGGATTGTGTGAGGCCCACTGATATCTGAGCGCTATGTGACACGCTCGATGGCACAGCTGCCTGTGACCAAAGTGACGAGAGGATAATGGAGATTTTGAATCTCTGCGTACACTTTTGGACACTGGACACTTTTGGATTGTGTGTGGCCCACTGATATCTGAGCGCTATGTGACACGCTCGATGGCACAGCTGCCTGTGACCAAAGTGACGAGAGGATAATGGAGATTTTGAATCTCTGCGTACACTTTTGGACACTGGACACTTGTGGATTGTGTGAGGCCCACTGATATCTGAGCGCTATGTGACACGCTCGATGGCACAGCTGCCTGTGACCAAAGTGACGAGAAGATAATGGAGATTTTGAATCTCTGCGTACACTTTTGGACACTGGACACTTGTGAATTGTGTGAGGCCCACTGATATCTGAGCGCTATGTGACACGCTCGATGGCACAGCTGCCTGTGACCAAAGTGACGAGAGGATAATGGAGATTTTGAATCTCTGCGTACACTTTTGGACACTGGACACTTGTGGATTGTGTGAGGCCCACTGATATCTGAGCGCTATGTGACATGCTCGATGGCACAGCTGCCTGTGACCAAAGTGACGAGAGGATAATGGAGATTTTGAATCTCTGCATACACTTTTGGACACTGGACACTTGTGGATTGTGTGAGGCCCACTGATATCTGAGCGCTATGTGACACGCTCGATGGCACAGCTGCCTGTGACCAAAGTGACGAGAGGATAATGGAGATTTTGAATCTCTGCGTACACTTTTGGACACTGGACACTTGTGGATTGTGTGAGGCCCACTGATATCTGAGCACTATTTTGACACGCTCGATGGCACAGCTGCCTGTGACCAAAGTGACGAGAGGATAATGGAGATTTTGAATCTCTGCGTACACTTTTGGACACTGGACACTTGTGGATTGTGTGAGGCCCACTGATATCTGAGCGCTATGTGACACGTTCGATGGCACAGCTGCCTGTGACCAAAGTGACGAGAGGATAATGGAGATTTTGAATCTCTGCGTACACTTTTGGACACTGGACACTTGTGGATTGTGTGAGGCCCACTGATATCTGAGCGCTATGTGACACGCTCGATGGCACAGCTGCCTGTGACCAAAGTGACGAGAGGATAATGGAGATTTTGAATCTCTGCGTACACTTTTGGACACTGGACACTTGTGGATTGTGTGAGGCCCACTGATATCTGAGCGCTATGTGACACGCTTGATGGCACAGCTGCCTGTGACCAAAGTGACGAGAGGATAATGGAGATTTTGAATCTCTGCGTACACTTTTGGACACTGGACACTTGTGGATTGTGTGAGGCCCACTGATATCTGAGCGCTATGTGACACGCTCGATGGCACAGCTGCCTGTGACCAAAGTGACGAGAGGATAATGGAGATTTTGAATCTCTGCGTACACTTTTGGACACTGGACACTTGTGGATTGTGTGAGGCCCACTGATATCTGAGCGCTATGTGACACGCTCGATGGCACAGCTGTGACAAAAGTGACTAGAGGATAAGGGAGATTGGATTGCTTTTAAAAAAGCAGTTTGCGGAGCAGTGGGTAAACAGCAATGCCAGCGTGTCAGGAAGCCTTAAAAGGCAGCCCAACAACCAACACCAGTGATACACCACAATATAGCCTCCCCTTGCACTGCACACACAGTGACTTGTGTGTTGTGCAGGCCAAATCGCTAGCAGCAGAAGCAGTTTTTTTGTCTTCTTCCCTGCCTAACGCTCTCCCTACAGAATCAGCAGCAACCTCTCCCTATACTAAGATCGGCAGAAGTAAGATGGCGGTCGGCGTGCACGTCCTTTTATACCCCCTGTGACGCCCATCAAAGCAAGCCAATCACTTGCATGGCCTTCTGAAAGATGGTGGTGACCCGTGCCTAGGTCATCACGTTGCCCACAGTGTCCGTGGATCCTGATTGGCTGAAAAAGAGCGCAAAACAAACTTTTGAAACGCGACTTTGGCGCGTAAGTCGCCGACCTCGTGGCCGACCTCATCCTAGGGTCGGGTTTCATTTCATGAAACCCGACTTTGCCAAAAGTCGGCGACTTTTGAATTTTTTCGACCCGTTTCGCTCAACTCTACACAGGACCCCTTTTGAAAAGACACCGCGCCAGCTGTTGCCGGTGCTATTGATTTCATTGTCTGAGGGACTTCTGACTTGCTAGCCGTATTCACCAGAACTGCCGCTACCTGAACCTTTATTCTTAACTCAGAATATCCTAAATTGTACTGTTTAATCCCCCGTTTAACTGTGAACCTCCCTGCATGGAATTTTCCCGTTATTAAAAATTATTAACTCTTGCTTTGTCTCCTCTCCGTCACTGCATTCCGCAACATACTTATACTTGGCTTAGCAAATCACTGGGGGCAATGTTGAGTAACCTCCCAAAATTTACAGGGAGCAGCATTCTGCTGGGGGACAGGACTGAGCGAGTCAGGGGTATGATGAGAATGCACCTCATGACTCCTGCAATGGAGACAGAGATTGCCGTGATGGCCCTGGATGGAGAAGTGAGAAGCTCCATCATGTTCCGGCCCTCCACGAGTGAGACAATTTTACCAAGGTGTTACAAATCTTAGAGAGAATGCATGGAGACCCCACGGACGTCGGAGAATTGTGCATGCTCTTGTTTAGGCGTGTCCAAAGGGAGAGGGAGTCTGTGGTCCAAATATGTTATGGTGATTTTTCTATATGGTGGTGTACTTTATTATATTTTTTTCATATATACTAATGTACATCCTTTGGTGGTATCCACCCCTAGCACTGCAGGACGGATTTTATCTATCTTCTTACCCCATCCACCATAGCTTGTATATTTGACTAATAAAGTATATCTGCCTGTTATAGAGGTACCTTTTGAGCAGATTGCTATGGCTTTGGTAGGGCCAATAGTGAAATCAGCCCATGGCCACCAACACATATTAGTCGTAGTGGATTATATGACTCATTACATGGAGGCGATTCCTTTATGTCATACCTCGGCAAAACGTAATGCCCAGGAGCTGTTTGCTATTTTCTGCCACCTTGGGCTACCTAAGGAGATCCTAATGGATCAGGGGACTGCGTGTCCAGGGTGCCAATACCAGAGAGGACCCAAATCATCAGGAGGCGCTGGTCCAGGTAGTGCAAGACTTGCAGCAGTCTCTTGTCAGTATGCAAGACAAATTAACCCGGATGGAGCAAAGAATGGGAGAAAAGTCTGACCCATTGTACTCATATAACCACTCTTCGGCCCGACCCATAAGGGATCAATGGGTGCAGGCCCCCTCCCGTCAGACATCGGAGGCACAAAGACAGGCTCAGGGTGCCCCTCGGCGGAGAGAAGGTATCCAATGCTGGGAATGTGGAGGTCAAGGGCACCTTGCCAGAGACTGCCAGAATAATGCTCAAAGCCAGCTACAGCCACGGTTAAACTACCAACCCCCACAGTAACGCGGCACTCTGTGGGGGAGGCAAGAAGGCTCCTTATCATAATGAACATTTGATTGCTGGGAGTCCCATCCTGGGTGCTGAATTTGAGGGCGTTCCGGTGGATTGCTTGATAGATACCGGATTACAAGTAAAAACGGTGCCAGAATCATATTTCAAACAGCATTTTTAGGCCCTGGCCAAGCCAGAGAAGGAGACATTGATCCGGTTGTTTGCTACCAATCAACAACCGATCCCAGGGTCGTGTGGATGAATATTCGAATCTGTGGATAAGAAGTGGGAAAGAAAGGGATCCTGCTAGTCCATGAGCCCATCAAAGATGTGCCTGTAGTACTGGGAATGAATATCTTACGAGAACTCGATCAGATAATGTTTACCAAATGGGAACCCAGTTATTGGAAGAAGGCTGCTACACACATGCCTACTCAAGAAGCCCTTCAGTGATTGATCCGCGTCTGTGGTACGCTGAAGAATGTGCCGTCTTATCAGACGATAGGGGTCATCAGGGCCCCAGGGAAAGAGCCTGTAATACTGCCTCTCGAGTGAGAAAGTATATTACACCTTGACGGGCTGGAGGTGATTTTTCAGCCTGCGGTAGGCGGAGGAGCGGACCAAGAAGTCATGATAGCTTGTACGATAACGGTGGTCCAGTGAGGACACGTGCCCATAAAAGCTTTGAACGTGGGCCCCGGGGAGGGGGAGGTCACCTTGCCGCGAGGGACAGATCTGGCCCGGGTGTACCTACACAAGGGCGAAGTGGTGAGTCAGAAGGAGATGTCTTTATCGCCGATAAAAGGTGGACTCCAACCCTGGAGTGGAATGGGTGGGTCATCCTAGATCAAATGGAAGTGGATGTGAAGGCCCTAGGCCCTGAGCATGTGCAGGCAATAGAAGCTGTACTGTGGGAAAATCAGGCCGCATTTGCTCGTCACGCCGAAGATTTTGGCTCTACCGAAGCGATCACACACGAGATACCGACCGGAGACGCTCGTCCAATTCGAGAACGATATCAGCAAATCCCACCCAAGATGTATCAAGAGGTAAAGACATTACTTGGGCAGATGCTGGATTCAGGAGTAGTGCAGAGTAGCCAGAGCCCCTGGGTGGCCCCGGTGGTGCTCGTCAAGAAGAAGGATGGAACCATCTGGTTCTGTGTCGATTACAGGAAACTCAATGCTTGCACTGTGCGAGACTCATACCCGTTACCCCACATCGAGGAATCCTTGACAGCGTTGGGGAAGGCCAAGCACTTCTCCGCCTTGGACCTAGCAAGCAGATACTGGCAAGTAGCCGTGGCAGAAAAAGACAAGGAAAAAACAGCCTTCATCCTCCCTATGGGATTGTTGGAGTTTAACCGGATGCCCTTCGGGCTCTCCAATGCTCCGGGCACATTTCAACGGCTGATGGAAAAGTGTTTGGGAGACATAAACTTTGAGGCTACCCTGATCTACCTGGATGACATTATTGTGTTCTCTGCCTCATTCAAAGACCATCTTGCCCGGCTTGGACAGGTACTTGGAAGACTGCGGGCTCATAATCTGAAGGTGAAGCCAAAGAAATGCCACCTCTTCAAGAGAGAGGTCGAGTACCTGGGCCACATAGTGTCACAAGTCAGGGTTCTACCCTCTCCAGAAAAAGTGGCTGCTTTCCAGGACTGTCCAGTCCCTCAAACAGTGAGGGAACTCCAGGCCTTCCTTGGGCTCGCCAGGTACTACCGACGGTTTATCAAAGATTTCGCAAAGGTGGCGGGTCCCCTGAATGAGCTGCTGAGGGGGACCGCCGGAATGCCGAAGACCCAGTGCATCCCTTGGGACCAGAGGCGAGATGAGGCCTTCCAGGCTATAAAGAATGCTCTTACTTCAGCCCTGACTTTGGCTTACGCAGATTTTGATCAACCGTTCCTGTTGTACACAGACAGTAGCCTTCATGGACTCGTTGCAGTACTTTCCCAAATACAGGATGGACGTGAGAGAGTCATCGGGTATGCTAGCAGGTCCTTGTGAGACAGCAAAAGAAACCCCCACAATTACAGCTCTTTCCGGTTAGAGCTCCTGGCCCTGGTGTGGGCCATGACCGAGAAGTTTGCAGGCTTCCTGGCAGGGACCAAGATTCAAATTCGAACGGACAATAACCCCCTGGCCCACCTTGAGAATGCTAAATTGAGGGCCTTGGAACAACGGTGGGTGGCTCGCCTGGCCAAGTTTGACTTTACCATCCATTATCGCTCTGCCACTGAAAATGCAAATGCCGACGGCCTGTTACGAGTGACGGTGGAAACACCAGTGGGGGATCTCGATGAACAACTCGAAGAGGAAGCAACCCCAGACTTCCGTAAGTTCAGGACCCCAGTGGTTGCGGTCCAGTCAAGTAGGGAGGCCTACGCGCTACACCGATCTCTGGGGAGAACCAATGAAGAATGGGGATGTGTTCAAGACAAAGACGAATGGCTGAGACAGATGAAATGCTGGGTAGCGCAGAAGCGGAAGCCAGGCAAACAAGAGAGGGATAGTCTGGACGCTGAGATGAAGAGTGTCTTACACCAGTGGGATAGGCTGGAGGTGTGAGAATCGGTGCTATATCGCAAGAGACAACAGCTGAAAGATACTGAAGTAAGGTGGCAGATCGTCATCCAAGGAGGAATGGCCCATGAAGTGGCAAAAGAAGCCCACGGATATGGAGCCCATTTCGGGTCCACAAAGACTTACCAGTGGTTACAGCGGTACGTGTACTGCTCCCGGTTGGAGTCCTTGGTAGAAGAAGTCTGCCGGCAGTGTCGAGTATGTGACCTCGTTAAGAGTACTGAACAAAGGGCACCCATCCAGACCATACGCACTAAGGAACCGCTGGAAGTCTTGATGATTGACTATCTCCTCGTGGGACACTCAGCTTGGGGTCCACAGTACTGTTTGGTGATGACTGACCATTTCTCCAAGTTCGCGGTAGTCACCCCAACTAGAGATCAGACTGCCGAGTCGGCGGCGCTGGCCATTTGTCAAGACTTCATCCGAGTGTATGGGTGCCCAAAGTGCATCCACTCTGACCAAGGTGCATATTACCAAGACAAGGTGGGTCAGCAGCTAAAGGAGAAAGAACATACTGGCCATAAACTGATTCAGATGATACCGCTCTGTCCTGGGGACCGAGTATTAGTCAGAGAGAAAAGCCCCAGGGGTAAGTAAGCGAGAGATGGGAATTACAGCCTTGCAAAGTAATCGAGCGAGTGTATGCTGACGGCCCGGTCTACAAGGTGCAGGTTGAGAATGGGGCGTCCGCCCAAAGAGTGCTCCACAGAAATATGCTGCGGCCATGCCGGACCAAGGCCCGGCCTGTTCCAGTGCCAATTGAGTGTGATGCTCCACCTCCTGAACCTGTCTTGCCTGCGGGTGAAATCAATGAAGAATGGTGGATCGGCCCTGACACCATGGGGGGCCCTCAGCCGGATGGAGATGGTAATCTTCTGGAGGTACCAATGCCGCCATGTGTCGATGAGTCCAGACAAGAGCCTACTACAACTCCTGCAGCAAGTATTCCTCTGGAAGATAGTCAAGACATCCGGAGATCCCAGAGGTCTACTGCAGGGGTTCCACCAGCCCGATACTTAGAACAGTGTTCTCTGTCTGTTTCTCCACTTGTGTTTTCTCCTCTATAGGTGCTGTTCCACATTACAAGTGCCTCTATCCCACTGCAACCTTGATGCTGTGATGGTCGAAGATGACCATCTTTAAGTAGGGAGGCATTTAAGAGGGTGGCGCTGCTATGGACCGTAGAGACAAGCTGCTACTTTAAGAGAAAGCACCCCCTTGGTTAGAGCATTGGGACATTCTGCGCTTCCCTGCTGTAAAGACTGTTTTGGTCTCTTCTGGCAGCACTGGAGCGGGGAGGGGATTCTTTTCTGTGTGTGAGGAGAGAGCCGAGATTTCTGCAGGAACGACACATGCCTGAGCTGTGAAGGAAAGACTTTATAAACTCTTCTGTGGAAAACAAGGTGGCTTTCCTATGTTGCCGTGAGGAGCTACAAAGAAAAGACAAGAAAGGAATCCAGAGGAGATAATCTTTCTGCGACATCCATCAGACCAAGACCGGACCTGGACCGCCCCTGAGTGAGTATAATATATCTTGTTTTTCTTCTCTTTCAGGTTACATCGGGGGCTTATCTAGGAGCATCACTGGAACTGCACACAAGGAAAAGACCATGTTGCACAGAGCTTCAAGGAAGAAGTGTGCACCATCTTGCAAAGATGCAGGCCCCCCGGGAATGGACTGAGATACCAAAGCTACTGTGAGTGTTAACCTCTTCTGTGCACATGCTAGGGTTTAGGATAGGCTGCAATAGATAGAGCACGGCAGCCGTGTGGCCAGGTTAGTAAAGGCCAGATAATTATAGTTAGTGTAGCACCATACATTCCTTTACTGTGTTGTCTTGCCAGTTGGATAAATACACAGAGCTGTGATAGTTGGTACTCCGTGCTTTTTGACGGCCCTGCTAGAGAATATTATTCTTGTAAATTGTCTGTTCCATAGGATACCCCTGTTTCTGTATTTTCCTAAACACTGCATTCCTTGCCTGTAAATAAATTAACCCTTTGTTGTTTGCACCACATCTTGTTTACCGTAGTCTCCCTGCATTTTGGTGGTCCCCCGGCCATCGCTTCACTTTAGCCGCGGCCTCCAGGTCCTGCTTCTGTGACCCGCTGCTCTGCAGCTCCCCCTCCCCCCGCCATATTTCTGGGACAATGACTCGTATATAAGCCGAGGGGAGGCATTTTCAGCACAAAAAAAGTTCTGCAAAACTCGGCTTATACACAAGAATATATGGTATTTAGGAAAACCTGCCTTGGGCTTTTATTTTTGGAGAGATCTATAGGATGGTAGTAAGATCTATCTTTCCCTCCAGTCTGGGCCTTACAACTTTTCATTTAAAGGGAATCTGTCACCTATTTTTTCGACTATCAGCTGCCAGCACCGCCATCAGGGGCTTATCTACTGCATCTGTAATGCTGCAGATAAGCTCACGCTATAACCTGAAAGAGAAGAAAAACTAGTTATATTATACTCACCCAGGGGCGGTCTGGGTTCAGTTTTGGTCCGATGGGTGTCACGTTCCGGGTCCGGTGCCTCCCACCTTCTAGCGGTGACATCCTCTTCTTTGCTTCCCATTGCGACTCCGGCGCATTGCTCTACCCTGTTGAGGGCAGAGCAGAATACTGCAGTGCGCAGGCGCCGGGAAAGGTCACAGAGGGCAGAGCAGTGCACCTGCGCAGATGCCGTGATGGGAAGGAAAGAAGAGAACGTCCTCATTAGAAGATGGGAGGTGCCGGACCGGACCGCAACACCCATCGGACCAAGACCGGACCCGGACCGCCCCTGGGTGAGTATAATATATATATATATTTCAGGTTACATCGGGGGCTTATCCACAGCATTACAGACTGCTGTAGATAAGCCCCTGATTGCAGTGCCGGCAGCTGATAGTCGAAAAAATAGGTGACAGATTCCCTTTAAGCTTGCAGTAAAGTTTGGGTGTGTCAGTTTTGTTTTTGGTTTCACATGCATCAGAGCTGAAGGTGCTGTGTTTTTATGTCTGGCTGTGTGAAGCTAACAAAGGCTAGTGCAAGCGACGTGGACGCACACGATAGTGTTCAAAAACATGTATGCAGTATTTGGACATTAAAGGACATTTACTTAACTTGCTTGGGTCACTGTCTCACTAAACTTAAATTCACTGGAGGAAATGTCACTGCGCTACAACACTTACTGTACATACAAACATACTGTACATACACATACATATACACATATACCTAAATACACACACATACTGTACAAGGAGAACCTGACCGACCAAGGAGCACCCTTTAATGAGTAAAGTAATGACGGAAGTGTGTAAGGCCCTGCAAATTACACAACTGAAGATGTCAGTTTACCGTCCACAGACGGGCAGCCTTGTGCAAAGGTTTAATAAATCCTTAAAGAGTATGCTTAAGAAAGTCATAGAGAAAGATGGACTAGACTAAAGGCCCTTTTACATTTAGCGATGCACCAGCGATCCAACCAGCGATCCGACCCGGTCAGGATCGCTGGTGCATCGCTAAATGATCGCTAGTGAGCTTTCATACAGAAAGATCTCACAGCGATGCAGCAGCGACGCAGCGCACGATACTTACCATTCACACACAGCGATCCTGCATCCTCCGGCCCGCCTCCACGCGTCGCTGGACGTCACAGCAGGAAGTCTCAGCAGGAAGCGCCCGACGAGAAATGGAGCCGGACATTCTCGCGCGATCAGCGATGGACAGCGGGGGAGCCGGTCGGAGGTAAGTATCACACATAGCGATATCGCTAGCAATATCGCTATAATGTCACAAAACCGGTGACGTTTTAGCGATATTGCTAGCGATATTGCTTAGTGTAAAACCCCCTTAAGACTGTCTCCTCCCATATCTGTTATTCTGTATCCAGGAGGTTCCACAAGCCTCTACCAGATTTTCTCTGTTTGAACTCTCCTTGATATAGCAAAGGAAACCTTGAAAATAGAAGTCACGCCCCACAGGAGCATCATCAAGCACATTACCGTGATGCAGGTGAGAGTTGCAATGGTGATGCATATTGCAAAGGAACATCTCCTCCAGGCACAAGATGCTCAATCCCAGGTCTACAACCAGTCAGCCAGGTCTACAACTGGTCAGCCAGGGTGAGGCAGTTCAGCCCCGGGGACCGAGTCCTTGTACATATTCCCACGGTAGAGAGTACGTTTTTGGCGAAATGGTAATGCCCTTATGAGGTGATGGAGAAACTGGGTGAAGTGAACTACAAGGTTCATCAAACGGGTGTCACGGGTTTACTATGACAGATAGGAGCCAGAAGATGGCACAATCTGATTTCTCCTACTCCTGCACTGAATAGAAGCACTTCACCTTCATATTAAACAATGCAGGTACAGGGGCTAATCTGTTCACTTGAGAGCTCCTGGAAGCTTACCTGACTCAGTTATTCAGTGTTGGCCACTCTCCTCTCCTATATATACTCACCTCTGGCAAGCAGGCATTGCCAGAGTCAGTCTTCAAGCTGCATGGTTCAGGAGCTGGTTGAGTTTTGTTGTTTGAGGAGGCGTTTTTGGTGCATTTATCTAAAGATTGTTGCTTGTTTTGGCTGTGTGCAAATACTCTTCTCCTACTTTATCTTTTCCCTTCCTTCACTCCCAGGTGTTCTCCTGTTGTTTGTGAGTGCATATTTGTATGATTGGTATTTTCCTTTAGGCTACTTTCACACATCAGGTTTTCGGCGTCAGGCACGATCCGGCGTCGTGCCGGAGTGCTGGATCCGGCAAATATTTCATAAAACCGGATGTGACGGATCCGTTTTTCTGCCGGATCCGTCTTGTTCTTGACAGACAAAACCGGATCCGTCTCATCCGGTTCATCCGGTTTTTGTTCCGTTTTTCGACGGATTACGTCAGATCCGGTTTTTAAAATCGCCCCTTGTGGCCTTCCGAACGGGATTGGCTACTGGAAAACCATATATAGCATGTTCCTACAGCCCTTCTTTGACAGGTTGTAGAGGAGAAAGTGCAGGTTGGAGAGAAGAGCAAGTTACTGGCGAAGATGGATGTTGTGATTGGAAATATTTTGAAGAATTTGGCGGATTTTACAGCGGAGGCGAATCGTTTGAGGGTGATTGTTCTGGAGAAGGAGAGAGCGAGACAGCAGCACATCAGGCATCATAGACGACGTTTGTGGATCCACCCCATCACAGCCAAGAGAATGACGCGTGGGGTCTATTCTACACTCTGCATGGACCTTAGACGAAACCCGGATACATTTTTTGGATATGTTCGGATGAAAATGGAGAATTTTGATTACTTGGTGGAGCGCATTGCACACCTCATAAGAAAAGCGGACACCTATTGCCGCTTCTCTGTTTCACCCGCAGAGCGTCTGATGGTGACTTTAAGGTAAGCCACATTTATTGGATATGCTCGCATCAGAGCACACTTTCACTGCAATCTTGTTGGTGGTAGTTTGTATCTCCAAGTGTTATAGCTGAGTTTTGGTATGTAATGCTGTGATTTTAAACTAATTGATTGTTTTTTAATTCCCCACAGATTTCTTGCAACTGGAGAATCCCTTTCGTCACTGCATTTCCAGTACAGACTCGGGATTTCCACCATATCTGGAATTGTGAAGTACACATGCCGTGCTCTGTGGGACTCCTTAGCTGAAGAGTTTTTACCAGAGCCCACAACAGAGAGGTGGATTGAAATTTCAGAAAAGTTTCAACAGATATGTCAGTTTCCGAACTGCTTGGGCGCTGTGGACGGGAAACATATCCGCATTGTAAAGCCAGCCGGATCGGGATCGGAATATTTCAATTACAAGAAATATTTTTCAATTGTCCTCATGGCCATCGCTGACGCGGAATACAAATTTATTGCTGTTGATATTGGGGCCTATGGCCGCTCCAATGACTCTCGTTTTCAAACTGTCTGCCATGGGGCGTAAACTGTATGGAAACACCTTCCAGTTCCCACCCCCTAGACCGCTGCCGCAAACATCTGGTCCACCTATGCCATTTGTCTGTGTAGGGGATGAAGCCTTCCAGCTGTCAGAACACCTTTTGAAACGTATGGTAGCAGAGGATTGTCAAGAACAAAATGCATTTTTAATTACCGCCTCACAAGAGCAAGAAGAATGGTTGAATGTACCTTTGGTATTCTGACAGCCAAATGGCGGGTCCTATTGACTGCGATCAACCTCAAGACAGAAACTGTGGACGAGGTGATCAAAGCTTGCGTGGTACTCCACAATTTTGTTATCTGCAAGGAACCCATTTCCATTGAGGACACCTCTGAAGAAACCACCTTGCAAGATTACCATGACATTACCACTAGAAGTTCTGTGACGGTTTCAGTAATGAGGGACAATTTTGCACTATACTTTATGTCACCTCAAGGCAGAGTACACTGGCAGGATGACAGAGTGTGAAAGATTTGTGCCCTTAACCAAACTTGTGTACCTTCTGTACCAACAGTATATACCTTTGCCAACCAAAGTTGGCTATCTTGTCATAGTCTTACTATTTTTACCTTTAGGCCACAGGTGTGTACCTGGTTGTGTTTTATGCAAAGTATTTCACCTTTTAACAAAAGTTGTGTACATTGTTAGGAAATCACCAACAATAAACACAACTTTTTAGGTGAAATATTTTGCTTCAAACACAACCAGGAACACAACTGTGGCAAAAAGCTAAAATTTACCCACAGTTATATACCTGGTTTTGAATACCTTTTTACCTTTGAAATACCCTGTATTTAACCTTTTTTTTAAACATAGTTCGCCGCAGAAAGAAATGACCGACAACCATTGTGAAACGATAATTTAACTTTTATTTAAAATATTTTTTTTTTGTAAAATGTTTTTAATGTGCAAAAAACTTTTTTAATAAAGGTTTTAAACCCAATGGGCATTTTTATTAAAAAACACATTATAAATCTGTGTAGTGTGGGGTGGAAATACTGCTGGAGGGGCTGCGGGACACTTCAACACTGGGAGTGTGGAGAGAGGACTGGGATCGTGGTGGGGAAGGAACAGTTAGAGGTGAAGGTGTGGAAAAAGCTACAGAATGGGTGGACATGTGGGAGGCAGAAGAGGTGGTAGGCGGTGGAGTGGAGGGTTGGGCAGGGACTGTAGGAGCAGATGATGTTGATGGCAAGTTGTATGGGGAAGGAGTTTGGTACGGGGAAGGAGTTTGGTACGGGGCAGGTTGCTGGAAGTGGGGAGATGTCTGGTACTGGGGAGGTTGCTGGTACAGGGGAGGTTGCTGGTACTGGGGAGGTTGCTGGTACTGGGGAGGTGGCTGGTATGTAATAGGAGGGGGAGGATGGAAAGTGGCTGGAGGGGGTGCAGGTGGAGGAACTACTGGGGTGGGAGGAGGAGGTTGGGAGGTAACGTGCTGGAGAGCACCGTGCACGAATGCATTACATGCATCTGCTGGCTAGGAGAGAGCGTTTCCATGCGCTCCACAACAGACCTGAAAAAGGTGTGGTTTGGCGAAGATCTTGCTTCTGAATGCATGGTTTGCAGAAGTGTCTTCACCTGCAGAATGCTGGAGTTGATCTGCTGAAAGCCTGCGGAGATTTGCTCTGACAAGACTTTTAGACAGTTCTGGAAAGATGCATTCAGATGCAAGAACTCTGGCGCATAAGTCTTTTCCTGACCCCTCTGCCGCTGCCGCCCAGTACCCGCAGGTGTACTAGAGGTGGCAGGGGCAGAAGGGTGGGATAAAGGGAAAGCGATCTCCTCACCAGCAGCTTCATGTAATGTAGGCGGCCACGATGCTCCTATGATGGTGGATGGGACAGATGGGTCGAATGTGTGGGAAGGCTGGGAAGGTGCAGATGTACCGGGGCGGTCGAAGTGTCCCTCGGTGCCGGTCTCCTCAGGGATCACCTCAGAAGGGTCCAATCGTGCAGGCTCCCGAGTGCTGCTCACCGTGCTGTGGAATAAAGAGAAAAAAAAACAATTAAAATAGTGACATGGCATGGCCCTGGCTGAAAAAAAATTGTTACATCTAAACATTTTTTTTTCACATGTGTGTGTAATATTTACCTTCTGGTAACCATTGTATCCCGGAGGAACGACAGGGCTCGTGCGTACTTGTACTTGCTCCTGCGTCCTCCAGATCCACTCGGGGCCCGCATCTCTTTATTGAACTCCTTCTTGAAACGATCCCTCACAGACCGCCACCGCTTCACAATTCTGTCCCCTGAAACGAGAAAGGACAAAGTGGTTAGTATACAACATCAGTGTTTCCCAAACTCCAGTCCTCATGGTCCCCAGGGGTCATGTTTTCAGGATTTCCATAGTAAACAGAAATGCTGAACACATGATCCGTGGGGACTAGAGTTGAGCGAAACGGGTCGAAAAAATTCAAAAGTCGCCGACTTTTGGCAAAGTCGGGTTTCATGAAACGAAACCCGACCCTAGGATGAGGTCGGCCACGAGGTCGGCGACTTACGCGCCAAAGTCGCGTTTCAAAAGTTTGTTTTGCGCTCTTTTTCAGCCAATCAGGATCCACGGACACTGTGGGCAACGTGATGACATAGGCACGGGTCACCACCATCTTTCAGAAGGGCATGCAAGTGATTGGCTTGCTTTGGTGGGCGTCACAGGGGGTATAAAAGGGCGTGCACGCCGACCGCCATCTTACTTCTGCCGATCTTAGTATAGGGAGAGGTTGCTGCTGATTCTGTAGGGAGAGCGTTAGGCAGGGAAGAAGACAAAAAAACTGCTTCTGCTGCTAGCGATTTGGCCTGCACAACACACCAGTCACTGTGTGTGCAGTGCAAGGGGAGGCTATATAGTGGTGTATCAGTGGTGTTGGTTGTTGGGCTGCCTTTTAAGGCTTCCTGACAGGCTGGCATTGCTGTTTACCCACTGCTCCGCAAACTGCTTTTTTAAAAGCAATCCAATCTCCCTTATCCTCTAGTCACTTTTGTCACAGCTGTGCCATCGAGCCTGTCACATAGCGCTCAGATATTCATTGGGCCTCACACAATCCAAAAGTGTCCAGTGTCCAAAAGTGTGTGCAGAGATTCAAAATCTCCCTTATCCTCTAGTCACTTTTGTCACAGCTGTGCCATCGAGCCTGTCACATAGCGCTCAGATATCAGTGGGCCTCACTCAATCCAAAAGTGTCCACTGTCCACAAGTGTGTGCAGAAATTCAAAATCTCCCTTATCCTCTAGTCACTTTTGTCACAGCAGTGCCACCGAGCCTGTCACATAGCGCTCAGATATCAGTGGGCCTCACACAATCCAAAAGTGTCCAGTGTCCAAAAGTGTGTGCAGATATTCAAAATCTCCCTTATCCTCTAGTCACTTTTGTCACAGTAGTGCCATCGAGCCTGTCACATAGCGCTCAGATATCAGTGGGCCTCACACAATCCAAAAGTGTCCAGTGTCCAAAAGTGTGTGCAGATATTCAAAATCTCCCTTATCCTCTAGTCACTTTTGTCACAGCAGTGCCATCGAGCCTGTCACATAGCGCTCAGATATCAGTGGGCCTCACACAATCCAAAAGTGTCCAGTGTCCAAAAGTGTGTGCAGATATTCAAAATCTCCCTTATCCTCTAGTCACTTTTGTCACAGCAGTGCCATCGAGCCTGTCACATAGCGCTCAGATATCAGTGGGCCTCACACAATCCAAAAGTGTCCAGTGTCCAAAAGTGTGTGCAGATATTCAAAATCTCCCTTATCCTCTAGTCACTTTTGTCACAGCAGTGCCATCGAGCCTGTCACATAGCGCTCAGATATCAGTGGGCCTCACACAATCCAAAAGTGTCCAGTGTCCAAAAGTGTGTGCAGATATTCAAAATCTCCCTTATCCTCTAGTCACTTTTGTCACAGCAGTGCCATCGAGCCTGTCACATAGCGCTCAGATATCAGTGGGCCTCACACAATCCAAAAGTGTCCAGTGTCCAAAAGTGTGTGCAGATATTGAAAATCTCCCTTATCCTCTAGTCACTTTTGTCACAGCAGTGCCATCGAGCCTGTCACATAGCGCTCAGATATCAGTGGGCCTCACACAATCCAAAAGTGTCCACTGTCCACAAGTGTGTGCAGAAATTCAAAATCTCCCTTATCCTCTAGTCACTTTTGTCACAGCAGTGCCATCGAGCCTGTCACATAGCGCTCAGATATCAGTGGGCCTCACACAATCCAAAAGTGTCCAGTGTCCAAAAGTGTGTGCAGATATTCAAAATCTCCCTTATCCTCTAGTCACTTTTGTCACAGCAGTGCCATCGAGCCTGTCACATAGCGCTCAGATATCAGTGGGCCTCACACAATCCAAAAGTGTCCAGTGTCCAAAAGTGTGTGCAGATATTCAAAATCTCCCTTATCCTCTAGTCACTTTTGTCACAGCAGTGCCATCGAGCCTGTCACATAGCGCTCAGATATCAGTGGGCCTCACACAATCCAAAAGTGTCCACTGTCCACAAGTGTGTGCAGAAATTCAAAATCTCCCTTATCCTCTAGTCACTTTTGTTACAGCAGTGCCATCGAGCCTGTCACATAGCGCTCAGATATCAGTGGGCCTCACACAATCCAAAAGTGTCCAGTGTCCAAAAGTGTGTGCAGATATTCAAAATCTCCCTTATCCTCTAGTCACTTTTGTCACAGCAGTGCCATCGAGCCTGTCACATAGCGCTCAGATATCAGTGGGCCTCACACAATCCAAAAGTGTCCAGTGTCCACAAGTGTGTGCAGAAATTCAAAATCCCCTTATCCTCTAGTCACTTTTGTCACAGCAGTGCCATCGAGCCTGTCACATAGCGCTCAGATATCAGTGGGCCTCACACAATCCAAAAGTGTCCAGTGTCCAAAAGTGTGTGCAGATATTCAAAATCTCCCTTATCCTCTAGTCACTTTTGTCACAGCAGTGCCATCGAGCCTGTCACATAGCGCTCAGATATCAGTGGGCCTCACACAATCCAAAAGTGTCCAGTGTCCAAAAGTGTGTGCAGATATTCAAAATCTCCCTTATCCTCTAGTCACTTTTGTCACAGCAGTGCCATCGAGCCTGTCACATAGCGCTCAGATATCAGTGGGCCTCACACAATCCAAAAGTGTCCACTGTCCACAAGTGTGTGCAGAAATTCAAAACTCCCTTATCCTCTAGTCACTTTTGTCACAGCTGTGCCATCGAGCCTGTCACATAGAGCTCAGATATCAGTGGGCCTCACACAATCCAAAAGTGTCCACTGTCCACAAGTGTGTGCAGAAATTCAAAATCTCCCTTATCCTCTAGTCACTTTTGTCACAGCAGTGCCATCGAGCCTGTCACATAGCGCTCAGATATCAGTGGGCCTCACACAATCCAAAAGTGTCCAGTGTCCAAAAGTGTGTGCAGATATTCAAAATCTCCCTTATCCTCTAGTCACTTTTGTCACAGCAGTGCCATCGAGCCTGTCACATAGCGCTCAGATATCAGTGGGCCTCACACAATCCAAAAGTGTCCACTGTCCACAAGTGTGTGCAGAAATTCAAAATCTCCCTTATCCTCTAGTCACTTTTGTCACAGCAGTGCCATCGAGCCTGTCACATAGCGCTCAGATATCAGTGGGCCTCACACAATCCAAAAGTGTCCAGTGTCCAAAAGTGTGTGCAGAAATTCAAAATCTCCCTTATCCTCTAGTCACTTTTGTCACAGCAGTGCCATCGAGCCTGTCACATAGCGCTCAGATATCAGTGGGCCTCACACAATCCAAAAGTGTCCACTGTCCACAAGTGTGTGCAGAAATTCAAAATCTCCCCTGTCCTATAGACACCTTGTACCTTGTTTTACATTACTATATAGTTTGTTGGATTTTGTCTACATTTCTACCAAAAATGAGGAAGGCTGGTGGAAGAGGCCGTGGAATTGGGCGGGGGTTGGCAGCTGGTAATGATGGTGTTGGTGGTGGATCTGATGGCAAGTAGTAGTGGCAAGAGCAAAATAGGACCGAATGCAGGAGGTGCTGACCCTGCGTTATCGTCTGGCTACATAAGGCCTCGAACGCTTAGTTTTCTAGGAGTTGGCAAACCGCTTTTAAAGCCAGAGCATCAGGAAAAAGTTTTGTCTTACATTGCTGACTCAGCCTCCAGCTCTATCGCCTCCTCTTCTTCAGTTGTAAAAAGTAAAAGCACTGAGTCGTCATTGGAGGCTCATGTTCATGAACCACACCTTTCCTTGTGTCCTTCACCCCAACCAAGATTGAAGGATGACGCAGGCCATACTACTGATTACACCATGGAGCTGTTTTCACATACCATGCCTGGATTATCAAGTGAAATGGTGAATTACCCAGGCCAAGATGAATCTGACATGGAGTGCACTGATGCACAGCCGCTGATGGATGATTCTGCTGGTACATTCACTCAGAGCACTACATTGTCCTCGCAGTGTACAGAGCCAGATTCTGACCCTGATGAGACTCAGGTGCCCCTTCCCGCACACTATACCACCATACACGGTGACACAGAGGAAGGTGCACATGACATAGAAGAGGAGGTGATGGATGACCCAGTTGTTGACCCAGATTGGCATCCATTGGGGGAAGAGGGTGCTGCTTCCAATAGCTCAGATGAGGAGCATCCACAGCAGACATCGACATCGCAACAGCTGTTATCTGGCAGGCCCGGAGCACTCCAAAGACAGGTTCCAAACATCAAAAGAGTTGCTGGACAGCTTGTCCAGAGGGTCAAAAGATCACAGCGTGCTAGGCCGCAAAATGTCTGCCAAAGTAGGAAGAGTGCAGTGTGGCACTTTTTTGAACAAAATCCTCATGATCAGGCCAAGGTTATCTGTAAGAAGTGCGCAAAGACCTTTAGCCGAGGGAAAAATCTGAAAAATTTGAATACCAGTTGCATGCATAGACATTTAACCAGCATGCACTTGCAAGCGTGGACACAACACCAAACCTCAAGTGCCACATGTGCAACTGATCACAACGAAGGTAGTCAGCAACGCTACATTGTTTCCCCCACTGTAAGCCCACCGGTTAGCACAGCAGCAAATGTTGAGGTGTCGTTGCAAGACCACAGCAGTCAGGGAATCCCACTGTTATATCAACGAAAGACTGATTCTAGGCCATCAGAAAGAACACCAACTCCATCACCATCATCAACCCTCTCTCAGTCCGCCCTGTCCACCGCTACTTCCACCATATGCAGCTCTCAAGTCCAGCTCACCCTCCCAGACACTATGAGTAGGTCAAGAAAGTACTCAGTCTCTCATCCGCGTACACTGGGTTTGAACACCCACATTGCCAAACTAATCTCGTTTGAGATGATGCCCTTTCGGTTGGTGGAAAGCACAGCTATCCGCGAACTCATGGCCTATGCAGTACCACGCTATGACCTACCCAGTCGCCACTTCTTCTCTCGCAAAGCCATCCCAGCCCTCCACCATCATGTGAAAGACCGCATTGTCCATGCACTCAAGCAGTCAGTGAGCGGAAAGGTGCACCTCACAACTGATGCATGGTCCAGTCGGCATGGCCAGGGCCGTTACGTGTCCATCACTGCGCACTGGGTTAATGTGGTGGATGCAGGGTCCACAGGGGACAGCGGTGGTGGGACAGTGCTGCCTAGCCCACGGTATAGGAAACAGTTGGCTGTAGGCGTTCGACCCTCCTCCTCCTCCACCTCCTCCAAAAGCGAAAGCTCGTCCACAGAGCGCAGTCGTACGAGCACTCCATCTGCAGCTGCCACTGTTGCACACGATGTGTCCCCCTATCGAGCAGCTAGTGGAAAGCGTCAGCAGGCTGTGTTGCAGATGATGTGTTTGGGCGACAGACACACCGCCGAGGTGCTGGCCGAGTACTTGAAGCGACAAACTGAGTCATGGCTGGGCAGTGTACATCTTGAGGCAGGCAAGGTAGTTAGTGATAACGGCCGTAATTTTGTGGCAGCCATAGCCCTTTCAAAACTCAGCCACATACCTTGCTTGGCTCACACCTTGAACCTGGTGGTGCAGTGCTTCCTCAAAAATTATCCGGAGTTAACAGCCCTGCTCCAGAAGGTGCGAAGACTGTGCGCGCACATCCGCCGGTCGCCTGTACACTCCGTTCGTATGCAGAAGCTGCAGCGATTGCTCCACCTTCCCAACCACCGCCTCATTATCGACATTGCAACAAGGTGGAACTCCACCCTGCACATGGTGGAGCGGCTGTGCGAGCAGAGGCAGGCCATAATGCATTTGTGGGAGGATATACGGCCAGGCACTTTGAGAGCAGACATGGAGTTGACAGGTGTGCAGTGGTCGAAGCTGAAAGACCTTTGTAAAGTCCTTCAGTGTTTTGAGGAATGCACACGGCTGGTAAGCGCAGACGACGCCATCCTAAGCATGAGCATCCCACTTATGCGTCTGCTCATGCAAACTTTGACGCACCTTAAGGAGCAGGCGTCTGCAGCCAATGTTGATGAGGAGGAAGAGGAGGAGGGAATCCTTGATGACATTCAGCCATTGTCTGCTCAGGGACCTCTCCTGGACGAGGTGGAGGAAGAAGAGGAGGAGGAGGATGATGATGGGGATAATTACTTAGGGGAGGGGGATGCATCTCGTGGGGCAAGTGAAAATGTTGGCATGGCAAGGTCTGGTACAGGGTTTGTGCGTGACTGGAGGGATGTGGATTTGCCAGAAAGTGCTCCTCCACCCAGCACTCGCAGTGCATCATTGACACCGGGAACATTGGCCCACATGTCAGATTATGCCTTGCGGATCCTAAAAAGGGACCCCCCGCATTGCCAAAATGATGAACGATGACGACTACTGGTTGGCCAGCATCCTGGATCCACGCTATAAAGGCAAATTACAAAACATCATGCCACAGGAGAACCTTGACCTAATATTGGCTAATAAACAAGCAACTCTGGTAAATCGGTTGCTTGAGGCATTCCCAGCACACAGCAGCGGTGATGGTTCTCACACGAGCCGTACGGGCCGGGGGCAGCTTGGCAGAGGTGTTCGTGGTGCACACAGCAGAAGTGGTGTTGGAGACAGGGGTTTCATGACAATGTTGTGGACTGATTTTTCAAATACCGCTCACACAACTGGTAATACTGCATCGATGGAAAGTGACAGGAGACAGCAGTTGTCAACTATGGTAACAAACTACTTTTCCTCCCATATCGATGTTCTCCCACACAGGTCATTCCCCTTTGACTATTGGGCCACTAAACTGGACACCTGGCCTGAATTGGCCCAATATGCCTTACAGGAGCTCGCTTGCCCAGCTGCAAGTGTGCTATCGGAAAGAGTCTTCAGTGCAGCTGGATCAATCCTGACAGAAAAAAGGACCCGTCTGTCAACCCAAAATGTGGATGATCTAACCTTCATTAAAATGAACCACGCATGGGTTTCCAAGGATTTTGTCCCACCGTCCCCAGATGACACATAGGGTGACAGAAAAATGGCTTGCTTTGGTCCACCTCTTCCTGGTACTTCACCTATTTCGCCTTTTGCATCAGCTGAATGTCCAACATCAACATATGCCACTTTCTAAAACTCCCTAACTGTGCTGCCTCCCCCCCCATGGCCGGGGTCACCACCTACCGCACGACACTGTGCGAGTGCCGTTGCCCTGGACAGGTGGGTAGGCCGACTCTTGGGCGCGGGCACTGGCACAGGGTCCCTCATAGTGCAATCAAGTGTCTCTGACGGTGGTGGTGCAGACCCGCTGTCAGACACACCGCTGTACTATGAGGGGCCCAGTGCCAGTACCGACGCCCACAAGTGGGCCCCCCTTGCTTGGGCAGGGCCACAGCATTTGCAATCTTTACCTCTCCCTGCTACTCCGCTGTGTAATCTGGGCCGTCAAATCCATACTGTGCCTGACACCGTCTGAGCCTGCCTCCTGAGACATATATTTTGAATGTGTACGCTATCCATACATGTTATCCAGGGATACGGTACCCTTTCTAACCTTTGTGCAATCACGTGCAATCCATACTGGGCCTAACACCGTCTGAGCCTGCCTCATGCTGTATAGACATATATTTTGAATGTGTACGCTATCAATACATGTTATCCAGGGATACGGTACCCTTTCTAACCTTTGTGCAATCACGTGCAATCCATACTGGGCCTAACACCGTCTGAGCCTGCCTCATGCTGTATAGACATATATTTTGAATGTGTACGCTATCCATACATGTTATCCGGGGATACGGTACCCTTTCTAACCTTGTTCAATCACGTGCAAACCATACTGGGCCTAACACCGTCTGAGCCTGCCTCCTGAGACATATATTTTGAATGTGTACGCTATCCATACATGTTATCCAGGGATACGGTACCCTTTCTAACCTTTGTGCAATCACGTGCAATCCATACTGGGCCTAACACCGTCTGAGCCTGCCTCATGCTGTATAGACATATATTTTGAATGTGTACGCTATCCATACATGTTATCCAGGGATACGGTACCCTTTCTAACCTTTGTGCAATCACGTGCAATCCATACTGGGCCTAACACCGTCTGAGCCTGCCTCATGCTGTATAGACATATATTTTGAATGTGTACGCTATCCATACATGTTATCCAGGGATACGGTACCCTTTCTAACCTTTGTGCAATCACGTGCAATCCATACTGGGCCTAACACCGTCTGAGCCTGCCTCATGCTGTATAGACATATATTTTGAATGTGTACGCTATCCATACATGTTATCCGGGGATACGGTACCCTTTCTAACCTTTGTGCAATCACGTGCAATCCATACTGGGCCTAACACCGTCTGAGCCTGCCTCCTGAGACATATATTTTGAATGTGTACGCTATCCATACATGTTATCCAGGGATACGGTACCCTTTCTAACCTTTGTGCAATCACGTGCAATCCATACTGGGCCTAACACCGTCTGAGCCTGCCTCATGCTGTATAGACATATATTTTCATAGAATCATAGAATCGTAGAGTTGGAAGGGACCTCCTGGGCCATCTGGTCCAACCCCCTGCTCAAAGCAGGATTCGCTAAATCATCCCAGTCAGATGTCTGTCCAGCCTCTGTTTGAAGACTTCCATTGAAGGAGAACTCACCACTTCTCGTGGCAGCCTGTTCCACTCATTGATCACTCTAACTGTCAAAAAGTTTTTTCTAATATCTAATCTGTGTCTCTTCCCATTCAGTTTCATCCCATTGCTTCTAGTCTTTCCTTGTGCAAATGAGAATAAAGTTGATCCTTCTACAATGTGACAGCCCTTTAGATATTTGTAGACAGCTATTAAGTCTCCTCTCAGTCTTCTCTTTTGCAAACTAAACATTCCCAAATCCTGCAACCTTTCCTCATAAGACAGGGTTTGCAGACCGGTCACCATTCTGGTCGCTCTTTTCTGAACTTGCTCCAGTTTGTTGATGTCTTTTTTAAAATGTGGTGCCCAAAACTGGACACAATATTCCAGATGAGGTCTGACCAAAGAGGAGTAGAGGGAAATAATGACTTCACGTGATCTAGACTGTATGCTTCTGTTAATACATCCTAGAATTGCATTTGCCTTTTTTGCTGCTGCATCACACTGTTGACTCATATTCAGTCTGTGATCTATTAGTATACCCAAGTCTTTTTCACATGTGCTGTCACTTAGCCCTATTCCTCCCATTCTATATATGCTTTTTTCATTTTTATTGCCCAGATGTAGTACTTTGCATTTCTCCCTGTTAAAAACCATTCTGTTAGTTGCTGCCCACTTCTCCAGTTTATTTAAATCTTTTTGAATCCTCTCTCTCTCTTCTCTAGTATTAGCTATCCCTCCTAGCTTTGTGTCATCAGCAAATTTAATCAGTTTACCCTCAATTCCTTCATCTAAATCGTTGATAAAGATGTTGAACAATACAGGGCCCAGGACAGAGCCCTGTGGTACCCCACTTGGGACATTCTTCCAACTGGATGTGCAGCCATTTACGACCACTCTTTGGATCCGATCACTAAGCCAGTTATGAATCCACCTAACAGTTGCCTTGTCCATTCCATACTTAGTCATTTTTTCAATAAGGATTGTATGAGAGACTTTGTCAAATGCTTTGCTGAAGTCAAGATATACTATATCTACAGCATTTCCTTGATCCACCCAATCAGTGATACCGTCATAGAAGGAAATTAAGTTAGTCTGACATGACTTATTAGTTAGAAACCCATGCTGACTCTGTTTAATCACTTCATTCTTATCCAGGTATTGACATACATGTTGTTTAATAATTTGTTCAAAGATCTTTCCTGGTATAGAAGTCAGACTCACCGGCCTATAGTTGCCTGGGTCCACCTTCTTCCCCTTTTTGAAGATAGGAACAACATTTGCTCTTCTCCAGTCTTCTGGCACTTCTCCTGTTCTCCAAGAATTTTCAAAGATTATGGAGAGGGGTTCAAAAATTTCTTCTGCTATCTCCTTCAGTACTCTGGGGTGTAATTCATCTGGACCTGGAGACTTGAATTCATTTAGGTTAGCTAAGTGTTTCCTCACTATCTTTCTGTTTATAGATATCCTGGATTCTTCTATTCCCTTAATAGGACAGTGAATAACAGTTGATGTTGCATTTCCTTTCTGAGAGAAAACAGATGCAAAATAGGAATTTAAAAGTTCAGCCTTCTCAACATCCTGTCTTACCATTTCATCATTTTCATCCTGTAAAAATCCTATAGCATCTTTGACTTTTCTTTTACTTTTGACATATCCCCAAAATCCTTTATTATTGCTTTTGACATCTCTTGCAAGCCTCAGTTCATTTTCAGCTTTAGCTAATCTGATTTGTGCCCTGCAGGTTCTGCAGACAGCATTATATTCTTCTTTAGATATGCCTCCCTCTTTCCATTTTATAAACATTTTTTTCTTCCTTTTTAGCATGTGCTTAAGTTCTGTGTTCATCCATCCTGGTTTCCTTAAATGCTTCCTATTCTTCCCTCTTTTCGGAATTGTTAACAACTGTGCTTTGAGAATTTCATTTTTCAAGATTTCCCATCCTTCCTGGACATTTTTGTCTTTAAGGATATCCAGCCATTGGATCCCTCCAATTCTCTTTCTGAATCCCTTAAAATCTGCCTTTCTGAAATCTAACCTTGACGTCTGAGTCTTCACAGGTCTTCCACCTCTAGTAATCCAAAATTCTAAAATAGCATGGTCGCTACCTCCTAGGGTCCCAGCCACTTTTACCTCCTCAACCATTTCCTCCCTGTTTATAAGGATTAGATCCAAGGTAGCAGTTCCCCTTGTTTTCTCCCTTACCTTTTGGAAGATAAAGTTGTCAGCAAGAGAGGATAAGAATTTCCTTGACCTGTTAGTTTTGCCTGAGAGAGATTCCCAACAAATGTCTGGATAGTTGAAATCTCCCATGACAACTATGTCATATTTTTTGGAGAACTTGGCCATCTGATGCATAAAGAGTTCATCCATATCTTCAGCTTGCACAGGCGGCCTGTAGTAAATGCCTACAATGGTGTCCTTTCCATTGTTCTGTCCTTGTATTCTTACCCAAACAGTTTCCACAGAACTCCCAGTCTCTGAAGCTTCAATCTCTGTGCAGATATACGTGTTTCGAACATACAATGCGACACCCCCTCCTCGTTTATCAAGTCTGTTTCTTGCAAATAAGTTGTATCCTTCTAGTCTTGTATTCCAATCATGTGTATTGTCCCACCAAGTTTCAGTGATTCCAATTACATCATATTTCTGTTCCTGTGTTAGTAGTTCCAATTCTCCTTGTTTGTTGCCCATGCTTTGTGCATTAGTATAGAAACATTTTAGTTTGTGATTGGTTTCTCTTTCTCCAATATTTTTATTAATTAGATTCTTTCGTCTTTGTTCTTCCTTTCCACTTCTAATAGCAGAGTTCTCAATAGCATTTGTCAGGTGTATGGCTTTTTCTGGTCTTTTGCTTCCCTTCCCATGTTGTTCTAGTTTAAAGCTCTCCTTACAAGTGTAGCAAGGCGACTTCCAAATACATGCTTTCCAGTCTTCGTAAGGTGCACCCCATCTCTAGCAAGTAGTCCATCGTATAAGTAGTTCACTCCGTGATCCAGAAATCCAAATCGTTGCTGACGGCACCATCGACGTAGCCAGTTGTTCACCTGCAGAATCTTATTCCACCTCCTTGTTCCATGGCCATCCACTGGGAGGATGGAAGAGAAGACCACCTGCGCTCCCAGTTCTTTCACTTTCTTGCCTAAGTCTTCAAAGTCTCTGCAGATGATTTCCAGGTCGTTTCTTGCGGTGTCATTTGTCCCCACATGTAGTAGCAGGAATGGGTAGTCATCTGTAGGTCTGAAGAGTCCTGATATCCTGTCAGACACATCTTTAATTTTTGCACCTGGAAGACAGCACATTTCTCTTGTAGTTATATCCGGTCTGCAGATAGCGGCCTCTGTTCCTCTCAGCAGGGAATCCCCCATGACCACCACTCTCCGTTTCTTCTTCACAACATTTTTCTTTCTCCATCCAGGAGGACTCTGAGGGCGTACAAGGTTGCTGTTTGTTGGCAAAGTCTTATCCTGATGTATTTCTTCATCGTTTTCCTGCGTGAGAGCCTGGTACTGGTTTCTGAGCAGTATGGGTGCTGACTGCCTCCTGATCCTCCTGCTTCTCTGGGTCACATGTTTCCATTCCTCTGTTTCTTCAGGTGCACTTCGAATTTCTTCTCTTTCTGTAACATGAAGAGATAATTCTGCTCTGTCCAAGAACTCTTCACCTTCCTTAATGATCTTCAACGTAGCTAACCTCTCTTCGAGATTTTGCAACTTTTCCTCCAACAGGGACACAAGCTTGCATTTGTGGCATGTGAAGTTTGGCTTTTCCACTGGTAAATCTGTGAACATGTAGCAAGAAATGCAGCTCACCAAATGGCTTCTGGCCTCTTCCATCTTGAGATTTCTTGAAAACGATGAAAGATGAGCCAAATTTCGCGCGCCGATAGGCGCGCGGTTTTTCCGATTTCCTCTTTTCAGCTGCAACCGCCAAAACCCAGTGATCGTTGAGCTCGCGGAGACTCTTCACTTATCCCAGAAGGCACTGGGAATATGCAAATGATCTCCTCAAGACTCTTCCCCTGGTTTTCCGATTTCCTCTTTTCAGCTGCAACCGCCAAAACCCAGTGATCGTTGAGCTCGCGGAGACTCTTCACTTATCCCAGAAGGCACTGGGAATATGCAAATGATCTCCTCAAGACTCTTCCCCTGGTTTTCCGATTTCCTCTTTTCAGCTGCAACCGCCAAAACCCAGTGATCGTTGAGCTCGCGGAGACTCTTCACTTATC
This sequence comes from Dendrobates tinctorius, assembly GCF_039654945.1. Taxonomy (NCBI): domain Eukaryota; kingdom Metazoa; phylum Chordata; class Amphibia; order Anura; family Dendrobatidae; genus Dendrobates; species Dendrobates tinctorius. Next base: position 65,238,754 of record NW_027361687.1, read on the forward strand.
CCAGAAGGCACTGGGAATATGCAAATGATCTCCTCAAGACTCTTCCCCTGGTTTTCCGATTTCCTCTTTTCAGCTGCAACCGCCAAAACCCAGTGATCGTTGAGCTCGCGGAGACTCTTCACTTATCCCAGAAGGCACTGGGAATATGCAAATGATCTCCTCAAGACTCTTCCCCTGGTTTTCCGATTTCCTCTTTTCAGCTGCAACCGCCAAAACCCAGTGATCGTTGAGCTCGCGGAGACTCTTCACTTATCCCAGAAGGCACTGGGAATATGCAAATGATCTCCTCAAGACTCTTCCCCTGGTTTTCCGATTTCCTCTTTTCAGCTGCAACCGCCAAAACCCAGTGATCGTTGAGCTCGCGGAGACTCTTCACTTATCCCAGAAGGCACTGGGAATATGCAAATGATCTCCTCAAGACTCTTCCCCTGGTTTTCCGATTTCCTCTTTTCAGCTGCAACCGCCAAAACCCAGTGATCGTTGAGCTCGCGGAGACTCTTCACTTATCCCAGAAGGCACTGGGAATATGCAAATGATCTCCTCAAGACTCTTCCCCTGGTTTTCCGATTTCCTCTTTTCAGCTGCAACCGCCAAAACCCAGTGATCGTTGAGCTCGCGGAGACTCTTCACTTATCCCAGAAGGCACTGGGAATATGCAAATGATCTCCTCAAGACTCTTCCCCTGGTTTTCCGATTTCCTCTTTTCAGCTGCAACCGCCAAAACCCAGTGATCGTTGAGCTCGCGGAGACTCTTCACTTATCCCAGAAGGCACTGGGAATATGCAAATGATCTCCTCAAGACTCTTCCCCTGGTTTTCCGATTTCCTCTTTTCAGCTGCAACCGCCAAAACCCAGTGATCGTTGAGCTCGCGGAGACTCTTCACTTATCCCAGAAGGCACTGGGAATATGCAAATGATCTCCTCAAGACTCTTCCCCTGGTTTTCCGATTTCCTCTTTTCAGCTGCAACCGCCAAAACCCAGTGATCGTTGAGCTCGCGGAGACTCTTCACTTATCCCAGAAGGCACTGGGAATATGCAAATGATCTCCTCAAGACTCTTCCCCTGGTTTTCCGATTTCCTCTTTTCAGCTGCAACCGCCAAAACCCAGTGATCGTTGAGCTCGCGGAGACTCTTCACTTATCCCAGAAGGCACTGGGAATATGCAAATGATCTCCTCAAGACTCTTCCCCTGGTTTTCCGATTTCCTCTTTTCAGCTGCAACCGCCAAAACCCAGTGATCGTTGAGCTCGCGGAGACTCTTCACTTATCCCAGAAGGCACTGGGAATATGCAAATGATCTCCTCAAGACTCTTCCCCTGGTTTTCCGATTTCCTCTTTTCAGCTGCAACCGCCAAAACCCAGTGATCGTTGAGCTCGCGGAGACTCTTCACTTATCCCAGAAGGCACTGGGAATATGCAAATGATCTCCTCAAGACTCTTCCCCTGGTTTTCCGATTTCCTCTTTTCAGCTGCAACCGCCAAAACCCAGTGATCGTTGAGCTCGCGGAGACTCTTCACTTATCCCAGAAGGCACTGGGAATATGCAAATGATCTCCTCAAGACTCTTCCCCTGGTTTTCCGATTTCCTCTTTTCAGCTGCAACCGCCAAAACCCAGTGATCGTTGAGCTCGCGGAGACTCTTCACTTATCCCAGAAGGCACTGGGAATATGCAAATGATCTCCTCAAGACTCTTCCCCTGGTTTTCCGATTTCCTCTTTTCAGCTGCAACCGCCAAAACCCAGTGATCGTTGAGCTCGCGGAGACTCTTCACTTATCCCAGAAGGCACTGGGAATATGCAAATGATCTCCTCAAGACTCTTCCCCTGGTTTTCCGATTTCCTCTTTTCAGCTGCAACCGCCAAAACCCAGTGATCGTTGAGCTCGCGGAGACTCTTCACTTATCCCAGAAGGCACTGGGAATATGCAAATGATCTCCTCAAGACTCTTCCCCTGGTTTTCCGATTTCCTCTTTTCAGCTGCAACCGCCAAAACCCAGTGATCGTTGAGCTCGCGGAGACTCTTCACTTATCCCAGAAGGCACTGGGAATATGCAAATGATCTCCTCAAGACTCTTCCCCTGGTTTTCCGATTTCCTCTTTTCAGCTGCAACCGCCAAAACCCAGTGATCGTTGAGCTCGCGGAGACTCTTCACTTATCCCAGAAGGCACTGGGAATATGCAAATGATCTCCTCAAGACTCTTCCCCTGGTTTTCCGATTTCCTCTTTTCAGCTGCAACCGCCAAAACCCAGTGATCGTTGAGCTCGCGGAGACTCTTCACTTATCCCAGAAGGCACTGGGAATATGCAAATGATCTCCTCAAGACTCTTCCCCTGGTTTTCCGATTTCCTCTTTTCAGCTGCAACCGCCAAAACCCAGTGATCGTTGAGCTCGCGGAGACTCTTCACTTATCCCAGAAGGCACTGGGAATATGCAAATGATCTCCTCAAGACTCTTCCCCTGGTTTTCCGATTTCCTCTTTTCAGCTGCAACCGCCAAAACCCAGTGATCGTTGAGCTCGCGGAGACTCTTCACTTATCCCAGAAGGCACTGGGAATATGCAAATGATCTCCTCAAGACTCTTCCCCTGGTTTTCCGATTTCCTCTTTTCAGCTGCAACCGCCAAAACCCAGTGATCGTTGAGCTCGCGGAGACTCTTCACTTATCCCAGAAGGCACTGGGAATATGCAAATGATCTCCTCAAGACTCTTCCCCTGGTTTTCCGATTTCCTCTTTTCAGCTGCAACCGCCAAAACCCAGTGATCGTTGAGCTCGCGGAGACTCTTCACTTATCCCAGAAGGCACTGGGAATATGCAAATGATCTCCTCAAGACTCTTCCCCTGGTTTTCCGATTTCCTCTTTTCAGCTGCAACCGCCAAAACCCAGTGATCGTTGAGCTCGCGGAGACTCTTCACTTATCCCAGAAGGCACTGGGAATATGCAAATGATCTCCTCAAGACTCTTCCCCTGGTTTTCCGATTTCCTCTTTTCAGCTGCAACCGCCAAAACCCAGTGATCGTTGAGCTCGCGGAGACTCTTCACTTATCCCAGAAGGCACTGGGAATATGCAAATGATCTCCTCAAGACTCTTCCCCTGGTTTTCCGATTTCCTCTTTTCAGCTGCAACCGCCAAAACCCAGTGATCGTTGAGCTCGCGGAGACTCTTCACTTATCCCAGAAGGCACTGGGAATATGCAAATGATCTCCTCAAGACTCTTCCCCTGGTTTTCCGATTTCCTCTTTTCAGCTGCAACCGCCAAAACCCAGTGATCGTTGAGCTCGCGGAGACTCTTCACTTATCCCAGAAGGCACTGGGAATATGCAAATGATCTCCTCAAGACTCTTCCCCTGGTTTTCCGATTTCCTCTTTTCAGCTGCAACCGCCAAAACCCAGTGATCGTTGAGCTCGCGGAGACTCTTCACTTATCCCAGAAGGCACTGGGAATATGCAAATGATCTCCTCAAGACTCTTCCCCTGGTTTTCCGATTTCCTCTTTTCAGCTGCAACCGCCAAAACCCAGTGATCGTTGAGCTCGCGGAGACTCTTCACTTATCCCAGAAGGCACTGGGAATATGCAAATGATCTCCTCAAGACTCTTCCCCTGGTTTTCCGATTTCCTCTTTTCAGCTGCAACCGCCAAAACCCAGTGATCGTTGAGCTCGCGGAGACTCTTCACTTATCCCAGAAGGCACTGGGAATATGCAAATGATCTCCTCAAGACTCTTCCCCTGGTTTTCCGATTTCCTCTTTTCAGCTGCAACCGCCAAAACCCAGTGATCGTTGAGCTCGCGGAGACTCTTCACTTATCCCAGAAGGCACTGGGAATATGCAAATGATCTCCTCAAGACTCTTCCCCTGGTTTTCCGATTTCCTCTTTTCAGCTGCAACCGCCAAAACCCAGTGATCGTTGAGCTCGCGGAGACTCTTCACTTATCCCAGAAGGCACTGGGAATATGCAAATGATCTCCTCAAGACTCTTCCCCTGGTTTTCCGATTTCCTCTTTTCAGCTGCAACCGCCAAAACCCAGTGATCGTTGAGCTCGCGGAGACTCTTCACTTATCCCAGAAGGCACTGGGAATATGCAAATGATCTCCTCAAGACTCTTCCCCTGGTTTTGAATGTGTACGCTATCCATACATGTTATCCGGGGATACGGTACATTTCTAACCTTTGTGCAATCACGTGCAATCCATACTGGGCCTAATACCGTCTGAGCCTGCCTCCTGAGACATATATTTTGAATGTGTACGCTATCAATACATGTTATCCAGGGATACGGTACCCTTTCTAACCTTTGTGCAATCACGTGCAATCCATACTGGGCCTAACACCATCTGAGCCTGCCTCCTGAGACATATATTTTGAATGTGTACGCTAGCCATACTTGTTATCCAGGGATACGGTACCCTTTCTAACCTTTGTGCAATCACGTGCAATCCATACTGGGCTTAACACTGTCTGAGCCTGCCTCATGCTGTATAGACATATATTTTGAATGTGTACGCTATCCATACATGTTATCCAGGGATACGGTACCCTTTCTAACCTTTGTGCAATCACGTGCAATCCATACTGGGCCTAACACCGTCTGAGCCTGCCTCATGCTGTATAGACATATATTTTGAATGTGTACGCTATCCATACATGTTATCCAGGGATACGGTACCCTTTCTAACCTTTGTGCAATCACGTGCAATCCATACTGGGCCTAACACCGTCTGAGCCTGCCTCATGCTGTATAGACATATATTTTGAATGTGTACGCTATCCATACATGTTATCCGGGGATACGGTACCCTTTCTAACCTTTGTGCAATCACGTGCAATCCATACTGGGCCTAACACCGTCTGAGCCTGCCTCCTGAGACATATATTTTGAATGTGTACGCTATCCATACATGTTATCCAGGGATACGGTACCCTTTCTAACCTTTGTGCAATCACGTGCAATCCATACTGGGCCTAACACCGTCTGAGCCTGCCTCATGCTGTATAGACATATATTTTGAATGTGTACGCTATCCATACATGTTATCTGGGGATACGGTACCCTTTCTCACCTTTGTGCAATCACGTGTAATCCATACTGGGCGTGAGAACGGCTGGCGAGCTGTTAAGCAAGCTACAGCACCTGTCCAGACAAGTACAGGGATTCCCTAGCGAGGAGACTTATTTGATTGTTTTCAATGTTGGGACAGCAATTTTTGGGGAGCAATATACTCTGGAGAATGATAGATGGGGCCCACCATACACTGGAACATTCCAAAGGTGGACATCAGTGCACACGTACTTTTTTACCCTGTGGATTTTTCCGCGTAGAATTGAAGAAATCCGCAGGTCAAATGACCTGCATTTTTCCTGCGGATTTCTTCCATTTTTATTGCGGTTTTATTGCGGTTTTCCCCTGCGGATTTCCCCCTGTGGATTTGGAGACAGGGGAGGTGGAAAACCGCACAAAACAAGTAACATGCTGCATATTTTGTACCGCAAGAAAACTGTTTTTTTTTTCAATTGACTAACATGCTACTGTACATCACAATGCGGATATGCAACGTTTCTGCCCGGTAAAATCCGCTGCGGAACCGCTGGAAATCTGCATCGTGTGCACATAGCCTAAAAAGGCCAAGACAAGTTAGCCATGTATGGCACTCCAGAGAAAAAGGTTCTAAAATAAGGACCTAGTGCTTACATCCTCCAATATGCTGGGCAAAGGCTCACAGTATAATGATGCATAAGACAAAAAGGCAAATATGCACATGAATCAAGACCTATATAAACCATATAGTGGACATAATGATAGTACATAACATGACAAGGCATTAGATACAGAAAACAGAAAAATGCATATCCTAAAAAAACAATCAGGTGGACTCATTATAACCTACCATAGAAATTCAGACCTATACCATTGGAACAGGCAAAACCAAAAGCAAAACACAAAACAAATATCCTGGAATAAAAAAGTAAAAAAATATATTGCAAAAATTGCATGAAGGTAGTAATAATAGTAATAATAAGGGTATTTAGTTAACATAATTTTGATCAAAATAATGTAGAAGCCATCCCGCCACGTCACGGCAACCCTTGTGGGACAGTCCTAACTCTTGTATTTAAAACCTTTCCACTTGTCAAGTGACGTAAATGTGAACAAGGACAGAGGGACTGAACCACCAGTAATAGTATAGGCCAGACAGGATGGATTTTCCAACTCAGAAACAGGGCGGTCACACCCTTATATGCACAGAATGCACAATGAAACAAATGAGAAACTGGGTCTGAGCAGAAAAAGTAAATTAATGTGCATGCAAAATGTAATTGCATATGAACACGTGACCTTTACACAGAGAAAACCAAAAGCAAAACACAAAACAAATATCCTGGAATAAAAAAGTAAAAAAATATATTGCAAAAATTGCATGAAGGTAGTAATAATAATAGTAATAATAAGGGTATTTAGTTAGCATAATTTTGATCAAAATAATGTGGAAGCCATCCCGCCACGTCACGGCAACCCTTGTGGGACAGTCCTAACTCTTGTATTTAAAACCTTTCCACTTGTCAAGTGACGTAAATGTGAACAAGGACAGAGGGACTGAACCACCAGTAATAGTATAGGCCAGACAGGATAGTATATGTCATAATGAGTAGCCTGCAATACTCAAAATAGGCTGTCAAAATATACTGAAATCCATATGATATGGTGCCACTGGAGGTTTGTTGTAACCTCCAAGTGTGAATAAATGGATATAGAGAAGGAAAATATGGAGCTTATACAAATGAAAAATATATAAGCCACTGAAGCTTCCTGTGGTGAAGCTTAAAATATCTCTACAATAAGAGACATATAAATATGCAAAAAATGCCTGTAAAATACAGACCCATGAAGATAGTGAGTCCTAGGAAGGTCCTGAAACGGAGCACTATACCCGCATGGTGAAATAGGAGGAGGGGGGAAAACCCAGGGGTTAAGGCGACGCTGCTGTGCAGATCCTCTGGGACAGATGGTATAAAGCAGCAAGGATGGAATAGCTCTCCACAGGCAGAGCTGTAGTCCCAGGGCAGTAGTAGTAGGTGTTGAGGTAGATGGTGTAGTGTTAGGTACAGAGATGGAGCAGTGCTGAGTAGGTTGGCGCAGGAAGAAGGCAATGACACAGCTGATTGCAGTGCCAATGCTTTTACTCACATTTCTGGCACAGACAGGTGTCCGCTTCAGTGCCGCGATCTCCAGGTCAGGGGCTCAGCCAACTCCCAGGCAGATGGAATACACCCTTCCAGCACTCCCTTCCGTGTGCCTTTCCTGAACTTTCCCTTTCTAGCACTAATCTGAAGTACTTGTAGTTCTGAATTACACTCAAGTTCCTCCTTCTTGATGTTACTTATAACTCCACTCGTATGACAGGCAGCTGTAGCCTGCTTCGGGGACTCCATACAATCATGTCCCGGCTCACACTTTGCTGCTGTGTCTTCAAGTCTTAGGTGGGAATAAAGTTGTCACAACTTATATTCCTCCGGTTTCTGCTGTAGGATCATTAGTATCACACACAGCCTCTGATACCGGTGCCCGGCCTTGGCGCATTGAACTTAGGAAAGGGCTCTGCACTAGCCCTAGTCCCCAGTCTCTCTCCTCCTCACGTTCTGTTCTTATCTATCTTCCTTCTGAGCAACTGATCCTTCTTTCTTCCTCTTTCCTTGCTAGCCGCTCCAGCTTGCAGGAGGCTGCTGCATCTACGTCCTTTCCCTACTTCCCCCGAAGGGGAACTCCCTGAACTTCCTGTCAGCTTTCCCCTCTAGTGTTTCTAAGCTCCACCCACCTCCCAGCACCCTTCATGAACCAAAGCATAAAGGGTGCTCTGCTGCTCTAAGGTGTCTGTGCTGGATGTAGGTGCTGGAGTCTGGTCAGGTGTTAATCTTACCTGGGGAGTGGGATATTACACCTCAGGAGGAGGTGCAGTACCTCTGTGGCGACTGAACCCTCAGGAGCACCACATGTGCCCTCAGGATCTTAACCCCTTAAGGTATTTTGTCCTCTTATAATATGTGCTATTGGTATTGGTTTTACTCTACAGATTAAGTGGTTTCCACTTTTTTATCTCTATGCACCAGGTGGATTACAAAATCATGAAATAAGAATATGACTGTACTCCTATAATATTTATACATTTTATTATGTTATATCTTACTAGCTGAAGAGCCCGACGTTGCCTAGGCATAGTAACCAACTGTGGTTAGTTACAACAAATTATAAAGATTATATTGCACATAAAAACCATGCATCTAATCTTATCCTGTGTGACACTGACTGCTGAGCCGTGTATCTAATCCTATTCTGTGTGATACTGTCTGCTGAGCCGCATATCTAATACTATTCTGTGTGATACTGTGTGCTGATCTGTGTATCTAATCCTATCCTGTGTGATACTGACTGCTGAGATGTGTATCTGATCCTATCCTGTGTGATACTATCTGCTGAGCCGTGTATCTAATCCTATCCTGTGTGATACTGTCTGCTGAGCCATGTGTCTAATCCTCTACTGTGTGATACTGACTGCTGAGCTGTGTATCTAATTCTATCCTGTGTGATACTGACTGCTGAGCCGTGTATCTAATCCTCTCCTGTGTGATACTGTCTGCTGAGTTGTGTATCTAATCCTATCCTGTGCGATACTGACTGCTGAGCTGTGTATCTAATCCTATCCTGTGTGATACTGACTGCTGAGCCGTGTATCTAATCCTATTCTGTGTGATACTGATTGCTGAGCTGTGTATCTAATCCTCTCCTGTGTGATACTGACTGCTGAGCCGTGTATCTAATCCTATCCTGTGTGATTCTGACTGCTGAGCTGTGTATATATTCCATCCTGTGTGATACTGACTGCTGAGCCGTGTATCTAATCCTATCCTGTGTGATACTGACTGCTGAGCTGTGTATCTAATCCTATCCTGTGTGATACTGTCTGCTGAGCCGTGTATCTAATCCTATCCTGTGTGATACTGTCTGCTGAGCCATGTATCTAATCCTATCCTGTGTGATACTGACTGCTGAGCCGTGTATCTAATCCTATCCTGTGTGATACTGGGCTCCCCCTGCAGTCTGCGTCAGAGGGTGGTCTGTGTTGGCACGGTAATAAATTGTGTTATTTCCAGCTTTACAGAAGGACGATAACACCATAGAAATGATAAGAATAATAGGCCTCAGTTACCACAACTGTCTACAAGGAAAAACTGTTGCTGATAGCAACCAATCACAGCTCATTTTTCATCTTTTAAACAGCTCTGGGACAGCGTGGCGAGTTTTGAGTGGCGACTTTTGTGTTTTGACTTTTATGTGGTGAGGTTGGTGTATGTGTGGAGAAATGTGTGCTGAGGGTGGTATATGTGCTGAAGCACGTGGTAGTGTGTGGCGCATTTTGTGTGTGTGTTCATATCTCCGTATGTGGTGAGTATCCTATGTCATTGCCCCACCTTAGCATCTGTACGGTATATACTCTTTGGCGCCATCGCTCTCATTCTTTAAGTCCCCCTTGTTCACATCTGGCAGCTGTCAATTTGCCTCCAACACTTTTCCTTTCACTTTTTCCCCATTATGTAGATAGGGGCAAAATTGTTTGGTGAATTGGAATGCGCGGGGTCAAAATTTCGCCTCCGCAAGATAAATAGACATGATGCGGTCTGGAAAGACGTGCCGCATGTGCGTATACGCAGGTCTTCCGCCCGCGTATTAGGACGCATAGTGGACATGGGATTTCATAAAATCCCCTCCACTATGCTGTAACATCTGGACGCTGCGGGTTGGATGCTGCGTTCAATCCGCAGCAAATACTGAAGGAATGCGCCCCGTGGAAACATACTGTGGAGGATGTTGTATCAAAGGGGTATATCAAGTAAGAACATGGGGATTGACCTAGAGAATAGTGGTGCATCCCTTTTTAGGTTCTTATTGTATCTGTAGAGTCAGTCTGTCCTTTTACTAAGTGTCCTTGAAAAGGTACAAATTGGCAGCTCTGGGGCCTGGCAGGGGTCTATTACAGGCTGTCAGTGGCGGGTGCATGTGAGCTCTGCACATAATGCCATGTTTCTTAATATAGACACCTTCAAGGAAGCTGTATGTCATATCGGTCAGGTACAGGAGTCATGTATCCGCCACACAAGGAGATCCATGATCCATAGGAATGTGATACACAGCCGCGCAGTGCCCAATAACACAGTGCAACACTAAGGTCACTGTCTATATCGTCTCTATATAATTCTCTATTTACATCTGGTATAACCTGGGCATGGTATGTATATAATTCTATATGTACAGCTGGTATAACCTGGGCATGGTCTGTATATAATTATATATGTACAGCTGGTGTAACCTGGGCATCTCCTGTATATAATTCTATATGTACAGCTGGTATAACCTGGGTATCTCCTGTATATAATTATATATGTACAGCTGGTATAACCTGGGCATGGCCTGTATATAATTCTATATGTACAGCTGGTATAACCTGGGCATGGAATGTATATAATTCTATATGTACAGCTGGTATAACCTGGGCATGGTATGTATATAATTCTATATGTACAGCTGGTATAATCTGGGCATGGTCTGTATATAATTCTATATGTACAGCTGGTATAACCTGGGTATCTCCTGTATATAATTATATATGTACAGCTGGTATAACCTGGGCATGGTATGTATATAATTCTATATGTACAGTCCGTATAACCTGGGCATGGTATGTATATAATTATATATGTACAGCTGGTGTAACCTGGGCATCTCCTGAATATAATTATATATGTACAGCTGGTGTAACCTGGACATCTCCTGTATATAATTCTATATGTACAGCCGGTATAATCTGGGTATCTCCTGTATATAATTATATCTGTACAGCTGGTATAACCTGGGTATATCCTGTGTATAATTATATATGTACAGTTGGTATAACCTGGGTATATCCTGTGTATAATTCTATATGTGCAGTTGGTATAACCTGGGCATGGTATGTATATAATTCTATATGTACAGTTGGTATAACCTGGGCATGGTATGTATATAATTATATATGTACAGCTGGTGTAACCTGGACATCTCCTGTATATAATTATGTATGTACTGCTGGTATAACCTGGGCATCTCATGTAGATAATTATATATGTACAGCTGGTATAACCTGGGTATCTCCTGTATATAATTTTATATGTACAGCTGGTATAACCCATAACCCGGGCATGTTTTTTATATAACTATAAATGTACTGATATAACCTGGGCATGTTGTGTGTGTGTATATATAACTATGAATGTACAAACTGTATAACCTGGGCATGTTGTGTATATAACTATACAAGTACATCTGGTATAACCCGGGCATCTTGTGTATATAACTATATATGTGCAGCTGTTATAACCCGGGAACGCTGTGTATATAACTATACATTTATCCTTTCTGTACAGTGATGGGGTCCACTCGGTGGCACAGGTACGTGTAGTACAATATGGTGGAGAATATATTGCGGTATTAAGTCCATTTTGACATTTAGCAGACGTAAGATAATTTCGCAGTTCCAGCTCCTCATATTGTGCCAGTGTCCTTTCTGTTTACTTACACCTCAATTATATGATACAAAGGAACTGGAAAACATGTTTGTCCAAGTGGCATTGGTAGTGGCGCTGCAGACGGGGGGCTTGCGGGACACTCTGCCCTTTTGGGTCCATTTAACAGAGGGGAAACTGTGTTTTCCAAGTCATGTTTATGGCTGGCGGAGCGTGTGCTGGAAACTGATGCACATGGCAGGACAATGAGGCCCATTGATCCGCAGGATGATGTACTGGGGCTGCAGCTCAGCATTCTCCAGCACAAAGCAAGATTTCAGAATTTGTAGGGAGGCGGAGGGCGCACGTTTGAAGCACAACATTCCAGCATGATTGCAGCAAGCTTATGTTGGCACCATCCATTAGGAGAGGCAGAGTTAGAGAGTACCACCGTTTATATACCTTCAAAAAAGCAATAAGCAAAATAAACGCCCAAATCTACGGCAGAAAACAAAATTATGATTATTTTATTTTTCATTTTCTGCAGCACATTTTTTTAAATTTTTTTTATCTTTTCTTACTGTTTCCATTTCTTAATTTATGCTTAATTGACATTTTATTTATTTCATTTTATTTAGTTTATTTTTATATATTTTATTTAATAAAATATTCTTTTTGTTTTAAATTGTTTTTTATTTATTACCTAATATCATGTATTTCCATGGTGAGCGTGTAACAAGGTGGCATGGGATGGTAGTCATGACCGAGTCTCTTAAAGCAACAGTCCAGAAGCATCCCTTGCACATGAAAAAGACAGGTGCAGTCCCAATCCTACAGCACAGTCAGTTACCTTCTTTCCACACTCACTGCAGCCACTGAGGGTGAGGATCCAGTAAAACACCACAGGCACAGTTCTGATCCAACAGAGAAAACTTTACTGTACATGAAATAATGTTTCCTGCTCTGTCCATGCAGCTACTTGAGGCCAGTCAGTATCAGTGGCTCCCTCCCGAACTAGAGAGCCACAACAGTCTTTCTGATGATGGTCCCATGATCCCGGGTCCGTCTACACCGCCCAGCTGACTAAGGGAGAAGTCTGCGGCAGCCTTGTCCTGTCGACTGGGACACCTCCTGCTCCTGGCTGTGTGGAGCGTCCTGCCATGGGCAAGCCTGCCTGGGCACTGGCTGGAGACAGGATATTCCTGTTCCTTTGAGGTTGTTGACCCAGCCCACTGAATTAACGCTTGGTATCCCTAATGATAACATGTTCATTACAACACAGTATATGCAATACAGGGGCATAGGAAAAAGAGCATCACAAAACACACATATCAGTAATAAAACAGCCATAGGTTAATACACAGCCAAACTATCAGGACACCGCATGGGGAACACGTGCCCAACATAAAGGAGTGAGGTAGAACTGAGGGACCCCGCCACCTCTCCACACCCCTCCCTCCCAAAACATGTTCGACACTGACCATAACGGCTCCTGAAACAAAGAGGTATGATAGTGCATAAAACATAAGAATACAACACAGTCCATAAAAACATTCTTAGTCTATTAAAGGGGTCCGGCTGACCCTGGTCCTTTTGCTCCAGGAACTTATAAAACAGTTCTCACAGTCCTGACCCGGCTCACACCTCGGGTCCTCCTGATTAACTTCCCCCCTCCCTCCTTTGACCAGATCACGGGTCCACTAGCATATTTATGCGCTGCACTTAACGGGGGCTAGTCCAGGATTAAAATTGGGCAAAGTTCTGGGTTAAAACAGTTCAGTCTTTACAGCAGCTGCACACAGTTTATGACAACCAACCCTCATAGGGTTTCAGCCCCGTGATCCAGTAGGGCATGCGCAACCATCCGCAAATGAACTTGGAGGAGGGGGGAAACAAATCACAGTACTTTATCCGTGACCATGATGGCCACTTCTGACACCTCAGTCCTAGTGCCGTACTGGGCTCCTTGCCCTTAAGAGACGCGGAACAGTCTCTTCACATTTTTTTCAGGTGCAACCGGCACAACACACATTTTTCTTATAAAGGGGCCACGTCAGTCAATGCACAGCCGCTGGTCAGTGTAAAGGGCCGCATGTGGACCCTGCACTACAATATAGGTATGGGACAAGGATCCGCTGGAGGAGGAGTCTCCACTGTTCCTCCGGCTCTGTGTCCCCTCTAGTGGCAGTCCCATGGCCCCCAGAGCTTCCGGCTCTGATGCGGTATCACTCAGTCCAGGCGCCACTTCCTCCTGCCTGGCTACAGGAGCTGCGACCATTGCAGTGGGTCACATATCACAGCGGGCTGCACGCTCCCTTCATTCTTCCGGAGTGGATACCATCTGTATGGCCACCGCATATGGCCCTCAAGGTCACGACTTATTTACAAACGATACTTGGTCCCATTCCTGTACGGGGCCCTTGCAACGAATAGATCCGGCATTTACATACACTTTCTCTCTCAAAATAAATCCATAACCCCTCGAGGGGTCAAAATACTGGATCATTCCTTCCTTCCTGACATATTCCATCTGCCAGGGCGCTGCATTTCTTGTATAATGCGGTGTTCCCGCCACTTCTCCTGGATGACTCCCCAGATCCACCAAACTTCTCCAGCAGTGGGCACCAGGGGCTCCTCCAGATATGCGCCGCTAATGCCATATGGAACAGGTGCGGACCAGGAGGACGCAGGTGCCACCAACATCAGGGACAATGGCGGAGTCGTGAGACGAGATGCCACCGGCGATGACGATGGGGCCACAGGAGGTGAAGGAGCAGAGTCCGAGATGGCAGGACGGCCAGGCGGGAACTCTCTACTCACCGCTGCTGCGTCCGGTGGTAGTCCTCTGGAGAGGTGATCTGGTGATCTGGTGCTGGTGAATGCAGCCGCAACAATCCCCCTCAGGGCAGTCCTCTTCTGGACTCCTTCTGGTTCCTTTCCTGGCGCCCATTCCTGCTTGTACAGCCACCGGAATGGGTGCCATTCTTCCAGCTCTTCCAACCACCAGGCCTCGAAATGCAGGCCCATCTCCGCCCGGGCCACAGATCGCCTCCAGTCCGGGTGGTCGATGCAGCCGTGGAAAGACCTACTTAGGGTACCATTACACATAGCGATGCACCAGCGATCCCGACAACGATATGGATCACTGGTGCATCGCTAAGGCCTCTTTCACACTTCAGTTTTTTGCATCAGTTCAAATCCGCCAAAAAGTCAGACTAGCGGATCCATTGTCAACTGATGCGAACGGATGGCACAGGATCCGTTTTTAGACGGATCCTGAAAATGAGGAAATTTAAAGGAATTACACATGGAGCGTCCTGCCATGGGTAAGCCTGCCCAAGCACTGACTGGAGACAGGAAATTCCTGTTCCTTTGAGGCTGTTGACCCAGCCCACTGAATTAAGTCTTGCTATCCCTAATGTTAACATGTTCATTACAACACAGTATGTACAACACAGGGGAATATGAAAAAGAGCATCACACAATACACATAGCATTAATAAAACAGTCATAGGTTAATACACAGCCAAACTATCAGGACACCGCATGGTGTAATGTAATATAATGTAAGTGGATCGCCCTTCCATGCCAGGGCTGGTTGGGTACTCGGAGACGGGCCCGTTGGTTTTAATGGGAGTTGTCACAGTGGCATTGACCCGGTCCGTGGCCCTGTGCGTCCATTGTAAAAGGGTGAATGTCGAGCTTGTGGGTGATGATTAAAGTTTATGAGTGAATGATTCGTGACGCAACCTGTGGTGTTCAGCAACGGAGATATTAAGCCGACGCTGCAAGTGGGTCGCCCTCCCAGGGCTGTGGGGTACTCGGTACCGGGCCGGTGTCAGGGGGGAATGTGTCACAGCGGTGGCGGTGACCCGGTCCGTGGCCCTGGGTGCCCAATATCAATGGGATGGTGGTTTTTGTGGTTAATGGAATAGTTCATGACGCCACCTGTGGTGTTTGGCAAGTAAGATGTTAAGCCAACACTGCTTGCAGATCCGCTGGGACTGATGGTGTGATGCAGCAAAGATGGTGTAGCTCCCCACAGGTGGAGCTGTAGTCCCAGGGCAGTGTAGGTGCAATGGATCTGGAGAAGGGCAGGATGGTGTGGCTGCTGGTACCCAGATGTAGCGGTGCTGAAGGTGTTAGCGCACAAATCAATGGAGGACACCAGAGCTGCAGTTTAAAAGCTTTACTCACAGTTCGTGGTACACACTGGTGCCTGCCTCCGTGCCGTGTCCTCCGGGGTAAAGACTCAATCAACCTCCCGGGCAAGTCAGGGCTCTCCTCTCCAACACTCCGCCAACATGTACCTTCCTGAACGACTCCGCCAATGCGCCTTGTGGTGTGAAGCACTCAAGTATTTAGTTACCCTGGAATACCTCCTGTCTAGATGTTCCTAGAACTCTACTTGTATGACAGACAGCTGTAGCCTGCTCGGGGATGCTCCTGGATCCCGGCTCTCTAGCCGTGTTGCTGTTGTGTCCCAAGTCTTGGATGGGAGTAGTGCATTTGGGTCGTCCTCGCACACCCAGGGCAGCGCGGTACTCGGTACCGGGCCGGTGTCAAGGCGGGAATGTGTCACAGCAGCGGTGACCCGGTCCGTGACCCTGGGCGCCCAATATCAAAGGCGGTGATGTTAATGGTGTTAAAGTTTATTAGAATAGTTCATGACGCCACGCATGGTGTTTGGCAAGTAAGATGGTAAGCCAACGCTGCATACAGATCCGCTGGGACTGATGGTGTGGTGCAGCAGAGATGGTATAGCTCCCCACAGGTGGAGCTGTAGTCCCAGGGCAGTGTAGGTGCAATGGATGAGGAGAGGCGCAGAATGGTACGTAGGCTGGTACCCAGGTGTAGTGGTGTGGGAATAACTGGAGGACACCCGAGTATGCGGTTACTAAGCTTTACTCACTGTTTGCAGTTCACTCAACTGGCTGCCTCCATACTGTGTTCTCCAGGTAAGGGCTCCAGCCAACCTCCAGGCAGGATAGGATTCGCCCTTCCACACTCCGCCAACATGTACCTTAATGAACGACTCCTCCAATGCGCCTTTAGGTGCGAAGCACTCCAGTACTTAGTTACCCTGGAATGCCTCTCTCTAGGTGTTCCTAGAACTATACTTGTATGACAGACAGCTGTAGCCTGCTTCAGGGACTCCTCACTGCGTCCCGGCTCTCTATTCAGTTGCTGTTGTGTCCCAAGTCTATGATGGGAGCAAGGCGTTAGCGGCTCACTACTCCTCCGGTGTCTGTTGCCGAACATAAAGATCCAATCAACCTCGGGGACTGGGCCCCGGCCTTTGCGCTCTCTGGACTGGAAGGGTTCTCTCTCTTTCTCAACCTGCTTCCCACCGTCCTTCTATTCTCCTTTGTTAAGATCTGTTCTCTCTCTCTCTTATGGAAGGTTAGGTTATCAATCTTATCAGTCTCTTTTTCTGGTCTTTCTCATGCCAGCAGCCCAGATCACTGGGACCTGCTGCAGCACGTCCCTCAGACACCCATCTTCTCTCTTCTCTCTCCTCCAACCAACTAACTCCTAACTTTCACTCTTCCCACTCTTTTGTATCATCTCTCTCCACCCGCCTCCCAGCACATCTCATGTTACGAAGCAGGGTTCCACGAGGGGTGCTCTGCTGACCCCCAGCATGAAGCTGTTAGGTGACCCCACTGAACTATCCTGTGTGTGGAATGCAGGTGTGGAGCGTGGTCAGGAGTTCCCACCTTACCTGGATGGTGGGACACTACACCTTAGGAGAATGTGCAGTACCTCTGTGGCGACTGAAGCCTCAGGGGCGCCACACATTTACAGCCAACTACTCCACCGGTGTCTGCTGCAGAACCATAAGTGTCCATACAACCTCGGGGACTGGGCCCCGGCCTTGCGCTGAGTACCTATAGGCAGGTTTCCTATCCAACCCACTCCTCCTCTATGTTCTCTACTCCTTCATTCCGTACTTGTCTCTCCTTCGTATGGATGCTTAGGTTGCAGGTCTACGTCTCTCCACCTTTCTTACTTTCCTGTGCCAGCTGGCTCAGGTCACTGAGGCAGCTGCAGCACTCCTTCCTCCATCCCTTCTTCCAGGGATCCCCACTCCTCACTGAGTGGCTTCCTACTCCGCCGACCTTCTGTCAGACTGAACACCTAAGGGACTGACCTCCTGTCAGACTACCCTCTCAGGGACTGACCTGTAATTCTAAACCTTCAATTTCTTTTATATGAATCTAAACTCCACCCACCTCCTAGCACATCTCGTGTTACGAAGCAAGGACCCACGAAAGGTGCTCTGCTACCCTCTAAGCATGGAGCTGCAATCTGGTCCTTTGCTGAACTATCCTGTGCGTGGGTGCAGGTGTAGGAGTGTGGAAAGGAGTACCCAACTTACCAGGATGGTGGGGCACTACACCTGAGTGAGAAGGTGCAGTACCTCTGTGGCGACTGAGCCTCAGGGGCGCCACACAAGCAGATCCTCTGGGACAGATGGTATAGTGCAGCAATGATGGTGTAGCACTCCACAGGTAGGGCTGTAGTCTTAGGGCAGAGTAGGTGAAGTGACGGTGAGAGGAGACGTGGATGGTGCTGTGTTAGGCTACTTTCACACATCAGGTTTTCGGTGTCAGGCGCGATCCGGCGTAGTGCCTGAACGCCGGATCCGGCAAATGTTTTGTAAAACCTGATGTGCCGGATCCGTTTTTCTGCCGGATCCGTCTTGTTCTTGACAGAAAAAACCGGATCTGTCTCATCCGGTTCATCCGTTTTTCTATCCGTTTTTCGACGGATTACGCCGGATCCGGTTTTTAAAATTGACCCTTGTGGCCTTCCGAACGGGATTGGCTACTGGAAAACTATATATAGCGTGTTCCTACAGCCCTTCTTTGACAGGTTGTAGAGGAGAAAGTGCAGGATGGAGAGAAGAGCAAGTTACTGGCGAAGATGGATGTTGTGATTGGAAATATTTTGAAGAATTTGGCGGATTTTATAGCGGAGGCGAATCGTTTGAGG
This sequence comes from Dendrobates tinctorius, assembly GCF_039654945.1. Taxonomy (NCBI): domain Eukaryota; kingdom Metazoa; phylum Chordata; class Amphibia; order Anura; family Dendrobatidae; genus Dendrobates; species Dendrobates tinctorius. Next base: position 65,257,285 of record NW_027361687.1, read on the forward strand.
GTGATTGTTCTGGAGAAGGAGAGAGCGAGACAGCAGCGCATCAGGCATCGTAGACGACGTTTGTGGATCCACCCCATCACAGCCAAGAGAATGACGCGTGGGGTCTATTCTACACTCTGCATGGACCTTCGACGAAACCCGGATACATTTTTTGGATATGTTCGGATGAAAATGGAGAATTTTGATTACTTGGTGGAGCGCATTGCACACCTCATAAGAAAAGCGGACACCTATTGCCGCTTCTCTGTTTCACCCGCAGAGCGTCTGATGGTGACTTTAAGGTAAGCCACATTTATTGGATATGCTCGCATCAGAGCACACTTTCACTGCAATCTTGTTGGTGGTAGTTTGTATCTCCAAGTGTTATAGGTCAGTTTTGGTATGTAATGCTGTGATTTTAAACTAATTGATTGTTTTTTAATTCCCCACAGATTTCTTGCAACTGGAGAATCCCTTTCGTCACTGCATTTCCAGTACAGACTCGGGATTTCCACCATATCTGGAATAGTGAAGTACACATGCCGTGCACTGTGGGACTCCTTAGCTGAAGAGTTTTTACCAGAGCCCACAACAGAGAGGTGGATTGAAATTGCTGACAAGTTTCAACAGATATGTCAGTTTCCCAACTGCTTGGGCGCTGTGGACGGGAAACATATCCGCATTGTAAAGCCAGCCGGATCGGGATCGGAATATTTCAATTACAAGAAATATTTTTCAATTGTCCTCATGGCCATCGCTGACGCGGAATACAAATTTATTGCTGTTGATATTGGGGCCTATGGCCGCTCCAATGACTCTCAAGTTTTCAAACTGTCTGCCATGGGGCGTAAACTGTATGGAAACACCTTCCAGTTCCCACCACCTAGACCGCTGCCGCAAACATCTGGTCCACCTATGCCATTTGTCTGTGTAGGGGATGAAGCCTTCCAGCTGTCAGAACACCTTTTGAAACCGTACTCTAGCAGAGGATTGACAAGACCAAAACGCATTTTTAATTACCGCCTCACAAGAGCAAGAAGAATGGTTGAATGTACCTTTGGTATTCTGACAGCCAAATGGCGGGTCCTATTGACTGCGATCAACCTCAAGACAGAAACTGTTAACGAGGTGATCAAAGCTTGCATGGTACTCCACAATTTTGTTATCTGCAAGGAACCCATTTCCATTGAGGACACCTCTGAAGAAACCACCTTGCAAGATTACCATGACATTACCACTAGAAGTTCTGTGACGGTTTCAGTAATGAGGGACAATTTTGCACTATACTTTATGTCACCTCAAGGCAGAGTACACTGGCAGGATGACAGAGTGTGAAAGATTTGTGCCCTAACCAAACTTGTGTACCTTCTGTACCAACAGTATATACCTTTGCCAACCAAAGTTGGCTATCTTGTCATGGTCTCTATTTTTAGCTTTAGGCCACAGGTGTGTACCTGGTTGTGTTTTATGCAAAGTATTTCACCTTTTAACAAAAGTTGTGTACATTGTTAGGAAATCACCAACAATAAACACAACTTTTTAGGTGAAATACTTTGCTTCAAACACAACCAGGAACACAACTGTGGCAAAAAGCTAAAATTTACCCACAGTTATATACCTGGTTTTGAATACCTTTTTACCTTTTAAATACCCTGTATTTAACCTTTTTTTTAAACATATTTCGCCGCAGAAAGAAATGACAGACAACCAGTGTAAACAATAATTTAACTTTTATTTAAAATATTTTTTTTTTGTAAACTGTTTTTAAAGTTAAAAAAACTTTTTTAATAAAGGTTTGAAACCAACTGTGCATTTTTATTACAAAACACATCATAAATCTGTGTAGTGTGGGGTGGAAATACTGCTGGAGGGGCTGCGGGACACTTCGACAATGGGAGTGTGGAGAGAGGACTGGGATCGTGGTGGGGAAGGAACAGTTAGAGGTGAAGGTGTGGAAAAAGCTACAGAATGGGTGGACATGTGGGAGGCAGAAGAGGTGGTGGGCGGTGGAGTGGAGGGTTGGGCAGGGACTGAAGGAGCAGATGATGTTGATGGAAAGTTGTATGGGGAAGGAGTTTGGTACGGGGAAGGAGTTTGGTACGGGGAAGGAGTTTGGTACGGGGCAGGTTGCTGGAAGTGGGGAGATGTCTGGTACTGGGGAGGTTGCTGGTACTGGGGAGGTTGCTGGTACTGGGGAGGTTGCTGGTATGTAATAGGAGGGGGAGGATGGAAAGTGGCTGGAGGGGGTGCAGATGTAATAGGAGGGGGAGGATGGAAAGTGGCTGGAGGGGGTGCAGATGTAATAGGAGGGGGAGGATGGAAAGTGGCTGGAGGGGGTGCAGGTGGAGGAACTACAGTGGTGGGAGGTGGAGGTTGGGAGGTAACCTGCTGTAGAGCACCGTGGCACGAATGCATTACATGCATCTGCTGGGTAGGAGATAGTGTTGCCATGCGCTCCTCAACAGACCTGAAAAAGGTGTGGTTTGGCGAAGATCTTGCTTCTGAATGCATGGTTTGCAGAAGTGTCTTCACCTCCAGAATGCTGGAGTTGATCTGCTGAAAGCCTGCGGAGATTTGCTCTGACAAGACTTTTAGACAGTTCTGGAAAGATGCATTCAGATGCAAGAACTCTGGCGCATAAGTCTTTTCCTGACCCCTCTGCCGCTGCCGCCCTGTACCCGCAGGTGTACTAGAGGTGGCAGGGGCAGAAGGGTGGGGTAAAGGGAAAGCGATCTCCTCACCAGCAGCTTCATGTAATGTAGGCGGCCACGATGCTCCTGTGCTGGTGGATGGGACAGATGGGTCGAATGTGTGGGAAGGCTGGGAAGGTGCAGATGTACCGGGGCGGTCGAAGTGTCCCTCGGTGACGGTCCCCTCAGGGATCGCCTCAGAAGGGTCCAATCGTGCAGGCTCCCGAGTGCTGCTCACCGTGCTGTGGAATAAAGAGAAAAAAAAATAATTAAAATAGTGACATGGTATGGCCCTGGCTGAAAAAAAAAAAAGTTACATCTAAACATTTTTTTGTCACATGTGGTGTGTAATATTTACCTTCTGGTGAGCATTGTCTCCCGGAGGAACGACAGGGCTCGTGCGTACTTGTACTTGCTCCTGCGTCCTCCAGATCCACTCGGGGCCCGCATCTCTTTATTGAACTCCTTCTTGAAACGATCCCTCACAGACCGCCACCGCTTCACAATTCTCTCCCCTGAAACGAGAAAGGACAAAGTGGTTAGTATACAACATCAGTGTTTCCCAAACTCCAGTCCTCATGGTCCCCAGGGGTCATGTTTTCAGGATTTCCAAAGTAAATAGAAATCCTGAACACATGATCCGTGGGGACCACGAGGACTGGAGTTCGGGAAACACTGGTTTAAATCAAGCAACCGGTACTGTATATACTTACGCTCTTTAATCTGGGCCCGAGCTTCGAGGTCCTCCCAGCGGTCCACAAGGAGCGAACAGATTTCCTCCCAGAGTCGTCGGGTAACGATAAGGTCAGCGTGGCGGCGGTCAGCCATATTCCAGAGCGGCTCCCTTTCTCTGACGAGATCGATGAGGCGGTCCACATTAATCCTTCCATCCTCACCATCAGAGTCGGGAGCACGCTGTGAAGGTTGTTAAAGAAAAAGACAAAAATAACATAATTAGCCTCCACAAAAGAAATGAAATAAAAAGTGCAAAAAAACAAAGCAAAAATATTTATACTTACACGCTGGTGACCGCCGCGTTGCTGTCGCCGACGACCCTGGGAGGCACTGCGAGGACCTCTTGGCCGAGCACCAGATTGGGAAGACTAGAGAAGAAAACAAAAAATGTTATGTCTTTGGATGTAGGCATTTGTTTGCTGTGTGTGGTCTGCAGAACATTGTTTTCTATGTGTTGTGTGTAGTGTTGAGCATTCCGATACCGCAAGTATCGGGTATCGGCCGATACTTGCTGTATCGGAATTCCGATACCGACTTCCGATATTTTTTCAATATCGGAATTCGGCATCGGAATCGGAAGTTCAAAGTTGATTGACAGACTGACGTCATCATGATGCGTGGTGTGTGCGCATCATGATGCGCCGTCATTTCGGGCCTTCCGGGGGTCTCTGCCGGCCTGCCGGGGGGCTGTGTGGACTGCCCGGGGTCTGTACCGGCCTGCCGGGGGGCTGTGCCGGCCTGCCGGTGGTCTGTGCACCCTGTGGGGGTCTGTACCGGCCTGCCGGGGGGCTGTGCCGGCCTGCCGGTGGTCTGTGCACCCTGTGGGGGTCTGTACCGGCCTGCCGGGGGGCTGTGCCGGCCTGCCGGTGGTCTGTGCACCCTGTGGGGGTCTGTACCGGCCTGCCGGGGGGCTGTGCCGGCCTGCCGGGGGGCTGTGCTGATGTCCGGGGGTCTGTGCAAGCATCGTCCGATGGGACTACAAGTCCCATCGGGTGATGCCTGCTACCATGACAGTGATTGACACATTAGCCAATGATGGGACAGTAGTAGTCCCATCATCCGGCTAATGTGTTAAATGTTAAAAAAAAAAAAAAATAAAAAAAAAATACTACATGCATGCTACATACATACTACATGCTACATACATACTACATATATACTACATACATACTACATACATGCTACATACATACTACATGCATGCTACATACATACTACATGCTACATACATACTACATATATACTACATACATACTACATACATGCTACATACATACTGCATGCTACATACATACTACATGCATGCTACATGCATGCTACATACATACTACATGCTACATGCATACCACATACATACTACATACATACTACATACTACATATATACTACATGCATGCTACATACATACTACATATATACTACATGCATACAACATACATACTACATATATACTACATACATACTACATGCTACATACATACTACATATATACTACATGCATGCTACATACATGCTACATACATACTACATATATACTACATACATACTACATACATACTACATATATACTACATGCATGCTACATACATACTACATGCCACATACATACTACATATATACTACATACATACTACATACATACTACATATATACTACATACATACTACATATATACTACATGCATGCTACATACATACTACATGCTACATACATACTACATATATACTACATGCATGCTACATACATACTACATATATACTACATGCATGCTACATACATACTACATATATACTACATGCATGCTACATACATACTACATGCTACATGCATGCTACATACATACTACATACATACTACATGCTACATACATACCACATATATACTACATACATACAATACATTCATACAATACATACATAGACATACAGTACATATAACATAGAGTAACATACTTACCAATACTTGTCACATTGTTCCCCGAAGCCATTGTCTTTTCCGGAATAAATATTAACATAACAAACCACAAAAATACTCACCCACGATCCGAAGCAGTCCACGAGTGTGTCCCACGACGATCTTGGGTAGAGAACGGCAGCATCAGATGATGCTGCCGTTCTCTACGGGCTGCAGGAATCCAATGACGGAAGGTAGGTATCCTTCCGCACTGTATTCCTCCGCCACTTAAAAAAAAAAAAAGTCCCTAGTCTCACTTTATGCCATTGCTGCGTGGGAAATTCCCACACAGCAATGGCATAAAGTGAGACTAGGGACTTTTTTTTTTTTTAAGTGGCGGAGGAATACAGTGCGGAAGGATACCTACCTTCCGTCATTGGATTCCTGCAGCCCGTAGAGAACAGCAGCAACAGCTGATGCTGCAGTTCTCTACCCAAGATCGTCGTGGGACACACTCGTGGACTGCTTCGGATCGTGGGTGAGTATTTTTGTGGTTTGTTATGTTAATATTTATTCCGGAAAAGACAATGGCTTCGGGGAACAATGTGACAAGTATTGGTAAGTATGTTACTCTATGTTATATGTACTGTATGTCTATGTATGTATTGTATGAATGTATTGTATGTATGTAGTATATATGTGGTATGTATGTAGCATATAGTATGTATGTAGTATGTATGTAGCATGCATGTAGCATGCAGTATGTATGTAGCATGCATGTAGTATATATGTAGTATGTATGTGGTATGTATGTAGCATGTAGTATGTATGTAGCATGCATGTAGTATGTATGTAGCATGCATGTAGTATATATGTAGTATGTATGTAGCATGTAGTATGTAGCATGCATGTAGTATATATGTAGTATGTATGTAGTATGTATGTAGCATGTAGTATGTATGTAGCATGCATGTAGTATATATGTAGTATGTATGTAGCATGTAGTATGTATGTAGCATGCATGTAGTATGTATGTAGCATGCATGTAGTATGTATATGGTATGTATGTAGTATGTAGCATGCATGTAGTATATATGTGTTATGTATGTGGTATGTATGTAGCATGCATGTAGTATGTATGTAGTATATATGTAGTATGTATGTAGCATGTAGTATGTATGTACCATGCATGTAGTATATATGTAGTATGTAGCATGTAGTATGTATGTAGCATGCATGTAGTATATATGTAGTATGTAGCATGTAGTATGTATGTAGTATGTATGTAGCATGTAGCATGCATGTAGTATGTATGTAGTATATATGTGGTATGTATGTAGCATGCAGTATGTATGTAGCATGCATGTAGTATATATGTAGTATGAATGTAGCATGTATGTAGTATGTAGTATGAATGTAGCATGTATGTAGTATGCATGTTGTATGTATGTAGCATGTAATTTTTTTTTTTTTTTTTTTACATTTAACACATTAGCCGGATGATGGGACTACTACTGTCCCATCATTGGCTAATGTGTCAATCACTGTCATGGTAGCAGGCATCGCCCGATGGGACTTGTAGTCCCATCGGACGATGCCTGCACAGACCCCCGGAGCCTGCACAGACCACCGGCAGGCCGGCACAGACCACCAGCAGGCCGGCACAGCCCCCCGGCAGGCCGGCACAGCCCCCCGGAGCCTGCACAGCCCCCCGGCAGGCCGGCACAGCCCCCCGGCAGGCCGGCACAGCCCCCCGGAGCCTGCACAGACCACCGGCAGGCCGGCACAGACCACCGGAGCCTGCACAGACCCCCTGGCAGGCCGGCACAGCCCCCCGAAAGGCCCGTACAGACCCCAGAGAGGCTGTACAAGGGCAGGAAAGGGTTTTTCTTATTCCGATACCGGAAGTCCCATAGACTTGAATGGGACTTCCGGTATCGGAATCGGCGATACCGATACTTTTTTTAAAGATCGGCCGATACCATCCGATACGATACTTTGAAGTATCGGACGGTATCGCTCAACTCTAGTTGTGTGTAGTGTGATGTTGTGTTTCTGCGTTTGATGCAAAAAACTTACCAATTGTGAGCCCACTCCAAGTGTCTGTCCACCCCTTCATTCTTCTTCTGGGAGCTCCTCTTCATCTTGTGATTCCTGTTTTGAAATAAAAGGCAATGAATAGACATATATTCCAGAGATGATGGATTTTGGAAATAAAAACTTACCGTCAAACGCTGACGATGCGAGGGAGGGCTCCCAGAAGATGTCCTGTCTTCCTCATGGCCAGACTCCATGGCTGTGGGTGGTGTTCCTGCTGCTGCCATTGCTGCTGCTGCATCTATTGGGCGGCTGTTGAATAAAGAGAAACAAAGGGCGAATGAATATCTTGATATTCCATAGCCCTAGTTTGGAGGAATGGGGGATTTGATAATTACAGTCTCTCATCTGCTGCTGGACTCCCCTCCCGTTGTTCAGCATGCTGCTCCATTTGGGGTGGTGCTGATGGTGCTGCTGCTGCAGATGTCTGCTGCCTTCTCCTGCTCCTGGTTCTTGGCTTGGGTGGCATGTTGGGTGTGGCTGAGGGTCACACTGTCTTGCTTTTATATATGTCTTGTGGGCAGAGCTACTGAGCATGCTCAGACCAAAAAAACCGGATCAGGCGCATTGCGGCGCTCATAGGCTTTCATTGTATGAAAAAGCTGGACACGCCGGATCCGGCGTGTCCGGCTTTTTCGCCGGAGACAAAAAACGTTACAGTAGCCATTTTTTCCAGACGCCGGATCGCGTCACATTGCCGGATCCGGCGGAAATCGGATGAAACGCATAGCCATCCGGCTCGATCCGGCTCTAATGCAAGTCAATGGGGGGGAAACCGGATCCGGCATTGCATTTCGCCGGATCCGGTTTTTGTCAAAAGCGCCGGATCGCGCCTGACGGCGAAAACCTGATGTGTGAAAGAGGCCTTAGGCGCAAAGATGTAGCAGTGCTGAGTGTGTTGGCGCAGGAATAAGCGGAGGACACCAGGGCATGTAGCTCCAAAGCTTTACTCACAGTATGTTGTGCGTACAGGTGCCCGCATCCGTGCCGTGTCCTCCAGGTCAGGAGCTCAGGCAACTTCTAGGCAAGATGAAGTACTCCTTTCCAACACTCCGCCAACATATGCCTTTTCTGAACGTCTCCCTTCTTGCGCCTATAGTGAAGTACTCACAGTACTGAATTACACTGGAGTTCCTCCTGTCAGATGTATGAACTCTACTTGTATGGTAGACAGTTGTAGCCTGCTTCAGGGACTCCTTACTACGTAGTCCCGGCTCACTCACTTTGCTATTGTGCCCCCAAGTCTTGTGTGGGAATAAAGTGGTGACAGCTTCTATTCCCCCAGTGTCTGCTGCAGGACCATTAGTATCCATACAACCTCGGGGACAGGACCCCGGCCTTGCGCTGTGAACTTGGGAAGGGTTCTGCTCTAACCCTAATCCTTAGTCCTCCTCTCCTTACGTTCCATACTAATCCTTCTTTCTTATGGAGAGAGTCAGGCGTTCCATCAATGTCCCTTTCCTGTGCCAGCGTACCCAGGTCACTGAGGTCGGCTGCAACACTTCCTTCATCCATCCCAGTCAGGGGATCTTCTCTCTTCCACTGACTCTGTCAGACTGACCAAATCCTAAACTCTTTCCGCTCTTTTGGTGCCAACTAAGCTCCACCCGTCTCCCAGCACGCTTCGTGTTCCAAGCATGGAGCCACCAAAGGGTGCTTTGCTACACTACTGTGTTGTGTGGGATGCAGGTGTTGGAGCATGGTCAGGTGTCTCCATCTTACCTGGATCATGGGGTACCACACCTCAGGAGGAGGTGCAGTACATCTGTGGCAACTGAACCCTCAGGGGCGCCACATACCCCCCCGTTAAACACAGCACATCCGCGGGCTGCAAATGAAACAAAGTTAGACAAAACATAAGGAACATACAAAATTTTTGAAATGCTTAATAAACAATACTTATCTAAACTTCCCAATATGGGAGGTGCTGATTCTTGAACGTTGCAAACAATTTAACTAACTATCTATGTTGAAATATAATACCTAATTTAAAGTGCTATTGGCAGTAAACTCACTACCAGTTCAAGTATTATCATTAACACACTTCTTTCACCTTTTTACTATTACTTCTAGACCCTAGGTGACAACCGCTGGTGCCTGGTTCGTCACCTGCATTTTCAAATCTTTATTCAAATTTTTTTTTTCATCTTTATTCAAACATTAGCATGAGTCTAAATTCTGTAAAACATTCACCATTAGTCCGATTCCTAGATCTCACTACCAACTATATCCTATATAAAATCTGTTCTATTACCATTAATGTCTTTATTAAACACTATTTACTTTTTCTATCAAAATGCTAAACATTATTATTAAGTGCAATTATGTAAAGTAGACACTGATCCAGCCAAGATGTCTTGAAATGTCCCTATTAAAGCAGGTCTATGTAAAACCAAGAGAAAGCACCTTAAGAGGTGCAAATATTTACAGGACAGTTCTGGATCACTCATTGTCCATGATCTCCACAGTTCAAATATAAACTGGGCAAACTGGAATCAAAAGAAAAACAACATGATGAACAAAAAATGAAAAATGAAAAAGGCATCACGGTGCCTATACCCTCCTGGGTAACAGTTAATTATCAATTCTTAGTCATGGTCCCCTCCTGGGGTGGTGGAAGCGGGTCGCTTGGGCTGCTTCCAGGGGAGAACTGGAGGACATCCTCTTCTTGCTGATTGTCCACAAATTGCATGTATTCCTTCTCCCAAGGAGTTAGTTTGGTGGCTGCCTGTGTAGATGGAATGGCAGCGGGAGTAACTGCTGCCTGTGAGGGTAGCACTTCAGCTGCTGCTGGTGGTATCTCTGCTGCCAGTAATTTTGCAGGAGTTGCAGCTGGTACCAATGGATGTTGTTCCTCAGTTTCAGGTGGCACCACAGTTAGCAGTGCTACTGCCTTGGTTTTTGGCCTAACGTCTGGTGGCACCGATGTCTGTGGGCGCTTGTAGGGTGAAATGCGAGGGTTCTGAATCTGTGGAACAGGGAACCCATGATGCATATTAATACCCGTCTGCTGTTCAGACTCTTCTCCGGAACCTACAAGATGCCGAATGGGATGTGCCTGCTCCAGTCTCACTCTTTTCAGCAGGGATTTCTTCCACTTCCCCATCGCAGTCAGCTTAGTGTCCCTAAATTGAGAGCATAGCTCTTCCATTTGTCCCATGTGGAGTTCAAGCATGCCGGCCGCAGTACGTGAAAACTCAGGGGGTAACCCGTTGGCAGGGGTGGTGGTCAAACCTGGAGTCTCCCGGCGGTGCACAATGTTCCCTAGAGTTGCCTGACCCAAGATCGGAGACAATGGCGGCTCCTGGTCCGCAGGGGTCTCCGATGGGACCTGCGCAGCCGCGTCAGGTCCAGGCAGGAGTTCAACTTCCCCCGCTTCAGCCTCCAGGCCCCCAGAGAACTCCTCATGACAGGCCATGCTCAGCGGTGATTGCAGCGTGGAGGTGGAGACAGGTGCCGCCGGTGACAGGGCAGCGGCCGTAGGTTCCAAACGTGCTGCCTGGGGGAGATCTTGTGCAGCAGCAACGGGTACCGCGGGTGAAGGTACCGGTGATATAGCAGCGGCGGCGGGTACCAATGGCGAGGGTACCGGTGATGGAGGTACCGATGGTGTAGGTCCCTCCCGGGCGTGCTGCCAGTTCATGATCCAGAGCACCTCCTGTCTCAATCGCAGACGGTGGGTCAGCTGAACAATCTCGTCCTCCAGCTGCTGGCGGTCCATTTTGGAAGTCGGATCGGAGCCTTCAGCCAATGCGCCGGGGAGGTTCAGCTCAACCTCCTTGCGCTGTTTGGGCCTCCCTCCTTCCATTATGGCGTTCTTTCTCCTTCCTGGCCTCTTTTCCTGCCACCGGCTCTCGCTCCTCCTTCTGAGGGCGGCGTCTTCTTCCTACTCCCACATACCAAGCCAGTATCCGAACCCCTCGGGGGGTGGACCATGTTGCAGTTGCATAGAAGTTCAGGCAGTGGAGGCCCAGGACAGTTCACTGTCTTTTCTTAGGACCACCCATGTTGTCACGCCCTTCTTCACCGCGCCGGCGGCCATTTTGAGAGTCCATTTTACAGTCTATTAATTTGGTTATTCTGCACATTCTCAGCAATATTTAAGTCCAATAAAACTCAGGCACACAGAACCCGGTGGCACCGGGCTTCGTCATCCTTTTCGTGACGCCAAAATGGATCGCCCTCCCATGCCAGGGCTGTTGGGGTACTCGGAGCCGGGCCCGTTGGTTTTAATGGGAGTTGTCACAGTGGCAGTGACCCGGTCCGTGGCCCTGGGCGTCCATTGTAAAAGGGGAATGTCGAGCTTGTGGGTGATGATTAAAGTTTATGAGTGAATGATTCATGACGCCACCTGTGGTGTTCGGCAAGGGAGATGTTAAGCCGTCGCTGCAAGCAGATCCTCTGGGACAGATGGTATAGTGCAGCAATGATGGTGTAGCCCTCCACAGGTAGGGCTGTAGTCCCAGGGCAGAGTAGGTGAAGTGACGGTGAGGGGAGACGTGGATGGTGCTGTGTTAGGCGCAAAGATGTAGCAGTGCTTAGTGTGTTGGCGCAGGAATAAGTGGAGGACACCAGGGCATGTAGTTCCAAAGCTTTACTCACAGTATGTTGTGCATACAGGTGCCCGCATCCGTGCCGTGTCCTCTAGGTCAGGAGCTCAGCCAACTTCCAGGCAAGATGAAGTACTCCTTTCCAACACTCCGCCAACATATGCCTTTTCTGAACTTCTCCCTTCTTGCGTCTATAGTGAAGTACTCACAGTACTGAGTTACACTGGAGTTCCTCCTGTCAGATGTTCCTATGAACTCTATTTGTATGGCAGACAACTGTAGCCTGCTTCGGGGACTCCTTACTACCTAGTCCTGGCTCACTCATGTTTTTGTGCCCCCAAGTCTTGTGTGGGAATAAAGTGGTGACAACTTCTATTCCTCCGGTGTCTGCTGCAGGACCATTAGTATCCATACAACCTCGGGGACTGGACCCCGGCCCTGTGCTGTGTTTTTGGGAAGGGTTCTAGTCTAACCCTAATCCTTAGTCCTCGTCTCCTTACATTCCATACTAATCCTTCTTTCTTATGGAGAGAGTCAGGCTTTCCATCAATGTCCCTTTCCTGTGCCAGCAGACCCAGGTCACTTTGGTCAGCTGCAGCACTTCCTTCATCCATCCCACTCAGGGGATCTTCTCTCTTCCACTGACTCTGTCAGACTGACCAAATCCTAAACTCTTCCCGCTCTTTTGGTGCAAACTAAGCTTCACCCGCCTCCCAGCACGCTTCGTGTTCCAAGCAGGGAGCCACCAAAGGGTGCTTTGCTACACTACTGTGTTGTGTGGGATGCAGGTGTTGGAGCATGGTCAGGTGTCTCCACCTTACCTGGATGGTGGGGTACCACACCTCAGGAGGAGGTGCAGTACCTCTGTGATGACTGAACCCTCAGGGGCGCCACATATATACACAGTGACTGCACCAGCAGAATAGTGAGTGCAGCTCTGTTCAGCTGCTGCTCATTGTGGTGATTGTGGGTGAGGTCGACACTGATCCTGCTGTGTGTTCCTGAGCTCTGAGATCCAACATCTCTCTATCCGGGGACCTGCTCTCTCTCCTACCCAGGGAGGGAGTGGGTTTCCTGTGATGAGCAATGGAGCCTTGTCCCAGGCTTCTGTTTCCTGGACCAGGCTGACGGGGAGAAGAAGAAACCAGCAACTGGCCTGCACATCAGAGGACTCGGGCGTGTGACGCTCCACCAGGAGTCACAAAAATGTGGCTCCTACTCCCCCCGGGTCTGCAGAGACCCAGAGAAGCGGCAAGGCTTCCAACATGGAGGAGAAGCCTGCGAGCAGCGTGCAAGGTGGCTGTCCTTCCGGAGGAAAGCTGAGGGCTCACGGAGGTGAGGCTGACCTCACTGAGGAAGGTTGGGGGCTGCAGAGACCCAAAGAGTCTGTGTCCACCTATGGCTCCTGGGTCATGAGCCACTTCCGTGAGTATGAATAGGCGAGCTAAATCATCAGGAGGCTACGGGAGGAGCTGTGCTGCACAAGCGCTAAAGCTGCAGATTCCTCCAAACCCAGAAAGACCCAGCTCCAGGAGGAGGTAAAGAGACTTAAACTTGAAATTAACGAGCTGGAGGTGAGGAAAGCTTTTATTAGAGAAAAAAGTGGACCATTTAAAGAAAAACTGCTCAATGAATACAGATTCAGAAATATGGCTGATAACAGAGAGCAAAGGCAGATGGGGCTGCATCCTGAGAGCCAGGTGGATGATGATGATGAGGATGAGGACCAGCAGAAAACCTCACCTAGCAGCCTGCAAAGTCACCCGCAGGCCACGTGCAGTGAGCTCCCTGCAGGACAGGCGACATTGGCATCTGGTTGCAGTTCTGCTGGCTCTGGGGAGGACAGTGACAACAGCGGTCAGGGAGGGGCTCTAATGGCAGAGATTAAGCTCCTGGAGTCCCCAGTGTGCCTTCAGAACCTCCATCTTGGTGATGATTTACCAGAGGAGGAACTTGGGGGTCAGAAGATACAGGGAAAGACCACCAAGCCAAAGCTACAGGAAGTGGTAAGCTATGTGTATGCCCCCCTCCCTCTCCCCCCTGAGTCAGTTGCAGGTCAGCTTGCTGTATAAGCCCCGTTGCACAGCCCAGCCCCAGTTCTGCTGTGGATCCAGTGCAAAGGCGCGGGGAGAGTAAAGAGCACGGAAGTGAGGCGCAGAGCTCCATCTCTGCTTGTAGTAGCAGGGACGTAGCAGGAGGTGCATCAGCCGAGAGGCTGGACAGTGAGGGCGGCCTGGTGGCGGGCTTACGGTCAGGCCACGATACTGTGGTATGCTCCTCAGTGGGAGGGGGGAGCGACCCAGTGCCTGGGGCAGCTCCGGTAGCCTCTGCGCCCCAGAATGCTGTTGCCACTGATCACTTAGTTGAGAAGCAGCGGCAGTGTGAGGGGGTTGTGGGGGCTGGGCGTTCCGATCCTCCCAAAGTCCTATTCTGTGTTGGCGCTGCTGGTCAACAAGATCCTGATGTAAAGAACAGCGGCACCTAGTGAAGCAACGAAAATTACCAACTGATGATGCGGAGGGCACCCGTAAGTCCAGAGGTGAGGTCGCCTCCAGTTCTGAGGAGGAGACTGAGCCCCTTGTGCCTGATGATGCGGAGGTCAAAATGCCACCCTCTGCCAGCAGGAGAGAATGTGGTGGGAGGTGTACAGATAAAGTACACGTGCAAAGGAGCCGAGGAAGAAGCAAGGAGGAGGACATCATCGTATGAAAATGGGAGGCGCCGGACAGGACGGTGACACCCATCAGACCGGACCGAACGTCGGGGTGGGTATAATCTAACTCTTTTTTCTTATCTTTCAGGTTACATCGGAGGCTTATCTACAGCATTACAGAATGCTGTAGATAAGCCCCTGATGGCTGTGGCCGCAGCTGACAGAGCTAAAATGGGGTTACAGACTCCCTTTAACAGACAGTGTGAAGGGATACAGTTACGCAGGATATATTGGGCAAAGTTTTTACCTGGCCAATATGCGAGGCAATGTGCGGTGGTCGCGTCCCCTACTGCACATTGCATCGCATATTGACAGGTAAAAACTTTGCCCAATATATCCTGCGTAACTGTATCCCTTCACACTGTCTGTTAAAGGGCTTTTGTCAATTGGGCTCTTTTTTCCTGATGTTATTGAGATTAGAAAACTTTTCATATTATCTTCTTTTACCTGTTTTAATTGTTAATATGATGGACCTTATTTATTTGTGATCTTTGATGAATAATATGGCACGTTAAGGCCTGTTTCACACTTCAGTTTTGTACATCACTCCAAATCCGCGCGAGAGAGGAGAGAGATTTTTTTTTCCTTACGGCCTTTCCGGAACGCTATTCAGGGTTAAAAACCCTGGCAGAGGTAATCTGCCAGGCATGCGCAATACAAAATAGCAGACCGTCACTCTGAAAAAATGTTTCAGAGTCCGTCTCCTCCTCCCGGGATCCGCTACAATTCTGAAGGATCAGGCAAAAAATGGACACGACGGACGACCGTCAGTCAAAATCCACCACTAATGTAAGTCTATGGGGGAAAAAACGGATCCACCAAAAAAGGCGCGGATCTGTTTTTTTCTAAAATTGGCGGATTTTGACTGACGTCAAAAAACGGAAATGTGAAACAGGCCTAACACTTTATTTGTATATGAGATCTGACTGCTTTGCATGAAGCACTGAACACCTTATATAAATATTTGGAATATCTGGGCTTATTTATGACCCATGATAGTAGTGCCCTAATACTTTGCCAAATGTATATTATTTATAGTCCATCTTAGAATGACTTTTGTGGTGACGTTTCCCTTTTTGAGACATCCTGTTTTTTATTCTATTTTGTATGTTGGTTTTTGCTTTTAATATCGAAATAAATTTAATTATTTTATTCTTGGATCTTTTCTTTCTGGAATGAATATGCATTCTGGCTTTGGTATATGTTATAGAAGCTGTCAGCGCTGAAGTTTCTATACACTAACCTGAGAGATTTCCTGACATGCACTGCGCATGACAGGAAGTTTCTCAGCTCTGGAGACCTGTCATGACGACATCGAGTCTCCATGGCAGCAATCGGGACCCCGCGGCGTGCCGCGCAGTCTCCGATCCAAAGACAGAGGGGCTACCAGCCCCTCTGCCGGCACCAGAATGCTGCGATCTTGTTTTATCCCAGTGTTCTAGGGGTTAAAGTGCTGGGAGCAGTCTGTGACCGCACCTGGCACTTAGTGCCGTGTGTCAGCTGTGAGAATCAGCTGACACCTGGCTGCGATCGGCCGCGCTTCCCCCGTGAGCGCAGCTGATCGCCCAAGGCGTACTATCCCGTCCATGGACAGTAAGTCCCAGGACACATGGATGGGATGGTACATCTAATGGCAGAAAGGGGTTAATTGGCTGGTGAAATTTGCACCCCGTCTCCTTTCAGAGGAACAGCATTGCTCTGTTCCACGCCTCAGCACATTTAGTGCTGTGCTCGGTGTCCAAGAGGCAGTGGAGCAGGGTAAGGCTGGTCACTGGAAGGGGACATGCTGTCACTGGACCAGGCGAAAGCGTTTGATCTGGTTAATCACGAGTACCTCTGGTTTGTCCTTCTAAGATATGGCCTGCCAGTGGGTTTGTTGATTGGCTTAAGACCTTGTACAGTGAGGCAGAGAGTTTCCCGCTTGTGAACGGTTGGATTGGCAGCTCTTTTAAGGTTGGATCTGGTGTTTGCCAGGGTTGTCCCTTGAGCCCGCTGCTGTACGTGTTTGCGATTGACCCACTTCTTAGGAGTGTGGAGCGTGGACTGTTGGCCAGGATCGGGATAGAACGGGCAGCACCGGAAGCCACTCTAATGGTGGTGGCATATGCCGATGATGTCACTGTTTTTGTTTCCTCTCACGAGGAAGCAGGGTGGCTGATGTCAGAGGCAGATCGCTACTCGAAGGCATCTGAGTCCAAGATCAACTGGAATAAGTGTGAGAGTCT